>NC_071572.1:92631384-93831384 GCF_024509145.1 Vidua macroura | reverse complement strand
TTTAAAAAGGGATTTCTTCTCTGCTGAATGAACATGGTGACTGAGACGAAATGCAGCAGGCCTCCTGGGCAGAGTAAGGATACTGTGTCATAAGACATCCACTGATTGTATCTTCTGAAATTAAATATTTTGTCCAACTTAACCTGTGCCCAAGAACTAAAAATTAAGAATTTTCACAACTGTTTAGAGACCTCCATAAAAATGGTGACAGCTACAGGACTGAGAAAACTATCCTTTTGAAAGCAGTTTTCTGATACAGATGCATCTTCTATCACAAAAGCATCATCAACTGCTGCAGGATGGGCTGAAGTCCCTTCCTCTTTTGTCCATTGAGAAAACAAAACAATACAAGCTTCAAAACATCAACATACTTCTAAACTACTCCATGTCTTCATTTGCCAAAAGTACTAAATGAAACAATACACACAAGGAAACTCATATCGCAGAAATCTCAAGACGGAAATCCTCTACTTAAGATTCCTCTTCTGATTTCTAAACAATTTTTTCTACTTTCTCACACATATGAGCATTCATATTTTTTCTTTTAGTTTTACTATCTTGTAAGAGCTGTGTCTGTAAACCCTGTCACCATGACATAAATAATTCAGAAGAGGAACCACAAGGTCATTGAAACAGGAGCTAAGCAGGGAAGAAAAGAAAGATGATTGATAGTTTGAACATCATCTTCCAGTTTTTTAATTTACTTCAAATCTCTTCTGCTATTTTTCACAGTTTACATATATCTCACAGCCACTACACAAGCAGTATTTACAACAAAATAATGGAAAGCAGAAGGAAAAGTCTTGTTCTGCAACCACTCTGACAACCTCACCCTGAATACGTCTAATAAATTATATTAACTAAATTAAACCTCAGGAGGCTGCAGATTTCAAACGCAAGCTTCAGGCAAAAGATAGTCTTCCGTACCATGGAGCTTCAGGATTACTAAAACAATTTCCTGACAGTTTGCAAGATGTAAATCCAGCATGTCCTCCTTGGAGCCATCTGCATAAGCTAAGAATAAAAGATATTTGAGACTACCTGTCTTTTCTGATCATACTAGTATGAAAATTTGCCATATAAGCATCTAAAAAGATGCTGAAACCTACAACTTCTCACTGCAGAGACATACTGTCTCTTACAAACTCTATAAGCAAAAAAACCCAAGTAAGTATTATGATCCACTTTTTTTTTAATTTATTCTACTTCATTCAACCAAGTAATCTGAAAGATCAAAATTTCTGTAACACCTCACAGCTTACACTGTAAAAAGTGGGGACAAAATAGAAAAATCCACATTTAAAAATGCTGTTTCTTTAGACTAGTTTACTTACCTAATAATTTTTAAATGTACAGTGATTTGAAGAAGGTTGTTGCTCAGTTAAATTCTATTGTTATTGTTTTTATTTTAAATAAGCTTCTCTGATTTAAGTTAATCACAAAATTGCTTTATAAAACAAAAGTACAGTAAGAAAGTTAAAATATAAAGCTGCAACTCTCATTAAAAATTTTTGCCTCTGAAAAAAGAGGTCTGAGTAACTAATATATATATTCTTGGTTACAAAAATTTCTGAAAATAACTGGCATTCATTACACTTACTCTGTCATTAATGGCAATATTGTCCATGCACCTTCATGCCTGTCGATCTGATGAATAAGCAGAACCGTAGGCAATTCCTTTAAGAAAAATAAAAATATTCCCATTAAACTTGAATTATACGTACTTTCTTCCTAAACATCAATTAATCTTTGAAAAAATATTCTGGAATGACTACGTAGTTTTCATTAGTTTTGACTGGCAAGCAGCCATAGATAACTTATGCTGGTATGAAACGAGGTAAACTCTAAGTTAGGGATGGTGCTTCTTCCAACCCGTAATATCCTAACTGTCTTTTAGTTACAAAGCTAACAGACTTCAAATTCAATGCTTTGCATAAGAACCCATGTAATCAACATATCATAGTAATCTCCTTCCATCCCATGAAGAAATAAATAATGAAGGGTGTTCTACAAAGGCTTCCATTGGACAATCACCTTAGACACAGTGGGAGTTCTAACACTCTTTACTTTGAGCTGAGCTTTGACCTGTCACACTAACATCATGACAAAAAAACCGATGGATTTACAGAAAAATCAAAATGAGGAGTTAGCATTTTTTTCTTCCTGGAAGATCAAAGAAGCTTTCCTACAAAGGAAAATACTTCTCATAAGTTCCTTTGCTCTTTTGTTACTCAAAGCCTATTTGATGTGGCAGATCCCAATGTCTAGCAGATAAGCAAGAATTCTGGGGTAGTTTCCAAGAAAACACCATTTAAACAAAGCCTTCTGATAAGCCAAACTGCGCAATTTGTAATACATGTGGAAAGCTGGATACAGATACATCCCTCAATACACACGCAGTACTTTACTCCATCAGCGAGTCTGATCCCCCACTGCAGCATCATTCTGTCCAAGTATGACACCAGCTTAAGAGAAGGGAGAGGCTCCCTGCTCACCTGACAGTCTGACAGGGAGTCACTGCCCACAGGAGCATAGGGCTCACCACAGCATTCAGGGGAACAGCACTTTGGGTTGGCACAAAACTTCACATGGGATACTTAGGAAAGAGCACAAGGTCAGCAAAAGAGGGATCATGGTGTTTGAGGAGTGGTTTAAGCCCAGCTGGAAATTAAGCACCACGCAGCTACTCACTCAATCCCCCTTTTCCCCTATCTTGGCTGAAACTGGGACAAGGAGGAAAAAGCCATTGGTAAGTACAAGGAAAAAAGGGAGTTGGTCACTTGTAGCAAATTGCTGGTCAGGATAGTTGTGTGACCATGGCTCGCTCTGATCACTGCTGTCTGTCCTTTCTTCTCCTTAAATTTTGTTTCTAACTCCTGGGCAGGAGGCTTTGTGTGTCTGTATTTGGAGGTCTGTGTTCCCACAACCAGAAAGAGGACCATGAGTTGTAGGGTTGCACCTGTCTCTTCAGGCCCTAATCCTTTTCCACTTAAAGCTTGCATGTGCCACACATTCCTGCTTGATTAATGCTTTTTGTGAATGATGCCATTAACATAAAAGTCACATTTAAACACAAAAATAATTTATTTTCTAAGAAAACCTCTAAGATAAACTTTATGCTATTTGCTGACTCTTCAAGTTTACTTTAAATCCTTTTTAAGGGCGGTTAAGCACAGCATCTAGAAATACATAAAACCTCCACATTTCATATACTAAAGAAAACATCTTTACTGTTCTAAAGAATAGCTATGTCTCTCAGGAGTGCATTAACTTCATACAAAAATAAGGATTTATGCTATTAGAATGACCCAAATCGAAAAGAAACCATGCCAAAACTCCAATTTGTAACAGGATATTCACCTGCATCTCAAAAATCAGCACTTCTGATTTATGGTTCCAGTTCAAACTAACCTAACAAATATGTTTCTGCTTGTTTACAATTTATTAAAAAACCAAATGTTCAGAGTTTTTGGTGGAAGTGGCACGTCTTACTCATTCTCAGCATCTTGTATTTCACCAGAATGTGAAAATGGTAAAATTTACTTTGGTATAGTTTTATCTTTATTGATTTTATTTACATAAATTTATTTATTTTTACTTTAGGTATAAGTTTATGATAAAACCACAAAATTATGCTTACTTAATGGGCTGCAGATAGGAAGATAAAAGGGAAGACCTCTGTCTTCACAAGAACGTTTATTTTTACACGCATACAAAACCTGCAGTTAGGCTAGTATTTGTAGGAAGCCACATATTTCATGTAAAAATAGACAAAGAAAATAGTAGTTAATAATAATACACTCAGTGTCTCTATCACACTGAAGGCTGAAACTGGATTAATTTTAGATAAAAGCAGCATTTACCGATGCAAAAGATATAAAGTAAATTATATAATCTAAGTAGCTCTACTATCATACTCTATTTCCTTTGTGCAGAGCAAAGGAGTGATGATAAAGAAAAAGCACTCTCTCTTCAGCTAATCCAATACTCTTACAAGGTATCTTTTGTTTTTGACGTTCTCATAAACCTGCTCTCTTTCTCAACCCAACTTCCTCTAAAACATGAAAATACATGTCCTGCATGATCCTTTCCTTCCACTCACCTCTAACCATGCATTAATTCTAATTTAATATAGGAGATGTTTAAAACGCTCTATAGGTCTAAAACAGCCACTTTCAAAAATACAGGAGGATTTCTGTTGCTTTTCCTTTCTTATTTTTACTCTGAACCTAGTGGAACCGGGCTGACCTACTCATTTTATTTATTCTATCTTCAGTACAAGGACAGAACAAAAAAGTAAAATGTATCTGGTGTCAGCTTTGAGGAGTGGAAGGGCACGTGCTGTCAAGGTAATGAAATGTAACTTGCACCCTGTGTCTGTCTGTCTCATAAAACTCTCCTACAAATGCATCCAAGGCCTGTACAGCATTCACTCGTTATTCTAGCTTGAAGCTATTGTTTCCACAGTCACAAACCACATGTGTTTTCACACACACCAACATTCTACATGTGACACAAGTAAAGTATCTTATAATCTAAATAACATCATGCAATCACTTTTTGAAGACTAAGAAACTACTCTCCCCACTTGCACAACTGAGCTGACTTTAAAGGGCAAAACCATGAAATGGAATTGCTTATGGTCTGAAATACAGCAAGAGATACTTTTACTGCAAATACCACCTACTCTATCAGCACAGTGAGATCAGCAATACCTGCCACAGATGACAATTGCAAACTTTACACAAATGAAAATCTAAGTGTGAATAAAGGGCTTAGGATGCACATTTTCAAGCCAGTTCCAAAGACACAGACTCACACAGCCTCATTTTATCTTAAAATCATCTAGTACTTTTTATGCAAGTTGAAGTATGAAGATGCTAATGACACAATCAATTTCACACCAGATCATCAAGAGAACTCTGATTTTTGAATCTAAATATTGAAAGTTCTCTTCATTAATATGAATAAACTTGGAGGACTAGCACATTCAATAAAGAAAAGGTAATTCAGAATAAATGAATTAAGAACTAAGTAAGGGAATTGTTAACCTGAAACAAGTATCTGTATTCCTTCTGCACTACATGGAATTTCATATTAGTCTACCAAATCCTATATGAGAAATGTGCAATTTATAGAGAACAAAACCATACAGGGTAAAAACAAACTAAAATACTATGGTTTCATAGACTACAAGGCCAAAATGGGCTTCTGTATGCACCCAGGATGGCAGAGATCCACCCCAGCTAAAATGGGATTTCTACTCTATGTCACATCCTCAATGATGCTCTAGCAGAACTGTGTTTGCTTTGATTTACTACAAAATAGTTCACTGAATTTCCTCTAAGCATAACCAAACCTTGCCCTAAGTGCATTCTTTTGTGAGAACATACTTTATTAGAACACAACTCACATTAGATCTTGCTCAGCACTATTAATTACATGTCCTGTGTGACATGATTTTACAAGTATAACATAGAAACAGAAACAGAACTGCAGTGAAAGGCAAAACACGACAGTAATGTGTTCATTATATTACTGAGTCACCTGAGCAAAGCAAAAAGCCATCATGTAGTACACTAGAGAAAAACAAAGTACTGTACAGGAATTTGCTCCTAATCAGTCCAGTTTGCTTGTACCTGTGTCTTGCATATATTATCTCTGTGCTTTGTGAGCTCATTAAACTGCCTCATGAAGCCCAGGGCTGAGGGGCAGGAGTGGGGACCTTGAACCCTGAGCACTGCTGCTGAACTGCAGAGCTCCAGACTCAGAAATGTTTTCCTATCTCCACATACCCTACAAGCACTTAACATTTTCCCTATTCTCCTATCTTTTCAGTAATCAACCCTAAGACACATTCAGAGCTAGCCTACCTTCTCAGCCTTCCCTTGGGAGGTTAAATAAGCTAAGCTCTTACAGTCATCTGTTATGACTACTTTGACAAAGTAGAGCTGTGGAATACATCCTTAAGTCTCCCTTCAGCTTTATGTTCAAAAACATGCCAATTCTGTAGACATCCTGAAGGATTTCTAAAAGAAAGTAATACCAATAGAAATAATAAAAAAGTAATAGCAAATCTCCTACCTCTAAGCCCACTGGGTCAGACAATTTACTAGGAATTGCCAGCTGCAAACATTATACCAAACACCACATCTCCATATTCTAACAATTTCCTTAAATATTGAAAATTACAATACACATTTCAATTACTTTTCACATTTTAAAGACACAAATACCAATTTTATCAGAGCCCCACTTCCAAGAATCCAAGAGTAAATATTATTTCAATAATCCCATTCAAATAAAACTCATGGATGATTTAAAGTACTATTTTACATTACCACTGTAAAAGAACTTAGCTTCTGCTTAACACATCTGTTATTTAGGAGCTTCTCCAAAGTTGTCCAGTCCTTTTAATTTCTTGCTCTATTTCTTCCTTTAGGCTTCATTCATAGAATCCTAAAACAGTTTTGAGTTGGAAGGAACATTTTAAAGCTCTAGTCCAGGCCCCTCCAGTGAGCAGGGACACCTTCAGCTACATCAGGTTGCTCAGAAACATGACCAAAATTATCTCAAATGTTTCCAGGGATGGGTATCACCCTCTCTGGCAAACTGTCAGTTTTTTACCAACATCACTGTAAAAAATTTCTTCCTTATGCTGAGTCTCAATCTACTCTCCTTTAGTTTAAAAACTTCACCCTTTCCTCATCATTAGAGGTCCTCTAATAAGTATGCTCCCCTCTTTCTTTATAAGATCCCATTAAGTACTGAAAAGCCACAATAAGGTGTAAAAGACTCCCACAACAACAAAACCCATGTTTCTAATAAGGCATGATTTTCAATAATCTTTGCTCCTCAGGAAGCCCAAAGTAATAAAGCATAATGTACTATTTTCCATAGAGAAAATTTTTCAGAGAGAATTTCTACTTCTGTTCTACTCTCAGATGCCTGGTTATCATTTTAAAAAAGAAGAACTGAGTTTTCATAACATATTACATTTAATTTCAGGGAGTTCAGTGAAAGGCCATAGCATTTCCCTGCTTTCACAAATCAAGAGCAAGTACTGTGTGCAAATTAACAAATCAGACCTTATTTTGTAGCAAGAAAAATGAAAAGATGTGGAAAAAATCTGGAGAAGTTTTGAGTGCTTATTATAAATGCTACCACAGATGTGTATAAGACAGTAGCCTAGAATAACAACAACATATTGCAGCAAAGTGACATTTGTTTGCTTTTCACTTGATTGAATAAAAAGCAGTGAGGAATACTTTCTCCAAGCTCACAGTTTACAAGAATTCTAAATAAAAACAATCATACAGAAGACAGACGTAGTACACAGTACATAGCTATTATTCATGAAAGCTAATATTAAAGATGAACCACTATAATTATGTTGCCTGGTCTGAGTAAGGTCTTTGTTTAGAATGTGTTTAAGATAGGACTTAAGTATTGTAATGCATAATATTAATGTGTAAAATGAGTTTTTACTTAAAAGCAAAATCTTTGTCAATCCAAACTAGTGCATAAAAACACTTCAGGTTGGATATTGGGACAGATTTCTTCACTGAAAGAGTGATTAAGCACTGGAACAAGCTTCCCAGGGCAGTGGTGGAGTCACCATCCCCGCAAGCATTCAAAAAACTGAGCAGATGTGGCACTTCCTGATATGGTTTAGTGGGAGTGGTGGTATTCCGTCAAAGACTTGAGGATTTGGAGATGTTTTTAAACTTTGATGATTCTACAATTCAAGCAAGAAATTAAGCCATTTATGGGGTTCAGATGCTTCTTTAACTATCAGCAAGATTAGCAGTATAAGTAGATTTATATTCATGGAAAGCCTGAAGCAGCTTTCACTGACAGCAAGATTGAGACCATTATCTCCCAAGCTCAATCAGTGTGATACGTGGGGGAGCAGGTCCCTTCCCCACAACAGGCTCTGGCCAAGTAAATCTAATGTACCTATTTTAACTAGGGAAGAAGAGAAGGAACAGGAGAGCAAGAAAAAAGCTTCCACAAGGCAAGAAATTTGGTGACTGTATTTCAAGTACCAGTATAGACGCTCAGGAGAATTTACAAAAACAAAACAACTGTCACCAGGTAACGATTTTAATCTGATGATTTAGTAATTCTAGTCTCATGTATACTTGAGCATTCTATTCAAAGATGATTGAACAATTTTAATATAGCCAAGAGCAGTGGAGGAGAAAGCTTTATAGCAATCTCTTACTCTTTACTAAGAAAAGAAATACCTTAGTAAAACAGGTTTGTTCAACAATAATACCTTAGTAATACAGAAATACCTTAGTAAAACAGGTTTGTTCAAATCCTATTAAGTATGCAGAGATTGCTGCTGAAGATGCTGAGAGAGACACAGTCTAAAGCACTTTCAACTTCTGAATTCCTTGTTTATATTTTGCCCTGACATGGCAAGACATCTCTGTGAGGTGACAAGTCCTATTTTCTGCATTTAAAAATCAAAGGAAGTTACCACATATTTGATTGGTAAAAGCAGGAATATAAAAATGGTATATGATGTGCAAGGCAGGGCTGAGGGCAGACCACTCATCACTACTAAAACATTTAAAAGATCTCATTAGCGCAGAATTATCCAACTGCTACAAATTCCTTCAAATCTGCTGAGCATCCATTAGAGGAAAATGATCCTGTTCACCTTCCAGCACAAGGTGTAGGTAACTTTTACAGTTTCAACAGTTAATGAGCAAGGCTGATAACAAAGCCTGGCAATTGTCAAAAGGATGCCAGAACCTTTGCAGAATGAGAAGCAAGGGCATATTAGGAAGTCAAAGATCAGACAATTAAAACAAAAAGCTAGGAGAACAGCTGGAGGAAAGCAAAGATGAAAAAAAGTCACTCAAATGTGTAAAGCCCTGCAAGCTGACCTTGAAGAGATTTAAGACAACTCCAAAACATTTTCCAAACTAAGCAGTATCTTTTGTACACATTCCCTAGAACACTTTCAAAAGGTTTTATTTTGAATGCACCTCACCTTTCCACAGAACAGAGTTTAGGTGCATTTCACAACTTGAGCCCACAAATATTGAAGCCCCAGAATAAGCAATTGCACTTTAAAATGCAAATCCTAAAAGGAATAAAAGATTATGAAGACAAACAAAGAAAAATGACCAAGAGCATACTGATACTAGGCAGAATACGCAAGCAGAATAAGTAACACAACATAAAATAAACACAGGTGCTAATATAGATAAAAAAGTAGAAAGTGGAACTTCATAGACTGACCACTTAAATGCACACTCTTATTAGGGTTTTATACTGCAAGCTCTCCCCACATAATATAAGTGTAGTTTTATGGACAGATTTGGAAAATAAATGTAAAGTTGTGGATGATGTTGCAAACACAGGAATGAATAAACCCTTGTAGAAAAAATAACCAAAGCTGTTGCTAGGAAGGAAATAAAGGGCAGACTATTATTTTACACAAAAAACCAAAGGGAATCAATCTAGTAATACTGAGAAATTTTGAAGTTAAAACATACCTGTCTTAATCAAAAAAATAGGGTTGATCTTGATATGGTGGAAAACCTTGCCATAAAGACAAACTATTGTAGACACAAAGATGGAGGGTCAGGTCAGAATGTAGCCCAATATTTTACTTAAATATAATCTGTTAAGCCTTGTTAAAACTGCAGGATCCAAAAATTAATTGCCTGATCAGTCTCAGCTGGGAAGTGGCTTCCATGAAATGGGAAGCCATTACAGGCAGGAGAGAAGCAAACAGGGTTTTCATGCTAGAATCCTGAATTTGAGCAAGTAACTAAAAATTGAAGCAAGAGGTATATTACAGATTGCATTGAATTTATGGCATTAATTTTGAAAAGTCTCAAGTAAATTATGTATATTTTATCTAAATATACAAATCAGTTTAAAAATAACTCTGTTGCCTTGAAAAAGAAGTTCTTCCATTGAATCTTATAACCACATTATTAATAGGACCCCATTTGCTCTTTAGACTATTCAGGAAAAATTATAGTTTTTTGAATTGGCCGAGGGCATTCAATGCAAGAACCCTCAAGGACCCAAAGCAAAAAAATCTCCTTCTCTACTAGACCAGTTTTCATAGGGAAATATACAGACTTTTGTCTTCTAAATGGCATCACAATCACAGGCAATTAAAAAGCACTGACTGGTAATTTTTGAAAAACTTTCTTCATTTTACCCATTTTCTCTATTGAAAGTAATAGCCAAAAAGTAATCCTGATTTTCATTTATTTAGACATAAAGGGCATAGTCCCAAATATTACCATTTTAAACTCCCAACAGCTTCCTTATTCTTATTTGGTGCTTCTTATGAAGGTCTAATTTACAGAGGTTAAATGTTCAGGAATTAATTCAGAAAATTAAAAAGATTGGTAGAAACTGTAATGAATTTTTGCCATTGCTAAATTCTAACAGAGGAGTTTTGGCTAATATTCAATAAATCGCTATGGAAAATGTTTTTAAGCAAGAACAAAATACTGACATCTACTGGTGACTGGAATTACATATTGGTTTCATATTAAAAATTTGTTTTAAGTACACCGTGAAAGAAAATAAATGGACAAATCACTTGTAAAGATTAATGCCAGTGACTTAATCCATTTTGCAGTGAGACATATATGCTAATTTAATGAAGTAACAAAAGCTAGCAGTTGGATTCCATTTCTCATTTTAAACTAGCAGAAAATAATTAATGAAACCTTATGGACTAAACATCTATTGCTTGGGCTTGTTACAACAGAGGAGTGAACCTGATGATTCAGTCTTTTGTTTTCATACAGCAGTTGTCTTTGAAAACACAAGGATTTAACTTTTTTTTGCCTGAAACTAATAATTTCATATAGATTCTCTGCAGAGAAAAATGCCAACTTCAAATATTGATATGCAGGATTGCAGAGATGATCTGCCCCATGTCCATATTCAGCATTACTGGGGTCTGTCTCACAGTGGCATTGTGAATTGACCAAAACAATCAAGATGTACCAAGAACCTGCTGATTATGCTCATTTATTTTTTTCCTATACACTGATGGCTTTCCCCTTTTCCTAAATTTCAGATATGAGATTATTGGTGGGATTTCCATCACTGCTTCTCTTAAAACACCATGACTGTTGTTCAAGAGGTAACTATTAATACTGGAAAAGCATCACCATTTCAGCATTTCCATAAAGGCAGCTTCTTAAATAGGCAATAAAGGTCTTTAGAAGCCAGGTCAATTTCAGGTACAACTCTGATTACAAAATGATTTCACCTCTTTCCCACAAAACATGCTGATATTCCAGCCTCACTGAAACCACTTGTAATTCTACTTACTGAACTTTTCATTACTCATATTCTGCAACATGAATTACAGAACTCCACTAAAATCCTTGGGTTTAACAACTGACACCATAATCCTCTCTGCACACATTGTATCTGAACACTTGTCTCAATTCCAAAGAGGACTCTGGAAGAGCAGAACAAAGGCTATTCACGTGACTGATTTCATTAAGGGATTAAAAATTGTATTTAGAATGGATTTAATTACAATAGGTTTGATAAGCTTGGATAAATGAAGCCTAAAACATCGAGCAATCTGATTTAGGCACTACAAGACTAATGTACATAAGACAATTTACATCAGATTTTTCTTCTTTTACAACAAAGAACATGGAAATGAAAAATAGCTTGCTGTGAGGTTATTTGACCTATTTCATATCAGGGGATGTATGCCACTCAAATTTTTCTTAATTTTATAAAAGACAAGGAAAATAATTGTTTATGCACACGGAACTTTCAGTGTAGGTTTCTTAAAAACCTCCTCTCTAGGCTTACACATTACAAATCAAATTTCGCTTTAGAATGTAAAGTACAACATGCAGCTCTCAGGTCAGTGAGACCCACCAGCAGGTCAAGGGGAGAGTGCTCAGTCTGCAGAGGGGTGGCAGAGGAACAAGGAATAGTTAGGGCAGGTTCTCCATCACAGAGGGACAGGGGCAAGAGAGGTGTGGAGGACTGCTGCTGCAGGAAGGGGGGAATCCTGCCTTAGGAATTTAATGTCCACACACATTTCCGTTCTACTGCCACCAAGTCACAATTGTGCAATGGAATTCTGACAAATCTACATTACAGCACATTCACTGGCTCCAAAATAATAATCCAAAATTATTCTAGCTAGTAATTAAATTGTTATGTTTTTCACTTCATAAAGAATGCATCTTTTTTTTCTTTGTAAACACACTACAGTCATATTGAAAAACTGCCCTCTTCCAAGTCTCTTATCACTTTTGCATCAAATGCCATACAAACAATAACAGCCATTAATAACAAAGGTTAATAGTTGAAATTAAAAGTAGTGATAAATCACAGTGTACAACCAGCAAATAACCACTGAAATAGTTTTCTTATAAGCACACAAAAAAAAATTGAAAAGAAATAGAATGGATTTGAAAAAAGGCACAACAAACCCCAATATTTTTAGTAAAATGTGGCAACAGCATAAATAACAAGGTGCACTTAGTGTTATCTCAACATACCTTTCCAAGATCTACAGCCTGTTCCAAAATATCTCTTTTTAGATCTTCTGCTCTCTTGGAATGAAAAGAATTACTTTGACTCTGGATGACAAATACAATTCCTTTTAATTCTGCAAACAAGAAATACGAACATTTAAAGATAAAGTATTTTCTGATTTGCTCCAAAGCTAGTGAGAACCCAGGTGTATATAGGAATCTATTACACAGTAAACTGTTCCTGTAATTATACAAACATTTCATGGACTAGTAAAAGGCATTATTTAACACACACACAAAAATACCAACACACAAAAATCCAAACCAGCCCTTTTCCAGATTCATTTAAAAAGAGCGTGGCATGACTGGAAGATGTGCAGCAGTTAACAGCAGCCACATTCATGAGGTTGCTTTTTCTCCAATACACCAGCACTCCTTGTCACCAGAGTTAAAAGGTGCTCACCACAGACCAGCATCTCCCCTCACCAGGAAATGCAAGAACATGAAAGAGAACAGCTGCTTCCCAAACAGAGTTTAAAACCCTACACAGAAACAAACAACAGGTTGAGACACACACACACACAAGAACACTGAGTTGATAGTCTTATCTAATATGACAGCACCAATATCTCACAAGTGTCTTCACAGTGTTTAAAGGCATCATAAATAAAAACTTTAAACAGGAGAGAAGACCGAGAGAAATTTAAAAGGAAATAATGAAGTAGCTTTGCAAACATTTATGGATTATAAAAGTGCCTATTGTAAAACACAAATAGATGATGAAGCAGGTAGCCAAATTATCTTGATGATAGGAGATAGAATAATCCTTCAATACTGGAAAATCTTAGAAAACCAGGAAGATATGATCTCATTCAGAAGCAGAGCACAGCAGATAAGAGAGGATGAGACAATAAAAGGAAGAGGACAGATGCCTTTTCCAGAACTCTTAGCAAATTTGATCTATACTGTTTAGCCCACTCAAGACCATTAACTAAGTATCAATGAATGATGAGGACTGTTTGGCCACAAAAGGCTGAACTTTACAGAAACTATGTAGAAAGTGCACCAGGAAACTCAGAACATAACTTGAGACAGCGCCACAAGGAAAGAAACTAATGCCCAGGAGACCTGTACAGAATACTGAAAATTGTGGAGAAGGAACAAAGTTCACACCAGAAAAAAAAAAAAAAAAAATGAAGAAGTCCAAAGAAGGAAAAGTAATCATAAGGAAAAAAGAGTAAAACTGAGCCCATGAAAAAGGATCACCAGGAAAACATTGTGAAAAGAGCATTAACCACAAGTATCTGCACTAAGGCTATGAGAAGATTGCTATGTCCAACACCTGAGGATCGATTACATTGCTTTGGTGCTCTGAACAGTTATTTGTTAATTTAGACCTATGACAGCTCAAAGCTGCAGTTAGATGCTTTTCTACTTTTCCCTCAGTATTATTTTCCCTCAATTTATTAGCTTATTCATCAAGACATCATCAGATTCTGTGAGGTTCCTGGTGATATATTACAGAGATGGAATAAGCATTGGTTCAGGTATCAGTATTCATTTCACATTTTTCTCCATACAGTGTAGGAATCAACAGTGTTCATGCTCTGAACTACCAAACAAACTGCTTAAAAATCCCATGCATAATAAAAACTTCTGAATAGCAACTAATTGCTACCTAGCAAGATCTTTGCTGGATTTCCAGTGCAAAAATTAAAATCAGAGTGAAAAGTGAAACTACACTTTGTTGATGCTAATGAGAGTCAAAGGGCTAAATCTACATGCACAACACCAAAAGCACCCACAGAGACAAAAAGCAAGCACTACCTTCTTTTTATTAATTGCTGTTATAGTATCTTTAACTATATTTACAGATATGGAAGCATGTGAATTGCACTTAGTTACACTTATGGTACATTTAACAACACCTGTGATATTCCACAATAGCATACTTTCTAGGAGTGAGATAACATCTACTTTCATGATCAAATCAAATGGAAATCGTTTCCGTTGCTATAGGTAAAGAAGTTAATAAAAGACATCCTCAGTGTATGAAAATGTCAACAGAAAATAGTTACAATATTAAACACCTCAGTTGTTTCTCAAGCTGAGAAACATTCAATGAAGCAAGAGAAAGAACAGTCTTTTGAAAGATTAATTTCCAAAAGTGCTACTGATCTGTATATAACTGTTCAAAAGAGAAGAATGAAATATCAGAGGAACTAGGAACCATCAAGAACTACATTCTGTTTCAAACTCTTACATTTTCCTATAGAAATGGGTTAAAAGACCTAAAAAACCCCCAAACCCTCAAAACAAAATAACTTTATTAGGAAGAGGCAAAAAACCGATTGCATCAGACCTGCAGTCCATCTAGTCAAGTATGTATTTTTAACAGTAGTAATAGGAAAGACACCCCAAAAACTTCACTTTCTCCAGTGCTCCTCATACCCTCAAAGCACTGACAAATAATATATTAGGAAATGCCAGAAGACAGACATAATTAAGCTGGGTCCTTTCAGAACAAGCAGAGCCAAATCCTGAGGGTTTAGCAGAGTGAGAAGCCCAGTTACAGTGCAGAGAATGCAAGTCAGGTCTGTTAACTTTTTGTCAGAAGGACATCAGACTCATCTTCAGAGAAGGCAGAGCCTTGCAGAATTTTTATTTTTATTATTTATCACCTGTCTAGCAGCAAAAAGTTGTTTTACCACTATTTTACCTATTAATGTTTGACATGCTTCTTAAATAATTGCTTATAAATATTACAAAGTTATTATAATTTGTTATAAGCAATTTACAATAACCTAGTTATTACAAGTACAGTTAGAGCCTAGCAGAATGGTAAAATTCAGTTTCATCTTAAATTGTTACAGGAACAGCTACTAAGTATCATAAAATTTTATTTTAAACTACAGTGCACTACAAAAAGCAATTAATCATTTTCACAGTGCAAGTGCACATGTTCACAGAAAACTTAACTACAAGAACTGCAAGTACCATCAAAGATTTAGAATTTTCTGTTTGATGAGACTACATGAAACAAGAAAAAAAGGTGTTTGTGAAACAGCACTATACTTACCTCTGCCTATTTTACTAATTGTTCTACTTTTTTCAGAGTTCTAGAAGAAAGAAAGAAAAAAAACCAAGTAAGAATATGCACAAAGCCTCAAATATTTCTACAGAAACACACTGGAAGTCAAAGCACTCACCAGATTATAAATATATATATAGGTTTCGAGTCAAAAATTAATATGAAAAATAAAGTAAAATGTTATTCATCATCAAGAATTGCAAGAGATATCCTATATGCTTGAATACTATTACACAAAAAATACAGTAAGAGTAAAAAAAAAAAAAGGAGAAAATACTTTTCCATAATTCAATTTATACCAGAGCTCTTTAATTTATTACTAATAATATCTTTTTTTTTATTATGTATCTCCTGAGCACTAAGTTTTGAATATGGAGCTCTACAATAAAAACACACGTGCTCAGTGTGGGGAAAAAACCCAACACACTCTATTAATTTAATCTACTATCAAGCTTCTATCAAAACACAAATCTTAAAGGAAGACTCAAATGCAATATATATCAAGACAAATATCAAAAGTTTGTTACACATAACATGACTCCACTGGAATTTACTCAGGTATCACAAACATCAGGTATCTCTGCACTGCCTAGAAAATTGTGGGAAGGAAAACAGAGCCTTCATTTGTTGCACAGTTTACCCCAGGTGACAGCAGCCCAGTGCTTTGGATTGGCCAGATGAAAAATCAAATCATCTTTACTAATTGCAAAAGAATGTTGTAGGATTTATCTTGGTTCCAGTGTTTTAAGACTTCCAGATAGAAATGCCATACATATCCTCAGTAATAAGCTCATACATAGTTTTCCTTGAGACAAGTTCTATTTTTAAATACTTAGCTCCCTCCCTTTTTTTAAATATCAGATGTATGTAATCCTTTTAGTTCTACTTGCATCAGGCAATCTTTCCTCTGACTTTTACACTGAAATGATAGCCATCTGTAAAACTTTAGCCATCTGTAAAAAACTGGTAGCCATCTGTAAAACCTTTTCAAAAATTACTGCAACTGCATCCATTCTTATGATCCTTTTCCTGCTGCCTGGATCAATAAAATTTAAAAGATTTCTTACAAGATTAATTTCTTTTGATATCTATACACAACACTGTCATTATATATAGCACAGTAAGTTAACATTCTAAGCTAACCTGTAACAGAGGAAAACACAGGAAGATTGATTTTCCATGCAAGCAAAAACCTATGTGTTTTGTGGTACACTGTGTGAAGAATAAGCCATATTTAAAACTACTTTTATTAAAACACAAACCAATTGTTGCCTGTTATTTTCCTGTTAATGTTATTTTTTTAAAAAAGGAAAAAAAGATATTTTGGCCTGAAGAGTTCTAGGAAGCACCTCTGACTTCATCTGAGGAAAAGTTCTGAAACTCTAAAATAGTAGAAAAGCCTTCATAAATTATATCCTATATGAGAAGGGTAACAGCTGGATTGAGACAGTAATGAAATTTAACAAAGAGCAACCTATTAGTAATGACAACAGAATGACATGACCAAGTCTTCCAGACACTGAGGCAGATCAGCAGTTTGCAATAGGAATATTTTTTACTTAAAAAACTACTGTAGTTATAGCAATCACCATGAAAACCAACAATTATTTAGAAATATACACTTCTGACTATACTGCTACTGTATTTGATGTCAGATCACTAGATCTAAATAGCAGCTATAGATTCTAACCATTGATTCATTCCAGTTTATTTTCCTCCCTTCAATTTCTTTTATACATACACAAATATCTGTACAAATATGTACTCATACAAAAATGGTAGTCAGAAGTCTGTGAAAGGACATGCATGCATACACACCTAACACTCAGCATGCTATTTAAAGCTAGGGCTAGCTCTGACCATTAGTTCTCCTCATCTGGTTAATTTGAAATTTCATATGCAAGCTTTGCTTGAGCTGTGACTTGAGTGTTAATATGTAATAATGCTAACTTGGCAGAGAGGCAGCCATTTCCCTCTCCATGTATTGCATATGTAACAAAACCAAGAAGAAAGGAAAACCTGTGTTTGAACTAATAAAGGTTACATACTAAAAACTTTTCTCAACAGCAATAGCACAAAGAACTTACATGACAGAACAGAAAGACATCATATGAAATTTGGTACTACTGAAGTCAATAATTAAAATAATCAATGCCATAGATAGTGGGCTTTCTGCTCAGATCTATTCCAGTTTATTTTATAATGTCTGTAAAATGTTCCTGCTCTAGCAACTAAAATTTATTACCTGCATCACTGGTAGTTCAGTCTCATCTTCTGCACCTTCAGAAACTACACTTACAGCAAAAGCTGAAAGAAAAAACAGACTTCTTTCATATTACAGGAGCTCACTTTCACAACTGATGAAGTTCTGCAACAAAAAAAAAAACCAAAACCAAACTCCTTCCCCCCATCATTTAGGTAGATTTTTCACATTAAATGATACCATATTTGTAATAATCTTTGGGAACATGAGTCTGTTCTTATAGAATTTATACATTTGCTGCCTGACAATTCCCACAACACCACTGAAAAAAAAGAATCACTCTGATATGAAGCCAATTTTTCTTGGCTTCAAGGCAAATAAAACCCTTAAAAAAAAAAAAATCTGTTCAGTTCAGTAACTCACTTGATAACAGCCTAATGTGCTACCACACGGGAGACCTGCAGTCCACTGTTTTTAGGTTAAAGTTTGGATTACCAAAGCTTCTCTTGGAACCACAGAAACTTACAGTGGCTGACAGAAATGTCTATCAAAACTGAAAATGCCTATCACAGGCTTTGAACGTCATCTTTGAACAACAGTTGAACTTGTAAATCTATGAGACCCAAATAAATGTTTACAAAAAGAACAGGGACCCCACAGAACTAATCTGCACAGAAGTATCTCAAACTATTTATAGCAATACCACCCTTTTCATACACTTCTGATTTGTATCAGAGAAAATCATAAAATAGGTTCTGGTGCTACTTTTTTTGTTGTTGATATAGACATTCAATTTGTCTCAGCCTGCTCATTTGTAAAAGTAGTTCCATTTAACATAAGAATGCCTTGCTAAGATTCTTCTTAAGAAATCATTTTCTTAAAAGCACTAAGGAGATGCAAATGAAAGCAAATTGTTACAATTTGGAAGGAATTCAAGATGCTATTCTTCATTGTCAAATTCATAGTTTTCTTAAAAACTGAGGCAGAAAACAGATTCAAGTCTCACTACAACTGCTTGAAATTGACTTCAGAGTGAATTGTTAGCTGTTATCATTCCTTTAATGCACTAGAAACCTACAATATAGGACGGCAAGACAAGATTGTCCTACGTCTAGGGTGCCCCATCACTGAACACCCACATCCTTATGCTCTTCCAGCTGGAGATCAAATTTCATCAAGTGTCCAGGAGCTGAGGTTCACAGTGACATCTCAGGTGCTGATTAACCTGCATCTTAAATCACATGGATAGATCCAGACATCCCAAAAATAATTCTAACACAGCAGACTCATGGTGGTCATAAATCAGAATCACAGAATATTCTGAGATGGAAGGGACCCACAACTCTTAAATGAGAGGTCAGTACAGGGATTGAATCCATGAGAACCAGGCTCTAAGCAACTGAGCAAATCTCAAGGTCATTTTCCTCCTTTTCTCCCAGTATAACAGTATTTACTGGTTCAGACAAGGAATAGCTTCCCCCACACAAACCAGATCCACACCTTCCTCTTGACACAATCCTAATTACAAGATCAACACATAACATGCTTATTCCAGGAAATGTAATAATTATGTAGTATTAACCTGAAGAAGTGTCACCTCAAATTCAGCTTATTCACAAGCCTAATTTTCAGCTTTTAATATGCACCTGAGGAATGATACATGAAACCTAAGATAACTGTGACTGACAAGAGATGCTGCCTCTGTCACCACAGTGCGTTCAATAACCCATGCCACGCTGCTCCTATGCTTTATAAAATATTAACACACATGATCCTTGGAACAAATCAAACAATAATCAGATCACCTATTTCACACCACATCTTTGAGAGCACAGATAAAGCTCTTGAGGGAATTAATTAACCAACCTACTCATCCTGGTATTACAGAACCACAGATTTGTTGAGGTTGGAAAAGATGCCTAATGATCATTTAGTTCAACCTCCCAGAACTGGATCCTCAGGACCTTGTCTAGTTAGGTTTTGATTATTTCCTAGAACAGACTCCATAAACTCTCTGAGCAACCTCTTCCAGTGTTCATTCTTAGATTTAAAAAAAAAAAAAAAAAAAAACCCAAAACCCAAACAACAAAATAAGCAAAAATCAAAGAAAAAAGTAATTACTTTCAAACAGAATTTCCTGTATTTCAGTTTGTGTAAACAGACTCACATCCTGTTAAGTACCAGAGTCTGGCTCTGTCTTCTTTACTGTATCCCATCAGGTATTTACATGTTGGATCTCCTCCCTGAACCTTCTTTCCTCCAAGCTAAAAAGCCCCAGCTCCTTCAGCCTCTCCGTGTCCATCAGGGGTCCCAATCTATTAATGATGTTCATGGTCCTTTGCTGGACTCACTCCAGTATGTCCATGTCTCTCTTGTACTGGAGAGCCCAGATTTGGATGCACCACCCCAGGTGTGTCACACCACTGCTGAGCAGACAGGAGGGGTCACCTCCCTTGCCCTGCTGCAAACACTCTTCCCCCTGAAGCTCAAGGGGCTGCTGGCCATCTTTGCCACAATGGCACACTGCTGGTGCATGATCAGTTTGCTGCACACTGGGACTCTCAAATCCTTCTCTGCAAAGCTGTTTCCCAGACAATGTGACCCCTCTGTGCAATGTTGTGCCTCCTTGTCAGGGGACAGACTCTGTATTTCCCTTCACTGAACTCAGTTTCACAAGTTTCCTCTCTGCCCGCTTCTCCAGCCTGCTGAGCTCCCTCTGAATGGCAGCACAAGCAGCTGGTGCATCAACTCCCCCTGCACATTTTGTATCCTCTGCAAACTCCCTGAGGGTGCACATCCCATTGTTGTTAATGAAAGGTTAAACACTACTGGAGCCACCATGCCACTCATCAGAGCCCACAAAGTCACACAGCTTTCTATCCACATCACCATCCACAGACATGGCCCATACTTCCATCAGTTTGTTATGACATTATAGGAGAGAGGATTGAACTCAAACTCCTTGCTGAAGTTGAGATTAATAACATCCACTGCTTTCCCCACATTCATATCATCACAGAAGTCCTTTGGGTTGGTTAAGCATGACTGCCCATTCATATAAACATGGTGACTTCTTCCAGTCACCCTCTTGTCTCCTTCAGATGTTTGTCTTGTCCTTCCTTGTTTGGCAGTGATACTGAGGGTTATTTGCTCCACCACCTTCCCAGGGACTGAGGTACCACTAGCCAACTTATCCTTGCCCTCCTAGAAGACCACAATGATATTCTTCTAGTCTTGAGGAATCTCCGCTAGTCAGCATCACCTTTCAAATATTATCAACTCTTGCATTGACATTGTCAAACTCTGCCAGTGCTTGTATGTGCCTGCCATCAGGTCCTGTGGACTTCTGTATGTCCTGTTTGTTTAAATGTCCCCTACATCAGTCCTCCTCCAGTGAGATTAACTCTTCTTTGCTCCAGACTTTCTCATGAGTTTCAGGGTGTTCTGAAGGTGAGTCTTAATAATACTGATTAAGGTAAAGAAGGTTCATGTTCCTTGCCCTCTTTCGTGTCCTTCTTTTAACCCTGTCCTCCATTCATAAGAAGGCCTATTATTATTTTCCCTAGACTCCCTTTTGCTGATACACCTGCAGAAGCCCTTTTTCTTACCTTCCACAAGTTGAATCTCTCACCAGATTGAACTCCAGGTGGGCCCTGGCTTTCCTAATGGCATACCTGCACTCTCAGATAGTGTCTCCATGTTACTTTTGGGGTGACTTGACTGTATTTCCATCTCTTGTGTGCTTCCTTTTTGATGTTTGAGCTTTGCCAGGAGCTCCTGTATGTGCGTGTGGGCCTCCTGCCATCTTTGCCTGCCTTCCTGCATGTGGGGATGGATCATTATCGTAGAAGAGCTTTGAAAATCAACCAGCTCTGACCCTGTCACACAGTGCAATTTCAACACTCACATACATAATTTATTCAACAAACCAATACATGCAATGAACACTGAAGTCTCTTGCTATATCATAATTCTTATTCCCTGTGATTTCACTAAGGCAGCTTCCCATCCTTTTTCAACAATTAAACACATTTAAATGACTTGGTATCCTTTACATTAAGTATATCAGGAAGACTTTTTCCAGCTAATACATTTTAGTAAGACAAGAACTGTTCAGACTATTTTTAAACTTCTGAAGAACCATTCACAAAACAGACTAACAGACCCCTGAAGACACCACCAAAAAACCTCAAGACTTCACCCAACAGTAATGAAGTTTTCCACGCACACAGACTGTATAAATTTATCTTAGCAACACTCTTCTACATGATTAGCAAATCTATTATGCACATCTAATTTTATAAAGCAATCTTCAGAAGTCAGCTGTGGCCAAGACTCTTCTGGCTAAGCAACCTGATCTCTCAGAGTGGAAATAAATATCCTCTTCTAAGGATTTACTGGGAAAAGAGCAGCAGGAAAAGAACATGGTAAATTTATCTGGCCTACAACGTATCAACAAAGGGACCGACCACAGGGTAGGCAGAAAATACAGAACCTTGGCACAAATGGACAACTCCAAGATTAATTCATTCACATGCAATTCACTTCCAGGAGGTTTCTGAAAAGGATGTTCCCAGGAGTGGACCACTGATAAAAAAAATTCTACCTCCAGATGCAGCTCATGGCCAGGTCACTTGTACAACACAGGCAGAAACCATAAATTCTCTGTGTGAAGGATATGTTTTTGTTGTGTGCAAGGCATACATGCACAAAGAAGGATGACCTATGTCTAGCAGCTATCAGATGCTACTATAACAAAGGAGTATCTTCTCAGTCTCATACGTCATTATTAACGCAGACAACTGCAATGGATTTCTTTTAGTATAACTCCCTAAAGCACATACCAATCTCTGGAGCTAGAGGTACCTTTGAAAAATCCAGAATTTCTCCTAGTCCTTTTGTGTTTTCTAATACAAAGTAAGCATACCTCAGTTGGACTTGCCACAGAGCACAGAGAAAATACATTGCAAGAAGAAACTTAGTAGGCAGTAAAAGTTCAAGCCCTGTAGATACCACTGTAACCAAAAGACAAGGGTGATTATGTACAGTTTCTCGCAAACAAAGCCACCCAGAACAGAAAAAAAACCAGCAAGGCACCATCTTAAATGCAATTGTAACCTTGTATTTCCCACTTCATTATCTAATGCATTGTGTACTCTGAAGGTTATTAACACACGTTGTGCATTAACATCATGTCATCTGGCACAAGCAGACAGGAGCAGACCATGTCAGTCATTAATCCTCCTCTCCTTTTGCTAAATGGCCAAGAACTGAGGATAAGAAAAGGAAAGAAATCTTAAAAAGACTTTAAAGTTCTATATTATCACCAGCCTTTATGTCTTTTGAGGGTATGACTAAAATCCACTGGGAAACCTAAATAACATGTTTGGATCCATTCAAAACCTGGACATGTAATATGAGAATTCCTGTTCAATTCAATTCCTTCCATTCCTATTTTTGTCAAGTGTTCCATTATTGCCATTAAAATTTTAATAAGTAAATAGATGTGCTTATAACACTAGAAAGTAAAACTCAGCAATTATTTTCATTGTTCAGCAACCAAACTGCAGGAATATGTGCAGGATAGAAAAATGGATGTAAACACTGCAGCATTAAAATACAATACACTGTATAAACATATACAATTATATAATATCACATTTTATGTGTAGAAGCAATCCTTTGGTAATACTCTTTCATGCATAAACTTCCAAACCTTTACAATTATATGTCCTTGAAGTACAAAGGACATTAAAAACTGAGGAGTTAACTCTTTGCTTTCACAGACTAATCTACCTGAGACGGAAAAGCAATACTTCTGTTATATTCCTCTTTCACAGTCTGATTCAAGGTTGACTGACCCCAGAGTTGTTCCAACCACCCCACTGAGCTGTGGGTCAGTTTCAATGAGCTACAAAAGAGTAACAACTCTATGACTTAATGTATTTTTTGCCAAACTGTGACTGATAATAACCACCTCAAATAATGACAGCCAGTGATTATGTTGTATGCAGTAGAGAAAACATTTAAATCAGAATCTCTTTATATTTCTCATAATAATTTAATTAAAGGTCTATTTTTGTTTTGGTTTGGTTTCTTCCCCCTTACAAGTTTTCAAAGAACATAAGGTTCTATGGATTGACATGATTCCAGAGAAAATCTGCACTGATGCTGTCAGGCAAAGAAATGGGATCTTCCATTATGAGACAGCCTGTGAGCACTATAAATTAGTTTTGTGTATTTAGATGCAAGCTTTTATAATATTTCTTCATCAAAGACTCTGGTCAAGCCAGATAAGAATGTATTACAGATTCATCAACACAAAAATGGGGAGAAAGCATGGGGAGGAGGAAGAGGAGAGGCTGATACAAGCAAATTTAGAGCTTCTGAAGCTTTTCATAAAATAAAAGCAACTACTTATATTTCTTTACACAAATGGCACATATGGGAAGAAGGCAGCTGAAATCACTACTTTGAACCACTGGAATGTCTAAATGAGTGCTGTGTACACCACTATCTTTATACAAGGCAAGCAAAGAAAAATACTAGAAGAAAAAGCATCGTCATGATCCCTTCTGATTGCCTAGATGTTACACCATACAAAATCACCTGAATACATTTTCCCATTCTGTAAGCTGCCACTTGCAAGCTGGAATTTAT
Organism: Vidua macroura; assembly: GCF_024509145.1. Classification (NCBI taxonomy): domain Eukaryota; kingdom Metazoa; phylum Chordata; class Aves; order Passeriformes; family Viduidae; genus Vidua; species Vidua macroura. Next base: position 93,806,924 of record NC_071572.1, on the reverse strand, counting down.
GAAATTACCTAACTACCGACAGACAAGCTGTTTGCTTATGTGGAAGGCAGTCCAAATTATTTCTGTTTTTGAAGAACAAACTTACTATCCAGGCCATTTCAAAAGCATGAGTTATTTGGGAAAGGACAGACTCTGTAACATAAACAGGTATTAAAAAACCAAAAGAAAACCAAGATCCTGCAGGAAGCTTCTGGTGAATAAATTCCATACACGCATCATTCAAGACCTACTAAACAAGAACACAAGTGTTTCCATTTCTGCTTTCTACCTGCATATAGGCAGGTATCTATGCATGTACAATAAATACAGATATGGGAAAAACTGAATCTGCTATTCTCTGACCGTGATTACAATCCGTTTGCAATTACAAGTGCTGTAGTACCTTACTGGAGCAAAACTACTCATCCCAGAAACAATGACATACAGCTTTAGGAAGAGCTGTAGAATATTAGGACTCCTCCAAAAATCAAGCTGTGTCTGTGAAAGGAAAAGTGTTTAGCAGAAAAAAACCAAAATATCACAGTTTACTTTGCTGAAAACGTGATTTATTAGTACCAGTTTTCCCCTGCATGATTTTGATGTGCAAGCCATAGCGGTGGAAGAGAATCAAATCCAAAAGCTCACAACAAACTGACAAGTCTATTCTGACAGAGATGGAAATATTCAAGAATAGAAATAAAGAGAAAGAACAGATGTAAACATTTACTTCTGCCTCTTACGCCAACAGCTCCCAACTCCAGGAAGCCTGCAGCAACCCAATCGCTGACATTCTAATAATCCTTTCATTTTCTCCCAGCTGACTAGACACACGAAAAGCAACTCTAAAACACAGTAATATATTTCTTTCCTCTCGACTGGCATTTTAGGCGGGCGGTTTTAACCTTTCCCCCCGCCCTGAGCAGAACACCCCGTCAGTGCGGCGCTGCCCAGCCACAAGCACGAGTGCCCGCGCTGGGCTCGGCTGCTCCACGAAGCTGTTCCCGATCCCAGGGCCGGCTTCCTCGGTGCGGGCTGTCCCTGCCCGCAACCCCTGGCGCCGCTCCCGGCGCTGCCCCCGCAGCCGGAGCCACGCGGGGACCCCGCGCCGCCCGGCCGCGCTCCAGCCCGGATCGGCGACAAACTTCGGGAACATGGGCACCTCGGCTCCCCCGCCCGCCTCCCCGCGCGGGGCGGGACAGGGCGGCCAGGAAGCGGCGGCGGCTCCGGCGCCACTCCGAGCTCTCCGTGCCCTCCTCCCTGTCATCACCTCCACGGAGGGGCCGAGCGTCCCGGGTCTCCTCCCTTCACCTCGCCATGGCGTCCCGGCCCGGCCCCCGCCACTCACCCCGGGCGCGGAGCGGCGGGAGAAGAAAGACGAGGTGGGCGCAGGCAGCGAAGAGGAGCCAGCGGCTGCAGCCGAGCTCCCGAGACATCTTGGCGGGGGCCGCTGAGCCGCACGGCGCGGGGAGGAGGCGAAGGGCACGGTGCGCTCGGTTGCCCGCCTCTGGCGCAGGAGCCCGGGCGAGCGGCCTCCGGCTGGTGGCGGTGCCGCGGTCGCCGCCTGCCCGCCCTCCTCCTCCTCCTCCTGCCTTCCCCTTCCCTCCTCCCGGCAGGACCGGCCGCCAGCGCCGGCAGCAGGGGGAGGCGCTCGGCGGCCGCGGCACCCTCTGGCGGCAGCAGCGGGAGAGGCAGCGCCCCGCGCTCCCGCGGCTCCCCGGGTGCTCGTCATGGGACAGGGAGTGAGTGAGCATCCTGCCCGAAATAATCCCAATAAGCACAGCTCTCTTTAGCCATTAACTCTTCTTAACCAGCCGTTGGAACGGGCTGCCAGGGAGGTGCTGGAGTCACCGACTTTGGAGGTGCTCAAGGACAGACTGCATGTGGCGCTCAGTGCCCTGTTGTGGTTGACATGGTGGTGTTCAGTCATGGGTTGGACTCGATCTCAGAGGTCTTTTCCAACCTAATTGGTTCTGTTATTCCGTGAAATGTTACCCAGCACTCCAACAGGAACCTCATCCAACAAATCAAGGGACCTAATTCATCTCTAGACCAACCCTCACAAACCCTTACCCAAGAGAGCACATGGCACCTTCAGATAGCCTTTCCTAAATTACCAGTGTGACCAGGAGCAGGGACAAGGGATGCAGCACACAGTACAGGCATGTGACCTGGACCACAGCCATGGCACTGGAGACTCCACAGCTAAAATGACTCACCCTATTTGGCTAAAGAAATGCAGACCTGGAGTTGCACAAAACTGGTTTTAGGGGTAACACAGAGGACAAAGTAGATTCTAACATGCATATATGTCATGATACAGACAGTAAATTTGGATATAACAGAGCCACATACCAATGAAGAGAGATCAAGAATGTGAAAACTTGCTAATAAACAAAAAATGACCCAACATGAATCCTGGTGCAAGGAAGAAGAAACCGTTCACAGGAATGTCAGATTTGTCCTAGTGAAGCACTCCACATGTTAACAACTTGCTCTAAGTTCCTCCATACACCCCAGAATTAAACTGCTGTCCTTCAGACCCAGAGAAGCCTCAAAAAGGCAAGCAGTGATAGGACTAGAAACTCAGCAGTGTGTAGAAAATTTTCAATGCAATGCTATTCTTTTTTTTTCTGTAACAATAAGATCTGTATTAATAGTTATTAGAATTCCACATTTCAACTATAGTAGCAAGAAACAAAAACTTCTTGACATGTAACACAAAAGGTATGCTTCCACTTTGCTCTTAAACATGATTTTGAGTGTAATACCTTGTGCCCCTATGTAACAATTCCTTTCATGCTGGCTACATATAAATATGAATTCCAGCCAGATCTATTTCTACGCATTTTCCCATCAAATACTTGACCCCTCCTAGCAACACAACCATTCAACATGCACTGACCTCACTGGAGAAAAATGGTGCGGAGTCCAAGTCAGCCATGAACTATTTTTAATCCAGCAAGGCCAAACAGCACAGGACCCAACCTGGATCTTTCTTCAAAACACTGCAACCTTTAGATCTATGCCATTCTTAAGGTATCTACAGGATACCTTAAATATGCCAGAGAAGTGATTGTGAAGATGAATGGAAACCTTTTCACAGTGATAAACGCTCATTCCCACTGCAAGCTCAGGCAAGCACATCTATAGCATAGTAACTTGGTACTAGACCTCACACTTTCCTTTAAAACTATCACAATAGAAATATGTTCGCCAGACTTCTTTGGAGTACTCAACCTGCATTATATATTTTCTAAACACACACCCCCTGATATCACAAGAGAAGGAAAAATTAGGCACAAGCATGAACAAAAGCTTGTTATTTGCTTTACAGAACAACTGCTCATTGTTGACATTCTGACTCACTAAATAAGTTACTGGCCTCAAGAATAATAATTCTGATGCCAACTAAGTAGAAACTTACGTACTATTTCTCTATCTGATTTTCTGTGCATGCTCATCATTAGCAGGAAAAAAAAAGAAGTATAAAGTTATCCTTCCATTTCTAGAACTACAACAATATAAAATATGAAACATTTTGTTTAACATGTATATCTGCAATTGCTTGGTTTTCCTTCTAAGTTTCAGCAGCATTTCCCACCCTTTCTTCAATTTCTCCATTTGTGCTGGTTTCTTTAAGAATTTGCATCACAAGGATCATGCCCACAGCATCTGGGATAAACATAAGACTTTTTACTTTCAAAATAGTTAAGATATACCCATGTTCCAATGTTTGCCCACGCAGAGAGTCTGTAAGGAAAACAAAAAAACCACACAGCCTTTTGCTTTGATGTAATAAGTGTTTTGGCTTGTCACAAATATAAGAAAAATTCCATTGTAACAACCCCCAAGAAATATGGAACTCTACCATGAAACATGGTGTTCTCCAACTGTTAAGAAAAATAGCACTTAAGTGTTTTAAATCTTATATTTAGGTCTGTGAGGAGGAAGTAGGAAATAAAGCTTTTTTCTTGAATTCTACTCTACTTACACACTCAGATTGTGTTTGTTTGTTATTCTAATTACCCCACTGAGAATTTCCATCTCAGGAAAGTTGAACATAATGAGCTTCCTGTTAAGGAACACAGGTTTAGAGCATCACCAAGCCTCCTTTCTTTATAGTATTACATGTATTTTAGATTCCTAAATAATACAAATGTAGCACTGTTGCTGTCCCATCTCTGAGACTAGAAAGGGGGGACTGCAAATACAAATAAATGCTGCCAGATATAGATAGATACATGCATATCAAATGCAAAGGCTGGCATGTGGCTCAAAGGTAGCTTGCTCTTTGTGCAGGCACTGCAGCAGTGCCTCCAGATACCCTGGTGGCTCTGTCACCTCTGTCTATAGAAGGACTATAATACAGGGAAACAGAGAAATTATGAGCCAGACACAACAGCAATTACCGAGTTAGAGAACTTGACCACATCTACTTTGTTCTTTTAGCCATTTGAGAAAGGTTTCACCCAGGAATGACAGAGTTCCTGTAGTTTCTTTCATTAGGTGGTGCAGAAAACCTCTGTCAGAGACAGCCCTGCAAATCATGAGTTACATTCTGTTCCAGCTCTTCCTAAAGCTTCTACAATTGGACCCCTTTGTCCTGCTCAGGAAGTTATGTAAGGAGGGGCACAACTTTAAGTGATGACTAATCCTGTGAAAATGAGCAAAACCCAAAACCAATCCCAATGAGTTCGGAATCACACAGTTACTTTTTAAATTACAACATGCATTTGGAAACAGTTTCTCAGCTTTCAACTACTCAAGGCAGTTACCCAATGCCAGTTCCAGTCCATTATTATGTACCCTAAAATACTGATACCCTGGGAATATGCCTACATTTGTCAAACTCTAGGCAGTGGGCTTGAACAAGGCAGCTGATATTCTGCAGCACTCAGATCTGAACTACATTTTCTTGTCCCCTTTGGACCACTCTAAACAACTCTCTCTCCAGGAGAGAAACCTGCAGCAGCAGGGAAAGCCCCGTACACTCTAAACATGACTCAGACTTGGGACTTGCCCCATCTTGCTCAGAAGAACTGATAACATTGCAGTACCAGCACATGCATGCTGTAAACCTGACAGCCTAATCACTGAGGGAACTCAGCCCTCCAGTCAACCCCTGTGGCAGCCCACAGTGTAGTCCGAGTTTAATCTCTCTTCTTCCTGGGTTAACCTGGGAAATTCTTGTTCTTAATTAAAATTTGAGGACTCCATTTGAGCCAAGTCATGGAGCCTTCAATTAAAGCTTTATAAAGAACGGGTGTGTGGCTGTAGTGAAGAATCCCAGGAACAGAGTTCAACCAAGCAATTTTTCATGATAGAGACTGCTGTTATTACATCACACACTCTCTAGAAAAGACTTAGAAAAACACTGGGTATGAAGCAATCAGTCACAGATTCTTACAAGACTGTAAAAATGGATCAAAGACAATTCCTTTCCTATGGGATAGTAATGAGTGCTTAACTGTCTCTGCCAGTCAGCTCCTCTGTCTTCTGGCAGAGAAACAGTGCAAATACCATCTGCAGTGTATCTTCTGGTGCTCATTTAGGCCTGTCCAAGAGGCAGAACATATGCACTAAGGGGAGGGGGCAGGACACCAGAATTTCAACATCTTTGAACTATTACAGACCAAGCTACAGGTAAGAAACAGAAGATCTATCAAGCTGTGGAACTTAGCATAAGTCCCCAGAGTTCAGGTGATGAGATTATCAGATGCTCCTGTCTACTGTACTGCACACAGTCAAGAAGAAAATTCTATAGGCAAGTGTAGAGGACTAAAGCTTTTCAGTCTTGATTATAAGCCAAGGGCATGTTTCCCACTCCCTTGGTCAAATGAACAGCTTGCCTAGAGAACTGTCAGACTTGCTGCTCTCTCCTGTTTGGTCTCCTGCTGCTTCCATCTGACACATAACTGCCTCCACCAAGCTCCTCTGAGCTCTTTATATTTTCCCTGCTGAAATGTAGCTATTTAAAAATACAAAGCATCTGTCCTAAACTACCTGATCCTAACTTTTAATAAATTAGTCAAAATATTACTTTGTCAACCAAAAGTCAAAATATAAATGAAAAATAAGAGATTTAACTGAGCAAAATAGCATGTGAACAAAATGTCTCCATAAGTTTTAATGAGCTTAGTGGCTACATTAACTTCTTTCCCCAGAAGAATTTCTTCTAATTCTTACAAGAAAAGAAATGGTGGTGTAAAGAATCACCCACTTTTCTCAACTGTGTACTAAGTCATAGTGGGAGGGAAAGAGAATGAGGGAAACTGTTCAAGAAATACTGAAGTGGCTGGTTAAATAATGTCCTATGTATTTGTCTTTAACATTTATGCTGGTTTGCTGGGCTGTAAATATCATGATCACGCAAGCATTGATTAACCTGCATCATCTCCTGGGATTTGTGCCTCAAGATGTCCCATGCCTCACAAATAACTTCCATATATTTTATTTTGCCTTATTACAGCTGCCCTGTAAACCATGACAGTTCAGAAACCAACTCAAATGCTGTTATGAAATCCCAATTTGGCAGTCAAAAAAAAAAAAAAAAAAAAACAAAAAAGCAAACTGGGAGTGGAAGAGACAAGCACTCACAGTAATATCCAGAGATGTTCAGCCAGCATGGAGCATCTTAATGAGGCTTTAGACTGGAAAAATCCATCCTGTAAAACAGTCATACAAAGATTTTGGGGTATGTCTGTCTTACAGCTTTTAATGCCAGTAATCTCAAGAAGCAAAGGGGCTGTATATTTAGATGTGAACACTCTAAACAGTGGCAGGTGCATAACAGCTAGTTTCTTCAGCTGAAGTAGTTTTCTTTTGAACCAACTCAGGTATGCACAGTAATCATGGCATTGAACAAGCAGGGTTGGAAAATTGTGTCACTTCAGAAGTAGCTTTGAGCTGGGTGTTGGACCAGATGACCTCAAAGCATCTTTCCCAGCTTAATTATTCTCTTATTCTGAGATGATAGGGAGAAGACTAGAAAAAGACGACACCTACCTGACACATACCTGCAGACAAAATCAGTCAACTTTGGATATGTAAGCTCACTCTCACTACCAACAACAGAAGTTGGTATTTGCTGTCTGTTGAGGCCTCCCACTTAGGCAAAACAACAGTCTAAAGTCATTATAATCAGTCATTATTGAAGGTAAAGTGATTCAGTTCTGAGCTTGCCAACCATCCTTGCTTATGAATAAGTCACCTACCAACCATCCCTTGATATGAACAAAGCCAGATGAAATATCTTCTATGCAATAAAAATAGATTTAATTGTCTGAAAAGGATTTCCTCATTGTCTTCACTCAAAGGTGGACATCTGCCTTGTCCTTCCCAGTGACATAAAGGGGAAACAAGGGCCAGGATAATTAACCCGATGATCAAAACTGACAGCAGGAACTGGAGCACTTCTCACTCAGAAGTTTTCAGTTATGAAGTGGTCCTTAGGAGCCTTACAGCCTGATGTCACTTCAGAGCATCTGTACTCATCACAACCTGTATTAGCCTCAAAGCAGTTTTAGATTATGTCCATCCACAATTGCTCCCTTAGAACTCTTTCATTCTGCTTTTGATATGGGAAGTCAAATAGAGCTGGATCAAAAAAAGCCACATCTGGTACAGGACCGTTCAAGTACAGCAACATCAAGTCAACATGACACAGGGCAACTACAAAATGTTCAGAAGAAATTTCAGAGTTTGATGGCAACATCATCTAGAAAAACATTGCTCAAAACCTCAAAATGCAGAGTCCTAAATCAAAACCACTCCATTAAGAGTCTGGAAAAGCTGCTTTGTGACCAAGCAGTATGACACACTGGTTATAACAGCAGTACCAAGTTTTTACACAGCTCTACAGAAAACACAACCAATCCTAAGAAAATGACCATGACTTTTTACTTTATGCACAGCCATAAAGTAGAAATTAATAGAAAAGCTGCATTTCTTTTTAATGGTTCATTACTAAACTACTTCAATAGTAGTCACTGCTGTGTAACTGGTCAGAAAATTTTCAAAATGCAGTCTCTGATGGTTTAATTAATGTGAAGACAAAATTATGTTAGTTATCTACTGAGTACTTTGTACAATAAATGTAATGAACTCTGGAAAAAAAATCATACCAGTGTAAGGAAAAGTGTATTTGTTGTAAGTTTTTATAACAGTCTCCTTATTGGGAGCAAAGCTTTTGTCCCTGCCAGGAAGGAGTTCAAGATCCAATTAAAAAGAACTAAATACAACTTAAAAGTAAACCTAGAGGAATCTTGACCTTAAGAAGCACATAGTGGTATCTGATATATCAGCCCTGCTACAGACAAAAATCAGCCCTGAATTTAAGAATTGTTTTAAAATGAATTTTGTTAAAGACAATAAACCACACAGGTGCTATTCCTGCTTTTTGCATCAGTGTACAGCTTCATCACAGGCTGGCTGGTGCACATGCACATGAAAGCAGTTAGGCTGTACAGAATATCTTTCCATTTCAGTACTTGAAATCAAAACACCACTTCTCTAAAATGTGCAACATCAGTTCTTGGTTAAAAATCCATTACTATTTAAAGCAAGATGATTACTTAAAATCAAACTAAAAAGGAAAAAAAAAAAGAGAGAAGAAAGAAGGCAACTAGTTCTGTGTTCTGACTTGCCTTATATAGTTATGCTAAATGAAAAAAGGAGCAGAGCCAACACTGTGAAGGCTTACATGAGGCAATGGTGCCACCCAATGTCCAGAAGTTATATGTAAATTGGGTTTTCTTCATTGACCCAAGAACAAAAAAAACCCCAAACTCAACAAGCTGTGTGTAATGTTATTAGTTATCATAACTGTATGTGAAGGCTTGGCTCAGGCATGAGATTAAGAGATGAGGTAAAATTCCAAGCAAGTAATTATTTTTTTAGTTCCAGCTTGAATTCTCTGTAAAATGACTACTAGCATAGCCCAGGTAAATCCATTCAAGCTGTCAAAACACTTCTACCAACATCTTCCTAAGGTACTCCTTATTTCATTTTCTCACTTTTTGAGCCCTCTCAGCTGGGGCCTCCCACAGAGATCAGTTTCTGCATATTAAAAGCAGTGCATGGACTTTACTATTACACTACTAAAATGAAAATTCTTGCACAAAAATCCAGTTTTGATAAATGGATATATCTACCCCATGTTCAAAGGACAGCAACTTTTTAGAAAGGCACCTGTAACTATAAATAAAGAGTTTATAATATTAGAAAACTTCAGCAGGAAATCATTAATGGCAATTACTGTTGAAAGTGCCCATCTCACTTTTGTTTGGAATTCTGCCCTCATCCCTCTATTAGGGGAACATTATGCGACTGCTGAAATAAAAAAAAATGCTCTAATGAGGATATACCTCTTTCTTCTGTAATTTTAAGTGTTTATTTATACCACTTGGCAGATCACATGTTCTATGCCATAGAGCATTCTGCCACTCTTCGGGGTATCTTCAACTCTTCCAAATCATCTATAAATGTAAATACAAAGCTACACATGGCAAGTCATGCATATTTACTAAAGCACTCACATCACAAGAAGTGTCATTGTGTTAAGACCTATTTCTGTGTACTAGAATGTTCTGGCTTTTTTTCCAAATATTACTTCCTTCTTTGCACTTGCTAGTTCATTATGCAAGTATGGGTTTGTGCTGCCTTATTTTCACCATATTCATACCAAGTCTATGTTCACGTGACAAATAAACAAGCTCCTTTCAGAGGCCTTTACTTTTCAAAATGCACATATTTCTTCATCAAGAATATTGATTTTTTTCTTAAAAAAAACATTCTGAAGTTTTATTTGAGGCACTACTTGAAAAGAAAACAATTTCACCTATTAATCACACAGCCTGTTCATTTTTAACTCTCAGTATTTCATCCCCCATCCAATAGAGTGTCAGGATCCATCCCCATACAGGCCACTGATTGTTGGCATTGGTGATTGGCACAAGTCAACGATGGATAGGAACTGACTGTCACTATTAATTTATTATCTTACTGTAGAACTTTCATACCTTCTCTCTGTGAGTTCCCAGAGGCAGCTTCTTGCAACACTGACTCCATTTCTCTTTCTTCCACACAGCTGGCTAGCTTCTTCCTGTCCTTATCATGACTGCCTAACCTATCTGTCCCTAGCACAACTGCCTGACCCTTACTCCTCACAGCAGCACAGCCAACTGACTCAAACGCTCCTCCGAGCCAGCTAAGCCACTCTTTTATAATATCCATCCTTATTGGACCATCCTTATTGGACACAGCTGTGCCCTATTAAAGGAAAAGCTGTTTCTACTCTTTGGTAATTTGTACAGCTGCAACTCCTCAGGGGTAAGATTACCTCCAGCACTATCTCTATTCTCCTACAATCCATCCTCCCCCAAGATTTTTATAGCTTTCATATGAAAACAGTGTGAAGTTTTCAACTCTCAGAATACATTTTATTAACAGGTTTATGTTGCAGCATATTTATGATAGACATATATTTATAATAGCTAATAGGTTCTAAGTACAGCTATAGAGGTTCTATACACACTCAAAGGAAAATTTCATAGTCCTCAATTTGTGGCAATTGTTAACTTTATGAGAATGAAAGTGGGGAAATTGCATACCTACATTTCTTTTTGGAAAAAAAGTGTTTGATTTGTGTATGTATAGACATGGTGCAATGCACACACACTTTTAAAAGATGCTTTATTACTTGATCTTTCTAAGCACGTTTACTGTAACCTGTAGTGTATATATATTTATGTACTTAATTAACTTTTCATGCTGTCCAGGCCTAACCACTGGGTCAGTAGATTTTCTGAAAGTTACTAGAAAAGCAAAAGAGATTAATTTCTTAGTGTCTGGACAGAAGAGCCTGATATTACATTGGGTTGTGTTGTTTTGTTTTGTTTCTTTTTTTTAAAGAAGTCAAAATCTGAACAGTCTTTGAAGTGCTTTGGATACTTTCTAGTGAAAAAATGGCTTGGATTACTGTCAGAAATTTATAACAAGTACATGTCATACTAATAATGTAAGTGATATTTTTAAAACATTCTATCAATGTTGAAAGCACAAGAAGTCTGCATAATCCATGCACATCTAATTAGCACTGAGTCATATAAATGATACATAATGATTTGGCAGCATATTGCCAGATGGTTTGCTATCAGATCAAGTAGTAATAACTTAGCTTATTTATCTCCATTTCCCTCATCCCTTATTTTCATTTTCATCCCTTTGCATTTCCCTACTTAAAAATAACATTCAGTTCTTTTTATTTCATATACAAAAACCAGTCAAAACCCCACTTTTTTTTTTTTTAATTTTAATCTAGACTAAAGAGGATTTGCAATCTTTCTGCTTTTACAAGTACATTTATTTTATTAATTGCACTTAGGCCTTGGAGAGTTTATACAGTCTAGTTCCATATTTACTTTAAAAAAATTCAACTCTCCCCTTCTTCCAATTAGAGGTGTTCAGCTGGTCACCTATATTAATTTTGTTTTCAACCATAATCATATTGTCTGATTTTCTTGTTTAAAACACATCTTGTGTCTAAGCAACAGGAGAAAAGTTTATGAGGGATTTATAAACATATAATCACTCAGAGTATTTGAGATTCATGACAACTCCAGGTTGAGTATTATTTGAATGTCCCCAGTCTTTGGGTCTTAAAGCATTTATGGTATAGTTGCCTTGCTGTGTTAAGTTTATTAAATACAATGTAAATAAAGAGTAAATGTTCTTTTTCCTAAAATCTTAACATTTTCGAGTGGGACAATCCATTGTTTAAGTGGAAGGATGAAAATATCTGTACATCCAAGGGAATAAAACTAAGAATTTCACAATAACTTTGGACCTTCTCCACCTTTGCATTAGTTTCAGTCTTCATTTGTGCTTTTCTAAATACAAATAATGCTTAATCAACATCAGACAGTAACAGTCTGTTACTGTCAGTCTCAGCCATCAAAGCAAGCATTCACAGCTACAGGTTTTGAGGAATTCATGTTAACCTCAAAAATAAAGTGTGCTCCATTTTAACTCACGTTTTATAAGAACACAGATCTATTAACAGGCATGAAAATGAAAAAAGTCACAAGAAAAGGACAACCTTGTATTCAGATTAAGAAGGTTTCTTTGGGTTAAGAGTCTTATTCAGAGTTTGAAGAAGATAAAGCCATCATCCTGTTGGTTACTCTGGGATTTGGATCCATGCTGTGCTGTGTGTACAAGTGCTGACACACGGCCAGAGCTGCAAAGAACCTCATTAGAATTTGCCAAGTGCTGAAGCTCTTATCAGGAAGCATGCAAAAATCTATCAAGTTAAGTTTATCTGCCTTACTCAAGAGCCTGTGCATTTTGTACAAAGTGGATATTCCCCTCAGTAGGGATGCTCTGAACAGCTCAGCTCAGATTTCAAACACTCAGAAAGCAGTGGCCATAGATTGCTATGCTTCAGGCTACTTACACTACCACATTGGTGACATATCCTCTTCAATTTTCCTCTCTTTCTCCAGGATAAGAATGTGAATGGAGGTATTAGCAAAGATAATACTGTAGAAATTATCATTAACACTTCCTATACAGAAGAGACAAAAAATATTTACATGAAAATACAAGCATCATGTTTTAGTCTCACGTAGTTGGATAGACTTTTGGCAACTCATATTATTTTCCTTGACACAATCCCCTTTTTCACTCAATTTACAAAATGTTCATACACGTGAAAATAAATACCATACAGTGGTAACATAGTGGTATGAAAAAGAGTGCAAAGCAAGAGCTGAAGTACTGGATTGTACCGCAAGGGTGAGACTACTGGAGCTGTTTAGTGAACCAATTCATATTTCCAGAGAACCACAGCTTGACAGGAATGGCAGTCCTTCTTTGGAATAAGCAATGACCTGAAATGCTCTTTACCCTTTTAAAACTTAGCTGGGAACCCAAGAACAAATGAACCCTAATCTCATTAGGTTGCATTAAAGACCTTCTCAAATGATGAGAGGCAGAAACAGTGCAGAAGGTTTGATTGACCATGTGCTATCATAAGCGCCAACTGCTCACATTTACAGAACGGCAGCTGCAGTAAACCTGGCACAGGCAACTTCCAAACAGATTAGAACAATAGCATGGGCTGGAATGCAGCTCAATCCCCAAATGGAAAGTGAGAACATATATAAAGTCCCCAGATAAATGACAGAGACCTATTTACTTGGAGTGCAACATTTCGATATTGCCTGCCTATACCGGAATGGGTTTTCCTGTTTTCTGTTTCTATTAAAGTATGAAGATTATGTACAAAGAATGTTGCCTCTACTGTCCCAGCAGAGCTCCTGTAGATCTCTGTTTGGGCTGCTGGCAACACAGCAGAAATTTCAAGTGCTCAATTGATTCCTGTGTTAATTTGGAATAAGTGCCTCTGCTTGGCCTTCCACAGGGACATTAGCCCATCCTCTAGCTGACTGAGGTCATATTTTATAATGGTAACATTCCCTGCATAGATGCTAATGTCATTCTATCTCTGCTCCCCATGGCAGGTTACCAACATTAGGACTGGTTTAACAGATGAGATAACTCCTGTTCCCAAGTTAAATTCAGTTTCTGAACACCCTTATCAATGCTCTGATAGAGGTATTAAATATGAAAATAATATTTAAAGGCCTGATCAGCTACCATTTTAAAGTATTGCTTACACTGAAGAAGGTCAGATTGCTCTTTTCTCCAGGTCAGAAGTCCTTAACTGCCACAGTAAAAGCACTTAGAGAAGTAAACTCCCTCCATGTACTCAGAGGTGAAGAAAAATCCACCAGAGGTACCTGTTTGTCACCAAACTCTCTCTTCTTTATCATAAGTTAAACACCAAAGTAGAGAGAATATTTGGGTAAACTGAGCAACACTCATCCTAAATGTGCAAGGCAACCTTAAAAACTTGAAAAACATGGCTCAGTCATTATATTCTGGTAATAAGCTACAATAGTTGATGCATTGCAAAACCACAAAGGTTAAAACAGAGCACCCATATGTAAGAATCAAATACCCACTGAACAATGGGAAAGCAGGAATAGCAGAACTCTCCTCTCCCCTTCCCAGCAGCATTAAGATCACAGACTACATGACCAAGGAGAACATTAACAGAAATTTCACATCAGGCCAGCATTACTGTCCACATGGACATCCAGTAAAGGCTGATGTGACACCCAAAAAGAAGGGCAGCACACTGGTTAGCCTCAGTTCTGAAACTCACAAGCTTTCCAACAGTAATAACACCAGCAGAGGTTACAGTGTTTCCCCACCTACCCCTACAAGAAGATTGACATACATGTCCATATGTAACCCTTCCTGTCTCCACATTAGAAGGAAGACACACACAGTCTCCACATTGCTGGAAGAAAGAACCAAGACTTCTCAGAATCTTTTCTTAGTCTTTTAAAATAAGGCTTATCATCTCATTTCTACTAAATCAGGGTTTTAGTAGAATCCTGCTGGCTTTATCCAGAGCATCAGTCTAGACAGGCAAATGCAAGTGTTCTTACTGCCAGGCCCCACCAGTGTGTTAACCTCAGCTAGCCAACATCATGTCATTCTTGATGCCTCTTTGATCTTGTATTTCTTGGCTCTCACGGGTGAGGGAAAACAGGGGGTTCAAACATTCAAACTTATCCCTGCACAAAGCACTTCCTGCCTGGCAGCGGCTGTGCCCACAGCCACAGGTTTTCCAGCCCTACAGATTTGCTGGCAGCATATAGCACTGGCCTATCCTTTCAGGCCCTCACCATGGCCTCAGTTGCCCCAGGCTCAGAGGTAGGAACCATTTCTAGCAAGCACCTTACCAATATTACCTCCCTCAGCAGCTCTTAGCTCCCCTCTACTCCTCCTCAACACCATTTACAGTTCTGTAGTGTGAACGCACAGAGAGTCACTACCGATATGTGCTTCTGCTCTAGGCTGAGTAAAAATAAACTTTATTCCTACAGTGGGATTCCAGTTCATTGAAGGCATAACTCAACCACTGCACTGCACCATCAGAGATGGTGCCAGCAGGGTAACTTCCAAATTCACTGCTGATCTTTTCCTCCCTTTAGAGAGCAGCTGCAAATCTGGGCAAACAGTCAAGTTTTCTTCTTTTTCTATTCAAGGGTAAACAGTTTATAATAAAAGAGAAAAAGCAGAAAGAATGTTTGATATCTACTTTTATCATCTATGGCAACACTTAAACCACCAGATATGCTGCATGTGCATAATTTGCCAGAACAGGACTTCCTAAACAATCACTAAAAATGCTACTTCTTGTCAGGTAGGGTGACAGCTGACATACAGGTGAACTGATACATGAAAAGACTGGTTTTTCATCTTCAAGTTCTACAGAAGTGTTATGCAGGATACAAGGACTTTGGACGCTCACAAAGGCTGCTTAAGTACTTTAAGCATTTCTGTATCAGGATATTTAAGCAGCTAAATACTTTGATGAAGTCTGTCTCCTCATTCAAAGCTGGAAATACATTATCATGAATATTTACCATGTCAAGTAAGGACATAAAACCTCATCATCTCATACACACACATCTATCAGGCCAACCTATCAGCTCATTCTGAAGTTAGAAGCTGCATCCTTAGCTAGTCACGCTGGTCTCATGAATTTTTCAGCCCTGTGCCTCCTCTGAAACAGGCAAACACTATTTTAGGAGACCAAATCCTCCCCATACACCCTCAAGAGGGGTCAAAATCCATCAGAGCTGAATGTTACTCAACTCTGAAGCAAAGCTTTATCAGAAATTACTGAACAACAGTACCTGGAAAGCGGGGGAGCGGGGAATATCTTGCCTCTTCCATGCAGGGACACTGAGGACAAAGAATGCTATCACCTCTCCCTGCTTTTTGTAACAGCAGGACCTGAAAGGCAGCACCTAGCATGCAGAGAGTACATAGTTTTAAGCTGTGCTAGGGGAATATGAGGCTGGACATTAGGAGGAATTTCTTCACAGAAAAGGCAATTAGATATTGGAATGGGCTGCCCAGGGAGGTGGTGGACTCACTGTCCCTGGAGGTGTTTAAGGAAAGACAGGATGAGGCACTCAGTACCATGGTCTGGTTGTTATGATTCAGTCACAGGCTGGACTCGATGATCGCAGAGGTCTTTTCCAACCGAATTGATTCTGTGATGGATGAACTGCTGACAACCGAAATCAGGGTCTGTGTACCCACCACACCTCCATACGGAATGCAGAAGGTTAAGGCTGCTTCTAGCAGGGATGGGGTCTTGCACAAAAAAACTAGAGCTGGAGGAGGCAATAGAACATTTATGGTGGATTGTGGCACACCGAGACAAAAGCCCTCTGCAGAGAGCAAGTGATGCGTAGAATTAGCATATTTCGGTAGCCAGCGCAGGAGGGAGATACCTACAAGAACGTGACAAAGAGCTCTAGAGAGGTTGTCCGGTGTACTAAAGCAGGGGCACCGACACGGAGAGCGGCTCGTCTCCGCTTCCCCCGCACATTCCGGGCCGCCGGAGCCCCCGCCTTTGCCGGCCCCCGCCGCCTCCTCCGCGCGGCCCCGCCCCGCGCGCCTGGCTCCGCCCCGCGCGGGGCCGGCGGCGTCCGCGGTCGCCATGGGAACGACGCGCGTCACCGCGCCCGGCGCCGCCGATTGGCGGGAATTGTTCGAGAAGGCGGCCGAGGGCGGAAGCGGAAGCCGCACGTGGAGCCGGTGAGTGGCTGCCGCAGTTTCTGGAAACTTCGCCTCATTGTCATATTTAAAGCGGCGGCGGCGCCGCTGTGTCCCCTCCCCGCCCGCCCGCCCGCGCACGCTACGGGGACCGGCGGCCGCAGCAGCACCGGGAGTGAGCCGGGCAAAGCGGGGACTTCCCTCTGGCGCCGGGGCCATGGCCGTGGTGGGCTTTGATTTGGGCTTCCAGAGCTGCTACATTGCCGTGGCGCGGGCTGGCGGCATCGAGACCGTTGCCAACGAGTTCAGCGACCGGTGCACGCCGTGAGTGGGGGAGGGGGGGGAGGCGCGGCGGGGGCGGTCGGGGGCTGGTCTGTGCCCGGCGGAGTGCCCGTGCCCGCCGTGGAGAAGGTGCTGGAAGTTTCGCGGTGGGGTGTGGAGGGGTTCCCGCTGTGGGAGGCCAGCGCGTTCCCCGGCACTGGCGCCTCCGTGTGCTGCCGGAGGCAGGTAAAGGCTGGCGGGGCCGGGCGGCAGCGCACTGCGTGTCCCTCCGACCCGCTGTGTGCTCCCCTTCCCGCCCCAACCCGCTGTGTGCTCCAATCCCCTCACCCGCTGTGTCCCGCTGTACCCCTCCCGCCATCCTGCCCCTCCGACCCTGACGCTCTTTGTGCCCGCCGCCCCGGTCCCCACCCGCTTTGTTCCCTTGTGTCCCCCCCCCCGCGCCTGCTCCCCGGTCCGGACCCTCTCTGTTCCCCCGTGTCCCGCCCCGACCCGTTCTGTGCCCCCGTTTCCCGGAGCCGGAGCGCGTCCCGCGGGCAGTGCCCGGGGGATGGAGGGCTGTGCGGAGCCCGCGCGGGTCGGGGTGCGGCGGGCAGGGAGCGCCGGGGCGGCCGGGAGAATCCCCGTGGGGGCAGCCCGGGTTAAGTGGGACACGGGCGAACACACTCCCACTCGTGCTGCGTAGGATGGGCTCTGCCAGCTGCTCCAGGGCAGCTCTCCTTTAGTCAGAGGTTAGATATAGAAAGCCTCTGGCTCAAAGCAGGGGTTAGTTGACAAGTTAGAAGCAGCCATGCACAGACGGGTAGGGTGTAGTCTGGCTGTGAGCTCTGAATTGCAATCATCCTGTTTTACCAGTGAAAAGTCCTGGATTCGGGCCAAGGCTTTAAAACGGATAAAAGTCTACCTGTAGTTTTTTACTGCAAACTCAAAGACTGACACTTTGACGAAAGACTTAGGTGTTTTATCTGCAGTAGTAGAAAATGAATCCGAGACAGTTCTCAGTCGTGTTTGTTGTCAGGACTGAGTTAATTAGCCTGTTGTTCTTTCCAGGTCGGTGGTTTCATTTGGATCCAAAAACAGAGCTATTGGTGTTGCGGCTAAAAACCAGGTAGGTCATTTTCTGCTGCAAACTGTTGAAGTACCAGTGGGTATAAAGAGAGTTGTCTGTGTGTATTTGAAGCCAAACAGCCTCAGTTTCTTGTTGAGCCTTTTATTTCAGAAATGCTGCACTATGCTGCTATGCTTTCTTTGGGGAAATGTAGGATGATTTTGCTAGAATGCTTCTGCCCTCTCTTTCATTAATGTAATACTTTCCAGTTGAATATGTTCATATTCTGACAAATTAAGGTCACTGGATTTCTTTTCCTAATGATTGTATATAGGATTTTCCTTGTACTTGAAGGAAAACATTTTAAATGCTGTATATAGTTTCTCAAAATCAGATGTAAGGGGAGACGTTTGGCTCTGATTCTTAAAGCTATTCAGGGTACCTTACTACCTTTGGATTTGCTGTAAATTAAATGCCTCTGGTTTTGAAGATGCAAGTCCTTATTTTGGGGTTTGTTTTTTTTTTTTTAATAAAGGTACTCTGAACTGTTGAATGTTTTCATTGTTAAAGTAGTATTTTCAGTTTAGAAGGAGAACTTAATTCCAACAAGTCTCAGAATAAGAAACTGTAATAATTAAATAAATCCTTAGGTATTGTATGTTGTTACATAACTGCTGCTGGGAGATCAAGCATGCAGCCTCCGCTGGCCTGTGCATCTGTCTCATGTAGCAAAAGGACTGCAGTGGGTTTCCATGGAGAGAGCACTAAAGGAGACTTCATTGCACTGTAATAGCACTCCTCTTAATTTTGAATAGCCAAGGCAATACGAATACTTTACGTGTTAACAAGCACGTGCAAATTCAGTTACAGGTTAGCATTTAGAGTAATGAAGTAAACACGTGTGTTTGTGGCTTTTTCTTAAATTTCATTTCAGCATTGCTGAGTTGACTGCTGACATTGTTGCAAGTCAGAAACTAGTATGATTCATTAGTGTGCAAAAATGAATTGTTACTGAAAATGGGAAATGATCTGAACCTGATGTACTCTCAAGCATGTTTCACTATTGTTAGATTGTTCCAGTAGCTGCTGTGGAAAACATGAAGTAAGCTACAAGTGAGGCCGATTCTCTCTTAGATTGCATTTACAAGTGTGTATTTGCAGTGATGAGCACCTGTGACTTTAGTTACCTTCAGACTAACCTGTATGATGTTACTGATGGAGTGTTTCATGCTTGGCTCTCCTAGAAGTTGAAGCTAAATATTTTTGCCAGGTCAAAGGAATGTAATACTTTAAATGCGAAAAGATAACAGATCATTTATTTCTGCAGTTGTAAGTGGTCCAGTTCGGCTGATGACTTGAGATGGGAATTGTGCTTCTTTTGTAAATGTGTAAATTTCCTGACATGGACTACTGAGAGTTAGATTTTTGGTGTCTTAGGGTCTTAAATCAAGGAATGCAATGGTTGTTTTCATTTGGGGAAAAAAAAAAAAAGAAACAAAAAATCTCACAAAATAAAAGGGTTTGACTCATGACTTCTACTGTGTGTGACTTCTAGTGTGATTTTGTGAGAGAGCTCAAAATACTCAAAGGTGATCTCTTTAATATTTGAGAAGTTACTGCTGGAGCAGATTTTCAGAGAATGTCTGTAATCTTTAGGTAAGTGTGGTAGCGCTGGAGATGAGAATGGTATGTTAGTTAACAGACCATAATTCTCAGCTTTCTTAATTGTGACTAAGCAGGAAGATATTAAAACATGTTACAGACCTAATGGCATACAATTACTCTAAAAATATCTTAAGATGGTTCTCTTAGAAAAGGCTTTGAGGTTAATTCTAAATTAGGCTATAAAAGCTGCCGGAGTGTTTGTGCTTCTCTACCCACTACATGGTAATAATTCCTGCTGCCATGTTCTTCAGCTACACAGCTGTGAAATACGTAGCATTCAAGCACTCTGAAGTTGTGGCTATACAAATAAATAAAACCATGCTGGGCAACAATCTTCAACACAGGAACCTAACTACTCGACCAAATTAAAGTACTGGAATAGTTCTTGGCGTGATTTTTGGCCTGTGTTAACTTGTGCTCATACTATTAATTGCTGAGCACTGTTTGGTGATTAGAATAAACCAAGGATGATTCTCAGCGGGCAGTCCAAGTGTGGCATCTTTCCACAGACACAGCTGTCTGAAAGTTACTGTTTGTTAGTGGGGGTATTGGCCTCCTTTTTTGTCAGGGAGCTTTTCTGTAGGAGAACTGTCCTAGTTGAGTAGCTTTCTAATACAAGATATAGCTCAAATTCTTCATTTCATGGTGGAAAATTTCATGTGCAACAAGGAATTTATGCTTTTCCTTGGGGGTAGTGAATGCTAGAAATATTCCTTGGTATGCTCAGCATTTGAGTTGCTGTCATGCAGTCTACTGGTGCCTGCCTTAATCTATCCTGTAGGTAATAACACACTTGTATAATCTCTCTATAATAAAACAGAATTAATTCTACTCTGAGATACTTGTGTTATCTCTTAGGCTGCTCTAGTTATCTGGTTTCTGTTGTGCTTTGCATTTCTGATAATGAATGTTTTGTCACTTGCTCTGGGGAGCTTGCATTGTAGTTTAGCACATAGTTCAAGCTGATGTTAGCAAAAAAGTTCCAAGTTGTCTATGCACTGTATTCTTATTTGGTCTAGTGCAAGAATTTGAGTTGCTGCTAGGTGAGTGTGAACAAGGAAATGATGTGATTTCAAAGTAGCTCAGGGAGAAAAAAGTATTGAAATGTATGGGGACACTTAAGCTTGACAGTTAGTAACTAGGAAAGCCCTTGTTTGCGCTTAATGTAATATGTTTAAAGTGGGGGTGGTGTGTCTTGGCTGTTTTACAAACAGAGAAACCAGCTTCACATGTAGTTGCAATCTTTAAATATTTGAATTTGGTCGAAGTTCTGTCACCCAAGCTGACAGAAGTGAGGTGTAAGGTGAGTGGCTCTGGTTTCCAGCACAATCGGCAGCAGAGTGTTCCAGTGCAGTGCACAGGGGGGGTTTCCTGAACTGGGGGAGTGTCACGGGGAGACAAGAGCTGCCAGAAGCCTGCAGCTTGAGTGGCAGTGGCTGATGGGACTTGGGTGGGGCCAGGAGCAGCAGCAGCAGTTTTCCCAAATATAAAATAAGCCCTTAGGGAGCACTGGTGAGCAGGGTGTGGCAGAGCAGTGTGCAGGAAGGATGCTGAGGCAGTGCCAGCCCAGCCAGGGAGCAGTGGTATCCACCTGGCAGAAAGCCACGGCCTCGCTGAGCTCCACAGCCGGCACGGCTGGCACAGCTGCGCAGACAGCTCTGGCAGGAGCGCGCTGCCACTACTGGGTGGCACCTGCAGGGTGGGCCCTGCTCTCAATACCAGTATTGGGTGGCACCTGTTAGCACAGATGTGGGAATGTGCCCAGGTACTCTTCCACTTAGTGACAGAACTCTGGCAGGAGGTGAGTAGGTTGGGGACTATCAGGGAGTGCGAGAGAGAGATGATACAGTGGAATTGCACCCTGCCTTCCCTGGGACATGCCTGGGAGGCAGGCAGCACACACAGAGGGTTCCTTTCTCTCTTTTCCACCTGCTGGAAAATACTGACTTGATGGGATAGGGAACAGTCTGTCACCAAGGTTAGGTTGGCCTATGTCAAAACTGCTTCCCTGAAGAAAAAGGGACAAGACATTGCCGTAGGGAGACTCCCTTTGGAAGGGAACAGAAAGCTCAATATGCTGGCAGGAACCACTTCTTAGGAAAGTCTGCTACCTCTCTGGGGTCCAAGTTCCTACCCTTGTATGGCTGTCAGAAAATTATCCATTATTGGTTTCTCAGGTTGGCAGTGATGAGGTTGCACCAGGAAGTCCAAGGGCAATCAGGAGAGATTTCAGGGCCTTGGAATGACTTCTTAAGGGATCAGGAGCACAAAGAGTGCTATCATGTGTTCTCTATCCTTCCAGTTGCAGGAAACAGGAAGAGCCAGCAGACCAGTATCTGAGCCTGGTGCCATTGGCAGAATTTGGGGGCTTTGATCACGAGTCAGTTTACATGACAGCAGGACTGCTAGCAATGGCAGGGTACACCTGTCTCAGAGGGGGAAAAGGATCTTTGCACAGGAGCTAGTAGGGATCACTGAGAGCTTTAAACCAGATTTGGGCGGGGGGAAAGACATACAACCAAGTTTGCTAGAGATAAGCCTGGGGGGTTCCACAGCAGTGTTTGAGAGAGAGTGCTTTAGTGAGGTCCTTCACTCTGCTGCCTTGGTGGAGATGGGATGGAGATCTGTGCAGCAGCAGTGACACAAGGTTATTATTGGTGTGTTTAAAAACTGTGGAAGCTCCTGAGCATGGTCACATAGGAACTGGGGCTTCTCCTCTGCAAAAAAGTGGCAAGATCAATAGCCCAGCTGAAGTGCATGCCAGCAGGCATCAATGCCTGCAACACAGGCAATAAAGAGCAAGAGCTGGACACCATTGTGCAAAAGTAAAACTCTGACACATTGCCATTGTGGCAATGTTGGGGGATGACTGGCACATTTAGGGTGTTACTCCTAACTGGTTAAAAACTGGCTGGATAGCCAGGCCCAGAGTGTTATGGTGAATGGAGTTAAATCCAGCTGGCAGCATATCACCAGTGGTGTTCCCCAAGCCTCAGTATTGGGGGCCAGCCCTATCTGATATTTTAATCAGTGTTCCAGAAAAGGGGATCAAGTGCACTTTCAGTCAGTTTGGAGATGAGGCCAAGTTGGACTGGAGTGTTGATCTGCTGGAGGGCAGGATGGCTTTACAAAAGGATGTAGACAGGCTGGATTGAAGGGCTGAGGGCCACTGTATGAGGTTCAGTGAGTGCAGTGTCCTGCACTTGAGTCACAACAACCTCATGTAATGCTACAGGGTGGAGGCAGAGTGGCTGGGAAGCTGCCTGGTGGAAAAAGACATGGGAGTGCTGTTTGACAGTGGCTGAACATGAGCCAGCTGTGCCCAGGTGGCCAAGGAGGCCAATGGCATCCTGGCCTGTATCAGCAATAGTGTGGCCAGCAGGAGCAGGGAAGTGATTGTCCCCCTGTACTCAGACTGGTGAGGCCACACCTCTGATCCTGGGTTCAGTTCTGGGCCCCTCACTACAAGAACGATGCTGAGGTGCTGGAGTGAGTTCAGAAAAGGACAGTGGAGCTGGGGAAAGGTCTGGAGTGCAAGTCTGATGAGGAGCAGCTGAGGGTATTTAGCCTGGAGAAGAGGAAGCTCAGGTATGCCCTTATCATTACCTGTAATAACCTAAAAGAGGCACAAAGTTGCACCAAGGGAAGTTTAGATTGGCTGTTAGGAAAATGTGTCATCCTGAATTGCTAGTAAAGTCCAGGATAAAGAAGCAGAAAGGGCTTTTGCATGGTTTCCACAGATGTTTAATTCACCTGCGTGGTGAGATGTTCAGAGATGTCCCAGGTACACACCCATGGAGAGCCCAGCTTACTCAGCCCCCAGGGGCCCGAGGGTCACCCTGGTCTTGGAGCAGTACAAAGATATGGGACAATCAGGGAATAGGGAGGGAGTGGCTCAGGGACATAGGAACAGGGGAAGGAGCCAGTGGGGTTTTAACAGCTTTGAGGGAAGCTTCTTGTGTCACCTTAACTTAGGGGATGCCCCTCAGGGTCCTCACAGGAAAAGATGATTTCACTGAATGGTTTGTTAACATCTGAACAGGCTGCCTAGGGAAGTGGTGGAGTCACTGTCCTGGGAGGCATCTAAAAGGTGTGTGGATATGGCTTTTAGGAACATTGGTGGACTTGGCTGTGTTAGATTAGCTAGACTTGATTGGAAAGGCCTTTTCCAACTTAAACAATTCTATGATTCTAAATCAGTTGACTAAAGTAGTAGGCTCTGTTGATCATGTTATTGTTCACCCAGTTGTCTCAAGGTTTCAGACATAGTTTTATAATCTTTAATAAGTAATGGTCTGGAAGTCTGTGTCTAGCTTATTAATGAACTGATAAAAAGTACCAGACAGTAATTACCAGTGTTAAATAAAACAGCTGAGACAAGGGAGTGAGCAGTTGTCTGGAAACTTGACCTGTGCTTGGGGGCATACAGAACAGCACTGAACATTGCAGGTTGATTTAAGAGTGGATTTCTAACTATCCTGTATTTCTTTACAGCAAATTACTCATGCCCACAACACTGTATCTAACTTCAAGAGATTCCATGGCCGTGCATTTAATGATCCTTTTGTTCAGAAGGAAAAAGAAAAGTTGAGCTATGATTTGGTTCCCATGAAGAATGGTGGAGTTGGAGTGAAGGTAAATGTGCAATGTATCTTTCTGGGTTGTGTAGCTAAATCTGAAATTTTACATTTCAGCAACTAGTCATGAAAATGTGTTTCTTTTAATTATTCTAAAGGTAGGTTGTTTTAATCTTTCTGTTAAAGAAGAGCTCTTCTATGAATAGACAGCTTTATCTTTAAATAGTGGATGTTAACCTTCAAATTAAGGTTCATTTACAAATAATTGCTGAAATGCAAATTTCCGGGTTGGCAAATTGCTAGCTCAAGCACACTGGCAGAAGAACTGCTAAGATAATTACAAGGTCGTATGGTTTTACTTCAAAGTATGACTTTCTGTCCCTTTTGTGTGGAATGCATTGCAGCAGACTTATTAGGTGGTTTACAAACACCTTAGAAAATAGTCGGAACTCTTCTTTAGAATGAGTGGCAAGCGTGTCTTTAGTGGACTGCCTGGAGTCAGTTACTTGCAAAAAGGTGTTCAAAACCAGCTCCTACAACATTGCAGGTTTGGCTCTTGCTTACATTTCGAGGACTTCACTGATACAATGTCAGCTTTTCATAGAGTAGGTGCAGTTAATAACATTGTGTCCATTTACAGAAATATGTACAATTACTGATAATGAAGCCTTGCTGGCACATCAGTGTTGCTTCACTGTTGAAGACTTTAGCTTGAACTGGTCCCTCATAACTTCAGTATAGATGAGTCCGAAGTAGTGACTGGATCACAGAATTGTATACATTAGAAAAACCTGACTGGAAAAGTACCCAAACTTTACAAAAGAGAAGATGCTTTTTCTTTAGCTATTTGTGAGGTTAACAGATAAATTCAGACAGAAATTATTGGTTTCCTTTAATCAGTGTGTGTAAGAGTCTTGTACTATATGAGAGTCTAGTGTTGGGAGAACACTACTACTTGGTGTTTTTCCTTTTTTTCTTAGGCTGCTTGGAGAACAAGTTAGTATTTATTTCTATTTAACTATGGTTAAAAAGTTTTAATAATTGATTCAGTAAAATTCAATAAGCCTGGGAGGTTCAGAGAACAATTTTTCTATTAAAACCAAAATGCCTAAGTTTTCTCCAAATCATACTGAGTGAATGAAAGTGTTACTTTCACGCATCAGCTGTAATGTGTTACTTCACTTCATCATTGTCATGTATTCTATTGCATGATAAAAATGGTGCTTCAAGAATAATTTTTGCTAAGAGAGCAATAAATAAACTTTTTTCTAAGCTTTATCTTAAGCTTTTAGTTGTTTCATGTGCATAGGTGAGCTGTTGTTGCACAGTTCTTCCTTTCAGAGATACCTCACATATTTAAGCAGAAGGATAAAAATGCTGAGGAAAAATACACAGCAAGTACTTCTGTACATTTTTTGCATTTGGCATCAGTTTGAAGAACGATGGCTATTTTTACTTAATGGTGTGCCACATTTTAAACCTGTGTCACTTTTGGCCATTTCCTTAATCTATGGAGTTGATCCAGTTCTTAATGTTTTAAGACAGAATGGAGTTACTGCTTCTATAAACACTCGGCTGGGAAATGAAATTGTAAACTGAAGTCCTATAATGAAATAATGAAGCATGTCATGATTCATAGAGTATTAGCCAGCAGTGTATCAAAGAATATTAAATGTAATTTTCCTTCAGTTGAACTGATGGAATTGCTTTACCTATTCTATCCAGGTCATGTACATGGATGAGGAGCACATCTTCAGTGTGGAACAGATTTCAGCTATGCTATTGACTAAATTGAAGGAGACTGCAGAGAGTAACCTGAAAAAGCCAGTAACAGACTGTGTTATTTCTGTAAGTAATTGTAGTGCACAGGAACATTATGTCTTTTAACTTCAGCTATTGTGAGGGCATTTTGTTTCTATTCATGCAGAGTGGAAAAGAACTCTGCTAAGCACTTACAAAGGGATTAATCCTAACTAGCTTTAGAGCTTTTGATTTAAAGAAATCCCAGGACTGCTGCCATATTCCAGACTCTGACTAGCTTAATGACCTCATTCTCTTGAAAATGTCTGAATCTTTGGACCCAAAATGTTTCTGGATCCAAGTATATATCCTTCTGGAACAGCTTGCTTTCATGACTAAGCATACTAATTACTCATTGAAATAAATACATACGTTTGTGGTTTTTCTTTAATTTAAAACAAAATTGATAACAACTTTGAACAATTTCCATTGCTTATGAAGATTTGCCCTCTGTCAGCTGAAAATTTTAGTTTCTGTCCTGTTTATCTTCATCCTTTCAGCAAACTTTGTTTTGTTTCTTTTTCACTGTTATGACTGCACAGAAAATGACCTCAAATCAAGATCAGTCATTCCATTGCAAAGCCCTGAGTATAAAATAACAACTGCCTCTCTGTTCTCAATGACTCTGAACAAGTCTGTCTCATGTTGCATCTAGGAATATTTAGCTCTGTTATTATTAGAAATGTTGATTCTCCAGTTGAACCTGGAAAGCTAGTTCTTCATGTGTCCCTTCGTGGGGGGGGAGGAGAACATCAGAAGGTACTGTCCAGTGCCAATGCTAGAGATCTGTAGAAAATTTTCAGTAGCATATTCCTTCAGAATTTCTTAGCACTTCTTGCCCAAAGTAATTTCCTCCAAAATAGATTCTCTTCATTTGTTATCACTCATTTCTTTGCATCTCTCACATCTGTAGTGTTGCTGTATGTTTTTAGTTCCCTCTTTCCTTATTTGGACAGGAGTATACCTGCTAGTTCTGATTAAGGTATTCCATGTCACTGTCTTCATAATGTCTAGTTTACATTTTGGACCAGCATTTAATGTTATTAGCATTTGTATACAAATAACTCATTTGTTTCTTGTTTAGTGTGTGCTTATGTAAACTACCTGATGCTGGTTTAATTCCATCTCTGAATAGAATATTTAAAGTGTCAATTCAGTATGGCAGTTGCATTTTAGAGGCTTGCAGTAAATATCTTCCTCAAATAGGAGGAATAGATACAATTTTTAAATTAATACTTTCAAATAAGTGGTGTAATGTCTCATTTTCTGGAAATAACTTTGTATTCTCACCTACTTTCTTCAGGTTCCATCATTTTTCACAGATGCTGAAAGAAGGTCACTTCTAGATGCAGCTCAGATTGTTGGTCTAAATTGTCTTAGATTAATGAATGACATGACAGCAGGTAAGTAGGATAAAATAGCAGTTTCTGCAATTGACAGGTGGGACAGAGGGTGCATTTAATTACTTTTAAAAAAAGGTCTGACTTGAAAAGGCAAATATGAGACATAAATATTTGAAAAACTTGTTCTTTTCTTGGTTTAATGTTTTCTGTGTGGAGGGGTAGATGAGATCAAGTTTCATTGATAATTATTTCCCTAAGCACTTATTTAGGAGTCACTATGTGTGCCTGGACTACTTGTTCATTTAGTCTACTGCCCAGATGCACAGTTGCAGGATTTAGACACTCCTAAAAGAAGTTCCTTGATTAAACATCAACACCTCGTAACTTCCAAGGCTTTTTCAGTATAGTTGGGGTTTTAAACAGACACGTGCCTCTGCTGACCATTTATACAACTCTCAGACAAAACTTTCCAGCTTGGAAGATACTCACTGTAAATACAAAACTGGGTTTGGGTTTTGTGGTTAAGATGTTCTATGTTTTTGATAACTTTGCAAGGCAAAAAAAAAAAAAAAAAAAAAAAACCCAAAAAACCCAAACAAGTGCTTAGGGAACAGATACACGACTAAGGGAGTATATTCTGCTTTTCAGGTCCTACAGCTTAGATTAATGGAATAAAGCTTCCATGAAGATAGTATATCTTGCACAGGTGTATGTCTGGATTTGTCAGTATGCTTTTGATCTTACAGCTTAATGTTTACAGGGATGTGGTGGTGTGCCACTGGAAACTAGAGATTGTGTTGATAATATCTGACACTTCTTTTGCAGTGGCTCTCAATTATGGAATTTATAAACAAGATCTTCCAGCTCCTGAAGAGAAGCCACGGATAGTTGTGTTTGTTGATATGGGACATTCTGCATTTCAAGTATCAGCCTGTGCATTCAACAAGAGTAAACTGAAGGTAGTAAGATTAAATGAAAATAAAAAGGTTTATAAGCAATTAGAATCAAAAAGCCTGCCAATCTGCCTTCTTTTTAAAATTCGGAAATAATTTAATGCATGGAAATGGCAATGTGTCAAAAGGCAAAGGTTTTCATCAGTGTCCTTCATTTCCTTAGAATTGTTTCAAACAGGCTGTAAATTTCTTGCAATACACAAATATAAGATATATAATGCTAGTGCTATAGTTTCTTTTGCTTTATCTAAATGTGTGTGTATGGATTAAAGTTTTGAACACTTAGGATTGTCACTTAGCTACTTAGTCTTATTTCCTCTGTAAAAGTGAAGATCAATTTTTGGCTAATGTGGTTATGCATTGGAAGACAGACTGACCTGTCCCCAACATTATTTTGAAGCAAGGACTTGCTGATATTGGAAGACTACTATTCACCTTGATTTTATTAATGCTAAACTAAATAGTGTTCTTTCAAACCAGGTGCTTGGGACAGCATTTGACCCTTTCCTCGGTGGGAGAAACTTTGATGGAAAGCTGGTAGATTACTTTTGTGAAGAAATAAAATCAAAGTACAAACTAGATCCAAAAACCAAAGTTCGGGCTCTTCTTCGTCTGTATCAGGAATGTGAGAAACTGAAAAAACTAATGAGTTCAAATAGCACAGACATTCCCCTAAATATTGAGTGTTTCATGAATGATACTGATGTATCTGGAAAAATGAACAGGTGAGTTCTGTACAAGACAGGCTTTAGTGGCCATATTTTTTAAAGTCTTTCTTTCAGTGTTTGAAAGAAACTTAATGTGCTAAAATTAAATGCTGAATAGCTGTGGCATTTTTGTAATGCTAGAATAGCTGAGGCTGGAAAGTGTGATGTTCAGCTGCTTGAGAATTGTTTCAGTGCCATAAAGCATGCATAAGAAGTTTAGATTCTTTTTGTAGAATATGTTCTTAAAACTATAGATTGATGCTTGCAAACCAGAGGGTTGGCTGCAATATGTAGACCTGCATATTTTAGGCAACCTAAATCTCATACTCTCTTAAGATAGCAACAATTTAAGCTTTGTTTCTTTTTTTCTGTTCTTAGTGTACTGTGGATATGAGTAGAGAAATGGAGGGCAGAAACAGTGCTTATGGGTGATGACTTGATTATGGTCCAAGTGTGAATGGAGTCTGTCTCTTCCACATGTTCACAGGCACAGCTTCATTTGTTAGTTCTGTAGCTACTGCTAAGAGTGATGGGTTCTTTTTCTTCCAGTATGTAGGCAACAGTTTTTCATTATTAAGGAAGTATCAGTGTTTTCTGATTGCTTATCTGTAACCTCTGCTCTGAGGCAAATACTTAGCAGCTGCCCAAACAAAACCTTTATCTTACTTAACTACATTGATAGTGGCTTAGAAAAATTTGAAAGCAGCTGTTAACAACCTTGTCTTGTCTATGGTTGGCACTTTGGCCTACTCACAGGAGTTTAGTTTTAAGTCACTTTGCAGAGTTGTTAACCAACCTAGTCAGCATCAGTTTGGAAACAAATACCAGACAAGGTTCTTGTGGGACAGGCATTCTTTAGTTAATCCCATTTTCTTCCTTAGGTCACAATTTGAAGAATTGTGTGCTGACCTGCTGCAAAGGATAGAGATGCCTCTGCTTTCATTAATGGAACAAACACAACTGAAAGTGGAAGATATAAATGCTGTAGAGATTGTGGGAGGAGCAACCCGTATTCCTGCTGTCAAAGAGAAGATTACTAAATTCTTTGGCAAGGATGTCAGTACAACACTGAATGCAGATGAAGCCATAGCTAGGGGCTGTGCTCTGCAGGTATAGTACTGGCAGCACTTGATGAAATTAAAAGATGTATTTCTTATAGCATTTCCATGAAGAATTAGTCAAGCAGTTATGAAAAATTGTAGAAGTGGTCCATTTTAAACTACTCAAGGGAGCATACATGTGCACTAGGTCTTTTTATGGGACTGTACTGTTTAAAAAGTCCAGAGTACTCACTGGTGCAGTATTTTATTGCAGTATTCTGTAAGCAGAATTCTTCTTCAGAAGAATGTGGTCTAGGGAATTTAATGCCAAAAATTTAAGTTGTTGTCAAGCTGAAAGATACTTTTACTCAACAAGGTATGAGGAGTTTCTGTGAAGAGCCCAAACTACTGCAAGTTTGACTTTCCTGGTATCCAGCTTGCCATCAATGCAAAACAAGCTTTTATTCTGTCTCTATCCTGTTTTTACTGTTTCTAGCTATATTTTACAAGAAAACCACTCATTCTATGTCCTGCCTTTTCTCCTTTAACTTCTTATTTCACCTTCTTGTCTTTGACTTGTTTCTTTACTCCATCTCAATGACAGCTTCCCATTGCCAGCAATCGGTTGTGTTCAGGGAAAGAAGCAGGACCCTTTAGATAAAAACTTCTTTTAGGACTAAGCACTGCAGCATTTCCATTTTTTACAGTCCTGCTATTTTCTTAGTGTTACTTTTACTCATAAGCTGCAAAAGGCCTGCTAACACAGTACATAAACACTTGTGTGTGTGATTTCTCATACTGCATTGAAATTGAGGATGGAAATAGTTCTGCCTAACAAAATCAATACAGTTCTGACTTGTTTGAAGATTTTTTTGCTGTCCTGGCTAGTGGAGTAGAGGAGTTAACCAGCTTTAATGCAAGCTTTTTTTGTTGGTGGTTTTTTTTTTTGTTTTTTTTTTTCAGTGTGCCATTCTTTCTCCAGCTTTTAAAGTGAGAGAATTTTCTGTGACAGATGCTACACCTTTTCCAATATCTCTGCTGTGGAACACAGAAGCAGAGGACACTGAAGGGTAGGTAGCTCAGACTACCATTCCACGGAGCTTTTGACCTTCATAATTCAGGGGTCATGTTCTTGCTTGCATTTAAACTAGGATTTTGGCATTCTCATGTAGAAAACCCATAGGCCATGTACCAGAGGTGGGAAGACAGGGAAGACTGTAAAGACATAGGTTGAAATTTGAACTGTAATTCCTCACTTGTAAATATATAAAGATTTTTTAAAAAGTGAGTTGAAAGAGCTACCAACTAGTATCTTGTCTTGCCTTTACCTGGTTGTCAAGATTAGGAATATAAAATTAGATCAGTGCTTGGGTCCTGATTCCACTTTGCCTTCTGGCTTTTTGTTTTTTACTCAAGGTGTTCCCAACACCTGAGATTCTTGATTTATTAGTAATGTTATGTACTATGGAAATATTGTGAACTCATATGGATGCTATTTAGCTGACTGGAGGAGGAATTTAACACCTAGCAAAAATTTAACATTTGTAAGAGTAATTTCTTGCTGCAGTCTCCTATTGAGATTGACATCTGTTACTAATTGTGCCATGCCTGTGGGAAATGCAATTGCTATTTAGGATGTAAAGAGCTTCAAGTTCAACCTGTGGAAAAATCATAGCTCTAGAGGGATCTGTTCATACCTTTTTCATGTTCTTTGTAGTTCAGCCTTTTTTTCTTCCTGTTTTCTGTGGATGTGCAGGGCCTAATTGTTCTGTCACTTGTGAGAGCAGCCTATGGGTTCATGTTCTAGGTAAAGCTCTCACTTTGGCACATCTAGGTTATTAGATGAGATCTTCCACAGTTAGGAGACAAAACTTCATTGGAAATTACGATTGGGCTGGCATAATAGTGGACATGCTGTAGAACACGAAGTAAAGCTGGTTGTTTTTCTGTCATGTTGAGGAATGAATAATAATCTGGTGTCAGGGTTCTCAACTGAGCCATGGAACGTAAATGAGCAAGGAATTAACAGGGCTATAATTATCCCTTTGAGACTAAGGAAGGCTGCAAATTATGATTCAAAATATACTATTCCAAGCTCAAATAGTGGAATAGGACAAGTTCTCATTACAGTAGAGAACACTAAATCCTTTTCCCTTGCAGTAGAGTAGTGAAATATTTTTATTGGAGTTGTTCAGAAGGGTAAATGTTTCAAAACATAATGTTCCTCTAAAGAATTTTGACCCTATATCAAAACCTTCCAGCTCAAATACACAGCTAAAAGTGATACTTTTCCCTTAATTACAGAGTTCATGAGGTCTTCAGCAGAAATCATGCAGCACCCTTTTCTAAGGTACTTACATTCTATAGGAAAGGTCCATTTGAGCTAGAAGCTTTTTATTCTGATCCTAATGGAGTCCCATATCCTGAGTCAAAAATTGGTAAGTAATTGTCCTTGAAATAGTGTTGTCTCCAATAGAACAATTTGAAATCAAACAGTAACTGTTGTCATGCAGTATGGTTATGATGTATATATTCAGGTTTTTGTCTCTGAAGGACTCAAAATTTTCCCATTCCTGAGGCAACTGAATCAGTATTTTTTATTTTTCTTGCTTATAATGTTGCTTTGGCTAAATGACAAAATAAGGGGAAACAAATCAATGCCTACAACTAAAATGTGGTTATCACTACTGAAAATACCCTTGTAACTTTTAAAATCTTTTCTCCTTATTACTGAAGCAAGCTAGGAATAATTGAATAATATTTCCTGTATATAAAGAAAAAGCATGTCTTGAATAGCTAGTTGTTGTTTTTACCTATACCTTCTGGAATTGATAGAATGCTGAATAACTTTTAATCAAAGCAGTCTGAAATAGTGGCAGCTACAAGACTACCGTATTGATTTGTCTATGTAACATTTCTAAGCAGTTCTGTCGTACTTCTTGACAAATTGCAGCACTTAACAGTGTTGATACTTACAAAGAGCTTACAACATGGTTAGTTAGACTGTGATGGTAAAGACAGGCCAATTAAATAATTGTTCTTGAGTTCTAAACATGCAATTAAATATTGTATGTTTGTGTGCCATATATTTTGAAAAACCAGCACAATGGAGAGGGACTTACTACAAGCACAAGTAGTGACAGTACAAAGGGGAATAGCTTTAAAAACTGCAAGAGAGTCAGTTTAGATTAGATACTCAAAGCAAATTCTTTGCTGTGAGGGTGGTGAAGCACTGGAATAGGTTTCCCAGAGAAGTTGTGGATGCCCCATCCTAGGAGGTATTCAAGGCCAGGTTGGATGAGGTCCTGAGCAATCTGGTGTAATGAAAGGCAGGGGGCTTGGAACACAATCTTTAAGGGTGCTTCCAACCCAGGCCATTCTATGATTCTCTGACTGTATTCTGTAGTTACAGAAACATCAGGCTTCCTTTTGTGGTTAACTTTTACCATAAAGACTCATGGTGGGCTTTGTCAGTATTCAATTTATTTGGCTTTAACAAACGAGAAGCTGTTTAACTGCTGTTCTGAAAACTGGTAAGAGCAGAACTGAAGATCAGCTTTGTTTCAACTCAGTTGCCAATTAATTCTTTGCTCAGAACAGAATTATTGGTATGACTAATGGATGAAGTAATAGCTCTAATGAGACTGGCAAAAAGGAGAGCAGGTCACACAGCTCCAGTATTATTGGATTTACAAGAGAGAGGATTATATTCCATAGCCTGTGAGACAGGCAGGTAAAAGCTTATGTGCTTGTGGTCTAGATCTGTTGCTGAAGGAATGGTGTGTGCAAATGTGTATATTTGGCCTGTGAGATTGGGGAACTTGTACTTTGCAGCTAAGTGAGCATTTTTGTCTGCAGGTCTTACCACTCTTTTGGTAATCCATGCATAAGGAAAAATGTCTGCGGTTAATGTCAAGGACATCTGATTCTTCATTTACTGTTGAACTAGTTGTCTGTTTAATAGTTTCACAATGCTTGTTTCAAGTGTTACAGTAGTTATAGAACAATTAGGTTCTAGAATAAAAGGTAATGGCAGACTTGCATGGATGTTAGAAGGTGTAAGGAAAGCCTCTAGAAATAGTTTCTATGTTGGGCAGTAATTTGTATTAGAAAGGCACCACTTAATATTGGCATTAGACTAAGCCCTTCAGTAGTTTTCTTTCAGCCCACTAGTAACATAGAGAGCACCAATTTTGTATTTACTCTGTATTAGTGGTGTCAGGAGAACCTACTCTTTGATTTATAAGATGAAGTTGGCTGAAAAGCAGTGTACTTCAGTGTTGTTGGGTTTTTTTTCTGGTAGTACTGATTTAATTTGAGGGACCATGAGATTAATGTGGAGGCTTCATCAAATATTTAGAAAACAGTTTGTCTGTGAAAAAGGGAGATGTTTTCCTGGCTCTGTAATATTACCTACTTAATTCCACTGTGTGAGTTTTGATTTTTTTTTTGGTTTTAGGTAGGTATGTTATCCAGAATGTGGCAGCCCAGAAAGATGGAGAGAAGTCTAAAGTCAAAGTGAAAGTCCGTGTCAATACTCATGGCATTTTCAGTGTGTCCACTGCATCTATGGTAGAACCAGTTAAAAGTGAAGAGTGTGAAGATGTCAGTGTTGAGACTGAAGTTGAAGCTCAGGACCAGAGGCCTATTGAAAACTTCAGTGATGTAAGTTGACCTTTCTTGTGTGTGAATGTCCTTACTGATTGATGAAAGTGTGTTCTGCTGTTACATACTCTGGAAGAAAAATGCTTTCCTCTAAGGAAGCAAAAGAAGATTAATTTTAAGATGTGTGTAGCTGTCAGGAAATGTCTTTACAAGAACAGGAGACATTTTGTGCTACCTTGGAAGTGTGTGGATTTCAAAATCAGTTTTTCTGCAAAGTGCCAAATAGCAGCAGGTCAATTGTTTGAGGGTGGGGTTGCTTACAGCTGCCATAGTTATCCAACTGTTCCGAACAGGAAAACCAGATTTGGATTGTTAATCATCCATGTGCTTTGTGTTTAAAGGATTTCAATATAATCCTTTGTATCAGTAAAGTTTTTTGAAACTTTTTGTGAAAGGGAAAGCTGAATTGTTTTCTACAGCATTGAAGGAGAGGGGACCACTGGGGAATAATGCACATTGTTATAGTCTACTTGATGTTTTAATAGTTTTCTGAGGGGGAAAAAGTAAACATTATGACTCAATAAATTAAAAGCCCCTTTTTGTAAGATGAAGCGGTAGCATGTGCACACACGCACACAAGTATCGTGCAGCAAGCCTGGCACTGGTAACATTTTCATGAACTCCTTCTGAACTTGCACCTAATCTGTATCTCCATAGCTGAAGCGTGTGTGTTTCTGCGTGTGCACAGAATGCTTTGTAGGGCACTTTGTACCGTATGTGCGTCAGAAGTGAAGTGCCCTATACTTAAATGCAAGTGCACATGCCTTCTACATCCTTTGTGCCTGGGCTTTCATTTCAGAAAAATATCCAGCAAGAGAACAGTGAGGCTGGAACACAGTCCCAGGTACAAACTGATGGTCAGCAAACGTCACAGTCTCCCCCTTCATCAGAACCTCCCTCTGAAGAAAACAAAATCCCAGATGTCAAGAAAGTGAGTGACCCTTTAACTCTGTTGAAAATGTTATCCTATATAATGGCTTTTAAAATGGTAACATATTTCAGGAAAAGTAAGGAACTTGGTGTTGGAACCTTTTTCATTTTCACATCTTTACTATAGTGAAAAATAATGTCTGTATCTTGCAATGATTTTTGTACAGAGTTTGCAAAAGGATTAGTGCAAGAAGCCTTTCTCTACCACTTCCACATCTTCTTGCAGTGTTGTACAGCTAGCATCATTGTTTATTTGGGTTGCAGACATTTCAGTTTAAACAGCAGTTAGAGGCCAGGCTTATTAGGCCTGCTGAGGGAAGCTGGGATCAGGAATTCATAAATCTAAAAGGAAATAATCAATGTGAAACATTTGTCTGCATGTTATTGCTAGTGATTTAGTTTTTTCATCTATATGAGATGAAAAATGCTTTGGGTTAAAATCTTAAGCCCTATCAGCATCATTAGCGAACTGCTACGTTACAGATGGACGCTTCTGGAAAATCTGCAAACACGGCATATATATGAGGAATGTCCTTGTTGCAGCACAGTGCTTACTGTCTGGAAACGGACTGTAAGGAGACTAGGATAGGAGGCAGAATCCCCAAAAGGAAAGTGCCTCATGAGCATACTTTGAAGATTTTAAAAGAACATGGAAAAACCTTTGTGTGTTCTTCCTCTGAATGTGTCTTTCATCATAGTAGTACTTCATCAGAAAGAAGTCAGGAAAATTATCTTATTTTTCTTCTTTCTAACTCAGACAAATGAGAAGAAAGGTGATCAGCCCCCAGAAGCTAAAAAACCCAAGATAAAAGTGAAGAATGTGGAACTACCCATTGAAGCTAACTTGGTTTGGCAGTTAGGAAAAGATCTTCTCAATATGTATATTGAAACAGAGGTGAGTTAGTGTGGTTTAGACTGCTTTCTTGTGTGCAGTTGTTAACCATTCACCTGCTTCTCAAGGCAACCTCTGTTCTTGTACTGTCACCCTGGAGTGTGGGCTCAATTAACAATGAGCTAACATACTGTGCCTTCTAACACATAACTGACAAATGTTTATCAGAAAGATTGAAGTGTCCTTTATAGCAATTAGTATCAGAGCACTGATCCATGGAATGACATCACAAATTCATTTAAACTGTTGTAATCCAGAGAAGTGCAACCCATTTCTTCAGATGAGTCTACTGCATAATAATGAGAATTTCAACAGTTAGGTGAACCAAGGCGTCTGGGAGATTTTACAGGAGCTGTGCTTTGTGGAATGCTGTTTGAACTTTGTTATTTTTTAATTAAAATATTTTCTGTGGTATACAGGGAAAGATGATTATGCAAGATAAACTGGAGAAAGAAAGAAATGATGCAAAGAATGCAGTGGAGGAATATGTATATGAGTTCAGGGACAAGTTGTCTGGACCATATGAAAAGTTTGTTTGTGAAAAGGTAGGTTATGGTTTCAGGAACTTCTCTGAAAATACTGCTACCAAGTATCTGTTTTGTATACCTTGGTTAAACTTTCTCAAAGCTGCCCTGGGCATAGCTGCAAAACCAGAACTTCATTAGAATGATGGCAGTGACTAACCTAGAATTAGGTTTAGGTGTAACAAATACATATTTCTGAAAAAAGGTTTTGTCACAAATGGAGTAAAGTTTGTTTCCAATTGGAGCTTGTGACTGGAAGGGGAAGATGTGTTGCTTTATGTGTAGCCAAAACCATGAATTAGAGTTACACCCAAAGCATTGGCCTAATCAAGGACAAAAGTCTGTAAATGCTGTCTTTGTTGTAGATGTGTGTTTCTCAATCCAGAAGCTGTCATGGTTTAAGGTTTAGGCAAAAGCTGCAGGAGAAATTAAGTTTTTATACAGGAGGCTAAGGATTCATGTGTGTATTTACCTCTGTTGTGTTACTTCAAGACAAACATGGTTGATTGGTGTGTATTTGGATGTTTGATGTGTTGAATTATATTGACACACAGGATCTGCAAGGATTCTCTGCCCTCCTAGCAGAGACAGAAGGCTGGCTGTATGAAGAGGGTGAGGATGAAGCAAAGCAGGTGTATGTAGAAAAATTAGAGAATTTAAAGGTAGGCCTGTTAATATGTCCAAAAAGCAAAATTTCCAAAAGACTGTGCTAAACAACATTAAGGCATGTTAATGAATCACATAAACGTGTAGAAATTGCTTTTTCTAGAAATTAGGTACTCCAATTGAAATGCGCTATCAAGAGGCAGAGGAACGACCAAGGCTATTACAAGAATTGGGACACAGGCTCCAGTACTATGCTACAATAGCTGGGGAATTCAGGAATAAAGTAAGTGGCCTTTTTTTAGTTGTAGTTTTTTAACTACAGTGCTTCAGTGAGGTTCATTGGCTGGAGGGCTTCAAATGCACTTTCAGATGAGCTGAAAGCAGTGAACTGCTGCTATATAGGTCACAAATTTAACACCACAAATGTTTCCCAGTACTCAAAAAATCTCACGCAGTGTGTCATATTTTCAGTTGCTTAATACTTCTGGATGTTTCAGGCTGAAGAGTGTATTCTTATAAAGTGTTTAGACTTGTGGTCTGATTCTTGGCCTTTAAAAAAAAACTGATCTGCTTTTTAGAAATTGCTCCTCTTTCAGGGATGAGGATTATTGTATAGTGAGAAGTATTAGTGTAAAACCTAGTTGCAGATAAAGTAAAAAACACGATTTTGTTATGTGGGTATTTGGGGCTTGGTTTCTTGTGGTTTTTTTTTTTTTTCATTGATATTTGTAGATTATGTTCTTGATAAGCATTCCAGTCTGAAAATTTACTCCTTGAATTTCAGCTTAAAGAATTTTAATAGGACGGCTCACAACACTCAAACTAATTCAATCTGGGACTTAACATCAGAAACAATTATGTCTTCACAGCTGTAGATTACAAAATTAAGTGAAATCATTAGTAGTGTTATATGTGAAATAACTAGCATCATTGTAAATAATATATTTAAAAACTTGGTTTTATTTAAGAATTCTAAATATGGATTCATTTGTTGTGTTGCTGAGCAGGTCCTTCTCCTGATAGTAGTTAATTATGTAACTGTGGCATTGTAGGGAATGCTGAAGTTGAAAACTGATTGTTTCCCTGTACCTCAGAGTCTCAATGTCTAAACTACGTTGGGCGCAGATAGCTCCTCCAGAATGGGAGGGAATATTTTTTTATCAGCTTTGTTAAGAATGTTATATTTTGTTATTGCATGACCTTTTTGTGAAGCTTCTATGCCCTCTATGAACCAGATTTCTTGTTCATTTGGATAAAGAAAGCTTTATATTGACATCTCTATTTCCTGTTGTCTCTTGCTGTAATGAGTCTCCCTTATGGCTAACTTCTATTTATTTTGACCATTGGAAGACATTTACAAGTTATAAATCATTGAGATAGATTTGTTGTCAAAACTTGATTACATTATTAACACTTGACATTATTAACTAATACAAATTTTTTATATTTGGACAGGATGAGAAATACATCCATATCGATGAGATGGAAATGATGAAAGTAGAGAAGTGTGTTAGTGAAGTGGTAGAGTGGATGAATAATGCTGTGAGTGCACAGGCTAAGAAGAGCTTAGATCAGGATCCAGCTGTGCTTTCAAGTGAAATTAAGGCAAAGCTACAGGTAAGTACCATAAGAAACTATCTTTAGAGGTTGGTGCTAAAAGTAGGCTGATATCTGTGCCTTTTGTCTTCCCCAGTTTCATCTTGCTGCTCTAGTGTTCTTGAAAGGTAGAAAGTATGGAAAGGAGGAGATCCAGCAGAAAGAAGAGGAGCTCTAGTGTACTCCAATTCTGTGGAGCTCATTGATATTTTGTCTTTCAGTCACCTTAAAAACTCAGATTGTTTTTCAGTGTTTTACTGAGAGACAAAATAGTACTGAAAAAAACCAATGTGAAATCCAAAATACGTAGTTGAACTTTGCCCACAGAACACCAAGAAGTATACCAATTAATTTATTTCAGAGTACAATAAGTACTTGTCAATTTGGACTCAAGGGAACAAATGCAGAAGCCAATTTCAAGCAGTCTTTTGGATGCGGGACTTTTTGCATTTGTGAAGCTGGTGGCTCCTTAACACACATTCTGCCCACATCTTTTCTATCTTTTTTAGGAGTTAAACAATGTCTGTGAGCCCGTTGTGACACAACCAAAACCAAAAGTTGACTCTCCTAAGGAGGAAAACCCATTAAGTGAGCAGAGTGATTATAAAACTGAAGACATGGGAGAAGATGACAAAAATTCTGAAATGCCTCAGCAAAATGGCGAATGTCATCCAAGTGATCGAAACGCCATTAACATGGACCTGGACTAAGCCACTGCACTTGCAGCAAATTATTTCATCCCATGACAGAAGATGTTTTGGCTGTCATATGTGATGGGGGTGGGAATGCATTGTTTTGGAACCTATTTATATTTTTTTTCTTAAGACTTGTCTGGGATATGCTATGTTGTGGGAGGAAGAATAGTAATAGTGTTGGTCATGACTATCCTAAAAGGAAAATTGCCTTGGTAACTTTCAGATTCCTGTGGAATTGTGAGTTCATACTAAGCTTCTGTGCAGTATTTAACCATTTGCATCACTAAAGATGAAAAGAAGCCCTTGCTTTGAAATGTACTGCTCCTTTAAAAGGTTGTAATCGAAACACTCGTAGGCATTTGTAGATGCCAAGGTAGTTTTCTTTTGTCTGGACATCTAATTGGGTATGTCAGAAAAAGCCAGTGTCTGTCCCCTTCATAAGGACTTTGCAGAAGAAATCCTTCTGTCTGAGGTTTTTGATTGTTGCAGTCCAAAGTACTTATCAGGTAATGAGATGGTGAAATGTGTTAGTAGCATGCAGAAACGCTTACGTTTCATCTCTTGCTAAACAATACATTTTTCATGTGGGGTACATAAAATGAAGGAAATGCTAATTCTGTTAGTGTTATTGTGAAGCTTTTTAAAGAGCTTTGAAATAAAGATCATTTTACTGGTATCTCCTCTACTCTTGAGTTTAACTATTTGTGGTACTTCTGCTCTAAGTTTTGCCCTCCGTTGCTTTGTGTTACTGTGCAGGAG
The DNA here is from genome assembly GCF_024509145.1 of Vidua macroura. Taxonomy (NCBI): domain Eukaryota; kingdom Metazoa; phylum Chordata; class Aves; order Passeriformes; family Viduidae; genus Vidua; species Vidua macroura. The sequence goes on along the minus strand of NC_071572.1, from coordinate 93,766,219 downwards.
AGTCATAAATACGCTTAAAACTCTCACACTTTGCACAGAACCAGTGGTACAGTTAGTTGAATGTAATTCAGCCACTTAATGAGTTATGCCTCTTTCTTTTCTTTGGCCCAAGGGTTGTAAACACCTGAAAGAACCTGGAAACTTCACAGATATTAGAGCATAGGACAGTGTTTGTAACTGATGTCTATATAACTTAGCTTACAAGGTGCTTATATAGCTTGACTTATAAGATATCAAATATAACCTAATGTATCTGTATAACCTGAATCATAACTTTTATACCTATGTAACCTAATATAAATAACTTTCTATACAATGTAATGGCTAGTTAGTTGCTTAATGCTGAATAGACAAAAAAGAAGGAAAAGCTCTCCAGGTGGACAGCTTTAAAGATAGATAAGTATACTACTAATGAGAAATTGGCAAATGTAAAGCCAATTAGCCACAAAACAAAGAATTTAAGCCGGTTAAGACCAGACAGACCAAGGACCACCATAATTGCACATGCTCCAAAGACAAGGTTGAAAAGTTCAGGTGCGAAGAAGACCTTGGAAGCCTTCATCAAAGACCCCTGATGACCCCTGAACTGGGGAGGCACAGGTGCAGTGCAAAAGAACTAATAACCATGAGATCATACATGTGATGAAGTTATAGTGACATAGTGATACTAAGCAGTACTTGCTGTATAAATATACCACAGCACTTGGCAAAAGTGAGTGAGTTAGGTGAAGAAATCAACCTCACCACCAGTGCTGCAAGAAGCAAATACCTGCTCTATAGACATCAGTCTGTGGGGATTTAGGTCCAGCCTATCTTTCGGGCAAAATACAGAATCCTCTAGCTTAGAATTGTAATCCACGGTTCAGAGTAAGAGGTTTAAACCTGGTTGAATACTTAGGCCAGGCTCTGCTTTTTGTTGTAGACTAAAGTGAAATAATATTTTCAGCCCCTTCAAGTTGCTCTGATTAGACCTTGGTAAAAGTTTTAAAAACAAAGAATTCCTCTCAAGTAAATCTCTGTAGCCTATCAGAAAATACTTTTTTTTTGCATAATTGGTGCAGGGGAGGATGCACTGTATTAAACATCAAATTACACTAGGGAATATTAGGCACCTGAAATGCTGTGGGAAGAATTTCTCTTGGAAGCATATTCTGAAGGGTATTGATTCTGCATGGAAGCACAGATCCCATATGTAAGCACATAGCAGCAGATGCTTAAAGATCCATGTCACTAAATGCAAAAGTGTTTTGGTTTGTTTTTTTAATAAGGGTTTATTGTGGCTACAGCAGTATTTCATCTGGAACAACAAAACCTAATGGAGAAAAGATATATTGGTGCCACTGGAACTACTAAAGAGGGAGTACAGATGAGAGGACTGGTGCTTTCAAGGGCCAGCTAATCCTATCCAATGCAAGTCTTTCTTCTAGTTGGTGTTTCTAGCATAAGCCTTCCATGAGTCTTCTCACAGCCAGGGGCAGGAGCTCTAGTGCAGTGTGTGCCGTTTCCCACAGCAGTGCCTAGTCTTCTGCGTTGACTATATTGACTACATATAACCCTTTTGATAACTGGGTTATCAAAATGCAGATCACTGTTACTGGCTGCTTTGAGCTGCCTGTTCTTCACTTCTGCTAATCCATTAGATGATGGTGTACAGTTAGCAACAATATGAATATTTTGATTTTTTCATTTCCTAGTGCTAAGGGATAGGAAGTCAGACCAAACTTCAAAACCATGTCTGAAGTACGGAGAAGTATTTCTGTGTTGGTACCAGTAGAGTGGTTTCATCAAAGGTTAACTTTCACTAACAAACTACTGCTTGCTTACATTATTGCTGAAATGGAAATGGACTTCTATTGCAAAATCAGTAAGATGCTTTAGGAGAAAGCTTAGCTTAATCAGTAGAAAATTTTGTAGAGGCATTTGAAGTAGAATTCTGTCAGAAGAACTAGTCCTGAATCTAGAAAAAGTAGCTTTTCTGGTCCTGATGGATTGCCATGTATTGAGTTACCTCTATAGAAGGTCCTGAATTTTCCCTCTAATTTTCCTCTAATAAACCTTCATAAAAAGTCTGCACTGGGAACAGATGAATCTGGGTTGGACTTTTCTTTTTTTCCCCAGCTTTCTGCAATGTTAACTATTTCATACCAGCTAATGATGTGGCAAGTGATGAATGCCTTATGTTTAAGTGACTTATTCAAATCTTTACAGTGCTTGTGCTTTACCCTGAGGGGGGGTGGGGGAAGAAGGAAAACAAGAATAGATCAGTGATGCAACTTTACCTTCCCTCCCTTTGCCTCAGTTTAATGACTTTGCCTTCTAATTTACCTTTTGCCAGACATATGTGGAAATCCTGTGTGCCAGTTTCACTTTGATCTCAGTATCAGTGACAAGGAGGTGAGGAGGTTCAGGATGGCAGTCCCCTTCATGCTGCAACATAGCACAAAGCACCACAAAACAGTTTACTGGCCAGTTTAATCTCACTGGTACAAGGGTATAATGGCCTTAATATTTTACTGACTAAATACTGCACAAGGGTTTGACTCTTCTTTTGGAAGGAGAGAAAAGACAGCTTGATTCCTCTAAAGCAAGTTTTGCAATTCTTTTCATAAAGGATTTTTGATGCTGTGTATTGTTGCATTCATACATCATGTGTTTCTCAAAGTTCCCAATTTTACCCAAGTCTTTACAACTGTTCTGCTACAGTGACATTGCTAATAGGGAAGAATTTACATAAGTATTCAGTGCAGTTTTATTTTTGAGACATGGCCTTTCTCAAGCTGTGTTTTGAAATTCTTGGGAGTCCTTTCATAGGAAAGTGTCTTATAAACACAAACGTTTATTTATTATTCAGAAAATGTGTGATGTATACAAAAATCTAAAATGCCCCACTAAAAATATTTAAGGTCATATTAGGGGAAAATGTGCAAAATGGACCTAATCAGATTGCCTTTTTGGATCATTATTAACCTTAATTACATATAGAAGTATTCCTTAACCACCTTTATCTTCCCACCATAACAGATTTGTGAGTTAACTCGGTTTTTCAAGTAGAGTTTATAAACTCACAACACACATCAGATTGCCTAAAATTCACTCTATGTCCAATTCTGAGTCTTAGATGACTAAAATTTATGTAAAATACATGGGACTTGTCATAACTGTTGTATTTTCCTTTGCCTTTTTTTTTTCCTGAAAGCTTTAGTGGAATGAAGAATTGTGAGATTATGCAGAGTCAGAGAAACTATTTTTTGCATGAAATTTTAAGCCAAGAAAAGCTTAGAACCACAAAAAAGATGTGGACAAAATAAGTAATAAAAAGGGAGTAAAATCCTAAAATTTATCTATTGTATAACCTCTTTCACACAGGTTTGATGTAGTGTGTTTTGGCAGACTTCCTCTACATAGACTGGCTACAACTGAAGTGTAAATGATAGATTTTAATTCTTGGTCAGGTACCTTGCTCCTTAGTGAAATATTCATTTTATTATTTACTGCTCCCATTTCGTAATAGGTTTGACTTTCCTGAGGGTGCATGTGTTGCAAATGATGGAGCCCAAATAAGAGCATTTCACTGGAATACCAAATAAACTTCTATCATTTACAATAAAGTTCTCATTTATCAGGTTGCCTCTTTATTCATGTGAATTAGGAGTACTGGTAAACTCTGCAGGTGAAGTCACTGAACTGGCAGGTGAGTTGCAAAATTTGCGTGGAGTTTTTAACTTTGTTGTTACAGATGAGCATCTGATTGTCAGGGTGTCTACTGCTCTGATACAGATAAGGTTTGTGTTCTATGCTTATATTTATGCTTTGTGCCTCCCTGTGATTAAATTACAGCACAGCTCCTTGAAAAATATTCCAAAAAGAGAGATGTGTTTGTTTATTCCATGGACCTTGATCAATTCCCCCAAACTGGTATTGATTTCAATGAATTTTAATTCAGAGAGATTTCAGCTGACTTTCAAAAGTGGTGAAGGAGACAACACTGAATAGAACAAAACAGAACTTTAGCATAAAATTTCCATATTTTGTTCTCGTTAAAAAGGCATAGCGGGCATAATAAAACTTTTTAACATTTTAGATTTTGGATTGTCTTATAAACTGGCGTATAGTTATCCTGGCTAAAGGAAGTAAAATTTTTTGACCATGTATTTCCTCCTCAGAATGAAAGTTGCATAGAAAAAATAGAAAAAGCCCAAAGGCACCCCCTGGGGAATGAAGAAACCTCATCCTGTCACCTGTAGGCCGTAATGATTTAAAATACAGATGGAGACTAAAGCAGAAGAGACATGAGAAAAGTGCAGGTCTAAACACTAAGTGCAGTCCATGAATCTAAGCCGTATGGGCTCACCCACCCATGGCTCCAGCAGGAGGGTCATTAGGAAAGGCCACACTGGCTTCCTGCAGGTTTTCCTTCCCTGTACACCTGCTGTGTGCCACTTGCTTAGCCCTTAGCATTACTTACCCCTGTGTTCTCCAGGCAGACTCCAGAGATGAGCTGTGCCATCCAAAGGCAGGGACAGCAGGACTCTGTCTTTGCACATCAACTCTGATCTATCAAAGCAGAGGCAGAAGAGCACAGAGATCCTCAGGTGCCTACCAGCAGCGCTGTGACAGCATCACTGCCTTGTGCTGCCTGCTGTTAGGTCAGAGCCGAGGTTCCCGTGCTGCCCGGGGGGATGGTGGTTACGTAACATAATCACCTTGCCATTGCAAAGCAGCTGGCTACAGGCCTGTGTGCTTTTGGATATTTCCAGCCCAAACTGAGCTATGGAAGACAATACCTACAAAATAACTGTTTGTGTGTGCTTGCCTGTGATTCCTATCTACAGCAAATCAGGAAATGAATGTGTAACATCCCATACAATTCCCAGTCATACACAAATAGAAGCCAGTAGAGAAGAATGTGTTGGTGAATGGCATCTCAAAGAGGCCATGCTTTGTGCAGGGCCAAGCACAAAGCCTGACAAGTGAAAACTGAGTAAGGGCCTCAGTAATGCCGTGTCAATGCAACAAAAGGTTAAAACTGTTTTCATGCAGAGCATGAAACAGCCCCACGTGGGTAAAAAGCTCCCACTAAACTGCAAGGATGTGAGTGTCATGGGATGCTATGCCAAAATCCTTGCTGAGCTTATGCTCAGACCTTACCTCCCACTGCATTCAAAGTAGGTTCGTCAGCGTTTAGCCAATGGGCCATTAAATTGCTTTATTTGAAATGCTACACAGGGGCAAACTTTGCTATGCTGTCAACAAGCCACTGCAATACCAAGGACATATTTGTGAGAATGAACAAGAGGAGAAAAGAGATTAATGTGGGGGAGAAGAAGGTATTTTGATTTGTTTGGTTTATTGTTATACAGGGCAGGACATTGCTCATTTAAATCCTTATTTTCTCTTATCGTGTTTGCTCAAATGTGTACACATACATACAACCCCTCAAACACTTTATCTAGGTCAGAGCAAGTTGCACTGCATTCATTGTGGTGGCTCCTGCTCTGAATTCCAAGGATGTGACACTTGGTGCTGTCAGCATGCACACATCCATTGCCATCAGTCACATGGAGAAGCTGAGCTCGGACTGAGATGGACATCCAGGCTGGCTGCGTGATTAATCAGCAATTTACAGTCTGTGATAACACAGCACAGGCTGTTTAATGGACATACACTGCATCATGTGGAAGCCTGTGTCAAACCCCAGAATGGCTGGATGCATGTCACCAGCAATTTTTCAGAGAGAAAATGCTTTTCCTCCTTCCTTTCATGTGTGGTTTGTCTGGAGTTGCACACACGGTGCCAAGCTTGGCTCTACGTGGTGTGCACACACTGAGAGGTGTGAAGCCAAGCAGGCTCCAGGAACAGAAGAAACCTGCAGGAAAACAAATGGTGATGGCAAAACCATTTCTCAGTAATGGCAGAATGTGAGTCTGTTGGAAGGGGAACACACAGGGGCTGAAATTAGAGATAGAAGCAGTGATCCCAAACCTTCCTCCACTGATCATCATGCTTACAAGGTGTTTATTTACTAGAGCTCCCTAGCACACTGCCTTTATCAGTCTTACCGTTCACCTCAAGTATTCTCTGGGTGTCTATTCTGATTTTTTTTTTTATTCAAAACTTTAATATATAAAAAGAAGAGGTTAAAAAAATCCACATTTGATGAAAAAACCCTCAACCTTAAAATAGCTAAAAAATGTTAGAGCAAATCCTATTATCAGGGAATAATCAGAGCTCTCTTGGATCACTGTGTCATGGCAGGGCCAGAGATCCTGGAGATTTTGCCCCACAGGAGAGTTGTGTTGCACTGTCATGAAATGAAGAGATTTGTTTTAAGATGCTGCAAAATCAATAATCTGCATCTACATGTTCATAGATTAAAAGCAGAGGGACAGGGAAGAATAATTATCTCGGCAAACTGCAAAACAATTCACAGTTTTCAAGAAACATGAAAAGCATAGTCTTTTTTTAAAGAAAGCATCACATACAGCACACAGCTGTAACACGTGCTGGGACATGGGCAACATTCTAGTGTTAATTCCTGCCTTGAGGCCCACTGGAAATGAGACTCACTGCTCCAGACCCCAACCCAGCCATGGAAGCCTATAGAAATACTGCTTGGGTACCACTTGTGACAGCAGCTTGGAAAGCAATAGGAATAAAAAAACCTGCATGTCCACTGCAAGCCTGCTTAAGTGTGAAAAGACATAAGAATTACTCAACTTGCAGCATTCAGAATTACTTTTCTTTAACAAATGATGTTAAATGAATAAAACACATCATGTTGACACAGCAAGATGTCCCCATTACTGTGTTGAAGGTAAAGTAATACATCTTTTTCTGAAGCAAGTGGTAATGCATTGATAAGCACTTCTTAGAGTTCCCTTCACAGCCTCACAAGGCCACTGCTGGCATCAGATATCACCACTGACAGTTTTCAATAGGGCTGGTCAAAGAAAGCTGGAAAGATTTTACACCAGAAAACCTGAGTCAAATGCAAAACAGTCTTCTGAATGATGGATTTTACTAAGATTTCACTACAAACCTTTGTAGAGTCCAGCAAGCCTCTAAGAGAGGCTGTTTAAGCATTTTCAGAACAAAGCCAGTTTTGTTTTCCTTTAGAAATACATTTCAAATTAGTTTTGTAAGATAAATATGTGTCAGAAGCAACCCCATACAAGTCAAACCCACCCATTTCAATCTACCTTAAATATATTTCTCAATGTTTGTTTTGTGGAGATTGTTGGAAGCTGCGTGATATTTATTGTTTTCCCAAGCAGCACTTGCCTTTTCCACCAGCACAGTCAGTGGGAAAAAGAGTGTGAATTCCACAGCAGTTGCAGCTGGAAGTCAAGATCCAAACCACAGCATCACCTCTGTAACAAAGTGAAGCAAGGAGAGTGAGTGAGCTGTGACTATCACACAGGATATCACCTTTGTAGCTGTGGGGCTGGATGGAAGCAGAGAAAAAACACAAAAGAAACAATATCTGTCCTCCTGTTTCATTCTTTGGCAGGTTCTTCAGCTTGGTCAGACCATACACATAAACAAGACCCTGCCCCAAGCTTGGTGGCACCTGATTTCCACCTCACATCTCAGTTCACAACTATGCAGTTTTAACAGCCTGGCCCTTCCCAAGTTTTTATTATTTCTGTCTCTGACTTTTCCTCCTAGACCTTATGAAAGGCAGTGACTGAGGATCATGCAACACTATGATTAAATTAACATCTTAACCCAAAAATCTCATTTGCCTGACTTAAATCAAAACCAAGTTTTTATCTGTTGTGCCATGCTGCCTTACCCTATGCAATAACTTACTTCTCTAATTAAATAATACACTTGAAATACTGACCCAAGGTGAATCCTTACCATGTTGTTCTGCCAAAGGGCTGAGATTTCTGAGCATAAATGGACCTCATCTGCAAATCCTTGTCCACAATTCTGCATTCAGAGGACAATAAAACCTCATGGTGTTTCTGCAAGAATGTACAGACACACCCAGCTCTCTGGGCTGATTAGTCAAGCTGACATCAACAAAATTGCTTCCATGTTCCAAAGTCAGCCTGCAGCCAAGCAACTGGGTGTCTTCTCAGTGGGACAGAGAGGGCAGATGGACAGTTTAACACCATTTACCCTGGGGAAAGATCCCTGAGACTTTTGTGTATCTTGGGCACAATTTTGGTTTCCAGCCCAGAAAACCAGTTCTATTGGTGGTAGTGATTTTTGGTCTATTTTATTTTTTACTGAGCTCTAAAGACCAAGTTTGGGTTTTCATTTAAAACAATTTCACATTATTTTATGATAATAGATAATATCTTTCTTTCTACTTAGAAAGCACACATTTATTCCCACCCAACTGCCACAGTACACCCAGAAAAACATTCAGGACAGAGCTCTGGATGTCTTTGATTTATCAACATACTTTTCTGAAATTAGAAAGAGATGTGTAACTTACACATTGTTAATTCAAATACTCAAACATGATCAAATTTACCCACTGGTCTCTAAAGGGATGGAATAGTAATCATTTTCCATTCTGGAATTAGTGTTCCTCTCAGAAACTACAGAACCTTTTATTGATGCACTTGGTCCTCTGTTTAGTCCAATTGGGCTATGCAAGACTAAAAAGTGTCACTTCAGCTGTCTTTAAAGGAAAACAGAAAAAAGAAACAAAGAAAGTTTGGATTTTGGAAAGTAGCATGAACTTTCCACTTAAATGTATAGAATCATAGAAATGCTAAGGTTGGAAGAGATATCTAAGATCATTGAGTCCAACTGTTAGCCCAGCAGTACTGTGCTTACTGCTAAACCATGTCCCCAAATGCCACATCTACCTGTTTTTTGAATACTTTCAGGGATGGTGTTTCCACCACTTCTCTGGCCAGCCTGTTCCAATGCCTGACCACTCTTTCAGTGAAGAAATTTTTCCTGATATCCAATCTGAAACTCCCCATGTACAATTTGAGGCCATTTCCTTTTGTCTTCCTGTCCCATCACTTGTTACCTGGGAGAAGAGTCCAGCCCCCACCTGGCTACACCCTCATTTCAAGCAATTGTAGAGAGTGATAAGGTCTTCCTTGAGCCTCCTTTTCTCCAGGCTAAACACCCCAAGCTTCCTCAGCAGGTCTCCATGACCTTGTGCTCCAGACCCTTCCTCAGTTCTGTTGCCTTTCTTTGGACATGCTCCAGCACTTCAATGTCCTCCTTGTAGTGAGTGGCTCAGAACTGACCACAAGAATTGAGGTATGGACCCACTGTGCCAAGTCTAGGGGGGACCACCACTGCCCTGGTCCTGCTGGCCACTATTGCTGATCCAGGCCAGGATGCCATTGGCCTTCTTGGCCAACTGGGCACATTCTGGCTCATGTCCAGCTGTTGACCAGCAGCCCCAGATCCTTTTCCACCCGGCAGATTCCCAGCCACTCTGCCCCCAGCCTGTAGTGCTGCATGGGGTTGTTGTGACCCAAATGCAGGACCAAGCTCTTGGTCTCTTTGAATTTCACACTATTGGCCTCAGCCTTTTGATCCAGCCTCTCCAGATCCCTCTGTAGAGACTTCCTACTCCCCAGCTGATCAACACTCCTGCCCAGCTTAGGTGCTGTCTGCAAACTTACTTCCCATCCTCATCCCCATCTTCAAGCCCCAGTTTTGTTTTCTGTTAGACAGCACAGACAATTGATTTTTTTAGAGCTGTATCTGACTTGCACACGCTCTGTGGGTGGACAGAGCCAGCCATGGGCAGCCTCAGCCTGCTTAGCCAGGCTGGGCAGCTCCCTCTGCTTGCACCACATCTCTGCTTGGGTGTATTTCTGTTCTTTTCTTTCCAGAAGCCATAGTACACATTTCTTTCTGAGGCATACAGATCTGACTAATCCCTCAGGAATGTCTCAGGGGAGGAACCTCCCACAGAGAGGCACAGTTACTTGCAGTATAAACTCCCACCAGATGCATCCGACCCTGGGACAAGATTTATACAATGTCAGGGAAAACTTTGCTTTCTCCTGTTCACCTCTTCATAGTACAATCACAGATCTCATCACACTTTCCTCCTGCAAGAAAAGGAAAAGCCCAATCCACCCTCATTTATGTCCTTAAGTCCTGTGATTTTGAGTTTTCCAGAAATTTGCTAACTGCTTGCCCCTCTTCAGAGCACTCAGACAGTGCCTGTTGTTGTAACCCCCTCTCTCCAGGCCTCCATCTCTGCCTCCTGCAGCCAGCCTGGCACAGGATGCAAACACAGCCTTCTCTGCTGCAGGCACCAGCTATAGTGCCCACAGAGGTGTAACCAATATAAAAGGAAATGTAGCTTCATCCACTGCTATCAAGTCACATAGGTGATTCCTGCCTCTCTGTGATCATCAGGAGGCTCAACTAACTGCTTTCTTATTTCAAAATCCCACACTTCAGACGTCTTTAAATAAAATTTTTTAAAAAGTTACAGAAAGTTTGGACTTAGAAAGGTATTTCAAAGGTTCTGCTGAACTTCTCACTCCTTGTCCCCACTTTCATGCTGTGGCTTTCTTTTCTGTTGAACATCATGGAAAAGATGTGTCCTTATATCACCTTTGCTCAGATCTCTGGTCCCTGACCAGCACTACAAGGCTGGCCAGGGGATGAGTAGGAACTAGGATCTGTTTGGCTAGAGGCTGCATTTAAGCAGGCACTGCTGGGTGGACAGCTGCCCAGACCCAGGCTGTGTCTCCCTGGACACTGGTGGGTATCACAGGAGAGGACAACCACCACATAATTTGCAAGACCTGCTCTGTGACTGTGCTCAGAGCACATCCAGCTCTTCCAGTGAGGGATGAAGACAGTGGTGTTGCTAACTAGTTTTAAATCTGAGTCCAGTGATTTTCCACAGACCCTCCTACAGAAATTGCTCCTATTTTTGTGGGAGCTGCTCATATGTTTCAGAAGAAGGCTGGAAGTGAAGTCATCCCAAAGCATGGGGCTGAAGCCACCTTGCAGGGATGTGAGAGCCCAGTGAGTAGCATGCCAGACCCTCTCTCCTACTGGCAGTCCTCCAGGGTGAATCTGGTGGAAACTGCTGTGGCAGACTCCAGCACAGCTGCTGGCTCTTATTGCCACTTGAGTCATTCACCCAAGGGAAAACCCACAGCAGGCTCTGGACCCACACAGCGCGGTGGGAGTGGGAGCAGCAAAAATAACAAAGTCGTGTTCCTGGGGGCAGCTGCTGAGAAGGTGCCTGGGATGTGCAGCTAGAGAGTGGGGTGTTAAATAAGCACAGCCTGTGCTCCCCACGCTCCTGAGGGAGAGGGGGAGAGAAGCAGAGAGGGAGGGAGGGACTGCAGGCCATGCTGTACATGCCCCAAGGAAGACAGGAACATGTGTAGCTGCTCAGCATCAGTTTCCCAATACATAAAGCAAACAGGAGAAAGAAAGACATGAGGCTTCAGTGGCTCTGAAAACTGAGATAAGGGCAATGAGGCTTTTAGTCCTTGCAAGCAGTGTGGTTCTTATCTGCCCCTGGTATGGCACTCCTGCTGTGCTTTTTGAGTTGTGCTCGCACAGGCCTTGCACCCACCCAACCACAGGCTTCAGGGGAAAACCACAATGCAAAACCACCCTCTCTCACCCCTTCTCCCCAGCTGCCCCTTTTCCTCACTTTTAGGAAGTGAAAAGCGAATGTATCCACAGTAACACAAAGGGGCTGCAGGCCAAGTGCATAACAGCAAGCACAGAGCTCATCTCTGCTTGTCCTTGTGCAAGCTGAAAGCCAGCACTCTGGAAGTCCACAGAGAAAAGAGAAGGAAGAAAAGCTCAGCCTGCCTGGGGAGGGAGGTGGGAAGTGGAGCAAGAAACACTCTGGAGCATTCACAAGGTAAAACTGCAATGATAACTTCAGCATCTCCCAGATCTAAAGTATTTGACTTCAGATCTGTAAATGCTCATCTACTACCAGCAATGGGCATATGCTTATTTTTTACAGATTATATATGAGTTACACATTCAGATATTAGGCAATTTCAGGAAATCTGCATAGAAAGAATCAGATTGTTGTAGCTTTTACAGACCTCAACAGTGGACATAAACAATATTTTCTATAATCATTCTACAACTATATGATTTTAGTATCTTCAGATGTGTGATGGTAAAAGATGGGTACTGTATAGCTTCTGAACATGCCTGCACATTGGCTGAATGTTAGACAGTTCTTATATAAACCTGTGAGTTTCTTACCATGCCAAGTCAAGTAATGGTCCCAAGTCTCTCAACACTTGTGTTTTAGAGAGTGAAGCTGTGACGCTTTCCTCAGGAAGGTTTAGCTAGCAGAAGCAGCCCTCCAGTGAAGGAAGGCAGAGTTACTGCAGGTGTCTGCCTGAAGGAAGCAGCTCTTCCTGCTGGTGAGTAGTGTTCTGTGGCTTCCTTGTGCTTCATCTCTGCCTGCAGCCATCTCCCCTGCAACCCGAAGTCACCTGGGCTCCTGGCATCCCCACTCCAACTGGGACCCAGCAGATTTATAACCAGGTTTGCAAGTGCTTTGGCAGCCTGCAGTAGTGCTGCAGAACCCTGCAGAGAGCTGAAAGCCCTGTGCACCTGGAGGGGCACCTGTGTGGGAAAAAAATGCTGTGGGATTGAAAGTTTAAGGATGAAGAAGAGCTCCAGGCAAGCTCACACTGAAAAAAAAAATTGTGTTTCTGCAAAACATTTCTTTATAGGTGTTATTTTACTCTGGGGTTTGTGTGAGCATAGGAATTGCTGTATTGAGAGCAAAGGGGTGTCTGAAGCAGTGCAACAGAGCCATGGCCCTGAGCTCACAGTCAGCACAGACACCAGTGACTCCCTCCCTGCACTGGCAGCCAGGCTACCACAGCTCTGCCCCCAGCTCTGTGCTGGCACACCACAGCCCCTGGCCTGGCAAGTCAGGCACTGCCCAGTGCCCTCCTCCTGTCACAAGCAGGTCCTAATCCTTACTGAGCACAAATGCTTTTGGTTCCTTGGGGGTTCTAAATACAGTCTGGTCCCCTAGAGCTCTCCTTGGAGGAGCTCTCACAGCCAGCCTCAAGGCATCCCATTTCCCCTTGCTCTCCTTCAGCTGTAGCTCAGCATCATGACCACCAGTGGTACACCCTGGAAAAGCCTGGAAACCTTCCTGAGCACAGCCAGGCAGCTGCAGATGCCCAAGCCCCTGCAGTAACAACCACCTTTTGTGAATTCAGCAGTGTGATCCTGAGTCACTACACAGTCCTCCTTTTAATTTTAGAAGTAGTTAACTCCTCTCCTTTTTATTATCTCGATGTATTCCTCCTCTCATACCCATAGGATCTCAGTTATTGAATTTCCTATCAGCTGGCACAAAACTCTTTTGTCCTTCCCTAATATGTGACCACAGCCCCAGCTTCCTGGCTCTTTTTTCACCTTTCCTTGAACTTCTTCAATTTCATTGGTGAGTGTTTCCCTAAGAAGCAAGGTGAATTACTGCAGCTTTGTTGGTGTCTCTGCACATGCAGAACAGGCACAAACTTGCCTTCTGCCAGCAACCCAGCAGCTCTGGGCAAGGGGGAGCAGATGGAGAAACTGTAGGGACCAAACCTTTCTAGAGAAAAGCTGGAAATTTAAGAGAAAAACAAACAAGTCTCTCATCTCATGCCAAAACCGAAGTTATTTTCCTTCTACAGAGAAAGAGGAGAAAGAAAAGCCCAGGACAGCTAGACAGCAGCACCACAGATGGAGCAAGAGCCTCTCTTGCCCTGTAACCTGGAAGTTGCACAGAGGCAGATATGGTATGTCTGCAACTTCCTGCTACCAACAGGGTTCCAGAAAACACTGCCACAGAGCAGAATAATTATCTATTAATAACTTTATAACCTTGAATTAGGCACATTATAACCTTGAATTCTTGTGGGTGGTGAGCAAGTGTATTGTGCATCACTTGTTTTATATATTATATTATATTAATTATTATTATTGCTATTACAATTACTGTTACTATTATCACTTCCTTTTCTGTTCTATTAAACGTCTTTATCTCAACCCACAAATTTTACTTTTTTCGCACCCCTATCCTGCTGGAGGGCAGTGGGGGAGAATGTGAGAGTGGCTGTATGGCGTTTTGCTTCCTGCCAAGTTAAACCATGGCATCAGGAAGATGAACTTTGAGACTGAAAGCAATGGGTGTTCATGGCCAGATCATGAGGTAAAAGTGTAGTTGTGACTGTGCCAGTCTCAGTTCTATAGAAAACTTCATGTGAACCTGCTGCCTGGTGAAAGGAAACCGTAGGCAATGTGGTATCAGCCTTGTCTCCAGTTACCACATTTAGGTTGAAAAAACCCCATAAACTTCTTGACATTTATGGGGTTTGGAGTGTAAATGGACCATTAACTTTGTGCACATTGTGCTGCACCAACAATAATATTGAAGTAATTCACAGGGCTGCCGTTAAGTAACAACTATAGTTTACTTCAAGCTTACTGAAGGGAAGGTGCTATTATTGCATATTATTACAAGAAGACATTTGGGGTATCAAAACAACACCATTTTTTTTTTGTGCTGAGTGCATGGAGGTGGAATGGTGTAGGGGCCTGAATTGGGAAGGCAAAGACTGAACTCCAGAGGTTTTGGGTTTACCATGCTCTTCATTAAACCCATGATTATTAAGAGGCATTGTTCATGTGGTTAGTCAACAAAGAGGGTCTCTAAGTAACTGAAACATAAGGACAGTATCCTCATCATAATTGCTGTTGTGGATGACACTAAAGGATAGCTTAAGGGAAAAAATCTAAGAAATATTGCACCAGCAGTTAATTTGCACTATTTCCAACAATTCAGCTAAGCCTAGAGAAAATAAATATATGGGTTTAAAGATGGTTGCTATAGAAACCAGAGTAGATTTTATAGTTGCTTATGAGAGCAAAGAAGGTTCTGATTGATAAGACAATCACATTCAAATAGTCACTATGGAAACCCAAGGTGACCTGGAGGAAACGTGATTCCTCTCATTTTGTTCCTGTGGGCAGATGAAGACAGCCTGGTTGGGGGAAGGTCTTGGCTGAGTGATAAAGAACACCACAGCAAGGCAGCACCGACCTCACTGTGGTGCTAGAGGTGCTCAGTGCTTCATATTGCAAAGCTCTGTGAGCACTGACCTCTATATCTGTGAAATAAATTTACTTACTTACCCATAAACAGTGGGGGTTTTTTTCTCATTGAAATCAATAAGAACTCTGCAATCGATTTCTTTGGGCCAACGCAGATTTGAGAGACCTTTCTATATCTCCAGTGCATCAAAGCACGGAAGGCCATTTTCACATTTCCTATGGAGCTCAGTGCTCAGGAACTGCCTGTGCTTTGCTGAAGTGGGGCCACGGAGCTGCTGAGCACTTTTTGCCTTTGCTAACAACACCTTCTCCCAGAAGTAGGACAGAAAAAAAACCTGATTATGCAAGCCTTTTTCTTGTAGATAGGTTATTTAAGGACCAAGGTGGGTCAGCCTGCACATGACATAAACCGAAAACTGAGTAGTAGCTTTATAATACCTCAGTAAGCACTTGTCATTTGCTTCCAATATTCATTTTTTCAGACAGTGATAGAATGTTAGTATGAAGGGCAGGTGCTCAGCGCTCCTGGACACAGATGCAAACTAAAGTTATCCCAAGAGTTTGTATTTTGTTAAAGCCATGGATATCAGTTCCAGGTATTTAAAATACACCAATTCCTCAGTAAGGATTCACAAGGGGCCAGACCCTGCCTGGTTCCTCTGCCTAAACCTAGCCATACTCTTCCCCTTTATTATTTAGAAAATCCTGGATTCACACTACCCATGTTTGATCAAATCATAAAGATATTAATCATCAGGGATTTTTATCTTTTATCTTAATTATTGTCAGTGAGGTAAAAAGAACTAGCTATCAACCTCAGGAAAACACCAATATTTCTGTAATTTCACCAAGTTTCCAGTGTAAACATGCAGATAGGGAAGGAAAAAGTAATTTGGAGAAAACCTGAGGACTGAAAGAGTAGAGCACTGAGCAGCACAGCTTCCCTGAAGCTCTCACTCTCCAGGGTTAGCTGCCAAATCTGGTAAAAGTGGTCAGAAAATTCATCCAGCCCAGCTGTCAGATTGCTGCCTTTTATAATAAGCTTTGCTGGGTTTGGAAATTGCCCTCCCATGTAGAAAACCTAGCTGTGTTTGTACATCAGGTAATCCATAATGAAAAAGAAAATAAAAAAGAGAATACTTCTTCAGCTTGCATCATCAAATGAAAAGTTTAAACCTGAGGCTACTCCTAGAAATGCAGATGGCTCTCACAGACACTATGCTGGTGCTGGAAGCAGGGAGAAATTGGACACACATTATCTTGAAAGAAATTCCTACTGGTTTTAAACATAAGCAAATTTGGTACCGATTATAAAGCTGTTGACTTGTGGCTGGAAATAGAAATTACTGCTTTAATGTAGACATAATGATTCAGCTACAAGGAAGAGAATGAGATTAATATTGAATAAAAGATGCTCACAGAAAGATACAGTCTGCCAGGTAAGTTCCTGCTTTGATTTGTGTCCAAAGAAAGGAAATACATAGGTGAAATACATAGGTAAATAAAATGTACAAGTTAAGCTCTTTGCACAGAAGAAATGAGTGTAAATGTGTTACTGAGCCTTTTATCCTCTGCACTCCAGCTCACGCTCTCCATCACCACATGAAAGAGCACCTCTGTTTATGGGGTTTTTCTAAACCATGTAACTCAATCTCTCTGCACCTTTCAGCAGATATCAGTCACACTGGGAGAGAGAGCAGCTATAGCTGTTCTGGGAAAATATTCAGGGTGTAAAAGTCTCCCAAAGCACATGTGGGAACACGGCGACTTTCTACACTCATCAGTGAGGATATATTGTGCTTTACCAGAGCTGGGGATGGGTTGGAAGATTCTTTTCTGAGAGCTTATTACCCTTTTTCTCTGGGCTGAAGAGGTCTCAGAGCAACCCTCTTGGAAGCTCCCTGCAAATCATCCCAACTTGAACTGGCTCCTCTGGGCCTCAGCTACCCCATACCAGAGGCATAACCTGTCCCTTATAGCCTGCTTCTGTAATCTCCACTTTAAAACCCATCTAAGGAGATGCTATGGCTCACTCTCTTCCTCACTCTTTCCAATTTTAAGGAGAGAAAACTCCCAACAATAACACAAACGGCACCAATTATTGTGATAGCAGCAAAGCATCATTTTGAGAAAACAGTTTGTGAAAACATCCAAAATTGTAGGGAGTTGAAATTCTAAAGCTCTCAACATTGTGGGATGTGTCTTGCTTTCAGAACCCAATTCTTCATCTCTCTGAGAAGTGACAAGTAGCTGTGAGTCTTATTGCTATTCCCTGGTAAATACCATAAACGAACTGACAGATAATGTAGGGTTTCTCCAAGAAATGTGCAAAGGCAGTAAGCACCATCTGCTGGCTTCAGCATGAAAGAAAAAAAACAGGAGTTTTTCATCCAGTTTAATGTCTCTTCAACTCTTCTGCCTCCAGTTTTAGGGCAAATTCAAAGAAACTGATGCAACAATATCAAAAAGCCCAGCCAGGAATGGGTATACCTAACCAGAGAAAGACTGCCCAGGGAACATCAGTAATCCTACAGACAGATCAAGGTAAGATAGAACAAATATAAGAAAGTTAAATGAAGTGAAATTCACAATAATTTTGTCAGCATTCCAACTGAGCTTTAATTTTTCACCTGGCTTTGGACTGTATTTAAAACACAAATGCTTACCCCTGCAGAGAACGTGAGCCAAATATTAACACAGCCTTAAAAAAAGAAACAGCCAGGAAATGTTTTGCAGGAAAATAATGTATGTAGACTTGTTTAGCCCTCTCAGTTCCTGATCTCAAATAAGGATTTGGGGATTTGGCACAAATAGAGCAGGGCAGCATTTTGCAAATGGTTAATTCGCATTATAGATATTTGTTACCAAAGGACCAACAATTAAGCCAGTGAGAGCTGAAGTTTTGCCACTGGTTTGGCAAAACTTCTCAGCAATTTGCAAAAGTTGAACTCAGAGTACCAATAAAAGTAAAAATATATGAGGACTGCCAGTTTCCAAATAACCAACAGAGCCAGCCTCAGCCTTTACATTCAGAGCAAGACAGAAGATGCCACATTTCTGGTTAATTCACAGGAAGGCCCAGTCCTGCAGCGCTGTGGCCCAAGACCATGGCACGTGCCTGGCAGTGAGCATGCGGAGTCCCTGCCTGTCCCTTGGCTTGACCTGAGTGGCAGTGGTGCCCCTCTGAGGTGAGATGCCATGTCCCCCTGCCATGGGGGCTGCACGTGCCAGCCAGCCAGCAGGCAGCAGCTCAGGAGGGATGAAGGGCATCTGTGTGTATCCGAGGGGTATTCCCCACTCCATCCCTCCCCAGGGAGTGCTGGGGTTTGTGCTGGGAAGCACTGATGGAGGAAGGCTCGCTCAGGTGTGCCAAACCAGGCTTTCCCTGCCTTGCTCAGCCTGAGTGCTGCACACCCAGCTTGTTCTGCCAGGCAAGGACAGCAGGAGCAAGACACCTATTTTGTTGGCTCTAATCAAGGGATAATTCTTCCTCAGAAGATGCTTCAATTAGCATTTGGAGCTGTGACCTCAGACCACATCTGCCATATGAAAATGTTGCTTTTTAGTTGTTTTAACTCTGCTCTAGCTTTTGACTACAAGATGAAGCATGATGAGCAATCCCATACTGACTACATTTGTCTTGATAGGCAGCCATGGAAAATGGTGGCAGTGGGGCAGTGGCTGTCCTGTGCTTGCACAGCAGGAAAATTTAGGAGATGACTTAGCTCTCTGCGTTGCTGTGGTCAAGTCAGTGATCTCCACAACATCGATGCTCTCTGTTTTGATTAAAATGAATCTCTCTGAGTTCCTTGTATCTACAACTTCTCACTTGTTGAGGGCAATATGAATGACAGGTGTTTGAGGTTTCTCTTCAGCACAACACCCTCAAACCTCTTACTTTAGTCTTTAATCTGCAAATTAGAGATTTTAATGGTGAATGTTGAATCTGTTCACGTGACCAAAGTCCACTGAGAATGTCTTACTGAGATCATAAGCCATTATTTCAGTGTTAATCCCAGCACTCAGGACACCTAAGGCATCATTAAATACAGCTTAACCATACCAGTATCTTTAAGCACTATTTGTCAGCAAAATCCAGCTTCATTAAAGTCACTGCTAAAGCACCCTCATTACTCCCTGACTGTAGCTCCACCACAACGTGTTCATGCACTGCGAGGTTTATTGCTTTATCATTCCACTAACCCAATGTTTTGTTTGGCAAAGGTCCTACCCTTACACTTGTTTACAAACAAATAACACTAAACTTCCCAGGAGCTTAATTGCTTCTCTTTGCAATACTATGTCTTAATATGGGCAGTAATTTGTAGGTACTTATTATGACTCCTCGTAGTACCTGGTAATAAACCGTGAAACATCATGTGCAAAATCAGCTGGAACATGGCTTGTTAATTATAAAAGGTGTCATAAAGTACATGTTTCATTTAACAAAATGATTAGTTATAAATATTTTATTGCAACAGCAGGCTGTTTGGTTTACCACATGGTAGTTAACAGGGACATTTTCTTGCATTGGGTCCAACCCTGCTTTTTGTCATTTGAAAGAAAACCCACTTACCCACTGCTCTCCTCAGGTAAATGGCCTCCAATTCTCACAGCAGAAGGCAAAATGCTTTTCTTTGGGAGAAGTAAAACATTTTCCTCCATCCCCAGTGTAAAGCAGGGAATGGCTAGGCATGAGGAAACTGGTATTGTCAATCAGTATCACCTCCCATTTGTACTGAACCTGCCTTAGTGCCAAATATTTTGGAGGCAGGCCCTCAAAAGGCATTAGCTGCATTTCACGTTCACTCACATCAAGGGCAGGATGCAGCCATACGCTGCCATTTATGTCTGACTTCAAGGTCAATAAACACCCAAACACATAATGTGAGTAGAGTGATAAAATTAAGATTATAATGGAGAGAGACAAAGCGACCTATTTAACGATACAGCTTTGTACATCCAACAGCATATTGTGGAGGAGCATCACATAAGACTTGAATTGATATCAAGGCCAGGGGGATCCAATAGTGCAAGCACAAATCACTTGCTCTTTTCCCAGAAGGAGTTTGCTGTACTGTAAAACAGTGAGAATCAACACCCACTTTGGCTTCTCCTTGACAGCCTCCTAAAAAAGCACATGAGGAGTTGCCACCCCCATGCTCCATGAGCAGACAAGGTGCTGCTGCCACCTCAGGTCTCCATATGTGGCTGTCCTCTCATGCAGCCGAGGGGACACCCCAAACACCCTGCAGAGAGGGAAGGCAAACAGAATGTGACCCTCACCAGGCTGAGTGCAGCACAGCAGCATCGTATTAAATACAATGGAGAAGGAAGAGACATCAAATCCACCTGGGATCAGCATCCTGCTCATCACTTATGGCATGGACAAATCAGTTATTCCACAGCAGCCTTTTCTGGCAGTGGGGCTGACCCTTGCCTCAAGTATTCACAACATATGGCTGCATTTGGGACTGTCATGGTAAGGCTCCTGTGGTTTTTAGAAGAGTGTCCAGCAAGTGATTATTGCTGCACAGGGAAAGAAGTAGGGACAGTGATGTGGATCCTGCCTTTGGGCCAGTTTGAGCAGGATCAGGAAATAAGGATAATTTTCCAAATATATTGCTCAAGTTGTACAAAACCCAAGCAATATCTTGTCTAAAATAGAATTAAAAATTTCATATTACAGGAGAATTTTAACATGAAATTTGAATCTCATGTAATAGTTCTTCTTTTTAATATATTGCAAACCTTTACTAAAATCCTATTTATGAACTTCTGAGGCTGCAGCTCTTATTCCTGCTTTTGCTTGAAAGACTTGTCCTCCAAGTGAAAAAAAACAAATTACAAGACCCCAAAGTTGTCCCAAATGCACACACACACACACACACACACACACACACACACACACATACACACACACAGAAAGAATTCTTCCTGTTGCAATGCAGACTTTTCCATGAAAAGTTTTTTAACTTGTCTATGACTCTGATAAGTGTGTATGATACAACTTCGGCACAGATATTATGTTAAGAGTAATTGAATTAGAATGCTTTATTTTCACAGCATATTTTTACTTAGCTGGAAATAGTACAGTTTCACAGTCTTTGTCCTCATGCTGATTTCTGGACAAGTATCAGAATTTTAGAAATTAATTTTTTCCCCAAAGATAGATCAGATTAGGGTTCATTTTGCATTTAAATGTCATATCTGTCATGAAAAAGCAAATATGAATGTAGCCCAATTTTATAATACTGTTTGCAGAGTTATCCTATAGTTTTTACTTAAGGCAAACACCTTACACTCCCACATTCCATAACCATAAACAAGTACCCACTCTTGACATGGAGAGGAAATGTATGTTAAAAATACAGCCTTTCTATGTTTTAAAATTTAATATTTTTAAATATTCTGGGTTTCAGAGTATTCTGGGCAATTCATTGTCTCCAACATTATACTGCTTTTGAAGGATCTCCTGTCCTCAGGATTAGGTCCACAGAACAGAATTACACTTTAGCAAAAAGCAGTCCTGCTTTTTAGACTTTTAAAAATTGTAGTTCATGGACACTGCTATGTGGGCTCATGCACTTCTTTATTACCCACTTGAACTTCTCCACGGGCACTGACCTATAGCCTTTTTTTTTTTCCCAGCTCCTGGGAGTGGAAGACACATTTCTGAGAAAGCTTATTTTGGGTTTGCTTAAGGATCATTCATAAATGAGTGTTTTAGTGTGAGCTTGCACTTCTGAACAATTTTCTGTAGAAATACAATAATTTTATTTATTTAATAATTGTATTTATTATGTATTTATTTTAAACAATTGTATTTATTTAATAATTTTTAATTATTTTTAAATTTTTAAAGATTGTATTTATTTAATAATTTTATTAAATCCATCATGAGTTCATTATTCCAGTAGTTGATAAATTCCAGCTTTGTATTATCTTAGGATCCTGGGAAGCATCATCTCACCTGACTCCAGCAGATCATGGCAGCTGGGCTTAATTCCCTTCTTCTTTTAACCTGGATATACTATTAAATAAAATGAAAACCTGTTTGGCTACTTTTTGGACACCTGGATACAGTGGTATAATTATTGTTTAATAATGAAGGAAAACAAAAGCCAGGAAAGAAGCCCAGGGCTTTTTCTGCAGTACAAAATAAATTAGGGTAGTTTCAGGCTCCTTAGAAATAACATTATTGAGAAAAGCATAGTTTGCAGCTTGTGAAAAGTCTGTGTTAGTATGGTAAAGTGCTTTAAAGGTGTCAGGTTAAGTTATGGATCTTGTGTACACAAGAGTGGGACAGTTTTTTCTGGATACCCAGAAAGCGCCTCTGGGACTTGAGAGCAGCTTTTGAGCAGTGGTTGGCAGGTGGGACATGTCCCCAAGCACCTGGAAGTGCAGAGCAGTGCTCCCACTGCAGCCCCCACACCTATTTGAAATGTGCAAATGTCCTTGTCAGGATGCTCTAACCTGGAAGTGGCCGACTTGTCCACACTTCCACTCTTCTGACACCTCTGAAGCTTGCTTTCTGATTTGGGCTGATTTTCTTCCTTCATGCATCTCTTGTCTGGCTTCTGACTCTTCCTTCTCTCTGGCTCCTTGGGCTTGCTCCTTTCTCTCATCTCTCTGTTCCACTTTTTCCCCATTCAGGTCCTCATTTCCACTCCTTTCTCCTTCCTGAGCTCCAGCCTGTTGCAGAGTCCAGTCCACAGAGCAATTTCCATGGAAGAAGTGGAGAAACTGGGTGAGCACTGCATTCCCTTCCCCCCATCCTGCCCTCTGCCCAGGCGGTGTCACCTCCTCAGGCTGCCCTTGTCTCCTCCTGTCTTTGCTGTCCCTCGTGGCCCTCAGGGCAGACTGAGCTACAACTCCATGTGCCAGTTCCAAGAGATGTGATCATGTCAGATCACCCAGAAACCAGGACTGTCTGTTTATTATTTAAAGGGTCACAGCACTATCCCCAGGACTCCACAGCAAGCAATTTGCCAAACTAAAACCTTGCTCTTTTCATTTTTGCCACAATTCCCATGCTGCATCAGCATCCCAAGCTGGGGCATAGCTGGGAGCACAGACAGAGGTTCTGATCACCCCTGCTCCCTCCCCCACCCACAGCCATGTGGGAATCTGCCAGCACAGCTCCTTGTGAACGGTAGCAGGAAAAGGGATGCATTTAGCTACCTAATTACAGTTTGGAGGGTGAGCAAAGGAATAGCACTGCCTCTTTGGTGGTATTGCAGCCTGCTTTGTGTAGGCTGCCCAACCTACTCCTGCCTTTCTAGGTAAGTGCCAGGCTTCCTGCTCCAACAGAATGGAACTTTCCCTTTGGACAGCTGTTTTCTCCTTCCCTCCTTGGCCTGTTCTGGGCATTTGTTCTCATGCTCTAATAGAGATAATAATTTTGCTGGCAAACCCATACCGGAAATACAGAATTCAGCCTCTGAAATACTTCGAGTAATTTTTTTGTCCAAACTTGCAAAGTAACAGAAGAAAGCAAGTGTTAAAGACAAAAGTCACCCATGATGCTGCTAGTCACACACACAGTGATGCTGTGCAGTACATTGCCCCTGTGCCTGGAGTTTGTGCTTCTAGAAATGGCAGCTCTGGATTAATCAGCAGACACTTCTTTTCCTTTCTGATTATTTTCTTAAATAAATGTACTATATTTATGCAAGCAAGATCCCATTTATACATACTCCCAAAATAAGACAATGAGGATACAACACTCTGAAGGAAGCGTCCTATATTTAATCCACTGCTGTCTCCTCATTTCAAGCTGAGTGTCTCCTGATAGCTGCTGGGAGCTCACTACACTCACAGAAACACAGAATGGGTCAGGCTGGAAGGCACCACAGTGGGGCATCTGGTCCAACCTCTCTGCTCAAGCAGGGCCATCCTGGAGCACATGGCACAGGATTGCAACCAGATGGTTCTTGAGTATTTCCAGTGAGAGAGAATCCACAACCCCTTGGGCAATCTGTTCCAGTGCTCAGTCACTCTTTAATATGAACATAGCTCCTAGGAAAATCAAATATGATCACAGAGAAGCAAAATATTTTCTGTACCTTTGCAGTCACCCAAGGAAAGCGCTTTTGTCTATTTTCCCCTCCCTTTCTTCGGAACAGGGAGACACGGCGTTTGCCGCAAGAGTTCCACACGCTGTTATTCATTCAGGAGAATGACACACAAAAATCTCAAATTTTCACAGAGCTGCTTTCATCAATAATTTACTGCACAAATGAGCTCCTTGAGCAGTAGTAATTAACAAGATCCTGAGATGGTAAGTGATGGCGCAGAGCAGCACTTTGCTTCATTATCAGTACACACACTGCAGGTGGCATCAGCAGGGATCGATCCAGAGCCACGCTGTCACATCAGTAACATTGTACAAACAGCCCAGAGCCAGGATCCAACTGCTGAAGCAGGAACTGGGTAGATCCTGCAGGAGAGGCACCAGGATGAAAGCAGCAAAAGGGCTGGGCACAGCAGACATTTTTTTATTCTGCACAGGAAACCTTTGGGAAAGGATTTGAGGAGAGCAGGAAGTAAGAGGGGCAATACTGAAAATTATGGAAATTTGCTCAGCTCTCATGGCCTTCCAAAGGCAGTCCCAGCAGGATTGTACAGGCATCTCCAAGTGACTGCAAAACCCAGCCCTGACCACTCCACCTGCTGCTCCTGTTAATGTTATCTTTATCTCCCCTGCAGCAGAAGGTCCCAGCCAGACTTAACTTTAACTTTCTTTTAAACCCAGGTTATATCCATCCCAGCCTTGGCTCTTTCTCTTGCTGATGCCCTGAGGAAGAGCTGCTACCTGGCCCCTTTACCTCTCTTTCTTGCACACCTGACTGCATCAAAGCCAGTTGTTGACAAGGCAGGGCCCCACACCAGCAGCAGCAACGCCTATTCATGCAGCCATTGTAAAGGGAGCATGCAATACTTAACGTTTATATTGAGAATTTTGCCTCGTGAGTAAAAGACAGATTAAAATTCTAATTCTACCCTCGAATACCAATGTCTGCTGGTATTCTTTTCTCTCTCACCCCATCCTGCTTTCTTGAAAGTGAATAAATAATTGGCTGAAGAAAGAGATGACATTTCTTTATTCAGAGAGATTTGACTTGTGGAAATTTGTTATTCATGTCATGCATTCTCAGGTCTTGCACACAGCCTCAATATTGCAGCTCATGTCACTGTGTCCTCTCAGAAACCCAGCCTGACTCAGAAGACAAAGCAGGAATTTCCTCCAGTTAGTAATTTCTCCTATGCCTGTCTAGCTGCACTTGCTGCCAGAGGATTCACATCCTCGTTAGCTTTTCTTTTCTTCAGACAATCCTGTAGGCTCCAGCATCCCAGCTTCTCTTCCTCAGTGTTACCTGCTGCCCATCCACACATTCTTTTATTTTCTCCTCCAGCCCTTGGAGGCTGAGCTCATTCAGGAAAAACAGAGCTTCACCTCCACACTTGGTGAATTCAGTGTTGGCTTGTGGCCTGACTGACACAGGCGAGCATCTGGGAATGGCTTGCCTGAGCAGCAGCCCCCCTTTTGGGGAGCTTATACTATGAAAATGAGAGGTTTGATTCCTCTCATTTCAGTCAGATCAGAACTGCTCATTGCAGAGCCAATATCTAGGACTACGTGGAGTTAGAATTGCAGAACCATTTGGATGTTTTTGGCTTATACTCCACCTTCCATCTGAACAGCCAGCCATGTAATTCAGCATGCCAAACCCATGGTTTTTTCACACATTACTGGTAATTGGGTTCTCCCAAACTGCCTGTGACAGCTCTGTGTCTGGCTGTCTGGCTCTTCTTTGCCAAGTCCTATTCACAGAAGAGACATTTAGGAGTTGAGGGATGCACAGCACAGCATTCATCACACATTTCTTTTCCAGAAGCTCTTTGCAGGCTTGAAGTGAGGCTGAGCACTTGAAGTCTCTGATGCATTTACCACGAGAGGCAATTCACAGGAGCATGTAGAGACAAGACAAGGGAGAGTGGTTTCAAACTGAAAGAGAGCAGGTTCAGATTAGATATTAGGATGAAATTATTTACTGTGAGGGTAGTGAGGCACCAGAACAGGTTTCCCAGAGAAACTGTGGATGCCCCATTCCTGGAAGTGTTCAAGGCCAATCATGTATTTGATTGCATACACTTCTGGTGTAAACTCCCATGGTTTACTCCCATGGTAGCTCATAATTTCCTGGGTTTATGGAGTCACTAGCTCAGTGGGAACCTGCTACAGATTGAGGGCTCCCACCTGTCACAGCACCTACTGTCAACAGGAACACGTTAACAGTGAAAGCAAAAGAATGGTGCCCTGCTTGGTGTTTTTCCAGCATATACTGTATCTGCATCTATGAAAAACACGGGTGGAAACTAAATTAGGGGAAGAAGAGAACTGTGATATAACCCATAATCCTGAAAAATTCATTTTCAAGTGACAACAGTGCTCATGCTGTGAGACTGCAGAAAAGAATCGGTTTTGCCAGAAGAGTCGGTGATTTCTAAAATGTTAGTAATCTAACACACTGTGTAACTGAGAACAATATGCATGTAGCTCCAATCCCTATAATCAAAAACCAGCTTGTCTCATCCAGGCTCCAGTATGCAGAAAAAGAAAACCCAAACATCCCTGATACACACTTGAGCAGAAATTACAACTAGCAGCACACTTACAATCCCTGCTTCTTGTAAATCATGCCCGTGAGCATCCTTACAAAATTGTTTGATGGAGTTGTGGTCCATATTCCAGGTCATATGTGAGGCCATCCTGTAGCACAATGTCACAGCTGGTCAGCACAGCTGAGCTTGAATCGATGAGAGGTGCCTGGTTCATGCATTACAGGGATTTTTTTGTTATCTTTTGCAGCACAGAGTGAGAATTATTTCTCCTAACACACCAGCAGTGGGGGAGGAGGCAGAGGAAGGCTGTACGTGACTGCCACACTGAGTTGTTAGCATGAAATTCATGCATAAAACTACAAGCAGGGCAAAAATTGTTGAGTCCTAAGCTGTTGTCACATAGGCTGGAATTTGTGTCGTGTCCACACAGAAGCCAGGCTCCAGAGACTGCTGTAAGCCAAACTGAGTGGTATCAGGAGCTTTATTTGTCTTTGACAGTCTGTATTGCTCCACTGCCTGAGGTGTTACAAAGAGCTTATGAAATAAAAACAAGGCAAGACTGTAGGGACAAAGTAAGGGAGAAGAAGGCTGGTCCAATATTAAACATGTTAGTGTTATGAAGTTAACCAAATAGCACAAAAGCCCAGAAGCATCTGCTATGAACTGTATTTGTCTGCTACTAGAGTGCTTCAGCAGAAGTAATGGCATAGAAGGGTGAGGAGAGCGCTCCCTATCAAGTTAAGCACTGGGGAGCAAATTTTGTCCTGTACACATCAGAAATCCTTGCAGATTTAGGATTTTTAGGAACAGAAAAAGCTACTTGCAAAGTCTCTGCATACTTTTCTTCTGTCCCTAAGCACCACTCTTCATTTCACAGCTCTTCAGTGTGATGATCATATGCAGCATAATGTTTCCATCTGAATAATTTACAAGCTAAAAGCCCTTAAGAAGGGTATGATATTTGCAGAGATACAGATACAAAGATGGCTTTCGCCTGGCCATTGCAAAGTACTTTTTTTTGGGAACTTATTGCCATAGGAAGGTACCTCTTCCAATGAATAACTACTTTGAATGTAGATCAGTTTAGTGAAATAAGAAGTGTATTTTATACTTTGTTTGGACCTCCAAATCTGCCTTACTATTTGCTTAAATCTTCAGAATATGGGAGAAATAGGTGGCAAAATGTAAAATAACTTCAGATCAAGCAGTCAGCATTCACAATGACTTCCAGCAAATAGCAAAAGAATTAGGGGAACTAGGGGAGACACACTGCTGCTACCCAAATGATAAAAAAACCCACACTCTTACTGAGACAAGAAGCACCAGGTATACTCTTTTTTGTTTTGGTTTGGGGGTTTTGGGGGTTTTTCTGTTTCTTTTTTTTGTTTGTTGGTGTTTTTTGGTTTTTTTTTGTTTGTGTTTATGGTTGGCTTTTTTTTTTTTAATTATAACAATTTTAAATGCAAGGAGAAAAATGACAGAATAGGCAGTACATATGGGTTTAGGATACTTTTTAAAATTTTAGACATTTTTAAAGAATACTAATGGCTTGCTTAAAATTATTTCCTCTGTAGACTTCATACCAAGGGAGGTGAGCAATAGGGCTCAGTTAAGCAAAATATCATTGGTACTGCTATCAGCCATTGCTTTGGAAGAGAATATTTTTCTAGGTTTCAGTGTGTGGTTTTGTTTTTGTTTTGTTTTTGTTTGTTTGTTTGTTTTTAAGGGGTGCATATTTTCCTTTAAAAAGGAAAAAAACATGAAATTAAGTTTCTGTTACCTAAAGCATCCCTCAGCCAAATTCATACAGAAATGGAGAGGCTTAAAAAATAATTTAAAGTCACAAAATTATTCTTTCCAATTGCCAATACAAGAGCTAAATAGTTGAATAAAAGGCTTTTGATGAAACTGCTTTCCAGCTTTATCCACCAGCCCCTGAAAATCTTGACAATGATGTTAATTTTTTTTTTCAGCTCTCAGGTTGTTCTTGTTATTATACATGTAATGTATTTGATATTTATCCTTTAGTATCAAAGGAAAATGGAAAAAAAAAATATCTATTCCATTAGAAAGCAAGTTCCTTGTACCTGCAAGGAAAAACCTTTAAGCATGATCCAGATTACTTAAAAAGGAAATAGATTTTCAGACTAAATTATTTGGAAGAAATTATTTTTGATCCAGTATTATGATTTCTGTTACCTAATTCATGTTGTAGAACAGCTGCCACTGTCAGTACCATATTTATTTTTAGATAATCCAATAATTCTTTGCAAAAAAGATCAGCTGAAATGAGTGAAGTATAAGAAAACTTTATCCTTTTCCCCTCTCAACAAACAAGATGCAAAAATGAATCAAATAAACAATGATTTAAATCTAAAAGAAAACAGAAAAAAGGCTTGATGCCTGAGGCAGTTTAATATAATCCTATCTGTTGTATTTTACTTGTAGCTTGTAGTTCACTCTGAAAAAAGATTGTAACTATTTCTTTGTATCACTCCTGCACAGACTGTTAGTAAAGCCAAACAGAACAAAACAGCAGAAAAAAGCCTGTAAAAAATGCCTATACTAAACCAGTCTGCTACTCTCACTTTGAAACAAATGATACTGATAATTTCATGTTCTGTATCATTTGTTCAACATTTTCCCAGAAATGTACACACTTATCATGATAAGCAATGACTATTATAATGGTAGGGTTTATAAGAAAGAGTAAAAATAAAGATTCTTGCCCATAAAATATTGATGTGGTGCTACATCTACACATTTCACTGACAAACCTGTAAAAGCACAACTGAAAAAACACATATTTCCTGTGCAACACTTCCAGACTCTCTCATTTCCAGTAATTCCTCAATGGTTCTCTGTAAGACAAATTTCTCAATGCAAGGAAATTTAGTGGCGAGACTAAACCCCAAAATAACTTAGATTCTTGGAAACATCATCTAGAGAATGATAATTCTCCTAATGAGATACTTTTTTTTTTTTTAATTGCTGTTGAATGGTTGTAGAATATTGACTCCTTTAAGAAGACGACTGTATTAATGGGCATGGGGCTACTCAACAGTGAAACTGAACCTGTAAAAGCTCCACTGATGGTGACTCACACTTCTGGACCACTGCTGTGAGATTGTGGCTTTCAGGAATTAAAGCATCGATTGATGCTGCTGCCTTTGTGTGCACAGATAAGTGGTTGCACGTTTAGGTCTCTTCAAGGAGTGCTCTCAGTTTCAGGATCCAGAAGTGCCTTTAAGACCCACCCATCACAATCACATCCTGGCTGCAACCTGGAGTGAGTTTTACTGTCTGACATGGCAGAACCTCACCTGGCTTTGGTGATAGGAGACCCAGACCCCCAACCTCCTGCTCTTCCTCCCCGCTGTGTGACTTCAGGAAATGAAATCCAGTTTGAAAGTTATTTACAACTTGTTGTAGGTTAAAACAACTGGCCTGACATCGCTCTGTGTAACTGCTGCACTAATAATGGCACAATTAAAATGCAACCTGCGAGCTTCCCTTCTGTACCACTGCTAACAGAAGCAATTTTTCAGGACATAAGGGTGCCACTGCAGAACATGGAACATAGAAGAGGAAGCTGGGATGGGTGGTGGAGCACAAACTTCATGCACGTCTGCACAAGCAGAAAATTCCTCTGACCATGCTATTTCTACACAGTTGCCAAAGACAGGATCCAGCCAAGGGAAGTCAAGGAATTATTTTTCCCTTTGAGACTCCATGATATCATTGCTTGCAAGAAACTGCTGCTGTGCTCACACCATACAAAGCACAGATAGAATACCTTTTTTGTCTAAACTTGTATACCACAAATCACATCTATGAAAAAAACAGAGTCTGAAGAGCAAGTGAAAATAGCAATTATAGGTTTAATATAAAAGCATTTAAATATTTCATGACAGATTGAGGAGAACAAATCAACCTACCCCTCTCCAAACAGCTCTGTCTCTCTAGGCAGGATCCTAATGCCAAACATTAGTGATGAAGTACACATTCAGGGGCCGGATTTTCAGAAGTACTAAGAAGCCACAAATTCCATTCAGTCAGAGGTATGTAACAGCGTTGAAGATTAAGCTACTTGTACTTAAGTGCTTTAATGGATATTTAGCAGCCTAACTTCATGAAACAAACTTTGAAGGTTTCACTTACATACCAAGGGCAAACTATCCCAGTTTCAGGAAGCGAAAAGCCTGGGCAGCAAGATTATAAAGGTGTTGCTCATCCTCTGCCCTGAGCAGATGGAGTGGCCAGTGCAGGGCCCTTGGCTGCCCCCAGGTATGGGGCTGCCTGCATGCAAGTGTGCAGCTGCCCACTTGCGGGGTGCAAGTGGGTAACCAGGAGAAGGAGCAGGAGAACAGCTCCTCATCAGAGAAACAGTGACAGCCCTGTGTCTCTGAGCACATTGCAGCAGAGGTGCTCTGTTTCCCTCTACTGGTAAAATTTCAAGTGATCTTTCAAAAATGATTTCTGCAGGTTTTCTGCTGGAAGTGTCCCAGGGCCACCATGGACTGTTTTGCTTGTGAGCCCTACTCAGACTTCTGTTACTCTTCCTAAAATCCCCCCTTGGCTGGTGTCCTTCGCTGAGCTCTGTCTTACAGCCATGCCTGTTTAATGTTGTTGGCTTCAACAGGGTTGGGCAGGAGTCTAAATTATTGAGAACTATTTCAAGGTGATTTATGGATATTTGGAAAGGCTTCATTGATTTCTTAGCTTGAAAGCCATTCCACAACACTGAAAATATTCTAGTCAACTTAACAAGTCTTTTAATGAATTGCTGCTCTTTGGTTGTGTTCAGAAGCCAGAACAGAGGTTCTGTTGTTGGAAAGCCTCAAGATTATGAGGTGGTAAGAAGATGCAGTAATTGTACACTGAGTGCATTATCCAGGTATTTCAATTGCTCAGCTGAACCACATGGCCCACAGCTGGCTCCAGTGAGACTTCATGCATGATCCCCTTTTTGCAGCTGCCAGAGAAAACATCAGTGTTCACATCCATTAGTGGCCTCTGGAAGTGTGCAAAATTAATTTGAGAAAGAGTTTGCTGAGCTTTCACAGAAATCTTCTTAAAGAGGTGTGGGTTTCCCATCTTACAAACTTCTGCTGCCTTGGAGACTTCCAGGATTTTCCTTTCCTTCTACATAATCTCCCTGATGCCAGAGGTTTCCTATGAACTATCCAAGCAAGTGCAATTTTGGACTGTGGTAGCAGTAGCAAGGGTGATGTTTTAAACTGAGAATACACTTCATATGTAAACTTCAGTTTGTAACAAGAACAAATGGAGAATTTTAATTTCAGAAAAATTAACTTATGGCTAATTTACTCAGATACAGAAGTGCCAACACTGCTCTTGAAACATCCAACCATTCATGCTCAAGTACTACAATTTAATGTGACTGATAGACCAATTGAGCTATTGGACATGTCTTGGCAGTATGTTTTAAACAGCTTTGGTTTGGCAAACTGGCAGGTGCCTCGAGTAAAACTGCAGCTAATGCCATACCACCTTGTGGGTCTTGTGGGGAGTAGGAATTCAAATTGCAGTTCAAGAAAACTATGGGAGAAGGAGAGGAAATTGAGTGCTCTGGGGCAACATTAGCCTGCAAATGCCTAAATACCCAATTACAACTTTCCTGATAATTTATGAACACGTTTCTGTTCCAGTAGCAGTTGGAGTTTTATAGAGATACATTTATAGCATTTGTGTGCACACTGAAATGTTAAAAATGTATCATAGGTTTTAGGTTCCACTGATTATTCCAGTTTTCACATCAATTTGTAGTTACTTTATTTTTTCTTTTTGATTTGAGATATATAATTTAGGAGTTCAAATTACCAGCTCAGATGAAACAGCAGTTTAATAAAAAAAGGAAAGTATTTAGTGGTGAGCAGTGTACACTTCCCTGCTGGAGCTCCAGTGTTGTCCCAGGAAGTCTGCCGCTGAGGGCTGGGAGGTGCAGGCAGGTGGTGCTGGGGTGGGAAGCCTGCAGTCTCCATGCACACACAGGCATTTTTCCTATCTGGGGTCACTTTTGGAGGTTGTCTGTTGCTGGACAGCAGGCTGGAGCCCTGCATTCTTGCAGCCATCATCAAGGAGCAGGGTTACATCTAGGCTACTCCCGCTTCAACACCTAATTTTTCTAAAAAAAAAAACAAAAAAACCCTGTGCCAGGACCTCACTGATCTAACTGTTAGAGCTCCAGTTTCTGGCCTTGCTCATGGTCAGTTTTGATCTGTTCAGTGATGGCTTGTACTGACCATCTTTAAGCCAGGTACTTCTGCACTGCTGAAGCTTGATGCAAATGAATTTTGTCTGCTTGCACTGCTGTCAACACCCCGCTTCTGAGCACTGCCAATGTAGCCAAGAAAGCAAGCACTTCACTGAAGCACTGAATCCAAGCTGTGTTGGAAAGTTGTTAACACTGTATATCAGCCCTGCAACTTCAGTACGTGGTAGAGGAGGAGCTTGATAGAAAATAACTGCTTAAATTAGCCTAATCTTTACTGCTGAAGATAATGGGATTCCAGTGATATTACTCTGAGATTATTTGGAGGATCATGACTGCTGCAATAACTGTGGGCATAATTTAGCTTCCTTCTTCACTGTTGTTAATGTGCAAAAAAGCATGAGCTCAGATGGATGAGCTGATCTCTGTTTGATTTGCAGGAGAAGCCATTAGAAGAAAAAACAATGATTTCATAGTAAACTGAGCACAATTAACAGGCATTTGGGGACAATAGACATTTTTCCAGAGACACTTCTGAAAGCAGAAAGGACCACAATGGCAAAATCACATGATTTAGAAATTCTCTAGGGAGCACAGTGTGAGAAAGAATGGTTCTTTTTGTTAACCCTCAGTAAATTATGAGAAAATGGGCAATTTCAGATCTCATTGCAATTTGGAAATGAGAAAGCTGAGTGATCCTGGATCATACATCTCATTACTCATAAATTCTCAGTATTCTATAATATATTTTGCTTGGCTGGAAGCCTCCATTTTTGTGCTTTTTCCCCACTGTGATGTTAATGAACATGAATGCTTTAATAATGGCAGAAGGACTGTTATCTTCTTGTCTGATTCTGCTCCTTTTGGGGGTCAAACATTTGTACAATGTGATCAAGCCCAGTGTAATGAAAGGGGGAAAGGAGACATTGAGTCTTTTCCATGTAACATGATCTGATCCCAAACATGCCTAAGTAGCATCCAGAGCAGGAATCCCCGATGAGAAATGTGAGACAGCAGTACTTTGAATATGCATATAGTAGTTTATAAGTTTTTCTTTTTCTCCACTCTTTTCTCTTTATTACTTGTGTGTTTTGGTGCCTGGAGCCTCCTGCAGAGTTCTCACTACACAGTGAGAAAATTATGCAGATTTCTATTAGAAAAGGAAAAAGACGATTTGCAGTTAAAATTTGTTACAGGACATCAAGACCTGGTGGGTGGATATGACAAGTCATGCGGTCTTGCTCTCAGTTTTGCACTGATTTTCCATGTATCTGTTGTCTCTATTTCTGTGTCTGGAGAAAGGCAGGATTACCTAACCCTGTCTGTGAGGTGCTTGGTGCTAACTGGGAGAAAACAGGTTATAGGACCTAATATTCTCCATTTGTCAGTAACATTAGAACCATAAAATGAACCAAATGAAGGAAATTTGTGCCCAAGAACTTGAAGGCCTCTTCCATCATGAAGGGTAGGGCAAAACTCTTACTCTCTTTCATGGTTTGCTATTGGACCTAAACTACTGAATGTCAAAAGTAAATTCTTTAAAAATTGGCTGAAATACGATTCACTAACTTCACTCTTAACTAAGAAAAAACTGTGGGGGTCTATGTGTGAGACAGGAATCTCAGCTCTTATTACAGCCCATGGAGATTACTTGGTACCATCAGCATAGTCTAGACAGCGATTCAAATGGCCACAACTGCAACCTGCCTTTTTTGCCAGGTAGGCTTTTTAGGTGAGTGCTTGGTGCTGCTGTCAATTACCAATGAAAGAATACAACGGACTTCAGTACAGGACAGGTAGCAGATGTCCTACAGTCAATTTATCTGCTCATTTGACGAGTTAATCTTTTTCATTTCAGGCTGGTATGCGATCTAATTATTTTTACACCTTTTAGTCACTATTTCATTTAGTCCATGTTTTCCTCTCCTGCCAATGAAAGCTTCACATAAGACAGAAGAGATCTTGCTGAATTCTAGATGTATAACTTATGTTTCTTATGTTTCTCCTTTACTCACAAGACCTATCACACAGAAGAGATGTGGATTAATTTGACAGATTGTGCTTGATAAATTAATTTTATCTCTTACTCATTTTCATGTTTAAAAATTGCTAATTTGTTCCAGAATTTTTTTTTTTTTTCCCCCAGAATTCAAAGTTTAAAAAACCCTATCCTATTGTTCTTACTTTAGCTGGGGTTAGAGTTAGTTTTCTTCACAGTATCTGGTATGGAGCTATGTTTTGGTTTTGTGCTGGCAACAGTTGATAACATAGGGATGTTTTAGTTATTGCTGAGCAAGGCTTACACAGCATCCGGATCTTTTCTGCTCCTCATCCCACCCCAGCAGGCAGTGGGCTGGGAGTGCACAACAGGTTGGGAAAGGACACAGCTGACCCCAGCTGACCAAAGGGATATGCTTAGCTTATAAAGCTGGGAGAAGATGAAGGAAGGGGAGGATGTTAAGAGTCGTGGTTCTTGTCTTCCTAAGCCACTGTGATGGAGCCTGGCTTTCCTGGAGATGACTGAACACCTCCCAGACCATGGAAAGCGGTGAATTAACTCCTTGTTTTGCTTTGCTTTGCTTGCATGCACAGTTTTTGCTTTATCTAATAAACTGTCTTCATCTTAACCCACCATATTTTATCACTTTTACCATTCAGATTCCCTCCCTCCATTCCACTGTGGTAGCAAGCAAGCAGCTGCTGGGGCTTAGGTGCTGGTTGTAGTTAAGCCATGACCCTCATAATTCTGTGGTCCTTTTTCTTACCTTTTTTCTCTCAACAACAAACCCACATAAATCAGTAGCTACCCTACTGAATAAGTATAAATATTCTGTTACAAAACCTATATAAGATTAGGGGAAGCCAAGGCCATTTTCTTGGGGAACTGGCTGAGTGTGTACCCTATCATAATTACAGAAACTGAAAAAACTTCACATCTGAAGCAATTTACTGAAAAATCATGATCTGGAATGTTTTATAAGAAGCTTTAACATAAATGAATTTGCTATATAATGTGTTAGGAGCAACAAGAAAATGCATAAGCTCAGCTGGCTGCCATCCTACAGGGAATCCTGAAATGTTTTTAACAGGATCAGTGTGAATACAGAGTGCTGGAAGAGCAAAATACAATTGAGCTTTCTTTGCCAGCAATTTTGGACAGTTTAATCTTCCAGTCAAAAACCCATGTAGTTTTATTCACACAGATTGTATGATGTACCAACAACAAGGTAAGAGCTATAAATACTTTGCTTATATAATGTAAGTTGTATTTGTGCTAAAATCACAGTTCAATCCCACGGTGTTTTTGAGACCAACCATTCCAAGATGGTGCAAAGTAGAAGAGGCTGGGTGTTTTTTCACCCTAACTTTGATGGATATTCTGTCTTTTACAATTTTCTGTGATTTGAGTACAACAGCTCAAAGTCTGTAACTAGGAATGTGAGACCTTTGGGACAAATGTTCCATTTCCTCCTTTGCACAGTGGGTCATAGGAACTAGAAGGACTTCTGAGTGTTGTTGTCATCATACTGGGGGCAAAACCTGGCCTCTTTCAAGGGGATTCCCTCTGCTCCACTTGCTCAGAGCAGCCTCACAGGCATCACTCACTAGGATGTATAAACACAGAATGCTGTGTGTTTTCATCTTGGTAGGATCTACGAGAGAGATGTTTCTGTGTTAATTTTTCATAAGGGAAGGCTAAGGAAACAACATTATCCAGCTCTGGAACTCTCGTGTGGGTGAGACTGCAGCAGGTTTTGTTCATGTATCCCTCCTGCAGAGTTCTCACTACATAGCAGCATGCTGATAGCTTTTTGCAGGTGTATGTAAGAGAGGATAGATTCTTTGAACATTCAGGAAAATTTTGTTTATACTGAATATTACAAACCATGCTCTTATATGTTTAACATTGTTAACTCATCTTGGGGGAAAAAATCCCAAAATAAAAACATAAGAATATAAAGAAAATATTATCTTTTTTTTTTTTTTCAGACCACAGGAGTTTGTCACCATGGAGATCCTCCTGTTTCCTTCAAGAGTGATTCAAATCTTACAGATGGAGCATATGTGACAGCAGCAAAACAAAATCACCAAGAATTCACATTAAACATTTCAGAAAAAGGATTTGAACACCAACCAACATGCACAGACTGTTCATGCAGAAAAAATTGTGCTTCAAATTTTTTTCCTTCTAACATTAAATAAC
This sequence comes from Vidua macroura, assembly GCF_024509145.1. NCBI lineage: Eukaryota > Metazoa > Chordata > Aves > Passeriformes > Viduidae > Vidua > Vidua macroura. The sequence goes on along the minus strand of NC_071572.1, from coordinate 93,729,098 downwards.
TAAAAATTTTCTTTCTAATGTTAAATGACTGAAAATTTTATTTCTAAACATAGCTGAATTTTAAGGAATTTGTGATACATGAGCTGAAAGTTGGAGTACTTCACTATTATGTTGTGGTTTTATACAAAGAACTACTCTTTCTAAGAGCTAAAGTACCTTAAGGACATAATGAAGCTAAAACTCCTTGAAAAGCATGGTTTTAGTATTACTTATGTAAGCAGAGTTTTTAAATGAAGGCAGCCAAACCATGCACAAGATGGGGCCAAGAGCAGGACGAGGTGCTTTGTCAGCAAGCCCCTGGCTGCCCCTGCAGCAGCTGGGGGCACCGAGCATGGGGAAGCTGGAGTGGGCTCAGCTCCAAAATCATGTCCTGATGGCCAAGAGCAAATCTGCTGCTCCAGGAGCACCTCTGGGAAGAAAGGAAAACTGGATAAATTCCTATTGTCCTGCCTCCTGCGGCATATCAGACTGTGCCATTCCACTTTAGTCACTGCTCAGCCTGCAGAAATGTATTTTTAAATGAGCGTGGAAGGCACTGCAATGACGACCAAGGACAAACTAAATTAGTCTGAAAATGCATGACAGACTTTCTCCCTAGCCTGCCTTTCTGCTATGCTGCCCACCTGACTTTCTGGTCTGTGGCTGAGGTAGAGCTGAGCCCACCCCTTCATTACTTCTTCCACCAGTGTTGCTGTGATGCCAAGCTGGAGCTTAGCTCTTGTACTGCCACTAGTGCCACAGGGCAATGAGGGGAGCTCAGGGGAAGTGCTGCTCAGTTCAGGGCCAAAAAGAGCCCACTGCTCCTTCCAGGTCAGACTGCTGTTCTTAATCTGATTCCTGAAGAGAGGAACATCCTTCCTCTCAAACATCATGACGTGTCGGTGGAGAGGGGGAGAAAACACAGTCACACAATGTTAATCAGAGCAGTGCTGCATCTCTAAGAGATGTAAATCTGGGTTTAAGTGGCCCAATAGTGAATCAAAACTCCTGCACCTGTATAATACAAGGAATAGAGGCAGTGTCCACCTACTCTGGTGAGAGTGCACACTTCACATCTGATGGGGTTTGCTGTCAGCCGCTGTAATTTCATGCCAGAAAAGACATTGCTTGTCCTTCTACAACACATCAGGAGATTGGTTGAAGCATAAAGTCAGATCAAATATCCTGATGTGCTCAGGATAATCTAATAGAAGGGAAACTGGTATTTAGCCTTAATCAGGTTCAGATTTGTCCTGCTGGACCACATAGCATTAATTAGTGAGAAGGTGCAAGAATAATAGCAAGATCTGCAGTCCCAGTCCTAGGGGAAGCCTAGGCAAATCCATGGTCTGTGGAGCTGGGCAGCCTCACAGAGAACAGAAGAATGTAGGGCACCTTTCAAGTGGGACAGGCTTTTCTGCAATGGCTTTACCCTAGGAATATCCAGGATACAGTTCAGATGCTGCAAAGGGGCTCTGCTTGTGTTTTTTTCCCTCTTCTTCCTTGGTTATTTTGATAGTAACGCAAAAGAAAGGTTCAAGATATTTCCATTATCAGTGAACAAAATAACTGTTTAGAGAAACTGAATGCCTTTGAATTTACAGTGTTGCAAACAATCTACTGAGGACAATGCAGGAAACCTGAGCTGAAAACTTAGCAACATTTGTATTTAGCATACATAAATCTTGGAAAAACATGAACAAAAAAAACACCACTGCAGTTAAGAGATTTTTTATTAAATTCATCAGACCAAACAAATGCTTTCTCTATTTTCAAGAAGTCATCTTCATGAAAGTCAGTAATCAGGTTGTACTGGACATGGTGAGTGATAACATCTCTTTCATGAGTCCAAGATTTTTTTGTGTTTTGCTCATTGGGTTGAAATACTTCAATTAAAAAAAAGTATCAACACAATAGTTCTATCTGACACATAGCAAAAGCATTTAAGACAGAATATAGTGTTGCTTTTACTGGAGATGAGCCCCCTTACAATCAGCTGGCATAAGTTTATTTGTGTTGATGATACTCCCTGGTCTGTTGCAACCAGTGGTCTGCCCTTGCAGGCACCAGAGATGCACTGCCTACAGCATGTCACCTTCAGGAGTACTTTGAAAATATTTGCATGAGCTAGGTTCAAAATTACTTGACCTACTTTTTCTCACTACCTTTTCTGAAAAATTAGTATAGGATCCTCCTTCTGCCCTCAGATATCAGCCAAGATTCTTTGGGAGCCAGTTTCCCATTTAGAAGAGCCCTTCTCTCTCTTTGTATTTATACTTGTTTCATTTCAGATGTTGCCTGAAGCTGATCTGTGGGAATTGTACACTGTATTCCAGATAGTTTCTCAACACAGGCCTATAAATGGATGCTAGTTTTGGATGCTATACATGGGTACTCTCTAGTCTTTATCCTGTACTGATTGTAAGTAGCTCCCTTTACTCTAAGAGCTTTTGGCAATATTTGTTTGTTTTGCTGTTCTGTTTCTAACTCACTTTGATATTTGTCAATGCTTACTTCTTCCCAGTACTTCTTAACCAATAAGAATTGGCATGTTTTATTTTCCATGTTTTCCTTTCACTCTCAATAGGCTCTTTCCTTGTTCCTGCTGGTTGTTTTTAAAATTATAAATTTTCATCCTGTTGATCATGGTGATCTTTTGCTTAGAACACAAACTCATCATAGTTAATGCATACAGTTTTTATTTCTTTAGAGTAAAGATGCTGCCAGCCTTTTCCACAGTCAAGACTTTTAGCGCTTAAAAGCATTAATTAACTCCTCATTTTGTCGAAACTTATCCTTCTGGAATTAATGGCACTGTTATTCCATAAACCTACATGTGTTCATACATCCCAAAATTTCAGATGTATCAATTCAAGGTTATTTGCTCTGCCTAGGTATTCAGAAAGGTCCCTCCTATTTTCTAAATCTTTGTGTTGTAGAAAAAAATATGTTGACTAGCACATCTTGGAAAATAACACATCTGAGTGTTGTTAGCATTTTCTCACTGGACAATCTCTTAAAACTGAGAGTTGTGGGAGACAGTGATTTCAACTGTCTTGTTGTGGCCTGAAGTAGAGTAAGAGTGCTTAGTAACATCAAGCATTGTTAAACTGTAACATCCTATTTCCGCCTAAACTCTGGTCCTATTGTCTGTGTGAATATTTAAATTCTTTCTCAGAAACCTGGAGCAGTATGGGCTCTGTCACTTTGCTTATCATCCTGAAGAGAGTGCTGGGATTTCAGAGGGATATGTACATTAAAAGTTTTGTTGTTCTGCCGCCGCTTTTCCAGCTGAGATGGAAGGCATTGCAATGACACCTACTGACTTGCTTGCATGGATCCCCGTCTCAGGCCAGTCAGGAATGACCCTTCTTGGAAATATCCTAGTAGGAGCTGTTTCTAGCTGACTTCAGTAAGGGGAGTCTTTCACCTGCTGGCTTTTCTCTACCCTGCCTTCTTGTTTCTAGGGCACTAAGACCCTCAGCACTTTCTTGTGCTGTAGCCATGCCATTTCCCAGTTTTGCAGCTCTGAGTGCAGCTTACCAATAAAAAGCCACAATCTTGGTGATCAATCTTAGCTGCTGAACCTGATTTTGAAGATAAAACCATGGAAATGCATTTAATTAATTTCCAAAATATTTTCGTTTTAGAGCTCCTTAGGGCATGAAGAGAGTGAGGCATCTTCCAGTCTCTTCCACTGGCTAACTTCTATTAAAATTCCTGGCACACATGGTGTTCAATTGTAAGATACAGCACATGAGCCACAGGAGATAAGTGTATGAGCAGGAGAGAGTGTTCTGAGTGCTGGCAGGATGGGAACTGGCTTGGGGTCAGCAGCAGTGAGGTCCACACATGGGTGGGCTGGGGTGAAAATTGTAACTGTGGCTGCTGGGGCATAGGCAGCAGGGATGAGAGATGCGGACCAGCAGTACAGGAAGGCTGATGTCTGCAGACTGAGGCTGCTGAATCATGGTTCCCACTAAAATCTTCCACACAAGAAGGGTGTTTGTGGGATCTGGACAGCTTTATGATGGGGAAGTGCAGACACAGACACATAAGGGGTTGTCTTCCTCCTCTCACACCCTGCCCTCAGACATTTCCAGGGAGCATTCAGCTCTCAAAGCTCTGCTGCTCCTAAGCTGACTTGAAAGACAAACTTATGGGTGTTTTTCTATCAACAATATGCAAAAGGGGTTGAGGAAGGGGAAACAAAAATCCTCCCAGTCCATGGGCTGCTTTAGGCTGGAGCTGTACCAGTGAAGCCAGGGCACTGAGAATTAGGAGGCCCTGGCTATTTCAGGACCTGTGCTGGTAGGTGAGTCTGGAGTGGCAGGGACCTCCCTGTGTAGGGCCCTTGAGCTCCTGGAGCTGGGTATTTCCCAGCAGGAGGGTACTGGCTTGGGAAATGTCTGTCTGGTTCCCTCCCTTTTGCAGATGCTGTCTCTGTGTCCAGTATCCCAACCCAGCCATGACCAGGCTGCCCCAAGATTACTGTCACTTGTGGCTGAGGCTCATGCATGGCCAGTCTCCCGAGGAGCCCACCCTGGTGGCATGTGCATGAGCACGCACTCCCTGTGAGCACTGTTTTTAGGACAAGCTGCAGCTCACTCTCCATTGCCAGGGCTCTCAGCTCCTTGGGTGGGCGGCAGCGACAGCTGTGCTGCTTGAGTCATTCTCTGTGGGCATTAACTCGGCTCTGCAGGCCTGGTGGCACTGCCTAGCCCCCACAGAGCAGCAGCCCTGGTGAAGACCCCAAACTTGGGGGTTCTGGGTAAGCAGGTGACAGTGGATCCTGCTGCCATTCTGAGAAGGGGCTAGCATGACCATCCTGCAGGCAGAGCTACAGGAGAGTCCATGGCTAGGCTGGGCACGCGGGCAGTGTGGTTGCCCTTGGGAAAGATGGATGTAGCCACAGGTAATGTGAGTCAACTGGTGTTGAGAAGTGGCTGTGTTCTGAGTGATGGGCAAGGCATGAAATACGGACAGTTTGCACCACATAAACCATTTTCAGCCAGGACTAGAGCCTGAAAGATCTGCTGATAATCAAACCAAATGTTCAGCATAGCTGTCAAAGAAAAAAACACAAGTTACCATTAGGAGAAAGCAGTGAAACAGTTCATCAGCGTGGGGAGAGTCTCTCCCAGTGACTTATTTTCATACCATGATCAGACTTCTAAAAAACCAGGAGAATTAAACTGGCACTTGGAGCTGCCCTCTTGAGACTTTATTTGAATATAATATATTTCAATTATTGGGTATTTGAAGTTCCCATGCTAATATACAATCTGTGGAGACTTATAATGTGTGTTGCTTGAAATCTGAGCTAAATTAATATAATCTTTTCATTTAAAAAAAAACAAAAAAAAAAACAAAAAAAACCAAAAAACAAAAAACCAAACAAAAAAAAAAAACCCCAAGAGAGATAATCTACTTGGCTGCAAGTGCTTCAAGCAAGGAATATTGAGCAGAAAAGAGACAGAATAACTGGGGAGTGATTTGAAAGGAGCCCTTACGGCCAATTGCTCAGAGCTAGTGCCAGGAAATAAGGGAAACCTTCTTTTATTAAACATGATTGCTGTGACCTTCTCTGGTTAACCTACAGAGGGGAAAATGAGCTATGCACTGTACATGATTTTTTTTCTCACAGCTGGGCTGCATTTCAGTGACTCTGTGGAAGCTGGAATGTTTATTTTGATTTATTTTTGCTTCATTTTTGCTCAAAAGAGTGAAATGTCTTCTAGGGCTGCACATTTCTCTTTGAGTACTGTGACTGTACCCATATCTCTTTGAGTACCTTAACTGTGACTGCTGTCACCTTCCCTGTGAACAGCACAGCCGTGCACATCCCTGGCCCCCTCCTTCCAGGTGTAGGCAGACAGGCCCTGTGATGGCCACCGGGCACTGTCCTCCTCTCAGTGCAGAGCTGGGAGCTGTACCTGGCCCTTGAGGGAGGGCTGGTAAGGTAAGCTTTCTCTTACCTTGAGGCACTAACCACTAGTGCTCCCCTAGGGATTGCATAAATGAGATGGAGAGCAGCAAGCTGACGTACTTATGTGCAGCAGAGTCAAGAGGGCCCCACTGTGCCTGGGATACTCATAAGCAGAGCTCCAGAAGGCTCCCTTGTTGGGGCACCACAGGGACAAAGCACAGGTAAGAGCAGAAGGACAAGGACAGTGCAGTCGTGGGTGTGCTTGTGTATTCTTGTCAGCCTCCGAGGGTTTTTGCAGGGGTACGCTAATGTACGCAGCAAAATCAAGAGCATACGAAAATTCCCACAGAATCCAGACTCAGTCAGCTAATTATGGATTAGGTCATTTTCTATGTGCCTTCCAAGATGACTGCACATACCTAATTAAGTTGCCTAGTGTATTTTGTTTAGCCCAAATGGTGATGGAGGAGGAAGGTTATTGGTCTGGTGTCCAGGGTATTGGCAGGGTTGATTTTTATGTGGACTGGAATTAAGCAGACTTTCAGTTTCCAAGGAATAAAGTTAAGAACAAGGCTCAGTCACACAATTACTTTAAGGAACAGTGAAATCACAGAAAACATTTTCTGAAATCATAAGATTCCACTGATTCATCTTTCTGTGTCATTCCTTGGCTTTGGCTCTCACTTCAGGAAAAATATGCATTTGACTTTATTTTAAAACAAGGTTTTTTAAAGACTACAACAATCATAGAATGTTTGAGGATGGAAGGCACTTGGAGATAATCTAGCTTGAGCCCTTGCCTACATCAGGCAAGGCCACCTAGAGATGGCTGCCCAGGACCATGTCCAGATGGCTTTTGAATACCTCCAGGGACAGTGACTACATAACCTCTGAGAGCAACCTGTTCCAGTTGGGTAAAAAAAATATTTTCTGTATTTCCAATTGTTCCCATTACCTCCTAGCCATTCATTATCACCAATAAGAAACGTCTGTCTCTGTCTTCTTCATTGTCTCCCAGCCTTAGGTATACATTTATAAGGCCCCCCTGAGACTTCCCTTCCCTGGGCTGAACACTACCAGGTCCTTCAGCATTTCCTTATATGTCAGGTGCTCCAATCCCTTAATCACCTTTGTGGTCCTTCAAAGGATTCTGTCCAGAAGATCCACATATCTCTTGTACTGAGGATCCCAGACTGGGACACAGCACCCCAGATGTGTCTCACCAGGGCTAAGCAGATGGGAATGTTCACCTCCATAGACCTACTAGTGATGCTCTTCCTAATGCAGCCCAGGAGGAGGTTGGCCAACTTTCTCACAAGGATACACCACTGGCTTATGTTCAGCTAGGTGTCCCCAGGACCCTCAAGTCCTTCTCTGCAAAGGTCCTTCCAGCTGGCTGGTCACCAGTGTGGACTATAATAATAATAATGGTCCACACCATTATTCCTCGCAAGGAGCAAAGCTTGGCACTCCTCTTTGCTGAACCTGGGGAGATCCCTGCTATCGCATTTCTTCATCTCTTGAGGTCCCCCTGAACAGCAGCACAACCAGCTGGCGCATCAAACCCTCATTCCCATTCTGCAAATTTGCTGAGGGTGGCATCTGTCCCATGATCAAGTTCATTAATGAAATTGTATTGGACCCAGTAGGGCCTGGCCTCTGACAGGATTTCATGTCACTGATTACATTCCTCTGAACTCAGCAGTTCAGCTGGCTTTCAGTCCAGTTTAGCACTCATGTACCTAGCTTGAACTTCATCAGTTGGTCTGTGGAGAAAGACTTGACTAAAATCAGGGTAAACAAAGACCACTGCTCTCTGCTCATCCACCAGTCATCTCACCTTAAAATGCTCTTTGGCTGGCCAAACATGATTTCACCCTCATAACCCTCATAAATCATGCTGACTTCTTCAAGTCATGGTTTTCTTTTTCATATATTTGGAAATGGTTTCCAGCATTATTTGCTCCTTTATCTTCTCAGATATTAATGTGAGGCTGACCAACCTGTGGTTCCCCAGACTTTTTCCTTGCTCTTCTTGAAGGTAGGAGTCATATTTGCTTTCTCCCTATCCTTAGCTACTTCTTCCCCTGGTCACCACAACCTTTCAAGTATATTTAAGAGTGGCCTTGTAGTTACATTAGCCAGCTCCCTCAGCACTCATGGGTGCCTCCCATCAGGTCCCACAGACTTTAATATGTCTAGTTGATTTAGATGTTCCCTAAACTGGTCCTCCTCCAGTGAGAGTAACTCTTCTTTGCTCCAGACATTCCCATGAGTCTCAGGAGCCTGGGACTGCCAAAGGAAAGCTGTACTGGAATGACCATGACCAAGTCAAGGTTGGCATTGGGTATGTCAGCATCTTTCATGTTCATTGTCACCAGGTCCCCTTCCCCCTTCAGCAGCAGGCCCACAGTTTCCCCTTTGCTGCCACCTCCCAGTGGCATTTTCCCTGTCCATCCCCATGCTTACCCTTTCACCATGACATGTCCAGTGACCACTGCCCCAGGAGAGGCACGTGACCATCACAATGCCATTGGGAAGAAGAGAGAGAATTCAGCCAGGCACAGTCAGCCCTGCAATACCCAGCTTCTCAGATCCACTGGATCCCTGCCTCAGTGTAGTGTGGCAGGCCAAGGAAATATTTCAGTACACTGTCTCTAGCCCTGGGGCTGTATGTTGCACATACAGCAAAATGTGTATGAGATGGGTGGGGACTGTTGGATAACCACAAAAACATTGATTTTATATCACTGATGTGCATGGATAATCTAACTACACATGTAAAATAAAGACCGGGTGTAAAAGGTAAGTGCTCTCAGAGAAAGAAAACTTTCATGTGAGGAGATTGAGTTTCAAGTGGTTTTTCAAAGGGAAAAGCCTGTGGCAGTCTGTGAATGGCCAAATGCTTTTACATGACAAGTGGCAAGGAGCCAGTAGAAGTGAGAAGAAGTGCCTGTGGTGTCTGACCAAAAGGACCACCCACACACACTTTGTGCCAAGCGCTGCTTTGCAAACATAGTGGAGGCAGCGCCTAAATAAATGTTACATAAACCGTGCAGAGTTCATGTATGAAAAAACAGTAATGCTGAATGTCAGCTGCTATGCACCTTGTGGGGCTGTGGTGTTTAATGTCTCTGACAGAGCTCAGCTGTGCTTTCTCAGGCATCTGTACCTGTAGTCCCATTTAAGCCATCCTGCCCCTAAGCAGTGGAGACGGCAGTCAGTCAAGACTCTTTGTGTTTCATGGCCACTTGCTCTGGTACAGGGACATTTCTTATGCCCTTCTGACCACCAGGCTCATCAGTGAGGTCAGGAGCATCCCAGGGAACCTGGCGACCACGTGCCTGGATGAGAACAAAAACTGCAGCAGTAGTGCCATTATGAATAGGACTGCTGCCATCTGTTGGTTGAAATCTCATGGGGAGCTGGAAGAATCCTTGAATTGATGATGTCATATCTAAGACGTGGATATACTGAGAAAGGACATTTTCGTTTTTATGGTAAGTGTGATAAGGTCATATTTTGGAAGTCATAAGGGAGGGACAAGATTCTTGGTCTGCATCATTTTACCTACTTGCTGACCTACATATCAGTTTAAGCCCTTTGCTGAAGTACAGGCCAAAGTTTTAACTTTTCAAGATGTGGGTGTACAAACATTTCTCACTGCAGCACTGCCACCTTCAGCAGCTTCTGCTGCTAATTGCTCATGAACGTTCCACAGCTGAATATTTGACTGCCATCTCTGAGTCAGAACACTGATATGGACCAAGAATAACCCCTTACCTCTTTTTTCTTAAGATTATTAGTAAGCTGGATAAGTTTCCAGGACTGGTCTCTACGTCCTCCCACAAACAGCACAGCTGAGGGAGGAGGTCACCCATTGAGGCTGCTGAAAGATGCCCTGCTACTGTGAGAAAATCCTGTCTGTATCATCAGGGCTCTCAGCAGAACAGAAGTCTGTAGACACTGCCCAGATTTGTAAAAGGCCAGCCTATGAAATGGCTGTCTCTCCAAAGGCTGCAACTATCCAGATTTCTGCCACTCTTTCTCCCAAGCCCAGAGCAGCTCAGTATTAACATTCACTTCACGAAGCTCTGCTCTATTCTCTGCCTGAAAGTCACAGCTACAAAATAACTGTTAAAAGTAAATCCTATAGATCGAGCAGCCCTGAGATATGATAAATGTTCACTTCTCAGCTTTCTCCACAAGTTTGTTAAACAAATCGACATGCAACAAACATTTCCAGAGTGAGTGAAGGGTTTTTGCAGTGAGTTAAATTGAACCTGCAGTCTCCTCTGTCCCCAGTGATGCGGGTATTAGAGGTTAATGCTCACATTAAACATCTTGAGCTGTACAGCAATTTCTCCTCTCTGCATTCTGCCAGGCTCCACTTGCAGCTCCATGCAACCTGCCTGTACCTCACCCGCAACAAATTTCTTACAGTGTTCAGGAATAGCTGCTGAGCATACTGAAAAGGCAGGATACTTACCCCAGGATGTTTCTTGGCCTTTCTCTGGAAATGTGAATGGGCAGAAGCACTAACATTTCTAGCAAACATGTTTCCTTCAGGCTTCACAAAGTTTTTGTTAGACTTGGAGTGGGGGGTAGTTTGGCAGTTTCCAGATTTCTTTCCATGTAGGTTGAATGGAAAGTGGAGTCTGAACCAATCTGGTGGGTGCCACTAACTTGGGTGGATGAGGAATTCTTCCTCATACATGATCTAGCAATTGTTTCTTCTCACACTGCTCAGGTCGCACTGCAGTTAGAGGTCCAGTTTCTTTTGCAGTCAGCCATGCTGATAGGTTATTGCACCAGTGTTTCCCACTAACTTCCAATGGCTACAGCATGTTTTTGAAATTTTAGAAAGTTTGTTTGAATTTCTGTGTGATCTTGGCAGAACTGGTGGAAACCAGACAGAGAAGAACTAATTTCCCTCAGTAATTTAGAACTCCAGCTGAACTCTTGTTCAAATTATAGGAAATACTGAAGAAAGGCTCACTTTCTGGAAGTCTGCCTGTGGCTTTCAGCAGAGATTTAAAGAAGAATTAGCTGGCTAGGTTAAACACTGCTTTACTCACTCTTGTAAATCACAGCTCTTAATTCTTATTTTGCTTTCTTTGCAAGAATTACAGGCTGAGGATGTGTTCTTGTAATAAGGTAAATGAGTACCTGAGTACTCATGAGTACCTACGAAGCTTATATAAAAAGTATTGACAAATATGCATTAGAGATGTACATATGGTTATGATTAATAGAAGAGGATTAATAGACCTTCTTTGACCAATGCACTGCTCAGTTTCTGGCTTATTCCTTTGTTCAGTTTTGCATGTGGTCCATCTAGCTCTTTCCGTAAGAAAGCTCACACAGGGCTCTGAGGAGGGCTCGCTACCTTAAATGCAAAGAAGCATTTCTATCTATCTTAGACTAATCAACCACTAGTTTGATCACGCTTCCCCTAGTTCTAGGGATGAATAACCATTCTGCAATCACCTCATCCACTGCCTTCACGATTTTGAAAATGTCAGTCATAACCCCCAGTTTCCTTGTCTCCAGAGTCTTCCTTAGAAGTTGCTTCATTACCTTGATCATTTTACTTGTCCTCTCTGCCCTTTTTCTAACTTCATTGGAGAGGACATGGCTTAACATCAGTAGGAATGCCTTCCGTGTGGGTTACGAAGTGGAATTCCCTAACTCCAGACACAGTGGTGTCCTGTGGAGTGTCCTTCAGTCTTTCTGTCCCACAGGCCACCTCATCAAGGAACAGTTTGGCTGTTCCCACCACGTTGTCCTGATCACATCTTACTGCGCAGGTCTGCATGGGCCAGCATGGACCCTAGACAGAAAGTCCTTTAAACTGTGTGAAAATTTATGGTAAACATAGGTGAGTTCATCATCCTTATTCCCTTCTACATACAGTGTGAAGTGACCCACAAAAGCACTCAATGGTGTAAAGAATATATTGACTTTCTTTCAATGCCTCTGCCCTTCTATGAGTGCAGGGCAGTGGCAGCAGTGTCTGGCTGGTTGCTCTCTGAGGGATGCTCCTCTGAGGGCTGTGCAGCAGCAGAGCTGTGCTGCATCCACAGGGCCATGGGGACAGCTGCTTGCTCAGTGAGGCAGAACAGGTTTTGCTGATAAAGGCAGAGGTTCTCTGGGGTGTTTCACAGAATCAGTTATTTTCGTAAGGTAGTATCAAAACCAAAACTCAACAGGCCAAAGAAATGGAAAAAAAACAAAAAACAAAAAAACAAAAACAACAAAAAAAAAAAACCAAAAAAACAAACAAAAAAAAAAAAAAAAAAAAAAAAAAAACAAAAAAAACCAAACAAAAACAAAAAAACCACCCACAAACAAACCCTCACAGGACCAGGAAAGCACTTGGTGGTTACCAAAGATTTTTCTAGTAAGTCGATTGACTAATGTCTTTCCTGAAACTCCTGGTCCCCTTCCAGCAGCCAGCCAATTACCATGATCACTTGACAGCCCTGCCTTGGCTCTGGTGGAGCAGCTGCTCTGCAGTGCCCCTCAGCAAAAGCCAGGGGCAAGTGAACCTCCTGCCAGCCAGCAATATGAAAATGTTCAATTTTGCAGAGAACTCAGAAGCCCAGCGTGTGGTTGGGATGGGGGTGAAGGGAAGATATGTTGCCAAGCCTTGCTTGCTGGCTCCACTGTCCTTCCCCTTTCTGTGGAATTCCAGCAAAATCATATTCATTCGTATGCATGAAATCCATCTGTGCATTTTTAGAAGCATCTCTATTACCCTTGCTGCAAGGCTTGAGCCCAGTGGAGAAAAGAAAAATGCGGTTAGGAGGAAATAGTAATGAGTTCTTACAGATTGCTTTTGTCTGACTCAGACCATTAGAGCCTGTGTTTAACAACTCAGTGATGCAAAATATGCCCATCAATAGATTAAAGAGGAAAAGCAGGGCTTGTCTAACTGCTTTACTATGGGAACTTGCTGGTGTTCTGCTAAAGGTCTTCAGATGGACAAAAAGAAATTAGTGTCTTTAAGAAATACATCTTGCACATCCTCTGTCTGTCACCCTTGCCCAGGTTCACCCTTGCCCAGAGGCATGAGATGTTGGGCCAGAAGCCAGTATCTTTATTTACCCTTTTCTCCAACAGAACCATGAAATCAGGTTTATTAACACAGAAGTGAGTTCAGTTTTCATAAGAGAGGTCAGGTGGACTCAAGTCCATACTGCTATACCCAGTCTTTGTTGCAGGATTCAGTAATGGTCACAGGTCTTGCCCATCCCTCTTGGTGCAGCTCCATTGCTTTTCGCTCACAGCAGCACCCAGCTGGCATGCAATGGAAGGAGAATCGAGCGTGGAGAAAACACACTCTTTTGGGTCTTTTGGATCTTCTGAGTTTACGTTTCTGTTTGAGTAAGAATCAGTCTGCTCCCAGACAACACTTGCCTTGCTTGCTCCCCTCCACGCATCTCCCAAGGAGAGGCTAGTTACTGTGGGCTGCAAACTGCCCAAAGGAGATTTTGGCTAACTCGGGAGAGAAGTGAAGACAAGGAGAGAGGATAAAGCTCCACCAGGGATTGACAGTGGTGGAAATTAAAATGGGGCCAGAAATTAAAATGGCTGCAGCACTGAGGAGGGGCAGCGCATGTGCCATACAAGGCAGCAGAACAGGCTGGGGGAGAGCAACAGCCCTGATGGCCTCCCACGTCCTCCTTTTCATAAATCTGCCTCAAGCTGATGGAAGGAGATGTGCTCATCTGTTTCCAGTGCTGAGGGTGCCTGTCCTTTTATAAATCTACCCTGATATCTCTTGTCCTATCCTGACTGTAAGTAGCTGTGCAATTTCTGGGCATGCCAAGAATGAAAATGGGAGTGATGTAAAATTCTGAGAGTTGAATATATTGCTCATGCTGCTCTTTGTGCTTCTTTACTCCTCACTTTCTTATATGCTTAATACATGCCTTCTAACACCAGGTCCGGTGAGAGTGCAGTGCTGCAATAGCTCTCTCTGTCTTCCTATAAATACCTTCTTAACCAACATTAACCAACAGCTCTTCTGCAGGGTTTGAGTTTGTTCTTGGGCATCACTGCTCTTCTTTTAAAATGCTCCTTCAGTGGAACAAGACGGTCTGCCATAGCTCTGCCACATCTCAGCATTCACTCAGGGCAATCAGAGGCAATTTAGAACAACTCCATCATTTCGTGATGGGTTTCTGCCTTGTGCTGACCCACTTTTCTGTTATTCTTTTCATATGTGTGCTTGTGTCCTGTTTTTTTCTGGGATAGAGATAATTTTTTTTTAGTATCTGATACAGTGCTGTTACAGTTTTGGATTCAGTATGGGAATAATGTTGGTAATACAGTGATGTTTTGGTTATTGTTAAGTAGTTCTCACCCTAAGTCAAGGACTTTTCAGTTTCCCATGCTCTGCCAGTGAGGAGCTGCACAAGAAGCTGAGAGGGAGCATGGCCAGGACATCTGACCCAAACTGGCCAAAGGGATATTCCATACCATAGAACATCATGACCAGTATATAAACTGGAGGCTGTTGACCAGGGGACAGACTGATAACTGTTCAAAGATGGGCTGGACATTGGTCAGCATGTGGTGAGCAATTACATTGTGCATCGCTCATGATTTTTTTCAATTGAGTTTTATTATTTTCCTTCATTGTTATTGTTACTGTTGTTGTTATTGTTATCATTATTATTATATTTTACTTTGTTTCAATTATCAGCTGTCCTTATCTCAACCCACAGGGTTTTTTTCCCTTCCTTAACTCTCCTCCCCATCCCATGGGGGTAGAGAGGAGTGAGCAAGCAGCTGCACGGTGCTTGGTTTCTGCTGGGGTTGAACCACAACAGTTTGTGCATGTGAACCATCTCCAACATAGTGATATACACCTATACAGATGGAATAAGTGTATTTCTGATGAAAGACAGGTCTAATAATTCCATAAATAAAGTACAGATAATGGAAATTAAATCAATGTACCCAGGCAGGAAATAAGCAAGTGCAATATGAAATGCACATTACACCACCGACAGCTATTTTAATATAGCCTGTGAATAAGGGATTTATTTATAAGGAAAATGCTAAGACAAAACCTAAGAGTCTAATTATTTATCCAGCTATGCAATTATTAGTTATAAATCTCTAGAATGGCTGAGAAACTGTTTGGGGAAATGCCAAGTCTGGCTCAGTGTGAAATGCTATTGCTAGGAACTGTGTTATTCCTAGCAATATATTATGGCCAAAGACACCAGAGACTTTCCATTTTCTGGGAGCTCTGCCTTTTTGCAGCAAAAAATGTGCTTACAGCGATGGCTTTAATATCATGTTGCAGGCTTCAGCCACACAGGGGAGGAGGAATGGAGGCAGTTCCATTTAATCCAGACCTTTCTGGATTAAATGTCTGTTATGTGGTTGCAAGGGACAACAGGGGACTGGGTTTAATGGCCCAGGTGGTCCCTTCATATTCTGTACTCATATCCTCTGCTATTCAAATGGTTCCTTGGGGATCTCTGCCTGATCAAATATGAATGTCACTAAATCCTGAGACCTGCTGGAAAGCACTGACTTGAGTGATATAGTATGTGCTGAGCAGAAGAGTGTGTGAGTTAGCCCAGGTCAGTTTGTTTTACCCCAACCCCAAAACTACAGAATTTGAGGCACCAGACAGTGACAGGTCCTCAGGAGCAGGAGACACAGCTCTGCTTCCCTCACAGCAACTGCACAGAGGTCCTTTGTTAGAAGCTGATACTGGCTCTGTTTCAGTGCTCTTTACACCTTCCATCCAAGGCACACCTAATCCTGTACCTAAAATCTCAACATCACTAGACTTTTGCCAATGGTAAAACAACAAATGCCATCATGTAATCAGTAGGGTCTCCTGGGACACTGGGCACAATATTTCGCCCCCAGAACTTTGGATATATGTAATAAATTCATCTTTACCCACATATATGATGAGTATAAGGAATGAGTTATGTACTCTTGTATAGTTCTGACAGGGCTATACCACGACTGCACTTAGGGTAGGGATGGATACCTTAAGCAAATCTCCCACAAACTTCTGCTGCATTTTATAAGGAAAGACTGAGAAACTGGACCAATAATCAACATTAGGTCTCTTTTTAGTGTAAAACCTGTCACACTATTACATATATTACGCTAGCCAAACATGGGAAAAAGCCAATTGGAATTTGCCATCTGGGTTAGAAAACCCCACAAAGCAACAGTAAAAAACACTGAATGTTTGGAATGAAACTTTTAAGAAACGTTTCCCAGCTGACACTTGCCAAAACCCAGAGCAGACTGGTTTGAACTGGGGCTATGAATCCATCCATATACAAAGACTTCCTGGGATGTGCTGCCTTCTCAGGCTTGGTACAGCTCCACTATAACAAAGAGCTGCAATACAGGCTGTGCTGAAGAAACATTGCTGCATCACCCTCTGTGTTCTCTCAGCCCAGAAGGGAGAGGAGAAAGCATTAAGGATCCTGCCAAATGTTGTCCCAAGCTACACTTTCACAGCTGCTGGAGGCACACATCTGACCTGTGTCTGCTCCAAGCCTGCCTGTATTTTTGCTGAAGGAGGCTGAGCACAGGATGCAGGGGGTGGGGCTCTGCAGGCTTGTGTGAGCTTTTCCAAGTGGACTGGGGATGACAATGGGATGCTTTACACTGTGGGTTGCTGCTCCCATCACCACAAGTCCCAGGACAGGTCCCCTTCACCCAAGCCTCGAGGAGAGTGTTCACACCCACCTTGATGCTGTTACTGCCCTTGGGGCTGTGGCTGTGTGGAGCTCCTGCACAAGAGCTGTGCCATGCCCCAGGCCAGCAGAGAAGTCTCCTCCCCTGGGAAATGTTAGCAGATGGCTACTTTTCCATTGCAAGCCCTGGAGCAGATTGGTACCATCCAGGCTTGAGGTTTGTGTGTGACTCATGGTCATCAGATGGTGGAGGGAGAGAACCAGCCCTGCCCAGCTATGGTCTTGAGGGCCTATGGACTAATCTTTCTCTCATTAACAGTGTTGAATTTTTCATGCTACACTAATAAAAGCCATTTGTACCATCCTGTAGTCATTTGCTGAATTGTTTGACAAAGAAACAAATTTGGCATGGTGTCTCTTCCTTGGTTTGCAGCGTGCATTACCACTCTCTTCCCCTTGCCTTGCTGGACAGCCGTGGTGTACTTTGCAAAATTGGCTGGGAGCAGAAATTCATCATAACATAAGATCAGCTGCACTGAATCAACCCAAAAAATGCTTATCAACATGATCCTACCTCTGATGGTGGCTGAGAGTGAGATCCCTGTGACTAAGTGTAAACACAAGGCAAACAGAATGATGCTCCCCAGGCCTCCTATTAATTCTGGCTGTATTTAAAAGCAGCATTTGAGCCTGCACAGGAAAAGCCTGTGCTGATCCCGAGTTCAACACCACAACTACTCAGGCATCTTCAAGTGCAACCTCAGCTACACTGAGCAGAACACACTGCACAGAGATAAACACAGTTTCCCACCTAGTAGAAGATCTAGCCTCTCAGGCTCTTTCTGCAGACAGGTGTAACCCACAGAATCTAGAGGTCTTCTGCCATTTGAAGTGGTTCAGGGAGAGATTTGTTGAGTGCTGGTGCTGAAGCAGAGGTGGGGATGAGACACTGGGACCAGGACTTGGAAAGCAAGGGTTGGGATAAGCACACAAAGTTATGAACCACTTCCTTCCAGTGCCTGCAAGATATCAAATGTGCTCAGTGGTGTGTGAAGCCACACTGTTTTCATGTGATGTGCAACCTCACAACTCAAGCTTCCTTACCCTCCTAATTTGCGTTGTGGCAGCACATGGGAGACCCATCCAGATCCCCTCACACCCACTCAGCAGTGCAAGAGGTTTCACTGGGACAGCTCTGTGAATCACACAGCTGTCGGTGGGTCTGGAATGCCCATGGTCACAGCTGAGCATCTCTGCATCCCACAGGAAGCAAACACCCAGCACGTTGTGCCCAGTGCCCAATGAGTGCTGGGAACACAGCCCTGGTGGAATCCTGCTGTTTCAAATTAGCACGTTGAGTATGCTGTCATCTGAAAAGTCCTCAGACCACACAGGGCAGGGGAAAACCAGAACAAGTCACAGGGGATCTGGGAGAGAAGAGGGAAGAGAGGCAAGGGGTGATTCAGCATGCCAAATCAGCCCACCTCAGAGTGAGTGGTGATGCAGGACACTCAACACCTTGGAAACCAGGTCAGCCACTTCCAAGCACATTTTACAGTGAAGTACTGGAGGTAGCTATTACTGAGGTGCAAACGTGATAAGCCATGAGCTCTGGGCTTGCAGCATCTGAGAAATGTCAGGCTTGGGGAAGTGCACGCAATCCCACAGAGAAGTGGTGGCTCTGGTGGGATGGGAACTTGTCACCTCATGGGAGCCAACAGCCTGCTGGCTCAGGGCACCTCACTGGGATGGTTGGGCTGTGAACAGGTAGGAGTGTGTCACTGTTTGTCCCCCTTTCTGTTTTTCAGTTCTGCTATAAGACTGTTTCCAAGGCCAATTGGAAATTCCAATCTGAATTGTGTGTGAACCGGAAAAGTTCAGCTGACTTTTGCCAAGGAACTAATGTGTTATTAGCAACCTCTAAATTTGAGCCAAGTCTGTGCTGCTGCCAGCCCTGTCAGAAGGGCCACATCCTTCTATTTCAGTCAGAAAAGCCCCCACAAACTTATAAACCAAATTTGGGAAATGAAAGTACTTTTCTGAAATATAGCAGCCCAGGAGCAAAGCCAGCTGTGGGTGGGATGAGCAATGACCAGCAGGGTGTTTAACAAGCTTGGGCAGAGTTTCCTGCTGCTATTTCACACCTGTGAGCAGTGTCACTGGTATGTCATGCTGTCAGAGATCTGCAGCAGAGGTTGCAAGCTGGGCAAGAGCCCCAGGTCAGTCATGTTTTCTGTGCTGCAGGGGATGCTGTGCCAATCCCTGGGACAGTGTGAGGGGACACAAGGGGTGTTGGCCTCTGGGTGACTCTGTGGTGATTTAGTGTGAGCTAGGGGAAGGACAACTAAACCTCATAGAGCATCTCAAGACTGATACATCAGCATAGCATTTACACCATGCAGAAGGGACACACCGTGGGCCTCATGAGGACCACGTGCAGCAATGGGGACCAGGGAGCTGAGGTAAGTTAAAAACAAACCAGTAAAGGGGGAGAAAAGGTTGTTTTCAGCCAGATCAGGTCCCTGTATGGCTTATCAGGTGGCTCTGCCAGTAGGTGCATTGATTAGGAGGGATATGGAGGGAACAACAAGCACAGAAAGGGATGAATGAGTGAAGCAGGCACTGAAAGGAATGCTTGGGAAGCAGCCTGAAGGGAGCAGGGAGAGTGGGCAAAGGAGATTTAGGGAATGAGGATACAGCTGAACCAAACAGTGGGGCCATGCCATGAAAACTATTCTTTTCTGCTCTTCAGCAATGCCTCTCCTGAAGGCAAGTGGGTCAAGATACACTCCAAGAAACCTCAGTATTGTTAAACATAGCTCAGGACTACACTGCAACTTGAACTGTGATAAATGACTGCCTGCTTTGGTTTATGTCTGAAGCTGCGTGGGCTGAGAGAAGGAGGTAAATCTGTCCACCAGCAAAGTTGTGTGGTCCCCACAGTGGTGGTAGAGCACAGGGACACACAACTGCAGCCTCACAGCTTCTGGCAGGGACTTCCAACATCCCCTCCCATCTGCTGAGGGCAGTGGGAAGGCTGGCACTGCCTTTTGAAAAGAAATTCCTTTGCTGCAGCAAAAGCAATAGCAAGAAGCAGCTGGCCAGGAGATACCATGCTGTTCTGTTTAATCCCAGAGGACCAAGGGGGCTCTTGCTGGATCAGACTGACACCCTCTGAAGTGCTGTGCCAAAAGCACAGAAAACATTGTTTGGGGATGAAGGCAGCGGTGGCACTCTCTTGGGCAAACACAGGAACAATAAATCAATCATATGCTTGTAGAAGTGGTGGCAAACAGCAGCACAGCAGGCAGCAGCAACCAACAAAGCCTCCCAAAGCATCCTCTGGCCTTGCAAGAGGTCACAGCACACAAGCAAGTCCCTGCCAGTTCCCAAATGGCAGAAACAGCACTGCCATAACTGCAACATCATCACACCTTAATTTCTTTAGGTGGAAAACACATCCCATTTCCTCTCTGTCCCTTTGGTGTCTGGTTCCCTTCCCCTGAGGATGAGCAGGAAGCTCCTAGAGGACAGCATCTGAGCAGCTCAGTAGGCAGCCAGCACCAGCCCCAGGATCTCCTCTGTCTGATGAAATCATCTCACAGTGTGAAGATCCTTGCAGCTGAAATTGAAAAGTTATTTATTTCTCCTCTAAAGGGGAAAAAAATCTCACTGTGGAGGCTGTTTGTCTGTTGGGGCAGCTTTTCCAGCTTCTGTGTTTCTGTGTGCTGGCTGGGAGCAGTGAGATGTTCCGGCAGACAGGATGGAGCAGAGCTGGTGCTCTGCTGCCCACAGCCTCCCTCTGCCAGGGCAGGTACAATGAGGGGCACAGTTCAGCACTCCTCTCTCCATGGGACATGGGGATCACAACAGCGCTGTTAGAGCACCTTTTGCTCCACTGCAGCCAGCCAGCAATGCAATGGCTGATTCTCCACCCTCACCCCTTGAGGCATTGAACTGCCTTGATAGGAACCATGGCTGAGGTGTTCTGCATGCTCCCTGGCAGCTCCAGGGATAGCAGTCTTTACCCAAAGGGATTGTGAAGCTTGTATCTGTCCCCCACATGCTCCAAAGGAATATCACAGTGTACAACATCCCTCCCTCTCCCAGGAGTCAAAATGTTCTTGCAGAGAACATTCTGCAGAGGGGCTCTGCAGAACCCCTCAAAAAGGGGCTTTTTCATGGGAATGCTCATCCTGCTCACTCCAGCGGGAACATGAGACCAACTTAAAATCACACAATGAATGATTTTACCACTGTTCTCAGTTTTTACTGTCTGTTCTCTTATCATGGGTGGCCTATTTCCAAGCATGGCCTAGTCTTGCTCCCAGTGCCATCTGCAAATGGCACACCACTGCCTAGGGCCAGTGCTCAGTGCCTTGCAGCATCCCATCCCAACAGGGTGTTGGAAAGCTTTCTGTGAATACTAAACCTGCTACTCTGCTAGAAGAAAGTAACCTCAGAGCGGGTGAGAGTTGAAGGAGGAGTCCAGGGCCAGTCTTTTCTCCATGCCAGCAGAATCACTTTCCCAGTCCTCAGAGACACATTTGGAAACTTCACCTGGAAGAGGTGTGACTTAGACCAAGCTGATATGGCACATGATGATTTTTCAAGCTCTGGGAAACTAGGATTGTAGGAACTACTGCAGGAACTCCTTGTGGCTGGTGCACACAAACTTCTTATTCTGCTCAGATTTTACCTGCTTGCTCAGATCCTGTGCTAAGCAGGACTGCTTGCTTTGGCAAAGGTAGGAGAGGGGTCCTGCTTCAGGACTGGGCCTCCTATTTAAAAGAATAATAGAAAACAGCATTCAGTAGTAACAATACACCTGTTCAGAAATGTGGATGCTTTTGCACTGCTGTCAGGCTTCAAACCTTGAGGGAGCGGCTCATGCCGCAGCCAGCAGCACCAGCGTGCCGATGGGGCCGAGTTTCCACTAGAGGGTTGTAGTGCTGTAAGGAAGCAGACATGGTTACTGTGGCAGAAATATTGTATGCATTCCAGACCTTTGTCAGCAGATCAAAAGCAACCTGCGATATCCCGGCTTCCAGCAGGCTCCGCAGTCTCTGATGTGCACAGCCGGCAAGCTTCGAGAGGGCTGTGAGGGGAAGCACAGCCTGCTTCCCTGCCTTCCCTGAACAGCCTCAGCATCCACGTGTCTCAGTACCTACAACATGGTTAGAGAAGGACAGACAGACAGACAGATAGATAGACAGATGATAATAGAGAGAGAGAGATGGTAAGCAAACACACTGTGCCTAAGCCTATGCACTGATGGACAGAATGTTTGTTTGTACACCTGGGATTTTGATGCACAAAAAGCCACGAGGCATGGCGTTGGCACGCCGTGGCAATGAGTCAGGGCACCACTGGTGAAGCAAAGCCCACAGCCCGGCAACATGGTGAGTGGGACAACTAGCAGCATCAGCACAATGATAGAATCACAGTGTCATTCAGGTTGCAGAAGACTTAGAAGGTCATTGAGTCCAGCTGTTATCCCAGGACTGTCAAGTCCAACACTAAACCTCAGTGCCACATCTACACAGCTTTTAAATACCACCAAGGATGCTGACTCCTCCACTTCCCTGGGCAGCCTGTTCCAATGCTTGACCACCCTCTCAGTAAAGAAATTTCACCTAATATCCAATCTAAACCTCCTCTGGTGCAACTTGAAGCTATTCCCTCTTGTCCTATTGCTTGGCTGTTTGGGAGAAGAGACCTTTCAGGTAGTTGTAGACAGCAATAAGATCTCCAGTGTCTTATCAGTGCTGAGTACAGGGGGATGATCACTTCCCTGGTCCTGCTGGCCACACTGTTGCTGATCAGCAGAACTGGGAAGTGTTAGCTCTTCATATACAACTGCGGCTCCAGGTCAGGAGCTGCCATGCTGTGCATTGCACCAAACACGTGTGCAGACTCCCTGGAGTTTTCAAGCCAGCCTTGAGCAGGAGCCATGAGAGGGGACTGCCACTTCTGCCACCAACCACGTTCCCAAGTCCAGTGCAGCTCATTAGGTCCTCATAGGTTCTTGTGTAGGTGGCCCCAGCATGCATGTTTACAGTGGTGTTTGTATCTTTGCATGTTTATCTGTAGAATCATAAAATCATAGACTGGTTTGGGATGAAAAGAACCTTTAAAGGTCATGTAGTCCAACCCTGCTGCAAAGAGCCTGTGTGTGCAGCTTTCTGAGTAGATGGTGTGCTAAGTGCTGACAACTGTACCAAAAAGATCAGGGTGGTTTTGCTGCTGAAAACAAAAACTGGAGCTGTGTAAGACTGTGGGAAAAGCCCAAATATCACTGACGTTGCCTTCCTTTTGCAGAAAGAGTGGGAAGGGAAATGCAACCACAAGGCCTGCCTGTAATATGAAAAACACATCATGACATTCACCAAGAATTTACATAGTGATCAATTTATGTTGCACCTGTTTGTCTGATACAGTCACTATTTCAGATAGATGGAAAATGGATTTTGCCTACATTTTAATCTCTTTTGTTATCAGAAAGGTTTTGAGGAAGCAAGTATGAGACGTTCTTGCAAAATAAAACATTGCAGCAAAGATGGGCTTTGGTTCCTCTGAAAGATGACCTGATCATACCTAAGTACAACTATGTAAAAGCCAAGTGTCCAGTTGACAGAGAATCATAAAATATCTTGAGTTGGAAGGGACCCACAAGCACCATCAAGTCTAATGGAGAGGCCATAGAGTGCTATGATAGGTTATCTGACCTGAAATAGACACTTGAATCTTCTTCCCTTTATAGTTGGCTGGTGGAGAGTCACTTCTCATGCTAACAGGGGAAAGTAGGAGTTTAAGTGAGCTGTTTCTTGATATAGAGGACAAAAAAGCCCCATGAGGAGACTCAGCCATCTGAGGAGACCTGCAAGGTGGACACATAGAGTTGGGAGAGTCACCTCCCACAAGTGATGGTTCCCATTAACAAGTCACAGACCTCAGGGAGACCAAACAGGCTGGAGAGCAGGGACTGGTGCTGGTGAAGCTTCCCCTGCTCTGAACTGGCTAAAGGTGGTGGCAGCATGAGCCTTTGCTGATCCCAGCAATGCAGAAGAGCTCTGCAGCTCCAGACCACTGGGGTTACCCTCCTCCTCCTGGGGTGCTGCCACGGGGCAGAAGGGTAGTGGGTCTCCACCAAGGATAGGCAGCTGGCATCAGCTATGAAGAGAGCTATGGCAGAAAAGCATGGTGTGAGGAGTATTTGGAGTGTGTTATGAGAAGGATGGGAGGGAAGGAACATGAGTACCCTGCCTGGGAATAAGCTGTCTCAGCAGCTATAGGTTGGAAGGCTAGATTAAATTTTTTTATTACCTATTCTAACCAGTGAGAACATTTATAATCATCATGCAATAAATGTGTCTATTAGTAATCTTTCGCATCTAAAATTCCTGCAGAACACACACACACACACACACACACAAAAAAAAAAAAAAAAAAGAAAGGAAAAAAAAAAGAAAAATATGCATGTGAATTGCCAGCTGCAGAGGACAGCAGCCATGCACAAGCACCTTTGCCCCATGAGACAGCACCAAAACCCTCCAGCCTTGGTGTAGTACAAAGCTAGATGGCTTTCTGCACCTGCTTTTGTGAACAGCTCTGCAAACCCTCTTCTCACATAGCGAGGAGTCTCATTCCCTCCCGAAGGAGTCAGAAAATACAGCTTTATCCATCCTGCATGCAGCAATCAGACAGGCTTAAGAGCTTAAGCACTCGGAGGGTAGCAATGTTTAAAAAGATTGCGCCGACCTGTTTGCCTGCCTCGGTCTGCACCGCTAATCAAAGCTCTCCTCGGCGCGGACTTGCGGGGCACATTGTCAGAGCTGGAAGCAGCACACTGACCGTGCTCACAGAGGAGGAGTTGTTAAGCTCGGTCCTTTCGGGGCCGCACACAGGGCGATCAGCAGCTCGCACAAAGAGCCCGGTGCTCCTGCCCTTGCTCCGCTGTCCGGCCAGCTGCTGAGCCACGGAGCACGGGGATCACCGGGCAAAGAAGACAGCAGCAGACACATTTCATCTCTTTAGACTGTTTTATTAAACAAAGCCAATCAAAACAAACCCAACTTCACCGGCGGTATACCAGCTTCTCATTTACACACCGCTCCTTTTCCCCGTTGTGGGAGAACAAAGAGGCTGAAGTGTAAATGAGATCAGTGTGGTGAGTGTTATGCACATGAATTTTTATCAAGGGAGGGGTTAATTTGCCACCCTCCTGCAACAGCGAGAGCTTGGTCATCAACAAGTCGAGGGAAAGGGTAGGTGAAGAGGCTGGTCCATGCCTTTGTGCAGGCAAGGGCATGTGGAATGCTGGTGAAAGGCTGTTATTGCATCTGAGGGTGACTGGGGAAGCCACCACAGTCAGGAACAACACTGGGAGGATCCTGGGTTTTGCGACAAAAGCTGAGTACGACACAGTTATGAAACAAGCATACAATGTCCCTTCCAGTCATGCAGCCAGCATGCAAGATCCGCTTTAGGGAAAAAATTCTAAAGAATTAACTGAAAGTTTTTACTATTCCTTGGGCGTGCCAAGTGCTCATGATAAATCTTTTTCCTGAAGAAAAAAAGCAAGGCTAAATCATACTACAGAGCTTGTCAAGCATGACATTTACAGAAATCTCACTGGGTTATGGGTTCATTTCTTAAACAGTTGAATTATGGCAGCTTCTGGGCATCAATATACAAAGCGTGCTGACCCCCTCAGCGCTGCGGGGAGTTAGGGTATGAGCAGCAATGGAGAGATTGCACTGGTTATCGTCTTAATGTGTATCTCAAAGTCACTTCCGAAAAAGAAGATGAGATAGTAGTTGAGTATTCCAGCCACAGACATGAGGAACAGGAACAAAATGATACGCTTTCCAAATAAGTAACCAGGAGTGCTGAGGAGACAGAAATGGGGGAAAGCAATTTGTTAATGTGCATCCTCTCACACAAGAACCCTCAGACTTTGGACTCTGCTGTTGAGACCAACTGAAAGACCTCAGGGGCTGAGAGAACGGGGGAAAATTTCTTTTCTGTCTTGCATTACCAGGCAGTTGAAAGGACTTAAATGTAATTTTCAGGATCCATTTGGGTCTGGATTTGGCCTTCTGTTCTCAGTGAAGGCTGCTGCTTACCAAAGTGTCTGCTCAGAGAGACTTGAATGTGTTCTCATCCATTACAGGCTGTGAGACAACTCTGTTTCACATGTGTGTAATTTGCTTTATTAATATAAATGAAATATAAATATTAATATAAAAGGACAATCTTGTGCAAATAGTGACACAAACATGCAAACCTGTGTTTGCAGAGAGTCCTGTGAGCAGGAGCTGTAGGCCCCCTCACCCCAGTGCTGCTGCACGTCTGACATCTCCCACAGCTACACCCATTCATCCAAAAGAGAGGGGCTTTCCTGCACTACCCAATGCCAGCAGCTCTTGCACGCAGCACCACAAGCCAGTGGCTCTGCCTGTGGAAGTGCAGCATCCAGCTGTGCTGCTACCACATTCTGGATTTTTTAAAGAGGTTCTGCAAGTCCTTACCTCTGAGTCCTCTCCCCGAGGTAGCCCACAAAGTACTTTTGCCTCACAAACAAGTACATCAGGCCAGCAAAGGCAGCAGGAGCTGGGTAAAGGACAAAAAAAGACATTAAAAACACCAGCCCATGTCTCACTGTAAGCACTGTCCCCATCTGCTGCCTGGGCTGGAGTGGAAATGGGAATCTGCAGTCTTGGGTTATGGGACAAGCACTGGAACTAGGATGGAGACCTCTGCATGGGAAACAACACTTGCCTTGCCCTCACTCCAGCTTTTCAGAAGACTTTGTGGGTGTAACCCTGCACAAAACTGCCCCCACTGCAGAGCACACACTCACCACCATCCTTCCAGTACCTAAAGGGAGCCTACAAGAAAGCTAGAGAGGGACTTTTTACAAGGACATGAGCTCATAGGACAAGGGGAATGGCTTTAACCTGAAAGAGAGCAAGTGTAGATCATATATAAGGAAGAAGTTTGTCACTGTGAGAGTGATGAGGCACTGGCACAGGTTTCACAGAGAAGTTGTGGATGTCCCATTGATAACTCAGGTGATGCGTTGATGCATCACCATCCCTGTAAGTGCTCAAGACCAGGCTGGATGGGGCTTCAAGCAACCTGGTCTGGTGGAATGTGACCCTGCCCCTGGCAAGGGAGCTGTAACAAGATGATCTTTGAGATCTTTTCCAACCCAAACCTTTCTATGATTTTGTGAAACACAGTGTGGGCTGTACCAGGCTCAGGAAAGAGAGTCCCAACTCAGGCACTGTCCTCACCAGAAACAGAAGGCAGTTGGTAGATGTACTTCACTAGGAGCAGGTGGAGGATACACTATGGTCCAATACTAACTTCTGAGCATAAAAAAAAGGGGCTTTATCCCGTAATTCTAGCCTTTCCCACAATTGCAGGCAAAACCCCTTCTTCTCCCAATCAGGAAACTCCTTTTTTTTTCCAAAAAGAATAGACATGTACCCCCGGTTAGCACTCATATTCATGTTAGATAAACTCACATTGCATTGAAGGGGATCACAATTAGAAATGCAGGTCAATAGTACCAGGTGGCCCTCAGCACAGGGGAGAGCTGGCAGTTCTAGCAATTCAAAAAATTGAGCCTATTTCCTGTCCCAAAACTGAATAATGTGGCAATAATCCAGCAATCAAGTATTAAACCCTTCACCCAAAACAAAGGGAGCTAATCCATAATGCCAGTATGGGAAATGCCCCTGGCCTGGACTACCTTGAATTAAGTCTGGGAACATATCTGTTGACATAAGCCAAGCCATGGCATGAGTGCTGCTACTCAAGCAGCATGCTCAGCTCAGGAGAGGAGGGTAAGAGAGACTCCCCTGCTGCAGGAGGCTTGATCCCTGGAAGTGTAACTTCCAAAGTGCTCACCATCCTTTGCTGAATGTGGTACCAGGTTGAAGGGGGAAAAAACCAAACAAACAAGAGTGTTACCTTGGCTGCAGAGAAGGCCAGCACACCAAAGCACAGCGAGAAACGTAGGATATGCATGTCCACAGTTCTGACTAGAATGGAATTTATAGGAGAGAAATCAGAGCACAGGCAAATAGAAAAAAAATCAGAATGTTTCACCAGCAGAGACTGGTGGCAGGTGAATTTGGGTTGCACTAGTGCCCTTGAGAGCAGACTTTTACCCCAGAGCAGTGGGAGATCCCTGACCTGCCAAGGGCTGGACTCCTCACCCACGTCTGCTTCCCGGTTTTCTCACTCAGATAATAGATGCCTTTGTGCTGCCTGATGAGGAAAACAAACCATCCTGTGCCTGCCTGGCACCTGTGAAAGCCACTTTTCCCTGACCTGTTTGATCATGATACATGCTGTGAGCTTTATTGGCTTAAAGTCCTTTTAATTGAGTCATACCAATAAAGCTATTGGATGAAACCAACAAATGTAGAATTGCATCACAACTAAGAGTGTCTCACAGAGTTAATATGTGTCTTTGCAGGGGAACAGGAATGGTGTCCAGCTGCCTCCTTCAGCTGTGAATGCTTTCTGAGGGGGAGAAGTGAAAAAGTTGAGAGTGATTCCATGTGGCAAAGGAGTGGAGAAGTGGAGAGCTGTGTGCCAAGGGAGGTGCCAGAGACCAAGGGATTTGTACGAGCTCTGCCACCTACCTGCTCCTCAGCAGGCTGATGTCTCTGCTGGCTCTTTCCTTTTGAGCCCTTGGCACTCTGGCTGTGCCTGTGCCACACTTCCAGCAAGGAAGAGTGAACTGCTCTAGAGACCAAATGAAGGGACACAGTACTTGTGATGGCTGCAAGACCTATATAGATGCACCACATGGTGGCAAGAAGGGTGCTGGATTCAGCCAGCAAATATATCTGAAAACCTCATGTCTAAACACTGAGCACAGCTAGGGATTATGTACAAAGCCTTCATCTGAGGCAATTTGGAATCCACCCCTGGCCCCCAAAAGGGTTTGGATTTAATTTTAATGCAGAGCACGATGAACCCCACTCTACCCTCACTGACTCCTCAGGTCTTATCTACTCACTTGGCAGTGTAGACACGGTCGAAGGAGGAGGATCCCTGACGATGCAACACCTTCCCATTACAGTGTCTGCTTTCATGTTCCACTTTGTTAGCAAAAAAAGCTGTTTAAAAAACAGAGTATTCAGTCTGAGATCTCACCTGAAGATATTGCAGAAGCTGGGCATTGTGGGCTCGGCTCTGTTCCCATAAGCATCAATGCTGGACAGATGGCAGGAGAAGACACAAGTGCGGGAGGGTACAGGATGTGGCCAGTATGCTCGCTCCATCACCCAGGTTTAACCAAACCCTCCATGCATCCCCACGCGTCTGTATGTGGCTGGTAGCAGGCTCTCACCTCCAATCCCTGCTTCATCCCAGCTTTGCACTTTGTGCAGTCCCTGCATCTCTGCTGCAGAAGCGCTGCCCTGACCTGGTCCTTTGAGCTCCCAGTGGGAAAAGAGCTTTCCAGTCAGAGCTGCCAACCCCAAATCTTGCTCTCCAACAGAGCAGGGAGACAAGGGAGTCTATTCTCTTTTAGTGAAACCCATTTGCCAAACCAAGGACATCCTGCAGGGCTGGTTCTTTTCCCAGAAAGGCCCAAAGAAAGCCTGGTCTTAATGGCTGATCTGTGTGTATCCTCATTTTAAGCAAAAGTTGTGTCAAAGTGTTAGCTGCTGCAAAAATGCAGCCCCTCAAGATAATGTATCATGCTCTTGACAAACACGTTTTATCTGATGACACTAAACCAGAGACCATCAATCATATTTCCAAGTACACCAGAGAGAGCTCTGGCTGGCTACAAGCTGCAAGCTTTCTGTTGTCGTGCACCCCATCTCAAGTGTGTCCAAATCACTCTATGGCTTGGAATATTAACCTAATATATACACATGAAAGATAGCCCATCAGGAAATATATTATTATAGCAATAAAAATTTAGCTATATAAGCTGCAGGATTTCATCCCTGTAATCTGAAAAGTTGCCTCTTTTTCCTCCCCTTCACTGATGCTGTAAGTAGGTCTTTTGTACTTGCACTGCCTTTAACAAAAACTACTGATTTTTTGGTTCCCAGTATTGTGGGATCCCCTGGGTACATACAGCCCTTCTGCAGAGAAACCCACAGTGCTTTAAGCTAGCATCCCTACTCTGTGCCAGGCTGCAGACCCTCCCACTGCCACCAGCACAGTGTGCTGGCCGGTTCCTGGGGGACCCAGACCAGACATCATCTGGTGGCAAAGTTCTCAGCATCTCCATCTGCACACCAGCACAGCCTTTGGCAAGAGGTTACCCTGCCTACAGTGACTAAGAGGACCTAATTGAAGAGGACAGAGTTGATCAGCACTTTTTTGTCCAGTTCTGAGCTGCAGCAATGGACTTCTGCAGGTCTGGGACCACATGGACTCACTGGTAGCATACCTTCTCTCTTTCTTATATCATGCTTGAAAATCTCTAGAAAATACCACATTACTTAGCTTTCTTTTTTCTCAGAGAAAGCCAAGTAAGCTATTTATCTCCCTCTCCACTGCTGCAGGTGCTTCCACTTCCCAAATATCAGCTTACTGCTGCAGAGAAGTTCCACTATGCTAGGAGGCAAGAAGGTGCTTTCACAAGCCATCATGAGAGGAGTGAGCAGAGCAAGGCTGGAGTGGAGAGATTTAATTCACCTCAGTTGTTCCAGGAGATAACGCCCTGAGGCTCCAAGGCTGCAAGACTGCCCAGAGCCTGAGCAGTGAGAGTCTCACTCTGATCAAGGTAATGTGCAAGAGTTCAGTGTAAGCCCGGTTGTTTCACAAATCCATGCCAACAGAAACTGGGAGCTGATGATCCCACATAGCCAGTACTTGCAAACATGCTCCTTATTTCTCTCCACTTTGCTTCCTCTGTCCTGGTCTGCTCAGCAATGACCACTGATTTGCCCTGAAAGCTGCTGGCTTGCAACACATCTCCAGTAAAAGAACAAAACTTTAGGCTGCATACGTCACTCAGTGGTATGCGGCCACATGAGTCATTCTGTAGGATGTGGAGATTCCATAATGAACAAGGTGACAGCAAATGGACACCAGACTGGGGCAGCACCATAGCCCACCTCCATCTTCAGGAATAACATCATTCAAGCTGTTTTCTAGTCCTGCACCCTCTGCAGAGAAGCATTTAATCACAAATTTAGGTGGTACTGACTTCATGCACTCAGACAGTCAAGCAGAGGCCCAAGTGCTTTGTTGAACGAGAGCCACAGCAAGAGTTCAGCACACCTGATACCCCTTGATAAACATTTCTACTGCCTTCATAATTGCATTCACTGCAAGACTGCGTATCAGGTCTGATTTTTCTAGACAGAAAGCTTGGGAAGAGGAAATCAGATGATGCAAAGCCTGAACTCATGGTTTAGGGCTGTCTGCCTCACGCGCTTGCAGACTCTGCCAAGCATCCTACTTCCCCTTTGTAGCAGCTGGGTCCATAATCTCATAGACAGATAAAAGCACATGGATGGAAGTCTGACATGTCTGAGTGAGAGGAAAAAAAAACCCTGTATATAAAGTCATATGATTATGTAGCAAGAAATGTGTATTTGACACATTTTCTTAATTATGGTATGTTTTTATGGCTCTGATCTTAATGTGCCATATTCTGGTGATGTCACACGTTGTGCATTTGCCAGAGAATAGCATTGGGTTAAATGATGTGGCATTTAGTATTTAGTGACTATGTTGAAACTAAACCAGTCTGCATCTCCTTTTTTTTTTTTTTTTTTTGCTCCTTGGCAGCTAGGCTCCCACCACTTCCCCATCTCTGCAGCAGCCCAAGAATAGTCCATTTCCTAGGACTTTATGTTCAGTGGGAATCTCCCATTTGTAATAAGAAGCCTTCACTACAGATTTCTGGAATTTTCACTAGCCACCCAACCCACTGCTGAATCTCTTTGAACCTGGGCAAACAGTGCAGCTGAGGCAAAACTCAATCCTTTCTTTGAATTCTGGGCAGAATTTCCAGCTTTAAAAAGTATTTGTAAGAGAGGATGAAGAAGTTAAAATCAAATTTGCAGAGGAGAGATACTTGTTTTATTTAAAAAATCTTGAAGACTGTACAAGGGACTGTACAAGGTCTGAATAAGAGCTAGAGAAGGAAACTTCACCATCTCAGGAAACGTACAGTGTTCTTGGGACCACAGTTAATTGAGATTACTTATACTGCAGGACTTGGAGCTGCAAGAAAGCAGGAGAGCTGCCTGCCCACAAATAGCCCACACAGACTCCTCCAGTTCTGTTCCCTTCACCCAGCTCCATGCTCCAGCTCCCACTGCAGCCCCCCAGGGACTCCATCCCTACACATGGCAGCAGGGCTTCAGCTTGAGAGCAGCTCTGGCTGACCATAGCAGGGACCTAGGTCAGAAAAGGAGGTCTTAGTCATCAAATCAAAATTCATATCGCCACAGGGTATCCCAGCATATTAGTCCTTACATTAGCTGAAATGTGTAACAAACTCACTCCAGAATGTCAGAGTGTAAGACCATGTGACTGTCAGGATACTGCCAAAATGTCACACAAAATTCCATTCTTAGAAGGCTGTTCCTAAAGCCAAAGCCATGCCTAAGCATGCATGCACTTATAACTAAAGATTATCTATCCAAAGATCAGCTCAGCATATGTCATCCTGAACTTTCCTCAGCTCCTTTCTAGCCCTTGAATAAATGTTTATTTCTGTCTTACCGTTCTGGACAACACTGATCAGGGTGACAATAGCAAGCAGGACAATGCTTCCCAGGGTCTCCTGGTCCATTTTGGGAGAGGGCTCTCAGGGTGGATGGTGCAGCCTCGGTGGCAGCTCAGTGCTATGAGCACAGAACGAGGAAGTGAAGGTCTTATCTTGAATCATGAAACACTTCCTATGGTTTCACAGGAGAGTGGCAGCACCCTCTGCTCTGGCGCCTATGAGACCAACAAACGCTGGCTCGGTCACTCGTCGTGTACAGATGAAGCTCAGGGAAAAAAAGAGATTACATGTCTGTGATCTAAGATGATACATAATGTGGAAAGATACCTATTGCCCTTCCCACACACAAGCAAAACCTGGATATCTAAAGCATGTCTGAGCATTTGGCCAGCTGTGTGGAACAGCAGAAGGCTGGAAGAAATCAGTCAGGCTACCACAGATTGTCAGCAAGTTCCCAGCCACTCCACAAGTAGCTGGGAGGAGAAATAATGTTGACAAGTCTCAGCAATGGTGTTGCTCTCATGCAGATGCTCTCCCTGGCCACATCTCCATCAGTCTCACCAGTGAGGAGACCCCAGGCCTGCACATCACGAGCCAGAGCTCCTGAACCTCCTGAAATATTGGAATGGGCAGTACACCAGTGCTGTGAGCATTGCTGCTGAGCACAGAAATATGTCTTTTGTTACCAGGCATGGATCCTGCATCCTTCCCCCTACAAATAACGCCTTGGAAGACAGCAACAACTACAAGCATTCAGCGTTTTACAGGCTCAGACTTCACAGTTGTGCCCCAATTTTAGTGCTTGAAGCCCGGTATAGCTGAGCACAATTGCTGCAGCATGTTCACAGCTTGGATCCAACCCCTTGATGAAGCTGGCACAGAAGCACAAGCTGCAGTGTTAGACAGAGGGGTGGGTTGACCTTAGCTGAAAATCAGGCGCCCAGCCAAGCCACCCTATCTCCCCTCCTCAACTGGACAGGGAAGAGAAAATACAACAAAAGGCTAAGGGGTTGAGATAAGGGCAGGAAGAGATCACTCACTAGTTACTATCATAGGCAAGTCAAACCTCACTCTGGGTGTGACACAGCCAGGTAGGAGTTCCCAGCAGGAGCCAACCTGCATAACCTATCTTTTTCAATGGGGACACATTTACTTACAATGGTGTTTCTACCCAGTCTCTCTATCATGCAAATTTTTATAATCTGTAGTCTTACATATGGAAAACTCTCATATTCTTTGGGCATAAACAAATATGCAGAACTGAAGTGGCTGAGACGTCGTTATCAGAATAGGAAAAGGCTGTCTTTCTAGGATGCCTTCCCTACAGTCCAAACAGATAGGACTGTGTGAGAAGCAAGGCCCTAAAGAATATCAAGGTTTAGATTTGGCCTGTGATTTTTTCTTTAGATTTTTAACTTTTGCCAGATTTGCTTTAGGAAAAAACCCAAATTCAAGAACAAAAAGAGAAGGACAACAGCTGTTTGAGAATGTTTTTATTCAGGCTAAAGTTCTCTTTTTCCCCAGAATACCATCTTTTCCTACTTGAATATCAATGTTTATGTTTTGTCTATTGAGCACAGGATTGTAGCTGGTATTTAGGGATGGTATTTAATGCTAAGCATCTACTAATGTTCTGAGAAGAAAAACCATCACCTAAAAGCCATTATGGAATTAAGTCAAAAGAAGAATATTGTCTAAGCAGACAGATCAGTGTTATGACTGTAAAGAGAGGAGCTGTGCATGGGTTTGGGTAAGCAGAAGGGAGCTGCTGACAGGAGAGGATGAAGGGGACAGCACAGCTCCTCGGGGCATTTGTGGTAGGAGGATTCCCACTCATCCTTCTGCAGCAGGCATTATCCTTCTGCTACCTGTTTTGTGCTGGTGCAAACCTACCAGGCAGCCTGCAGCTTGCTTTTGATTTATAAGTGGCAGCACAAGCACATGAGCCTGCTCCAACTTGCCAAGAAAACACACACACTTCCCCACTATCAAAGGCTTTCCAGAGGTGACTTCTATTCAGCAGAAATCAGGCTGCTGAGGTGTGAAGTTGCCATAATGCAAAAAACCCCACAACACACCAGGAGTTTATGCTTTCCAGCTGGCTAACCCAAGCTCCCATCCCTCACCCTGTGCACTGGCCACATCGTGAGAGATGAGCTGATGATGTCTTTGCTTTCTTCTTGCCCTGCTCTTCATTTTGCAGCTCTTTGCTGCTGCTCAGTGCCTCTCACAGCACACTCATCCCCACTTTGCTCTTCTGCTCTGCCCCTTCTGATTTCCCCCCCTGTCCCCTGGCACCGTTTTGGCATTTTGGCACTTAACATCCCCAGTGCTCCTCTGGAAACCCAGCCTGTTCCCTCCTCTCACCCAGGTTTGCTCCAAAGCCATCCCACATGTATGGGTGGAGGAAAGCAGGGTTTCACACTCCTCCCTGCAGTAAAAAAAAAACCTATGACATCAACTCCAGGGCTTGTTAAAATGATTTCTTGGTGTGCAAGGAGAAAAAAGCTTTGCCAGCAAGAACATCTTTGGTATGGCTGCCTTAAGAAAGGAACTGCAGGGTATTCTTTTGTTGGGTTTTTGTTGTTTGCTTGTTTTTTTAAGGGCAGCATCACTCTGAGGGCTCTGCTTGAGGAAAAACAGGGAAATCAAGGTGGTATGTGAGACATGGAAGAAGAAGTCCCTTTACCATGGCAAGGCAACACTGTTGTACAGCCAGATAGAGCAGAAACCTCTTGGGGGGAGGAAAATCACCTTTTCATACCCCTTAGCATTGGAATAGCTGCAGGGTAGAAGGAGATTCTGGCAATTTTTTTGCAATTTGGGGAATTGCCTTCGCAAGGGAAGGCTAAAATGACTCTGCTAGCAGTGTTTTCCGTATCTACACACTAAATTGTTCTCTCTCCCTGAGACCTAAACACACACAGGATCACTGTCTGGATAAGACAAAGTTGGCACCACTGGAAAACCCTGTCCACCTGGGAGAAACATCAGTGCAAAACACCTCCATCATGTCTAACTTGGACCTTTGAAATAAGGGATTTTCCTGAACAGACAAAAAAAAATAAAAGGGGGTGTGGGGGGAGGGATACACACATTGGGGAACAGTACCTGCACCTTCTGTAACCCCCAGATGTGGTCAGAACTCTTCAGGCACAGGCAATTCAGCACTTTGGCAGCTGCTGTCAGACCCCAGCCCTTTTCCTTGCTGCATGGCTGTTTGACATCCACATCATCCTGTCCAAGGAAGATAACCTTGACACAGTGAGCCACGAAGCTCATGAAAATGTGCAAGGCCAGCGAGCTTTTCCAGTTGCGCTGCGAGGCTTCCTGCACATTAATCTCCTCCTCTGAAATCTTGAACAGCCAGTCAAAATAATCCCTTTGTAGAATTGCTTTCATGGTTAAGAGGAAAGGAGTGGGAACACAGATCTATAAATACCTTTTGGGATGTTCATCTCTCCTCTCATGCACTGCGATCAGAGCTCAGGAGAAAGGACTCCAACGAAAGTGTGTCTTGATAAAATAAAGGCTGCTTGTGTGAAACTCCCACATATGAAAGCCAGGTGACACCCAGCTGTCATGCTTTGCCATAAATGCAAGGGGACACAACCCCCTTGGACTGTCTGGTTAATATGAGCACCGTGCTTTGCAAACTCAAAGCACCACAGCCCCATCAGATGTAGTGCACACGCACACATGTGGGTGACTCCCTGCTGTCACGACAGCCTGCCTCAGCATTGCATCCTTGCTGAACCCTGACAAAACCCCAGCAGAGAGCATGAGCAGAGCTGGAACTGTGAAGTGCAGCATGAAGAAAAGGTCCATGCTACAGGTTTTAAAATGCTGCCTTCATTCTGCACAGCCAAGAGAATGAGCCGACAGAGCACCACCTCAAAAACCGTTCCTCCTCCACATTTCACAGGCTTCCTCCTCTCACTCACTGTTTTCATATTCCTTTGGTACAAATTCAGCTCAAAACAGAGCTGGAAGACAGAAGCTGTAGTCCCTCCAGGTCCCCTGGCACAGCCTCCTCCTCCTCATCCTCTGTGTCCCATTGTCATGGTTCAACCCCAGCCGGCAACTTAGCCCCACACAACCACTTGCTCACTCCCCACCAGTGAGATGGGGGAGAGAATCAGAAGGATAAAAATGAGAAAAGGGTTAGGAAATTCCACACATGCAGGCAAATAAAAGCAATAAATGCATTCAGTGCTTCCCACAGGCAGGCAGGTGTTCAGCCGTTTCCAGGAAAGCCAGGTTCCATCACACATAATGGTTACTTGTGGAAGACAACACCATCACTCCAAATGTTCTCCCCTTTCTCCTTCTTCCCTTAGCTTTATATGTTGGGCATGGTGCTATATGGTATGGGGTAAGCCTTGGATCTGCTGGGGTCAGCTGTCCCCGCTCTGTCCCCTCTCAACTCTTGTGTACCCCCAGTCCACTCAGTGGTGGGGTGATGTGAGAGGCAGAAAAGGCCTAGACTTTGCGTAAGTCCTGCTCAGCAGTGACTAAAACATCCCTTTGTG
Organism: Vidua macroura; assembly: GCF_024509145.1. Lineage (NCBI taxonomy): Eukaryota > Metazoa > Chordata > Aves > Passeriformes > Viduidae > Vidua > Vidua macroura. Next base: position 93,692,237 of record NC_071572.1, on the reverse strand, counting down.
ATCAGCAGTGTTTCCAGCACCAATCCCAAACAGAGCCACATGCCAGCTACCAGGAAGAAAATTAACTCTACCCACAGTATTTCAGATGGGGCCTCACCAGAGCTGAGCAGAGGAGCAGAATCACTTCACTTGACCTGCTGGCAATGCTTTGTCTAATGTGACCCAGGGTACCATTCACCTTCTTGGCCACAAAGGCCCACTGCTGGCTCATGTTCAACCTGCTATCCACCAGGACACCCAAATTCCTTTCTGCCAGGTTCAATTCTAGATGGGTGCCCCCAGCATGTCCTGGTGCATGTTTTTTTGGTTTTTTTTTTTTGTCTACAGCTGCAGGACTTGGCACTTCTCCTTGCTGAACTTCATGAGGTACCCATCAGCCCATTTCTCCAACCTGTCAAGGTCCCTCAGGATAGCAGCATCACCCTCTGCTCTGTCTGCCACTTCTGTGAGTCTGGTGCTGTCTGCAAACTTGCTGAGGGTAAACTCTGGCCTATCATCCAGATCATTAATGGGATGTTGTGCAATATTGATTCCTGGGGTACATTGATAGTTACTGGCATCCAACTACATTGTGCCACTGATCACCACACTCTGGACACAACGGTTTGGCTGCTTTTCAATCCATCTCACTGCTTATCCAACCCACACATCAACAGCTTCTCTGCAAGGATGTCATGGGAGACAGTGTCAAAGGCCTCACTGAAGTCCAGGCAGACAATACCCACTGCCTCTCTCTTCTACCAGGCCAATCACTTCACCATGGTAGTCTACCGAATTGTCAAACATGACTTCCCCTTGTTTGAGCCACACTGACCAACTGCTGGCAATTCCACTGTCTTTGATGTGCCTGAAGATGGTTTCCAGGATTAGCTCATACATTACCTTCCAGGGATTGAGGTGAAGCTGACCAGCCTGTAGCTCCCCCAGTCATCCTTCTTGCCCTTCTGGAAGATGGGGGTAATGTTGCTTTATTCCCATCCTTCCCCTCATTCCCATGACTGATCAAAGCTGATGGAAATTGCAATGGATCTGCCATCTCTCTCAGCACCTGTGGGTATATCCCACCAGGTCAATGGACTTATGTATATTCAAGTCGCTTAAGTATTCCCAGACTTGGCCCTCATCCATCTAGGGTATATCTTCCTAGCTAATTTGGGTTTTGTAACTCATGTTTGCTGCCATTATCACCCTATTACCTTTTAGGTGGCTGCAATCTGATTAATAATTCATTTTATAGACTGTTTAGAGCTGATGTGAGGCTGCCTGGGCAGCAGATTCACAGGTCTTTCTCTCCACTTTGCTTTGAGAATTCTCTTTCGCCCTGTCTCATTTCTGCCAGTGTTCCCACTTTCCATTAGCTCTTGCAAATAATTATCAAAGGTCTTTGAATCAAAAGTCACCGTGGAGTGAATTTTGTCTTCTGTTCTTCAAATCTCTGGTCACAACTACTCCTTTTGGTACTGTAATTATCAGAAGGAAAGATACTGGATCCCTTGACCACCTTAAATAACAGGGTAATGCTCATTTTTGCCTTCCTCATCCTTGGCACTTACTGTCAGAGCTTCCTTTTGCCAGCTGAGCTGTCTCGGAGAGCAGCTTTCAGGCTCCCATTTGCAACTGTCCCACCAACAGGCAGAACTTCAACCACTACATTTTTCTGCTTGTCCACTCTTTCCCAATCCCTCTGGAAAACAAACAGAAAAGGCCACAGAGAAAACAAAAAAAGAAAGCAAAGGAAGTACCGTTTTTCAGATTAAAAAAGCAATCAGGCCCCAAAGCTGGTGATTAAGAAGCCCAACCCACGCAGCTCCCAGAAAGAGCGGGGACAGGAAGAACACAAAAGAGCACAAAGCCCGCCAGGCTGCCGCGGGAGCCAGCGGTGGCTCGGCGAATAAAGTTTACAGCGCGTCTCTGTGGCGCAATCGGTTAGCGCGTTCGGCTGTTAACCGAAAGGTTGGTGGTTCGAGCCCACCCAGGGACGGGGTGCGATTCTTTTGTGGTGAGCCGTGTGTTTTTGTCTTCCCTCCTGCAAGAAGCCGCGGCTGTAACCGGCCCGCGCCGCCTTTATACCGGCGGGAACGGCCCGAGACCCGCTTTTGGCTCCGGGACCTCGCTCCTCCTGCCCCGCCGAGAACAGTCGCCCCCGCTCCATGCACTCACAGCGGGGTTCTGAGTGCTCAAGGGACACTGAAGGAAGGCAGCAAACAAGCGGGAGTTTCCGTAGTGTAGTGGTTATCACGTTCGCCTAACACGCGAAAGGTCCCCGGTTCGAAACCGGGCGGAAACACCAAATTTTTTCCCTTCCCGTGTCACCGCGGCCGTGTTTCCTGCCTTCTCCTTTAGAACGCGCGGCGCTCATCCCCCGCCCCGGAGTGGGAGAGGGCGAGCGGCCTCCTGGGCTGCAGGGGGCCGGGAGGAAGGAGCCAGGGGCAGGGCTGGGGGCTGTGCAGAAGTTCTGCTTCATTCCCATGCACGAGCCTCTTGGCAAACGCAGTTTTCCCCGGAAAGATCGCCCAGAGGAAGGGAAAGGAGCTTCAGCTGAAACGGTCTGAACATCATCAGAAAACTTGGGACAAAAACTACAACCACTTGCTGTGAGCATTACAGAAGTCTCTTTAGATATTAGCTTACATAAAAAGAGTAACATAGATCCAGGTCGAGAGAGAAGCATCTCTTGAGGGTTTCTTCAGCCTCTTCCTTGAAAATGTACACTGGAGACACCCAGCCCCTTTTTCCTTACACTCCTTTCCCAGCATTTCCTCTCCTTTGTGAGCCCTGTGGCTCCACCGTGTTCTCCTGGGCTGTGCAGCTTCAGCATCTCCCTCGCAAACAACCACACCGTGTTTGTGCACAGCTGTGTAAAACTAAAAATGCCTCAAACTCCATCAGCCTTGTTATCCCACTAACCTTCTCTTTTCTCTTGCTCTGTCTGCACACTGTCTTAGACTGGAAGTTCCTCCACTCTGAGACCAAATCCTGGTGGATCTCAAAGCACAGCACATACTTTTGAGTATAAGCTGCTCAAAATGTGTTTTGCTCTGAGCACAAAGGGGCTCACATCAAGAGCAGCTGCTTAGCTTTGCAAGAGGAACACAGACAAGACACAACAGCTCTCACTGATATATTGTCAAGAAGGGAATAATTATTTAAAGAAAACAAAACAAAACAAACAAACAAACAAACAAACAAACAAAAACAGTAATGGAAGAATAAATGGCAATACCCAGCCATGAAAAACATCAAGATTAAAATCAGATTTGTAATCAGCACCACAATAGATCTCTTGAACAGTGCTCTGGCAGGTATACAGCTAGAAATCCACCCAGGCAGCTCCTTTGCAGATGTGTTGGTTTATTGTAGGCAGGATGTGAGAAGGCAGCCCTGTTTTTCACCCTTTACTGTGTTGTAAGAAGTGCTTGAATGCATCATCAAGTAGTCAGATCTGAATCATAACACCATCTCTGCAGAGCTGTTTCCAAACTCTGAGTACCACGATTATGCCTTTCCCAAATCAGAAGAAACAGACTAACAAGACTCTGCAGAGGGCTCTGGACAGGCTGGGTTGATGAGCCAAGGCCAATTGTATGAGGTTCAACAAGACCAAGCACTTGGGCCTGTGCTTGGGTCACAAGAACCCCAGGCAGTGCTATCCCAGACTGAGGGCAGTGGCTGGAAAGCTGCCCAGTGGAAAAGGACCTGGGAATGCTGGTCAATGGCAGCTGAACATGAGCCAGCTGTGCCCAGGTGGCCAAGGAGGCCAATGGCATTCTGGCCTGTATCAGCAGTAGTGTGGCCAGCAGTGATTGTCCCCCTGTATTTGGCACTGGTGAGGCCACACCTCAAGTTCTGTGCCCAGTTCTGGACACCTCACTACAAGAAGGACATTGAGGAGCTGGAGTGTGTCCAGAGAAGGGAAATGGAGCTGGGGAAGGGTCTGGAGTGCAAGACTGATGAGGAGCAGCTGAGGGTGTTTCGCCTGGAGAAAAGGAAGCTCAGGGGGGACCTTGCTGCTCCACAACTACTTGAAAAGAGAGTGTAGCCAAGTGGGGGCATGCTTTTCCTCATAGGTAATGAGATAGGATGAGAAGAAATGGTTTCAAGTTGTGTCATGGGACGTCAGATTGGATGTTAGGAAAAATCTCTCTGAAAGGATGGTTAGGAATTGGAAGAGACTGCTCAGGGAGGTGGTGAAGTCACCATGCCTGGAAGTGTTCAAAACATGTAGATGTGGCATTTAGGGACATGGTTTAGTGGTCAAGATGGCAGTGCTCAAAGCCATTAGACTTTGGAAAATTTACCCTAGAACACTGATAAAACCTCCATAATATAGGGACCAGCTTCTGATCACTACCTGTACTTACTAAAAGCCCACCTGGTATACTTCCAATTGACAGAAAACTACTACAATACTTTGTATTCTCTTCATGGCAAATTAAGAGCAATGTTTAAAAACTACTCTTGATATAAAACATCCAGTAACATTTCAAATTCCAAACAATTTCTTTAGTCATAGGGTTTTCATTTAACCTTAGCTGAATTCTCACTTGCACAGGATTGGAAGCAGTAAAACATTTATGGAAATAAACAAATCTGCACTGCATCATCTTTAGTTTTCTGTTTCAGATAAAAAGGTAGCCAGGAACACGCAGCACCAACAGATTTATTTTCATACCTACTTTAATCTCAAGTGCTATTTGTTTGCTCTTGGAGTTTCTACATATACCTGTACCCACACAGAATGCCATGCAGCTGCAGACCAAATACTCCCAACTTCAGTTTGTGGAGGGGGTACAGGTGGTGAGCAGAGGTCCTTGCTTCTGTCTAGGTGTATTTACACAGCAGGTGTGCCCCCACACCCTCCCTCCTCTGCCATGAACCTCATTATAAACCTCTCCACCAGGACCTCTTCACCTTCTAGCAGGGTTTCTTCCTCCTGTTGCCCTGTGAATTCTGCATCACTAACCCTGGGCTGCCTGCTTTACTCACCCCTGGGTCTGTGTTTGTGTCCCAGGCCAGTGGTGAAGGAGCTCCCATGTCACAGCTGCAGGTCATTACAACCCATTCATGGATACATCAAACTCTCATTTTGGTCAGTTTTTTTTTTTTTTTTTTTTTTTTTTTTAAATTAGCAAATTCACAAGCGGGCAAACATTTCATAAGCAGTACACCAGCCCTTACATTCAGAATCCATTCATTTGTTTTCTATTGTAACATTACCAATTACAGTATTTAAAACAAAGAAAAAGTTCAAGTTCTTCACAATAACTCGAATTTCAAAAATTCATTGCCTAAAGTACCAGTTTGATAACAATGTACCCAATTGCAGCAGAAATAAAGTGAACACAGCAAGTTCAGGGCCAATGATAGTTTTTCAAACACTTTTTAAACCTACTACAAACAATCCAAAACCATTAGAATTTGTAACCATGCCTTGTAATATTAATATCATTATGTTTAACTCCATCTACTAGTAAAGTAAGACTGAACATTTAATGTTTTGAACTTGGGATCTGAAACAATGAAAAAATGCAGGACACTATATATGCCTGATATAAAGACTTGCTGATAATATCCTTCTTATTTCCAAGAACAAGAAAAATGTACAGCTAATCTAACTTGGCATATAATACCCTCATCTTTGTATCTATGCATTTAAAAAAAGACTCCAATCTAGCAAAATGAAAGCTATACATATCCAGAAACCAAGGTGTGAATCCCTCTGCTTACTCACTGCTGCCTTGCCAAGTTTTTCCATTACTTTCTTCCTACTGACCTTGCCTCTTCTTGGCATCTCACATACGATCAGGGCTGCACTGCCCAAGTCATGAAAAATTCCAAGTGACAACAGTAATAGGCATTAACTTACTGTTAAATTAATTCTAAGAAACCTTTTTTTTATTAAATGGTTTTGTGGCTATGAAGAGCTAATGGGTACATTTGATATTCTTTCTTAGTGAATGCAAACTCTGGACCGAATCTTACAATTCTTCTTAAAAAAATAACCTGGCTCAGAAGATATTTTACAAAGTTATATTTGCAGTTGCCCAGGATGAAAACTCAGTCGCTGCTGTAACTTTTAATAGGAAAATTTCTACCATGTATTGTTGTATTGTCTTTTTATATCTCTGTAACAGTTCTGTAATGGTTTGCCCCTTCACCCTCCATTTTCTCACGGTGGTTCCACCCCGAGCTTTCCCGCCTTTCCCTCAATGCCAATCTCCCTGAAAATGCTCAGTCATTCCCCTGTCCCCTCCCTGGTACCCTGTCCGTCACTCGGCTCCCCATCCCACTCTCCCAGAATCTTCCACCTTGGGCATTGAGTGAGTGGACGAGGCCCAGGGGTCCCTCCCTTGAACTTCCCCCATTGGTTTGTGTGTCTGTCTGTCCTTTTGCCTTCCACTCCCCCCAAATCCCCCCATTGGTGAATGGGCGTCCCTTCCCCCTGGTTACCGCCCCCGTATTTCAGCTGTTGCGGAAGTCTCGAGGCTGCTCTCGGCTGTTGGATTCTCTGGAGTTCGGAGCTCCTCGGAGCGTGGATTAAACTGAGACTGTTTTCCCACCCTTGAGTCAGCTCCTTTATTGCCTCCTCGGACGTCACCTCTCCTCCATACAAGGCGGATTGTCCCCCGCAGCTGACCGTGCCTCTGCTGGACAGGTGAAGCCAGGGGGCTTCAGGGTGGCACGGCGGCAATGTATCCATCTTTTCTTGAATCCAAGGGCTGTATACATCAGCATGAGCTTGTAGAACAGTAATTCTGTAAGGAGTTAAATGCCAGCCTAGCAGAATGCCAGCCTCAAGTTTATAATATCAGAGGATGCAAAATTCCCTAATTACAGAAGGTACTTACATTTTTTTTTTTTAAATGTTGGACAAAGTAACTTCAGGAATTGAATGGTCCTGTAAAATGATTACTACATAAATAGTATTTCTTACACCGTTACATCATCAAGACTACAGAACTTAATTAGTTCTCAAACTCACTAGAGTATGGAAGTTTGTCATACTAAAAACAGCAAAAATTAAGACTCATAGGAGCTTTTAATTAAAAATCATTGTCATATCTGACAGCTAAAATAACTGCTTCTCAGAAGAATAAAATACATTAAACCCTGATTTGCTTGTTACAGTAAAACATTAAGAAAAAAAATCTCAAATGTAAATTGTTCAAGTACAGCCAGTGTGCAATTAAACTGGTTATAAAATATAATTTAGTAGTGCTTTGTTTCAAAATATACATAATACTGAAAAAATACACCCAAGAAACTGAGTATTTACCAAGTTTCAAACAGAGTTTCATCAAAATGAGGTAAATCCATGTCACCGGTCATTGAGCTTGGTGCTGAAATGGAGAACAGGTCTTCGAGAATATCATCTCTTGTAGGACTTTCAAAAGAAAGTTTTTTCACACTCTGTTTGTTTATTGCATCAAGCTCTGAATTAGTGTCCTTTACAGGACTGTAGTAATTGTGGTCCTCACTTGTCACTGCTGCCTGTGGCACACTGGTGCTCTCATGGGGCACGGTTGTTGCCGCGCTGCTGTGCACCATTTCCATGTACATACACTCATCTTCGCTCTGTGGAGCCTGCAAGGAAGCGACACTCGAAGTAGGGGACAGTAATTCTGCCAGTATGTCATCAGTGTTATCATGGCCAGTGCACCGTGGCACAGTGTTTGCATTCAATTCAGATTCATTGCCTGTGACATCAATCTGATACTGCAGCTCCCTTAAAAAGCTCTGCAATAATTCACTGTCATTTTGAGATTCAGTCTGCGATGAGGTGCTTATGTCTCCACTCACAGGTTTTTCATGTTTCATCTGTTCCACTGCTAATCTATCCAGTGAAGCCAACTTCTTCTTTTTAGCATTAAGTTTTTTTAACAATTTCAGGCGGAGCTTCTTTGTTTTGTCACTGTCTGACTCTTCTGCCTTACCAGAGTTACAGCCAGGTGAAGGGAACTGAGTCACTTTACCTGAGGTACCCAAATTACTTTCTGACTTATTCCAAGTTGGACCTACAACAGTGGTATGATTTGCTGTTGGAAGACAAGTGCTTTGAGAAAATCCTTTGAAATTTGATAAAGGATGAGTATTATTACTCTGAGGAGCCACTAACTTTGGCATCTCAGTTGTTTTCTTTGTACCTCTGCTTTGAAATCCACCAAAGTTACTTGCGCCCTTCATTGGCAGCCGAACTTCACTTACTCTTTGCACTGAGGGAGTTTTGCAACTTCTCTCATTCTTGAGAGCTGAGGAACTTGAAGGCATGAAAGAAGTACTCTTGCTTAATTTCTTTACCCAGCTTCCTACAAATCCTCCTTTTCGGTCTTTTTGTGAGGACTGAACTGAATTACTGACACCAGAAGAACTGCCAACTTGAGAATTAACTACAGCTTTGCTTGCATCTTTCAAGTCAGGTGGATTTTGTATAGTATTTTCTACTGCTAACTTGTTTAGCAGTAGATCTGAATTTAATCCATGTTCTCTGTTAGCTAAATTTGTTCTGTCATTTAATTGGGAAGGCAATGAGTCAGATGAATCAGGGTCATGTTTTTTGGGCACGGGAGCAGTAATACTTACTGAGTTCAACTCTTCTAGAGGTAAGCAAATACTGGAATTTTCATATAACGTGGATTTCTCGTTCATAGCTAGACTAGTTCCAGCAAACTCTCCTGCGTATGGAGTGCTAAGTGAAAAAGCAGGTTCCTCCTGTTCTGGTGTGCCCCATCCATCAAGAAAGTTATTGCCCACCATCCGTCCGTTAGGCAGTGATTTATCTTCCGAGTCAACTAGAACTTCTTCAAGCATCAGTGTTATAAGATCACCATCTGCCAGATTTTCTGAACCATGATCAACAATACTTTTGTCCTCAGTTACTTGCTGCTGTTTCTTCTCTGGAATCCTCACAGAATCCTCTTTATGGTGTTCTGCAGGTGTTTTGCTGACAGTGTTATCAAAACCACAATGCAACACTGTGGAATTTGAATGTAGATTATTAGAAGGAATATCTTCGCTATTTTTACTTTGGAACTGTGAATTCAGTTCTTGTGGCACATGGGATGCTTTCTTTTCCCAGATAACAATATGAATCTCTGAAGGAGGAACTTCAAATCTTTTACGTTTCTTGCAATACGGACCCTTTAAGTCATCACATTCAAGCCAAGTTCCTGAAAAATAGCAACCAGTGCAGAGACTCAGAGACTTTTAAAACTGAAGTCACTATCCTCACACTTGTCAAGTATTTTTATTAACCCATTCCCCTGACAAGCAGAAAATAGAGTTTTTTTTTTTTCTCCAGAGAAAAATGGGAGACTGCCACTGTAAAAAGATTAAATACAAGAAGTTGCAGCAATAATATTACAGGTCAGAGTGGGTCAACCATATAAAACAAAGCTAGCTAAGGGTTTTTTTTGGCTGAAACATCTTGTCTGAAAATACCCTCCCAAGTCTGAGGTAAGAGCCACCTCTCAAAATAAGTCTCTCTGTAGACTTTTTCATTGCCTGGGTAGGAAGCACAGGGGCTAAAAAGAAACTGCTTATTTTAATACTCTTGTCTCATTACCTGCAAACTGTTCATAGATCACAAAAGAATATTTTATAGCTTCAAGAATTTTAAAACAGATATATATGACATATAGGAGCTTCTTAACTAGGCATTTCCCAGCTGCTTCCTCTTTTCATTTCTTTTTTATCTCTGGCAATATGACTTAGACAATTTTCATATTGTCACAACACTTCATAAGACTGCGCCCCATGCTCTCTACAGAGGCATGATTATCAAAATATCACCTTTTCACCTTCTCTGTTTGTGGATCTTCCATCAGTGGTACAACCATCAACCAGCATTAGTAATGTTTCTAATATGGATTTGTGCCTCCCACCCCTGAGGTGCCATAAAGTTCAGATATAAAAAATAACTACATTAATTGCTCATAGTACCATAGGTTACCTTGCTTCCAGCCAAGAATGGATGAATCACTGGTTTAAAAATAAACAATACTATTTGTTCCACAGTCACGGTCAGGCTGCATTTTTTTAACTTTCACCAAGTTATGAAGGGAAAAAAACTCTATAGCCAAATTACTTTTTCCAGTAAATGCACTGTAAGACAGCACAGTGCAGTTAAACCAACTGAAAACCTTCGCTCTGAGAAACAAATCCCCCCAGTTATTTGCAACGTTTTGATATGAAGTTTAGAATGCAGACAAAAGAAATCTTTCAACGGTTGAGACTACTGCAGTAACCCATAAAACATTTCATGTAGACTCATGAAATATTATGGTAGATAAGAACCATAAATTCTATCTTATCTCTCTCTTTTATGAGAAAAGACTGAGGGAGCTGGGCCTGTTCAGCCTTGAGAAAAGACAACTGAGAGGGGACCTCATCAGCATCCATAAGTGTCCGGAGAGAGGTGTCAGAAGACAGACCCAGGCCCTGCTCAGCAGTGCTGAGCAATAGGACAGAAGGCAACAGGCAGAAATAGATGCACAGGAAGTTCCACCTGAACATGAGGAAGGACTTCTTTACTGTGCAGTGGCCACACACTGGAACAGATGGCCCAGAGAGGTTGTGGAATTTCCCTCACAGGAAATATTCAAGAACCATCTGGATGCCATCCTGTGCCATGTGCTCTGGGACAGCCCTGCTTGAGCAGGGAAGTTAGATGACCCCCTGTGGTCCCTTCCAACCTGACCCATTTTGTGATTCTTACCATCAGGATTCAAAGACCAGCTTATGAAGTGCTTCTTATCTGTTTGGTACTGAACAACAGATGTTATTTGGTAGGTGTCTTCCTCAAATTGAAACGAATATTTCTCCAGGTTGTTATGTGGCAAGCCTTCCACAAAATGTAACGTTAATATTGAGGGTACTCTGACAAAGAAACGATAAGAACCAGTTTATTACAATGAAATAGTGGCAAAACTTCCTAATGAAAAAGTAAGATGTCTCTAAGAGTATGTGGTTCTGCCCTTACTATTCTACTTCCTCACAGACTCTTCAGATTGCACAGTAAGCACAAAGAGAAAAGAATATCCCACTTGGATGTTCCATTTAATTATAGATTAGGAAAAAAAAAAAAAAACAACACTAAGTAAGGGATTTGGGGAGTGGGGAAAAGTTGAGGAAAAACACCCCTGTGCCATAAACACAGTAGCAAGGGACATTGTTCCCAGCTGAAATAAGTAAACAAATGATCAAACAACTTTTATCCACAGCAGGGGGTGTGAAAAGGCTGACACTGGATATCAGTTGTCTGTATTTACTACTTGATAGTTAAGTATTTATGACCTAGCTCAAATACATGTGCTGGTCAGCATTTTAAACATTGCTCTATTTCATCTTTAGTAAACACTATTTGCTATTTCAGTTTTTAAGAATGATCTAAAAATCTTTAAAACTGAGTACTGATCAGAGTTTAAGGTTTAGAATCTCTGCAAACTCATATTAATAGTTTGGTTTCAAAAATCATAGGTTCAATAAATGAAGTCTCAGAACTGAGTTAAGTTAAAGTATGTTACTTTTAAGTTCACATATTCAAACTTACTTTTCCAAGATCATCTGCTGTCTTTGAGAAGTATTTCCACAGTTAATACACAATCCAATATGAACAGCATTAAGTGGATGCCATTCAGGGATTACATTTGTAAACGTTGTTAGAGTTTTCTTCAATCTGGACACACACACACATTTAAAGAGTAAGCTGAGTTGGTGATCAGAAAACAGTAAATATACATACTTTACCAGGAAACAAGTTATAAAAATATCATAAAAACCCACATTTTAATCATGTTCATGCAATTTGTGTGGAATTCGCTGTGACAGCATCACATCCAAGTCAGCCCTGAATTCAGTTCTGCCAAACACGTCACAAATTTTCAACAGCCCTGTGGCCTTCAGTTTCACATTATTTGCTTTTTCTCCCTTTTAATGTTACCTCTGCTTCCTTTCCAACATAAGACAGAGCTTGTACCAGGATCTGCATAATTTACTAGCTAATACAGATGTTTTTCAAATAAAATGAGCTGTCTTCTGAAGGTGTCTCTCTTTACCTGCTGACTCTAAAAGGAGCCTAAATTAAGAGCTTGTACCTGTGGCTACACAGAACTAAATCAATTCATGAAATTACTCCCCTGTAATACTATTTTAAAATAGACAAACTGTGTTAGAGACTCTGATTCTTTGTAACCCAAGTGAATATTCCAGGTATTTCTCAATAGCAGGAGTGTACTAGGCATACATTCTTTAGAACCACAGCAATTTGTATACTCTCAGCAAAATATCAGAGTGAGCATGTCCAGAGACTCACACGGTTACCTATTCTTTCTTTCTTTATTAATTGATAACATGGTTGCTTAAGACATGGAACAGCAGTAAACTATTTGCAAATGAAAAAGCAGATCATGTAAAACTTCAACAACAAGCTTAAGCGTGGAAATCTGAAGAAAACCAACTATTACATGCAGATTTTAAAAGGTAAGGTAGAACAGCTATATAGAAGCTACTTATATAAAAATCTCACCGATCCTGGTATTTGTGGCCACAACGTACACATTCAAACTTGCATGAAAAAGAATGCAAGAATAGTCTCTCAGCTTGTTGATCCACTTGTAAGAGTAGCTGAAGTGCAAACACTGGATTCTTCATATTACCTTCAAAGATGGGGCAGAAAAAAATGGGCACTAAATATCTGAAATCACCTTTCAGTACCTCAAAAAGGAAGAAGATAAGCTTATTACTATGATTTAAATGTCAGTTATTATTTCAAGGCTCTATTTGCAAATCTCACAGTAAAGGGATTGATCCATGTTATTAGGTTGTTATCAGTGACAATTTCATGCCTACAGTACAATTACAAAGATTATCTGCTCTCTAGAAAGCCAGAATGGGCAAAGGACAAACCAGCTGATCATGCTGTAAAGTATGTGCAAGTCACCAATAGAAACAAACGTATTTCCAAACTTTTTTGTATGCGTTCATACACACATGCTTTTATGTATGACATAAAAGGCTTCACATCTAGGGTTTCCTGAAAGTAATTACTGAGATGCTGCACTAATTACTTACCCAATTCACACTTCAGCTGGGGCTGAAGTTCTTTAAACATTACATTTCTGATTTCATTGAGCTGAGATTCTGCTTTTGGAAGAACATCTAAAAAAAAAAAATACATATGTCTTCATGTAGTCATGTGTAACAGCCCCCACACCTTTTCACACACATATGTACCCCTAGCATGCACTCCCTCTCTGCAAACCAATGCCTTTCATATTGACCCATACTTGCCTAAGACTTGTTGGTAGAACATCCAATTCTTGGTATTAATTGATTTGAACATAAGAAAAGAATTTACACAAGTTACTCACCCGTTTACTGCAGTTTGCTGACTAAAAACTACTTGCTCTGGCTTAAATTATGACTACAAGCCTGCACCAACAGCTTTGTAGTAACAATATTTAAGGAGAGTGTGACCATACATTAGAAATACTGAAGATTCAGAGATTAAAAGAAAACTCTAAAACTTAAGCATTAAGAGCAAAAGCACAAAAATTGCTTACATGCTAAGGTTATACAATTCAAATAAAACATTTTTATGTATTGTTTCAGATTAAATACCAATTTCCTAAGTGAGCCTTTAAAATAGTAAAAATAATTTTAAATTTAAAAATAACTTTTTACTTTATATATCTTAGTATTTTAATTTTGCAAGTTGTTTAAACACCAATACATTCTTTGAGCACAAGCAAGAACATAACTTCTACTACACAATCATAATCATAACCTGCAGAAATGAAATATTTAGAATAGCTTATTACATATAAACTGTGTATAGAAATAAACAAAGTTTCTTGCAGCTATATTGCTTTTGATTGTTTGTAAAAACAGCTTTATGCAAGAGATACTGTAAAATTACACAGAAGAACAGAATGAATTCTACACTTGTCCTCCACAAAAATACTCTTCCTCCAATCCCCTCTCCACTGTTACCCAATAAACTGATTCGTTTTGCCATAATTGAAATGAAAAAGTTTAAGTTCTTTCAAAACAACACTGTATTCCAACACTTAACATTCCCATTTAAGGGTTACTGCACACCAGACCTCCTTTGCAAACACAGCCCAACAAAGAAAAACATCTCAGACAGGTTCTAGGATGGCAGAGGGCTTCAGTAACAGCTGAACACCTAAACTCAAGCAGCATGACTTCCTGGCACAAACAGTACATGACCTAATTCAGAATATTTTGGGGTTTTTCCCCACTTTGTAACATGGATTAAACCACTTCTGATACACATTCTTTTTCCCAGGAAATATAGGACCATATTCAAGTTACCTAGGGCTGTTCTGTGATTGTGGTCTGTGACTGTGGACTGTTTATATATTCAAACACACATAGTCCAACAGCGTCCACTGAAATTCAGGAGAGGTACTGGCTAACCAGAGAACCTTATTCCTTCTTTAACAGATCATATCTAAGAAGTTTAGACTTATCACACCAGTGATCCAGTTCAAGAGAAATAAAAACCCCATGATCTTAGTTTCGGAGTCTTAAACAGAATCCACAGAACAGAAAATGACTAAAGGCCACACCAGTAGAATACAGTGACACATCCTCCTCAGTTACAGTCCTCCAACGTGTGATGCTGAGCTGACCTGCTAACCCCTTGTTAAGTGTTACTGAGTTACTAACCCTTTCCAGACCATATGATCCAGGTTAATGTGTTTGGCTACTTCTGACTGAAGCAGGTTAGGAAACACTGTCCTCTACAGCAGCTTGCAGACTTCGGGGGAAGCATTCCTTCAATGAGCACAGCTGGAGCCAGAAAAGAACTTATGTTTCCAGCTTTACTATTTTCGGTGTGGCAAGGCAACTGCCCATTTACACAAGGATATAAACCACAAAAGAAATTGTTTCCAAGATCAAGATTAGAACAGTATTCTAACATGTTAACCAACAGAGGGGAAGGAAACAAAGTAAGGTTGAATTACATAAATAATTCATAATACCTTTATGTTGGATATGACAAAAAAAAAAAATTAAGAGATGCTTGGCATTTAATGCCTTCAAAGAGTGCATGTTTGCCCCAAGAAGAACAATTTCAGATGTTACCGGGACTTTGCTAGATAAAGCACACTATTCTACAAATTCATGGTAATAGTTGTATTTTTTGCCATCTTGAAATAGAACGGAGGCATATATAAGTGTGCTGTACTAAATTCCACATATTTGTAGCAAATCAGTCTGAGAAAACAGCAGCTAAATTTACTCACCTTTTACTTTACTCCTTTTACAGGTATTCAGAAGAATAGATGCTTGATTATACTTTGTTAAGAGTTTCTGGAATAAACATTTTCCATCGTTATATTCTTCTGCTAGAGCAGATTTTAATGTTTCTAAGTGTACTAGTGCTGACAAAATGCAATCTAACCAACAAAGATTGTGTATGTTTCTCCACTGAAGACACAAATCTCTGTTATTAGTGGAACTTTTATCCTCTTTGAGTGAAATTTCAGATGCTGTTGATAAAAGTTCAGAATTTGGCAATAGTTGTGTTTTGGGACTAGAAGTCTTTGGTGGACTTTCTTGGTAGTTGCTGGTCTTGGGGGTTGTTTCAAAATCCACATTCTGCATGCAGGATCCCACATGGTTGCCAGGATTTTGCTGGTCATTTTGTAATACATCGTGTAGGCTTGCCCTGGGAATACACGAACTATTCTGGCAGCCTTTCACAGCGGAGTCTGCACTAATGGTGTGCTCAACATTGAGCACGTTGTTAGTTCTTGCTTCTTTTGGATCTGATTCAACAGCAGAAAAGTCACTGGTACCATCTAATTTCCTTCTCTTGTGAGTAGATGGAACTTGATGATTTTCTGAACCAGTAGAAGTAATTATGCTGTTTAATGGTTTATAACCAAGTGGGTAGATACACTAAAGGAAAGAAACAAGGTTACAGTGAAATCTACAAAGCAATTTAAAGAAGTACAAAACATACTTTTAAAATGGAGTTGAATCACAGAATCATAAAATGGCTTGGTTTGGAAAGGATGTTACAGACCATCCAGTTCCAAACCCCCTGCCATGGGCAGGGACACCTTCTACTGGGCCAAGTTGCTTAGACCTCCATCCAACCCAGCAATAGGGACTCCTGTAAAGTGATATTTTAATTAAATCAATATATATATTCAACATAGGTATGACAGGAAGAGTGTGTTATCCCACCACTGTCTTATAAGCAACTGTGAAATAAATCTATCAGTAGTGATACTTCAACACTACTTTTCCAGTAAATTCTTCCAACCTCTGCAAACAACTTAATTTTGCTAAGGAGAGTCCTCTTGTCTTATTCTGCTAAATCCATTCCTTTAGGGCACAGATTTGACATTATTATCTCATGCCTGAGAGACTACTAGTGCCCAAACTGACAGGGTATCTTTCAGGCTAGCTCAATGAATATAGACAAATCCCTATTACCAATCTCCAGAACTATACTATAATTAGTTAAAAGCAGGAAAGAATGGGAAAAACAACTCTGAGACCCATATCTAGTCAAGTCTCTACTAATTTAAGGACACCAGTCTGTTTGGGACTGCTATACCCTCCCCAAATACATGGAGCAGTGAAGGGAGAGGTAGCAAAATCACAACTCAAATATTGAGCAGCACAGAAATCCAGCCAAGGTTAAAATTAAAAAGGAAAAAAAAAAAAAAGAAAAATATTGTAATTACAATTATAAACCTATTTGCATTACCCAGACTTAAAGAAGGGAAAATGGGAGACTCAGATCTGCTAGAGTTATGCACTAATTACATGGATCATCATCACCTTCTACTCTGACTTCTACAAAAATTTACTTGTGATCCCTTGTTAATTGAGAAGAACCCTCCTTTATTTCATTTTTTTTATTCTTTTTAATCCTTTAGGGTAGCTACCTATGCCTAAACACTGCATATACACAGGTTAGTTCTGTTTTTCCCTATTTGCAAGCAAATATCCTGCAGCATACAGACTCAGACGGGTCCTATTCCAACAGTCTGCTCACCACCTACAATATCACGGACTTAGAGAGGTGTAACTGCTGAAGGCAAAGGCCTCTGCAGGGCCAAATAAAACTCTCTATTAGTGTAATACCTGAGGATTTTCACAAAGGAAAATGGACTCTTGAAAATTAAGGCGGTAAGTCCGTAAACCTTGGATCTGACCCTTCTCTTTGCAGACTGGACAATACTCATGTGCAGTTGTTTCCACAGGACTACAGTTCTAAAATAAAAACAAATCAAGAAAGATAAAGCAGCATAAATTTATGTATTTCATACATTTTCCCAAGGTAACACATACTTATCAAGATATAAAATCATTGTTCAACTTCTAAATATAATACAATATAAAAAAGCAAACTCCATTGGTTTCTTCTTTATTATTTGTAATATATTTGTATGTTAGTATGATTTAAATAAATTTATCTTTTTATTTAAATATTCAAACAAGGTGTCTTTCACAACACAATTATGCATATTTTATTCTATTTGAACTAAACCACAGGACCCTTATTGCCAGGGAACACAAGCTCAGATCTTTGAAAGACAAATCAATTTTCATAGGAATGCAAACAGTTGTAAAAATAGTGCCAGTAAAAAACATAGGCACATATTTACTTAGAATAATCTTTCGCCATTGTTATAGATTTCCGTGGAAAATAATTTTCAATTTTTTTTTGTAAAATTAAGACCAATTAAAAATCTCTCAAAACAGAGAAAAATATGAACTTTGCACATATGTAAAACAAGTTTCAACTGACTTTTCCCAAATACCCCACCATGTGGAGTGTCGATTTCCCTATACCAGTCCCTTCTCCAATCACTTGCAAACCATTTGTAGTCTTCTGGGTATCCATCATTCTGAGCCACTGGCTAATTTATGTCACTTGTAACAATGCCATGACCACTAAGGATTTTTCAAAGACTCCTGAAAAATAAGAAGTGAATAAAACAATTAAAGAAAAATTAGACTGACGTTTGGGAAAAAGAAATACCAACAACAATGCAGCTTGCATGGTTTGTGGAAATTAATTCAGAATAGTATTTCCTAAACAGAAAATAGTTTTTTTTGTTCTAGTGCAGATTGTGAACTCAAAATTTTAAATTAAGAATTACAGGGACCCAATCCTGCTCCTGTTGATTTGAAACTAACTAGAATAAATATATATCTCTTCAAGATGCATGAGGAAGTTAAATTGAACTGCAAAGTCATCAATGCAGTATCTTTCCTTCAACCACAACTGCCCTCTTTTCATTACTTCACTGAAAAACATTCTCTCACACACCACGATGTCCTTCAAACCCTTTTTACAGTACAGCAACAACTCCTTATGAAAAAAAATATTTCTCCAGGCATTCTTGATACCAGTATAAATACTGGTTCAGCCTAAACCTACATAGAATATTTGGCAAGAAGAGACCCTACAGAACTGCATGGAATGCTAAAAAGCAAGAGAGCTTAAATTTAAAAAGCACAACCGAAAAACACAACCACTCAGATTTCAAATCAGACCCCCAACTTAAGAGTGAGTCAAAATGAGGGGATATCCTATTGAAACTCTCAGTGTGTCCAGCAGCATTTCTCAGAATTATCAGTCTGCAGCATGTAGAGACAGTATTCCCTGACTGATAAAACTATGGTTGTAATAGAAGACAAGAACATAAAAATATCAATCCATGTCCCTTAGAGCACATTTAGCTTTCCAAGTAATGCTGTAGGGTGCACAAGAAACAGCATGGTCCAGGGCTCATGCAAGGTGAAAATTAATGAATTAGCTCAAGGTATACAAACAAGCTTGTTGGAGTATAAAGGAAGACAAGCACCCTGACTTTTCACACAGCAGCAACAGCACTATCACACTGCAAATCAACCCTGCTATCATATATTTAGTCTAGCCAGGAAGTTGACTTGTTTTATACAATTACAAGTTGTATAGATAACAACCCTTATCATAGGATATATCATATTAAAATACATCAATTTATTTTTTAAGGGACTTTTAGTCAATTCCTCGTCATGAAGCAGTCTCAGCACTCCAGAGTAAATAAAAACCAGGTCACATGACATGACAGAAACTCCTGAGAAATTTCTCACCACAAAAATTCACCACACACTCAAAAGGTTAGTAACACTAAGAACCTGCAGGTTATTATGTTTTAAGCATGCCCCTTGGTTTTTTAAAACATATGTATTTCTTTGCAAGGCCCTGTTTACCCTATCAGCTCTGTCAAAAGGAAAACAAGTTTTTTTTCTGGTTGTGTTCAGTTTCTGTTACTTATGCTGTTCTTTTTAAAGCTTGAATATTGAGATGTATAAGATTTTCTGAGATGTACAATACCTCCCCCAGCTATAATCACCCAGCCAACAGTACCACAATACTGAAAGAAAGACTTTTATTTCTCTTACAAATATAATAACATTTTTTAAAAATTAATTATCCTTTTAGTTCAAAGACAAACTACAATGAGCAAATAAAATAGGTCTGCCAGTACTAGATATGCAGAGTGGTACCAAGAGGCCTTCCTGTGCTCTTCAAAGTTTCTAACATTACAGGAAGGTATTGCTGATCTTTGCACAATATGCAAACACTGGGCATCAGATCAACACTGCCAAGAAAAACAGCCAAGTAAAAGACTGCTGCATCAAGTACTGCAACAACTCATTGTAGCCACGTGCAGTTACTGCATTACAGATGGGAAAGTGCAAAGGAATGCACACTCAACCTTACTAGGTCATGTTCTAAACAATTAATGCTGCTTTCCTTCTTTAAGTCTAAATATTGAAAAATATAATGTAAAATATGCTGTGGATGTGACTAAATTATCATTATGCTGTGGCTATGCTTCCTTGAGTAGATGTGTTGATCTAACAGCTTGCTGGTGCAGAATAGGGGCATCACTTTTCTTTTTTTTTTCCCTTCTCCCCACTTTCCCTCACAGCTCATATCCTCATCAGACTTTTTAAGAACTAAACAGACTCACAAAACAGCAGAAAACTTAGTAAAGAACAAGTTTTTCTGCTATTCCATGGAATTAAATTGGCCTATGAAAACTCCAATGACCTAGGGAGGGTAGAAGATAGAAAATAAGGAAAAGATGAAGTAATAGAGACATATGGCCTTGAAATAGAACTGCTAATGCCTAAGGAACTGGCTGGATGGCCACATCCAAACAGCTGCAGCTCAGTGTACCAAGCACAAACCAGGGTGTCCCTCAAGGGCCCAAAGTAGGGCCAACACTGTCTATTATCTTCAGCAAAGAGACACAGACTGTGGGATCTGGATTCTGCGCCTCCAGTCTGTTCTGGTAAGACCCTACCTGAAGTGCTGGGAGCTGAATAATGATGTGGACCTGCTGGAGCAAGTCCAGAGCACCTCTCCTATGAAGAAAGGCGATGAGAGCTGAGATTGTTCAGCCTGGAGAAGAGCAGGCTCTGGGGAGACCTTACTGCAGCCTTTCAGTAATTAAAATAGGCTTATGAGGAAGAGATAGAGGCCTTTTACTGGGATCTGTAGTGACAGTACAATGTGCAGTGGTTTTAAATTCAAAGAGGGCAGATTTAGATTGGACAAAAGGAAGAAATTCTCTATGATCAGGATGGTGAGGCACTGGGAGAGGTTGCTCAAGGAAGCTGTGGATGTCTCATCATTGGAAATGTTCAAGGTCAGGTGGGACAGAACTTAGAAGAACCTGGTCTAGTGGAAAGTGTCCCTGCCCACTGCAGGGGAGTTGGAACTAAATGATCTTTAAAGGTCCCTTCCAACCCAAACCATCGCATCAAACAATTCTACGGAAAAAGGGACCTGGGCCTTTTTGATAATAACTGTACCTTGTGAAACTGTACCTTATGAATTAGAATCAGTTACAAACTGCAAAAAGCAGGCAACAACAGTGATTACACTACAGTGAAGAGGACATCTCCTTGTTTACAGGCTAAAAGGACAATTAAAAAGAACCTTTTTTGTAAATCACCTCACAAGTCTTGTTTCCTTCATCAAGGGGATATTGAAAAGATTAAAAGAAACAAATGTGAAGAAAAAAAAAAGTGTTGTTAGTTACCTTTCCATTCTTTACACAATAAGACATCAGAGTACTAAGGTTTTTTGTTATCTCAGGTCCTAACTACAAATATCCGAATCCCAGTCTCTCCCTCAAAAATTGACAGTTTAGGCCACAAAATGTATTTCATTACATGCAACAGTAACATTGTTCCCATGAGAAAGCAGCTCTCTCTCCAGCACAGCCTGTAAGTAACGGACAGAACTGCAAGGCTCCATGGCGTGGGAGCAAACACGAATTCCCCACCTGAAAGTAGCTAACGTAGACTAAGCAAATAAAGATAAATCAGATGACATTGCAAAACGAACCAGCGTGCAACATCATTATTCCACTGTTCTATGAGTTTCTTCTACAGGCAGACTTCTCTGAGACGTCCACATATTAACTGCTTTTATGGGCGTATGACAAGGGATGGGGACTACATTTTGCTGGCAAATCATTCAGTCCTTCCGAAACGAAAATGCGAGTGTAGGAAAAACACAGCCTGAACTAGTGCAGTTCATTATAGCTGCAGCGAAGAGGTAAGATTTCATGAAGGCAGGCGATCTGTGTCCCAAGGCAGTGGAAATGAGAGGCACGGGGGTGTGGATGCCACCTAACCAGCCGTCAGGGCAGGGCCGGCCCAGTACGGGGCTGCTGCTCTCCCTCCCTCCCTCACCGAAATGTGCTCGGCTTTTTCAGATAAATCTATGGGTAAGCTGCCTCCTGATTTCTTATTCCACATCCAGAGTGATCCACACGCTACTGCAGAGGAAAAAAGCGCTCAGAGTTAATCGCTGAATACTAGAAAACCGTGCCAGGGTAGGTGCGTGCGGACACACGCGCGGTACCTCTCCGAGCGCATCTCTGCCGAGCGAGGCGCGGAAGGCCCGCACCCTTCCCTGCGCTGCTACTGACAAGAAATACTCAGTCGGCATTTCGGGACCCGCGAGACCCCCCCGCTCTCCGCCCCGGTCGCACCGAACGGACCGGGCCGGGCCGGGCCGGGCCCGCCGCTCCCGGCGCCAGCCGAGCCCCGGCCCGCTGCGCTCGGCGGCCCCGCTCTCACCTGCGGCCGCCGCCACTCCCGGCTCCCGCCGCTGCCCCGGACCCCGCCGCGCGTGGCCTCCGCCGCCCCCCGCCCGGTCGCGGTCGCTGCGCAGCTTCCGGCGCGCTCCTGCCTCCATGCGGGCCCGCCCCGCCCCGCTCTCGGCTGCCAGCGGAGGCGGAGCCACCGCCGGGCGGGCCTGGGCTGCGCCGAGCGGGGCCAGCAGCGCCCGAGGTATTTCTCGCTCCCTCCCTCTCTCCTCCGCGCCCTTCCGCCCCGCTCCGTCACTCACGCGGCGCGGTGGGAGGGGACGGCGGCGGGGGGGGGCCGGTCCTGCGGCGCCTCCCCGGGCGGGAGGGGCCCGCACCTGCTCCCCCCGCGCTGAGGCCCGGGAGGCGGCGGCCCCGCAGCGCTCGGCCCGGTGGCGGAGGGGGGGGCAGCGCGCCCTGCTCGGCGCGGTGCCCGGGGCAGGGAGTTGATGATTAACCTGCGGGCCATTGAATACCTGCCTAAAGTCGCGCCCAGGGTGGGGTTTAACCTTGTCCGAGGCTCGGTGCCTCCCGTGTGACTCTCTGCCCGAGACCCTGGGGCGGCCAGTTCTGCTGCCGCCGCCGAAGCGCTGCGGGAATGCGCAGCTCCCTGTTGAAAATCTCTGCTCTAAATCTCAGCCTAGAGCTCGCCTCGCAGTCGTTTTTGGAAGTTTCAGGCTCAAGAGGTGGAGGTGATGTGGGGTCCCGGCGAGCGTCTCTGCAGCAGCAGCCTCGGGCTGCAGGAGCTCGAGTGTTTGTGGCTGGCACTTGAATCCATGCTGGCCCCTTTTCCTCGGGCCGAGCTGCAAGGAGCTCAGCAGCTGCGGCATTTAGGTCAGTGCTCCGCTTCTCTTGCGTCAGGAAAGCTGCCAGTGCGGCCCCAGCCTCCTGCTCCCCGGGGCGGCAGGAGGGAGTGAGTCAGGAGATTGTTCCAGTGATAGCAGAGAAAATACCTTCTCTCCTAATGCCTGCCACTGCTTTCCTGACACGCTACTCCTGGTTGCGTTTTTAAAAAGCACTTAGCGCTGTATGATTTTGCATTGCGAAATGATGTGTTACTATAACGGGTCCATCGTAACATCTGTAATCTAATTTTTTGCTGTAGTTACTCCTTTAATTTGTGCAGCAATGTTGTCAAGGTTGAATTAATGTTTGAGAGTATTTTGTTCTATTGGAGGAAGTTTTATGCCTGACTGGAGAAATACTGCAATGAAATCTGCAAATAGTTATGTCACGAGCACTGATTTTTTTAGGTTGATGTTGGGGTTTGCTTCATTAGTGCTTTGATTGTAGTGTAAGTTTTCCCTTTTCCCAGGGATGACCAGGGATGCCGTTTTGTTTTGGCCTTCCACAAGCTTTTGTTTCAAGTATGTACAGCCTAAAAGATAATGTGGCAAAGGTGTTTACTTGTGTGTGTTTGTGCTCTGGAGGATTAGATAGATGCTTTTCCTCCTTGTTAGCATGGGCTGATTTTGAAAAAGCTCTAGTACTAGATCCCAGTTCTCTGGTAAGTTAGAATTCATGACTCAATACTGTTAAGACTTTTTAAGCTGCCTAATGCCTCCATTCTCTGCTTTGTCTCCTCCCTCCCACCCCCAACGTTTTTGGTAAATTAACTTATATTTGGGGACA
Organism: Vidua macroura; assembly: GCF_024509145.1. Lineage (NCBI taxonomy): Eukaryota > Metazoa > Chordata > Aves > Passeriformes > Viduidae > Vidua > Vidua macroura. Next base: position 93,668,454 of record NC_071572.1, on the reverse strand, counting down.
GACATTTTAGCAGGGTCTAGGAAGAAATACTTTACAATGAGGGTGGTGAAAAACTGTCAGGTTGCTAGAGAGGTGGTAGATGCCTCATCCATGGAAACATTCAGGGTCATTTTGGCCAGGCTCTGAGCAACCTGGTCTTGTAAATGTCCGTGCTCATTGCATGCGGTTGGACTAGATGAGCTTTAAAGGACCCTTCCAGCTCAAAGTATTCTATGATTTCAGATGTTTTTTATATACCCCTGAGTACCACAGTAGGATTTACTGGTGTCCTCTATCTTTTTTCCTCCCTGACATTCAAGCTGATTAAAGGAAAGCTTGTGCCACTGACAGAATCCAGAACCTGAGTTTTTCCATATGCTTGAGGAACAGAATTTGTGTGTTGGCAAAGAAAAGAAACAGAAATTTTTCATGGAACTTGAACTCATTTTACCATACAACTTGATTTGTCCTAAACAAAACAGAGTTACTACATGACGCAGACTCTGCAGTCACTAGAAATTGATGTGAATGTGCCAGATGTGGACTCCTAATGACTTTGGGGTCTAGGTAGACTGCTGCTTGCTCAAATGGAGTTTTGTCTTGCATGTTGTGTCAATTTGACTAGATTTGGTTTTGATTTAACTAACAGTGCATGAGCACATGGCTTATTTCTTGTTTTATCAATTTCTATCTGCCTTTTGAAACTTTTTTCATAACATAGACAGGATTAGGAGGGTTTTAAGATAGAATTTTTGAAGCTCCTTTGGTTCAGGCAAATGAATGAACATCCATGTCTGATTTAACTTCCTGAATCAAGGAATCATCCTCTTGTTGCACTCTGTTCAGGCATTATTTTCCAACTTTGTGACTACATGGACACAGTGAAGACTCAGAGTCTCCCTTCAAACCCCAAGATGAACTCTTGAAATGAGTGTTGTTTAAGGCTTGATATGTGTATATATATATATATATCTTTGGTGCTTTCAAAGAGTAACAAATCTGTACAAGAAACCATTATCTGGAACATAGTTAAGAATGTTAGGGAAACAATATTCAGGGCATTTATTTAGAAATTTGTACTTGGTCTGAGAGCATATGCTATTCATGTGCGTCTTCTAAAAATATTTTCACATGCAAATTGCACACCCGCTGGCTGCTCAGTTCTAACCATGTTGTTGCTGCATGATGGTCTCAGAGAAACTGAGAATGGAGTGGGATGTACCAGCTGAAAACGTTTGCTTTGAAGGTTTTGTTTTTGGGATTTTACTTCTGCTTGTCTTTCCTCCTTTTTCCAAAACCTAATATAAGAACATTTCCAAAATGGCACTTTTCAAGTTTAAATTTTAATGTAAGAATAATAAAGTAACTAATTATATATGTATCTCTTTTTCTCTGTTTAATTGCTTAAATATATTAATCATGTTCTGTTTTTCAAGTACAGACCACAAGAAAGCCATTGTCTCACTTAGATTTTTTTTTTTTTTGTATATGAAGTCCAGGTGACTCTGATTGTAAACTTTCTTGCATTCCTCAACTATTTTTAAGCCTACAAATTAGTAACATTACTGATTGTGAAATATACACATAGTATCCTTTTGCTATTGCATTGCAGTATTTTAACCAAAGGGAGGGAGATCTTTTCTAAGAGAGAGATTCTAAAATAAGAGGCCAGGGTTTTTTTTGGTTTTTTTTTGTCAACTGCTGCCTGTTTAAACCCTTTATTTTTTCTGGAGTAAAAACCTCTTACATTTTTATGACTCATTTTCAGAAGTACAGGGAAAAAAAAGTGCTGCGTTTTTTCCCCTACTATGGTGCCTGTAGCCTTGGCAGAACAGGAGAAATCTATATATTGCTCTGAGGTAAAGGTAGATTTCTTTTTTCTTCTTGCATCTTATAAGAGTGTTTCTTATTTTGTCATCTTTAACAGGAGTGTGTTTTTTGCTGTGTTGAATGAGAGAAGCTGAACACTTGACACCTGATGCAATGCTCTCAGAAATCACTGCAAAGATTTCCATTTGGGAATTGCAGCTGGCCTTCAGAATAATTTCTTAATTTTCATACTATTCTTAAAGTTATTTTACCTCCATTACCTACAGCCCATAGGCTTCTGACCCCATTCTAGTAGGGAACAACAGCCAAGAGTTAACTTAGTATCTCTTGTGTTTTCAGAAATGAATTATTTTCAGGCATATTTATAGTGGGAAAATACCAGTGATTAAATGTTTTTTCTGAGACCTGTGGAAAGCTGAGTGCTATCTGATACGATCATAGTGGTTACGTTGTGCATTTGTGTCCTTACAAATCTTCCAGTACTTAGGTTATGTTTCTGTGGTGTTGTATTGCTACTCTTGTGAAAATCAGCAAAAAATAGAAAATACAGCTTAATGTTGATGGAAGGATTTGGATAAGACTCAGCATGAGGTAATATATCAACAGTCAAACAAAACTGACGTCTTTGTAGTGGCAAAGATATTGGCTAGCTTGATGTTAAGGACTTGAAAAACTGATGTGAAAGTTTGGAGTTGCATTGGTTAAAAGACTTACAAAGTAAGAAGGATTACAGCAAGCCAAGTGTTTTGAAATTAAATGAACAAATAGTTAACACTTGCCCAGATGTGATATGCTGGTTTCTGGTTTCATACATTAATTGCTCTTTTAAGGCAGGTTATATTTGACTCTCCTTTTTGTTTGGCCTTTATATTGTTTTTCTCTTCCTCTGTATGGAAGTCTGGAATTTCTAAGGTGGTTTAGGTTTAACTGATTGACTTTAGCAGAATTCCAAGATGTATTGTCAGTAAGATTTCATTCATTTTGAAAATAGCGATTTTCAGCAGTAGTTGCTAAAGACAGTGTTGTACAGGAATTTGGGAAAACTGGGATGGTGTAAAAGGTGCTATTGCTCTTTTGTGTGTGTTTATAAAAGGAAAATTAATACTAAATTATTTTTATACAAGTAAACAATAATTGATATAATGACACTTCCAGAAAGAATCTTAGTTGTTTCATTCTGTTTTCAAAGTAACTTTAAATTCTTTGAAAAAAGAAGTGGTAAGCAAACATATTAGTTAAAGTTGAACCCTTGTGGATCTTGGGGAAAAAAATTCTAAGTATCTTAGCTGCAGAACCCAGTTCCTATGTTAGCAGATCAAAGAATAATAAGTAACACACTCACTGTCCAAGTAATTGGCCAGTTCTTTTTACACTCCATAATGTGCTTGAAGATATTTTTCATGTATTCTGGTACTTTCAGAAGGAAGAAGTCTTTTCAAGTAGTCTGATTCTAAGTTTGTAAAATGTCAATTGGTATTGACAAAGGAAAAAAAGAACAATTATCTATTTTGTGAAATGTACAAGTGACAGATTATTCATTCTTACTTACTGTATAAACTTATACTGACATAGCATTACCTGCCCATTAGAGACTTCCCCCTCTGGTACTTCAAGCACTTGAGCTACATTTTATCACCATTATCTTGTGGTTCTCCTCTTATTTAGTCTTGGAGGTTTTTGCTGTCTGCAATCCCATTTGATTAAATGTCCTGTGTAAGGATGCTGGTATTGTTACAGCCACTTTACAGTGTGTGAACAGAGGCTCCAGCTTCTGGCATCTCTTTCGAGTGAGTGCAGTGTAAATGCAAAGAAAGACTGATGCTTATTGTGAAGAGTTTAAAATGCCTGTCCTGCCTTCTCTTTCTGGAATTGTCAGCGTATTGCATACTTCCCTGGTTTTTCACAGAGTTGCTTGAGCCTAAAGAGTTTGTTAAAGTTGGCAGGACTAATTCTGTGTGAGCTTAAAGCCCTTGCAAAATCTTTCCTGTTTCTGAATTATCCTGTGGTGGTTTTGTTTGATTTTTTAATGTCAGAAAAATTTATTTGTATATGAAGTCATTCCTTAGTTATGGCTAATGAAAGAAAATAATTTGTCTTTCTTAAGGTATAGGACCCAGATATTTTTATATGCCAGTTTTTATTTGCTTCTGGTGCTGAATCACCACATGATTTTGTTACGCTAGTTGCTGTAAGAATGCATGTAGCTCTTCACACTCAAATAGGAGTCATTTTGGGCCTAGAGACCACTACCCTTTTCTAAATAAATTATTTTTTTAAATCCCCAAACTATTTTTAGAGTATTTTTTCTGTAATTCCTAGACCCTTGGTTGACAGGGGGTGTAGGGAGTGGATGAGTGGGATCATGGTGGTAACAAAAAATTATTACCTTTTTTTCCCTCTAGCCTAAAATATCAATAGTTCAACTTCTAGCTGAAATGAAATATTGCTGAGTTCTGGTTTGCTGATGTAAATTTAGTGCCTCTCTCCTTCTCAAGTGTTGTAACCCATTGGCCTGGTAAGTGCATCTAATTGTATGTCTTCTTCCCTGCCAATCTCTCAACCTTTCTTTGTATTTTAAAATAAGAGATATGTTCCAAAGTGATGGTAGTGTTCAGTACTTGTTCTGTATAAAGCAGGATTTCTACCTTTGCCTTTAGAACAGAAGGGAATGGCTGTAATTGTCCTTTTCAGCCTAATAGTGCTTTTTCTGTAGATCAGAAATGTTATTAACTAGCCACACTGGTAATTTTTATATAATCTGTGGTGTGCTAATGCAGAAGTTTTGAGCTGTGCTGGTGTCATTCTCTGTACATAATATGATATAATTGACACAACTCTTTCTTTCTCTCTCTCTCGCTCTCTTTTTTTTTTTTTTTTTTTTTTTTTTTTTTTTTTTTTTGGTTGGTTTTTTCCTAGTGAAACTTTTCAGTAAAGTAATTTTGAACCTTGGCCAAAACTCAAAACCTATCATCTGCTTTTTACATGGCAGCAGCACCTAGCAAAGGTGTGGCCATACCTGTGTTGGCAAAATACCATGGAGCATCTCCTTGTGATTTTTTTCTCTCTTCTGTCAGACAGGGTGCCAGGACAGGGACTTGTTGCTTGGTAATAACCTTCCTTTCTCAACTAGAATGCCAGACACCACACTTCTAAGAAGGGTTGCAAACATGGAAATGCAGTTAGTTTTATTGCAAACAACTATTCTAAAGTATTTTTTTTCTTTCTAAAACACAAAAGCGATAGAGTTTATTGTTAAAAGGGAACCTAAATATTTAGTAGACTCAGTTACTCACCTTTATTAATCAGAAAAAATATTGAAGTTTCTTAACACAAGTATAAAATAAAGCTATCTAAGGTAGAAATTTGCTGGTGAAGATGCTCTGTCAGTTTGAGAATCTGACTGACCTCTTGGTTTTTGCTTTAGAATTGCTGGCTGGATTGTTGTCTCTTCCTGCTTCCTACCTGCATCTTTGAACCATGTCCCTTTCTTTCATGACTTAGTGGTTGATGTGGTTGCACCATCCTGTGACCTAACATCTGACACTTAAACACTGGTGGGAAATTTAGCTCTTTTTGTGGATATGTAGGAGAAAATTGTTGGAGTAACCTATAGTTTAAGTGAATGAGGTCACATAGGGACAGGCCCTCTATGCAACCTAGCAAACAGCAGTGGCTACTAATGAATGCTTGGGGAAGACACGTAAATAATGTCTGGAACTGTAGAATTTAAATGTTTTTCTGTGTATTTAGAAATACCCCAGAATCCAGTGTTTTAAAATGCCTTTTGAATGGTCCTAAGACCAAGGTTAACAAAGCTGCTAAAGTAAATTTCTTTTTTTCTACATATTCTGCTATTTATTTCTTGTTGCTATTGTTACCACTTAAATAGTGCCTATATTGTTTACAGTAGTGTCCACAGTATTAATATTTGAAGTTACTTACAATAGCAGGTATTAAATGTTCAAATGAAATCATAATTTAGAAGATGAACCTTATTTAGTTTGGCAGAGTTCATGTATTGTCACACAGCATAGATAAACCGTTACTGTGTTTCATGCTTCAGAACAGAGGATATTACTGAACTAATATAAGGCAAATTTATTTTGTAATCCAGCTTGGGTAACCATGTTTTTATAAAACATATTACCTTTTTTTTATTATTATTTGTGGATTGTTTCAGTGAGGGTGTTTTTTTTGTTGTTGTTCTTTTTGTAATTAGCAATGCTGTACCATATTTCATGCATGAAATAAAGGTGTAAACTTATGCACAAATCCAAAATGGAGGTCCTTATCAGAGCAAAACTGGAGGAACAAAACAAAATGGCAGTACTAAAGCAGAGGTTCCCAAACTGACTCTGCTGAAGTTTGGTCACTGACCTTGATATCTAAAGGACTATTGGTGCCACTGGTGTTAATTTCTCTTTATAGGTATTTTTTAGGTTTATAGGTATCTCTCAGAGCAGGACCTCTATCCTACATTCATCAGCCTGTGAACCACCTGAAACCAGGACCCAGCCCTGTGCTTAGGGGTTCATCACCCCCTACTTCACTCCATCCTTTTGCCATCTATCAAAATCTACCCCTGTGCAGCAGGTCCCCTTGGAAAGCTCTCTCATAACAGTATCTGATTAGAAGACATTTGAAGTGAAATGCAAGCATGATACTTGTTCTGAGTACAGCTGGAAGTGCTATAATGTTCCATGCTTAGGAATAATGTGTGGCAAGTGACTGGTCCCACAAACCCTTCTGCAGCTAAGTAATCCTATCAAAGGCAGTTGAGTGCATTTGATTAAGGATTACATGCGATTAGTAGTCTGCAAGGTTGAGAGTACAACTTGTGCCATTAATGAGTATTCACATATTAATGCTGCTTTGAGCAGAGATTGAACTAGATGACCTCTGAGGCTTGCTCCTACTAGAATGATTTTTTGATTATCACACTTGTATTATGCAAATAGATAACTTCCTTTATAAAAAAAAAAATCATTAGTTGGATAAGCTGAAGTCTTGTAAGTCCCTGCCATTATTTTACCTAACTGCATCTTGTTGTAGCATGGAGTTGCAAATGTGATCCAAGTTTAAGATTTAAAACAGTAAGAGGAATAAACCCATGCCTTCTCTGTGTATTGCTTCAAATTCTTTGTATACAGTTTTATGCCAGATTGAATTCCTTGTGTAGCAATGGTTTCCTAGCATACAGTTGACTTGTTCTAGAATTAGTTCAGAATAGAGTGCCTGAAAATTTGATGCTTTATGTGCAATTGAGGTGTGTGAATTGATTGAAACTTACTCTGCCTAATTCAGGTACCACTAGTACTGAGACTATGGTAACAAAGGTATCAGTGCAGGTTAGCAGCCTAAGAAAGGTTTGAGGCCCTAAAAACTTTCCAAAGCAAAGACTCAGAATGTGAGAAATATTAAAAAAAAAAAAAAATCCCAAACCCACTACCAGCCCAACAAACCCCTCTACTGTTAGAATACACTATGTAAAATCTGAATACATGTAGATATTGAGACACAGCTGGTTGACTTTAATAAACAATAATCCTTCTCATGTGCAGGGAATCATACGGATTTTCTTCTGCATCTGGATAAACTTTGTACCCATTGATACTTCTATAACTGTTCTCATTTAGTATTGTTAATTACTTACTTTAAGCAAGAAGTTGGTGATAAGAGAAGAAATCTCTAAACTGCTGCCTGATAAAGGCCAATCACTTTCACTTGCATGCAATTAGAAATATTTTTATGTAACATTTTAAGCCTCCCAATAGTTGAATTAATCTCAGTAACAGGCTATAGTTGTTTTCATGTCCTATTGATAGCGTATTTCAGGAAAACACTTGGTTGTATGCTTTTATTTAAAAATACAAGAAGTATGGTAACATCACAACTAATGTGTTAAGGACCTGGCAGGTCTCTTGGGCTTTTAGGCAGTATAGAAAGTAATTGAAAGGAATAAGAGGTGCTAGGAAGGAGTGGAGTTATTTCTTTATGCTGCTCTTCACCGCAAGGATGTGGGCATTTTATTCTTTTGAAATAATGTTGATTGGATGTTATCTGATTATGGGATTAGAGTGGCAAAAGACTGAATGCTAGAATGAAGTGCTAAAGACTCGTAAGTCACCAGGACTCGATGCTATTCATTCCTTTAGTGGTTCTAAAGGATGAAGTGGCTGATCTGCTAAGAAGAATGCATCTCGTTAGGATGAGATGCTGTGCCAGGAGACCGGAAGCTGTCAAGTGCTGTACATACTGTACTTCTAAACTGAACACAAAGAGCAGAGCTGGAATTTGCAGACCAAGGACTCTTATTTTAATGCCACTTAAGTAGCTTTGAATTCTGCATGGATAGTCTAGTAGTTCTGTGAGCACAAGATACAACAGCTTTCTATGCAGTTGTATCTTAGAGGTAATGAAAAATACCAGCTGCAGCTGGGGTACTTGTCATGTGTCTCTTGCTTGTGTGTTTTCTTCCGTAATTACAAGGGCATAGGCTGCAGTCTGTACTTCAGTTTGGTCTGTTTGTGGGTTGGTCTTCTTGGATTTCTGAAATCTCTGAATTCTTATTAAACTGTAAATGACTTTTCAGTTTTCCTTTTTGATAAAGTTTGAAATCAGGTAGTGGATTTGAAAGTTAGAAAAGGCCAGGCCTAACTAAGCAGACATGTTTAACTGCATTAATCTCTTCTGTGTTTAGCAGTCTAAACAATGACTAAGTTGCTTCTGTTATTAGTAGACAAGAGAGGGATGGACCTCTATACTGATACGCTCACACACCCTGTTTAGTTCATCCCACCTTAAACTTGCAGCGTATGGCCTTTGGCAGGAAATTGTACCCCATGCAATTTTGGTGAGGCTTTGTGAGTTGTCATTTTTGATGCCATTGTGGGGATGATGACCAGTGATGCAGAGGTGGAACTGAAAGCTAAAGCACTCCAGTAGTATGCTATGCTGCTTTCAGTGGCAGAGCTGTGATTTACCTTGGAATTTACACTCAGGTAACAACAGCAGTTTCTTAAGTACTGACATTTGTAGCTGCAATTAGCTGTGTCATCTTGTTCTCTCACTTTCCCTCCTGTTGTATTAGCACAGTGATTTGTGCCATCATGCAGTGACTTGAATCAGAAAATTGATCCTGACTTAGAGAGGGGTCTGTGGCAAGCAGCAATTTCTAACCCAAGCTAGTTCCTCACTCTAGTCTAGAGGGTGGCTCCACCAGGAGATGGGATCGTGACCTAAGGATCAGAACAAGCAGCAGGAGTGTCCTCTCTCTTTGAACTGGCATTTTACCAGAATAGATGCTCATCAGATTATGCCTCTAGAATCTGTGACTCATCTTGCCATCAAGTAAGCATCCAAAGTAAAATACTGAATTCATTCTGTAAAATCAGAGAAAGTTGTGAGAAACTTGAAGACAGTCTTCCAAAGCTGTCTGTATTACCACGATGGTGGTAGATGATATTTGGTGGTTTTAGCTACAAAATAATTCATGCTGGAAGGAGTAATTTGAACTACTTGAAGATAATTCTATATTACAAGCAAATGATCTTCAAAAATACATGTATCATTATAGATACCCAGGTGAAAGCCTCTTTGAAGAGAAGAAATATATTAATGTATAAGAAACATCCCTAAACTGTATTAAAATGGTGCTCTGCAGTAGCATTAAATGAAAGTTCTTTATCTGGGCATCTCTGCTTAGATTAACCATCTATCTGGTTTAATGAATTCATTTATACTTTATCAATCACTGCATATACATATCCTTTGTGTTTTAAATGCTATTGTTAAGTAACAAGTTCTTGAAAACTAACTAAAGTATTTTCAGTAACTTTACACAAAATAAAGTTGCTTTATTTCTTGCTTTCAGTTAAATTACTTCAGATCTGTAAATTTTCAATAATGGCAATACATTCATTCTGCCATTTGGAGGAGCCTGTGCCACAGAATAATGATCTGAAGAAAGCTCACTCATTTGCAAGGAAGAGTCTTCATTTGGGAATTAGCACTGATGCAGCTCAAGGGTGCTTTTTCAAGTCCAGGTAAGTTTTTTTAAAGTATACTTACTTGGGTTTGATATGCTGGCATTTCATTTACATTAGCATATGTGCTGTATCCTGTCAGAGCCTTTGTGTTGGTCATTTGACACATGAAGTATGTTGAAATTAAAAGGCACATGTAGGAGTAGACATACTTACAAGATGAGTGGAGGAAAATAGTCCAGAAAATAATTCTAGCACCATTTATTATCTCTGGAGTAGCTAGAGATATGGAGGTTATGATCTTAATTCCCTTTTGCTACATGCTTTTTCAGACATTTTGTATGTGTTTATTATATAAATTCAATATTTTGCTAAGCCTGAGTTGTTGTTTTGGATCAAAATGTTACTAAGTCTCAAGTCATTCAGAGGCAGTAAAAAGGAAGGTGCAGGTAGGTTTTCACAACTTGGAAAATTTTCTACTTAAAAAAGTCAGCATTGGAATTTTAAAAAAAATATTTAAATCTAATTTTTTAAAGTTTGTTATTAAATCTTGACATTGTAACACTTGACCAGGATTTAATTTTAGACTAATGGTTTCTGTATGTAGTGTTTATTTTTTTTTTCAAGACATCCAATTACTTTTATAACTTAATCATGACTTCACAGCACAAGTTAGTTTCTAGTAATGTTCTGTATGGGAGCTGTATGCAATGTACATTCAATAAGAACTCTGAGCAGTAAATTAATAAAATAATTGTGAATATTTAAACAGGCACTTGAATTTCTTGTGTTCTCATTGCAAACTGCAGGGATTCTCTAACTGGCAATGGGTTTGGTGTTCCAACCAGCAGCCAAATAAATGATAATTTATTGAAAAAAAAACCAACATCCAAATGCTTCTTATCAGGTAGAGTACAGTTAGTCAGCCTTTTCAATGGTGCACAAATCAAGAATTGTTTAATGATATCTGTCCACTTTTTTAGACAAATTATTAGTTAAATTACTGGATCACTTGCATCTTTCTAGGTGCATATACGATCTGAGAAGCCTTAACAATATCATTTGTCATGCAAAAAATCCTGCAGAGTTAAATGGTTTTCAAATTTCTCAGGTATATTACTGTGGTATCTTTGGGGTCTGGAAACAGAGGCTCCTGTTCTGCATGTTTTTGTGCACATGTTTGACTTCAGGTCAGTGCCTTCCTGGTAGAGAACTGATGCTGAGAACTTTTACATAGAAATAACATCAGGTTTTTTTAAGTGTAAGCCTTTAGTTTAGTCCTCTCATTCTTGTAGGAAGTATGAAGGTGCTGTTTTAAATAAATGCTTTATAAATGTAATGGATAATTAGAAGTCAGAAACTAGTTTAAAATAGCTTTTGAACTGTTAGTGTACTCCAAACAGGAACAGCAGTAGTGAAAAAGAGGCTGTTGCTTCAGTGTACTTCTAAAAATTGAAATGCATGTCAATAAAATCATCACAAACCAGAATTATCTGGTCCTATTTTGCAGTATGAATGCTGTGAATAGTGTTCACTAGATAGAATTTTAAGTTGTTTTTTTTTCAATGATACAGAATTATAAAAACTGAGGGCTTTGGTGTATCCAAATTTATTTTTAATGCAATTGAAGAACAATATTTATTCTTAAGCTTATTAGGTCCTGTTGGTGAGAATCTATTCTAGCTGCACATGAAATCAGACTTTAATGGAACACAGTTCCATTGAACCCAAAGTAAGACAAGAGTAAAACAGAAACCAAGTTCTGTATTATTCATAACAATGCTTATGGTGTCTATAATATGGATATTGAGAGCAGCAAGTATATTTTTTTTCCAGACGCTTTCAGCAGAACTGTTGTTTTCCTAACACAACCTCTGGTACAAGGATAAAATTGGGTTTTTGTCAAAGAACAGAGTCCTGTATCTGAAGAGCAAGAAGGTAAGGTATTGACATTATATCGTTTCAGCAGCAGTTGACAGTAATTTTGGTTATTTGTTACTTTGCACAGAAGTATACAAAAGTACTTGATTCATCATGCATCAAGAAGTCTCAAACATTTTATATCGGTTCCTTTTTGCTTGCTGGGGTTTTTTTTTACCGTTTTTATCTCATGGGTGGAATTTCTGAAAGCATTCAGCTCTGCTTTCCAAATGTGTTTTCTGTGAAATCAATGAGCTGACCTGAGTGGGAATGAAGGTTGGTTTATCTTTGGTGAGTCAAAGTTAAGTTGTCATTAAGTGATGTTGAAATACCATCCTTCAAATGCTAGGTCCTTGACATTCAGTGGGATGAGAATCTCAGAACTGACTACTGGGGACTCCCAAGCTACAGATCAGGTAAATAACTTCTTTGGAGGAGGAAATTAAAGGTGTCTTCTTTTCAAAATTATGATAATTAAGTAGCAAAGTGTGCAACTTAAACTATAAATATTTCCCACTTAACATTTAATTTAAAATAGACATATCTATATTTGTGAGAGGATTTGTTAGTTGCAGTTTGAGCCTTATATAATTATCTAACATTTCAGCAGTACTGTTTCTGAAGAGGACTTCTATACTGACACAGAGCATGAATATCTAGTTCTAATCCGATTTTCCAACGTGAACCTGTGTGTAGTTGGTCCAACTACTGTGGTTTTCATTTTGCAGTGATATCTTTTGATATTGAATGTATAATTTAGAACTAACAGTTTCCATATTAGAGGAAGTGATAGGGGCTCTGTTCAGATTGTGGGATTAACTTGGTTTATATCCTGTTTCAGCTAGTCCCCACTTTCTTCGAAGACAGGGTAACTCGGTTTGTGTTGTGACAGCTCAGCATAGTTTGTAACAGAGAGCCTTAACATCACCCAGAACTGGTGCTGCTGTACTTTATTTCTGCTCTTGGAAAGTAGAATGGTGCTGCAGCCTCTGTACTGGGGGTAGGAAACTTGGAGAGAAATGGTGTACAATGGCAGCAGGAGCTCTTATGGCCACCCCTGATAGCTTGTCCTAGTTCATAATCCAGGGTCGTCTTTTACTCTGCTTTTTTGGGGGGATGGGGAGGAAAAAGTGGAAAATAGTTCTGTAATTGTTTAAAAAAACAGTAAGTTTTCCTTGTTAAAAAACAAAAAGTTTTTCTTCTGTCATAGTGTTTCCAAGAGAAAACATGACAGATTTGGGTATTTGTTTTTAAGACTTAACCAATTTCAACTATAGACTTACTTCCTTGCCACCGTCAAAATCAGGAAGATAATATAAAAGGATCACTATTTTAAGATCAAGAATAAAAATTGAGAGTATTTAAAGATAAAAGATTACAACAAATCAAAGAAATACATGTATTACCTTTTAAGATATTTAACTTCAATGGGCTGTTAACATCAGTGAGACATATTTAGGGTTTTCTATGTTCAGTTCTATAGGCAATATAGAATGTGAGAGAAACAGCTGCATCTGAAATAGATCATCTGCTTTAAGAAAGTAAGCGACTATTTCTGCCAAGCAGTTGGTAAAAAAAACCTATTAAAATACAAGTGGCTTTATAGCTTCCTAATTAATTTAAGTGCATAAAAGGAGTATCACGTGCTTGTAATAAGTTGTGTGTTCCTAAGTGGTGATGAATACAAGGTTTGGGGTTTTTTTCCCCTATAGAAATGAGTAATCCTTGTAATTCTTACCACAGGATATACTAAACAATTGGGGGCGAATTCCTGTACCTCTTTAATTCATAAAGTTGTAAAAAATCTGAGCAACAGTTACTAAAGCTTCTTTATAATAAAAAAAAAACTGTGTAGTACACAGCACATTCAGTCTTAGAGAAGTGACGTATTTTAAGAGACAGTTCATATCACTGTAGGAAAGTTTGTGCCGTTAGCACTCTAAAATAAAAGTGTCTGAGCAATACATAAGCTGTGCATGTACCTCTCTCAGTGGGTAACCCATTGATATATTAGTTTTATAGAATATCTTTGTTCCACTGTTTTTTGGAACACAGCTTCCTGCCCACTCAGAAAGATGTATCTTAACTTCTTCTTGGGACTTGTGTTCCAAGAATGTATGAGAGGGCTATGTGGAGCTTACCTTAGGGCTTAGCAACAATGGTAGGACTGGATACCACCCAATGTGCTGCACTGATTTTGGGTCCCAACATCATGATATTTTTTTGAGAGCAGACACAGAAATTTGTTATCCTGGTCATGAGCATCTAGCTTAAATGCTCTCCTCTTGGATCCCACTCTTTTATTGTTGTCATATTGAACTGGTTGGTTATGTTCTTGAAGGAGGAGTCTGTTGCCTTATCTGCAATACAGCTATGGGAGTTTCAGAGTCTTCCAAGAGAGGATATCTCATTCCTGACGTGCTCACCAAGAAGAGGTGATGAAGCCTATGTAGTGCTTTGAAGATTAACTTCATTATCATGCTGTGGAATGGTAATTGTGTGTGTTATGGAATACCATCAAAAAGAGCAGTGAAGTTGATTTTTAAGGAGTAGATTTAAGTATTGCATCATTCAATATGCTTTCTGTAAGTTAAAAGTATTTTAGATTAATTTTTACAGAATTTCAGAGTATCGAGAAATTATAATTTCTGTATATAATAGACTACATTTATTGGCAGGTCTTTAAAGTGTTCTGTTAACTATTTACAATGAGATAATTTTTCTAAATAGAGATATTGTGTGTTTAACAAGATTTTCTATGTAAGTATGCCCTTCTAATTAATTTATGATAGCATGCTATACAAGAATTGTCATGTTGAGTTTTATTTTCAACTTTTTTCTTACTGAGATTCATCAACTAGCAAACAAAAAACCCCCACTTTTAAGCACCTCACTTTTTAACACATATTGATCCCTGAGATGAGAACATCCATGCTATTAAAAGTAAATATTGTACTATTTTTTTAATAACTAATATACCTATCAGTATATATGCTAGGTTCTAGTCGCTTCAGTTCTTAGTGAGGCACATACAGTTCACCTTTGATAGGTACGTTACAATTGTAGATATTTCACTTTATCCAAAGATTCCTGAGAGTAGAGGTCTTAATTTAAGGGGATGCAGAGATAGGGAGACAAAAACAGTGCATTTCTCTAGAGTCTCTTTTGGAAGCTGTTGTAAAGGAGTGACAAGTAAAGAGGACAATGCATTCTTGTTTTATCAGGTGATGCTGGTGTCTCAACTCAGTTGTCTTGGAGTTACCATTCATAGTGTACCAGGGACAATGCAGTAGTTTAAACTTTTTTTTTTTCATTTGTTTTGTCCCTTAAAGAACACTTGGATAAATAATTAAACTTTTTTCCTTTAGAAGAAAAAAAGTCGAGGTTTTTGTTTGTTTTTTTTTTTTTTTTAACACCACAGCTGGAATTGGCAGATGCTGTTTCAAACAACCTAGTGAAGTGCAGGTACATGTGGAAGTACTATTGTGCAGCTGAACTAAAGGAATTTTGCTGGATAACTGCTTGCCTGTTATTGTCGTTGGCACGTTACAGGTAATTTCCAAAGCTGTAGTCTGGCAGAGGAATAATAATTGCTTTTATGTGTATTTTTCAAGCCAAGACACACACTTTATTTTTACCAGTGTTTTTACAAAGATTCAAAATTACCACAACATTGTTGCTAAAAAAAAAAAAAAAAAGTTTGTTTTAAAAGAAAAGGAGGTATTAAGAGAATAGTGACACCTGAATGGCACAGGGAAAACTTTTGTCAGATGAACTCCTGACGGAATCTGGCAGAAATTCAAAGTCTAGTTTGTATCTAGTAATTCCATTAGCATTTCAAAGGTTGATAATGTTCTGGGAATGACACAGGAGGGATTATTTTTAAGTTAAGAATTAGAAGTCTAAAATGTTGTCGGTGCTAGGAATATTGTTGCTATCTTGCAATAGGTAAACGGACTATATCTGAGACACTCGGTTTTCTATCAGACATTTCTCTACTTTATTTGTACTGACATAATTAAAGTATCAGCCACCTTTCCCCGGTGTGAATAGAGCTGTATCAGTATAAAACTATCTGTTGGTAGCTTATTTCCACATTGAAGGAAACAACCTAGGAGTGTTGGCCCAATTCCAGGAATTGTTTGTAATTATATTGCAGTTGCTATGCCAGTATAAACTATTCCTATTGCAGATCTTGCACCAGATGAAAGTGACTTCAATCTAGTTTATTTGCCCTTATCCATACAGCCTCATAAAAAATTATACCACTTCAGTTTCACAGATTTGATTTGCCTTTGTAGGCAGACTTGCTCTTTACACTGACTTATCTCCATTTATTCTAAAGGATATAAACAATGACTGTTTTGACAATGAAAATGCATCTTCTGTTCTGATATAAGCCTAATCTATTCTGTTAATGCTACAACAAGTATATTTACTGTGAAGGTTAAAATATTTCCATCTGTCTGTGTGCACCAGAGCCTCTAGAGCAGCTGTCCCCATCCTGAATCCTAACAACTCTGTTATTCAGCATGGAGTACAATGTTTTATGTACTCTTATCAACTTTCAACTGCTCTTTTATAGATCAGTGTCTTGCCTTACTTTTCTACTATCCAGTATGTGTTACCTAAGAAAGAGTTAGGAAGGCTGAAGTCAGAATATAAGAACTTGGATGGCTTGCAAATAGGGCTGATCTGCATGTGCTTGTTATATACAGATACTGTTGAGTAGATTCAGATCATCTCTGTTTTAAAGCTACATGTGAGGGAGAGATCTTTGATCCCATCTTAAAATGTGGGGAGGGGATTGTGATGGGGAAAAAACCTGAAAATCAGTATACTTAGACTTATTTTATACTTGTCTAAGCCTGGCAGCAGTAAAGAAAGGACCTTGCCAGAGACTAACAGGAACAGAAAGAGTCAAAAACCTAGGGACCTTTGACCGTTCAGAGAGCATTCACTAACTTTAATTAGCTGATCTCTGTCCTGTGCTGACTGTTTCTTCCACCTCTAGCTGTCCATTCTACCTCTTCACTTCTGCTTCATTCCTGCATACTACATATCCTCCCTCCCACCCAATGTGCCCTCCTTACCCTGTGCCTTCTTCTATGTTGTTTGCAAGCAAAAGCCACCTGCAAAGTAGAACTACTGTTACATTTACTGCAGTCCTGCTGTTTGTGCTGTGTGTGGACTTTTCCCCTGTGCTGTCTTACCTGTTTAGACTTGTTTTTCTTTTATGTGGTCAGGGACCTTTTACTATTCTGTGTATTTGCTCTATCCAGCATAAATGGACCTTCAATTTTCATAAGTCCTTATAAGACCTTAAGTGTAGTTTAGAATAATGTTCCTTTATCCTGTTCTTTTATAAAAATCATTCATAGGCAAATGACCACCCCTAATGAGATGAAATATGAGATTCCATGGGATAAAAAGGAATTTTGCTCTTCAGTTTTTTTATAGGTGAACCAGTGATTTAAAAGTATGTCACAGCTGTGGTTATATTAGTGTCCAACATAATAGGATGAATGTTTCAGAATGAATTTTCTATTTGCTGTGTTTGCATTGTACTTGCACTGTTTTGGAAATTGCTGGTTTGTTTTCCATGTCTTACAGCTATATAATGTGCTTTCTAGAAACCATTTTGGTAGGTGTGGGTTGCTTGTCAGAAATCCATTCTGAAGCTTGAGTGCAAAGGAAGCAGGGTACTAATGATGAATAAGAATGGATATCTTGAGGATAACAATGGATTTTCAAAAGCAGTGGCATTCTGGTAAGAATTTGCATGTAATTTATTAAACACTACGTGATAGTTCTCAGTAAAATGTGTTTGTGTCTCTCTCTGAGGATTTGTCTGATGAAATTTTATTCTAAAATGTGAAAAGTAGGAGGATTCCTCTATATCATGAAGTATTTTAAATTCTGAAGCATTGTACCACAACTTTACTTAGCATTGAGTTCTTGCATACAAAAATAGTGAAAACATCTTTTTAGAAAAGTAAGTTATTTTAGAGAGGGAGTTAGTGGCCATTTATGGCTCACTGTTTGTGAGCCTGTTTCTCTGAATATTTAGAACTGAATATTTTTGAACTGTCATTTTAAAAAGCTGGGGTTTTTTTCACTCAGTATAATCTCTCATTGCATATTTCACCACTACACATAAGAATATTCTAACAGACATTGCATCCAGCTTTGCAGGAAATATAAAACACAAAATTATTGACAAAATAATCATAGCTGGAAACTTTTAATCCTCATATTGGTTAAAAAATATGGCAGCATGCCAAGTTACTGATTGGTACTGCTTTGTTGGAAGTTTCACACCATTTAAACAATGTACACAATTAGAAAGTGCAAGTGAAAACACCAATGAAAGTTTTACTATAACTGCAGTGTAGTACAAGAAATTCCCTTGAATTTAGTATTTGAAATAACTTAGGCCAATAATTCCCTAAGCAAAAATCTTTCACCAAAGCCGAGTATATTCTTATCTGGGTAGATTATGACTTCTTGAAATTAACAAAGAATTTGTGCCTCTTTTTTGTCCTATTCTTTGAATCCCACTGGTGGTTTATATTGAAGTGGAACTGTTCTGGTGGCAGCTGTCAGTTCTTAAAGCTTCTTGGTAAGGGTATTTTGAGGTGCTGGATGTGCGTATGCTCTGTAGCAAAGAGCTGCACAGATACTGCGCATTCTTCTGATGAGCCAGTTTCATAGCTGAGCTAGCTGTTCCAGAGCATGCTACTTCCAGTGAAATCAGGGTTTAGACACACCTCAGGAACTCTGAATTTTGTCATGCCCTGCAGAAAGCAGCGGAGGCTCGGGAGCCGATTGACAAGCAGATTAGGCGTTAATCGGATAGTCTGTGTTGGTCAGAGGGGTGGTGGTTCATGTCTCAGTGGTAGCAGTGGGCCTGTCAGAGGCCTTAGCCCTGCTGAGAGGCAAGGATAAGGAGCTCAGACACATCCTTGTGCCGACACAGATACTTCCCATGGACACACAGTGAGAGCAGGAAAACAGGGGTGTATTCTCATGGGGGTGAGCACCAGCCAGGCTGGGAGAGCATAGCTGCTCTGGACTCCATTGCACGGTATAGATGCACATCATAACAGGTACCTAGGGCAGCATTAATTGAAACAGAGCATCCTCTAAGATACTGGGGGAGGAAGGACAGAAAATGCCTGGTAGGTGAGCTCCTGAGAGGTCTGTGGCCGCACTCCAAAGGTCTGATATAAGTATATAAGTTAGACCTAAAAAGATTAATGTAAGCAGTCTCCTTATTTGAAATTAGATTGGCAAGCAAGGTGACTAAGAGTGACTGTTTAATATCCCTTTCTGTAACATTCAGTTTTTCATTTTACTTTTGAGGTAGGAAGGAGGGAGATAAAATCTGGCCCTCAAAGTACTATGTACTCATTCCAGTGCCAAAATACGAAACACAAATCAGCACCTTAAATTTAGGGGCATACTAGGTTCCCTTAACTGCTCTTGGACAAATATGCATGTTAGCTATATGAATGTAAACTTAGCTGCTTTGATGTACTTATAAGTGGATTTTTTTGACTGCTGTGATTCTGTGGGCTAATGTAATAAGAAGCTAATGGAGAGGAAGCTAGGCTGCTTTACAACTTTTTTTTTTTTTTTTTTTTTTTTCTTGCCAGGCTAACCTTTCAGTCAGGTTCATTGCATGTCAAGTGTTTGGTTAATTATTTTATCTTATTTATATTTTAAACCAACTTTTTTGGGGGGGAGGGGTGAAGGGAGAGGGGGCTAAGGGTGTCGTGTTAAGTTCTTAGTTTTAAATTCCCCCAGATTCTGAAGGAGGATACCAGTGAAGAAAAACCTACTTTGCAATTTCTGTATTGTAGAGGTATCTTATCTGTAGTTGCAGTAGTTATAAAAGTCAAGTCTGGAGTGTCTTTTTTTGTTGATCTTTTCTAAGATGACTGTACTGACTGGTATGGTTTCAAATACAAACAGTTAAGTTATTGACTTGTAAAAGAGTTGACTGTCATTTTCTGCTCAATTCCTCTTTTGCTAAATGATTTATGTGATATTAACTTCATTTGTGACACTTTAGTAGGTGCAGGCCTGAGGGAGAAAATGTTATAGTTCTTTCACAATTCATTAGTTTGTGGATATTTCTGTTACGTTGTTTCCACACTGAATGACTCATATGTTAAATGAACATACCAGCCCTAAGGCATGCCCTTGCTATTGCAGCCTACAGTGCAACTTGATGCCATTGCACATTAAAATGTGGAAGATGCTCATATCCGTTTGAATCCTTGGGAAGTTTTGTGCACTTCGGCCATGTGTGCTAGCAATTACTCAGCGTGTGTTCTTTCAAAAAGCTGTGGTTTACCATGTCTGATTGCGCTTTTTCACACTGTTGATTTGCTGAGTTTGTAAGCTACATCTATCTTGTGAGCCTAAGTTGGAACTGAGAAATAGTAATTTTTAGTTTTTTTTTTTCTTTTAACAAGGTGGTACAGTTTCATTGTATTCATTTCTGGACTGTTTGATGAGAGGCTACAGAAGTATCTGATTTGCATTGCCACCTGTGCATTTTTTGAAGTATTTTGACAGATTCAGAGATTGTTTTATCTTGGAAGTTGATAGCACAGATCTAATGCTCTCCACATAGTGAAAACACTAATTAGTGTTAGATTGAACAAGTTGGACCTGATTACCTTAGCTCTCCTTGAATTTTGGCTTTCTTACCCATTTGATTTTTCATTGTTTAATAAGAATGTGAAAGACGAAACAGATTTACCTATTGATGAAATCACAAAAATTATCACATTACAGATGCTTCACAACAGAATGTTGCTAGGAGCAAGCTCTTTAGTATTTATAACAGGGAGAGAGATGTGCACTCACAGCAGTGAGAGGAAAGGCTTTGAAAAGTATATGAAGTAAAACTTTTTTGATATTGTTTTGAATCTTTAAGATGTTTGGGCTTTTTTTCATGTGCCATATAGTGGTGTTAACTCTAAGCCTTCATTGATTCATATAGTGAAAGTATGTCTCCAGAATTTTTGTTGTGTGGTTTTGTTTTGTGGTTTTGATAGGAGTAAGACAGACTGCTGCGACAGGATAGATAAAACATATCACAAGGCAGGTATTTTGGCTTTTAAATAATGATCCTGTTCTGTTGTGCATAGTTTGCAGTAGAGTTTATGCCAGAACAAACAGATGCATTTATGAGAAGACCACTCTTCAATATAAATTTTTCACTCAACATTACTCATGGCTGAACGTTGGGTGCAACTTTTTCTGTCTGTGTCCCTGCTTGTTTTTGTGAGGAGGTTGTCACTGCTCACCTAACTCTACTTTCACTGATGGGGAGCTTGTCTATCCCGTCCCCTGTCAGCTGTGGCAGCAAGACTAGGCATGTTAATGAAAACTATGTGCAACTGTTAACAGCACCGATTGCAATTGCACAGGAAACACTGGAAGGCAATAAAAGCAACTGTTTCAATCCTGTTTGCAGTTCTAGCACCCCCAGATCAAGTCATCTCAGGTCACTTAAGGATGTCTCACTAAAATGGTATTAAAACACAAAAAGTTATAACAAGTCTACTGTTTAATCTTCAAGTGGTGTTGATGTATAGGCAAGAAGAAGGAGGTAGCAAAGTGAAAATACATCAGAAATTACTGCTCTGGCCAGTTGATGTGTTTGAAAGACTAGTGTGAAGATGCAGAATGGTAATCTTGTACAGCTACATTTGCTTTTAATAGACGATAGTAACAACTGCAAGCCAGAAAGCGGACATGCTGGTGTATTCCACATCTGCAGGTATAAAAACTGCCTCGCCGGGCTTCTTGCAGTCTCCTCTCTTCCTAGTCTTTGGCTTGTCAAGAGCCTTCCTTTGTTTGCCAGGAGAGATCCTGGAATCATGTTCGCGTCTCCTCCAGCATGCACAGTTTTAGTCCTGTTCCCTCACTTTCCCACCTGTTCCAGAGCATTTTGTCTGTTCCTGTACTGCATGATGAAGATGAGCAGCTCTCAGGTAAAGCTCAGGGGCTGAGTTTTGATGAACAAATCAGGATTTCTTACAAGTATAGAAGGAGCATCGATATCAGGGGCTGGTGGTACCGTCCCCTTCCTTTTCCCGTGGAATCCTTCGGTGCTTTTCTCTCGGGGGAGGGGGCAGGTAGTTTCACCGGTGGCAGTGCTCAGCTCTGCCGGTTACAGGCGCACGGACCGTGTCGCACATGAGCACGTCCGAGTGGCCTCGGGGTGTTCCCCGTGAGATCTGTCCTCGAGCCAGCGCGCTGCCAGAAATTTCCCCATTGGGATGGTCCGGGCATCGCCTCGGTGCCTTCAGCCCTCTCGGGCGGGAGGCGAGAGGCTCCTGCCCGGGCTCGGCGGCACTAGGACCCGGTGGGTCGTGCCTCCCTCCCTCCCCAGGTTGCTGGCGGCGGCCCCGGGGAGCGGCCGGGGCCGGGGCCGCGGCTGGAGCGACCTTTGCCCGCCGAACAGCCGCTCCACGCTGGCTTCATGTCAGGTTTCTTTTGTTCTTTTATAGCAGAAACTCAACTCTTCCTTCCTTCAGTGGTTATGCGGGGGATTGTGGCACGTGTTTGCCTTCAAAATCGCGCTTTGGCTAATGTTAAAATACGTCGAATTTAATGCCTACATGACATTTGCACTGCAAGACTTTTACAGCAACTACTATGTATCCTGCTGAACTCTTTGTAGTATAATATTCGAAACAAGACCGTAAGAATAAGAGTTCTAACTATTAAATTAAAATTAGACTGCAGCAGAAGTTGATGCATTATCTGACACTTGGCTTCTGTAGTGCCTGTCACAAAGTAATGGCTCTCTTAAACTGTACATTAATCTTCAACAAGTTCAAAAATGTCTGCTTCAGTCCAGAAACTCTTATTACCAAATAAATAGCTCTGGTACTGTTAGAAGTGTCCTTAACAAGAAATTCCTTTACATCTAAATGAAGTAAGTTCACACCTTTTTCTCCCATGAGTTTAATTTATTGCTCTTGCCCACCTTCTACTTAAAAGGAAAAAAGCATGGGGCAACTTTGCAGGTAAATGTCCGATGAGGTATATTTCAAGTTATGTACATTCAGAATATACTATCAAGCATGTAATAGCTTTAGAAAAGCAAAATGTCACTTTTATTTCAGAAAGGCAGTCTTTGTTAATGGGATGTGTTATTAAAATGATCACAGGTAGAAACTATACAACTGAAAGGTAAATCTGTCAAGTGACAGTTCTTGCACTGAAATACACAGCCCATGGAAACAGCAAAACAGAGTAAGTTACTCTGGAGAATAATTTTTATGTTCTTAGTGTCCTGGTGGTGGGTGGTTTGCTGCTTTCAGAACACAGATGATGTTGCCTTTTGTGTTCAGAAATTTTATACAGCCTTTCTGCAACCTGTTGCATTGCTTTTATTCCAGATAGTTTTCCTGTCATTGCTGGCAGTAAGGTCTTCTCAGACCCACAGCTGCCCATGGACTGAAATTCTCTGCTCTACCAGAACCAGAGCCTACACTCAAGTATCACCACATGAAGTTCATGTAGTTCTTTAAAGCTCTCAGTTTCTTGTATCCTAGAAAAAGCTGTATTCTCTCTATCCAAGAAAGAGTTCTGAGGCAATCTTTCTGGTTCTTTGTGCTCTCTATATTATTGATGTATGAGTCTTCACTTTTACTGTCTCTTGTACTGTGTGATGCTTTGGCCTTTTACTTCTGCCCTGTTTACCTGACCCAGCCTCTGACTAAGCCCAACCTTGCACTGACAATGCTGGCAGCCTCTCCTGCTCCCCCACCTCCAGACAATATCATATTCTCTTTAGCTGCCCAGATATCTGGGCATGTAGGATATACGTATGGGCATGTATGATATAAGTATGATATACTTATCATATCTGCCCAGATATGATGGAAAAAATCAACCGAAGTATATGAAGCCACATCCTTATGCTGTCTTTTGCTTTTGCCCATCCTAATAAAATTAAGACTCTGCTCTTTGATAAAAAAATTATAACGTTATATGTTTTATATAGGTTATAATGTCATATATGTTTTTGTAATTGCTAATACAACCGGGCAGTGTGGGACTCAGTATCTGCAGTGACAATGTGCATTTCAAACTAAACCAGGATGATCTTAGCAAGATAACCAAGCAGTATAGTTGTGGCATGCTAAGTGCTTAAGCTAATTCTAGCTGGCTTGCCTGTGGCTGAGTGGTAAGTAGTCAGTTTCTGGGTGCTTGTTAGCAAGATTTGTGATGAGAATCCTTGTTAAAATAATCCTTTAAAAATGATAAAGGGAACACTGTTCAATATCAGGTCTTTGAAAAATAGACAAGCTTCTAAGAAACTGGTTATGATTGGAAATGAGGAAAAAAGATATTTTAGATAGAACCTGCAGTGATGGAGTAAACAAGTTCATAATCATGCAGTTTTTAATTTTTCATGTATACTTGACTTCACTGCTCACATAAAAGCTTACTGTGTCCAAACATTAGTTGTTTCAAAACCTTCTAAAGACAACTACTGTTGTTAATGAGCTATTAATAGTATTTAATGCAAACTGTAGGAAGAGTTACTGTGAGATTGTGAATAAAATTTCAATAATAAAATCAAGTTGCTATTCCTTTTTTAATTTATATTTTTACAAAGGCATTATCATATATGCCTAAACCATAATACAGCTTCCCATTTGACTGGTAAAATACCTTCTAATGCTTCAGTTGATGTTAACTATGAGTAAGTTGCTTCCTGATTTCTCTGTGTAACAACTGGTTTAATTTATACTGTCATTGATAGGGACATTGTGTTTAGATTAATAACAGAATTTCCATGATTGTATGAAGGGATTATATATGATGTGAAAAAGCATTTCTTCTACTCGGTTTTGAATTTTCCACACTTTCAGTGCTTCTTTTTATTTTTTCTTGTACTGTAAGATAGCAAGCATACAAATGTCTGATCTGACCTCTCTAGAGCAATTACTTTACATGTGCATGAATAATATTCTTGATATGAAACTTTCTAATTTCTCTTCATATCTTCATAATATCTTCAGGATATTTTCTATGTTTAGTACTGTTCACACTTGAATCCTGTCTATATCTTTAGTATCCTTTTTGGAGAAAGAGTGATCTGTTCCACATATGGGATTTTTTTTTTTCTGGTAAGGTCACAGCACTGATTTTTATCATCCTGTTACACTGTTTTTCTTCTAATTGTCTTGCAGTGTTTAAGCTGCCTGTTTTGTTATTTTTATTTTGATTGTAGTGGTGTGTTGAGCAGAGATTTTTTCACTAAACTCCTGAAGTGGGCCCTGATTCCTTCCTGAAACCAAAGCAACTGGTGTGTTTTCCCATTATGGGATAACTGATCTAATGATTGACTTCCATTAAACAGATGCAATCCTACCACCCCCTTGCACCTGACACTGGCATGTAGTGATAGGATGAGGGTTAATGGCTTCAAAATGAAAGGAGATAGAGTTAGATTAGATGTTAGGAAGTAATTCTTTACTGTGAATGTGGTGAGGTACTGGAACAAGTTTCCCAGAGAAGCTGTGGATGCCCCATCCCTGGAGGTGTTCAAGGCCAGGTTGGATGGGTCTTTGAGCACCTGGTCCAGTGAAAGGTGTTCTTACCCATGGCAGGGAGGGTTGGAATTAGATGATCTTTAAGGTCCCCTCCAAACCAAACCATTTTAAGATTCTATGACTTGTCTAATTGATATTGATAATTAAAACAACTCCTGAAATGGGTCAAGGACTTTATAGCTGATGGCCCTTGTCTTTTGTTTTTCATGTAAGTTATTTTGGCCAGACCTTTAAACAGATACGTGTCAGTGCTTGTGAGTAAGTGAACATAAGACTGTGAGTAAATTAAATCTATGGGAGACTAAATGTTAGTGACTAACATCAATTTATTTGGAGATTTTTTAGGTAAGTGTTACCCTCCCTTTGCCTAACACATTGAGTGTTAGTGTACTAAGTTCCTTACAGCTGTGTCTTTGATTTGAAACCTCATAAAACACAGACTGTTTTTTTAATGTGTTTATTTTAATATGTCTGTTATCTGTCTATCATCACTTAAACTTGATTTAGTGTTTCTGGGGTCCACTTACTAATTTTGGTTAGATTAATAATTTTCCTTCATTCTGAGTAACTGAAATAACTACAAATTTTCTGCCATGATACTTGCCCCAGTTTCTGAATTATTAACAACTGTACTGTAATACAGGACCAAATACGTCCTTTTCGGCATTTTGCAGTTAACTCTTTGCAATTAATGACATTTTTTATCATGAAATCAAATAATTTAATTCAATATTTTCCCTGGTTAGATTTTGATCAGATTTTGATCTATGACTGACTGTGTCCTCATTTTTGTTTGTTTGCTTCAGGAGGCATTTTTCTCTTACTTTGGGCTTTGAAAGTACTTATTTTCTGTTATCTGGAGCGAGAACTGGATCATCACTAGTAGCAATTGTTCTATTCTATTTTCTTTTTTACGTGGTGCCTGGTATGACTTTTGATTATTGTTTATGCAGCCCATTCCAATGTCAAATCACCCTTTATATGAATAGATTCTTCCTGATATCCTAGTTCTTCCTTCTCTGTTTTTTTTAGCTATGTTGATTTGTCTTGAGGATTTGCCCATGATTCACAGTGGGGAGAAAAAAGCTGGTGCCAGCCATGAATGCATTCCAGGTCTTTATTATAGGATTGAGGAGTTTAGTAAATACCAGAGCTGAAGTTAGTGCAAAGAGCTGTGCATCATCCACCAGGCATATGTGTGTAATGCTATGATAATTGCATGATCAGGATCTGTATGATGAAATACTGTATAGCATTGTAAGTCTTTTTTTTGTATAATTGTAAAATAGTTCCTATGATGCTTTGCATCATGCAGACATGTGCTGGAAAGAATATCTGCAATTTTAAATTTTAGCAGTGTAAATATAATACAGTTGAAAGTAGAAAATGTACACAGAGGAAAAGGGAAATGCTACTAGTTAGGGAACATTCATACTTTAGGCAACTCCTGTAACTAAATCAAAAGACTGATTTCCTTAGGCCATTTCCAGAGGGTATCAGAGACTACTTCACAGGACATTTTGTAGCATTTCAGGAGTTCCTTCAAACAAATCTCTTCAAGGAGCCTCTCTCTGTTTACTGTAGCATAGGATCTGTCTCCTACATCCCACTCTTGCTTACTTTTGACATTTGAAAACAGGTGATGTGTATATAACTACTTATCACACATTTTGCTCAGAGGGGCTATAGGGGCATGTTAGTAAGCTGAATTTCAGAGAAAGCTTTGAACAACAGTTATGCAGTATGTTTTCAGATATTTAAGGGAATTTCCATAAAGTGTAAGGTATAAGACAGAAAAAGGCACAAGAAGTTTGTTTGAAAATACACCATGTGGGTGTGAGAGGAGCTGGAAACTGGACTCCTGACACTGAATGGCAGGTGGGAGATAGGAAGGGAAAAGATACAAGAAGCATCCCTGAAATTTATCTTTTTTATCAGTAAAGAGTGGAGGGTTCTTAAAGTGTTTTATCCAAAAACAACAATCAAATTAGACAGTATGATCTGATGGTCTTTTGAGCTATATATTTTATGAAAATTGGCCCAGTTTCAAACATGAGCAAACCACAGCTGTCCTCCTGACAAAGATTAAGGAGCAATAGGTGTGGTGGTGATCAGCAAGGATGGATCTTGAAAGTGAAGACAAGTGGTAGATGCTGTAGGAGTAGCCAGGGAGAGCTGTGGAGATAGTGATGTGTTCTCCAAGTGATTTACTAGGAAAAGGGTCTTTGCAGCAGTTCTCTGAGTGAATGTGTGTGATATGAGGCTTGTGTTTGTCAAAAGCAGAGAGAAAAAAATGTTGCTGAATCAAAAAGCAGAGAGCAAAATCTTGCTGAATCAAAACATGATGATGATGATTAACCTGATTGAATACTTAAGCTGATTGGGAGGATTAAGAAAAATACTGTCTTGGAAATGCAGCATTGAAAGTATCTGCAAATTATGAATATAAATCTTGGGATTTGGATCTCTTCGGGATGTAAGGTGATGCTAGAGTTACATGTCTGAGCAATAGGCAGGATGATGGTGTAGCTGTGCAGCTCTGTGTGTGTCACCAACAGTTAAATCATTAATAGGAAAAACTGTAAAATCTGTCCTCAAATATAACTGTATTATTTATTATTTGACGTTCTTCACTCCTACGCCTGCTTCCCACATAATATTGCTTAGAATATTTCCCCACCTGCCACAAAGGACTGGACATTAATTGTTGAGTTTGATTTGTAATGTCACAGTGGGGTGCCTAGTATGAAAAGATGTATTTTGCATTTGCTGGGAAGGCACTGCTCTTTTCATTTGGTTTATAGTAATGGTGAATACAGATGCAGTAATTTCCTTACAATTAAATTATGAAGTCAAGTCTTCCAATAACAGTACTCCATAGTATTTCAGTAATAATTAATTTATTCTGTTCCTTATTCTGATTCTGCCTGATGATACAAGAATTCCCCCCAGGAAGAGGAAGCTTTTAGTCTGCTTGAGAATTTTATAGCCAGGTCCCATACCAGCGACAGTCATTTTTTCCTTCCCCCTTCAGCATGTACCAGAACTCACAGGTTGAGAAAGGACAGAGGAAATACATCTGCTCTTGGCTAACTTTCCAGTGGTGTGTAGTTGCATAGACATGGTAGCAAACAAGTGTGACTTAGAATTGTTTCTAGGCTTTTCTGACTTAAACCAGAGATGAGGCAGCTTTAGTATCAAGGAGGCATAACCTGAAGAAAAAATCCAAACAGCTTTTTTGTTGTTGGTTTTCAATAGATTTCTGCCAAGTGTGGAAATTTAAACTGTTAATATATATTTGCAAGAGCAATAAGAAAGGTTGTCTTAGGTTTTGAGTAGTTAGGTGTCCAGATTAGAAAGATAAAGCCTCAGGAAAAGAAATTAAAACCTGCCTTTCTTTGGAAATATAACTCTGGCAAGGAGTTTGATATTAATGGCCCATCAATAGTTTCAGCTTGTTCAGAGAAAGAGCAGTGATATCCAGGAAAGGCAGTAGATTACTCTCTGCTTGCTAAAAATTTGTGAAATCATAAATTCATTGAGTAAACATACTCCACAGGCACACTGGGTCCTGGGACTGGGACCTCTACCTGCACAAGGCTGAGCCCTGCCAGCTGCATCTTCCCCCCAAGTCTCTGTGTGCCTACAGAGTGACTCCAGGTTTGAGGCTGTAACTCTCTGGAGATAAAATAACCAAAATCTGACACTATATTTGAAGCCAAGTGTTGTAGATTCTTTACTATGTGCCAGTTTCAGCCATGCATGTGGGACATAACTGGGAATTCAATATTAAAACAGGAGTAAAAATTTTGTTATCTATCCTGAGCTAACATCAATTCTAAAAAGACAAACACATTTCTTTTCTTCACAAATTTTGGAAATCTCATCTGCCTTGCATATCTGTGAGCTTACTTATATATAAGTGGTCTAAGTTAGTGTGTCATCTTGGCAAAAAAAGGCTTCTTAATGTCCATGTGCATGGAAAACATTTTATATACTACTATTTTTTCCTATCTAGAAATAATAGCAGTTTGAGTCTTTCTCTCCATGAGTGCTATAGGCAAATCAATGTCTCAGTGAATTTAAGATGTTCATGTCCTCATATATCTGGAGTTAATTTTTAAACTTATTAATTTTTTTATGTCAAGGATCTTGCTGCATCTTAAGCCATCCTGTAGGAGATACAAAAGTAATCAGAGATTGTTGATTGTCTTGAACATTTTTTTTGGGTATAAGGTGTATTTAAATTGATTTGTCAGGTTACATGCTGATCTCTGAAGGTGTAACTCTGCTCTAGTAATAGGAAGACTGGTATCATACTCCTGGACAATTCATTCTGTCTTTGGTCTGGCTGTCTCAAAGAGTTCATGCTAGTGAAGGTCCAAGCTGCAGTGATGACATTTACAGGCATAGTGAATTGGCCATTATGGCCTCCCAAGCTGAGAGATAGCCTTAGGTAGAGAGGAAGCATGACCCCTTCCTGGGGTGGGTGATAAGTGCTGGTGTGGAAGTTTGGATGACACAGCTCCCCACGGTGTAACCTGTGATTCCATGTGCTTGTGCCACCATAAATCTGATATTCCTGTAGTGTCTTCACTGTCACACACTCCTGTTATGTTAAAGTCTATATTTCAGTGGGCAAACCTCATTATGAGGAAGACTTTTTTTTTTTTTTGCTAGTCTCTTTTCTCATTAGCAGTTGTATGATACTAGGTGCATGCTACCATGGCGTTTTACTGGAACCTTGGGGAGACACACCGCCAAGCTAGAACTTCTCACAACCTTCAGATAGTCATAGCAATGACAGTTCTATAGAAATATTATTTACTTTCTGTCAGTTTTACAGTGTTTTAAAATACAGGCAGATGATCTCATTTTTGTTTTGGCCATCGTGTTACTAAGAGGCTGAAAATCTACATGAACAGCTGATGAAGATAAATACATTTATTGATTTTAGACCACTCTCTTTTATTAAAAATAATAAAACAAAATACATATAACAACAAAAAAGCAGCAGCACACAGGAGGTGAGCAAACACACTGCAGGTACTTGTGTTTGCCTGAAGGGGAATGTGCTGTGATCAATTAATGCTCTATAAATCTCTTGGTGTAAGATACCACCGTTGCCTTTGCTGTAGCTGCAGCATTTTAAGGTAAAAATAGAGATCTTCTCATGGTCTAGGCACTCAGATTATTTCTCTCTGATTAGTTTGATGTCTCTTTAATTAGAGCTGTGTGCTGTGTTACCCAATTTCATTCTTTTTCTCTTTACATATTTAGGTCCTAGTCCTGCAACTGGATTTATTCAAATGGACCTCGATAGCCTGGGGGCCTGATGAAGTTCATGGGACTCAGGTGACTGCAGGGTCTCACTCTGAAGATCTGATTGTAGGCCTGAATCTAAATTTAGGTTTCATTCTCCTGTCTATTTGCTTCTTAAATGATGAAAATTATCCTTTTAAATGGTGTTGTCTTTGGGTCTCATGCACATCCACTTTAGTAGTGTTGAGACACTGTGTGCCTGGGATATCGTCAGACATTGTTAAATTATTTCTGTTCTGTTGAGTGCCTAAACCTCATGATTTCTCTGATTATTGTGTTAGATTTTTCTATTTAGCGTCTTTCTGCCTAAAATGGAGGAGATCATCATCTGTGTTTTCAATCGTTGTGGTATTTCTCTTAACTCAGATTTTTAAGTCAGAGTAACTGTTGAAACTGTTCAGGTTATTTTTAAAGAAGTAGGTAGATTTGTTTATTTCTTGCAGGACACAAAGTATAATATTTTATTTTGCAAACTCGGTAGCCTAGTATTACTGAAAGGTTTCAATAAGATGATACTCTGATGTAATGAAATAAGTAGGAAAAGACTCTTTACTAGCTCGCCTGTTGCTTTTCTATTCCTGTAGCTGTGGTTACACAACATACAACTGAAAGTGAGGATAGTTTTATTTTTTGAGAGTCAGTGTATACCTTTTGTTGACAATAAGCACTGTTCCCTATCCTATTCCATGTTGCAGTTTCACTGCATAGTAAAGTTATAGCCCTGGTAGAAGCTATAGAAAGGACTTTGAAAAATCACATGTAGAGTGTGATCATAAATAGAGGGTGAGAAGAAAAATAGATGTGTTCTCTCTTTATACATGTTAGTATTTATGTTAGATATATTTTTAAAGCAAATATGTAGCGGTGTATGATAATTCATATATTAAAAGAGCCAAAACTTCCTTTCTATATAGAGAATCAGAAAAACTTGTTTGGTTTTTGTAGGCTTATTACAATGATATTAAGGAGCTTCACAGTATTTGATGACTTTTTGTGTATTCCCAGAACAGAAAAGCACCATTGTCCTGTTAGATCAAGGAGAAAACTGAGCCACTTGTTTAGTCAGTAGTAAAGTCAGTGATATTAAATGGATTCTCCTGCCTTTTAACCTTGTGCCTTCAGCTCCATTTTTCCCTCAAGACCCAGACCTTCCATTACCATCATCTGCTTTGCATTTCTACATGAAAGGCCCAAGGTGTTTCTGTTTGGACTCCCAGAAAATGAGGAAGACATGGTTGGTTGGCCATCTGCCAGGGTGCGAGGTCTGACTCAGTCCTTGCTCACAGGGGCTGCTGGTGAAGGCAGAGGCAGAACCGAGTGTTCTGTGTGGCATTCAACTGCCTTAACCACATGCCCATCGCTCTCTTCCTGTAGTTGTCTGTCTTGTTCTCAGCATAACTCCTAAAGACAACACATATACCAACCAATAAATAATCTAATTTGATGCACAGCCTTGATTCACTTCCTGAGCTGTGTCCTGCACACATGGAGCGGCCGCAGTCCCGTGGAAAAATTCAGCATGGTGCATGAGGCCAAAGAGTAAGGCTGTTAAGTGTCTTTAAACTTGGGCAATGAAGCAGTGTTCTTTTAATGTCACTTATTATAGCCATAGCTTAAAGTATTTTTAACAAGACACAAGAGAAAAATGAAAGTTTTTAGAACTGGTTGTAACCAATTCTCTGTCTAGCCTGTGAACGTGAATGTCCAGCTCAGTGAAACACAAAACATCAGCTGATGGGAGGAGGCTGGCCACTTCCAGGGAGGAAGGGAAGGAAGAAGGGTGGGTGCTTAACACCATGGGTATATCCAATTTGCTTCCAAGTCTCAGGGACTATTTGTGGAGTATTGACCCCAGCTTTTTAGGTTTTGCTTTCTATTCAGCATTCCCACACCCAAAAATTAGCTCCTCCAGAGCTTCTCAGTGCAATAGACATTGGGGGTGTTGCTGTAGTCTGCTAATAATTTAAATGAAGAAACAGAAGTCGAAGGTGAGCTTTTCTCCTACATTTTCCTGTTGAAAAATAAGAGGAGATGCTCCCAGTTCTCTCCACAGTGAATTTCAGGGGCTATCCTTCTGATCCTTGATCTCACAAATAGATGGCAAAAACTTTAATAATAGAAACTTTTGTTCTTGGCTTACCCCTTTAATCTTCTTCCCAGTCAAATTGAAGTGGCCTACTGTGTTTGCAAGCTACCAAGGATGGTGTGTAGGCTCCAGGGCCAGAGTAATTGTGTTGGGAACACAAGCTCATCTTGTTATCTTTTATGTTAGAATTTGGTAGCATAAGTGTTTTTTAGAGAAACCTTGCCAGACCATGGTCTGAGTTTCAGTTTTTGTTAATATATGCTTTATCTATGGATGGTGCTTGAGATTTGGTCATCAAGCCTAGTGATTTGCTATGAGGAAAACAAAACAATCTCATACTTTGCTTTTGCATGTTTTTCTCTGGGATATACAGTCTTTTATCCCAAGTAATTCAGCCAGTTCCTGTAAAAAGAGCAGGTAGGAATACTGTTAGGGAAAATTTGTTCAACCCATTCACTGAAATTTGTAAAAATCAAAATACTTGTGGAAGTATTCACTGGCATTTTGCTGCAAAATAAAAATGAAAACCCTGATTTAGTACTGGTTTGTTTTTGTTTTTTTTTAATAAGGATCAGTCTTCAACATTTCATAGCTGTAGAGAAATGGTGGGAATGGAACAAAACAGTCTTGATATACAGAATCACCTTAAGTCTGTATCTCAACTCAACACTTTGTGTCATGAAACCGTGGCCTGAAACTGCTGTCTGTCATATCAGATAATATTATCACTGATTTATTATGTTACTGCATCTTACCTGCTTTTTGTAACCTTTTGGCAGGATCGTGATTTTTTTCTGTATTTTGGGTGTTTTCTTTGGTTTGGGGTTGGGTTTTTTTACCAGCACCTAACAGAGCCCTGATCTATGATTTGGCTTCCAGGTACTAGGATAACAAAAGTAGTAATCATGCCTGCTGCTAAAATTTTTCTATGTTATTTCATTTGTATTTGTTTGCCTTCAGCTTCTAGTCATTGATTCTTGTTATGCCTTCTCCGATGGATTAAAGAGCTCTTTAGGACTCACTATTTTCTCCCCAGGAAGGTGCTTTTACCCTGTAATCAAGTTACTTCTCAATATTACTTTTGTTGTTGTTTGTTTGTTTTAAGAAAAAGCTAAACAGGTTGTGCTTTTTAGGGGACTCATTATTTTTTCACATTCCTGGATGATTTTTGTGGCTCTTTTCTATCCACAAAACTGTGTGTTACTAGTCAAATACACAGAAGTAAAATTACTTCTCTAGTTCCTCTTGTGTTAGTATGGTTAGAAATTGATGTTTTTGCAAGGTCAGATAAAAAAAAACCTACCTAATATGACTTCTACACACCTGAGTGTAGTTATTAGAGGACAGAAAGTGATGGGAGATTTTAAAAATTTTAAATATTTTTAAGTGATCCACAAATCAGCAAGAGTGGGTGTGCAGGAGGGATGCCAAAAGTATTTCTATTGAGGTTTTTAAGGAGCTAGAAGTGAAAATAAAAATAATAATTTTAATTGTAAAGCAACAATAATACATCAAAACTTAATTGCTGTGTTTTGCGTAGTAATACATAGTTGCAGAAATTTTTTAGGATTGAATGAAAAGTGTTTGTTATTAACACACTGTTGTGGGTCACTGGAAATAGAGACTGTAAGTGGATGTGAATATACATGTCCCTTACATCCATTTAATCCTATAAGTACTACTTGCTTATATTTGGAAACACGAGAACAGTTATGTGATCTATTATGCTGAAATAGAAGAAATAACATAGTATTTAGTCATATAAAAGTTCAAACAATCAAAATCCAGAGCTTCAAAGAGGCTCTTGAAAATTGTACTGCTTCAGTATTTCTTTCCAAAGGGGTGGCTATTTATTTTGATTTGCATCCATACTTTAGGACAAGGTTAAGTTAAATTTATACGAACAAGACTAATCAGATGCTTGTCTAGTCAAAACATCTCAGCCCACTCAATGACTTTCATGCATATCATGCATATAAGCACCTGAATTGGATCTGCACTCCCAGCCCCACACTTATCCCTCCTGGAAACCATCAGATTTTCATTAAATTCAACTTTAGACTGTTTAGACTCTCGGTGCTGCACATTAGTTTGATGCAAGTTTGTCTAATGTTGTGTCTGACAAAACTTTGAGGCCACCACATTGGCTTTCTGTCCAAACTGACTTGAGTTTTGACTTTGAAAAGAATGCATCTTTCCCTTGTGGCAGCATTCCCTCTGTGAAATTTGGGGTATATTCCACAAGGGTCTTCATTTGTTTCAGCAAAATGAAAGTGCATGGAAACATGATAAATGAGGAAGAAATGAGACTTAACATAATGCAAAAGACTTAGAATCCTCTAAAACTCATGGCAAAGAAGTAAAGGCAAACAAGAACTGAATAGAAAGCCAAATGGCCTCTAGTTAAGAAAGTAGTAAGCTAAACATATTTAGACTATAAATTTGTGTGTTAATGGAAAAGTTATTACTAAGATTTTGGTAACACTGGGTGACTTGGGGTAGAAGTTGTCATTCTGCAATCATGAGCTCACAGAGCCCTTTTCAAAACAACCATCTGCTGTTGGAAAAGGCAAGAGAAGTGGGCATTCTCTTGAACACTTTTTGGTATCACAGGCTTAGTCAGTGTAAAGTATGTGATTTCTTACATCCTAGGTTGCCTCAGTTTCTTCTCCTGAGTCTCAGAAATCTTGGAATAGAACCATTAAATAGAAGGAGATGACATCACTGGGAAAGAAGATGGTAGAAGAAACATGATAGAAGCTGGAGACAGTCTCTGTGAGAATACTAGCATGACTTCTTTTCTCTGAACAGCCAGTAAACAGGTGATCCTCCTTTCTGAACCAGTAATAAATTGCTATGGCTGCATGCAATGGTGGGTTTTTGACCAATGCAGCACCCAGTGTAGTGCAGTACATACTGGAAAACTGTTTTGGAAGTGGGGGGAGAAGGGTCTGGCTAGAAAATTACTTTCCCATTAAATAATGCTACTGATGACTATTTGGTGAGCAGATACAGCTGCCAGAATGCATTTTTCAGCTTATCTTTGCACAGGAGTGTGGACAAAAGAAGAGGAGAAAAAGAAGACAGAAAGGAGAGAGATGGAGAAAGGATAAGATTTTTTTGAGGCTCCTTCTGCTCTTCCAGGATATGTTCTTTGCCCTCCCTAGTGAGTGATATATGCTGATAACTTGTAGTGCTTGTAATCTTCCTTGAGCACTGTATCTCTGTGGGAAGTTAGCAGGTTTATGAAGTTCCTGAGTATGTGGACAAGTCCTCCAGCGAATGAGAAACACTCCATTGCATTGTAAGGGATGAGACAGACACTACACAGTGACACCCATGTACACGTGGCTATATTCAGCAAAAGGGTAAGACTGTCCTGTCAAACTATGCAAGTTCCCCTTTTGAAGCTGTGAGCAAATGTTTGTTTCCTCCAGCAGTTCCTGTAACGGCTTATATGCAGTCAACATTCACAGTAGGTCCAGAGTAGTTACTAGATAGACTGATGTGCGCTGCATCCTGTTTCTTGGAATCAGCATCCCATAAATTCACATTATTTTCTTGGTTTGTGGAAATAAGACTGTGTTAGGATTTCTAATATCAGGGACTGTGTTGCCATTAAGGTGTCATCTTCATATCCAGAAGCAGATGGTTTAGTCTGTGTTGCAGTCCTGTATAAAGGATCAGAGTACAGATCAGGTGATGTTTATATATTGTGTATTTTCAGAAAACATGTAGATAAGGAAACAGTAGCTCTGTCCCAGTACTATACCTAGCTCTAGGAATCTTT
This sequence comes from Vidua macroura, assembly GCF_024509145.1. Lineage (NCBI taxonomy): Eukaryota > Metazoa > Chordata > Aves > Passeriformes > Viduidae > Vidua > Vidua macroura. The sequence goes on along the minus strand of NC_071572.1, from coordinate 93,631,947 downwards.
CCTGTTTGACATGGAGCACTGAGGTCTGTCTAAAGGAGTCCTGGCTGTGAGAGAGCATGTCCTGTTGAATCTTCTAGGCTGGATAAAATCGTAAGGAAGGGCATCTCAGGTATTTTTCATCACCTTAGGCCTGGTTGGATTCTGTCTGTTCAGGTGTAGAAGTCTAGCAGTGGTGTCAATATCAGAAGCTTACCTGCCTCTAGACTGGAGTGAGGGAGACAGAGTACTGACACCTTTAGAACAGTGTCTGTGAAGATGGACAGCAGCATTTTGGGTTTGTTAGAAGCAGATGATAACTCTTATTTCAGTGGTAGCCTTGAGTGTACAATACATAAATGATCTGGAGATTTTGGAGGGGGCTGAATATTTGATGTCATGTTTCCAGAAAGTTGAAGAGATAAGTGGATATTGCACTGCATGTTGTGTTCTCAGCAAAGCAAGCATCTCAGCAGGTCAGCGATTTCAGAAATAGTGCAGTCCTGAAAGAACATTTTTTGAACTCCTTTTTGCTGTTGAAGCTGAACACAGTTCCATCTGTCTGAAACTGTACATTGAGAGCTTCACAGAAGCACTTAAAGAAGTTATGTACTTATGCATAAGTAATAAGATGCTGAAGGAATCATATTTCATAAGAGTAAATCTATTAATCTTACCATAAAATGGTTACTTTCTATACAAAAGTTCACTTTAAAAAATGTTCATGGTATACTGATCATGTGAGGAAAAGTCTATACTGATGTATCTTCACCATCTTTCTGAGCTGAACAGTGTAGGTATGTGCTTGTGCTATGAAAATCTGTTTACTTGGATACTTTGCTATGCATCTGCTAATTCCACGCAAAGTGTGCAAATTTTCATGTTACCTATTTTGTGGCTAAAAGCACTGTGTAAGTACTGACCCTGGATTAAGAATGTATCAGCTCTAGAAATGATGGAATTGTCTTCAGGGCTCACATGTCAACAAAGATCAGCTGGTTCGCACGTGAAGCTTGGCGAGGAAAACACTGCAGCAGCACTGGTGCCATCCCTGCTCCCTTCCTGCCTCTCCCAGACCGCTGCCTTTAGTCAGCCGAGGTTACCTTGCCTGTCTGCCACTGCTCCATAGTTACCACTTACACACCTGAGTCAGCCAACCACTCATCCATGGGGAGTGGACAAAAAGCCACTTGAAACCCTGCTCACTGATAGAAGAGGGACAGCAGCCTACCCAGATTACTTGATACAATGTGCGCAAATCCAGAGGGAAATATAAAGCAAATCAGGTTTCATGCATTGGTACTGTTTGCAGATATAATGATTCTCATTCCTTTGAACCGAGTCTTTCTCTTCCAGAAATTATTTTAAGGAAATATTTAAAGTGTATCTCCTGAACATTTCAAATAAGACAACAGAGGAAAAGATTGACTGTAAGTCTGCATCTAATAAGCAACTGAGAATTCTGTTCATCTGGGCTGTGCAAAGGCTGGCACTGCAGCCTCAGGAAAAAGGCAAATATGGCCAGGGCTTTTTTTCAAATACACTGCGAAAACCCTGCCCGCTGTAGGGATGGAAATGTTCAAAAGCAACAGTGACAATCTACATTACCAGCAGCTCCATCAGAAGGTCATGTGCCCAGGTGCCCTGTCTCCACAGATGTTTTGCTCTCATTTTGAACTGAAAATGTAACTTTTCTATTGAAAAAGGCTTTCAGATCTTGTTAAAAATAGTCTAATAGTAGCTTTGGATTTGACTGACAAGCTAGTTGTTACTGTGCCATTTTCACTGTACTAGTCTAGTAATTTTGACCCAAAGAAACAATGATCTCATTCCCTGGGAGGGAGGACAGAGTGACAAAATCTGGAGGTCCTGTGACGACACTGAATCTCTTCGTTGTCAAAGCAAGCTATGAAATCATCTGCTTTCCTGCCAAATCCCACTGGGGAGTAAGCAGTGTCCTTCACAGAACACACATTTTGCAGAAGATGAGGGCACAGAAGAACCACGTTCCTGCCCCCGGGAGGTGCGCTGCCCCACACCCTGTGACTTCTTGAATTGATGCAAGTGTGTTTTCCCACCTCTGTCAACAACCACAGCACTAAAGTGGTCAGAAGCTTTCTAAGGTTCTTAATATACTGTGACTTCATCAAAAATTCTGCTGGTGTAGTGTCACCAGTACGTTTCACAGTTTTTTGGGGAATGGGGGACAATGTGATCTCTGCATCTCTTTCTCAGTCAGGCTCCACTGCCAACCAGGTGGCCTGTACTTGTTGGAATTCTCCATCCTTGTTTGTGTTTGCTAGAAGTCTTTGGTTGTGAGCTACATGGGGGATGATAGGAAGGGAGAGGAAAATTTTAATAAAACTTTTTTTGTCATTCATTTGAAACCTTTCTGTTCTACTCAGTACTACATTGTTAAGAACAGTTCTGTCTTTGGAGAGGCCTTCCTCTGTTACCTCTAAAGAAAACTGGAGAACAAAAAGATGCTTTAAAAAAAGGTTGATAATGTATAGGTGATGTTTCCAACCAAGTTCAGCTTGCCTTACATGGAAAAGGAGTTGAACCAAAAGGCTTCTTACAGCCATTTCTGCTGGTTTCCAAATAAGTAGCTACAACAAGTATCTTAGAAATTCAGTTTTTAATAGAAATCCTAGTTTTATTCTTGCTTTGCAATATGACAACCAATCTGTGTGTCTTTTCCCAAAGTAAACCCTAGTTTGCAAAACATGAAAATTACTTAACAGGGGTTTTGAAACTTCCTTTGCAGCTACATACTTTTTTTCCTGGAGCAGTTGTACTGGGCTCTTGTGACCCAAATGTTCTGTGGGCAAAGCTTATGTGCAAGAAGTCAAAGGTGTTTTGTGTTATCTAAGTGATCTCAGTGACTGCACCTGTCTAGCGGAGTGTAATTTAAAACAGATTTGAACTTCAATGAGGTTTGCAGGAGGCATGTTTGTGAAGTATCAGAAGGGATGTGGCACAGCATGAACAAGAGAAAAAACATATATTGCTTCTGTAAAAAACGCTACTGTCTGCAACTGAGGAGTAAGTTCTTTTGTATTTCTGCCATCAAGGATTGCAGAAGAAACCCACTGGAATATGCAAACCTGTACAGGCCTGAGCATATAACTGATAGAGATGAAGGAAAACCCTTACAGGAGTATGTCACGTAATCAAATTCTCCTCACTTGCCTTTTACTGAAGGTTCAGCTCTAGACAAGAGCAAGAAATAAAGGCATTACTTTGCTTTCCTTTCAGGTCTGGTTTTCACAGAATAAACCTTCAAGTTCTGTATGTGCAAGGTATCAGCTTCTGCACATACAGAACTTTAGACTACATAAATACTAGTGATTTTTACAGTTTTCCTCTGTTCCATATAAAGATTTTAAGTTTAAATGCAAATCAGAAAAAAAAACCTCAAACCACAAACAAAAACTTTCCTTGTGACAGAAACACTAGTGTTCCTTATTATTCACGTATTTTTGCATGATTCACTGTGTTTTTGCATGATTCACTTATTTTGCATGATTTTTGCAGAATCACTGTCTTCATACGTTCACCAGCACTTCACAAATTAGGCAATTCTAGAATTAAGGTCGTTGTTCAGAAGGATCTTTGCCTTCCATGAAGCACCACGCCTTCCCAAACAATTGCTATCCTGTGTGTGTCAGACCACGGACCCTTCCAAAACTCCATGGATAGATTTTGAGAGAGCATGATAATTAAGCAATTATTGAAGTCAGCTATTTACACTCGAATATTTTTGAGCAATATACACCTCTCTTCACTCAAGTTTGTGTTACTACAGCACAAGCGCTGACACTGCCTTTCGGAGCAGAGCAGTGGTTTTGGACTTTTCTCAGCAGCGCTCCTCCCAGCCTTGTTTGTACTAATAAAGTAGTGTAAACAGCGAAGCTGATGTTAAGGGTTATTTCTCCCTTTCACAACTCCTGTACAGCAGCTTCGTGCGGTGCAAATGACAGTAAAAAAGCGGAGGGAGGAGCAGCAGCGAAGGACAGGTGAGGTGTGGCTCGGCGCGCCCCTGCACCGGGATGCCCGGGACGGCGCCGGGCCACCGCTGCACCACTGCTGAGAACTGGGGGGGAGCTGCCCGACCACTGCGGACTGTTCCTTGTCACCCAGAAGGTTACGGAGAAAGCCAGTATCTTCCAGCTGTTGCTCATACAGGTGATGAAGCCATTTCTGGAAAAAGAAAGAAGAAAACCAAAAACCCAGGAACAAGAAAACAAAACAAACGTGCCTCAGCCTCAGGGAGGGAGCAGAGCCGCGCACACCGCCGTGGCGGCGGAGGGGAGCCCCGTGCGCCGGCTGGAACGGGGCAAGAGGAGCCGAGAAACGCGGGCTCGGCTCGGCTCCCCGCTGAGCTCCGGCTTCCGCGGCGGGGCGGAGCGGCCGCAGGGGCGGGGGGCGGCGGCGCCGTGCTCCTCACCGCAGGGCGGTCGCGGCGGTCACCCCGGCGCAGCGGGGGCGGCCGCGGGGGCGGCGGGGCCCGCGGCCCTCGCAGGCGGCAGCGCAGCGCCGGGCGGCCTCCGCCGCTCTGCGGGCCCCGCCGCCGCCCGGCTCCCTGCGCTCACTTTTATATTTGCGCGCCCTTTCCCTGCTCGGTGACGTGTCTCGCCGCGCGCCCAACCCGCGGCGCGCTCTGGTCAGGACAATGGGAGCGCCTGGGCCAATCGGCGCTGCGCTCGGCTTGGCGGCGGCCAATGGGCGCGGGGCTGTGCAGAGAGTAATGTTACCAGCGCCGCGAGTGTGAGGAGGCTGCGTATCGATCCCGCGCTCAGCCATTGCGGTGCACCGGGCTGCACAGCGACCCAGCCAGCGCTGGGGCCGGGCGGGCGGCCGCGGGAGCGTCTCTGGGGCTCGGGGCCGAGCGAGGGCTGCGTGCCGACTCTGTCTGACACGGGTGAGTACGCGCTGGGGGCCGCTGGGCCGGCCGGGCGCGCTCGCTCGCTCGCCCGCCCGCTCGCAGCCGGGCGGTGAGCCGGCGGTGGCCGTCGTGCCGCCGCCGCTGCATGACCGCGGAGCGCGGGGCAGCGCCGGCTCGGACGCCCGTACACAAAGGCGAGCGGGGCTGTGCCCGGGAGACCCTTTCACGGGCGGCGAGCCCCTCGGCCGGGGCGGGGCGGGGGCGGCGGGCGACTTCGAGAGAGCGGGGCGGCGGGAGGCAAGGAGCGAGGTGGGGAGAGAGGCGGGCGATGGGAGCCGGGCGAGCGGCCGGGGGTCGCCCGCCGCGGGGGGCGAGGGCCGCGCCGTCCCCCGCCGTAAGCCGCTTACACGGTACCTCGCCGTAGCCATCGCGGCGGCGGCGGGGCAGGCGGCGGGGCGGCGGGGGCTCCGGGCGGGCCGCGCCGCGCCGCCGGGGCGGTGGGGAGCGCGGGGAAGCGGGGCGCGGGCCGGGGCGCCGCTGGCCCCGCGGCCGCCTGGCTGTAACATGGCTGACGGCAGCCGCGAGCGAGAAAACAAGGCGAGCGGCGCGGAGCAGCAGAGGAGGCGCTCGGGCGGGCGGGGGCGCAGTTCGGGGGAACTTTTTTCTCCGGCAGCCGCCGCTCGCCCGGGCGCGGGGCTGGCAGCTCCGGGACCGCACAGCTCGGCGGGGCGAGGGAGCGAGCGGGGGGGGTCCTGCCGGGGCTCGTACCGCGCCGCCGGGGCTCGGGCAGGCACTGAAAGCGCGCTGGTCCCCCCCATCTTCTTCCCCCCCCGCTCCCACCCACCTCCCCCCGTCTCCCGCCCGCCCTCCCTCGGCTGCAATGGCTGAGCGTGTGCGCCAGGGTAGCGGCGCGCTCACACAAAGGGAAGAGAGGAAGGAGCCATGTTCTCTGTGCGGCGGCGGCAGCGGGCGACGCCACAGCGGCCATTCCGCGCCGCCTGGGCTGCGCTGCCACCGCCGCCCCCGCGGGCGGGGGTCGCCGCCCGGCCCCGCCGCGGCCCCTCTCGGCGGGGGTCCCGCCGCCCGGGCTCACCGCCCCGCCCGGCTGCGGGGGGTGTGGTGGCGGCGGGGGGGTGGGGAGCGGCCGGCTCTGCTCCTCGGCGCACAAAATGGAAGGAGGCTCGGCGGCGGGTGACCTCCTCCGCCAGGAGCCTGCGCCATGGCGGCCGCTCCCGCCGACACCGCCGCTGCGGCGGCGCGGCCGGCAGGGAGGGAGGGAGCGCGGGCCGGGGCTGCCTCGCCTCATGGCGGCTGAAGCGGGCAGGGCCGGGCATGGGGACGCTCCCCCCGCCGCGGGGGGACGGGGGTGGCGGAGGGAGAACGCTTTGTCACGCCGGGGCCGGGGGTCGCCGCCGGCGGGCAGCTGCACCCCGGTGGGTGTCCGGCTCCTGGGCATGTGCTCGCCGCTGCGAGCCCTCGCCTGAACGTGGAATAAAACTTACACATGTTCTCCCTAATAACGGGACTAGTTTTTTCTTTTTTTCTTTTTTTTTTAATTTTCCTTTTTTTTATTTTTTTCCTTCCACCCCCAGCAGGTCTCTTGAGGGACTTCAGAAGTTTCCCTCTGCCCCCCTCATAGGGGAAGCGTCCAAAATGGCGGGAAGGAGGAGGCTTTTAAACGCCAGCCCCGGGGTCGCGGTGCCGAGCCCTGCCCGCGGCCACCCCGTGTCCCCGGGGCCGCCTGCCCCCGCAGCCGCGGGCTCTGCCCCGGCCCGGCCGAGCCCCGCGCCCGGCTGCGCTGGGAGCGTCTCCACGGCAGGCAGGAGCGGCTCCTGCTTCTTCAGCCCTCTTGTTTACTTGGTAGAAACTTCAAACCGGACGTGTTTAGTCACAGAGCAGAAATCTGTTTCTGTCTATCCGCCAAACCGATAGGAAACACAGCTTCTGTGGCAATACGGGCAGGCACCGCCTGCCCTTTTTTTTTTCACTTTCACGCCTTTTTTTTTTATCATTCTTTTAATTCGTGCTGAAAAGCAGAGCTTGTCAGGGTGCAAGTGACTTTCCGGGGAGCTATGAAGAAATACTCCAAATGTCTGACTTGGGTGTGAAAGTCCCAGGAAGGTATTTTTCAGTCACTGAAAGTGCCAGATAGTGCTCTTGCTGAGCACAGCTCTGCTGGCTGTAAGTAAATGTTGTGCTTCTCACTGGGTAGGTTATAACCTATTTGACCAAGTGAGCTGTTTCATTCCCGAATTTCAAGGTATACCTGCAAAGAGCAGGCTTTTGCAGTACACATAAAGATTAGTCATAACATATGGTATAGAAAATAATAAAAAATAAATTTTGTAAATAAGCACCCAGGGCCTACAGGGAAGAGGTAGAAGCATGGGCTCTAAAAAGAAAGAAATCAGCAATCCAGAAGGCCACTGAGACTGGATACTTGGGTACTTGTTCCCTCCTTTCAATAGCGTTTATTCTTCCCTAGCATATGATTAATACACTGGTAATAATCATGGTATCCAGTCTGCACTACAGTACTTGCCTTCAGATTGCTTGGAAGGACAGTTCTTGTTTGCAGGAGACCATAACTGCACGTTTTGAAGGCCCTTTGAGATTTCAAGTTGCTTACATCCAGGTCACCTCAGAAAGGGATGACAGAAATCTTCAGTAAATTTTCCAGAAGAGAATCTTTTTCTCATTGATGATTTCAGAATACTGCTCCAGCAGGTCCTGTTTGGCATGGTCCTTGGTTGTGACTTATTTCCCACCTTGGTTCGTTGAAAGTACAAGTTTTAAAGGTGTCTCATTTGCTTCATTACAGAAAATCAGCAAAAATGGGTAAAGGTGATCCTAAGAAGCCGAGAGGTAAAATGTCTTCATACGCCTTCTTTGTGCAAACCTGTCGGGAGGAGCACAAGAAGAAACATCCAGATGCGTCAGTGAACTTCTCAGAGTTCTCAAAAAAATGCTCAGAACGATGGAAGGTAGGAATAGCTGCTTAAAAAGTAAAAAAACCACAAAACCTTAAATAACTGTTTTTCTGAAATACCATTCAAGATCGTAAACTATTTCTTTAGAAGCTCAGGTTTTGGGTAAGTATGAAGTGTAGTTGTAAAGTGACTGGTGACTATCCATTGTCCTCATCTTAACCTTTAGCTGCCCCAGCTGAAATTTTGGAATGGGCTTTGGTATGTTTTTGAATCTTAAAATACTGTTTTGATCCTTATGTGTCCCTTCTAAGGTATTTTGTGATTCTAATTGCCTTCCAGACTATGTCTTCTAAGGAGAAAGGGAAGTTTGAAGATATGGCAAAGGCTGACAAGCTTCGTTATGAAAAAGAAATGAAAAACTATGTACCACCTAAGGGGGAAACAAAAAAGAAGTTCAAGGATCCAAATGCACCGAAGAGGCCTCCGTGAGTAGTTTCCTAGCTTTAGGTGGTCTTGTTTGGGACCATCACACTGGCATGTGTATATAAAATGGTAATTTTATCCAGGAGCTTCAGATATACAAGACTATATGATCTTCCTCACCAGTGGCGTAAAGACAGGTTGAAATTTTAGTTATGAATGCTAAGCTTTTATTTTCAGGTAGGCCGTCCCACTATCAAAGTTGGAGTAATGGCAGCCTTTAAAAGTAGATGCAAAAATAGACTATATGTGATTCTGACTGATTTTTCTAATTTCTCTTAAGAGGGTAATTCCAGTGTAATATGGCAGTAAAGTACTGTAGGCCCTGCTCTCATCACCTGTTAACTTGAGCAGAATTTTTGATTGGCAATCAGTTTAAAATTGGAGGCTTTTGCACAGAACAGGTTTGAGGAGTGATCTTCCTCAAAACCAGCTTGGAAAATTAAAACTTTAGCCACAACATAATGACAACTGGCTTCAAATTCATCTACTAGACACCAGTACTTTATTGTGTGTGTATGTGTGTGTTTTAAACGGAGATGATGCTGAAAGGGGCAGGGAAGTTCCTTTACAAGCTAATGTACTTACTTGGGCTGGTGCTGTGGTCTGGAAGTCCTACTTTTCTAATAAATATTGCAGCCTCCCACCTCTAAAAGTTCTGATATAACATTTGCTGCCCTAGTATCATTGACTTAGTTTAATTTCTAAAGCTTTTCTCTGTGTCTAAAATCTGCCTATATGGGGATCCTGCCAAAAATGGGACCAGATGTGCAGCATTTCTTAAGAGAAGAAGGTGCATTGAGTTGCCAAAGTGGCTTGTTCAGTTCTGATACCTTCCATTGTAATCAATGTCTGTCTCACTTTTAGGTGCTTTTTCCAAAATGCTCTTAAGGAACGGTAGCAAAGGTCCCAAAAGTTGCTGCTGTAGCGGAGTCTATAATTTAAATAATCTTCTCTTATTTTTCCTCTGTAGTTCGGCTTTTTTCTTGTTTTGCTCCGAGTTTCGTCCAAAAATCAAAGGAGAACATCCCGGTCTGTCCATTGGAGATGTCGCAAAGAAACTGGGAGAGATGTGGAACAACACCACTGCAGACGATAAACAGCCTTATGAAAAGAAGGCTGCTAAGCTGAAGGAGAAGTACGAAAAGGTAACACTGACATTTAGGGACATGTTTTGGGGAGGTCAAGCCTCAGTTCAGACACTCTTTTCTTTATTGGGTACCCTGGTACCTGATGTTGCAAATTATAATATGCTAATGACATAATTCATGAGATTTGTTGAAAAGCGTTGTATACAGGGGTAGACGGTTCGTTGGCATAACACTAAACTGGAGTCCTTTACCTTGAACTATTTGCATTTGTCTGTAATTTTGAGCTATTACTGGTGCTTGAATAAATACTCTGGGTTCTGTATGATTACTAAATCCATAGGTCACAGCAGAATTTGAGTTGAGTTGGTAGCAGTAAGTAATGCTGGTAAGGAATGAGTTGGTTCTCCCTAATTTTGGAGATCCTGGTGAGCATCCTTGAATGTTAGGATAATGGATACACATAGCTGATTTTTAAAATATGCACCTGAGAAAATGACAAAACACAAAGGAGATGCTAGTTTTAGGCATGTGTTTTTCCTGGACCTACTTTGTGTCTATGTCCTTTCTAGTAATGAATTTGGTTAATTATGCATATGAAGCAGCTTGTCATACAATTATTTAAATTATTAAGGCTAAACCTTGCCATCATAATTGGAGTTGTAGAATTCTGTTGTGCACATGGGACTGTGCTATGTGCGGTTTTATTTCTAGAGGCAGATTTTCATCCCAATATGTGGAAGTCAGGGGAAGAGGAGGGATGCACGTTGGCATCCCCTGACAATGCTTCACAAGGGGTCAGCAACCACCTATAGCTGGCATACAGCAGCTATGTCCACTGTGTGCTGTCACCTTCCTCTGGGTATTTCTCCTGCTGGTAAACAAATCCAAGTTCAAAATTTTTGCACTGTAGTCTGCAAGGTGCAACCCTGGAGCCCTGTTGATGTGCCAGAGAGGAGTTGCAGATCTAGGAGATTCCCCTCATGTACTTTCTGTACAGCTTCATAGTAATGGCTTGTACATGCAGCCAAGGCAACTCAGACATTTTTTAAATGACAGAATTATTAGTCTTTATTTGCAGATATTATTTTATTTTTCAGTAGTAATGTCTTTATTTCTTAGACTTACATGTGGAGTTTTAAGGGGTAGTAATCTTCACTATTTCACTGCTTGACCTTTGACTTATTGGGTATCATACCTTCTCAAAATTTCCTGCTAAGTTTAAGAGAGTCCAAGAGAACAGTAAGATTAGTGGTGTAGTGTTTATTAGATGGCGAATATTTGAAGATTTGGACCATCTTGTGTGAATGTGTTTCTCTGTAGCTGGTGTGCGTAAGCTTTGTAGATCAGTTCTCCCACCTAATGGTTTTACTGTTTTGGCATAAAGTTGGGAAGTCTTAACTGCTTTTATGACTGTGCCTTCCAGGTACAGTTTTAACTTCCCTGTAACAGGAACTGAATTTTGTGCATTTCAAACGACTGGAATAAATTTATTGCATGCAGAAGGTGGCAGTGTCTACCCTTTAATCAAGTTCTTATACCTTTTATTTTGTAAACTTCTGTTAGGCAGAACTCATTCTAACTGCTCTTTGCTGAGGCATAACATTGCAGCTGTTAGGCTGGGTCATTCTGATGTGCTCCAGGTGGCTAATCCCGGGTTTGTGCGTCAAACGAGGGGTTTCCTGTGCATTTCTTTAGGCACTGTAGAAGGTAGGGCTAGAAAAGGAACTTAAGAGGTCTCCCTACTTCATTTCCTTATGGGATAGTGGGCTCAGTTGTGCCTTCACCATCAGAGGTAGCAGCTTTTCCAGCCTGTTCCCAGAAGCCCAACAATGGAGATTCCTTAGCAGCCATAAGGAATCTTATGCTGTGTGCAGCAGCATGCCAGTGTCATTTCTGTGTTAGAGGGTTCTTGTTTCTTTGGCTTCAGGTCACCTCAGAGCTGAAGCCGCAGGTCCTGGTCCTGCCCCAGTGGATGTACAGAAAGGGCAGGTACCTGGGTGACTGCTTTCACACGTGCTCTGTGGAGGTTGCTCAGACCTCTTGGCTGGTTAAATCTTTGAGAGATTGTTCCTGCTTTTCTTCTCCAAGGATATTGCTGCGTACCGGGCCAAAGGGAAGGTTGATGGAGGCAAGAAAGTAGTTGCCAAGGCTGAGAAAAGCAAGAAGAAGAAGGAAGAGGAGGAGGATGAGGATGAAGATGAAGAGGATGAAGATGATGAAGAGGAGGAAGAAGAGGAGGATGAAGATGATGATGATGATGAATAAGTCTCTTTTAGAGCAATTTCTTTCTTGTCTATAAAGCATTTAACCCCCCTGTACACAACTCACTCCTTTTAAAGAAAAAAAAATTGAAATGTAAGGCTGTGTAAGATTTGTTTTTAAACTGTACAGTGTCTCTTTTTTTGTATAGTTAACACACTACCGAATGTGTCTTTAGATAGCCCTGTCCTTAGTGGTATTTCAATGGCCACTAACCTTGCCTGGTACAGTGTGGGGGTTGTAAATTGGCATGGGAGTTATAAAGCAGGTTCTTGTTGGTGCACAGCACAAATTTAGTTATATTTGGGGATGTAGTTCATTTCTCATCTTCAGTTGTCTCTGATGCATCATAAAAATAATTGTTGTTCTGTTAACTGAATACCACTCTGTAATTGCAAAAAGGAAGAAAAAAAGTTGCAGCTGTTTTGTTGACATTCTGAATGCTTCTAAGTAAATACAAATTTTTTTTATTAGTATTGTTGTCCTTTTAATAGGTGCCCTTGAGAATCATACTTTTTCTTTTCTCTTTTTTTTTTTCTCTTTTTTTTTTTCTTTTGAGGGGAACTCATCTTTTGCTTTATTGAATGCCCGTATGGGATCACGGGAATATTACAGTTTTCATCTTTCATATAACCAGCTGATAAACAAAGCTTTGATCTGCATACCCTGCATTATCATGATAGGGTAAGAAAAGAAATACATAGGCATATGATGAAAATCTTCCATAACTGGAAACAACAAAAATTCAATCTCAGCAAATGGATACTTGTTCAGATTTTTGTGAAATGTAATATTCTATTGCATTGCATGAGTTTACCAGTCTTGGAGAGTTGAGAAGTATAGAGTTCAATTTTACAGAAACTAAATACTTTGCGGGGTGGGGAGGGAGGGAATGTTAAATTTTGTCCTAGAAGGACCCATAGGAAGAGTGTATGTCCATCTGGTGTAGAGAAATTTACACGTGTGACTCTGTTACCATGTAATGGAAGTTATATTTGTAAATCTCTGAACACCTGGGAGTGATGAGCGTACCTAAAATGTGTAAAGTTAAAAGCATGAAATGACCATATTATTTTTTGGTGACAGGTCAGGTGATGGCCACGGGCTTTATACCATGAGACTCCTGGTAGCAAAGGGCCCACAAGAAATGATTTTTCTTTCTAAGATTTCTATAAATGGTACCATTATTATTTGTTAAATCTATGTAAATTCATATTTGTATTCTTGAAATTCTAGTTTTAGCCCTTTAAACAAAGTTGTATATTGTCTCAAATTGAAAATGAGATAAGATGTATTTTTCCTGTTAGGTTTTATACCGCACTCTTGATGTTTGCCCATTTTTAAGTTAAATATAGTTGTATGGAAAAGTACATTTTATTAAATTTTGCATTAAAAAGTTAAATGTTTATGGTATACCAACAATGTCTAATTTGGTCAAATACAGTTCTCTTCCAAAACCAAAGCTAAGGGGTTTTTTGCATATTTAGTAAAACTTCAAGTGCTGGCAGCTGTAACTATTTTCACATATACCTGCTTACCAGTTTGGGGGACAATTCGGCAATTTTGTGGTTACAAAATTATGGTTCTCTTAAGTGCCAGTGTTTAAAAACAAAAAAAAAAAAGCATTCTTGTAATTTTACACGCTTTTGTGATGGAGTATTGTTTTGTTATACAATTTTGACTTTCAGATTCTTATTTCAATTTGCATTTATGTATAACTTCAGGAGAAATATTGAACATCTGAAATCCTGGATGATACTAATAAACTAATAATTGCAGAGGTTTTAAATACTTAGTTAAATGGCTCACTTAATACTCTAAGGATTTGGGGCTTTTTGTGTGTGTTGGTGTTCTCAGATATGTACATCCCTGCTTTCTGTTTCAAGCAGAAGAATGATGCTGTTTGCAAGGTCTCTATATAGAAAGGGTAGGACAGACAGACTTTTTTGTCTCCTTAAACTGGATATTACACATTCAAATGTGTAACTGATGACAAATAAATTTTCTGTGCTGAAGGGTTTTTTTGTTTCCCCAGGTCATCAGAGGAAAGTAGACATATTTCTTGTTCTTGGAACAAGCATACTTAATGAGATCCCTATAATCTTGTGCCTTTGTTCTCGATGCTTGATGTTGACAGAGGTAACCGAGAGGATTCAGCTGAATTTAAAAGATGAGTAGCAAGCGCTTCCCTGGCAGCCAGGCATGGCCTTTGCCTTGCCTTTGACTTTAGCATATTGGTAACAGAGTGTGCTCAAGGCTGAAGAGGATATGTAATGTAATTATCACTGCTGCTTACTGAGGAAAAGAGCCCCTGTATCTCGCTGCAGAGGCCAGTGTTGGGTGGGAGATGCTCCAAAGCTTCCCCAGCTCTCCAGAGAGGCTGTGGTTTTCTCAGGAGCACTCGGTATGTGCCTGTAATTCTGCTGAGCCAGCACATGGATATTGGGACTGGAACCTTTACTTGTGTCTGCTATAAAACTGTTCTGAAACAGTGGAAGTGTTCTTTGGTGAAGAGGAATGCCATAGGTTGATTAATTGCCCTTTTTAAGGAAGAGCTGCTGAGGGTTGTTGCTGGAAAGGGCCTCCCTGTTCCACAGCAGTGTTCCCCTGCAAGCTCCACTGGTTAAATAATCCTCTTGTCAAAACTGTCTGAGCCTCTTCACTGATAGGTCAGACTTGGCCACTCCAAGATTACTTGGTCAGAGGTCAGTTACTGCTGACACTTCAGCTTGAACCTGCCTCCCCTTGATCTTTAGAAGTGGATTCTTGCTGTAGAAGAGGGATAATGAGCAGTGAAATTACGACTGTTTAGGTGGTGGTTCCCTACAGGGGAACTGACAGCATTGACATCACTATCAAAAGCATCTCTTAGGGCTTTAACCTTCACATAAATGCTTGTTGTAGAGGTAAAGAAAAGGCTTTTCCTTTTCTAAACAACAACAAAAGATTGATTGGTCTGGAGAGAACTTGAATTAATATGTGGGAATTATGATACCTTGAATGCCAAATGAAGGCAGACTGATTTTTATGGTTGTTTATCTCAAGTTGGTCCTGAAAGGAGCTGCAGTTGCAGCCACCTAGATATGCTAGATATGCTCTGCAATTTTAAGCTGGTTTAACTAAATGTATGGACAGTGTTCATCCCTCCTGCTGAGCTTTCAGTGATCACACCAGCTCTAGCAAAAAGCTGAGCTTATTTAACAAAATGTTTCTGTCCAGGCAAAAGCGCCCCTGGAAACCTGAACTAAGGGGTGTGAAGTGGCTGATTTCTTCAGCTTAATTAGGGCACTGCTGACACAGCCTCTCTACAGCTGCTTTTATCAGTGTAACCAGCCCCTCCTGAAAGAAAAGGCTGAGTAACAGCTGGGTCTAGGCTTGCTGGAAAGTGGGAAGATGGATTTCAGTAACTCCTCCAGAAGAGGAGCCAGGTGGACTGCAGCCACAGCATTGGGTTCTCTGGATGGGGGACAAGCCGAGCTTGGAAAAAAACTCTCCTAATTCTTGCTAGCCTAAGGGTTAGACCTGCTAGTTAGAATAAACATTCCCACTATGCCTGACAGGAGATTAAAGGAATAAAGGCAATGTGCTGTGTTGGGTTATAATGAGTTATTCAATACAGCGTCTGTAACTGAGACATGGCAAAATACAAAGATAGTGTTTAATACAAGAGACGATTAATTTTCACCATTTCCAGGCTGTGCCAGTGGCAGCTGACCAGCTATAGGCTTTTAGGACTCAAATGTACCAATCATTTTATTAATAACAGTAAAATGCCAAATATTTTCAAGCATTATATTCTTTAGCTTACGAGTCTGTACTTCTCTGCAGATCACATCTTTTTGGGGTGCTTTAGCAGAAAATAACTGTGACATTTTCCTTTGGCAGGCTGCAGCAGACATTATTTTAGCACCTGAAATACATTCAGAGACATTTTACAAACGTGCTAAGTCCAATGGAGTGCCTAAATGTGGATGTGTATTGATAAACTTTTTCCCAGACTTAGCTACTGGATTGCACTCTACATCTGAAAACCACTTTGAGGTGGTCTTAATTTAGCCTAGTATAGATCCACTTTAAATTAACACCAGCCTTTATTTCAAAACAATGTACTTGCAGGCAAGCTGTCAGACTATTCCAATGTTTGAGTAAGAAAAAGCAGGAAAAGTAAATCTCTGAGTTTTTTATAATTTTGCTGAAGTTGTCCTGTATTTTTATTTTGTAAATGTTGTGTGTGCCCTGGCTTTTCTTTTGACAGTACTTCAAGCTGAAAAACAAAGATGGATTTTTTTTTCCCCAGTGAATTTATTATGAAGAATGAAGGTCAGATTCCTCTTACGGCTGCTTTGTGCTGTTGAAAAATACAGTGTGGCTTCTGCTTCAAGAGCACCTAATTTTGAAATCCATCTTGCTTGAAAGCAATTGCTATTAGAGGTGACCCACAAGAGAGACGAGCCTTCCCTTTTGCCACTCTGTGATGGAATAAAAGACTTGAGTGATAAATTAGCTTAGTCTACCTCTGCCACATCAGAAGCTCAAGCCTTCCCTGCAGCAGGAGTGCTCGAGATCAAGCTAGGCAGCAAGAGGCAGAGCAGCACAGAGCAAGGAGGACAGACAGGCAAATGTGGGTTTTTTTTTAACTACACCTTTTAAAATTTTGCGTCTATTGTTAAAAAGTGTTTGACTTAAATGGTGGTCATTTGGCACAGAGGAAGTTTATCCACGTGCGTCCAGCAGCCTTTCACCTATTAAGGCAGCAAAAGCTCAATTCATGTATTTCTGACCTCCCAAAAGTTCCTCAGTAAAAACAGGAAGGACCAAGCACTACAGCTTGAATGCCTGGAAAGGACCCATCTCCCTTCACATCTTACAGCAGCAAGAGGTCACCATGTAAATGCTTTTTCCAAGAAGCCATTGAAAAAATCAGGCTTATGGAGGGGAAACCGAGGATGTGTGCTGCTGTGTTTGGCAGGGGCATTTGTAACCAAGGATAAAAACAGTTTTGAAGAAATGTCTGGGATGACATCCCTGACCCCTCCTGCTCCTTCCCAAACTGAAATGTAAGAAAACAATGAAAATAATATCTTTATGGGAAAAAGTCTCCTTTGCCAAAATGCTGGGATTGACCACACTCTTCCTCATCCCATCCCAGGGGAAAAATGCGCATCCCCGGAACACTGTGCAGCAGCACTACAGATGACGTGGGGGGCATTGATGGCAACTGGGGGGGTCAGTCCCAGCAGCCCTCTCCTTGCTGCCAGCTCACTCCTGGTGTTGGGGAGACACTGAGTGTGAAAAGCCCTGGGCAGAACATAGGTCATGCCAGGGCTGGTAGGCTCACACCTGGCTTTGAAATGCAGATGCAGAGGGAGCACGGGGCGGTGGGCTGCAAGTAGGGATAGCAAAAACCAGCCCTCTGAAAACTCAGCCACACAGTTGAAAGTAAAATCAAGGTGCTCTTTAAAACAACTCTCAAATTTGTGTGGTGGTAATTCCTAGAAGAGAGAACTTTCTTGCAAGACGTGCGCTGGTAAATGATTGAATAACAGTGACTCATGTTTTATTATCAGACTTGACTGTAGCGGCGCTTACGCTCGCTTCAGATTTGTTGACACACATTTCTCCTGACGCCTGCCAATAAGGAAGATGCTATGAAGCAGCACTGTAATGTAAAACTGGTACAGGAAAATGCAGGTGAGGGCTGATCACAGCCTGAGCCCCTTGGCACCAGAGCAGCTTTTGGGAAGAGAGGGATTGGTTTTGCAATACCAGCCACCGATGGAAAGTGCTGGTGGGTTTCTGCTCCAGGATGCTGAGAGGCTCGGCACCCACGTGGGTTGTTGGGGCATTTTGCAGGACTAATCCCTTAGAACCTGCCTGAGACTGATGTCTGGTCCCAGAGTCACATCCTGGAATGTTTAAGTGGCTCCCAGTGGGAGGCTGACAGTGAACAAGACCCCTCCTTGCACCAGCCCTGCTGTATCTGAGTCTCCTTCCAACACTGTTTCCTTTGAGGTGGAAGAAGGACGTGATCTATTTTTGGGGAGCATTCACACCAGATGTTTGGTGATGGCAACACTGTCTCTATCACTGCATGCTCTGCTTCTGCACAGGAGTCCCCGGGCTCTGCCTCCCTGCCTCTGCCGCCGGTGACCCTGTCCCTTCCTCCTGCCCTGCCTGACCTCCACTGCTGGCAGCCCTGCTCCAGGAGGAAGGCGTGAGTTCACCTCCCCCAGCTGCTGGGGGCTGGATCTGCGTCCTCCAGGTAGGACTGGAGCGTTTTCCTGCTGCCCCACCACCCCCAGGCAATCGATGCCAGTCCCGTGGGGCCAGGGGTGCTCAGAGACACCCCCAGTACCAGGAGCAGCACTTGTCTTCCACAGACCCCTGGCACAGAGGGATAAACCATAATGTTGCTGCTGTCACAGGGTGCAACATTCTCAGGATGTGCTGCTGCCTGGGATCGATGTTCCTGGTCTGCTGGCCTCGACACTTGTCTTTGAGTCCCCTGTTCCTTCTGACGTGGGTTTTTCTTTCCATCTGAATCATTCAGCATGACTTTGGAGCACAATGGAGCTGTGATTTTTTTCAAAGCCGCCAGCCTGCAGGAAACAGAAGGTCTCTGAATAAAAGGGAGGCTCTTGTTACAACTTCCCTCTTATTTACTGTTCCCAGTAGCAGAGAAGTAAAAAGACAATGAATGAAATGGAGGATTAATCACGCGTAGCACTGAAATATAAACAAGGAGACAGCGCGTTCCAGAGCGCTGCTCCGAACAGTGGCTCGTGCCCACAGCGTGCAGAAATCTCTCATCACTGAAACCTCCTGATTTCGTGAAAAAGGCCAAAAGGCAGAGGAGGCTCCACAGGTGGTTTTTCAAAGGTAAACTTGCAAACCGGGTATTTTCTATGGACTTTCCTCTGTTCAGTGCTCTCAAAACTTGAATTCAAGTTGATAACCCCTGTGCTTAATCACTGGTCCATGACTTTTGCAGAGGCGACTCCCTATTTTCCTATTTTTCTGCATTTATTTTAAACCAATAAAAATTCAGGACAACTCCTTTGTCCCACAGAAGACTTTTAAAAATGCTTCAGAGAGAACCTACTGTACTGCACAGTGTGTAGCTCTGCTCCTAAAAGGGGTGTGTGGTCATTAGCCTTGCTCCCTTTTCCACTTGGGTTGGTATCCAAACACCAAAGGATTACTAATCATGTTCCTTATTTATTTTTCAAATCAGAGATTTACCTGTATTTGATTTCCAGCTATACATTTTGAGCATTCACACCAGCCTTTGCAAAGGTGTTGAGCTCCTTAAGTTAATTGGTTATAAATTAACCTTGGGAGGTTGTTTGTGTGAAGCAGATTACGTGCATGCAGCTTTGTGAAGGTTTTTTAGAGAAGCAAAATGTAGGAAAGAAAGGTGGAAACAGGGATGCATGACACAATTCAAATTGCCTGAAATGCCTGTAATAAACAGTTGGTTTGTGCGTCTGGGTATCTGCGTCTGTCAGGTAAGTACTGTTGATTTCTTTGGCACTGGGATGATGCATTTAATGTCAGGGTTGAGGCGAAGTGGAGTGAATAATTATAAAACTGATAGGGAAGCTCCAACAAACCTCTTAACTGTTCATTTTACAGTTCTCTTTAGAAAACATACAAGAAAAACCTCGGGAAAATTTATTTGGGCCACCTGCAATAATAAAATTGAAGTGACCCAAGCCTGAAAGTAACACAATGCATCTCCAAGTGAGTATAAAAAGCCGGAGCATGGGATATATTTAAGCTAAAAACCAAACCCAACCCCTGCTGCTTAACTAATCCTTGCTGTAACCTTCTGCCCAGACTTTGCCTGGGACTGGGAGCCTGGGGCAGGCACTGGGCAGGCAGGAGCCCTGCCAAAGGCTCCTCCTGGCCTTGTCTCCCTGCCGTCCCGGGGGCTTTCCAGGTTGCACTTTGTTTCACTTTCTCTTTCTGCTGTGCAGGGCTCTGCTGGAAGGGCTGCAGCATCCTCTATCAATTATTTACACTATTTGCATGGAAATCATAACAAAATATATATTCTTTTTAATATTATGATTATTTTTTTAAATACTATTAAAGCTGTGCTGGTGTTGCATTAAAGTAGTTGGTGATACTCTTTTAAATGTCCTTTCTAAATACTTTTAGAGGGGAATTGCATTAACCTCTCAGCTGCAGCTTCCCTGTTTACACACAGCAAAAAGCACTGCCAGCCTGAAACTGTTGGGTCAGGAGCAGAAGGGTGACCCCTGCAGCTCCCACCACCCTGATCCCCTGGCACGTGCAGCCTTCAGCTGACTTGATTTGCCAGTGGTTCCCTGGTGGGGAAGAGGAGGTGGGGAAGAGCTGCCTGGAGTCTTTGGTCATGGTGTGAGTTCTTCCCAGACAGGTGCTTGCTTCTTTGGTACCTATTTTAGGGTAATTAATAATAGAGAGCTCCTGTGCAACCCAAATTTAGATACTCTTTGGAAATCGAGGAAAAATCGGGGAAAAAATATTCTGGGAAGAGTTTGTGTTTTTTTTCCTTTTATCCACTACAGCAGATGTTTGAGGATCTCAAGTCGGGATGGGGGTTTGCCACTGTGCCCTGCTTGGTCCCCACTCTGGTTGCAACCTCCAGGTTTGGCAGCTCTACCACTTCCCTGGGAAGCCTGTCCCAATGCTTGACAAAATGCTAATAAATGTTTTGCTGCATTTTTTTTTTTCTCTTTCCCCATAACTTTAAGTTTCAGCACACTACTAGCAGAAACTTGAGGAATCTTCATTATAAGAAGACTCCCAAAATTTATAGGGCTTTTCTGGCTTTTGGTCTTAGTTTTGGCTACTCCAGCAAGTCACTTGGAATTTTATAAAATTGTCATTCTACAACAGAATGAAAGAAATAGATTAAATATTGTTACAAGGTCTCAGGGTCTGTCCCTGCCAGGGTTCTTGCAGGCTTTATTCTCTCTGCCAAGGCTTCTGGGTGTAGGACCTGTGGCCAGGATCCTTAAACCTCAATCCTCAAAGTTAAGGGGAATTTCTAAAAGGGAAGGTGTGTGCTCCATGTCTCACCCAGCCAGAGTGAGAGGGAGCACAGGGAGAGGGGTACAGGTCCTGCCCCCTGACCCAGAACCCTGTGCCTCACTCCTTCTGTGTCCCCCGGGGTGCTGCAAGTAATAGGAGCTGCACGAGGTGGTGACAAGTCCCCAGCATTCCGGGTATTTGATCCGAGGAAATCACCAGTCAGCCAGGAAATGTCAAGATTACGTCACATGCATAATCTTTTAAAGCCCTGAAAAGGAGCTTGTTAAAATCTGTGTCTCTGCAGTGTGATCCCAGTTCCTTTCATTTTGCTTTGCTCTTCCACTTTACGGGAACAGGCAGGCAGATCCTCCTCCTACATATCATTTTACTTTTCCCTCCCTTTGACTTACAGCATTGTTGTTTGCCATGGCCTTGCCACTCACTGGGGCTGGAGGAGCAAGTCCTCACTTTGCTGGGCCCCCAAAGGGAAGATGTTGTGATGCCCAGGGCCTGTGAGGATACAGCTACAGCCCAGCTTGTCTGCACTGGGAAAGAAGGGAGAGGACGTGGGAGTGGAGCTGCCATCCCATCCCCTTGTGTTTGCTCGTGTTCCGGGTGGGCGCCCTGGGCAGCCCAACAGCGCTGCAGGGAGGTGCCAAAACTTCACAGAACAAAACTGCACCTTGTTATTCCACTGATCCTGCAAAACTATTAAGGAGCATCCAGCAGAGTATGTGACACACATATGTTTAATTTCTTTTACAGTTTCTGTTTTGATATATGCTCAATGTGGTTTTATAAAACAAAGATTTATTGGAACCTGGAATTTTATGACTTTAAGGTTTGCTTGAGCCCAGATTGTGAGTTTCTCCTTTTGGAAGAAGAGAAGGTTTAAAAGAGCCCATCTGCCTGTGGCACTTATGAAACCCAAGGCCAAGGATGACACCTTTTCCCGTAACTTCTACTATAATGTCAAACAAAAATTTACCATCAAATATTATGCCTTCCATATGCAATGCCCTGCTGTAGATTTAGATCACAGCAATCATGTTGGGCTTCTCTCTTTCAAGTTTTTATCTGTGCCATAAGGAAGTCAGGACTCAGTGTAGGGTTCAAGGAGGAGCAGCAAGGCAGGAAAAACCCAAACCATACATAATTAATGACAATGTGCCTTCACTTGTGCCCTTGATTTTTCTTGTAAAAGCACAGCAATGTCCTTGCTGCCTGCAAGGCTGAGGAAAGCAGTGTATTTTTAAAACACAGTGCCAGTGTCAGACAGCTCCAAGTGCTCTGGTAGGAAACAACCAGCATCCAAGGAAGCAGAGCCTGAGTCCAGCTCTCTGGTTACCACGACATAAGTAAACAAACAAGTTTATCACAAGTAATGAGGGCATTGTGCCAGTTTCAGTTAAAATAATGAAATAAATAAAAAAGAAATCAACCCCAAACCAACAAATCATTACAGCATGAGGAAAGTCCTGAATGAAATTGATTGTTCGTGCCAACACCAGAAATATATCTTGTCATAAACTCGGGCCTCCACATCTGCTTCAGCACCAGCGGATTCTTTATAAACAGCCTCTTTAATTTTATCTAACAGCCTGTTAGCAGACATGGAGTCCAAAAATACATCTCCTTTTCTTCCTCGCACTATCCTGAGCTTGGCAGGGCACCAAACATGAGGTTCAGCTTGTAATTCAAAAAAGCCCTTCTTTAAGCATTGACAGAGCTTGATTTAATAAAAATCCGTCCAGCTTCCTCCGGGCAGCCCTAATGGGATGCAGAGCCCAGCACTTCTCAGGGGCTGCTCCAGACCTGCTGTGTGTTGGCCAGTGAGATTTTTTTTGTGGTGAAACAATATTGCTCTGTGGTGGAGTTGGGGAACTGGCTGGTGTTCTCCAGAATGTCTCCCCTGAGGGGTGCACAGCTTCACTTTCAGCTATGCCACCCTCTGAAAATGGAAGTGAGCAGGCAGCACCATAAAAACAGAGCAGAGCCACAGCACGGGATGTCCTGGTGCCCCTGGTAGCCCCGGGGATGCTCCAGTGCCACTGGCACCAAGCCCTCCTCTCACTGGCCTTGCCTTCCCCAGGGGAAGGAGAGAAAAGCATCAAGGACCCTAAGGTGACTTCCAACCCCCAAGTTCTCCTGGGGGGAGATCTATCCATCGTGTCCCAGTGTGGCACTGTCAAGCACTTGTAGGTGCTCCTGAAGGAAAGACTGGGCATTCACTGAAATAGAGGGGGTGTTGCACTGGGGCTGGTTCCCAGAGGGCAGCCCCGACACCAGAGGCAACCACCTTCACACTTCCTGACACTGGTGTTCCCAAGCAAGCACAACACTGATTTTCTGGCTGCTGATTGCCTGGGAAAGCTGGAAGGGACATTGGCTGACTTTTAATGCCAGGACAAGAGTGGCTGACGTCACCTTAGAAGACGAAACACATTCCTGCTGTGAGGACTGCACCAAATTACAGGCCCAGATTTCCCAAGAAATAAGTGTGAGAAACACTGTACAACACCACATTCACTGTATCACAGGAACTCATTAGCTGAATAGATGAAAATGTTAATAATTATCCCATTTGACAAACCAAGGTATGTATTTCAAGCCTCAAAGTTTGCTGTGCTAAAGGAATATTAATGTCCTGCCATGTCATGATGTCCAGGGGAAAAGGATGTTTTTAGTTTCTCCTCATGGCTCAGTTGTCTATTTAAATTACTTGGAAACTACACCAGCAGCAAACATAACCACTGCTGTTGTGAGGCGTGGTTAACAATAAGTAGGTTTTATTTAGGATTACATCAAAGGATGAAATGGAGTGAAATAAAGGAAAGGGAAGTTGCTTGAGTGGTCAGTGAGCCAGATCCCAATGCCAAGACGTGAGGAGGATCAACAGAAATCCTGCAGAGCCCATCCCGTCACTTGGCCATGCTGACAGAGGCAAATAAATGAACAGCACAGATGTCAACAAAAGGGAACTACTACATTTGGCAAAGGATGCTGCAGGTCTGTAGTGATGGAGGGGCTCTGTTGGCTGGCGTGGGGGATGCTGGTGGCACCCTGGGGTTTTTCATCACCTCCTGGGAGGGATTTTCTGACTGGTCTTTGTGGTTGTGCCAGGGAGGCTTGAGAGACTTGTGCTGCTTGGCTGCCAATTCTCAGCAGCACCTGACCCAACAATAGGGAGGGATCCGGGATTTGCTGGGGAGCTTGTGGTTCCTCCAGTCAGGTGCCAAATTTCACTTTACAAAGAGCACAAGCATTCATCCAGTGGTACCTTACTGATCTGAGCATGGCTGATGTCTTTCAGCTGAATATCAGCTGAATTTCAGCTGAATATTAAAGAGAAAGAGATCGAAGGCAGATGATTGAACAGGAAAAGTGGGTTTAGCTGCCCAGCTGGGAGCTGCAGTGCCCTAACCCTTCCCCTTATGTGCTACAACAGGGTGTAATTCAATCCTAAATTACTGAAAATCTTGATGTTTTGTAAATCATACATATCAGAAGGTATTTAGTTTATACACAAGCATCTACTCATTAGCAGTATCAAAATACTGGCAAAACTGTGCATACTCTGCAGGAGTTCTTGTCAGAGCTACATTTCACAGCTCAGATAGCCACAGCTGAGAGGTACACATAGGTCTTCCTGGCATCTCATTTTTTGTCCAGTCCTGTGACTGGTGGGGTCAAATGGAAAAGCCACTTCTGAGTGAAGAGGCCTAGAGGGATATGGTGGGCAGGGGAGCAGGATGTGGGCAAGCACAGCACCTCTACTCAGGTGGTGGCTCTGCCATCTTTAGAGACTTCCCAAAGCTGGCTTGATGGATCTCTGGGAAACCAAATCCAGCTCCAAAGTCCCTTCAGCCTTGCTTACTCTCCCTGGAGCTTGCAGGTAGTGACAGTCAGGCTCCAAGCATTCTGTGCCAGTTGCTCCTAAAAGCTTCTAAAATCTTTCTCCCAGTGAAGGCTGGAGGAGCTGATGCTGCAGTAGGAAGGAGGAGAAGTAGGAGGCTTGAAAGGGTCACACCAAGGCTGCAATTTCCAAATAAGTGTGAAGGAACTGGATGCCTTAACACCCTCCAACTTTAACACTCAGTCTTGGCTGTTAATGGAGTGTGCCATAAAACTGCATTTTTTATACCTATTCAAGAAGAATTAGAGGGAGAGACCACTTAATGTTAAGCAGGAGAAAACTTTTTGGCTGTGAAGGCTGTTCTTCCACATAGGAAAGCTGCTGGCAGAAAATGACAGCTTGTGGACAGAGTCAGAGTGGCTGCAACAGCAAAGAAGTGGAGGAAGGGAAGCAGCCTCAGATGAAAATGAGACCATAAATAGAGAATTAGCCAGTCTGAGGTGTCCATACATTTCATGGACTCACTTCCCTCCTTTTCTAGCATTTTGCTGAGCACTATAGCAATATTCAAGCCATTATTACATTAAGAAGTCTTTCAGCTTTTCTGCCTGAAAAAAATAGTCATCACTTGTAAATTGAAGGCATCACTCTCTTATCTGGTCTGCAGCCAGAAGGGCTGGAAGCAATAGAAGAAGTGTGAACTTTCTCCTTCATCTCAGAGAACATTAACTTCAAAGCCAAGCCATAAACTTTTAGATGTAATGACTATTTGTCCAAAAGAGAAACACATCAGCTTGATCAATGAGTGAAAGGTATAAAACACAGAGGTTACATTTGCTAACCACTTTGGGAAAAATGTGTGGTTATGCTTGGGTGTGTGGAGGGGTTAGGGTTAGGGCAGACAGGCCCAAGGGGCAGTGTGAAGATTGTTGTGGGTGTTTGTAGGTCCAGCACTGAGTGGTTTCTGTCCCAGAGGAGGCTGGGCTGCCATGTCAGAGTGTGCTCCCTTGAGTGCAGACCTTCATCACTGAGTGGGGGTCGTCGCTGTGTTGGTAGCCACACTACTCTGCTTTTCCAATAAACTGTGGGAGAAAATATCTCTCCTTTCAGCTGCTCAAACAAAGCATTCAGGACCAGTATTTCCTCCTGTGGCCTTGCTCCAGCTGTGTGAATGCTGACTGGAGAAAACCCCCCTGTGGGTGCACTGCCTTGTCCCTTGAGCATCGCTGAGCTCCAGGGCACAGGGTCCAGCAGTGCTAACACAGCCAGGCAGGTGCGCTCAGAGATTTCAGACACCTTTGGTAAGGCTCCCCACGTCCTTCTTCCTATTTTTTAAACATGCTTTTCATTTTTCTGATGAAAGCCCCATGGAAATAGAGAGTAACAATGGTTTTTTGTTTCCATGGCTTGCATGTGAGAAATTTAGAGGGACGAAAATTTATATTATGTGACTTTTTTTTGCCCTTCCTGATAACATCCCTTCTCCCCTCACCCATTAGGGCTTCCAGGAGGCATATGGACCCCATGCTCTCCCTGGGCACTGGGTGTGTGATCCTTGTGCATGGTACACGGTGCTCAGAGAGGGCACTTTGTAGTGTTAATCAACTCTTTGGTGAAAGTGTTTTTAGACGGAGTAATTGGGAGGACTTGCTGCTGGGCACCAGCTTCTACTTGCCAGGGCTCCAGGGCTGGGGAATGAAGTCCAGACCTGTGTGATTCCTGTCTGAGGATGGAGAGGAGGAAGTGCTGGAGTATGAAGAGGGATTTTGAAAGGTCTGTAACATCTTCTGCCAACATCTTTTTTGGATCAGCGCTGCATGAACAAGTGAGAGCCTGGAAGGGCTGTGTCATCCTTGAGGACAGCTGGGCTTGCTGGGGGGCAGCTCCATTTGGGATGGGAGGCAGAGGGTTGCTGCCACAGCTGGGGGGAAAAAGAGATGTTGGTGGGGTTGCTGTCTCCACAGGCTTCGACAGTATCCTGCTTTCCTGCTGTGCTGTGCTTGCCTGTCCCCTAACTCCTCTGTGAGGTGCCAAAATGCCTCTGTAGGGAACCAGAGAGCAAACCTGAGCCCTTCTTGCTCACCACACATTTTTGTGTCCCCAAATCCCTGTTAGAGTGAATGGAACTGGTGGGGTCTACTCAGGTTCCTCACCATACAGATGGTGTTGGGAGGAGATGGTGGCTCAGCTCTTGAAGTTTCTACCTGCCCCTAGATGTGCCCTGGCCTCCAGAAGGTGAGTTCTCCTCTCCAGGCTGTCCCCTCTGCCCTCCTGAATTCCAAACTGAGCTCCTCCCAGCATCCTGGAGAACAAGCCATGAGATGCTGGAGCTGGGGGTGTTGGTGGAGGTTGAGATGACGTTCTGGAAATGTAAAGAACAACTGCATGCTGAATCCATCTGGTCACCCTCCTCCTCGTGGCATATCACCTGCCCACCTTGGTCCCAGTGGAGACTCCAGAGATGAGGGCAGGTAATAAGTGGGTAGAGGTGGAGCAAGAAGAGCAACAGGAGGGCAGTTAAGTAATTTGTTTTAAGGGGCAGATGGCTTTACCCAGGTAAAACCAGTGCAATGCAAGCAGGCTCCACATTCAGCAGATCCCCAAAGGTATTGGTGAAGCAGTGCTCAGCCTCCCTTGCAACACCTCTGCTTGAGGGAGCTGTACCTGTGCTTTGTAGGTGTGTTGTGTATTTAGGTCTGGTCTTTGCAAAGGGATTCACTGTAGCAATCCCTTTTACGTGCCTGGAGTCCCATTTTCTACCTTCACTGGATCATGTCCTGGGCTTCAAAACACATGGGAGCAGTAACCTGTTTTATTGCATGGTCATAAAGCAGTGGTCCTTCTCTGCTCCTGAATATGAATAATAAATAGTATGTATGAATAATAAACAGTAGTGATATTGTTATATTTTTACATGGAGGCCTGCCAGAGGCTGTTTTTGAGTATGAGACGCGAGATTTAGTCTGAGAAAAAGGAAGCAGAAAACAAGAATCCTGACAGTTTTCTACCTGGCTGTGCAGCTGTGCTGAAAGAGGTGCCCTGCAGATCAAAGGGAACCTGCTCCCCTTCTTCCCAGGTGCTGCAATGCTTCCCCTATTAGAGCAGATATTGGATATCAGGCAGCAGTGCTATGAACAGCACAAATGTGCACTTTGCTCTCCAGAGGTTATGGCAGCCAGAAGGATGCCAGATTAGATTTAGGAAAGCACATATGGATGTATTGCCTTCTTCAGCCTTGCACCATTCCTTAAAATCCTCCGCTGCTCTGGAGGAAGACAGAAAGCACGGCTGTGGACAATCACAGCTGTAGAAGCATAATTGCAATTGCTGTCTCAGAGCTGCTTAGTGCTTCTGATAATCCTCGGAACCTGCAGTGAGTCACTACTGGATGAAGGGAGAGCACTTTGGGGCAGGGATACAGCACAGGGACAACTCCACAGAAGGACTGAAAAAAACCCACCTCTAGTTTACATTTCACTGAGGGGAAAGATGCTCTGAGGCAGCACCAGCACAAGTTCAGACTGAAGCCCAGACTTCCCGCTTTGGGAATCCAGGTGCTTGGAGAGTGTCTCTGACACCAAGTCCTATACCATGTCTTCCCCCGAAGGCTGAGATGCCACCATAGCTCATCTCTCAACCCAGTCGCTAGCCAGAACTACAGCTCCAGTCCACTGGCAGCGAATCCCACCAGTTCACCTCACGTGTTTACAGGGGTATTTAGCTTCTGGGGAGGTAAACAGGAAGGTGACAGGAGTGAAGTCTCATTTCAGTGTTGGGATCTCCTCCTTTCTTTCAGTGCTTCAGCAAA
Organism: Vidua macroura; assembly: GCF_024509145.1. Lineage (NCBI taxonomy): Eukaryota > Metazoa > Chordata > Aves > Passeriformes > Viduidae > Vidua > Vidua macroura. Next base: position 93,603,638 of record NC_071572.1, on the reverse strand, counting down.
ACCTCCCTCTAAGCCCCATACACTGCATAACAGATGCCACATCTGTTTCTATTTCCAGCGTGATCTCTCTAATCACTTTTTAAGAATCCAGCATCCAGGGTTAATCAACATGAGCTGAATTACAGTAAAGGTTCCTACAACAGTAGAAAAATCCTGTGCAACTCCCTTTCCTCAAGTTATCCTCTTGGATAGTGGGGTTTATCCTCTGCCTGAATTCTGCCCCAATCCTCATGATCCCTGCAAAGCCAAGGCCTCTTTCCAAAGAGTTTCTGCCTCTTAGGGCCTTTGTCTGTTTGACTAGGCAGATCTTCCAATAGTTGATTTTCTGTCTGGCAGTCAAACTAAAAGCTAAAAAAGCATGATACAGGTCAACCCCAAGACCCTCAACGGAATGGAAAGGGAGATTCCCAAGGAAACTTTGTCCTCAGCCACAAGGCCTATGAAGAGAAGCTATCACCCACTGCAATCCACTGCCTACAACACAGCTTCAGAGCACTCAGGATGCAAGTTCAAACCCCTTCTGTTTCTCATATGGAAAATATTTTAAAAAAGCTTTCCTGGAAGCAGCATCACACCCAGTGTGCCAGGCAGCACCAGAGGCACATGGAGATGGAGCACAGAGAGGCAGGAGACTGGCTGTGCCTGGCTGTGCCCACACTGCTCAGCACAAAGGCCAGGGCAGAGTGGCACCCCTGGGCTCACAGGCACTGTGCCTAAAGCTTGCTTCCCCAGGAGAACATTTACCTCAGAAACAGCTACTTGGAGTGATCCAAACCAAAGCCTCAGAGTTAGCGGAGAGCACAGCAGACAATGAGCACAAATCCAGGGCTGGAGTCCAACTCTTCTTTGCTGGTGATGTCTGGTGATTCTTTGCTAGCTATGCCTATCACATGTGCCTACAATGTCAGAAACAACTCCCCAGTTGATTATGGGTCCTCATCCTTGATTGTTCCTGTGTTGTTGGTCAGCACACACCTATGCTGTCCTCTGGACTGGGACAAGCAGCTCCCTCTGGCCACCAAACAGTGCTGCTCTGGGCATGTATACTCCTGGGAAAACTTGCAAGAGCCACATGAACAAGCTCTGTCTCATTTCCCTCAGGATGTTCCTACAGCATGGTCCCACCAGCCTTTCCATCCTCCAGCTCTCCTGAATGCTGTCATGCCTCAGTCCAGGCCATGCTACACACCCTATGGAATTCAGCACTGGTGAGCTATAGCATCATCTTTGTGGGCATTTTATGCTGGGATAAAAAAACCACCAAACTTACAAAAATACTTGTTTGCCCTTAGGCCCATAGGCACAACACACAGGGCCAAGCTAAGCTGGAGTCAAGTGCCATGCTATGCTGTCAAATTCAGCCTCTTTTTGTTGGCTGGCTCTGAGCAGCCAATGCTGCTCTGAAACAACTGCTCTTGTCCACTACCTACCAGATCCCAGGCCTGCTTTTTGGAGCAGGCAGTTTAGTCCTGCTGGTATTCCTGCTCCATCTGGTCCAATAAACAGTGTAAATAATTCTACCCTGAGCAAGAGGATTAGGAGAGCCCCATTGCAGGCTGTCCTGTGGTTTGGCCACGCTCTGAAGACACAGCATGTCGGGTAAATCCTCACTCCAGCTGAGGTTTCCTTTTGAGATCAGCTTCAAAAAAAAAAAAGTAAAAAGAACCTCAAACCAACAAAGCAAGCCATTTTTATGTTTCTAATTTTTGGGGCTAATTCTGATGAATGGTTGCACACCAATTGGCAGATAGCTTCAGTCAACCAGGAATGGTGCTTTTCGATGAGTAAGCTGTTCTTCAGACATCATTGCCTCTACTTGTACCCCTTTCCCACTGCCACAGGAGCGGGAAGGGATACTGCAGATATTGCTTCATGTATGATCCTTGCTGCCCTGGCTCTAATGTAGCCACCAGATGGTCTCACCCTCTGCCTGCTCTTCTGCTTGGAGACATTAAGGGCCTTCAGCAGTTACCACCTCTCACTCTGGGCAGCTTCTTCCTCAGCTGCACCTCTCCCACTGCTGTCAGAATGGCCATGGCAAGTCTGTCAAGACTTACTCACTTCATTTCCGTATTGAGGATTTTTAGCTACTATCATTGGTGTTTCTATGTCCTCCTTTCAGGACACAGGCCTTATGAGCCCATCAGGTTATGCCATCTGCTATCTGTTAGAATGTAAACACCTTCTTAGGGACAGGTACACGCACAACAATGGTAATGTTTGTTACCAGGACATGGCAGTGGGGCTCCACAGGTGGAGTAGAATGGCCACGAGTCACAGCATCATAGAATGGCTTGAGTTGGAAGGGATCTTAAAAGATCATTTAGTTCCAATCCCCCATTATGGGCATGGATGCCAGCTGGGATGCCATGGATAAGGCTGCTCATAGACCTGGGGTGTCCTCTGAGGACAAACCACTGGAACCTGATTTTTTGCCACCTCCATCACCATTCGCACCAGAACCCACTGGAGCCACGACAGCCTGGTTAAAGGGTGGCTGTAGGCAGAACTAAACTTTGCCATGCACAAACCACCCAGGCCTCCAGGGACCTTCAAATGGTCATATCCTGCATGATCCCTAAAAGATGCTCACTTGTAGGGTGAGCACAGCCAATGGGGCAGCCACGTGTTTATGGGGGTGCTTCTTTTAAAGCTGATTTATTTTAGTAGGATTTTTACAGAGTGTAGCTGGTAGTGGTGGCCAGCAGACATGGCAGTGTCCAGGCTCTGGTTAGAGACTGACAAGGAAACTCTGGGGCTGGCAGCAGGCTCCTGGAACCCTTTGGGGACCACCTGCTTAACCCTGCTTTGGCTGACCTTGCTCAAGTAGAGGACTTGGTCTAGGTGATCTCCAGAAGTGCCTTTCAACCTCAGCCTTTCAGTGAGGCTTATTTAAACCTCTGACATAAAGCATAGATTGGATATTCAGGTGTATATATTCAAGTATTCCATAAATTCTCAACTCAGTACAGGAAATTTGGCTTTCAAGTCCAACAGCACACTGAACCTTTACCAGGCTGTAAGGCCAGAGTTTCAGGAGAGTTTTAACAACCTAACAAACCAGGGAAGTACAAAACATGCCATGCAAGTCAGATGTTTCTATGCAACAACCATATGATCCAAAGTTTCTCAAACAAAACCATTTGCTGTCAAGACAGAGTGGAGCCAAATCAGTGCAATTCAAGGTTTTAGTCAATTTTGTAAAATGTCAGAAGGAGTTACTTAGTGCCACCCAGTGTTGGCAGTCAGAAAAGGGGAGGTTAAATATGGTTACAATTGGGTGTAGCCCAGTGAAACAGGGAAAAAAAAACCAACCCAGCTCTTGCTTTCTGTATCAGGGGTGAGTAACGTCACAGAAGCTGGGTACCACCAGCATTCAGGGATAGGTGTCCCAGAGCTGAAATGAAGTTTAGCCATCTTGTTAAAAAAAAAAACCCCAAAATCTCTGCTTTTTATATTCACTTTTCAAAGCAGGTAATCAGTTTGAGTTGCAGATGGTCTCTTTTGTCACAAAAGAGACCATCTTGTCACAGGACTCACTCCCCTTGTCTGATATCTGTCTAGTGAGAAAGTTGCAGTGACTTTTCTGGTCAGATGTTCAGGAATTTAGATAAGACACAACTATATAAAATGTGTCTCTTTCCTAGAGTAAATAGAATACAGTTAAACACAACTCTTTTCCCTCTTCCTGCCTTTGCCTCAGGTGTTGCATATGACTTGTCTTTTCCTTGAAGCCTTTAAAATTACACAGGATCTCATGTATATCAGGCATAGAAATAGTCTCCCGATTATGATCTTTGGATGTCTGAAGAATTGCATATCTGCTTTGCCCTTCAATGGAGTGTAGAAAATCACAGAATGGTTTAGGTTGGGAGGAGCTTTAAAGACCATCCAACTCTCCTGCCATGAGCAGGGACACCTTCCACTAGACCAGATTGTTTGAAGCTCCATCCAACTTTGCCTGGAACACTTCCATGTAAAGTTAGAGTGTCATGGTCCCGTGTAACAGATGTGGAAAGTGAGATCTGAGCAAGCATTCCCATCCTCATCTCAACCCCATCCCAGGAGAGCTTAGGCCTGGCCAAGATGGGATGGAGGAGATCTGGAGCCAAGAACTCAAGCGGGAAAGAGAGGAAGGGGAAAACAAGGCCCAAAGATGCCCCAAAACCACCAGCTGCTGGCAGGGCATCCCAGGGTTGTGGCTTCAACTGTAGTGGCAGAGAAACCTTCCTTCTACCATTTTGGGCTCCTTCACTCTGCTCTGAAGTATTCTCACTGCCCAGAGGGAAAATTAAGACAACAGAGGTTTGAGTGGTTCTCTGCTGGTTCTTTATTTCATCCCTAGAAGATGAGGGCCAAGGGCAGACTGACACAGGAGTTTATCTCAGATTGATACAACAAAAAAGCAACAGTGAAGTGAAGGGTGGCTGCTCTCTGAAACAACCTCACTTCCATGAGCTGCCACGCTGGTGATCCATGCTTTTGGGTATGAGGACAGGCATTTTTACTTTTTTTTCCTACTCATGGAGCCATCTATCTCCCAGTCACACAGCCTATCCCTTGGATTTGTGCTTGCTGACAACAAGTCTCCTTTCTCACTTACCTTTCAGTGACTGCTGGGAAACAGGCCAGGCAGTATGGCCACAGGTCACAAGCCAAAAACTCTTCTTCTGGGGCCAACACACTCAGGCTGGTTTTTCCTTTTCTCACCAGTCCCATGAGGCTCCTGGAGGACCTGGGTGCTGGGCTAGCTCTGCTGGCTTTTGTTGGAAGACCTCCACAATCACTAATTGCATCTGCATTTCTCACTGGGGCCCTTCATGTCCTAAGTTCTCTCCATGCTCTTCACAGCTATGAGAATCTCAATCTTTCTCCCACAGAGCTCACAGTTTAAAACCCAAGGTGGGAAATCACTATTTCCTGTGATGGCTGCTCATCAAAAAGATAATTTTCTCTAAGAGGGCCACAGGACACAGCGTGCACAGAAAAAGTTGGTAGAGGAAGGAAACCAGACAAATACAGCATTCTTGAAAAAACAAAAAGAATAGAAAAAGAGTATCTGTGAGTGTCCCTTCAGTTAGGAAGGTGTACAAAGTAGCTTCACAATGAGAAACAGTGCCTGCTCCAGAGGTTTTACAGTCCCAGCAATCAGAATGAAATAGCAGGAAGGGGAAAGGCAGAAGCAGAAGACCTGTGCTTCCCTGCCTTACACGGAGCAACTGTGCTCAGTTCGCAGGTCCAAGGCATTTTTAAGCCTATAAATAAACTGAGGACGTTAATGAAGCCATTAATCTCCGCTGGCCGCCGTCCCAGCTATTTTCAGTGGCGAGGTTACCTTGCCTCTCCCAGCAGAAGTAGGTCTCGAGGGGAGGGTCGGGCGAGCAGCAGGGACGGATGCCGTGTGCCCGGGGCCACCGCCCTGGGCGGGAGGACACTGCCACCGTCCTTGGCAGCCCACCAGGAGGAGGTGTCCCAAGCGCCAGCCCTCCTGGCTCCCAGCCTGCAGGGAAACACACAGAAACAGACGTCAGATAATAAACAACGAGAAAAAGCAGGATGCTGCCGGCTGCAGAGGGAGGCTGGTGACTGCTCCTGCCTGCAGCCCTTACGGCAGAAATGCCTTCTTCATCTCCTACAAGGAGATACCCACGATGGAGACCCTCTGCTCCTCTGGAGCTGCTGGGAGCCTGCTCCTCCACCCCTGCCTTTCCAAGGACAGAAAGTGGCAGAGCTCGGAGCTACAGAGTAGAGGGGGAGCCTGGGAGGGGCAGGCCAGGGCACCCCAGCATACCGGCCTAGGGCAGGGAATGGCTGGCGTGCAGGTCCCTGCGGAGAGCAAGGTCTGCCCTGAGACAGCTTCCTGCCCCTCACAGGCAGAGGGGGAGAAAAGCTCCCTTTCTTCTCCACCCAGGAGGAGCGGGAACGTCATGCACTTGGATGGTAAAAGCTGCTTTTTCTCCTTCCTGCTGTGAGGCGAGAAGCCCCAGGGCAGCATCTGCTTGGGAAAAGAGCAGCCCAGCATTTGCCCTCAGCACTCACATGGCACCCAGGGCTGGTTTGCCCGTGGGCAGTGTAGCCCTGAGGTTCATCTTACAAAGGTACCTCTTACAAATGCTTGCCTTATCTTACAAAGTATACCATGCTTTTGTTTATTTTACTATTTCTTTACTACTACTAATATGCCAGGAAGAAATTTATTCCTAGTAGTAAATGAGGTTCACACTCACTGAAAACTGGCCTTTGAAAACCACATCTACACATTGCTTTCCTTTGACCTGCCCCCTCAGGTATCCAAGGTGGTCAGATACCACCACACAGGGTTAGAGAAATTAATATTAATTAATATTCCTGTGCCAGAAACCAGAAAACATTGGCCAACTTTTTCTTTTCTATTCTGCAATTACCTCAAGATGTTGAGACGTTTGCCAATAATATTACAAAAGAATTGTTCACACACTGCTCCCAGGTGACATTTGGCTACTGTAGCTATTAGGACTTATTCTCCCAAAGCATTCAGTGGCACAGGACTTTCCCCCCAATTTTCTCAGAAAATACACACTGTTTTCTGTTCTTTGTGTTGCTTAGTAATGCTTCCTGAATTCTTAATATCTATAGTGCTCTGACTGCCAGTTGCTCATAATGTACCATCTAGAAAGAATTAAGAAAAATTTGGATGTTTTTCTTACCTTCTTACAATGATATTTTGGGGCCAGAGGCAGTAATTTCTCTGTGGAAGACCCACCCCACTTGACGTGGCTTGCAGCTCACAAACAACACAACCTATTCGCTCTCAGGAACAGCTAAAAAATGCGTTTCATTTACTTGAGTTTTGCTATTGTGTCTCAGCTATATCTAACGGACAGTGTGAAGGCGCTACTTATGCTACAGCTTCCCTGCTGCTGTTCTGTCTGGCATCTTTTAGGGATCATGCAGGATATGGCCATTTGAAGGTCCCTGGAGGCCTGGGTGGTTTGTGCATGGCAAAGTTTAATTCTGCCTACAGCCACTTTGGCAAGCACCTGGATCCTGCACTGTGCACTGGCTCTGTGAAGTGAGGCTATGGACTCCCATGTCAGTGTCAATCTGAGACACCAACCCCAATGACAACTGACAGGAAATTTCTTTCCTACTTTAATGAGTCTATGCAGTGTTAAGCCATGTTTTGCAAAGCTGTCACAAAGACTCCTGACTGATCCCTACTGCCTGTAGCTGGTACTTTGGGGAGCCCATCAGCCCCATCACCCTCTTGAGATGCTGCTCTTCCAAATCTGCTGATGAAGGGCAGCAGGGAGCAGGCACTGCAGTGATTCTTTGGCTCCACAGAAGTGTCTGTTCATCACACCCCCGCAGCTTTGGCAGACTTGGTGCAGTTGTTATTAACTCCTAACCTCTACTTCTGGATTTTCTGGGTAGTTGCTAAGATGAGAATTTTCTTTATCAATGGAATTTCATCAGTTGGGTTTGCTTGCCATCCACTAGCTTGTCAAATTCAGAGATACAGCCATCTAAATCTTATTGGTATAAACTGCAGCAACATCACTCTCAGGAGGAAAGTGGCAGGAAAAATAACCCCTCAAAGGTATTCTGTGTCAGGAGAAACTGCATGCCCAATAAGAAACAGCTTGCAACAGCAATCTTGCAAAAGACACATAGAGATACTCCAGATAGACTTAATGTTCACCTTGACAAAGTAACCAGCTTGTCAAGCAAACAAGTCATTATGGCCACAGTGGTCATTGAAGGTAACTAATACTCTCCACCTGCAGCATCAGTCAAATAAGGATTTAAAATATTACAGGAGAGGAGATCTGAAATGTGAAAACAGCAGCACGTGATGGCCAAAAATGGAAAATAAATGCCAGAAATGTTTCATATTGATGCAAATAAATAACAACCTCAAATGGTTTAGGCTTGTGTCATATGGTAAAGATATAGGCTAGCCTGGTCTTAGGCTAGTAATTTGCTTTCCCAAGAACAAAACAAAAGGCATCAGTTTATCTTGGCTATGAAAATGTCCTTGTCAGATGTCAGCTGAGATCTCTCTGGGCAGGTCACCTACCTCCTCCCACCTTCAGAGGAGACCCATAAACCACTGGCCCCCAAACACGATACATCTGTGCATCCTGAGCAGTTATCCCTTCTCTGACCTGAGCTGCCTGAGTTGTCTCAGAAGGCATAGACCTTCCCTATGCCTGGAAAATCCTGCTAGAGAAAAATGTCACTGCTAGTAGTAGTGACAACGGAAGACATCCCCCCTGAACCCCCACAGGGTTATATTAAAAGTGCCTTTAATGGCAATACCAGGTACAATAATTCCTTCTTGCTGACCTGGCTGCTCACCCACCCCAGAGCAGGGCTCCTGTGGGCACAGCCCTTCCTGGCACCAAGAGGGAAATGCTGAGGACCAGCACCCAGAATTACCCAGTCATAAATAAAATCCTGTGAAAACTTGTTGCTGCTTAGAAATAATCACCAGACAAAGAAAAGACCCAACTGAGAATTTCCTTCTTGGCATACCAATGATGAGGTGATGCACTGCAACTCAGAGGTAGGAAGGGAGGGAGCAGCTAGAGCAGGAGTGGGCATTGCTCCTAAAGATTAGCTTCAAACTAAACCCAGTGTTCCCACATTTCCACAAAGATGGAGGGAAGGGTGACAGTGTCTCAGATGGGCAATCGCTGGAGTGAGGTGGAGGTGAGCCCTGCACAAAGGCTTGAGTGAACCATACATGCAACCTCTGACTGACAGCACTGGTGTCTCCAGGGAGGCCTGAGGACTCACATCTATCTGCAGATTTAGGAGAGCAAGAAAAGTAGTGATTTATCTGATCAGTCATAGAAATGTGAAAATCTGTCTTGTTAATGTTGACAATTAACTCATATATTTGCCTGGGGAAAAGGATCCTGGTGCCTTTCCTCTGGAATGCTCAGGTATGTGGCAGTGGAAGCTTCTTGTTGTCTTCTGTAGGACCAGGACAATGCTGTGCTGGCAGGCAAGAAAAGTATATGGCGCCTCTGGACCTAAGTGATCACTGAGCAGGACACAAGAACATTGGAAATGGCCCCAGCTACACAAACATGATATTCCATCGTGCCGCTGAGGCAGCAGAGCCTCCTCCCTCTGAGCGGGCTGCGTTCGCTGGTTTGGGTTTCTCAGAGTGCTGTGATGGTTGTGAGATTCAGTCTCTAATTAGGTCCCTGTAGTGGTGAGATTGCTTCCTTTGTAATCACTCACTGGGAACTGGTACTTTATCCTCTGTGCTCAAATTTTTATGTCTTTCACCCTCATTCTCTCTCCAATGCCCAGAGTCTCCAGTCCACTGGATGACAGCTGCAAAAGCCTCTGACATTCACTTTAAGGACAATTCTTTTCAGCTGCTTCACATTTCCTTTTGACAAGCTCTTCCAGTGATATTTACTGCAACTAATGAATTAACTCACAGCTGGACCACTTGCTAGCCTTTTCACTCCAGAGCTGTTTTAAATCTTGATTAGCTGTTATGATTTGTAAATCTCACAGAACTGCTAAGTCCAAGCTTTCCTGTCTCACACTGTGATCAGGAGACTGTTCCCAGTCATGCAGAGCAGCAGTACACAGGCATTAGGCATTCAGGGGGACTCTACCTCTGCAGCAGGTAGCAAAACTGTATTATCCTCAGGAAATAGTTCAATTCACAGGGAAAGTTATTTGGATAACTCGTAGTGTGTCGGTTTTGCATGGCCTAGTTTTTGGTAGCGGGGGAGCCACAGAGGTGGCTTCTGTGAGAAGCTGCTGAAAGCTTCCACCATGTCCAGCAGAGCCAATGGCTGATGGCTCTGAAGATGGACATGCTGCTGGCCAAGCCTGGGCCAATTAGGAAGGTTGGTAATGCCTCTGTGATAACAGATTTAAGAAGAATATCAAACCAAAGTGAGGTGTGTACGCAGTGTTAATTCCAGCTAGAGAAGAGGAGGAGGTGGCAACGTGTGAGGGAAACAACGTGGAGACACCACGGTCAGGAGAAGGAGGGGCAGTAGGGAAGGCATGGTGAGGCAGCTGCTCCTCTGTAGCCCATGGGCATCCATGGGGGATGCAGAGATCCACCTGCAGCCTGTGGGGTAGGTGCCCATGCTGGAGTGGGTGGATGACCGGAGGAGGCTGTGATCCAGTGGGAGACCAGTGGAGGGAGGTGGCCCTTACTTCCAGGCTGGAGCAGCCTGTCCTTGGAGGTGTGCAGCCCACAGAAGAGTGACCCACACTGCAGCAGTTTTGGGAGGACTGTGTGCCCGTAGGAGGGATTCATGGTGCAGCAGTTTTGGGAGAACTGCTGCTCATGAGATTGGAAACACACTGGAGAAGTTCATGGAGAACTGTCTCCCATGGGAAGGGACCCCATGGCATAGCAGGGAAAGGACTCCTCTCCCTGAGCAGTGTAAGAAAATCTCAGGTGGTGAACTGATCAAACCCCCATGCTCTGTCTCCCTGCACTGTGAAGGAGGGAGGAGGTTGGGGGAAGAAAAGGTGTTTTAAGGGCTTATTTTACTTCTCATTATCCTCCTTTGACTTTGTTAATAATAAATTTACTTTGTACTTCCAAGCTGAGTCTGTTTTGCTCTTGGAGTGTTTTCTCCTGGTCCTTATCTCAACTCATGAAGCCTTCATTAAACTTTTCTCTCTTCTGCCCAGCTGTGTCAGGGGAGGATAAGTGAGCAGCTTTGGTGGGTGCCTGGCGTTTGGCCACTGTCAAACAATGACAGTTTTTGGTGGAGAATGCAGACACTGACAAGGACTTTGAGATAAGGATATTACTTGGGAGAAATATTGGGCAAAACAATTATTAAACCATGTTATCAAGTAGAATGATAGTGGGGAATTTGCATTGTAATTGTATTGAAGGGTTTAGGCATGGATTTTGTGTAGTTTGTTTTTGTTCTGTATTGTGATGATGTTATTTTTGGATCTGGTGTGGGGAACTTTTTTTTCTTTTCTTTCTGTTTAGTTTAGTTGTTTTTGTTGTTCTAAGATTGTATGTTGAATGTGGACCATTTTTTTACTGCAGACTTCCGCGGTTGTTGCCAATTCTTATATAAGCTGTCTGATACTGTTAATGTTATTAGCCAATACCACTGTTATTCTATGGAATTCATGGAATTTGTCATCATCCTGGTGCAAGAGAAAAAACCTTTAGGTGAGGAGCTATTAAAATCTGCCAGGCATCCAGTTCCTGGGCGGAAGGGTGTGTGGAGGGATTTGGGCAGGTCCTAGGGCGGTTCTAAATCGTCTAAATCATCTCCCATTGCCTGGGAGTTTACTCCTGAACAGGCAAACACCCCTAGCAAATTGGCCCGTGGACTGCTAGAAGGGAACCATTACAAGTGCTGAAGCTTCCCGCAAGTGTCCAACATTGCTTGCTGGTGGGAAGTAGAGACTGACTTTTCCCTTCGCTTATGCACACACAGATTTTCGCTTATTTCTTTTCTTTCACTGTAATAAAACTGCCTTATCTCACCTGCTGGTTGCTCTCCATCTTATTGTCTCTCCTGTCCCATTGGCTTAGTGGGCACCTGACACCCAGCCAGGGTCAACCTGCTACAGATAGTCGGAAAAGAAAAGGCCTTACTATTTTAAGCATGTGTGAAAAAATATGCAATGCAGCATATTCTACATTTCACAAGCATCTTGCACAAGTGATATTACACAAATGCACCTTTCTCCACATTATTTTGCAGATCCTCTTTTCTGTTTCTAGCTTCTGAGCACATCCTGAGCAATGAACAACAGCCCAACATTTCAAATTAGGATCCTTATTTGAGTTCCTAAATAAAATTAGTCTGATTTGTATACATTCTGCCCTCTCAAGTCCCACGACACTTACAGGGTCAGCAAGTCAGGTCATTTGTCTTTTGGCAACTAATTGTACATTTAGGAATCTAAATTTTCAGTGATTTGGATTCCAACTCTAAAATTCTGGCCTGGAGGTAAGTGTCAAACTGGAATTTGTAGCCCAGGGGCTGGGAATACACTAGTCATGTAGTTGCCTAAGTTCAGGACCAAAAGTCAACGCGCATGGAGGCTTTTCACTTATCAGAAGACTTACAGCAAAACAGGAAGTTATTAATATCAGAGCTCAAACTGACTTGAGAGTCAGACAATATCAAACAGAAGGTGTCTCCCCTTTTTCCTGTTTATCTTTTGCTAGCTCAGAAGACAGGGGAGATGAAGAGGCAAAGAGTTTCATAATTTGGTGCTACAAGGCTGTGAAATTGAACCGGCAGGCTGTACATCATTACACAAAGTATATGGCATCACTTTCCTCAAGTCTTTAAAGCTTTTGCTGTACTTTTAAACAAACAGGGAAGCTATTTTGAAATGATGGGGTGGAACATGACAAAATAATGCAGTGCAATGGCATGCAGGAGCTTAGACAAAGTGAGCAATAAATGAAACTGCAGGGGAGGATAATATGCTGCCTTGGTATAAGTTATCTTAGGAAAACACTGGAACTAAAGAACTTTCTCTTGAGAAAGTGTCATTTGATTTTTAAATAACACAGGTCATTAGGACTACAGTTTCATGTCATGTCTGCATGATGGTTTATCAAAGCAAGACCAAGTTACTGGCAGGGTCCTGGGAGGAAGCTCCAGGGTAAAGGAAAAATATTGTACAGAGCAGCTTACCACCACACAGTGCAGAAATGAGTAAAACTTGCTGGACTTACGGCCCAGCCTCATCACATCAGCACAGAAATAAACCAGACTGCATTCATCTCTCTGTTTTCACTGCTGCCCAACACAGTGTTTTCTTTCAAACAAGGACAATTTTAAAAACTGCCCTTTCTAAAAGGGAACTGGACACAGTCCCTCCTTGAAAGACAAGATCAAGCAGGAAGCCCTGCACTGAGAAAACTAGCAAGATCAAAACTGGAGTGCCAACCTGTTGGGATGTGGGGTCATTGGCTGTCTGAGATCTTTTGTGTTTTGTCAGCCACTGTGGAGGTGACAGGGCCTGGGAGCTGCCTCCCTGGCCTCCATGTTTACAGAGAATTTATTGAAAGACTCATGATGGGCACTGAAAAACTGACACTGAGCAGGCAAAAGGCAAACCCCAAGAATATTTATTTGTTTTATGATTGGGCAGGTGATACTTCCTAGTGTAACTTGGCTGTTCTCTAGAACAAAAAACATGAAACACTTTAAGTAGGTGTCAGATCCCTGGGAAAGGTTTCCTTTCTTTTGAATAAACAGGAGATTTCATTGAGGATTCATTCACTGGGTACTTTCACTCTTTCAGCTATCTAGAGATTTAGGCCTTTTTCTTTTTTTCCCATCCTATCTTGCTGAGCCACTCACAGCCACATGAAATAAATTCCTAGAAGGAGATCACTCCCCCAGAGCCTTACAGCTCTCAATTTACACTGAAAAAAAACACCGTTTGTGCATGCAGAAGATTAAAAAAAATAGAGGTGCATCTTCTTTTCTGTCCTTAATAAAGTTTCAGCTGCAAACACAAGGCAAGAGTCACACTTTCCACTGAGGTTGCAGATATCAAACAAAATCATCACAAATTTCACTGCTGCTTAAATGAAATCTGCTGTACATGACTTGGAGGAGCCACTACCTCTGACAAGATTTGTTAACTACAGTACTGGTGTACACAGTGTAATCCTCAGGGGAAGGCCCAGAAGTCAGCTGTGCCCCCAGAATGGCATCTTTTCTCCACTCAGGCCACTTTAGGGGTGCTGGGTAAGGAGGAGTAAAGCAAGCAGCTTCCAGTGAGCCCCCAAGCTCATGGATGAGGCGAAGGAGGAGGAAGGGAAGAAGAACTGTATCAGATGAAATGGAACTAGGCAAGACAAACGAGTGGTTACTAACAAACTAAAAAGAATTCTATAAATGAAGATATGAATAGTTTTCATGTTTAAGCAAGAAATGCGACAGGTATGAAATGAAGCAGAATTAAGAAAAATAATTCTGCAGAGTGAATTAGAGAGATGTACAGCACAATTTCAGTTCCCTGTGCACCTCAGGTCAAACACCACTTTGCATTTGAAAGTCAGCTACACGGAGTGGGATCCCCTTTGCTGTCCATCGCCTATGGTAAAAAGGTAATGCAGACCAAACCACTTCAGGGCCTGATATGACTCTCTCTCATACTGTAGCTGAATTTCTCACAGGTATTAATTTCACAGACCTCAGGGGTATGGATGCATGTTTTTCCGTGGAGAATGAGGGGAAAAAGGCAGAAGGATGGGACTAACTTACACAGGGGAGTCAGTGGCAAAGCAGAAATCTGGATGTAGATCACCCAAGTTCCAAGCTAGCATCTGAACTTCCAGACATACCCTCTTCTCCCTCCAAATGTGAGAAAATAAGAAATAAACCCAAAACCATACCATAGTGGTTTGAATCATTTGAGAGTCCTGGCTGCAACCTCCCACGCAGTGATCACCGCACAATCTTGGCTGCTTTCACCATTGCCATCTTACCTTTCCCTCTCAGGCTTTCTGTTGTGTTCTGACATAAACTGGGAGCTGCCTGAGGCAGAAGCTGTTTAAGCTTCCCCATTATTTTGCATGTAGCATGAAGTATCATGGGGTATCTCACAGGTTTTGACTCTAAATTGAGTTTTTGAGAGAGAGTCAAATTACTTAATGTCACTTTGAGTCCGCCTCCCGAAGCTTTTCCACACCTAGGAGCAGCTGGCAGAAGCAGTGGAAGTGAGCAAGGGCCATCTGTGCACATTGCTCAGGTTTTACTATTTCTGCTCACCCTGAGATTTTTGGTATCAGGGAAATTATTTAGGCTGCAGGAAATAGCTCTTGAGGGCAACAAGGATCTGGCTAGTGAGTCTGTCCTTAGGCTAGGCAAGCCCAAAAAATGTGCATACAGCAGCAGCTGCTTTGTAGGAATGAGGGCCTGCAAATTTTTTATGCATACTGATGTCCGAAGCGTTGCTGTGAAGGATTTATGCAATAGATCTGTTACTATGTGTTCCTGTTCCACTGCTAACTATTCCTATGTGTCTCCTCTCTCACTGCCCTTCAAGGCTTTCCTCTGAATATAGTGATGCATACTGCTCCTGAGGAGTCTTGGGAGAGAATGTAGAGGGCATAGATTTGCTTCAAAGCAGATCTTCAAACATGTTTGTACTTACAGCACGAAAATTCAGCACACTACAGCACATAGCTGCCTGTAGCTTCAAGGCAAACACAAATGCTACGAGGTATTAAAGACTCAAACATAAACAAGATAGCCTGGAGCAGCTTATCAGTTAGGTGGTAATGGGTGGGGAAAGGCTCATTGTATATTTAAGGCCCAGGCACATTCCCACTGATTTTTGCCATGTTAGTAATGGGCCAGGGAGAGGAAAACTCTCACACAATTTAGCTGGGAAATACTGCTCAGGTCAGTCAGTCCTGACTCTCTCCTGCTGTCGTTCCTGCTTGCTGCTGCATGGGGATGCAAGGGCAGTCTCTGGCCAGACACCCTCTGAGTCAGGAGGGGAAAGAGACCACTGCTCATGCTAGCTCCATTCCTGACAGCCAAGCCACCACTATGGCAGGTCACCCCTGTAGCAGAACAGAGGTTACACTGAAGGATAAGGGACTTCCCTGGCAGCAGAGCCTTGCTAGCTGGCCCTACAGGAGCATCAGGGGAAGGCTCTGGCCCCAGATTATTGTTTGAGTGGAAAACAAATGAGCAGATGAAGACACTGTTACCTGCTGTTGCTTGACATCACTCTGACACCACAGGGCAGAGTGGCACTGAGACCCCAGGACACTTTTACCACTACCTGAGAGACAGGTATCATGATTAATCTGATAGAAGTTGGTGGTGTTTCAGTCCGCTCCACATCTTCTGGGTGAATGAGAAGAAATTTTGGCTGGCTTGAAGTCTCTATATAATTTTGTATTAGTATCAGATGACTGCCAGTTCTGGTGGAAAGGAGGGGACAGAAACATGGGGCAGGATCTGTTAGGACTTGAGGCACAGAAGCAGAGCTGTTCTAGGTGGGCATAAACCATTATGGACAACATCTCAGTGTGTCTAGTTCACAGTCTTCTGTTTAGTCTAATCTCACCTCCTTGGAGATTTCAACTCCAATGCCATTTGGAACGCTCTGCCCTGGACATATATTGTCTTCTGCCAACTCCACTGCAGGGACCTAATCTTTGCCAGCAGAGCAGTAAAAGCAGCTGGGTGGGTCCTCTTCAGTCACCGCACCATCACTTGTTAGAGCTCATTTGTCAGAGCCCTAAATCACAACACAAACACTAGAAATCAACCCAAAATCGATATGGCTAGACCACAAGACCTGAAAATTCTCTATAAACGTGCAATCTAGTTTAATAAATAGTGCCTTCCCCAGGACAGATAATTTGGATTCTCCAGGCAAAACAGTGTCAGCAAGAAAAGCATTTGACACCAATATTTTTGGCAGTACAGAAACATCCCTGTATATTACATGGTACTTACTACATGGGCAGAAGATTCCAGTGTAGATCCACATTCACTTTTACATTTCTAGAGGTGAAGGGGGGTTTTCACTCATGTTGAGCTAATGAGACTGAGCCAACAGGAATTAAAGCTATGCTTCTTCCTGCCTGTTGAGACATGGTGAAAGAAAGCAGCTACCTTAAATCAAAGGGTCCAGATTCAGGGAGGTGCTCCAGCTAGAAATCAGAAGCCAGTTTACAGATACTTTGATAACTTGGGCTTTTATTGTTCCACAGGCCCCCAAGATCAGTTGGTGAGGGTTGGGTAAGTTTCCTCATATGGTATTTGAAGGCAAATGCAATCTACATTTGCTTCCCACAGGCAAGCCCAGGCAGCTACAGCGTGTTATAAAAAGAGGAGATTAAAAGCAAGTTTTGTAGAACTACTGTATGAAAAGATACAATCGGATACAATTCTACCATTAGGAGCTTAGGAGTTAGGATTGGAAATCTGATGTAGGCACCTTTGAAGCACCAGTTTTGTCAAGAATATCCCATGCTTTGTCCTGTCTTGAAAACTGAATTGTTTAGCTATTAAAAGAGATTAATGTAATCTCTGTGTCTATGAAATTGGATTTTAAAACTGTTTGCTTACTGTACTATCTCCAGTGCAGTGAATGAGACTTCTGCTGCTTTTCATGTTGCTATAATTACAGGTCCCACCTTGTTTGAGCCCAGTGTGTGCTGACATTGCCAGCAGGACAAAGTGCCTGGCAGACTGCAGGAGGAGGCACGTAGCTGGCAGGGAGAGGGAAGCCTCTGTTCCACAGAGGCCACTGGTGATGTACCGGGTTGCTTTGGACCCCTCAGTGTGACCAGAACCAGTTAGAGAGGTACTGAGACAGCTGGGGCAGAGCGTACGAGCTAGGAGCAGAGGCTGAGCGAGCTGGGTGCGTTTAGTCCAGAGACAGGGAGATGGAGGGGAGAGCCAACAGGACCCTATTGAAAATTACGCCTCCCTCAGGGGGAGGCTGACAGACCCCAATCCATCCTGCAAGCAACAGATGGACAAATGAGGGGCAACAAACCCAGGCTGGAGCTTGGGAGAAGAGAATGGACATTAGCGGAAAACACGTGCCAGAGAGGGAGATTCTACATTCTTCATCATTGAAGGCTTTCAAGACTTGGCTAGACAATGCTAAAGCTGACTTGATGTAATGTGATAGTGTTGTGCTAAGCAGGAACCCAGATGACCTTGGGCCTCAGAGGACTCTTCCAAGCAACATTTTTGCGTTTCTGTTCTTTTCCCAGTGAAGAAAATGAACACTCCGCAGCTCCATGGATATGTCTTTTTATGACAGCTAAGGAGCTGATCCTGCAGTCTTCTTTCCAAGAAGCTAGCAGTAAAGGTTAAGAAATCCTAGCCCTCTCCACCCCTCCTTCTCCCACAGGTAGCAGTGTGTTGTGCCCACCTTCAGTCTCCACTTTGCTGCAGAAACATGGCTTGTGGTCCTGTGAGCATGGTCTAGCCATGAGTGTTGATAGTCCAATTGCTTCACTTAGAGCTAAATGGTAGAAGAAGAGGTATCCCAGGGCAGGAGGCAATTGTTGCTGGGAATTCTGCTTGTCATCAACTAACCCAGACCATGTCTCCTTGCAGCAGGTTCTGTTCACTTGAGGATCCTGGCACAATTACTTTATTGCTGCTTCCACTCATGCACCCCACAGACACTTTAGCAGGCTCCTTTTCTGCTAACAGAGGGATCATGAAGGTTCCTCTGGCTGCCTGAAGCAATTTCTCTCTCTAGCCAGAGATCTGCAACTCCATGCAACTCCAATCTTTGCAATGTTTGCTAGCCCTTTGCATCCTCTGGATGTCCTCTGCCAACTTCCCCCTCTCTTGGGAAAAGGGGATCTATTTGCTGAGTTTTTATTTACTCATCATGGCAGACAAGCTTCTGACAAGCCATCTCTCTGCAGTGCTGCAGCCTTACCCTGCTGTCCTGCATGGGTATGGGGTAAAAAAAACCCACAGAGTTTTAAAATGGTAATTTTTTCCTTTTTGCAGCAGATGAAAATCAAACTCGCTTTCTCCTTCCCAGAAGCAATCTTGACTACAGTGGCTTCAGAAGAGCCCTGGAAGTAGCAAGGTCCTTGTTAATGACTGATTGCTCCAGGGCAGGGGATTATTTGGTGCTCTGATACAGGGACAAGGGCAGAAGAGAAAGAAGTCAAATGACCGGGTGCCTGTAGTTGTTATGCTTCTCCTGCTGTATCTGGCAGAGACTGCAGAAATGGCAGTGGAAGCGCTTGTGTAACGGGGGAAGCCCCACATGCCAAAACACCACAGGCACAGACTGTGTCACCACCAGCAACAAGCTGTCCCACATTGGTGGAAGGGACAAAGAACCAGCATGTGTCCTCTGCTCTCAGACAGAAAAATAATCTTTTGTATTCCTCTTTCTTTTGGACTTTGTAAACAGTTTGACACTGTTTATATACAACTTGTTTTGTCCAGTTGGATACATCTGGGTTACTTTTTCCATCTGTTCTCTTCAGTTTTAGGCACCTCCTGACTAATTGCTGTTTCTTTGACCAAGCTTTTGCCCTCTGAATTCCATAATGCATCAACAACACATCCATACACAGCCCCAATACCACCCTCAAAGCCTCCCAGGGCTCTGAGATGCCCTCAAGGCCAGATCCAAACCTCAAAGTGAAGACATGGCACAAAAGTGCTGCCTCAGGGCTCCTCTCTACCCATGAGTGTTCTGGCAGCCAAGTGCCTGTGCTAGCCTTTTCACCCCAAACTGTATTCAGCCCATGATGACTTGCTCCCAGTAGCTCTGTTAGTTCTCCTCCCGTGGCAGACAGCAGCCCTACAACCTCTGCTCACTGTGCCAGGTATGGACAGGGCCAAACATTCTGGAGAGCTCCACAACAGCAGTTTTCTGGTGGCTATGATGAACCTAATTAAAAGAGATTGAATGGAGACAGAAGCAAAGACAAAGATGGCATCAGTGAAAGACGAGACAGAGCAACTATAGTTCTCTCAGAGCTGCACTAGCACCAAACACTGCACCTTGCTGAAATGTGCTGCCATTAGAAAGTACACCTGCATGCACCACATTTTCAAGTTTCACAAGGTCTGGGGGAGCTGCTACATGTATGGGGCTGTATGCATGCTCTGGAGCTGGAGGAGTACCCAGTAAGTGCCGGGAGCTGACAACATTTTATATGTACACACAGCTTTACATGGCCTTTTTGGTACCTGAACATTTGCTACTGCTTAAAAGACAACCCTGTTCTGATCTACCAACAGAGAGGATCTTGACTATTGATTTTAAAGGCACATGGATAGGCCAGAATGCAGTCATAGAATCATAGAATCATTTATGTTGGAAAAGAGTTATAACAGCATTGAGTCCAACTACTAACCCAGCAGTTCCAAGTGCACCACTAAACCATGTCCCTCAGTGCCACAGCTACATGTCTTTTAAATACCTCCAGGGACAGTGACTCCACCACTTCCCTAGGCAGCCTGTTCCAGTGCTTGACAATCCCTTTGGTCAACAAATTTTTCCAAGTATTCAGCGCAAAGATCCTTTTCCTCCTCTGAGACAGGTGTGCCCCATCTATTACCAGTGGCCCTGCTGTCATGTAAACTGACCCATGATCAAAATCCCCCAAATTTTGAGAGTGATACCAGGCTCAGAGCCAGGTATTGATCTGTTGTCTCTTCCTATTTCTTTCCTTATCATCCCCTGCAGTTGGTAGGAAAAGGGGAACACTACCTGTGGTCCAGATCCCTTAACCAATTGTACCAAAGTTCTGAAGTGTCTCCTGATTGCCCTTGGACTTCCTGGTGCAACTTCATTGCTCCCTACCTGAAAATTAATAGTGGAGAACAATCTGAGGGTAAGAAGTTTCTCTTCACATCTTTAACCCACATCCCAGAGAGGCAGCAGACCTCCCTCAGAAGTGGTTCCAGACAGTATATTGGGCCTCCTCCCTTCAGAAGGGAGTCTCCCATGACAATGACCTGTCTCTTTTTCTTCATAGACACAGTTATGACAAAGGTTGACTTAACCTTGATGACAGCCCCATGCAAGATGAGACAATGTCCCCATTACTCAGTTCTGCTAGCAGAGCCTTGTACCCATACCTGCTCCTGACCCTACATGATCCTACCTATATCCATCTATTTTTTCTTGCAGTCAGCTGCTTTGGAGCATGTATTTCTTGTTCCTTGCTGAGAGTTCAATGCAGCATGATCCTGGTTATGAGCACTTGCTCTCAGGGACTGTAACAAAATACTTGGTTATGTTATTAATAAAAGCCATCCACATATCTATAGAATTAATTAATGCTGCTCTCTCTTTGGCTAGTGTAGCATAGCTAAGTTATAAAGACAGATTTGTATTACTAAGGCTTCCAGACCAAAGAGTCAGACCACATTTGCCATCAGCAATGTGTTGTTGAGAGTATAAACTGAAAACTCAGTAGTCACCAACCAACAACATTGCCTGAGCACTAGAAAACATGGAAAAGTTCTTGACTCTGGCCCAGTAGGGCTGCCACTTAGATATTTTTGAAATTTAATTCAGCAAATGTCATAATTCCTAACACAAACCATCTTGCGGTGAGCATGCTTTTGAGTGCTCAAAGCAAAGCAGAAAGGAGCACTGGAACCCTGAGGAGTTAGGAATTATTCCCATATTAGGTACTATTTCCACAATGAAATTCACTCCCAGTTTATCCATTTTCATTATGCCAATTTATTGTATTTATGGACTAGGGATGTGTGTTTAGATTAAAACCTCATTTTTGTAGGTGCAACATGAACAAGTTATGAAACAGTCCCTGTTCCTGCAGATTCCAAAGTAGTGCCACGGTGACCCGGAAGCAGAGGATAAAGGACATTGCCAGTGGGGAGAATGTGCAAATTGAAGGGCCCAGCAAAACAACCACATTCTTCAGAGCAGGAAAATATTTGCTTTTCAGGAGAAAACTGTACAGTGTGAAAGTGCTTACGGGCTATGCAGACATCTCATTTTTATTTAAAGATGGTTGAAGTGCTTATGAAATGAGACGAATAAAAAGCCTGAGAAATGTCAGTTTTTTCCATCCAGAGAACAGATATATCAGGTTGTTCCACAGTGACCTGTCAAGCCTAAATTTAAAAGGGAAGCAAAGGACAGTTCAGGCTCTGTACCCATTGCAGCTTGCTCTCTGTGTTCCCACTTCCATCAGCAGCAGGATCTTCACCACTGCCATCTCCCTATCCTTGGAAAAAGGAGCTAAGAGAACTACTACTTGCAGACTTCAGATGTAACAATTAATCCACCCACTGTCTGCAGTGACTTATAACAGCAACTTGCATTTTCCAAAGAGATTTTGGCATGGAGGAGCCTGAATGTAATTATTAATGTGTGGAAGTCTCACAGAAATGAGTCTGTTTGAAAACAGGGCTCAATCATGTAGCTAGAAAGCCATAAAGGACTTCAGGATACACCTCCACTGCACCAAGTGAAGGTGGTCTGCAGAGCCCAAGGTGCTCCCAGGGCTAGTATCAGCATAGCCAGGTTGGTCAAAGCCTGGCTGAACAAGCTTTTGTTGCTGTGTAAGCCAGTGCTAATGGAGATATACACCCCTTCCTACCCTCTCAGCACCCCTGCATGGCACTGCAGAGCAGCACATTGTGGTTCCAGCTGGAAACAGCTGCTGTGGGTGTGGTGTGGACACATCTGCAAGTGCTCACATCCCCCCATCTATGCTGGGACCTCGGTCACTCCTCACTTCTCTGAGACGACCTCAGGATCTGTTTCACAGGAGCTGATAGGACCCAAGGGGGCAGGTGGGACACCCAAAATAGCTTTAAATTCAGTGGGGGTGGAAAGGCAGCTGAGAGAACAAGCAGCGGTGAGAAGAGACACTGGATTCTGAAGGTATAGGCAGCAGATTATTAATGAAGAGGCTGAAGTGTCTTGGTAATGTGGCAG
Source organism: Vidua macroura (assembly GCF_024509145.1). Classification (NCBI taxonomy): domain Eukaryota; kingdom Metazoa; phylum Chordata; class Aves; order Passeriformes; family Viduidae; genus Vidua; species Vidua macroura. The sequence continues at coordinate 93,581,222 of NC_071572.1, read as the reverse complement.
TGGTTATTACTGCTTTCAGCACAGAGTGCATATACAACGTGGTATTGTGAAATCTTGAAATCTTTGTACACAAATACAGTTAGGAGAAGAAAAAACCAAAAACTTGGCCATATTTCTGAATATACCCACTTCCCCTGAAAATAATATCACAGCCAGAACAGGCCTGCTATATTCAACTCTCATGCACAAGTCCTCATATCTGGCTTAATAATCATAATGAACTATGAGGGAAAGGTAAATAGTCTTCATTCCACATCTCTGAGGATAACAGTAAGAAGGAAGAGATTTCAAACATCGGTAATGACTTGTAGAGCAGCACATTGCTTAAAACATTGACCGTGAGCCAAGAAATACCCCTCAAGGCTGCAATCAAAAACAGTTTTTGGCTCTGTGCTGTGAACAGAAACTTTATTTGATCAACAGAGTTATTGCAACAGACTTGCTGTTGAGAGTCTGGAAGCTCATCTCTAATGTGGCACCCTTCACTAAAGATAAAGCTCCTGCATGGGAAAACTCTGGGCTCATGAAATGCAGCTCTGGCTCACAGCTTCAAGTTAATTGTGATGACCACTGAGAAGAGTTGATGCTTCTCCTCTAGTTGGCATGGAAGTCTGAGTAACTTTTCATGGGGAAATAAGAGATATGTGAGATTGGCAAAAGTACTCTTCTCTGTTTTTGAAAGTAGCTGTTGATTTGGGAGAATGAAATCAGCTGAATTGTTTTTGTGAAGAGCTTCAGCTTATTGCCCTCAGCAGCAGTACAAGTACAGGGCCAATCTCTGAGCCATAGGCCTTGCCAGACTAAGAAGAAAACAGATGTGGATTAGCCCCACTCCTGGTCAGAAAAAACACCCACCTGTCAGAGAATATTGGCAGGGAGAAAAGGAAGGAACTGAAAATTAATTTTTAATAGAGTTTCTCAGAAAATGGCAGACCTTCTCAAAGTATTTCAGAACCTTTTTTTTTTTTTTTAATGCAAAGTAGACATTTCAGTTGAAATCTGGAAAACTGAAGGTCTATTACTCCTATAAATATCTGCCATCAGAAATGGGTTTCCTGCTGGCATCACTAAGGAAAAAAAAGAGTTCTGAGAAGAGAGGGGGTTGTTAATGTCAGAAAGTAATTTTCAACTGAAACAACAAGCTATACCAATCTGAAAAAAACAAAAAATTATACTGACTGCTCCTGAATACCACACACCAAACCCTATCCAACTAATTGCTCAGGGATCTATGGATAATTGGCATCTCCATGCTGATGGTTTGGTGATCTGGCAAAAGAGAACCTTCCCCAACTGTGGGAATAAAATTTTTTAAAAATTTAGAGGATCCTATTCAGCAAAAAGAAACTAGTAGTGCACAGAGACCTCAGCCTGTGTCAGAGACATGAGAGGTCTGATGCAAACCAGACATGAGCTGCCTGAGTTCCTTGGGAGAGAAGAAGGAATTTCAGACTAGCGTGCCACAGTCCTAGAGCCCAGAGAAGCAACTAGGTGCTCACAAAAGCCATGACCAAGAAGACTAGAATATAAAAAAACTAAAAAAGCTAGAAATTAACATATTTTTGGGATATGATGCATGCTGACTGACTTCCAAACACTGGAACAGCTTGCCTAGAAAAGTGGATGTTCATCACTGGAAATGTTAAAAGACAGGTCGATTATCCAGTGAAAGAATGTCCCTGCCCACAGCAGTGGGGGTGGACCAGATGATCTTTGAAGGTCTCTTCCAACCCAAATAAAGCTATCAATTTTATGATTTCTTACTTCAGCATAGAAAGCCTAAAATTTTCTGGTTCTGACAGTCTGAACTGCCATTAAAAGCAATGTGCCTTTTCCAAATATCACTTTTTTTCAAACAGAAGAGCACTAACATCACAATTTTTTTCCCAAAGAATGGGGCAACTCAAGGAGTTTCCAATGAGATTTAGAGATTGTGCCTTTCTTATTCAAATCCAGACAATATGGAAAGAGGGGATGATAAATTGTTATGTTCAAAGATTTACCTTTCCAACAAGAGGGAAGATAGGGTGGCAAAGTACAGAAGAGGGGAAACACTGGGAAAAGGGAAAAGCAAGCATGCATCCAGTGTTGCCTTCAGGCTTTATGTTTGACAGAAACAAAAAAAGGACATCCATAGAAAAATAGAATGTTTTTCTGTATGGGGAAGATTATATGACTGTTACACCTGATTCCTGCTTCAATACACCCAGAGAGGTGTCTAAACACAATCCTGTGCCATGTACTCTAGGATGGCCCTTGCTTGAGCAGGGAGTTGGACCAGATGCCCCACTGAGGTCCCTTCCAGCCTGCCGCATCCCATGATTCTGTGGTACTCAGGAATTAATGCTGAGGTAAGACACAGGCATTTCATACTCCCAGTGCTCCAGGAGCAACAGAGCAGCACTGGCTCCTACTCATGCCTCTGTGCAACCACGGACCTTGGCTGGACTCCAGGTTCGTAAATACGACACCTCAGATCACGTGCTGGCCTGGTCCCTGGCCAGCTCCAGCAGCAGAGCCCTGTGTAGGTATCTCAGAGGCTTGCTCAAAAGCAGTCACTGATGCAGAGGCTGCCCCCATTATCCACAGGAACTACTGAGACCTGAGAAGCTGCTGTGACGTGGCCCAGTGCATTGCACACTGGTCACAGGGAGACACCACAAGTAGGGCCATGGTTCTTTCTACCCCCTCAGGAAAAGGGTGTCCCCATGCTTTCCTTACACAGGCTCTGCATGGCCCCCTTGATCCCCAGAGTTCCTGCCTGATAAGGAGGGAAAGGGGCCTGATGACAACACTGTGGCTCCCGAGCATGGGTAACATTTGATGGTTCAGGAGAGCTGGGAACAAAAAGCAGGCTTGAAGCAAACAGCCCCATCCCATCCAGCCACACAACATGACTCAACAGATCCACACAGGCAGGGCTGTGCAGGCTGTGAGCAGAAACCAAACACAGAGCATGCAGCGGGCTGGCAAGCTGGGCAGTGTGTTTTTTGGTTTTTGGGTTTTTTTGGGCTTTGTTTGTGTTGTTTTTTTTTGGTTTTTTTTTTTTTTGGGGGGGGGGTTTGGTTTTTTTTGTTTTGTTTTGTTTTGTTTTGTTTTGTTTGTTTTGGTTTTTTTTTTTTTTTTTTTTTTTTTTTTTTTTTTTTTTTTTTGGTGGAGTCTTATCCTTCTCTTGTATTTAAGCAACACTTCCAAGAGGAAGAAAGGTTGGAAGAAAATACTAACTTACCATGGGGTGGGGGCTTCTCACCAAGATTTGCAGTGCAGCTAAGAGGGATTTTGCCTGTTTTCCTAAAAATGTGGCTTTGCAACGGGATGGAGAGAGGGAGCCACATGCGCAGGGAGAAGGCTGCAATAGGCAGGACAAGCTCCTCAGCTTGTGTAACTTGCCAGGGTAGAGAATTGCTCTGACAAGTTACACAGGCTTCTACAGTAGCTATGAATTTGATCCTAGAAAAAACAAGTATCAACAACTTAATCACATGCCTGGGTCACATGGAAGCAAGGACAACACGCAGTAGCAAATGTTCACTTTTTTTGTGTGTGTGTGTGTGTGTGTTTGTTTTTTAACATAAAGTGGGAGTGGGGAGTGAAATTTGGGTGGGGCTTTCTACTATTCACTGGGAGGAAATAGAACGTGTTTGCAACAGATCCTGCTTTGTTTTGCTGTCCGTCAAGAGCACGGGGCTCTCTCCAGGCTCTGCCAGGCTGGTAATGCTGCAGTTTTTCCAGGACTCCCAGGTTGTTCTGCAGCCCAGAGGAGCCCTCACGCTGTCTCTCTAGGACTCATCAGCCGAGCTGGCGTGGGCTAAGGGCAGGAGCTTTGGCTGAGTGCCGGGCACAGCCGTGAGCCGCTGGCAGCAGTGCTTGGCAGCGCTGTCTTTGGAAAAAGATGACGGTATCCAGAGTGGGCGATGTCAGGATCGCGGCCCGGGGAGGCTCTGCAGGGCAGCTGCGCTCCCGGGAACCTGAGTCACGGCGATGCAGCGGCCTGTGCAGCGCTGCAGCCCTGCGGCCCTGGCTGCAGCCGGAGCACAGGCCTGGCGAGGCGGCACGGAGCTGACAGGGCTCCCATCGCCACCTGCCTCTTCCCAGCATTGCTGTGAAAGAAATGCTGGCTGGCACCGTGTGCCGCAGGCAGCCCGCCCTGGGGACAGGCCGCTCACCCGCCGCTCTGTCAGGCCCCGGCCCTCGCCGCCTGACCAGATTTTGCTGGTCACAGGGGGGTATTTTTTTTCCAGAGATACACGTCCAGATCATCTTGTCTGCAAGTGTCTCAAAGTGAAACAGTTTGTTTTAAATTACAGAAACCTCTGGGTTACATATTGTTCTGTCTCCACCTCTCTTCAGAGACCCCAGAGAAACAAACTGGTGGTTTTTTTTGTTTTGTTTTGTTGTTGGTTTTTTTGGTGGTTTGTTTTGTTTGTTTGTTGTTTTTTTTTGTTTGTTTTTTTTTACTTTACGGTTTTCAAATGAAAACCCTGTCTTTTCTGTATGTACTTCTGTCATGCAGTATCCAGTTACAGATCTACAGGTCTCACACTTGTGGCCCATTTCCAACAATCCTTTTCTCACTGGGCATAGATTTTTGCAATGGGCCAAAGGCACAGCAGGTCGGTCACTAGTTTGCCTGCTCCATCTGTCACAGGGAGTGCAGCAAACCAGCCCTCCCAAAGCTTTGCTGTCTTACACCATGAGGGCTTTAGATAGGTGCAGTTATTTCAGCAAAGCTTTACTGATGAATCTTTGCGTGCACAAGTGTAAAACAGCCCAAGTGTGCCTACTTGAAGCTGGGAGAGCTGCGTGGAGCCAGGCTTCTGCCTCCTCACACTGCAACTCACACAGCTCAGCCAGCAACCAGCTGTGGGGCACGCTTGGCTCAGTTCTTTCCTTTTAACTCCTCTGGTACAATTAAAGCATCATAGACTCAAATGTGGCTGCAGTGATGCTGCTATAAAAATACAGGAAGGGAAGCTAGATTTAACAGAGCATGACCCTTCAGACTTGCATAACTGTTCACGCTGGTACTTCCAGCAGCATCAATCTCCTTGTGAAAATGTAAATTATATCCCCAGCTGAAAGTCCTGCACAGGCACAGACACTGTGGGCAGATAAGACCCATGTGCTACTCAGTGGGAACAGTTTGTGTCTTGCAAAGTATCCTTCTGTTTTAGAGGAGCCAGAAATATAAAGGAGAATATTTGCTTTTCTTTTAAAAATAGCTTGTTCTAAGGAATGTCTTTTTCAACCATGAGAGAATACAACATGGAAGGGATACAGGACCTAATAACCCACCTGGAAGTACTTTGTATGGAAAAGCAGTTTAGCCAGTTTGGGGATTGAGCCAAAGAATTATCAGACAGGCCTTGCTTGATATGATTTGAGTTTGTGGCAGCTTTTACAGCCCAGCAGGATTTCCCAAAGCTGAGATGCTTTTAAGCTGCCCATGTATGTGCCTGGCCCTTTTTGCAGTCCTGGCTTTTGGCCAAAGTGATTTCTGTTTGTGAGGGAGTGAACAAGTGAGGATCATTACAACTTGGAAGGAGCTCAGTTCTTGCTGGATGAGCACTATGGAGACATAGAATGGGACAAAACAAGTATAGAAATGTACCACAAAGTGGGAGCTGATAAGGAGATGGCATGCTCCTGCAAATTTCAGCTATTTAGGACATGGTTTGCAGGCTGTGGGACAGCTCTTATGCGAAGTAGGGGAACAGGAGATATTCTCCTGGATACAGGAGAATAAGAGATTTCCAGTAGGATCCATGTGTATCTCCCACTCTGAGGCAATCGCACATCAGCAAATCTATACTCTGACCATGGAGGGGTGGCTTCTCCACAGCTGTGATTCTGCTCCTCATCCTTCATGGTGATGAGTGACTATACACTCATACACACCATAGGAGCAGCAGCAGTGTTAAAAATTGTGAATTTTCAGAAATCAACAGCCAAGCCTCTACTGCACTCTCTTCAAGACAAGGGAAAAGCAGTTTGAAAAGGTAAAGATGGGACACTCCGTAACCTTCCTTGCCCCCCCAAGTATTTTTTCAAGGCACAAAAGGACTTCTAATGAAACTATCCCACTGCCTGAAGGACAGAACAAATGAACTCTGACATCCATGAGGCACTCCAGGTAGCATTTCCAAATGAAAATGTATGGGTCTTTTAGGAATCTTATTTTGGAGTGAGGGGAAAGAGAAGTGGAAAGAAGAAAGGCAAGTTCCATGGAAAGCAGCTATTCTTCATTGAATCTAAAACAGAACTTCTTGAAAGTTTACCAACCAGGCATTTTTGTGTGGAAAACACTAACTGTGCAGACTGGGCACTGTCCAAGTTAAAATACACACCAGTACTTGATGGGAATAGTGTTGGGGTCTAGATGTGTTGACTCTGAAATACCTGCCAAAGAGTCCCTGCTATGGCAAGACTTGGGACTTCACAGCAGCTGTTACTTTTCTACAGCACGTTATAGGTCTGGCTTTGGGTCTCCAACTGTGCATCCTCAGGATTTCAGGGAGGTGTCAGTGAGTTCTGGAGTGTAGCTTGCACTTTACAGTCAGTTCACTAACTGGAGTCCTGGGAGTTTGTTTGGTTTTCCTTTTCAGAGTTTGACACCTGCATTTGGAGAGATGACTTATGCCCAGCACTGCACTTGCAGCAAGGGAATGGAAGGGAATGGATGTTGGAGTGTGGTTTTTCAGTAAAAGGACTGTTTTGTTCAGTCCAAGTGTCTTTTTTTAAAGAATAAATCCATGTCTAGCATGAATCAAGGCACAGAAGGAGCAGAAAACAAGCTGGGAAACTGGACATTCCCAGGAGTGTGGTGGAATTTGTCATTTGCTAGAATTAAAGGATTTTTACATTGATATGTGCTAGGGTTGGTGTTCCACACAATATTGATGCTTGCCATGAGTTTTTGGGCATTGGATGGGGACAGGGAATGGGAGCACAGCTTTCATCTTGGGAGGTTTCCTCCTCCCACTGAAAAGACCCAGACTTAACCTTGCTGTACGATTGATCTCATGCGTGGTAAAGAGAATTTTGAGGTTTTTTTCCTAGCCCTCTTCATACTCTTCCTCTTTCTTCCATGCTTGCCATGATAGTATTGGAGCGCCCACGTTTTCCATCTGCTTCTCTACAAACACCTACCCATGCAATTCCTCTGTGCTTCACCTTGTGCTGAATGTGATGCTGGTTTTGGTGAGTCAAATCCAATGAGGCATCGAGATGATTTGACTTGTGCCTAGGAAAAGCACAGTGCTGAAACTCTTCTTTGGTTCTGCACCATGGGGAAACCCTTTATCCAAATGGGTTTCTGTTTCCCTGCCCCAGCTGTCCCCAGTGTCACATCGTTGCCCTTAGAGGTACACACTTCCTGTACCTCAGCAAGCAAGGCTTTGCCACCCAGGGCTGCTCTGAGAATACCTGATTTTTTCACTGTAATTTGGAGAGAGAAGCCTGTATTTGTATTCTCGCCTGGGGCACAGCATAGCTCTTGAGCAGGACTTGTATTTCTGGTTTCTTCACAATACCAACATTATCAGTCAGACAAAAGCTGAACTCCAGTTTTTCCAAAGAGGGTCACAACAAGCTTGGCTAGAGCCTTGTGTGAGTTAGCTGGGACTACACAGAACACAGCCACTTGGTTCAAGCAGTCTCTCTCTCACAAACACATAGAGCACCTCAGAATCCTCTTGCTTCTCTACTTTCATGCTCCAGTTGCTCAGGATGCAGCAGAGCCAGTGTATGTATGTCTGAGTATGTACCTGTGTATGAAAGGTGTGATAAGTACAGTTCTTGCTTTTGGATAGTGTAAAGCTAGCACCCTTGCTGGTGGTAACTTCCAAAGGGGAGAGAGAAGGCACAGCAGAGCTGATCCCACATGGTGTCATCTCTCATGGGGCAGGAGAACTGCTAAGAGTTATACTCTTAGCAGATCAAAGCTGCATTCCCTGGTGGAAGCTACATTCTCTGGTGGAAGCCAAGTGAAAGCTTATCTGTCTGTTTGGCAGCCTGTCATTTAGATAGGGATAAGCTCGAGACTAACCCAGAAGCTAATGAGAGGGAGGAGACTGGGAATGTATTTAAAAATGCCCCGAGAAGAGAGGCAGATGACACAGAGGAGCCAAACCTGTCTCTCTGTCCAAGTACTGAAGTACTCAAGCTTGCAAGGACAAGGGAGTCATGTGATGTGTGCTGGAGCACAGGCACCTCTCTTGCAGAGAGGGCAGATGCTGCACCTGGTCAGGATGTCTCATGGAGAGAAGCTGAGTGCTGGGAGAAGGATGGGAGGTTTTCAAGGAGCAGTACAACTCGTAGCTCTGAGAGGCAGGGCCTGGCATGAAAGTGTGAGCAGACTGGGGTTTTAGTTGCTCTGGAAGGGCTAGAACATAGCAGCTGAGCAGAAAAGTTAAACTAAGTGGGTTTTGTCCACAGAGAAGGTACTGGAAGGTAGTGGCTGACCCTTGGGAATAGGTTAAGTGAGCCAGAGAGCAGCAGTGATAAGAGGGTAGAGGTGTTGTTGATGCACTCCCTCAAGGCTGGGCATGTGCTCCCTTGTGTCTGTGTGTCTAAACTTGAGGAGCTGATTCTCTCTTTTTTTAAGGCTGGCAACTTATGGTAGTGTAAGATCTGTCTCAATGTTGTGGTGATGGCAAAGGATTTTTTTGAGAAATGGGGAGTAGGAAAGGTTTGTGAAGTGGTCTGTGCATTTCTGAAGTGTGAGGATATAAGTAAGAGGCAGCTGGGAACAGGTGTTACGGTTTTGGGATCCCTGAGTGGGTGAAAGGTTGGGAAGACATCAGTAGGGTCTTGAAAGATTCTTGGCAGGTAGCTCTGGGTGAAGGAGGCATCTGTACAAGGTGGTCTTGCAACGTCTCTGCAAGGGCAGAGATGACCAAGCAACCTGAGCTTGGTGTGAGGCGAGGCATACAGAATAATGGGCAGATGGTCTGGCACGTGCCTACACAACCCCCAAACCAGCCAACTCTGTACTCCTCAAGGGACTTAATGTAACTCAAAGGAGAATTATTTACTAAGACCACCTTTTTTTTTTTTTCCTTTTTAAAAGAAAAATCAGTGCTTCATCAAAACACAGTGTAAAACAAATGAAAAACATAAAGTCACAGTGCCAGGAAGTACAGACCAAACCCACATCCCATGAGAACTAACCTGCTTGTAGCTTTGCATCAAAAATATTAATCCATTTATTGCCCATTAAAAATTCCCTTTGTCTCTTCTCAGTTGTGGTGCATGCTTGAGATCTTAAAGATGGCACTGTCAGTCCTTAAAGCAATATTTGACATCAATTTACTCATTAACTTTCAAATGCAGGACACTGAAAACCTTTTCCTAAGGGCATCTTCGTGTTCTGTTTGAGATAGTTACTGTTGTTTTCCCACCTTCCCTGAAGGGTTGTTTACAATACCATCTCTCCCTTTTAATCCTCTTTTCCTTTCATGTCTAACAAACAGTGTTAAACAGAACATGAGGGAAAAAGCAGATCCCACACATTATAATTATCTATAGTTAACTGAAGAAATGCTTCACAATTAGAGGTCTCATTTTGTAGATTAATGCTCAAGAAGCTTTTTCCTATGTTTTCCATATAAAACCTCTGTTCTTTCAAGCTCGAGGTTTATATGTATAGTAAGTCAGATAAAGGGTTTCTGAGTTGATGTGAACTTTGTGCAGAGACTGAGCTGCCACAAACAGGATTTTCCTTATGAGATCCAGTGCAGAGGGATGTCTTGAGATGTACACTCAAGAATGTGGGCAGTACCAAGATGTTAAGCCATGACAGAAAACATTACATTTCAAAACTGGCTGCTGTTTCTGCTGGTTATTTTTAGAGTTTCCCTTAATTTCTGTAGCTCTTTTTGCCCTGTATCTGAGCACTTTAAGACTGTGAATATATTTAGAGTAACAATTTTTCTGTGGGGAGGTGTGGAACTCCACATTACACAGATCTGAGAGGCTATCATTTGATGAGCACTGCTTTCAGCAGCAGCACCAACATAAGCATCCCCTCATTTCCCCTCTCCCACCACTCACTCACCCCTCAGCTGTGCCAGTTTCTGTGCTGTGTGGGAAACATATCATAGAACACATCCTGGTTAAAAATAGCTGGAAAAGAGAGAGAAAGAAAGAGAAATGAATTCCAGAACCTGGACTAATATCCTATATGCACATCCAAAGCCGATACAACAGAACCTTTTTAGCTCATATTCCATCTGTCTGTCCAGCTCCATCAATAATTTGTACCTGATTTCACATAGGATTGAAAGATAGACATTTCAATAGCTACTGATTTCCTCTCTAAATTTTCTTCAAACTGATTGCTGTGTGAGGGGCAGGGACCTCAACTAAAGTAATGCAGCCAGCAGTCACCTGGCTAGCAACTATGTGCATGCTGGCTGGCCATGTATGCATTAGGTGATCAACCAGCATATATGGACCTGACTGCAGCCCAGGAAAGGCTCTTAGAACATATAAAGAGGGAAGAGTGGGGCTCACTGAAGCCATTTTATTTTAGGAGGAGGGGAGAGAAGGGAGGTGAGTATTTAATATTCCACTGTATTCCATGCAGTGGTCAGAGACCCTCAGGAAACCAAGAGTCATTAGTTCCACTGCTCACAAAGCAATTTGTTTCAAAAAGGCCTGAAATTCTATAAAATAAGACTTCTTCTGCACATGAGCCTGTAAATCAAGTGAGCCTGTAAATCATACAATTTAGGAGGAAGCTGAGAGCTCAGCCTCACAATTCCTGTTTAGACTTCAGTAACCACTTCTGCTTTTAGCACTCCAAACACCAGTGGAAACCACTGATAGTGATTTCTTTCGCGTACTCAAATGTCACTTAAAGCCCTTGTTTCTCCTGAATAACTCTTGTAAGCACTTGCTTCATTTCTGTTCCTACCTGCCTCCTTTCCAATCTACTACAGCTTGCCAAGAGCTCTGCTCCATTCTCTTCTTTTGTATCCTTCATGCCTCCCCTCTGACCAATGGATGGCCTCAAATTTTGAACAGGGCAGTGTTCTGCAAATATGCAGTGAATTGTATCTGAAAATGATGAGTATTTTGGTGCAAACAGAAGCTGGCTCTTCCTGGCCACCCCTTCTGAGGGAAAAGAGACCTTGGGTCTCCTCACTGCTTTTGTTGATCTGCAGAGGAGACTGGGTGGGATGGGAGCCACAGGGTGGAACAGCAGCCATGAGACACCCTATGAGCCATGGCTGTAGTCCATGGTCAGAAAAGGCTCTTCATGTCCCTGTTCTGAGGTGTTTTTTCTGTGTCTGGTTGCACGTGCAGGATGCAAGTGGAGCTGTGTGGCTACTCGTAGGGGACTGTGTGTCGGAAGCACAAACTGTCTTTGGCAGGGGAGCTTTCATCTGATAAAACTGGGTCTATTCCTACCATTTGTGGTCTTCCCCAGTAAAAGAAATTATCATTGCCATGGGCAGGTCTTGGGTTTCTCCAGGTGGGAAACTGGAGGTTTTGGGCAGTTGGGGATTTTCCTGGTGTGGGAAATCCCTGGGTGGCAATAATCCAGTGTGTTGGGCTGTGTGCCATCCCTGCTGCAGACACCCAGGAACATTACTGGGAGTTGCACCCAGTGTGATCTGTTTGCAGATACTCCAGTCTCACCACAGGTCTGGAGCGAGGTGTGATGGGAAAGGCCTGAGAAGGCTCCCAGGGAATCTGCCTGCATTAATTCCCTTGTCATTGCATACCTCTGGGTGTGCTCCAGTCTGCACACTGGGGGAACTGCTAGAGCTCAGCTCAGCTCCTGCAAGAGAAGCATCTTCATAGGCCTTCCTAGCACTGATTCCACTTCCAGAACTAGTTTCTGTAGGGAATTTTCTCCCCCCAAATGGAAGAATATAACCATTTTGCAAGGTACAACAGGGGACCTGTAAAGCACACCTACAGCAGAAGCCAGGGCTGCCTTGCTGGAATAGAGAGCTAGAAGGTCCCATCTTCTCTCCTCACCAGACTCAGGAGCAGGGGAGGTGCTGGTGAATCTTTACCAACATGGAGCAGCTTCATGCAGAGTGGAGTGGCCCTTACTGTGAGTGATGTTAGGATCTTGCTTTATTCTTGGGTAACTACAGAATTTGGGGAAATAGTGGCAGGGGAGAATGATCAGAAAGCTGGCAGAAATTGTGTAATTGGTGTATCAAAGGTCTTTTTACTCTCCTCCAGTCACATTTTAACAGTACCCATTTTATTCTACGTGTCAGTAAACAACAAAATTGTTACTGATAAAACTTGCCTAAAGCAACAAGGCACATGTGAACAATAAAGCACTAAGAGCCACATTTTCAGAAGTGTGTGTGCAGAAATGTCTATTGTACAATGTATAAGCAGCATGTGGTCTGGATGTGGCAAGCAGCAACGGGAGAGGAAAAGGGGAACAGATGGAACCTGTACTTGAGTGACAAGAGCGGACGTAGGCTCAGATCAAATTTTGTACTGTGCAGAGGCTGAGCTTTTGAAAAGCCTTAAATAACAACCACATTTTAAGGAGGACTGCACTAATGGGGCATGCAGATAAGCACACCAAATGGTGCAACTGCAGAGCACACAGCACTGCAGACAGTGATATAGACAGAGCGTATGAAAAGTTTGCTCTGACACGCCAGCCATGCGTACAATCAAAGGTGTGCACATTTTAGAAACATCAGCATCCCTGAAACCTCAATGACTTAGCAATAAAACATCAGGAAATGATAAGTCAGGGTCAGAAAGGTCTGAGAATTCCACACAGCTGAAATAAAGATTGAGCAAGAGGAATTAGCATCAAGAAATCAGACTCAGATGTTTAAAGCTGGTTGTCTGAACCAAGTTAATATAATGCACCATGTGTCACTTCAAAACGTTCGGATCATGCAGCTGGGAAGCCCTTCCCATGATTGTGAAATGCAGCAGTTCACTGTATCTGAGAAGGCTGGGATGGACATGTCTGCCTGGACACGAGCAGGCTATAAATGATGAGTTGGGATTACAGCCTTTAATGTCCCAGTCCAGCTTTACCAGTTCCACAAACCACTAGCACAGAAAACAAGCCCTGCAGTAAGGCCTCATGAAGATTCTACCGTCACATATTCTGGACTTGCTTTCTCTCTCCATTCATCTCCCCATGGACTGAAAATACTCACACTCTTTTTTCCAGCTGTGAAGCACTGATGATCTGCACCCCTTGCTCTCTTACTTTGATCCTATTTAAAAGAATCCCTATTCAGCTACCCAGTCTTTTCAAGGAAAATTGTCCTCTCTCTGTCCATTCTGCCAAGTCTAGAGTTCACGGCTCTAGAAAATCATGTTTTTAATCTGTCAGTACTATGGGACAATCACATTTTCACTCATCCTCACACTTGCATACAAGGAAGCCCTCACCCGTATGAATGCAGACCAGCACAACAGCCACCTGTGTGGGACACTGTAAGTCTGCAAAACTTGCACAATCTCACTGCTAATTTTTTTAGTCTCAGCTGGATTTATATCAACTTATAGATACACATGTATTGTGTATGCTCCTTCAGCCTAGCAAAGTAATCCAAGAATCCAGCACTGCTCACCTGAAATCCACACCTCGCAGGATATGAGAATTCCATAGGTATGAGGGTTTTGCAGAATTGCAACATGTTTGTTTTGTGGATTTGTGAAATTATATAGCTGGTGGGAGTGGCTCTTTCCTAGAAAAAGGTCACACACTCATCAGTCCTTGGGTGAGAAACTGATTAACTGAAGATCAGAATAAATTCTGTAATCTTCCATGCACTGTTTGTGGTGACCAGTTCTGGATTGGGATGATGGTGTACACACAGAAATATTTGACGATACAGGTATTCGGCTCTCATATCACAGATCTTGTCTCCTGTTCTGTTCACATGCATTTTCATAGCAGCTGGACATGCGTTACACAGCTATGGGCTAAAACTCTCTGGTACATTTCTAGTGAAGCCACAGACAAATGTGACACTGTGATTTATGTTGTGAACAAAACAGACCAGGGAGTGTTCTCTCCCCCATTAGCAAACAGCACAGCAGAGCTTTTATACCTGGCAAGCTCCTCTCCCACAGCCACCCCCAAACAAAATAGGGTGGCCAGCCTAAGGAACAGCATCTCAGGGAGGGCTCACAGACAACAGGCAGAGCTGTGCCAAGGGATGCTGGAACCTGGGCTCTCTCCTGGGGCAGACAGAACCAAGACAAAGACATTTCTTTCATCTCCAGCACTTGCTGATTTCAGAAGACTCTGTGTAAAATTCAGCATCTTCTGTCACTTGAAGCTGAAGTGCACAGCCTGGGTTTTATGCCCCAGCTATGGGAAGTTGGTTGGGGTTTGCTCTGTTGCTGACAGCTTGACATTTCCATTTACAGCTCCTTCCTGTTTCCTTTTCAGACATGCATCATACAAACCCAGAGAGGCTGCGCAAATGTACCAAAATGGTGAGAAGAGAGGACATTCCTTACCACAGTGAATTTTTTAGTTTGCCTAGTCAACACTGAAGCAGCATAAGCAGACCTGGGCAAGCACTTCCCATACCCACATCCTGCAGATACATACCTTGGTGCTGATGGCTACTTGAAGTACACGCCTGCAGCTCCCATCCCACCTGGGATGCCACCTGGCATACTCAGACATCAGAACTTAGGGACTGGGAAGTATGCTGGGACATTTTTTCTTTTAATTTAAAACTTGCAGCACTGCCTCATAGAGAGTTGGGTCATTCACTGCTAGTTGTGAAAGGGACAGTGTGCATGCTGGGGAGGCATACATCCCACATGTCCCCAGCATGGGATGGGACTTCTAGGAGGGATCACTTGGACATAAATATATACCAGACGCATCCCTGATTTCATATGTAGGCCACATGGGAAGGCAGGACTTGCTGCCTGGAGCCCATAACTGCCCACAAGCCCTCCAGTCCCAAGATCCCCTGGCTACATGGCACTCCACTATGACAGGGGATCTCCTAGCCATACATCACCTCAGCATGCCTGGCAGGGAGAGCTGATGGAGTCCATGGCACTGCCCCCCCGCCCCTGCTACAGCTATGCACAAGAGCTTTGGCTATCTCCAGTGTCTCTTTGCCTCACCCCATCAGCACAGAGAGTGAGTGGTGCCAGCCACATTGTGAGGAGCAGGAGATGACATATCTAAAGGGAGGAATTTTAGCCCCGTTTGCTTTCTGTTTGCCCCACTATATTACACCTGCCATTAGAATGACCAAAATTACCCAGTGACATCATTCATCACCCATAGAAAAGCGCAAACCACGCAAATTCCCCACGGAAATTTCCTGAGGAAACAAGCTTTCTAGTCTCTCATTGCCTAGAAAAACTCCTTGACCAGTTACTTCTCTCCTAGACATTTTATCAGGAACTGAAGCTCATTGAATCAGTGATTCACTCCCCAGTCAGTACTGGCTGACAGCATTTTGTGTGCCTTAGGATAAGAATCATGTTTGCTCAGGTCCAGGACACCTCTGATATGTGCTAGAATATCTCTGGTGTGTTACAATTAAGATTATTCCAAATTTCATGGGAGAGGCATCTTCATGCACTGCCTTTTTTATAGAGGACTTCAGCAGGGTCCACCCAAACCACCAGATCAACAACACAAAAAAATCAAAAAACACCTTAGTATGGTGCTTTCCTTGCCTATGTTTGTATAAAGCTTGTTTACAGCCAGCAGGCCAGGATAAAAAGGTCATTTATAGTATGTGTTGTGGCACTGCTTGCCTGAATTTTAGGAGTCAGCAACGTTGATAAAGTCTTGACGCAGCTTGCAGACACAGTTAAGAATGTCTCTTCCGCCTACTGCAGGAAGCTGGTCAGTGTATCAAAGATCAAAGTTGCTCACACCAAAGCAAGAAGGTTACATACAAGCAAAAAAATAACTACAAATGCTCAGGTTTGGATGCAGGATTTGCATGCATTGGTCTCTAAATTTGACCATAAACCACTTGAAGCAATTAAAAAACCCCCAAACACTTGCTGCAGCACTACCCAGATTACTCACAGGCTAATCCTCCTGTTGCAGGGATAACAAGATGTTATCAAGATGTTTGATATGACTTTGAGGAGATAAGTTTATTGACAGCCATGTTAGAGACTTAGAGAATGTAATGACCTTAAGTGGATGTGTTTTAAAAGGGCTAACAAAAGAATATGTGACCTGAAATGGGCATATATTGCAGGGAAGTCACTTCCTTCTGCTACACATACAGCATCTACAGAACAGGCAAATATTTATCAGGAACTGAAGCTCATTGAATCAGTTAATTGTTAAAAAAAAAAAACCACAAAAACCAACCCAAAAACCCTAAGAGATGTTTTTTTAATATATCTCAAAAAATCAGAAAGGTAGTCAGGACCTTTTCAGAAGTTGTTCCTGAAATAAGTGTCCCTGGGATAAACCACAACTAGGAATGACTTTTGAGAAACTTTTGGTCAGCTCTAGCAGTTTTGATACAAATCTGACTGCTGCTTCAGTCACTGCTGCAGGACTGCACTGGGAGGAAAGACTGGCAGGGGAATTCAAGCTAGCATGTCTGCCCTCTCTTCTTCTCTCTTCTCCACTCCACTACAGAATAAGGAATCAGAGAAAAGACAGGCCCGATTTTTAAATTTTCATGGTGGCTGTAGTGGGCTCTTGCACACAAACAGGATTCAGAATCATTTTGGGTTGATTTCCTTTCAATTCTGCATCCCTGCTCTGTTCTGGTTTGCTATTCAGCAGCTCCCTGTACAAACAGGATCTTTCCTCAACAATGTTCTGCCACATCATCTTCCTTCCTTTGTATACAGGCTGCTCCTGCCTGTTACATACCATGGAGCTTCCTAAGGCACCTCATTTCTCAATGCTAGCAAAAACAGGAACCAAAAGCAAAGCAGCAATAAAACGCTAAATTCTCACCGCAGTTAAAAATGAAATCTTGAAAGTTTCTGATTCAAGATGACTTTTCTGTTAACTGATTATTTTCCTAGTTTAGTGCTCTGCGTCCACATGCAAATGAGGTGCTTGTAGTATTTATCAGATTCAAATGCCTCTCCAGCAGAGTTTGCAACACTGACCCACGCTTTTCCTCCTTTATTATTGGTGTTGAAAAGTGAACCCAGCTGAGCAGAGTACACATTGCTTCACTGCTCACCTCTTTTCTGCCATCTTGTAAGGCTTTGCTGTCTGATTTTTGCTCCAGGGAGGTTCAATAGCATGTGTACAGGGACAAGAGAAAACCACAGGCCGCGGTACATATTGCACAAATGCTGTTATTATTCTGAGGCCTGAAGAAACAAGGAAGGAAGCTTGAGGCTGGTGGTTTGGCAGGTGTGAGGCCTTTTTCACACAGACATCTGTTTCAAGTGGTAGCTCTGGGCTCAGGGATGAGCAGGGAACGTCTGTCACTCCCACCCTTTCTCTGTGTCACAGCACAAGGGGGTTTGGGCTCCTGACGAAGTGATGTCAACTCCTTGCTCAATCTGTGCTTTGAGACTCTGCTCTCTTATATTTGTGGGGCAAGGCTGCAGAGTGAGGTGATTCCTCCCTGCAAACTGCATGATACGGGGATGCTGCTGCTGCTGCTGCCATGCCAGCATGCACAAAATGGATGGGGTTAGAGTACAAAATGGGTGAACAGCAACATGTGCACAAGATCAACAAGCCCAGCAAGCTCCATGCGAGGACCTGATAAAAACTGTTTGGATGCTACCACGTACTCCACATCAAAGTGAACTTTTCCAATCCCACTAGATTATTCCTAGTGTTTTGGGCAACCCTACTAGTGATCCCATTACAGTTTTGAATAGACTGCTTCATTTGGCAGGATATTACAGCACAATCTCTGTGGCGCCTTGCACCGTATTTGAAGGAATTCATTAGTGTTTGGTGGTTAATTATCTATGTAATACCATATCTGGGATTCTACCTTACAAATAATCTAAAAAGAAACTAGTTTTTAGGACTGGATCCTGCTCTACTAAACACACGTGTAGGGAGGAAAAAAGGGTTCACAAATATCCTCCCCGGCAGGGATTCTTTGGGACAAGTTAGTTTTGAGCCACATTGTTATTTTAAATGACAAAAGGTTCTTTCTCCTGTAATTCATGGCCAGCTTTAATGAACATTTAGCAACTTAATTATCTTTAAGACTGCTACTCCTCTGTTACAGATTGCTGACACTGGTCAGAGAATTCAGAAGTTGCTGGGAGAAGGGCAGATATGCAGAAAAGCAGAGCCTGAGATATATGTGTACAGCTGCCCTCATTTCCATAAGAAATCAAGCTGAAGCAATTTCAAGGTGAGGGACTGTGGTTAATCCCTCCCAACACACTCATTAATACATCTCATAACAAGTCTCCTTGTCCGCCGACAAGGAGAGTCAATCAAGCAACACTTTAGTCTGGGCAGGAGAAAGGCTACAGTTTCATAGGGGATGCTGGGTTTTATGGCTTCTTCAGAGGTTTTAAGCTGTGCAGTGCTGATGTGCCTTCATTCAGAACTGAGCAAGGGGTAGGTGAAGTGATGGGAGAACTCAGCTGCTGTCTCTGCTTCATGTTGCAAACGACAGTAAAATCTGCTGATGTCAACACCTGAATGGACAAAATCCTGGCAGAATGAAAGGCTAGGTAGTATTTTGACATTGAAAAGGAAGGCAGAATTCCTGACATGAAGCATCCTTCTGCCATGCTTAACATGATCTCTAGAACCACCATGTCATCTGTGGTGGTCATGTGTGAGGAGCACAACTGAAGCACTCATAGAAATCTAATAAACTTCAGAGTTGGACTGCAAGAAAAAAAATATTTTGTCCTGAGTATTAAAAGAAAAATAAAAAAAGCAAGCCACACACAAGGAAGCCTGATGTTCCAGCTTTGGTATTACATTTTTTTTTTCTTTTTCCTATCTGACAAATAACAGCATGACAGCAAACAGAACCCTCCTAGTTCACATGGAGGCACAGCTTAACTGTGCTGCTAAGTGGTGAATTGGCTCTTTGCTCTAGCATGCCCCTAAATAGTACCATTAACATGTGGTTATAGTCAGAGAGCACATTTGGTAGGAAATGACACCTTGTTACTTCCCAGATTATCTGCTCTCTATGGGGTAAATATTTTAAACATCGTGCCGGGTTTTAGCAGCAACATCCCTATTAAAGCAAATGGGATCTGAGTGAGGGTAAATCCAAGCAGGCAGTGCTGGGACAGCACACCTATAAATCTTCTGTGTCTTACGCTCTGTGCTTTATTCGCTGACAAAAGACAAGTGTTTGCTGCCTTTGTAAGGTTCCTAAAGCACAAAGGGAGGGTGTGTGCTCGGCATTACTTCCTGTAGCTCTGGCTGCTGCTGCAGCACGACAGCCCGAAGCAGGAAGAACACAGGGATTCCTCAGCTCCGCAGCGCAGGCTGCAGCCACGCCAACGGGAGGAATGTGGCTTTCAAGGGCCAAGGAGCTCAGTTCACTCTGGGCTGCAGTTACACGGTGATAAATTTAGTTTTGAAACAGCACCTACCTTTAAGCCAGGAAGTATTTTAGGCAACAGATGCCTTACAGGCCTCTTCAAGCTTACTGAGTATGTATTAAGCAATTTTTGTGTAAATTTTGTCTTCTGCTTGTATCAATCCCATCACAGTAGTGATGATAAGTGCCCCAGTTTATGTAACAGCAAAGGATGGGAAAGGCCCTTTCCTTAGGGTAGCTACCTTAAAACAAATAACTGGAGTTTGAAAAAAAGAGCCTGCTCTCTCCAGTAGGCATCGTTTCATGGTTTAATACGATAAATACAGTGCCTACATGTGCACGGCAGCGTTCTTTGTTACTTCACTAGATGGCGTGTGGTGGTGCCTGGCAGGGGGGAGAGAAGGGAGAAGAATTAATTCAGTGTGTAACTGGGTGCACCGCACTCCTGCCTCTGATGTGCCTTTAACAATGTGGATCTGAGTTAATGTTTCAAGAGTGAGAATTGAATTTCCAGCTGAAACTTTTGCCAGAAGAGTGCCCTTAAATCAGCAGTGGGGCAAGACCAGTGGAAAAGATGTTTATTAGACCAACCTATTTCCTAGGCAAAACATGCTTTCAGAGACGTAAGTTCTTCAAATCTAAAACAGGCCTGAAGAAGAGCTTATGTGTCTGCTTACTACAACATGGTGAGCTGGTAGACCTAATCTCTTTCTATAAATTCTCTCATGTTTATAGCCTCACACCATCACTGCTGCTACACTACTCTAAAAACATCCAAAACTTTGTGTGGTTCTTCAAAAGGCAAACCATAAGGTTAATTTGTGCTCTCACTTTCCCTGGTGTATACCCTGACATAGCTGTCCTCTTTTGTTCTTCTATTAACTATTTATGCCTCCCACTTGGCAAAAGAACAAGACCCAGCTCTGCCCTAAGGCACTTCCTCTAGTGGGATGACACAAAATCACCCTCGAAGGGCACTCACAGTGCACGTGCAGTGAGAATCTGCAGTTTTCTTGCTTGGGAAAATAGCCATTAAATCTTCAAGGCCTCAGACATGAATCACGGAAGTGGCTGGATCCATTAGGGATGTTCCAGGCTCCCTAAGACAAACACTGACAGTGAAGCTCTCCACAGAGAGGTTTCTTGGTGAGCACGCCCACTCTCTCGGCAGCACAGGGGCTGTGTGGTTTCACAACTGGCCTAAGCTGACCTACAGCTGCGCTCCAGCCAAAAGGCAGCTCTCCCCCTCTGCCGACTCTTGTGCTCCTTTGGCTGTAGGGTCTGTGGTGCCAGGGGCTGATTGGTCTCAGTGCAGTCCTCCCCTCCTGTTTTTTTCTCTTTTTGTAGGGTCAATTTTCAATTGGCTCAGTTTGCTGAATTGGCCAACTGCTTAGGTGGACACTGGAGCTGGCACAAGGGGATGGCCAGGGGTGCCGAGCTGGAAAGTGCAAGTCTGGCCTTTCTGCCATCGGTGTGGGCTGAGCCCCCAGGAGGCAGAGGGCTGTGCACCGCAGCTTCTGCAGTGCCCACAAACTGCCCCAAATGCCCGTGGGAGGCCACTGCCTTAGGATGGGATGGATGCAAACATTCCTCTGCTCCTTTGAACACAGAGAAAAGGGGTTTAAAAACCATCTGTTAAAGAATGGTGCCATGAGGAAAACACATCTGATACACATACAAGTGTGGGGTTTTCCTGTGGTGTTTAGGCCTGAGGTGTTTACGGTTTTACCATCCAGCTATGCAACCAAGCTGCAAATGTGTTCAGTGCAACCCATGCACTAGATTTAACACCTGCTGCACCATGGCTATAGCTACAACAGCTACATATACCCTGGCTGAATCAGCCACATCATGGTCAACACTCTCCCCAAAGAACAAAATTATGTCCAAAATCAAGTGTCTTTCTTTGCTGTTTATGGCTTGTTGCTGATGGGAGAGTATATTTGGTAGGTACCTGGACTGGGGGAGAGTGTCTGGAGAAGTGCCAGTGCTGCAGCTGTGTGGGGAACTGTGCAGAAAAGGACCTAGTGCTCACACTGACTAGGCAAAACAGGGGTAAACACTGGCAACCAGCTGAACTAGAGGCCCTTCAGCATTCCCTGAAGAGAGAACTCCTTCTTCCCTTGTCTGTCAGGTTTGTGTGGCCCCTGTAAGATGAAGACACAGAGTAAGACAAGTTCTGCCAGGGTTAAGCCACTGCAGCCTCTCCATTAACCTTACCCTGAAGCAAAAGAGGTTTAAGATGTTAATGGGAGAGGAAAACCAGGGTCATTGGATGGCTTATAATCTGTTCTGTAGGAGAGGCAAGTCGCTACCCAGCTTTCTTCTGTATTACCATGAAATGCTCCTCCAGTTTTAGATCAGCTCATTCAGCTACCTCAGCCTCAAAGTGCAATTGTCTAAGCTAACTCATTTGGTTCACATTTCCCCATGCCACCACTCCAATCTAGTAAGTTGAAACATCTGGATGAACCCAGGGGAAAAACCTGCAAGATAAGTCCTTACTTTATTCCAAATAGTCTGTGCTTTGAAAATCACTGTACATGCAACATTTCTCTGCACATAGCCACCAGTATCCTCTCAGCTCAGGCTCCTGGTTCAGGGTCCCATTCTGCTATTCCTTCACTCCATTCCGATAGTCTCCCAGGGTTTAAACCTGTCTTATTGTCAGTATATTGTGTTTGAATTACAGAATTGTTCATATATGTCTCTCCCTCTAGTAAACTTACAGCAAAGAGTAAAGATTCCCATAAGAAAGAACTGTTTGGGCTATAGAGAAATGCTGCCAACTACTGTAACAGGAAAACATTACAGCTCCCTTTTGCCCCAAAAATAACATTTTCTTGCTGTGGGTAAATAGCTATTTCAGTTCTTCTGGGAGCAGTAATCCTGGCCCTCCTTTTCTCCAAAGGCAGAGTGGAGTCCTCCATCCCATAGAGAAGCTCATTTCCACAAGGCATGTCCAGACAGCATCAGCGTCTGTCTAGGAGTGGGGATAGTAGAGGATGAGAACAATGGCAGAGAGGGATGCTCCAAGGGGAGTGGCTCATGCACATGACAGAAGCTAAAAAAGCATTCCTCACCAGAACGGCACTCAAACTGCTTCATATGCCTGAGAAGGGCTCTCACTTGGTTTCTTCCCCCTCTACTCCATACCCTGGAACCTATAATTCTGAAAGTGAGTCAATGTCTACAGAGACACCGATGGCTGTGTTTCATGCAGTGCCATCTCAATTCTGCACTTTGAGGCATGTCCCCTTGCCTCTGCCATGTTCTTGCCTAGGTTCAATGCATCTGCTGCTCAGGAAGGTCACAGGGCCATGAACTGTCTGTTCAGAGCGTCTAGTGAGCAACAGTTCACTGTGATTAGCGGGGATTTCCAAGTACAAAATAAAATAACTGTAAACCAAGGAAAGTAATGACATTTGTCAAACTTGGCTATACCACAAAGAGCAGATAAACAGATACCAAAATCCACCTGTTAGTCTGGTTTTAGTTTGTAGGAGTTTTTCCCCAAAGACCCTTTCCTCACCAAAATGCACAGGTCTTTCTCTTCCTCATATTATCAAGTTGTCAACCCGTAGTAATTTCCAAGCAGCTACTCAGGTTCCATTAGTATTGATCTAATTCAAGACGAACATTGGCCTCATCAGGCTTTACTCTGCTTCCTGCCCCACTGTTCAACAGTGAAAGTTTGGCTGAGATAACACCTGAGAAACAATGCTGGTGCTTAGAGCAAAAAATCAGGACAAGTGAATCCAATCCCAGCTCTGCCACTGACAAGAGACAAATCCATGTCCCTTTTGTTTTAACTTTTCTTATCTGTAATGGGAGTAATACTGGTATCTCTTACAGCAGAGGAACAACTGCTTGTTTGTAGAACACTGACATGGTACAGCTTGGTGAGATCTCAACAAGGGTACAAAGTGCTACTGGTGTTTCTTAGGTGGCTGAAGTGTGTCCTAAACTAACCTTGATCTGACACTTCATACATCTGATCCCCTTTCACGTCTCTACTACAAAACAAGCTATGATTTGGGTGAATTGTTTATTAAATATGTAACTTTAAAATTAAAAGACTTGTAAGAGGCTGCTTGTTTTTTAATCACTGCGTATTGAAGATTTGAGCTAACCTGAGAAAAGCAAATATATGGCCACAAGAAGAGTTCATTGAGGATGCTCCAACCCTTCTTCTATCGATATGCATCATGTTAATGCAATGTAACCCAGATATTTAGGGTTTATGGAGGCCAAAAAGCTGTGTAAGGTCTTCTGATCCTGACAACAGCATGAACAAGTGGGTTATATAACTGGCAAAGCTAGTCACATCTTGGTAGGCATAAAAGCATTTATTTTCTTGTCACCTAGCAATATGACAGTGGATTATACCTGCTTCTTGCAAGCCTTGCTGCAATATGTGCTTTGTCTGTGGATGCTCATCCAGCCACAAAGGGTGTACTGCAGAAGGGCACATGGCTCTGGATTCCTACCATAAGGCCCTGACTCTGGGGCTGCAGATTGTCCTGTCAGCAACAAACTCATTTGAGGTTTACCCACCTCCCTTCATAGCCCCTGTGCCTTCCCATGTTTAGCTGAACCTGACCTCCATCATGCTCCTTCTCCTCTGCACCCCTTTAGTGAAGTGACAGGATCTCCAGCACAAAGCAGGAGATGGATGGGTGGCCTGGATGGATGGATGGCCTGGATGGGTGTATTTGCACAGATCCTCAGCACTGTCTCCTCTTCAGCATCATGGAGTGCCATGCAGTGTGCACTGATCCTTATCACTGATATGGCAGTGACCACGGAGCACTTCCATACAGGTCCTGAACATGGGGTCCTGGGTATAGGGTCCAATTCCTCCTCTCCTGCAGATGTGACTGCATTTATCTTAGGTCTTCTGGATATATAGAAAATGTGTGTCGTCCTCTGAGCAGACGAGGGTGAGGCAGAAAATGCCTTAAGTATATATCTGGCCTTACACCATGCCATAGCAGAGCCACAGCTGTCTACAGCACACTGAGATCTGCATGTCCTCTGCTCATCCAGAGCTGCCCCACATTGTCTCTGCACATTACAGCACACCAGCCAGCACTTTGCTTCCTGGTTTATGAATGGTGTGTCCAGAAATTGGCTGCTATGCTGGTGCATTTCAGAGAACATAATGCTGTCCTTTTCCCTGCTGCTTATCATAACCTTAATTTCTGACAAATAAAAGAGATAATTCTGGGCATTTTACCAATAATCAAGTGCAGGGTGAGCAAGATGGCTTTACAATATATATAGCCTGTGAGTAGGGCTCAACAAATCCCCCTGATACTGGGTATCACACTTGTACCAGGCCCTTAGACTGATGATTAGTGATAACAGCAGCCAACACTGTCTGCACTGCAAATTGCAGCCCGAGATATAAATAAAACTTCCAAACTAGCAACACAACAACAGCATGGGAAGCCTATGACGTTAAATACATGAAAGGGATGCCTTGGGACTATGAGAAGAAATTGTCTTCAGCACTGAATGGGTAATCCTCTGGAGACTATTTAAAACTCATTGACTCGTTATGCCTACGCACAGCTTTGTCAGTCAACAGAGATGTCAAAAGTTTGTGCAGGTGAAGTTTACTCAGGTACAGAAGAGCAGAGCAAGACTTTCCTTTTTGATCAGTTGCCTGGCTCTGTCCTTGGGGCAGAAATCCTTCACACATCTCTCGGGGTTTCTTTGTCATTCGATGGGTTTGCCTCTGATACATGAAATCATGAGCTGAGCTGTATGGCTGAGGCAGGGTGGTAATACCAGATGCAGGTAGGATGTGTGTGGCAGGGTTCATTTCATGTCAGAGACATAACACACAGCATGCTCCCTCTACCTGCGGTGCAGCCCAGGGCCCAGGTGGAGAACTTGAGTGATCTGTTCCTCAGCTCCCTTACACAAACAGAGCTCAGGACTGTGAACTGCACTGCCCTGTGGATGCCCAGGAGACAGACTGGGCTGCTATTACTCTGCAAGTACAGTATCCTGGCCCTTCCTCACACTGCATTGCTTCCTTCCCTCCGCCAGCCTTCTTCATTTCCATTCTATGGTGACTCTCATCCCTCCCTCCCTACTGATAGCCATTCCTCAGCCCCCAAATATGGCTGGAGGGGTGACATAAGACAGGGCTGTCAGCATTATGCAGAGGAATGGTGGCAAGTAAGAGAAGAGCCTACAACAAGGTAAACACTCTGCACCCTCTAGTTCCTGCTGGGACACAAATTAAACTGTTCCAGATAATTCATCGTAGTCCTAGATACATGTTGCATGAAGGCAGGGCCTGAAAACAGCAGAGAAACCTCTAAAACACAGGCTGCATGGGGGTGATGCCAGTTACATGGGTAGAGTTCATTGAACAAATGTAGATGTTTAAGCAGTAGGTGTCCATTTGGGACTCAGTCACCTTAGGATGCCGTTTTAAGTGAGAAAAATAGACACTTTTGGCATAAGATAGAAATTTACACTCAGCTGAGCACAACTGTGCCTCATGAGCTCCTGCTGCTCCCCGCTGATAATACATGGAGTCAGGCATAGCCAGCTCCCAGGTGAATGCCTGCATGACACACACCAAGCAACTGGCGAGATAAATCCCATTTTGCACGGCTGCATTCTGACACAGGGATGCTACATGTTCTGGGGCTGCAGAAAGGGGCTTTGTAGGGTGCCTGGTGCAGCACGCTCTGGCACGTAACCCCAGAGGCCAGGGAGCCAGATTCAGAGGAACAGAGACACAGTGACAAACACAGCAAAACCTTTCGGGAACGTGGCTGCTGAAGCAACCATGACTTCATTAGACTTGCTCAAGATGCCCTCTACCCTAGACCTTTCACCTCATTTAATGGTTTCTTGGCCTCAATCCCTTATAATTCTGAAATGAAAAAAAAAATCTCTTTTGACTCCTGTTTTCAAGCCAGGGCTGTTTGATTTGGAATGCTGCATTGAAGTCTGTGTTACTGATTGATTTCAGGTTTATTATATTTTCCCCTTTGAAAAATGCTACAGTAAAAAAAAACCCACTTTGTCGTTTTTCATGTAACCCCCCCCCCCCCTTTTTTTTTTTTTTCAATTTTAGCAAATGCTCAGTCTTTTCCACTTCAATAGCTTGAAATTCTCCCCCGGGAGCCCTAAGCTCTTTAAATATTTTTAGGTTGCCAGATTTCTTATGTTCTCTCTCCAGGAAGCCAATTTTGTTTCTAAGCTCTTGAGAGTAGTCCAGCTTCATCTTTTGCGCACTCACTGCATCACAATAAAATGCTGCCTAATTGCTGCCTCAGCTGAGTCCCAAAGGTGCTGGAGTTTGTCTCTAGGCTACAGTTGTGGACAATAAACTCTTCTCAGACTGGAGTTAAGCCTTTTTATTATTTAAATCTGAGTCATGTAAAATTAGTTTACTAGCAAGTTACCCACAAAGATCTAGTATGGAAAGAAACTCCCACATATTGTTTTCCAACACAATGAGAGAATGATCAGATATAAAAATTTGCAAGTGGCTTGTAGTACAAGATGTGTATAGAAACACCAGCATTTAATTTTGCCAAAAAGCCATGAAAATGTTTCTGTGAGCCTAGAAGTTACTCTCAGACCTTGTCCGTTTGGTGTTCTTTACCTTCAAATTGAAACTGGTGGTATGAAAAACTTTCTTTTTTCCTCTAGTTTATCCATGACCTGAAAGACCTATGAAAGAGGAAAGGCAGCTGAAGATAACAAATGCCAGATGGGCAAGAGCTTTCTGTTCTCAGTCTAGCACCACACCAAGATGATTTAGTGATCATTTTGCGTAAAAATAAACAAGAATATACTAAGACCAGCCACCCAGGCTGCACCCCCATCAAGCTTGAGAAGACCCCTGTAAGAAGGGACAAATGGACAGTACAGGGAGTGAGAATGAACACATATTCTCTTTCTCATCAGGACCATATCCATCTATCCTCAATAGCAGAAGACATCTGTATACAGCATTTTCTCTCTTTGTGCTCCTTTTTGTAATCTGTATTTTAAAGTGTTTGTATTTCTGTTGTACAATATGGCTTCTGATGAAAGTGCATACTTCACAGACAGTATATAAAAAGACTTAATGATCATTGTTTTGAGACTCTTAATTCCTTAAGACAACAGTTTTTTTGGATGCATTTGGTGCTGTATGCCCAAATCCACAATCTTAATTAAGTGAATAGGAAGCTGCAATAGATTGCTAGATTTTCTCAAAATGGTTAGAGTGTCCTTTAATTGAAAAGGTCAGACATGGTAACAGAGACCTGACATGGTTTTTGTGGTGGTGCCAGCAGCATATTTGCAACCTGGGACAATCTTGAGCAAGGACAGCACACATCCAGTTCAGGGCGAGCCTGTCCAAAGGGCTCTTCATAGGGCTCCTTTTGTCAGCACAGAGAGCGTGCAGGCAGATGCAGGGATCTGCAGTGACTTGGGGAGACTGTTAACCACACACCACACATTCACCCCCTCCTGTTGCTGGGGTCTCTCATTCCTTATTTAGACTTGTCTTAATCACTTTTTTTGGGGGGAAATGCCAGGCACAATGTGGCAGGCATGGTGTGACAGAACCTCCATTAGTAACAGTGACACAGAAGATGGGAAGGATGCACAGGTCTGAAGTTGACTTTGGAAGGCAGCAGCTAGAAAAGCTAGGATGCGATTTCAGCCTTATTCACATCAGTGGGAACTTTGCCACTGATGTAAGTGGAATGAAGACTCTGCTCTACATGTCTGCCTGTAATCTGAGAACATGTATTCTGCACATCCTGGAGACTCAGTGAAAACCAGACCCCACAGAGTTCACCTTAGATCCACTGTCTCAAATAAAATGATGTGGATTCTTTGTGCCCCTTTTACTTATTGGTAAAACAAGTACGATAATGCTTTGAGTGCTAAGCAATACAATGTGTGTAGGAAGACAGTATCTTTTATTAGGCCAACTGAAATAGTTGGGGAAAAACAGACAAGCTTTGAGGCTTGTCTGAAATGCTTTGAGATGCTCTGATGAAAGGTGTTTGAGCTGTGCAAGGGATCATTAAATTACATTCTTCCTCTCTCTGGAAATAATTTAGTGATATTTCAAAGGAAAGATGCTGTACAGAAATAACTGATTTCTATTGCAAGTGCTGTCTGGAGCTAAATATCTTCCTTCCTCTTTCTTTATGAACTAATCTAAAGAAAAATATGTTTTAAATTAGCATGGTAAGAACAATGTTGTGGTATAATGTATAGTTCTGTGAAATGTTCTCTGTGAAGCATGACTCACAAGATCCTTAAGCATATTTCAGTACGCTCAGACAAAATGGCTGGATTTGTGGAAATTATGAAGGTATCACTGTAAAGAAATTAGAAAGCATGGAAGGTCAGTGAAAATTAAAAAGGCAGATATGAGTCAAAAACTACATTATGCTTGTAAACACTGGCTAACAAGCCCCCAGTGTGGACATCATGCCTTGGAAAGCTGTGAAGCAGCTAGTGTCCATAAAAAGTGTTAAACAGCCAAACACTTAACCCCCTCCTGTCCTCAATTTACCAGGAAGGAGCTGGAAGTGCTGACTTGAAATTAGCCAGGGCTGAGAGCATTAGGGTATCACAACCATGGGTGCAGCAAGATAGATCAGTGCTATTGTGGAGTCTGTGCAACACTGAGGTTACTGAGGGCATGAAGGGGTAGCAGAGGGAAGGTTTAACTCTACATAAATCCTACTAATATCACTTTACTAGTACTTTAGTTCAGTGTCAAAACACAAACGATGTCAAGCAGAGAGAAAACTGGGGGCAGGGGAATCTTTAAATATGTGAAAAGTATTTGTGAAAAAGGATGAAATAAACTTGTTTATGTTTATTAGAACAAGAAGCAATTGGGATAAATTGCAGTAAAGGATATTTACATTAAACCACTAGACAACAGTCCAGGATTAAGGACAATTAAGCATTGGTATAGACTGCCTAGAGAAATGGTGAAACTTTCATCACTGGAACATAAAAAAAAAAAAAAAAGGCTTAAATAAACACCATCAAAAGTTTCACTATGGATGATCATTCACTGAAGCAGAGAAGACCCAGAGATTGATTTGAGAAAAGTTACAATATGTGACCAGGTCTTCCTGGATGCTCTTTTTTTCCCAGAAAGATGTTGTTGAAGATTTTCTGTTTGTGTGAGATTTTGAGATGCAGTCATCTGAAAATATTTGTCTAAGAGAGGAGGGACCATTTATCTTTTGAAGTCCCTGTTCCTCTCCACTGATCACAGATGCAGTCACAGATGACTGGCTTAGTATGGACACCTACTTATTGAATTTGCAAAGTGAGATGAGACAATTACCATCCTTAATGACAAATTCTGCCCTTTCTCATATATTCCTAAATATAAAACTCAAATCTCCATTACTCATTCCAACTATAATTACTTGTTGTGCACGTATGAGATGGCACCCATAACACATAATCATAATGTTATTTATTGTCCTGCATTAGTAATGTAGCACATTATATTTAGATACCATATGGTCTGATGAAAAATGTAATAAGGACTTCCTATGCAGTGAATAGAAAGCTTTAAGACAACAATTAATATAATCTATTTCACTTTTGCACTGCATTTCTACTAAAAATATCACTGAAGTGTAGGCTATCTCAGGAAAGAAAATGTTATGTTTACATCTAAGACCCAGCCAAAGCTCTGCTGAGTTGCAGGTAAAGCTAGTAACTAGGAATGTAAGCAGTTTTATTTCAGCCATATGTATGAAAGAATAAGGTGCCTCTGATATATGGTATTAACCACTTGTGTTTCCAAAATCTGCATACAATAACAAAGATGCTCAGCTAATGTATAGGAATGTGTATGTTTATATAGAACTCATCCCAGTATTGGGCTAAAACTGGGTACATAGGAAATGTCACCACTATGTCCCACACTGACAGGGAGGAAGTCTGAGCACCCAGCCATCCCCTCTGCTGAATTGCAGCTTTCTCCCTGGGGACCTCTTCAGGTACACCCCCTGCATTCACTCTCGAGATTTCCCCCAAATGGCAATAAGGCCAAGAACACTGCATTTGGCTCTCTCAGACCCGTGTTGTCTTCCAACACTATTCCTGCAGGTTCTGCACTGGGCAGAGAAGGACACCATGGGGTATGTCCATATGAGATCCAGGGTACAGGCTGTGTGGCATGGACAGAGCAGTCTGGAGTAGCCCTAAGCTCCTAGGTGTGCATCAGCACACACCAGTGAGCCTTGGGATGGAAAACTGCTCTCTCTCGTGTGGATACAGACTTTGCAGACACTTGCAAATAATGGCATAGGTTGTCTGCCCATATCAGCCAGCACTGCACTGAACAATGGCACTTGGAGACTACCTTCATCAGGTAGAAAAGTCCCAAGGACTGTCTCAATAGGAGGGTTTTTTTTGGTGTCTGAGCAAAACAGAAATCCAGAATAAAAATGATAAAAGGTGACAGGGAGAGAGAGCACATGATTACCTTCCCTATCCTGAGAAATCCATAGAGTATTATTCTCCTGTGCACTTGGAACAACTTATTTTGATAACCTTTGTTCTTTTGTAAGCTGTAATTACGGAAACCTCAATCTTATATCTTTTTATGCACAAGCACCCTCATCCTACATGTATTTCTACACTGTAAAAGGATGTGAAGACTTAAGGCTCTTGTATTGATTTTGGCTGGGATAAAGTTAATTTTCTTCACAGTAGCTGGTGCAGGGCTGTGCTTTGGATTTGTGCTGGAAACAGTAATAACATGGGGATGTTTTGGTTACTGCTGAGCAGGGCTTACACAGGGTCAAGGCCTTTTCTGCCTCTCACCCCACCCCTGCAGCGAGTGGGCTAGGGGTGCACATGGAGTTGGGAGGGGACACAGCAGGGACCCCAACTGACCAATGGGATATCCCAAACCATGTGGTGTCATGCTCAGCATATAAAGCTGGAGGAAGAAGGAAGAAGGTGAGATGTTCAGAGTGATAATGCTGATCTTCCCAAGTAATCATTAAGCATGATGGAGCCTGGCTTTCCTGGGAGATGGCTGAACACCTGCCTGGCTCTGGGAAGTTGTGAATTAATTCCTTAATTTTCTTTGCTTGCTTGTGGGGCTTGTGCATTACCTATTAAACTGTCTTTATCTCAGCCCGTGGGTTTTCTCACTTTTACCCTTCTGTTTCTCCCATCCCACTGGCTGGGGAGTGAGCGAGCAGCTGTGTGGGGCTGAGCTGCCTACTGGGGTTAAGCCACAACAAGCTCATTTTGTAACTTCATTACATTTAAAAATGCATCAAGTATGAAAATTAAATGCAACACTTCCCCTCCTTTTTTTTTTTTCTTTTAAGGTGACATGAAAAATTATTTGAATGAGGAAACGCATACAGGAAGACAGGAGCATATATAGGTTTAACTCCAGCTTAGCATATAGAGGTTTAGCTCCAGCTGTGCTTCCTTGTGGATTTTAGCTTTTTCCTTATTTAAGTCTTTAGGAATGTCTTTATTCTCACTTGCGTGGAAAAGGAACAGAAAGAGGTGAGTACTTTAGCTAAAAGAAACAATTAGGTAGGGGAAGCTATAGAAGGTCACAGATAAATATAATTAAACAATCTCTTCATAGGTTATATAAGTACCTGATGACTACTGAAATTTAAAAAGCAGCAAAAGATGCAATGCAAAACTATTTAAAACTACTTATAATTCTCTCACCTCATTGGGTTTGTGGCTCACATTCCTAATACATGCTTGTTTTAAAAGAATACTGTTTTATAACTGGATGGTTAATTCTGTAACAATTTGAAATGCTAGAGACTTTAACTGCTAGAGACTGCAAAAGTGTCCTGGTGGTGGACACCAGTAGCATCAAGTCTGTCTGAACTGGAATGAGTTTTAATAATCAGAAAACGAAGCTTTAGTGACATACTAGCAGCTGAGCCTGGGTGGTTTTAGAGGTCAGCACACAGGGCAGTTGAAGCTTGCTTGTTGTAGTCAGCAGTGCTCCATGTACAACGAGCAGCTGCTCAGCCTGGAGGTGGGATTCAGCTGCCCAAATGTAGGTACTTCATATCTCAGCATCTCTTACAGGTCATGTAAAGCATCATCTAAAAGGCCGGATTTTCCACTGATTTTGAAAAGAATTTAAGACAACTATTTTACAAGCAGATGCCTGCACTGTAAACCATTAAAGGTAGGTACACTGCATCCAGCATGTCTGATGAAACATTAGCAGCCCTTGGCTGATGGGTGGGGAACTTTTTAAGCTACTCCAACTTGACTGCAGCTGCTCTATTCTAGTGGCAACACCATTCTTCTAGGCTTATTTATAAAGTTTGGCACACCTTTTCATGGTACATTTGTAAATACTATAAATAATTCTGTTTAAATTATGGCCACTTTTTACACAGATAACAGAGATACATGGCTAGATTATATCTTTCTTACAGTGGTGCAAACCATAATAAACTTCCATGACATTTTTGAAACTGTAATGGTATAAAAATAATATGCTTGAACAGAACGATCCTTTGTACAAGACTCAGTCTCCTTATCTTACATCTTAAACATATCTTTTTCTTAGTGACACACTTGGCAAAAAGGTCAACAGTGCACTTCTGTCCCTTGCTAAAGATCATCCCTTCCTCAGACCTGTTTACAAGGTCATGCAATTAAGAACATCAGAGACATGACCTAGGTTAAAAGTTACACTTTCTTTTGCAGGGTTCAACTCAGATGATTTCACCAACCTAGCTGGCAGTACCACCACATCAAACCCTATACTAGTTCAAGAGACAGAGCGGTATGTAAAGTAGAAGGCAAGACCAAGTGCTGAGGGGTGGAGACCAGGTAAGTCCATTTAGTTGCCAAGGAAAAGATGCAAAGAATAGCACAGAAAGGCACTCAAAGTTGAAGAGGCTCCTCTAGATAATTCAGAGCAGAAGCCCAACTAACAGTCTGAACTGCTCTCCGGAGGAGCCTCTCTCACTCCTTCAACTATGCAAGGCATCTGGGGAGACAAGCCTCCTAATTTAGGCATCTAAGTTAGATGTTTAAATGTAGGCAGTGAATATTCCCCCCGAGAATGTGAATGGGATGTTATAATAGTTTAAAACATGTTTCACCAAAGCTGTGATGCCAGTGTCTTTTCTTTTATGAGATACTGTTCTTTGTGCCACTGATCCTCTACTGACACAACCATGTTTCTCATTTATAAGATAAATGAGCAACATTAACAGAATGCACATTATTCAGTGATGGTCCAAATTCTGAAGTTAAAAAAAGATTCCCAATTTTACTCTCAAAATATGAACCAGATTAAGTTGTTCACATGGAAACCACTGCAAATTCCCAGCAGTAATCATTTTAGGGGACCAGAAAGGGAAAAGAGATTCTTCACAATGATCACCAGTGTACATTTAACTTTATTGCTCTCCTCAAACATTTTTTAAAAATTTTTCAATTAGGAGCTTTGATCTGTAATTACATCTTGTCTACATTGCTCTTATCTACTCAGAACATTTTACATATTCAGTGATGTGGGTTTCAGAATTTATCAATAAACAACAGAAGTTGTGAAGTTGTTCTTTCAGTGCAGATGCATGGCTTAACTCCAGCCCTGCAAAATCTTGATATTAAGGCATACACCAGAACACCAATTTTCAGTGTCTTTCTCCAGTGTAAACACTGTCATTGCCATTGATCACAGCACTATTCAAAGGACTACTTGAGACAGTTGTGGAAGGAATGTTCTTTAAATGTAGCAATCTTTTCTCCTGGATGAATATGTTTACAGGAGTGGATTGGTAAAACCAATTCATTTTCTAGTGTCTCACACTGCGGAATTGCAACTAACACACCTAAGAAATCAAACATGCTGGGAAAGCCATTAATATGTATTACACTGTGATTTGTTTATTCTAGTGGTTTGGGCATCTACACAGTGTGTGCAAAAAGCTGCCCAACAGCTCCCTGATTTGAAACTGCCACTGCTAAGTCAGAAAAACACCTACAGGTGAATGAGAATAATATATACCAACCAGCATGACTTCAAATGGCCGTGCCTAAGTTAATGGGTTCAACTGAGGTAACTGTTCAAAATATCAAAGCCTACTATCCTGTGGTGTTGTATCCATTCCCACTAAGTCCCCATCCCTTCAAAAAACTTGCCAATGGTATTGCAACTTGTGCACTGAAGCAGGTGCTGCAGGTATTGTTAAGTGGGGAGCTGCCAGTCATTTTACATGGGCACACTGGGCAGCTTGCTGCCAGATGAAATCTAGAACAGCTAAGCCTGCTTGTGCTCAGCAGAAGCACTAGCTGAGTGTATTTTTTCTACTGTGATACTACAAAGCTAAAAGGAACTTGGTTACACTTCCAACCTTCTGGAAATGTGGTAGAAACTGAGAAGTGAGGCTCAATGTTATTGCAGTGGGACAAACAGTGCAACTCCAGAATGTCACATCTTTAAAAAACAGCTTAAAGTTCACACTTTACCATGAAAGAGTTGTACCACCAAACAAAAACACATCACGAGAGATTTTCTCTCAGCTGTCAACCCCAGCAGATGGATTAAGGGAACTTTGCCACTTAATACTGTCCAGTGGTCTGTCACAAAGTTGAGATGGTGTGAATAAACCTTCATTCCTGGTCCAGGTTTTCACTCAACAGTTGCTGACATCCAGCTCCTTGCGCATGACTCTACTTTCTCTGAGGTTTCTGTCCAAGTTTCCTCTCTGTTTTGACTGCTGTAAATTCCCTTCTTATTCCTCTCCAAAAAGTAATACTCCAACATATTAAGTATACACATAAAAGAATCACAATATCCTAGTTCCTGTTTATTTTTCTAATTTCTGTCCACAGACTCAAAGCAGCACAGGTGGGATTTTTTCCTAGTGTACTGTGGGTTTGTTTCAACTCATCTCAAAGACCTGTCTTCTCTTCCACCTGTGATTTCCATTAAAGTGACACTGGCCTATTCTTCATAATTTTAATCAACCAACTTAAAACTGCCATGACAGCTTTCCCTCTCTAGGGCTCTAACAACTTAACACATTGGGTAGAACTCCTGTCACCTGCCTTTAGACATCTACAGTGCAAACACACTTAGGTTGATCAGATGAGTCTGCTATAAGCACTGGAAAAAAAAAATAAGCACATTCAGGGCACAATCCACTTTGGTTGAAGCAGGAATTGTATCCCCAAAGTCTTAACTCAGAGGCAAAAGTCTACATGACAGATGTCTACATTGACCAGATAAATAAAAACATCCTTGCCTATTCCACATCTCACCTTCTGGCTTAATTGCAATCAATCCTGTTTAAAAATCAGCTGCTTTCTCTTACACTGTTCTCTATCAACAATTGACAGCACTTTGAGATGTGCCTTGTGGAAAGGATGTTGATTAAATCTGTCTCAGGGTTCAGAGTCTGAAGTTCTTTCCTAGGAGAAAAATTGGTGGATGTGTCATACTGGTAAATATAATTCCATAAAAATATCTATGCAGAAGAACAATTACTATGTGTGCATGAAAATTAACAGTCTAATGATGCCTTTACTGACTTGTGCATAACTTCCCTTGTAAGGTTAATGTCCATGAATATGTAACATGCACCTTCTTCTCCCTACTGCTTCCCTATTGTTTTTCCCTTTTCATTATTACAGCATTTCTCCATACAGCCTGTAAGACCTTCAGTAAAGAGTTATGTTTGCATCTAAGCATTAAAGCTTATTACTAAGGCACAATAATTCCTGTAGTCTAGTTAAATATAATTGCAAGGGGAAGGGAAGACAGAAGCAGAGGGCAGTTCATAATTCACAGACTTCTCACATGATTTCAACCTTCTCCTTGCAGAACTTTGTGGGTGGGAGGAGGTTACAAATGAAGCTCTCTGCTACTTTGTGCTAAAAGCCTGTGCCAGCCCTTTAGTCAGTGGAATTTATGTAATGATAACCAAATCAATTCAGAAACCAGCTTTGTTAATTTGTCAGAGACCCGAAGAGTGCACAGCTTTAAACTTCTCTGACAGTGTCTGCAATTACTCTAGCTGAAGAGACACTTCTGAACCAAATCTAATGTTCACGGCAAAAGAGTTACATTAATTTCTATCAGCTTCTGATTGAACTGACTAGAATAAATCAGAGTGAGCGGGCACACAATCAGCTCTGCTGGCAGATTTGCAGATTGCTGGAAAGGGCCATGATAAGTCTCTGGGGTCTGGCTGTGAGTAATGTTCTCCTCCACCAACACAGCTGGATCCTGCCTAACCACACTCACTGACACCCACTGTCATCATGTCTTATCCAGAACTACTAGGTTTATAGCTTCTATCAAAAAATAAAGAAGTTGTAAGCCATGACAATATGCTCAGAGTAGAACAAGCTTCAGTGGCTTAAGGTGTCACCTCCCCTCCCAGCAATTTCCTACGTCCTCTTTGCCTGAAATTACTGCCTCACAGCAAAATCGGTGGAACGAGACATAAACTAGTCCCAGCTACTTCAACACAAGGTCCAGCAAATTAGCCTAAACTGCTCATAAGATGACTTTAACATCATATTTTGCATTAAAATGGCTTAGAAACACTAGTGTTTTTCAATCCAGGGACTGCTGTGAAGGCAGGAACCTTCAGTAAGGAGGTCAGGGAAGCAGTATTTTTTGCAGCAGTTCAGCCAGATTTGCTCAAATTTGACCCAGCAATAGGAAAGACTAAGAAATTTCACACTTAAAGTTATCATTCTTATGGCTTACTAACAGGCTTATGAACTTCTGATTGTCTGGCTGGACTAGATGACCCTTCTGAGGTCCCCTCTAACATGAATTACCCTATATACCTAGTGTGCATAGCCAGGAACCTGAAGACACAGTACTTCCTGCTGACACAAGCACAGCACATCGTGGCAAATTGTGGAGACCCATGCTTACCAAACTTTCCCTCAGAGTGGTCAAAATAGGTTGACAATGGTATTGTTATGGTGCTGAACAAATGCTTTACAAAAGGGAGGTCAGCTGTAGCATGGGGACCCTCTGCCACTAGGAAGCAGCCCCACTCGACTCAATTGTTACTAAAAAAAAGGGATGGGGGAAAAAAAACCCAACCAGAAAAATAGAGATTACACCCAAATAACCAACCTTCTCTGGGTCACAATTTCCTAGCTGGGGGATACAATCCTCAGACACAGCACTTAATGTGTTGCCTATGTGGTAAGAGGTACATAGTCTCGTGGGAAGGGATATTATGGAAGTGCTGGGACGAGGCTGCTTATCATCTGCTCTCCCCTAGAAAGGCTGAACTCTATAAGGTCTGCACAGCTTCTATCTTCTGCCTATGTGAAAAAACATCAGGAATTGATGTTAAGGACAGGCAAGTTCGAAGAAATCTGGAAAAGGGGGAAGCCAGAGTTGCAGCTGTTATGAATTCATCACGATTTTGGTCCTGGTTCCAAAATTCTCACAAAGACATAAGAATCTCCACATGATTTTGAGGGAAGATCTGTAGATATATGAGTGACACATTCATGCATGCTGTATTGTTTAAGAGGCATACTGAGCTTTTAGTTTCAATCCTTGCTCTTTCACTTGTGTCAGTTAGCATTTCTGAGAACCTTACTGTGAGATACAACCTCATGCTGCTGCCTTAAAGTAAAAACAACAGAAATTTTCCAGAGAAATCATATACTACTATCAGGTAGGATCACAAGATCATCACTGGGACACTCTCAGAACCGTCACAAGGCAGTTTCAGCAGTAAGGGCTTGCTGCAGTGGTGCAGCTGCACACAGAAACACAACTCTGATTCACTGGGATTTCAATGGGCTGCTCCTGCCTCCACATCTCCTCTGCCCTCCTTGTGCCTGCAGCAGCTCTACAGACTCAGCTAATTCGGGAACTTTCAGTTCCAGCAGAACTCGGTTAATTTTTTGGAGGAGCAAAACTGGCTCTCCACCAGATCTGATCCCAGGCTTGCCTTGCCAGATGGCATCATCAGTGTTACTGCGGTGTAAATAACAAACAGGAAGGCATATCCATGATCAGAGAGGAATGCAGGACTGCCCCTTTCGGTGGCAATACAGACACAGGCTGTCTTGCATTAACTGTGAAATTACAACCCTAGAAAGGTTTATAACTGCATGGCTCCCTTCGCAGGACACCAGGCTGCTCGTATTGACTGTTAGCTGCACGCTTCAGGAACACTAGGTAACATTCATCCTCAGGCGGTGACACAAACTGGGTGGTGCCACCCTGTGAGACTGCCTATGATCGCCAAATACCACTTCGGTCCAGGAACAGGGCAAATCCCTAAATCTGTTCCTTTACGATACTAGAAAAATGTATTACACTGCAATAGAAAAGATAGTCCAGTGCCTTTCTGCATGCCCACGTAGGACAAACGTACGCTCTGCACTTCCTAGACACTCCCACAGACGAGGTGGAGGCACATGAGGTTTGCATTCAGAGTCTGAATGAGCTCTGATGTGTATTCAGAGCTCTTCCCGCTGGTTCCAGCTGCAAGGACACGACGCAAGGGCAGAAACTGATGCACAGGAAGTTCCAGCTGAACATGAGGAAGGACTTCTTTAGTGTGCAATGACCGTGCAATGGAACAGATTGCCCAGAGAGGTTGTGGAGCCTCCCTCACTGGAGCTATTCAAGAAGGGTCTGGACGCAATCCTGCGCCATGTGCTGTGGCATGGCCCTGCTTGAGCAGGGAGTTTGCACCAGATGACCCACAGCGGTGCCTTCCAGCCTGACGCATCCTGTGACTCCGTGTTTTCAGCCTCCCCGCCCCGAGCCCTGGCGCAGCACAGCGCAGAGCACGGCCGGCGCTCAGCAGCCAGCCCGGGCGCTTGGCTCCAGCACTCCCTCCCTCCTGGCCGGCCGGGCCCCGCGCCGCTCCAGCTCCCGCAGCGAGCGGGACGCTCTCCGCCCGCCTCCGCCTGGGATGCTGAGCGCGGAGCCCTGCCGAGGGCTGCTAAACGCGGGCTGGGCGGCGGCACCCGCAGCCATCGCCGGAGGTGTCGCGGGGTTTTCCTTGAGGAAAATCCCTTTCCCCCGCCGCCAGGACAAGGCGGAGGCGCTCCGGAGGCCGGAGTGGCGGTGCCGTCCCCTCCCCGCGCCCGCCGCCGCCGCCATGGCAACCGCCCGTCGCCGCGCGCGCGCACCCCCTTCCCCGCCCGCCCCCCCCGCGCCTCTCCCCCCCGGCCCCGCTCTGACAGAGCCGCAGCGCTGCGCCCCCTCCCCGCGCCGCTCCCGCCCGCGGACACGCACCCCCGGCTCTCCCAGGTAACGGCAGGGCCCGGGAACGGGGCAGCACCTCACGGCGCTGCTGCCCGCGGCGGGCGGCGGCTCGGACCCCGCCACGCCGAGAGAGGCGGCGGGGATGGGGGGGAAACCAGCGGTAGAGGCTGGAGGAGGGCGGGGGCGCCCCCCATCTCCCGCGGAGCGTGCCGGGAAGTGTAGTCCGCGCCCCCCCCTCCGGGCGCTGGGAGCTGCCGGGAGAATCGGCGGGAGGGAACTACAGCCCCCAGAGCTCTCGGCGGGGGGGAATGGGTGCTGCGGAGGGGATCCCTGTGGGGACGGGAGGTTCCCTCTGAACGAGGGCACTGAGGCGGCTCTTGCCGCGGAACAGCGAGGGAGAGAAGCCCCTGTGCCGCTGCCGGGGCGGGAGGGGCTGGAAGGAGGGGCGGTGCGGCCGGGCCGGCTGGGAGGGTGGGCGCAGGGACTGTGCGGCTGCAGAGGGGAGGCGCGGGGCAGGGCAGTGAATGGGGGGTGGGTGCGGGAGAAACATGGGTGGGTGCCTGCGGTGAGGGGAGGATGGGTGGGGGGGCGTCTGGATGCCAGTGGAGGGAAGAAAGAATACAAGGAAAGGGGCACATGGGAACATGGCTGGATGGATGGAGATGTGCTGGAGCAGATGGACGGAGAGAGCTGTGCAGAAGGCGGAGCAGACTGGAGTGTGGGGATGGGTACGAAGGAGGCAATGGTCAGAGGGAGCTCTGGAAAGTTTCCCCAACCAGTTTGCATTTACGGTTTCCAGTTTTGCGTCTCCTACAACGCTTAGGCTCTGTTGAGCTTGTTTCACTACATGGTCTGGACACAGTGTAAATTTTTAAAAATTATTCTGCTACATTTCTATTTTTCCCCAAAAAATTTCTGTCACGATGTCAGCATTTGTCCCTTTTCTCTTTTTATTTCCTCTCCTGACAGTTCTCGTGTTATTCTTTATCTTGTGTTTTCTAACATTCATGAAGGGGAATAAAATTATAGTTTCTCTGTATATCATACTTAAAATACACGTGTTTATGATTGGTATATAAGGGGGTGTCATTTATTCTTCCTGAAAATCTCTATCTTAAAAGCATCAGTACATTAGTACTCCCTTGTATATGAATATTGAATGTCTATTCCTACTAGTTTCACATTTCACAGACATGGGTTTCTTTCCAATGAATGCTTGATTGCAGTTGCAGATTGTTGAACAGTTTCTTTTTTCTTCCTTTTCCCGCCCCATCCCTATGTCAGCTATATGCTAGACAGGCTTCAGCTTCTTGCAGCTCCTGGTACTTGCCACACTGCAGAATTGAACATTGCAGCTGCAGCGTGCTTCCAGGGTGCTTGGCTCTTGGAGATTTGGGCTTTTGAGCAAGTAATGGGGAGAAATAGAGCCCACCCTGACCTAATCCCAATCAAAAGCCTGAGAGGTAAATGGAATACAAGAAAAAAAAATTATAGGCCTTTATCTGGTTTTCTGTGTAATTAATTAAAAAAAAAACCAACAAAAAGAAACTGATTCTGGGGATGAACTGAGAAATCTGAAGAGTAGATGTCTGTAGCACTAACAGCAATATGCATATAAATGCATATTTTTTTTTAAAAAGTATGCTATTCTATTTGAGTAATACATATCCTTAGTCCTAAAGAGCCAATTCTTTGAAATTCAGAGTGGGGTTCAAGAGGTGGAAAATTCAGCCCAAAATTCTGACCTTATAAATCAGGGTTATAAACACCTATGTGAGTGTATTAAACCTGCAATTATTCATGGAAAGCTTATCTGGGATGCAGCTTGGCTGAGCTGGGAATGGAGCAGCAGCAGCAGCCAGGCTTTGTGGAGCTGGCTGTGGTCTGGTAGGGCTCATGGGCTGCAGCACAGGGGGAACGCAGGAGTGCTGTATCCAGGCCAGGTGCAGGAGCAGTTTCACTGCCTTTCTTGGCACAGAGCCTGACCTAAGAAACGCTCTGAACCCGAGCTGGCTCTGCGCAGGCCCACCTTGGGAGCCTTTGGTGGCATGTTTGCTCTACCAGAAGTGCTTACACACATGATACGCAGAGAAGCAAGTGGCTCCACAAAGGACCAGAAGGATTATTGACTCGGGCTGGGTTCCACTTTGTTGAGCTCCAGACAGAATCCTTCAGGTATCTGGGCCCTGCATCCTGTCAGAGGAGGGGTTGACTCATCCACCTCAGGGCTGGTCCCACCTGAACACGGGCCTGGGTTTGATTTGATACTAATGTCAGAAGCCCTGGAGGCTGTGCTGGAGAGGAGAGAGAGGTGTGGAGCCAGCCTGGGTCCAGCAGGGCTAAGGTGGAGCAGAAGCTGGCAAGCCTGTCACTGCCTGACCCGTGGGTATATGTAGTTATGCTCGCCAGAGTGCCCCACAGCATTTGTTTTAGCTCTTTTCCTTACCCAGCCTTGCTAATGAACACCTCATTACCCCAAGTAATGGTGATGTGGCCATATGGATGTGTCTGAAACTGGTGTATGAGGTGCTTGGAGAAGGATATGGTTCCCACTCAGTTTTAGGAATAGCACAGCTGTCTCTGATTCTCCTTTCTACTTCTTCAGAAAACTGTACTTCAAAGGCCCTGCAAATGGCTGTTTCATTCTACAGGATGCTTTCTGTTTGGTTCACCAAACTAATGAAATCTCTCATTTATATCTCTAAGTTAATCTTTAATTAAAAGACTGACCACCTATTTAGTGTTTTCTTATGTGTTTACTTTTCACTTGTGGTGAGTGTCTTTACTTCATTTGAACATTTTTTTTTCACTTGCACTCAAAGTAATTGTCTGTTTCAAGTTAAGAATGCACACAAAAATAGTTTGAGGCCTGCATGCATGCTTCTTCTCCTTCCCACTTCCCATACACATCTCCCTATTAACTCCATGTCTGCTATTGCAAAACAGAGTTTCAGTGCAAAGAGGCCAAAAACCAGTTAGCAGAAAGCAGTTGACTGAATTAAAAGATCCCTTGGTGCTGGGTTTCCTGGACCACAATATGTGTGTGTGTGTGTTTTATCTGGTGTCTGTACTGCTTTAAAAAATGACATAACCTGCTGCAACCCCAACACTGCTGCTGCCATTGTAGCCAGCCTTGTCACTGCTAATGCACACAGCAAAAGGAAAAAACAGCACTGGCATAACACATTTCTCATCTTTGATTCATTTACATGTAGTTTAAATTCAAATCTGCTGGAACTGAGCCATGTCCTTACTTACAGATATGTTTTTAACAGGAGCTGTGATCCTGTGAAGTCATGATCTTAGTTTTCACACCAGTCCATAAGACCACAGCTGCATGTTCAAACAAAGCCATGTTAACAGGGAAAGATGGATTTAGCTATGGAACTTGGCAAGCCTTTTGTTTGTTTGTTTTTTATCTGACAATGATCAGTTAAAATGTTGTTTTTGTCATGCAAACGTAATGTCTGCAGCATTAGCAATTGCTTCTGAACAGGGACAGATAATTACTGGAAGTGAGGATCATTCTGCACCCAACACCAAAACAAAAGAGATAATCTTTATAATAAAGCAAGAAAGACTTATTTAATTTCTTTTATTTTATTTTTAATATCTTATTCTTAAAAATCAAATAAAATGTATCAAGCACATAAAAAATACAGTCTGTATTTCTGTCAGAAATAGAATTCTGTAGGCTTCTAGTAGGAGTCTTATGTCATGCAGGGAAAAACACTTTTTTTGTTTCTCTGACAATGTTCCAGTTAGTGTTGCTGTTTATACTTTCTCAGGTAAAGAATTGTCATATTGTTACATGTCTCTATTTTAACAATTTTTAAGTTTCAAGAGAAGACTGAAAATCAGATCATTGTGCTATTTTAAGTGAAGACATAATTGAGGGAAAGAGAGCTGTTTGAAACTGGTCAAAGTTGGCTTACAAAACCAATATGGCCTTAACCTAAGAATGGAAGCTTTCAATTAACTGTAATGAAAAGCTTTCAAGCAGTGAGAGGAATTTGACGAAAAAACAACTTCAGTTTATGACTTCGACTCTGATAATAGAAATGGTTGCACATGAAAAGTATATGAATCCAAACATCAAAACCTCTTAACACTGGACTTCTCTTCCTGCTTTGCTCTGTGTGGCAATTGACCTGTTCTGGGATTGTGCGGTGGCAGAGAGTCATCCTGGCTCTGCCTTGAAGAGGCAAGTGGAAAATGAAGTGAAAAATGTACAGTCATACCTCAGTCATAAGCAC
Organism: Vidua macroura; assembly: GCF_024509145.1. Taxonomy (NCBI): domain Eukaryota; kingdom Metazoa; phylum Chordata; class Aves; order Passeriformes; family Viduidae; genus Vidua; species Vidua macroura. The sequence continues at coordinate 93,537,252 of NC_071572.1, read as the reverse complement.
TGAATTCAGAAGATGGTGCCTAACAGTGTGACTCTCTGTCTTGTGACATTAGTTGTAACTCCTGTATTACATTTCAGGATGCCCAACATCATGCATGGCTGATTTACAGAAAATGAGAAACAGGATTAGTAGCCAATCTTCATCAGTGTATGTCCAGGACTTTCCAGATGTTCAGCTGTCCAGTCAGCAGTACTGCAGGGCTGCCATGATGTGAGAGCATATGTCCAGCAATCTCAGGAAGCTGTAGAATGTTTTTGTTTTGCCTGGATAAAATTTTGATCAGAGAAAGACATATGTCCAGGAAAATCCATGTATTGGATATCCCTCTCAGTGAATAATTAACATCTGATTTGGAGAAAAGTCTGATTAGTAGGTATTAAATAAGGCTTGATGTGACTATTGAAACAATGAGAATAAAGCTAAAGTATCTAACAGCTCACTAAATGACAGTCCTCCATCCTATGCAAGAGTCAAGGGCTTGTGGAGAAAATGGAATGCATTGGTGTTGCTGGTTGTGTCAAAACAAATGCATAAAAGAGAAAGATAGCAGATGCCTTCCATTTTGGCACTTGCAGAGTGAGTGTTTGGGATCAAGCAAGAGGAAAAGCCCTGCTGCAGAACCACTCTACAGGGGGGAGCATTTGCTGCCTCTGGTAACACTGTGGTGATGTAGTGCTGAGAGAGATGGTTTGAAGAGGGCTAGTCCTGAATCCATTCCCACTGGTGTTGCACACAAGTTTGGAATAGTGTGCTAAGCTGTCCCCCTTTGCCTGTCATTCACACAGTCACTGTATCTGCCCATGGATATGTTTTGTGTGTATAATGCTTTGATGTTAAAGTAGAGACTGTCTTTTGGATCTTGCTCAATTGCGCATTGCTTTAGTTCTGGGAGAAAAATTCTTTTCTGACCCCACATAGGGATCAGCTCAGCTTATGCTCCAAAGAATAGAGATTAATATCCTCTGTGACCTTTTAGCCTAGCTGCTGCAGGGTTTTTAACAAGTGGGTTTAAGACCCCATGTGTGGCAGCTATGCCAACACCAATGTCTGTAATGTCTCTTCTTGTCAATGATCCGTGAACTAAGGAATCTCCAAGGACATCCTGACGTGCAGTGGAGCTGTTACTAGTGCAGGAGAGAACCACACAATGATAGAATGAAAAGCTGGTGTCACAAGTAGTGTGTAAGTTGTTCTAAATGTACTTGACAACAGTTGTCCTTGGCTGTATATTTACTTTAAAGATGTGGCTGTGGTGTGGTAGGAAAACTAAATATCTAAACAAAGCTCCAGATAACAAACAACAAAATGCTTTATTTATGATTTTTGTATTTCTGGTTCCTTGGATGTCTCTGATGTTGTATGAACTCTATAATACAATGTAGAACAGATAATAAAGAGTGAGTACATAACATGAAAAGGTCCTCACCTAGTTGTAGTTACTTCTCCCTCCCTCCCCATCCCTGACATTGAAAAATGGGATGATCAGAAAACAACACAGGAAATAATTCCTTCCAAAAAATATTTTTTCCTTTATTTTGGATTTATTTGTTTTGATTGGATTTGGATATTCTGAAATAACATCACCTTCACTGGTGTGCATAGGAGGCTTGTAGTTTGTTTAAACCATTTTTAGCATTAGTTTTAAATAGCAGTAGAATCTCAGAGAACTGCCTGGGATTCCAGGAAAGCACTGATTTAGGACTGAGACCTACAGATGCTGTTTCAAATAAAGCTCCAGTAAATGGGTGACATTATATTCACCTTTTCAAGCTATGTGACATCTTTGGTGTCTAGGGTAGGTGATAAGTAAAAACTGAAGTGCCTGAATCCACAAGAAAGATCCAGGGGCCTTTGTCAGCCTAGCTCTGGAGGTATTGACCGCTCAGTAGGTACACAGGTGTGCATCCACCAGCCTCCCTCCATGCTCCAAGTTTCAGTGCCTGTCAGTGTTCTATAAGCTCTTCAGTGTGACACACCAGGCATCAAGCTCATGTGTAAGCTTTGGCATCACCAGCATGAGGCAGGAGGCCCCCAAACTCTTGGAAGCTGGAGGAAGTGGGAGAGTCTTGTTTGGATTGCTCCTGCAGTTTTGAAACCGTGTAAATTTTTCTGCGCCCTGCCTCTCAGCTTCCAGTCTAACCACTGTCCTGTAGTGGGCACGTTTGCATGGCTCTTATGGCTTGCCTCCTGCCTGTGGATTGACCCAGCTTCCACCACAGACAGAGATGAGGAGGTTGTCTCCTCTGGTGAGCAGGGAACTCTTCTGGAATTAAGGGAAGTTGGTTGTGAGTATCAGTCCTCTTAAGACAAAAGGGAGTTAAATATACCCAGAGGGTGGGAACTAGCTGTAATAAGGAGCAATGAGAGGTTGTAAAGGAAGTATGTGTTCTGTTTAATGGATTTCTAGGACTTGAATTCAGGAGTTCCTTAAAAATGTTTTATTTACTCACTGTCTTTCACTACATATGCGGAAATCCTCCAGAGATTTGAGGAATGTTTTTCTTAATGGTGACAGGCTGGTTGTGAAGCACATCCTAACCTGGATGTGTTTGAAGACAGGTCAGTGGCTTCTGCCCCACATGGTGTTCTGTTCATTTATAAGCTGACTCATGAGATCTGAATGGGTTATAAACTATCTTCAGTTCCTATAATTTTATGCATTTCCTGTGCAATGTGAGTGACATAACTTTTTTTTCCTATTAGTTACAATTTTCTGTATTTAAAAATTAAATTATCTTAGTTGCTGCTAATCCAGATCTTGGTAATGATGTATCCTGTCTATGTCAGGAAACAAAATTAGGGCTGTCACCCTTTCCACCTTAGATTTTCTCCTGCCCAGTAGTTTACAACAGCCAGCGGGAATGCCGTGCAAGCTGAAAAGTGCAGCACAGCATGAGGACAAGTAAAGCCCCAGTAAGTCCTGCTGTGCTTGGTGGAGTGTCAGCTGCAGGGTAGCAGCATGTTCTTGCTATCAGAGTCATCAGCCACATGCAAGCTGTGTGACCTGTGGGTTTAAGTGAGGGTGGCAGGTTTCCATGGCTTTGTTGCAGGGAGCAGGAGTGATGAGGTGATGGAGCAGACCTGGTGTGCAGCTGTAGGTAGCAGTTAGGACCATCTGTGTGGCACCTTTGGGAGGTGCAGTGTGTGTTTGCTCAGGGCAGAATGGATGTCTGCTTAATTTGTCAGGGGTTTGAATTTTGCTAAGCACAGGAAATACAAAAGCATAAGACACATCCTCCTTATTGCCATCTTGCTCCTGTCTTGTCTGTTTATAAAACCTACTTACATTTTTATAACCCACTAGGATGTAAAAGGTTACTTCTCCCTGTTCTGCCTTCTGTCTGCTACCACCTTCTGTGTGCACTCCTATAGCACAAGCTGTTTTCAGCTGTGTAGCCTGAACTGTGTTTGTATCCCCCCTTCCCAGTTTCTTCTTCACCTCCTTGGTCTTGCCAAACCCTTGATACAACTAGTGGACCACTCTCCAGAGCTGACCTCCTCCCTCTTGCTCAATGCAACTCTACATTGCATAGCTATGAATTGCAATTTTTTATTTTTCATTTCCAGGGATTTATATCTGGGTGAATGTCAGGGACCCCCACACATACTGAGTCAGAGAACAAGGGAAAGGAACTGATGCTCTTTATCTGTGGTGAGAACCTAAACTTTGGGTCACATGAGATTCAGATAAAAGGGCAGGCACTGCTTCAATCCTGAACCTTAAATACAAACCTAGCTGTACAATACAGCTTAATTCTGAATGTCTGGGTTATTGGTTTCTTGACTGGTTACTGGGAAAAGTTGGGCTATGGATTTGCCTTAAAGTCATGCTGCAATTTGAGGACTAGGGGAAGGTTGTACTTTGGGAATCACTGTTCTAAGGAGTGTTAAATTTGGATTGCTAACTCGGCCATAAATCGCAAAGTGACATGTTAAATTTAATGAAAAAATTCAAGTCATCATGTGGATGGTGGAGTACTTTGAAAGAATATTTAAACAGAATGAGGCTCTCAACTTTGTCTATAGTAGAGCAATCATTCAACCATATCATAATCTCATTAGGGTGAGGGCTCTTGAAAGTGTGAAGTGCAGACATCCCTGATGCTGGTTGGCACATTTAGGCATGTATGTAATACAACAGAATAAAAAGCAATTTAATGCCTCGTGTGATTTGTGATTCACAGCTGATGGCTGCTAATACATTGTGGTGATCTGCAAATTAAAGTTGAGTTTGTTAGTTTCAGTGTGGGAAGGGCATTTAATTTCGTTGCATTAATTTAGCAGGACTGGGGCCAAAGGCAGCAAAGAAGTTGTGTTTTTAATCACTATAAAAGAGTTACGATTTGTGATCTGGAACCTTAAGCTAGTAAAGAGATACTCCAGACATAAATGGTTGTAGAAGAGCAGGACTGGATGGGAGCGGTGCTGGAAAGACGCAATTCAGCTATGAGAAAAATAACAAAACTAGAGCATTACTGTCTGAATTATTCTACAGCATGTAAAATTCATTTTTTCTGGTAATTATGTTCTCTTTTAGATTTCTGAGTAAAGATGAATTTAGCAGAGATTTGTGATAATGCCAAAAAAGGAAGAGAATATGCACTCCTTGGGAACTATGACTCTTCTATGGTATATTACCAGGGTGTCATCCAGCAAATCCAGAGACATTGCCAGTCGATCAGAGATCCAGCAATTAAGGGCAAATGGCAACAGGTAGGGTGAAATAACATTGGCCATATTCTATTACTTGATATTTAAAAACCACACTACACCTCCCAAACCTTATAAGATGCAGAGGACTTATATTTCAGTGATGTTGGCAGCAGTTGTTGTACAATATTTTGTTGATATTCATGGGAAAATAATTTTCATGATGTGATCAAAAGGAATTCTATTGTTCTAACTGAATCGATTATTTTGTTGTTTTCACTTAGGATGTCTGTCTAATTCCTGGTCTGTTTCTGTCTGCATTCTCTCTGTGACTGCATACTTTTGAAAAAAATTAAGGATTTTCTTTTCCTTTTGTATCTTTTGGCCACCTAATGTCCAGTAAACTAAAATGTGAGTGGGTGGGTTAGCATCACTAGCATTGTTGTCTGAGTAGCAGCTAACTAAATTACTATAGTGTACAAATTTGGATCAGGTTTCTAAAACTGCAAGTCATACTCTTAGCCTGAATCTTGCACACATCCATCTCCCTGCTAGACAGAGTACTGTTGAACCCATGGTGAAATCTGCAGGTGAAATATAAGAACCCCATCTATTTATTACTTTTCAGTATTTAAGTCTTCCTCACATTTTTTGGCCCGTTTTTCATGGTACAAACTGTGTTCTATAAACATAAAAAGGAAGAAAACCATATAAAGATGTTTCCTAGAATAAAGAATTCATGTTACCTAAAGACCATGTTGTGAAAGAATAATGTATCTCCTATGAAAGATACAATTTTGCAGTAGGTAGCTAAAGAGATGATTTCAGTAAGAGTTTTTCTAAATATCATATGTTTAAATGATATCACCTAAAAACAGAAGCAAATTTTCCTTTTTCGTTGCAGCAGATGATTTGTTTATAGGTTTGTGTTTGAAACTTCTGACACTAACATAGAGTATTTTATGTACTGATAAGTACAACACTGTTGACAATCACTTTGTAGTAACAGTACTATTCAGGTGTTTATCATGGAACTGTAGAAGTCTGTTTATGAAGAGCTTGTCTGCAAAGCATGTGCATCCAGCAGAGATAGTTTTCCTGGTAATGTAGTAAGCTGGATGTTGTATAGGAGATACTCACATTCAAGTACTTGTATTCAAGCTTTTTCCCACCCCAGGATGTGCTGATACAAGGTGTTCATGCCCAGTACACGTCGTTAGTCCCTGCCAAACTTGCAGCTGATGTGAAGGTAGAGTATGAGGATTTCCTCATTCTGCAGCTGAACCACTGCATTTTCTTCACATCTAGTATTCAGTGTTTCCTCTGATGACACTGATTCTTCCAATAAACTTTCAACAGCTCTTGTGTTGTGAAGGTCACTCAAGTCTCATGTTATCGTGCGTTGTTTGAACTGCTTCAAAGAAGTCTGTGCACCATGGAATGTGTGCTACACATTGGACACAAACCTCAAGTACAAAAGGACCATTAACACAGTTTCCAGGATTCATTCCCTGGGGAAGGCAGCTGTCTCTCCAGCAGAGGATCTGAAGTTGACACCTTCTCAGAAATTATTCCCTTTAGGCAAAAGAAGAATAGCCCCTGACCATGTCACATAAATGCTTTAGAGATCTGACCCAAATAAGATCTGCAGTAGGTGGGGTAGCGTCTGTCATGCTTTGCACTCATGTTAATTCTGAAACTTCCCAACACAGTAGTGGCAGATGAGCTTTGTCAGAATATTGCTTTGCTGTTACTGGTGCCAGGCTCAGAGACAAACAGCAAAAAGTAAGAAATGTGACTGAAAAAAAAAATGAAGGGCTTCATCCCTAGGTTATTTGCCTTCTCATTCATTTATGGGAACAAAATGATACAGCCCAAGAGCAAACGATGCAGCCCTGGAACTACTAGCTTTTCCATACCTGAGCTTGTGTGTTTTGGTGAGACCTATAGAGATAGACCTGCTTTCTTTACCGACTCTTTATAAATAATTGTTGTGCTTTCTCGCTCCTTGAGACAGAGTAAGAGGGAGTCTGATGATGTGGATGTTAGCATTGCTTTCCAGCTCCAACAGCAGCTACATCCAAACTGTCAGTCACAGTCAAGGAGCTGTCTTGACTGACAAGCTGTTCTGAAAAAAATTTAACTGAGAAGTTGGATCACAAGTAACATTCATTCGCAGTATTAAAACAATATCTAGATATTAATTTTCGATCTTCCTCATTAAAGTGTTATGCCATACACATTATATAAGTTTAGCGAAGTTCAGGTCCAACCCACTTGGTACCAGTAATGTGCAGAAGTGAAAGATTCCCATACCAGTGTGGTTCCTGCAAGTGGCTTGAGAAGAAAAGCAACCCTTAAGTCATGGATCTGCTTTGTTGCCTTGTGTATGACAGAGGATTTTCCCGGTAGTTTACTGAGCAATGTCAAAGCCCAGGTGAACCAGAAGTAGTTGGGATTTTGGGTCAGATTCCCAAATGCTCTTGATCTACCTCTCTTTGCATAGGTGTGATTGTTTTAAAATTGCTACAGGTTGGTCTTGACAGAATGATGTTCTGTGCAAATATTTGTTGGGCTGTATTTCATGTCACACAGAGAGACAGCTTCAGCTTTGCAACTGGGCATCTTGATTACGAGGATTCCTCCTGCTTGGAGCTGATGGTTAGGATGAGGAGGAATATGAACATATTAACATCTTCTCCCCTTGGAACAACGGACTGGTTCACTTATAGTTAAAGCAGAACTGCTTCTGGGAATTCCAAATCAGTGCTAACGAGGGAAGAGGGATTTTGTTACTGTCTGGCACACCCTGCAGATCTTAAACAGGGCAAAAGATGCACGCTGAGGATCCACCAAAGCAGAAACATGACAGCATAAGAATTTCTCTGACTTCATGGAAAATTCACAGCCATTGATCATCTCTTGACTGGTTTGTCTTGGGGATATCAGGGTGACCTGCTCTCACGACCCGTCCTTGTCTTGCATACAGGGAGTTTCCAGCTTGCTCTTGGGTTGGCTGAGTGTAGCACCATTTGCATCTTCATTCCTAGGCCTCCTGAGCTCATTTAAAAAACTTACTTTGTTGTGCTTTGAGTTTGGCTGACAGGTAGGCATATTAATTATTCATGTAAATGCAGGCTGGGACTGAAAAGATTCAAAATCAGAAGCAACTCATCCTTACCAAAACTTAAAGGTAGGTTTAGTCGCATGTCCACTACTATGAACTTTACTTGTGTTGACATTCTCCCTGTTTATTCTGAGAGAGTTTCTTGGCTGTTGCAGTGTTTTTACTAGACAGCTGGCTTGTAGGAACGAGCAGCTTCAGTGACAGTTCAGCAGCTGCAGAATGACAGCAGAGCGTGCCCCTGGGAGATAGAACTGGCTTACAACAAGGCCAGCGGCTGTCAAGCAAAACCTGCTGCGTGTTAGAACCATGTGCTCTGTGTTGCACAAGAGCCGAGAGCACAGGGGCCTCCACTGGAACTCAGGCAGGAGTTCAATGATTCCCTGAGTGCTTGGAACAGCCAGCAAGGCACCCTCACTGACTGTGGTCACTAGTACAGGTGCACTGATTAGGTGCACTGTATTCCTGCTTAAAGAATAAAGGGTAAATTCTTCCTTTTATTACTTCAAACACATTTCGGTCAATCTGTGCTTTTGTTGTTTTTTGCTTCATGCCTGTTTCATTAACATTGAGTAGGTTACCTCATGATTAATTAAGAAACATTCTGTGGGTAACTCATGAATAGGTGTCATTATAGGAGCTATACCTTCACTCCATGGAATTAGAGAGGGTTGCAGGGTATCTATTTTGGATATGGTTTAAGGACCTTTTATTTTCACTTTTTAAAATATCAAGCTTTTTGAATAACTAACACTAATTGCAGGTAGTAATTTCAGGTTTGGAAAACACTTAGAGATAAACCTGATCAGTTTTTCTTCAGCAAAAGAAAAATCCCACACATTATTTGTATTTACCAAGGTACAAATACCCATGCTTATTGCAATGGGTATAGAAGTACAAGCTCTAGCATAGCAAATAAAAGCTGGTGATGGAAAAGGTATAACAGTTGCCAGATTATGAAATACAGAGGTACTCCCTGAAATGGGTTTTGTAACTACCACTAAGAACGAGTGAACTCAATTCTTGTTCACTGTGTTTTATATCCAGATGATAGGATGTGTTTTCTGCTTGGTTACTGGAAATTCTCGAGGTTGGCATGTCAAAACAAAGCTGTGAGGCCATCCTGTGGGCTGAAAGGCTTTTTATTGGGCCTTCCAACGTCACCCAGTGCCCAGAGGAGGTGATGTGGCTGGTAGGGGCAATTGCTGTACCAGAGCCTGGCTCTGGGGACCAGGCAGCTTCACACGGTAGCTGAATCCAGCTAACATCCTGCTATGCCTAGAAAGACCAAGCTCTTCCCTACCTTTTCTTCCTTCCATCTGCACCAGCTTCTCTCCCTCCTCTGCCCCCTGTCCTTTTTTTTTCCCTGGGATTTACATGATCACAGGAAGGTGTGCATATGCAGCTTACTAACCCAGCAGAAGTGTCCTTTTTTTTTTTTTTTTTGTTTGTTTTTTTTTTTGTTTTGTTTTTATTTTTGGGTTTTTTTTGTTTGTTTGTTTTTTTACCCTCCTAGGCAATTTTTTTTGCAATTTTACCAACCTGTCTTACTGTATTGAGATGCCAGAATTGAACCCAGAAGAGCAGGGGCAGAGTGTGGTTGGGGAGAAGAAGTGAAGGGAGTTTTTTCTGTTTGGCAGTGGTGAGCTCCTATCTTGGCACACTATCTCTTGAAACTGCTTAAATATAAATAACTTAAAAGCTTTCTTGAGGCTCTCTAAAACCTGAGCTGGAGCCTCCTAAGGGTTCTAGCACATAATGGTGTGTATGATGGGGGACAAGGAGACTGGGTGAGTCTAAACCAGTGATTTTTCCATTTGCATCCTTCCTAGGTTGCTTCAGAGTGGCAGTGATCACTGAAAGACACTGCTCAGTCAACTTCATAATTGTGGCACAGCCTTTTTTGGCCAATGTCTGGGTTGTTTCTCAACTGCAAGGAAGACTTTCTGCACATGTTTCATCTGAGTCAGTTTCTCTAAGGCCTCTAGGAGTTTATGGCTGGTTTTCCTTTGTGGTCCACATGTTGAGGATTCCTTGTTGGTTGATTTGCCAAGTACTGACTGAGAAATAGGGTGTGTATTTCAGAGTTTGGTCTGCTCAGGTCTGGCTAAGAGATGGTTGGCAGACATTAAGTCTGTTTTCATCTTCCAAAGCATCAAATGGTCACTTCCCCTCAGTTTTCAGATACCATCCTCTTGCTGGTCCAGTGTGGTGAATGGTGAACGACAGCACACTGGCTGTTAGTGCTAGAAAGTTGTTTTCCACCAATTTCTCTGCATGTGTTGGAAGGCTGATAGAAGGAATCCTGTCAGTATTCTTGGAGCACTGGAGTAGCTGTCTCTTGTGGAGTGGTGCCCTGGAGGATTTATGCTGTATCATTCTTTTGTACCTCACAGCAGCTGTTTGGCTGGATTTATTTTTGGACAGGAGGGGTGTGTGTGAAGACAGTTTGAAGGAACCGAGTTAGTAATCAATCACATTTGTAACTCAGCTGGAAGCTCTCACACTGGGGAATGTGTTCACTGATTGTGTGATGAGAAAGCAAAGAGAGCAAAGCAGGGCAGGAATAATCCTGCCTGAGCTGGATGTCTTGTGTCTTTGGAATGATACAGTCACCCCATCTGGAATGAGCAAGAAGACTGCTTTGCCCTGGGAAATGATCAAGATCTTCCTATACTTAAGGCTCTTTTTGTACAGGTGTTCATAAACCTTCTGGTAAAGTAAATGCAGTGTTTTAAGATCTGTTCAGGGCCTTGGGGATTTACCCTTCTCTTTCCCTCTGTCCATGCCAGTATCTTGCTGATGACAGTCACATATATTAATAAAATCATGGTGGAAACTCTCAAGCTGGAAGGAAGTCATAAGGATCATTGAGTCCAACTCCCTGCTCCTACGTAAAACTAAACCACATGACTAAGAGCATTGTCTAGACGCTCCTTGAACTCTGGCAGCCTTGGTTCCGTGACTACTTTACTGGGGAGTCTGTTCCAGTGACTGACCACCCTCTCAGTGAAGAACCTAATGTTCAATCTGAACTTGCCCTGATGCAGGTTTATTCCATCTCTTGTGTCCTATCTCTGGTCCCCAGGAAGAGGAGATCAGGAGCTCCCTCTCTGCTGCCCACCTTGAGGAAGTTGTAGACCACTGTGAGGTCACTCCTCAGCCTTCTCCTCTCCAAGCTGAACAAGACAAGTGACGTCAGCTGCTCCTCATAAGTCTTGCCCTTGTCCTTTCACCATCTTAGTTGCTCTCCTTTGGACACACTCTAATGTTGTGCTCCTCATTTTGTAATATTATATTTTAATGATTTGGCTGTTTTTATAACTAGGACATCAGAGACTGTAATCGGAGATCTTTTATGCCAAAATAGTAGCAAATTACTGCAGATCCGCCAACAGCACCCTTACTAGTATGAGAGTATGTGTGCATACATGTCAACATGCACACATAAATCCAAGCATCAGCACATGTTACGGAAGAGTGATCACTGCGTTAGCAATCATGTCTGGTCAGGACATTAACGAGCAGGAAAATGAACTCAACAGAGATTCAATTGTTTATGCTGCTGTTAAAGGTCTGTTATCACCCTGATAGGTCTGGGGTTTATGAATAGGAAGACTTGGGAGTCCCTGCCTTTGAGGTTAGCATATGTTCTTGAGGTACTTTCTATGTTTGTTTGGTTCTTTTTTAAGTTTGAATTGTAACAATTTTAAAATAACATATGTATTTCTCAAGGTCCGACAAGAATTAGTTGAAGAATATGAACAAGTTAAGAGCATTGTCAATACTTTGGAGAGTTTTAAAATGGACAGACCTCCAGATATCTCTGTATGCTGTCAAGATGAGCCTTTCAGAGATCCAGCTGTCTGGCCTCCTCCTGTTCCAGCTGAACACAGGTAAGGAGAGGCTCAAGCAGAGTGGGTGGAATAAAGGTGGGTCACCATAGTTTTGTATTTGTTTTTGAATGCTTCTGTAACATGAAAATCACACTTAATTTGCACATTTATTGCATTTAATTTCATCATTTGTAATAAAGAGTGAATTTAATTCATTGATAAAAAAGTTTTAAACTACAGTCAGATTTATTTCTGACATTCTAAAGAGAGTCACTCCTTTATTCTGGTAGGAGTAACTTAAGTGCCTGGAACTAGAGTCTGCTGCAGAGGTAAGTGGGCTTTTGATGACAGCTGATGTTCTCATGTGCAAAGAGAAAACTTCCATTTCAGTTTATTTGAGCAAAAGAATTAATTGATGACTGAAAAATCTGCAAAGAGCTGGAACTGAAGGATCTCAAAGGACATGGTGGTTAGAAATCACTCCCTAGCTACAGATAATTTAACCTGTGTTTAATCCATTGGTTAGTTTAATTGCTAAACTTGTTCTGTTACATATGGTATATCTCTCCTGTAACCATATTTAAGGCAACTTCACTTAGCTAATAGATTTTTTAAAATAGATGCTTGTGCATTTTCTGAAATCCCTATTTTCAACCTGCTGGTTAGAAACAGATTCAGCTTACAGACAAAAATAGCATTTATCATGTCAGTAATTTTTTAACATAAGAACACAGAATTTTAACGTATGTATACTCACATAAGCAAAGGAGCAAAATAAAATGAGAGATCTTGGTTAACAGAAAGAAATGCCAAGCTTATTTATAACTTCCTGTGCTTTATGATTATCAAAAAGATCTTTGCCTTTCAAAAAAAAAAAAAAAAAAAGCCCTAAGAATATAAGTGTAAAATTATATTAATACTGAGTACTTTTGTGAGTGGTAGAAATAACTCAGATTTTCCGTGGTAATGTTTTGTAAAGTTCAAGATGTATTTATTCTTGTGTTTTCCTTAGTGATAAAGCCCAAATAGTTCATCTGCTTCTTTTAAGCTGAAATTTAAATCTTGTGCAAATAAGTAAGGAAACTTAGGCACTGTTCTATGCTGTTAAGTTTAAAGAAAATGCATGAAAAGCAATATGTTGTCGTTGTATCCAGCAGTGTGTTTAAGAATGGGCTTAATTTAAAGCATATTCCAGGAAAATGTTTTTGGGGTTAACAAATTTTGAGTTACAAAACAAGAATCAGTACAAGATTCAATAGTGGACACTTACTAAATTTGGGTGACATTCCTGGCTGTTTATTTTAGTTCTGTATTTCAAATTCAGTCCCTAGAGAAAATGACAATGACGCCTCGTCTTAAAGCCAAATTCTTTCTCCTCATTCTGCTGCTGAGTACTCTTTGACATGGTGGGTGATGTACACAAATGTAGGTGATTGCAGTTTGGCTCTGTTTGCTTTTGCTTTCAAGGTAATTTTTATGTTTTGACATTTTCACACAGGGGAATGAAGTCAGAAGTAGGCGGACTGTTTAAAATCCTCTCTGTTTTGTTTTGGGGCCTGTCAAAGATTTTAGCCACCTTTTTTTTTATGTCTCTGTTTTTTAAATCTTTATTTTACCAGGAATGTCACCTGTTTGTGTAGAATTTGTGCATGTGAGTGTAGCCTAATATAATCTCCTGGTTTGGAGTCAGAGGAATATTCGATTTGAAGAATTTTACTAAATTGTTTCCTCTTTTGTTACATGGGTGTTGGTTTATTGTAAGACTGATTAGGAGTACTGATCTGATAATGTTGTTAAGTTTTTCTTTTTGCATTTTTTCTTCTTACTTTAAGTATCAGACAGAACCAGGAATGTGGTTTTTGATTTGCAGATATAGGGAAATAAGGCTTAGGGTCTTGGCAGCTTTAGTAATAATGTACTAAGGCAAATTAGAATCCTTCCTTCTTAATGTTGCACTGTTTTTAGCATGTTTTTGTTGTGGCTGCTGTTGTTAGGGCTCCACCTCAGATAAAACGTCCCAACCGAGATGGGAAATCTTTGAAGAAAGACTCCCCAGGACTTCAGCCCCGCGGGCCCATGGGCAGAGCACACGTGGTGTCCAAGGGGGAGAAATCTTCAGGCAGCCGTGAAAGGGAGTCCAGAGCCAGAGGAAGAGATGACAAGGTAAGAAGTGGGAAAGGACTTGGCAGGGAGGTGTTGTGATGCAGCAGGTGGCAAAGGGAATCACTCTTAGTCATTTAATACAGATAATAAAAAGTCACGATAATCCCACGTGGAAAAACTTAGTGCTTTCTTTTTCCCCATGATCAAATATGTTGATATTTATTAATAATTACAGCAAATTAAGAAAAGTTCTGTCATGTTTGCTCTCTCTTGGTGCAAGATTTTTTTGAGGAAGGGAAGCATAGTGTCCTGTTGCTGAGAGTTTCTTATCCTTTGAGTGAAGACCATGGGCTTGTCTCTAATCTCTAAGTGTCATTCAGGCATAAAGTCCCTTCTCCTCCTTTTCTCCCATGTTTGGTGGTTTTTGTTTTGTTTTGTTTTGTTTTTCTTAAAGGAATCCACTACAGGGATTTTGTACAGATATTAATATAAAAAGTGCAAAAGTGAGACCAGTGCCCTTCCCTAGACTTGAAGCATTATGAATGGACTTCTACAGTACCATTGCCTCTGCCATACCATAGTATAATTTAGGCAGACGTAAGAGTTCAGAACAGTTCCATAAATGCATTGATGATAGGTAAATCTGTGCCAAATTATTTGAAGTTACATATTTGAAAATTATATGAGGGAGAAATATTAAAACCAAACTCCAAGCAACTTTTCATTTTCTCTGGTTTATGAAAAGGGTTTTGTCTTTATTATGGTGTTTAAAAAGAAGCTTATTGGAACTCTTTTGTTTTAAAAGTAAAACCAATGAATTAAACTAGACTAATTTGGAGATACTTTCTTCTGAAGATCCATGAAAAAGAAGCAGTGCTGAAGTGAAAGAAAAGGAGAAACACTGATTCACTATAAAGTGGTGTTGTCAAAACCAGGACTATTTCATGGTTGTAAAAAATGTCAGTGTGCAAATCGCTGTTTCTGAGACACTTGCATTTTTTAATTTAACTGTGGAGTTAGTGCCAGGAACCCAAGGACTCTATGGTATTTGTTATCCAAGTTGAGACTGTACTGAAGTGGCATTACTTTCCTGACAGACAAAGATACAAGACATGCCCTCCTATGGGGGCACACAGTATTGTACAGATCTTGAGAGATGAATAAGAAAATATTTAGGCCAGTTTTCTTCGAAAATTCGGTAGTTCCTTTGTGACCTTTCTATTGCACTTCTTGACAGCTTAGGAATAACTCAAAGATATGCTTTTTCCATCATAAATTGTTTTCTGATACACAGGAAAAGTCTTAAATTATCCTAGCCCTTATGACCATCAGAAGGTAGGGGCAGGCACATTTTCAGCAGTGCTACTGAGTGACTGTACAGATCAAGCATTTTAGAAATCTCTCTACCCTGGATCAGTAAGATTTAAAATAACAAGTGTGCCTCCTGCAAGCTATAAAAATCTCATGAAGATCTGTGAAATTATTGAAGGATTTGCCAGCTATATGGGGAATTGGAGTCATAGTGTGTGACAGGTTCACCAGATGTGCTTGTGTAAGGCAGCCTTCAAAGTCTTAGCTCTAATGAGGGTGAACTCTGCTCTCCAAGCTTTCCGGTGATGAGCATTATAGGGCTTTGCTATAAGGAGCCTACAACAACATGACTTGTATAATACTTATCTCTGGGAATAATGTGATTAACAGTACTACTGCTGTGAGGTGCAGGAAAGTCATGAAGGTGTTCCATTTAATATGGTACATTTTAAACACTGCTCTTATCTGAATAAATTGGTCACTAGGTGGCAGAAGGAAAATATGTCTACTCCTCAAAAAATTCCAATATATGTGCTCTTGTATTCCCTTTTGTCTAGCTCCTGGGTGTTTATTCTAGTTCCTTTGTCTGGGGTATGTGACTGAAAATCACCCCAGATTACAAATCCTCATGTGCTATATAACAGTTCTTGTAAGGGATCCATGATTTGCCTTTGAGAAACATTTTCAATGAAAGAAGAAATAGCCAGGTGTGGGAAGTGGAAGAAGTTAATGTAACTTCCTATATTTTGCACACAGGCATGAAAATAGGTTTACCTTTCAGTTTTATCCTTTCTTAGTTTACAAGTGTTTGTTCTTCAGTTTCTGAGTTTGAACCATCAAGCAGCTTTGCTCTGTAGACTGCTATGTTGAATCAAAGAGATTTGGTAGCTCATCATGTTCAGTTGAACATGATAATAATAAAAAGAATAATAAAAATAATAGGGCAAACCTGAAGCTTTAAATTAAGTAACCAGGTACCTTTTCTTCTACTAAATATTTCAGCTCTGTAGTTTTTGGGTTTGGGTGCTAGGATAGGACTACTTAGAACATGTAATGACCTATCCATTTCCTAAGACATTGACTGCAGTGTAATAGGTTGCATGCTGTCCTGGCTATAATACCACAATGTAACACATATTTTTTCAAGGTAAATGTAAGTATAGTACATATATTTCAGAAATGCTCTGCCTCACTTGAAACAAATGCCTTATTTCACTGTTTCTCCTCTCCAGACCATACATCTTTTCATTCTGACAGTAACCATCTTGGGATAGGTAATTTTAACCTAAGTATGCCAATAAAATTACAATTTTTAGTGCTATATAAAATAATTTTGATCTAAACCCACCAGATTGTGTCTGTCCACTTAATCCTTATGTGTCTTTCATTTTTTTCCCTAAAATGCTGCTTTCAAATTTTTTTTCCTTCTTAGTTCCACTGAAAATTATTAGGCTTGTTCTCAGGGTACCTTCTGCTGAAGCATTACCAAGAATTTTAGCTTCTGTTTAATAGTTCAGTTTAAAGAGGCAGCATGAATGCTACCAGTATGTCTTTTAGAAATTGCATAATACCATATGTAAGTAGTGGAACACTTTTTTAGGAGTACTCTTTAGATTATTTTAGACTGTCAGTGAATAAGGACAGTAACTATTATGAAGGATATGAAACAGCCAAGGTCTGTGCAGCCATATCAGTGAAGTGAATATTAACATCAATGAAGGTATGACTTAATAAATTAAATTATTTTGGATTGATTATCCTTCTGTGCATCACCAACTGTGACATGAGATGAGATAGTTGTATTTAGGTGAAAGCACAGACCTCCATGCATTGGGACTGGAAGGCTGCATAATCTCCATCTGAAAACACTGAAAGAACTGTTGGGTGAAATTGCAGGGCTGGGAGCACATTTTTACAGTAAAATTGACTTAGTCTGATGCTGTCTCATGTGAATGGTGAGTTGTGTTGACAATGTCTCTATTGAGAAGGGGAAAGGAAAAGCGATCCAGGCTAATCGGAGTTGTTAATTTTTATATGTTTTACAACAAATTTAGAGTGGATGAAAAGCTAAAGACTTGGAACTAATTGAAAAGTGGAATAGAGTGAAATACGGTTTCTTAAACAAAGATGTTGCCTCTGCCAGGATTTCTTTAGAGTTCTAGTTAATGTCTTATAGAAAGAAATCAATCTACCCGGGTAGCACATGGGAAGCAATTTGTTAATCTAGTGTGTGGTGTAGAGGAATTTTGAAGTGGGATTAGGCAGCAAGGGGAATGTAAACAAGCAGTACTGAAAGGAATCACTGGCACATCATTTTTGACTCTTGCTTTTTATTTAAATTAATATTTTTGTGCCAATTAACTTGTCACAAAAAGGAGGCATGCACTAACTGAATTTGCTCATGACACGAAGTTGGGAAGCACCATCTCCAGAAAAGGCAAATGAGGCTGTTGCACAGGAAGAATTGGATGACTCTGTGTTGGAGTCATGGAAATGGGATAATGTTCAGCAGTGCAGAGCAGGAGGCTGTGTTCTTGGAAATTATAACATGAATTTCTGCTAGAAGCTGGGAGCTCAGCAGTAGAGGAGAAGATGGATTTGGATGTATCAGCAGAAACTGGATCAGGCTGAACTTCTATTTGGTATATTACCTTTTCCTGGTGGTGGTGGGACGGGCTGGCTGTGGGGCGAGGCACAGTCAGGTGCCACCTTTGGCTTTGGCAGTGAGGGGTGGAGACTGCATGTGATAGTTGTTATTTGGCATTTGTATGCAATGGGAAGAACCTACAGGAAGGCAAGGTATCTTCAGAGTCCAGTTCTGGCCATTGCAGCCCTCAGGGTTATTCTATGTGATTAATCTGCTGAGATTGCCTTAAAGGGGGGGACAGTATGATAATGCTATGTATGTGAATGTAAACAAAATCCCAGATTGTTGAGGTGTTACCAGCAGAGAGAAGAGATACCTGTGCCATTATAGGGGATCTGGTGAGAAAACAGCTGGAGTGTTTTGTGTACAACCACACTCAAGAAAGATATGTTAACATTAGGAGGGAGAGAAAAAACAAAGCGTTGCCAAAGTGACTGGGTAATTATGTTCAGCTTATGTTCCAAAAGGAGACTTAGTTTGGTAAATGAAGGGAGAGCACAAGCCTGATGCAAGTGTATCAGTGTGGTGGACACACCGAGAACTGCTGAAACTATTGCAGAAACTTAGTACAAGAGTAGAAATAACATCAATTTTGGAAACAAGGTTTTTGTTCCAATGTGTTAGTGCAGGTCTAATAACTCTTCCTGATGGAAAGGACAGCTGATTTCTAAATGTATAAGACAGATTTTGGGTGCCTGAAATTATGCGATAGGATTGCCAAGGGTGGGAATAGTCTTTTGCAGCCCTGTATACCTATCTGGTGGCATACCTTCTTAGAGAGAAGCCATCACAGCAACTTTATTTAAACCTATTTTGTGAAAGTAATACCCAAAGAGATGACTGGAAAAAATATGCTTACTCCTGCTGCCTAGTTTCAGGTGACATTTTAAAAAAATCATTATTTCTAGTCTATGCTCATATCTGCTGACTGAGAATTGCAGGTTGGACCAATTTTGGACCAGCATTAATAATCTTATTACTTGTGGAAACTACAACTACTTTAAATCTTGGTTTAATTACGGAACTGGGGGGGGGGGGGATAAAAAAAAAAAAAATTCAGTGTCACTATAATGACAGCCGAGGTGATGCTGAGAGCACGCCTGCCCGCTGGCCGCCCTTCTCCATCGTTCCGCTGGCGAGACCTTCCGCAGGGGCAGGAGAACCAGCGGTCCCAGGCACAGCACGTCCCGCAGGAGCGGGGCCGGGATCGGGGCCGGGATTGGGGCCGTGCTGCCGCCCCGCGGCCGCGCCGGGGCTGCCGGCGCCCTCCCGGCCCCGGGCCTTCCTTCCCCCTTTGATTTTTGGATTTCTGTTCCGCTCCGCTGGGCTGAGCTGCGCCGTCTGCCCGCCGGGCTCGGGGCTCTCGGGGCTGCTCGTGCCCCAGCGTGCTGCAGCCAGCCGCCCTCCCTGCTCCTGCTCTTCCAAGTCCTGCCTTAACTCGGTTTCACTCAGGAAAAAACAAAACCCAAGCGCAACAAGATAAACCAATTGTTCTGTGATGTGCAGAAAAATTTTTCTACTAGGAATGCCAGTCCATTGCAGAACAAGAGGAGTATGTAACAGACAGCAAATACCTTTCATTTCATTGTCCTGTTTTCTTCTTCTTCTTTTTTTTTTTTTTAATTTTATTTTTAATGGTTACATTTGGATTGCATTTTATCTCTCCTGAAATCTTGAAAACTCCACAGGGTGTTTTTCGCCGTTTCCTTTTTACACCAGACCACTACATTTTTTACACCAGCTCTTTGCTTAAACACAATTCCGAGCTTCGTTTCCATTGCAAAAAGCTGAGTTAGGAGGACTAAACAACACAAGAGTTCGCTTGGAAGCAAGAAATAAAAGCACTGGGAAGATAAACTACTCCCTCACAAGTCGTCGTGGGCAAACGGCAACTGGGAGGGGTGTAATCGCTACCTTTTTGTTTCTCCACTGCGAAGTTATTTGTGTGTCTCCAGCTGCCTCTCAACCCGCCTTCGTCTAGGATGCTTTTGTCCAGCCAGCTGGGATTATTTAACTTGCTGCTGATAGTGTTTAGAAGCTGAGTTAAGAGTCCTAAAGTAGCTCCCTACTCAGCCCCCTCCGTTAAACCAGCGCAGCTGCTTTTCAGGCACCCTGAATGGTGGGAGGGGAAGCGATTTCCTTCAGAACTGAAAGAGGAGGAGCGTGAGCCCTGATGCTTCAAAGGGAAAATGTTACTTCACCCCTATAAGCTGAACGAGCTGTGGAAATATTAACCAGAAACTCTGGGCCATTTGGGGCAGAGGCAGAGTGTGGCTTGGTCACTGATGTAGCATTGGTGTGCTGCAAAAATTTTTGTAGTCTAAGAAGCCTGGGTGTCTTTGGAGCTTCTTTAGGGCTTTTGGTGCAGCCCTTAAATAAATACGACATTTGAAAAGCATTTTAATTGTTTATGAAGCTGACCTGTGAATGAGAAGCGAGACATAGACAGTTTGTAGTTGAGGAAAGCAGGTATTGCTGGGCAGAAAGGCTTTAATGAAATGGGGAGAGAATCATGGTTTTGCTCCATCAGACAGCACAGGTAACAGCTTCCCTGTTCCTTTTCAGTGATGAAAGTGTCAGATGTTTATTTCTGACAGGTAGGATGGCAACTGTAGCATCTTCAATATATGCTTTCGGTGCTCTGGTCTTCAGCTAGTCATGACACAGCCACTTTTGTGAGGCCGTTTCTGCATTCATGCCTTTGGTTGGCCAGGAAGTGTGTCAGTTGTGTAATATTCTTATGAGCCTGTATGATTTTCACTTCTAGGGAAAGAAAATACCCCAGGAATTTGGTGATGGGGAAATTCCAAAATTTGATGGAGCAGGTTACGACAAAGACCTGATCGAAGCTCTTGAAAGAGACATTGTGTCAAGGAATCCAAGCATTCACTGGTATGAGGATTTTCTCAATTCAGGTGTTTTTGCTGGTGTGAGAAAGGAGAGAAATTACCTATCTTCAAACTCCTAAAATAGGGAGACAAGACAATCGTCTGCAGACAGGCAAAAATGAGATCTTTTGCTTTAACAGTTTATTAATTTGATTAAAGTTAAGCTTTTGTTGCTAATTGATACTATGTGCAGTACATTCATTACAGGTACTGCTGAAATGAACATATGCTCCAGAGATCTTTAAAGATACTGCTTTGGTGTTCTCATTGTCCAAAACAATTTTTAATTAAGCAGCTCTAGGTAACTTGAGTTGAAAGTAATTTTTTCCCTGTCTTCCAAAAGTGGATTCAATTTTAGGTCACAGTATGATAGGAGTGCTCTCATGAGGCATATGCTTGCATACTAAAAGAAATGGTACTAAGTGAAAAGCTTTTCTATTTCTCTTGTATAAAAATAGAAGAAATACATGAGAATATTATACAAGTTTCTTCATCTTGCACAGGGATGACATAGCGGATTTGGAAGAAGCCAAGAAATTATTAAGAGAAGCTGTTGTTCTTCCAATGTGGATGCCTGACTTTTTCAAAGGGATCAGAAGACCTTGGAAGGTGAGAATTTATGTGGTGTTTTAGTAAATGGCAAGCTGTACCTATGTGAGTCTCCTGCTGTAACGTGTGAATGCCTGTAGAAAAGGCTAAAAAGGTAAAGATCATGAATTTGTTTATTAAATCCTCTCATAATGATTCTTGTAAAAGGCACTGAAAGAAACAGCTGGAAGTGGATCTGGCCCTTAGGGTAAACGGTATTTTCTGTTTATTTACTCACTTATAGCTTGTTGATATTATATTACTTTCTATATGCCAACCTGTAGATGTAAGTAAACAGATTATATCAACCAAAGCAGAAATGCTTAACAGACAGCTCTACATAGGCTTATGGTGTCCAGTTGTCATCACTTCCCATAAGAAAGCAATCCTTGGACTGGTTTTCTCCAAATGTTTCAACTACCTGTGACTCAGACTGCAAACTGCAACCTGCATGGTACAAGGAAGCAAGGAAAGAGGGGCCAGTCTGGTGACTTAGCTTTGCCAGTTACATTTGCAGCTGGGCCTAGTTGCAGCTGGAGTGAGAAATTCAGAGTAGGAGAAGGAGTTGCAAGCAGGGCAGCTGGAAGGATCTAGGACTGAACTAGGCTGATTGACCAGAAGTGAGCCCAGTCTGGGCTTTGCTTAGAGCTAAGAAGGAAGAGGAGGGAGGAGTTTGGCGAGCATTTCTGTAAACAGCAGACAGCATTATTTTGCTTCTGATGTGGAATGGATTGATGCTTGTTTGGGGAATACCTAGTCACAACACAAGGCCTTTTTGGTTACTGAGAAGCTTTACTGGGGAAAAAAGACTGTTGCAAATTGTCTGATATTCTGAGTGTGGAAGGAAGTGGCGTGTGTAGGAAATGCTGTGTACAAGAGTAGTTTCCTGTTTAGTGCGCTGGTTCAGCAGCATGGGTCGGATCTTGCTGTACTAACACTTGTTCTGTCTTTTCCTGATTGGTCCTTGTGCTTCCCTGGCTTATACTTAGGTCAGACCCAGCAGGAGCTGGGAGATTGCTGCTTGAGAGCTGCTCACAGGTTTTATTGAGCTGCAGGGAGGGAGCCCAAACATACAGTCAGTGCAAACCTAGCCCCAGGCTATTGGGCCTTTGGAGTTAGAGTGCTTGTGGTCAGTACCAGTGGCCTTGTGGTTAACCTTAGGGTTAACTGAGCTATCATCTTGGACAGAGCCTAGATGTTGTGAGTTACATGTGCAGTGTATTTTAGTGTATTTTGAACAGCTGAATTTCTTCTCTTCTTGGCTTAGAGGAAGTTGATCCATACTCTTGTTATAGACTATGGGGGCCCCATCTGTCAAATGTTCAAAATCTTCTAATGGAGTAAAGATCTGCTCTGCTTTTTTTTCACCTGTTAGCATGCACAGAGGATGTAGTGGCCATCTGTCTTTAAGGCAGGTATCTGCCTTACTGCAGGAAATATGAAAAATGCCACTGACCTTGTCTCCAAGTGTTGTGGCAGTGGATAAAGGAACAACAGCTTGGTCCTTTAAAGAGTTACGATCTCCATCTCTTTGCATGAGACTACCTTTTCCTACTGTGCAGTGTCACCTCTGAAAACCAGGTGGTTGTCAACATGGAAAAGATTCTAAGACTATTTCCTCTCTTCAGTCTGAAATGCAAATTGATTTCTGACAAGGCTATGAAGAGTCTTCATTGTTAGCCTTTTCCCTGGTGACTTGTGAAGCTGTAACTCTCATGAATTTATTTTTCACACAGAACAGCATGTATTTTCCCTACTGTTGACCTCTGACTGTGCTATAAGGATGAAAAGTATTGAAGGGAAGGCTGTGTCTTGCAGTAATCAGTGTAGCAGCAGGCATTTGTTGAGCCTAGGAATTCAGGACAATAATTCAGGGAAAAAGGCAGCCGAAGCTGGTTTTGGATGCTCAGACTCCCCTGAGAACAATTCCCAAGACAGCCCTCACAGTTTGTGCTTGTATTCAGAGAACTGTGCCTTGTCTGAAGGAGCCAGCTGTCGTCCCTGATTCAACACAGGTGCTGTGTAGTTGCAGCCACGGGTTTCTGAGTGTCCATGGGTTTGCTCTTTCTGTTTCTCTGAAATGTTTTGTGCCAAGAAAGCCTGGTTGCTCACTGTGCTTCCCACTGCTCTGCTAGTGATTGTTACAACAACAAGAAGTAACCCTGCAGTGATTTCATCAAAACACTTACTCCCTGCGGTGCATTTCAGCTTCTTATTGGAATACTTAGGATTAACAGAGCCTTAGAAGAAGAATAAAGAAGTCTTTGTGTTTGTCAAGGGTTTTAAATAGTAAGTGGCAGCCTCCTAGTTTGCAGAAAGAGCAACTTGATCCTATGTGTTTCTGTTTGCAGCCATGCATGTCTTGTTTTGCTGTGAACTCAAGTTCTTTTTCTTTTTTTTCTTTAACTGATATTTCTATTGTCTCTATCCCCAGAGAGCTTATTTTTCCCCTGGCTTTACACCTGGTGTGGCTGCTTTGCACCTGCGTTATGCACATATATAATGCCAGTATCATGCGCAATGTAGCGCTTCCTGTAATACTTAGCAGGAGGTGCAAAGTGACACACGGGCTACAGTTTTGGCAGTGTACAGCATGTGTACCTGAAGCCAGGATTTGATCTTCCAGAATAATGGAGAATTGAACCAATATCCCAAAAATGGCATTACTTTTCTGTATCGCCAGGTCCTGTGCTAAACACAGTTTATCAAACACATGCTTCAAATGTGATTTGAATTGAGGTGAAGCTTTTTAAAAAAATATTAAATGAACACATTTGAAGCTCAGAGAGAACAGTAAGTCATCTCTGACCTGCATATTACAGGCTGAGTAATTTTTACCCCGTCACTCCAGGGCTGTATGTGCAATATCAGTATAACTGTGCAGCATCTCAAATCAGAATGTCTGAGTGTTCATGGGGAGAAAAGAGAGTCCATTTACTTTTTATGCTTGCTGCTCTGGAGCTTAGTAAACCTTGAGCAGCCTGAGGAGTGACTTTGGACTGTTAGCTGTAGAGATGGCATTTGAACATTTCTGATTTAATTTACCGATGAATGTATGTTGAGCTTGCATTAGCTAAGTATTAAATGGCAATAAAGGTATTAAGAGTTAATGGAAAATGGAATACAGAGTGGCTATTGCTTTTAAATGGGACATTTTTGAATAATTGCATTCCCGGTTGATTTGTTTTTATAGATCTCTTCCATGTCATTCTTTGTGCTTTTTGAAGTAAATTTTTGTGAGGAACAGATGAAATCTAATTTGCTATATGGCTTGCATTTAACAGATATTTTTTTGCTGTGGCATTTTATGTAAGTTATTAATTGCAAAGCACATTATGATGTGCAATTCTAACACTAGCTAATTTGATTACCCTTGCAATACAGTATGATTTTAGGAAACTCTTGTTAGCATGTAATAAGATCTTGCAATTGGGAGGGGAAAAAAACCCCAAGCTGCTTGAGCACTACATTTTCATTGATTTACTTAAAATCACAGGGCCCTATACTAGCACTGTACAGAACATGGACCAGGGTTATGTCCCTCTCCAGTGCTGCTGCTGAAAGGGTTGGAAAGACTACCCATAAAGATGGCTGTATTTAGTAGTATTATCAAGAGTAATTAACCCATCTCAGTGATGAGATCTTAACATGGGTTCTGTGTAAAGCCAAAAAACTATGTAATCATGGGTAAATGTGCTGAGCTACATACATGTGTGCTTCTTTCTTTCAGAGACCACAGATGGAAAGATAGTCTGATGATGTGGATATAAGAATTGTTTCTAGTTTAAAAAGCTTTCTGAATAATCACTGAAGTTCAGATTAGGCTTTTGTGGGACTAAGCAGTAGTCCACATGAGCCACAGTTGCTTATCTGTAAAATAGTAATAGCAGTACAGTCCAATCATCCAGCTTGATGAGGATGGTGTTTCATCCAGGAATTGCTTTGACGCAGTAATGTGGTCATAGGAACATTGAGATCGGGAGATTAAGCAAAAAACAGACTGATGTATTCAGTGAATGCTCTCATGCAAATGTAAACACCAACCAGAGTCATACATATTGTCGGGATATTTTGGGAAAGTGTTTTTCTGTAGAAAATTTCTCTACTGAGGAAACACAACTTACTGTGAAAGTATTTTGGTTTCTGTGAAAGTTTCTCGTGAAGGGGCCTTTGTTCCAAAAAAAGAATTTACTGTCTTCATCTGCCTCTGCAGCCCCTTGTGAGCTGGGAAAGGCCTAAGTTCAAGTCAAGACTCTGATTCTGAGCAAGGCTGTAAATCTCTTGTCCATTTCCTAGGTGTTAGTACAAGCAACAGGTACTGGCTTTTGTGGTTCTGACTCCAGTGGAGTTGTAAGAAGAAATGACAGAACACTTCCACACTGTCCTCGAAAGCAGGATACTTGTCTTCTGTTTTCCACTGATGATGATTATGTTATTAATTTAAATCCAGATCTTGGCTCATATTGAGATGTTATGTAGAGTACCAATGGCAAAGTTTTCTTAATTTGCTGTTCGTTACCTTTGTTCTCACCTTCCAGGGTGTGCTGATGGTTGGTCCTCCTGGCACTGGCAAAACAATGCTAGCAAAAGCTGTTGCTACAGAATGTGGGACAACATTCTTCAACGTGTCTTCCTCCACACTGACGTCTAAATACAGAGGCGAGTCTGAGAAGCTGGTCCGCCTCTTGTTTGAAATGGTATGTCCTTGATGAGGTGATCTAGGGCTCATTAAGGTGAGAAAGGACAGCGCTCTTGGTTTCCTGCCCTTCCAGTGGCATGTTGGAAGCATGGAGTTCACTGAACTGACACCTCCTCAACCAATTAGAAAAACATAATTTCTAGGTTTCCACATATGGTATGTTATTAAGGATTAAGAAGGAAATGCTTCATCACCCTTGTTTAGGATAGCATTTTCCAGACTAAATAGAGAGTCATGACCTCAACAGAAATTCAGTAGTTGTTTAATTATGGGGTAACAATCCCATATGAAGTAGATTTGAAATTGGAAGGGGTTTGGAGCAATTATTCTAGAAGCCATACATATTTTAGTTCTGTTTTTGTTCTGAATGATGGTCACAAGCCTCTCAGTGAAGCTGTGGGTGCAGTCCATTATGCAGGGTGTGTGAAGGACATATCCATGTGGGCTATACCTCTGAGACCCTCGCTGCACTCCTGTAATATCCACAGCTAAAACCTGAGTCTCTTGAGATTGCTAAGCTCCCTTCTATCCTTTATGCTTAACTCTCACCAGCCCAAAACCTGGACGGGAAAACTGCCTGTATTGTGTCAAGAAGACTATCCGTGTTGTGGTAGTGTTTCTTTTCCCCATTTCAGTGTCATTTGCTGGGGAAAGCCAATGAACACTGACCCAAGGAGTACAATTTAAAGTGTATAAACCTCAGCATATGACAGTGTGTAAATCAAGGTCTTGAATTCCTCCCTTGTGACAGTCAGGGAAGATATGTGTGGGTATGTCCAGCAGGGCTGGGTTGTGGTCTGATGAGGGCTTGTGCTTGCTGAGCAGCCTTAATAGTGATGTTTTCATTTGAATAAAGGCACGGTTTTATGCGCCAACAACAATCTTCATTGATGAGATAGATTCCATCTGCAGCCGCAGAGGCACGTCTGACGAACACGAGGCCAGTCGCAGAGTCAAGTCAGAGCTGCTTGTGCAAATGGATGGTAACAAGGGCTTAGATCTGGCTTTGGGGCTGGGATGCTGTTTCTTTACAGGTGGGAACATAGGAACTTGACCCATCTGGAAAACCTGGCTTTATGCATGAGAGAAAAATGAGACACAACTTGAGATGAGTGTATTTTTGGAGTGTTCAACAACAGATAACTGAAAAGGGTGTTCTGCTTTATTTTTTCTTAAATGGCTATTTTTAGGGTGACTTGAAAGCTCATATTAAAGAGATACAGACTCCACAAGAAGCAGATAATGGAGATTTGTGCAGTTTTATGCAGGTATTTAATTTGTATTCAGTTTAAACAAAATTCCGCCCTTTGCTAGACTCTCCAACTGTGGAACCCTGTTGTGAGATCTGCTTTTGCTGTATTCTATGATGGCAGCTAATATCACCCTTTTAAGTCAGATGTAGTACCTGTTTTGTGCAGTTGCACACAACAAGCATGACCATCTAAGGAATATTGTATGGTGTAGAGGTTTGATAGCCACCTTTATATTGCAGCTATCATGAACTGCTGTATAAACGACTGTATATAAACTACTATTTTAAATGTTCTCAAATTTGCAGGTTCATTGTGGTAAGCTCAGGATAGGAAAGCTTTTGATCTCTTTGCAGTCCTCACTTGGTAAGCTGAGTGACTCCTATTTCTTCTATGACCAGACTCGACAGAGATAGCACTGTCAGTGGGACTAGTAGGGCTACACTCACATATTGCTGTGTTATTAGCGCTGTCCAAGAAAGCCCTCCCCTTACTCAGCAAAATAATGAACTGTCCCTCTCTCTTTGATAATGATGGTCTTGTGACACCTAGCTATGGGAAGTTTGGAAAGGGACACAGGACTATAGAGAGCTGTTGCTTAGCTTTGTCCAGGCTATGTTTGTCTGTGCAGTGTTTCTCAGCAAACATCTCCATCAATAAGAGCTCTGGAATAAAATTGCTCTGAACTGTTGTGCTTGCAGGGGTAGGTGGTGCTCTGGAGAACGATGACCCTTCCAAGATGGTTATGGTATTATCTGCTACAAATTTTCCCTGGGATATTGATGAAGCTCTCCGACGGAGACTGGAGAAGAGGATCTATATACCTTTGCCCACAGGTCTGTTTGAGAAGACCATTTTCCTTTCCTCTCTTTACAAGATGAGTTTAGGATAACTGCAGGACTGTTGCACTTGTAAGGAATCCTGATAGTTTTGTGATGAGCAGTGTAATTCAGGGGTTAATAATTTGTCTGGATCGCTTTATTTTTAAAGAGAGTGAAAAAAGGAGAAATGCTGCTTGCTTGGGGGCTGAAAAACAAAGAGCTGTGGCATTTCATTGCAAGCCATTGATGGGTTCTTATATTTTGAAAGAGAGTTGGTTTTAATGAGCTTGGAATTATTTTAAATGTTTAACAGTCAGTCCTTGAGTGATCATCAAAGGCAGCCTTTGGATGTGTTCACAAATATTGCAAATGCACTCCATGCCCTCGCAGACAAATGGAAAGAAGTAGATCCATGAATTTTCACTTACAGGCTTAGTTCATTGCAAATCACTGCTTGCTTGCCTTTATTACTGTGCTTCCAGTCACTCAGAATGCAGCAGGCTGATTGCTTTCCTGCCCTAAGACATCTCAGCTTGTATTGTCTTTCCTAGCTGTCATCCACCTGTCCTATTAATTTTGAGATTCCTATCACTTGAAGTTTGCATAGCTCCCTTTCTTCTTGGTACAGTGGATGCCTCATCTCCCTGCATGAGCACTCAAGATAACAGGATGCATGTCCATGGTGACAGTGGTTGTGATTGAGTTTAGCAGGTCTAAGGACACTTAATAGCTCTACAGCTTGTCTTTGCAGCTTACAGGCAGTAACAGCTCCTAACAGGATGCCTGTCTTTATGACCAATTAGTTTAAAATCCTATCAGCTCTTCCTTTTGTTTCTAATTAAACCAGATTGTTTTCTAACACAGTGTATTACACCCTGGACAACATAGGAGATGTGATCTGGTTTTATTTCCAGTCTTAGTTTCTGTTGTTTCTGTTCTGCAAGTAAGAATGTTGTGCTACTCTGGGCAAGTCTTGTAACTGTGCTGTGTGATTTGATATAGTCAGGCATTTTAACTGAAAAGGTGGCATGGTAGCATAGATGCACCTGTATATTCTGGAATTTGATGTAAGCATATATTCTGTAGTGTTTAATTTTCAAAATGCCGCACAGACTTGCTTAGCCCCACAGCAACAATTAGAAGAATGTTCTCTGATGCAGGATACTCTCTGCAGGTATGCTTGTGTGGACATTGTGCCCTCTAAATAATAAATCCCCATTTAATAGCTAGTGCCAATTGTGTGTGATGGATAACTCTGTGCTCTTGACAGTTCTGCAAAGCACACAAAACCAGCAGCTCTAGAGAAGCTATTTTCTTTTGCATTTCTCCTTCCCCAAAAGTTAAAAAAGTAAGAATTAGGGACATCAATGAATAAAACATATTTTATTGGACATTTTTTTAAGATTTTTAGCCTTTCCTACTGCTACTTCTTCTGTTGTGGTCGTCCTTTTTTATATGTCATAAAAATTGATCACTTGGGGAATAAAGATGCTGAGCTGGCATATTTTTCCTGGACAGTGAAAGCCAGGAAACCAGTCATCCTCTTCTTTCCCACCCTTGTGCAGAGCAACACGGAGGCCTAAGCTGTCAAATGTGAATTCCCCCTTACAAGCTTCGGCTGCTTAACATGTGTACCCAAATGCACATATGCACGTGCCCTCTGCAAGAGAAATGGTTAATTGAGTGCATGAGTGCTCATTGACACAGCTGGTTATCACTGTGTGCACACTGCATCTGGGTAGGAAAGTGGGATACCAGGACATTGCTATCAAAAATATATTAATATATGTTTATTGTATTAATGTGTCTGTTTTCTATCAGGCTTCAGCTGATTTCTTGGGTCCCAACTGAATAAACTGCTTAAACATATGCTTAGAGTTCAGCCTGTTGTTAAGGGGTTTGTGCTGTCTGAAGCTCTTTTAATAGAATCCTTATTGTAGTTCTAATGAAACTATGACTAATATGCAGTCAAACCCTCGAATAGGGAGTGGATCCAAAGGGATGTGAGAAGAAACAGAAATTTGTAGGATTGTGCTTTTGTGCCCTTGGGTAATATGTGACCAAATGCTTTATCACCTGAGACATAACAGACATTTTTAGTGACAGATCACTTTGACAAATATCTCTCGACTATGCTGTTTCAATATACTGCATTTAATCAAATACTTTACTGTATTTGATTGCACACTTCACTATGACTTGTTCTCTCTTTTTTCTTATATTGAACTCTTTTGTTCATACTTTCCACTGAAAAATCTAAGTTGTGTTTATATATATTTTTAATGTAACTCTTGCCAGTCCTCAAACAAATATTTCTACGTTCTAGCAAAAGGCAGAGCAGAACTACTGAAGATTAATCTTCGGGAAGTAGAACTAGATCCTGATATCAGCCTTGAAGAAATTGCTGAGAAGATTGAAGGCTATTCTGGTGCTGACATCACTAATGTTTGCAGGTATCTCATTGCCCTTAATTTGCAAATAGAACTACATGGGAAGTCATCATTTGCATTATATGATAAAAGGCAATACCCACTATAGCTGAAGCCATGCTCACAGTGTCTGTGTTTGAGGCCCAAATCTATTTACTGTATTCAGGTATTACTATCATGTGGAGTGGTCCAAATACCATGGAGTCTTTCTGTGAGATGTGGTTTTCTTGGATCTGAAGTGAAAAAAATTATCTGAGCAAATCTCATGTTACAGTTGGCTGCATTTACTGTAGTTGTCTGCATTTGTTAATGTAGTGCAAAGCGGATTGTTGGGGTTTTTTTTAAATCCCATTAGTTTAAGAGCTAGAATTCCATAATCCAAAAAATGCCTTTCACAGAACATTTCTTTGGGACTTCTATATGCTGCATGTTTGGACAGCCCCCAGTGCAGCTGAGTCTTGGTGTCTACCTGCATCTTCTAGGTGCAGGGGGGATATAGATGATAATATTAGTATTTAATTTATTTCCATCCTGTTTCCACAATTTGTTTCATTTTTGACAAATCAGTCTTTTCTGATGAAGGATAGGTATTTAAAGAAACTTATCTGAAGGAAGTCTATGTTCGTTAAGTATCCTGTCAAGAGAAACTGATCCTGTAAGAGTATGGCTTGGGAATCTTTTTTCTTCTCCCCCTGCTGCCTTTCTGAAAATGTGAAATCACTCCACGGATTTGAAAACTCGGTGTGTGTCATGTAGTAGTGAAATTACCTTTCTCCCTAAGGTTTGTGTTAGCCCTTGCTGGGAAAAACCTGGGGGAAAAGAAAATGTAATTTCAGACTGCTTGTGGGCCATGGTGTTAGAAAATGAGCAGTATTCTTCAAGCCAATAGGCCAGGCTGGCAGGATCTGAGCTGGGGAGGAGTCAGAGAGCAGGCAGAGCATGAGGAGCCACAGGCATCTTTGGCCTCAGCACTTCAGGGCCACGTGATGTTGTGTCTGATGCCTCCTGCTCTGCCCTTCACACATCCAGGTGCTATGGACAAGCAGGCAGCCGAGCTGGGCTGCATTCTTAACCCTTGCTGACTGTCCTTTGGAGCTATGCTGCAGGGAGAAAGTTGAAGTCTAAAAGGAATGCGGTGTAAAAATCCAGATTACTTAAAAAAAAAAAAAAAAGTCTTTGAGTTTGTCTCCCACCCTGTCCTTTTCTGCTCTAAAGTTGTAAAATTTCATCTCCATGAATCATTGTTAAAGGGTGTTCAGTTTTATAGTTTTAATTATCTCTGCACATTTACCATATGCTTAAATGGGTTTTGGTGCCAATGCATTCTTTATGTTGAATTAATGTAGTGATCTGGGAACATGGAAGCTATGAAAGATGTGAACTGCATCTTCTATGGTAAATAAATGCTGTCTTAAATGTTCCTGCCAGTGGTTTCTAGCAAGAGTACACAATCAAAATTCATAGGCTTACAGCAAATTCTGCTAGCAATTAGCTCCCATGCATTGTCCTGTATTTCCAGGGATGCATCTTTAATGGCAATGAGAAGACGTATTAATGGCTTAACTCCAGAAGAGATTCGTGCACTTTCTAAAGAAGAGCTTCAGATGCCGGTTACCAAGGGGGACTTTGAGCTGGCTCTGAAGAAAATCTCCAAATCTGTTTCTGCTGCAGACCTGGAGAAGTATGAAAAATGGATGGCAGAGTTTGGATCTGCTTAATCTCAGTGACAGCTTTCCTTTGCTGGAGTTTTATGGTTTTTGTTGTTCTCACTTTCAAAATGAGTTAGAAATCTTTTTAAAGGTTTAATAAAAGGTCTGCCTCTGCCCTCATCCCACCCCTTTCTGGTGACAGGATGTTTTAAGCTATTTGCCTTTAAAGGGAATGAACACAATAATGAGCTGATACTGTAAAAGATATTTTATCTCTGAAGCAGAAAAATAAGACAAACAGGAAGGGAAAAATCATACTTCTGAGGGTAGTCTTTTTATTTTTCAAATCAAGAGCAGTGTTACTTAACTTCCTCTTAGTCATTTTTTATGGCTGGAGTCAATAAATCAGCTGGGGGATGTGACTCCAGAGGAACAGACAAGGGCTTGCTGTACCCTCCCTGCTCTTAAGTGCTGCTTCTGCCTCCCTTGAATGTGGCATCCAAGTTATTATTCTTTCTCTCTGTGCTCAGATATTCAGAGCAAAGCCTGTGGATTAATTGGCATTACACAGAGGAAATGAGGATCAGTTTTCCATCAAGACATGGGCCTGACTCTCCTCTCATGTACTCCCATTTGGAATTAATGTCACTTCAGGCTGTTATCAGTGTTACCTGCAATGATTTCTGAATGGGAATGAGAGGGAAAGAAAAAGGCATGGATTGTTCTCAGTCCGGTTTATGCTTGTTCTCTGAACATAGTTTGAACCTGTTTGACAAGTAGGCACTTTGACTTAGGTTATAACTTGCACTTTTATGCTTGTGTATCATCTTGTGCTTTGTCTGTGCTATCTAAATGTAATTGTTATTACTATTATTATTATTATTATTATTTTAGTATTAAGAGTTTAATAAAGACACTAATTTAAAGGCTGTATTTAAAACACAATGCTGTCCTTAGAACAAATGGCTGTGAACTTTCACTTCTGATTAGATACTAATTTCTTCCTAGCATTACTAGGCAATGGGACTTTTACCTTTTTATGTTGTAGAACTGTTCATGCTTTTTTTTTTTTTTTGATGAAGATTTCTTAAAAATGTATAAATGTTACTGGTTTAATAATATTTATAAAATAATCTGTATGATCTCATTTATGTTCTTAAATGTTTCTTCCCTTCCCTCATACAAGTGCAGTGATGAGAAGGGTTCTAAAGTCTAACATGAGAAATCCTCTCTAGAGGATACCTGTCATATTGACTGTATGAGCTTTTCACAGACTCAGCCTGCGAGTCGGGCACATGAAGTTTTCCTGTGGTAGGAATGTGAAGGAGTGGTCAAACCAGATTTACAGAGAAATATGCAAGCTCTCAGGTTTTTGGTGATGTTGTGAGCTAGGCCTTAAGTATCTTGGTGGATGTGAATTGCCCTGCAGCTTGGTAGGTATTCAACCCTTCAGCTCTCTGTGGAGACTCCTAGTGGCACAGACAGATGTGATGGAGTTAGAAACACACAGCACCTCTTATTGAATGGGAATATATCCTTATTTGTTACTTTTTGTTAGTCCTCAGATGTTCCCAGTAATGTCAGTAATTCAGCATACGGGTCTCTTGGGCCATGACATGTTAACCACTAAGGCAAAAAACCTTAAATCACATACTTCATTTCTCAGGGAAGTGGTAAAATCACCATCCCTGGAAGTGTTTCAAAAATGTGTAGATGTAGCAGTTGGGGACATGTGAACATTTTGACATGTCGGTGCTGGGTTAATGGTCAGATTTGATGATCTGAGAAGTCTTTTCCAACCTTAATGATTCTATAATTCCTCCCAGGGAATAACTGGTCCTTTATAGAGAGAAAGCTCTGAAAATACTGCTGTGGACTGTCATTTTTTCCTTATGAAGCTGTAGATGGCCACAGTTGTTCTTTGTTTGTTTGTTTGACTGCAGTAGAAATTAGTAAAGCTACACAAATCTTTTGTGGCCAATACCAGATTAGCACTGTGGGGTCTCTCACTAAAGAGGCCATTGCTGCCCAAGGAGCTTAATCTACACAACCAAGATGTAGAAGGGAGTTGACATAAATGCCAGTAACAACTCTACTCAGCTGCCCAAGAGCAGTGCTGGGATTCAGCAGTTGCTGCTTCGTAGGGTCTAAGTTCCAGTTTGCTCAGTTTCACATTGCAAACAGCAGTGACCTTGCTACTGATGAAAGCACAGCACTTGGTGAAATTGTCATTCCTTAGCTCTTTGATGGACCTTCTACCTTAAGGCATTAAACTTCCCTCTTGGCTGTTAAGCAAAATACACTGTACTGGGCATTTCCTTTAGTAGGAATTATTCAGGTGCTGCAGTCTTTTTCTCTAAAGGTCATGGTTTCTACCCCAGAAATGTTTTTACTGTACAGGTCCATTCATCATTCACAGCTGCAGAACAGAAAAGTGAAAGTTTTCGGGCAGTAGATGTATATGATGGTTGTGCCCCAGAATTACTGACATGACTTGGGCCCTGCTAGATCAGGCACCCCAGAAGACTGAGACCATCCCTTCCCTGCTGAGACATTTCAGGAAAGGGAGCTGTCCTTGTGTGCTGACTCTTTTATCTGTACCAAATCATGCTGGCACACCCACCTAGGTAGGCTTAGAGACTGGGTTATTGACTCCAGGGGAGCCAGCAGTGGATGCAGCAAGGAGCAGCCCAGGAAGGAAGGGCAGCCAACAGTGGCAGCAGCTCAAGGCCCAAAGGATGAGCTTACGGCTCAAAGTGAGACCAGTTCACATGCTGGAAACCCTTGTGTAAGGAACCTGGATTCCTTGGAAAGCAATGTACAAGCATGACACAGCCATGTGTCACAGCAACACTGTTCAATCTATACCTGTTTGTGTATAGAGATCATCCACACACGTAGGGTGTGACCACAATAGGTGGTGCTTCAGTAGTTTTATCTAGATTACATAAAGAACATGTTTTAGAGCTGTGTTTGTGTGTTTTCTAAACATCTGTGAAGGCCCTGCTGGGTGGCTCTGTTAATTTTTGTACAGTACTCAATCTGGCTGTATGAAGTAATAAATGTGCGCTAGAGTCTGTCCGTCTCACTCGAGTGGGGCTGGGAGTGCTTTGCTGCTAACTGCTTCCAAAGGCTGCCATACAATGTGGATCTCTTCAGTATGTCGTGGTGCCCTTTCACCAAAGTCCTGGATGGAGAGCAGTTAAAATCTGGGGGTTTTGGATAAAGCTGTCAGCAATGCTTTCTCTCTAAATTGGCCTTTTGTTGCCACAAGCTATAAAGTGGAGAATACTGCAATGCCCAGCACATAGAAGGGAGGGTAGAGGAGAGCAGAGGCCCCAGCAGATGTTCAGTGTTAGCACCTGATTCAGACCTCACAGAGCCAGGCAGCCTTTTTTATTACTTGCCCCTGGGCTGGAAGTATAATCAGGCTCCAAAGAAGCTGCCTGCTAACCAGGAGACTTTCAAGAGAAAAACTTCTATTAGGAAGGAGCTTTCAAACTTGGAAAGAGACCCTGTGTCTCCTGGGACTGAGTTGATTATTTGAATTTTCTCCCTAACTTCCTTGTGAAAGAATGGAGTTTCCAGTGTTTCATAATGCTTCAAACATGAAAGAGCGAGCAAGGGAAATGCTGATCTGGGGATTTCAAGAGAGGTCAAATCTTTGCATAGGAAGTTCAACTCACCCCAGTTTAAAAGTGACTGAAATAGCAAAGGTGCACTGACTTGTTCTGATCATGGGAAAGATGAAAGAGCTTGTGTGCTGTAAAGAAGTCCTCCATCGAATGACCAAAGACTTCATGGTACAATCCAGGCATGAGGAGGTAGAAGCAGATGAAGAAATAGTGATCTTTTTTTAGTGATTTTTTTTAATCTGTTATTGGAATAAGCCACCCTCAATCAGATTATGAATTGAGATGTTTCTTCACAGCTGTAGTGACAGATAAGTATGCGATGAACGCGCAGGTGACACCCTGCTGCCGGGGAGCAGGCAGGGAGCCTGGGAATCCTAGAGCTGCACACTGGTGTAAAGTGGGTGTCAGCACCACGGCAGCAGCTGAGCCCCCTGTGTGTGAGCTGTCCACCAGGCAGCACTGTGGTGCAGAATGGAGCCAAGATGGACAAGAGTAGGCTCAGTAGTGCTCTGGTATAAAGCAGACTGCTGGTGATAGCAAAGGCCAGGCGCTGGTGCAGTTCAGAGAATGTCTCACACGGCCATTTCCCTGCGCACGGTGAGGGTTTCACTGGGGCGCTGTGCAAAAGCTTGGCCGTCGCTGCGGATGCCTCAGTCACCCGTGTTCAGAGCCCAGCTGCCACACACAGCACAGCTAACAGAGCTGCAGCAGCAAGTGCTGTTCCTGCATCCCACAGCACAGGAACATTTGACCCTCTCTGCCTTCTGGGCCTCCCTGTCTTTGTGTGCTGGTTGTGACCCGTTCTTGTGACCCACTCAGCACATACATGGTGGTTCAGTACCTCTAACAGAGAAGTTTCTTTGTGTGCAGTACAGAGCTGTCTTTTCATCAGCTAAGGTGCCATGCTTCTACACATGTCTGCATGTAGTGTCTTGGAAATATTCAGGCAATTTTCCTCTTCTTTAGAAGGCCCCAGCTAGCATTAAAAGCAGATGGGGATGAAATATCTTGGCTAGGCTAGTTGTCCAATGCAAGAAAACTTAACTCAGCAGCCAAGGAGGTGCCACAAGGAAAGTTCTGGCTTTGTTATGAAGTGGCAAAATGTGGGGATGTTCCCACTCCTACTGCACAGGCAGAGTTAGGGTTGTATCATGTCCAAGCTCTGTTTCCTGGCTTTTGTGTATTTGTGATTTCTTTGCTGCAGTAGGAACATTTTTCTCAGAGTTAGGGGGAAGCCATGGGCTATTTGTTCAGTGTCTGGGCTAGGATTTTGGAGATCCCATGATCTGGTTGGTACATGAAGCAACTGAACTTGTTCCCAGGATGCTTACTTTTGGAGAAACTCATCCTGCATCCTGCCTGACTGGCTGTACAGTAAGCAGTGTAGCTTGTGCAAACTCACTTAAATATAATATTTAGAGTATTTCTTGGACAAAGAGAGAAATTCTTACTGCCAGTTTGCAACTGTATTGCTCTCATTTGTACACAGCCCCTTGCATATGTTGTTTAACTGAGGTAAAAGAAAATGTCTTGGAATTAAGATTTTTTTTTTTTTGAACTTGACTTTGGAGAGCAAGAAAGGTAGAAAAATACTTGCCTAGAGGAAGATACAAGAGTACTCAAGACATAGAGATCTGCAATTTCTTCTTTTTGTGGCTTTCCTTTTTGTTGCAGTGCTGGGCTGTGCTTTCTGTTTCCAATTTGTTTTGAAATAATTACCATTGTTTATCCATCACTCAGACAGCCTTTGCAGATTATTTGGTTCCACAGAGCCCTCTTTTGCTTGGTTGTTGGTGTTCTGGCACAGTGTGCTGTGTGACATCTGACTGAACAGGCTGATGGCATGAAATCTTCCTTGTGAAGGAAAGGTCACCCAAATGGTGAAGGTGAGAAGAACTGCACAGAATACCAATTGGGCTGGCAGGAACAGAAACCATAGCAACTCTGCACAGGGTTTATAAATACAACCAAGAAGAAAAGGGGAATACCCTCAAGGAGATGCTGACAACACCACAATATGCATATTGATAGAAGTGTGGGTCTTTGCGTCTTCACCAGTGAGCAGAACCTACGTAAGAGGGTGGAAGTGGCTCAAAGGAAACCAGTTCCAGGCACTGCCAACAGCTTTCATCACCCAGCCTTGCTGCTTTAAAACATGACAATGTCCAGGGGCCAATTTGTTACTGCTGCTACAAAAGCTGCCTTTTAGGTAATCAAATTGGACTTTCCAAAAGCTTGCTGCCCGTCTTGAAATGTCTTCAAACTTTGGCGTGTGGTGGGACTGGAGCTGTGCTTGAAGGGCTAGAAGAATAAGGCAGTGTTAATAGTGGTGTATTTCTCTAGGGTCCTGGGGCTTTGTTGTGCTGGGTACAATTTGGGTGTGCAAGAAGAGATGCTCCAAATGCTTATGGGGAGTTGAGATGGTAGAAGGATGGGAGGGAGGTGGAAGGTCCTGGGATCAGCAAAGGAGACAAAACTGTCCCTCTGACTCCCAGTTCCCAACCCTAAAGCAGACAGTAGTATTTCTCAGTTGCTTTTGATTTGCAGCCCTCTAGCATTTATTGTACTGAGGCTGAAGATCTCTGTATTGTGAATTAAATAAAGCAAGTTTTTTTTTTTTTCTTTAATAGAGCAGGTTTGTTTTTCTTAAATACCTTTTGCAGACCCTTAATAGGTGCTCCAGTGAGCCACAGATGATGGTCTGAAAAGCACTGGCCCATGACATCCTAAGCTTGCCTGAATTTCTTATGGGAGAGAGTCTATAATGGATGGTGTTGATTTTATTTTCTACTTGTTAGTTTGCTCGGAAAGATGAAGCTCAGTGAATGTGAGGTGCTTCTGGGGAGTTTATTTACGGTATTTTTTCTTCTATGCAGATTAGCATTTCATCAGCATATGGCACAGCCATTTAAAATAAATATTTGGCTTTCCTTAAATTATGCTTGTGTAGAAAGGTCCCTGGGTATGCATATCTGTCCCTCTGTTGTATCTAATTAGACATTTCTGCCATGGTGCTGGGGCACCAGACTCCTTCCCCCTTGCCGAGGAGCCAAGAGCCTGCTCCTCCCCTGCCTGCGGGATCTGTGTGCCTCAGCTCAGGGGGAACGAGGCAGGCAATCGGCTGCCAGCCACGCACTGGTGGCACTGCCAGGCCAGCCTCCCTTCCTAGACCCTGGGAATTCAGATTTATTTAAACTGGGGACTGCCCAGCTTAAGCAAATAAATGCTTGGCACCCGATCCAGGCTCCCCTCCTTCACCTGCCAAGGCAGCTGTGCTTTTGCAAAACACAGCCCCGAGTGAAGCCTGTGGGAGCAAACTGTGTGCAGAAGGTTGGGGAGGAGCTCAGGCAGTGTTGGGGGAGGATGGGATGCTGGTCTGCAGCCCTGTGTGCCCACCCAGTCTGGGCAAGGGAAATCAGTGGTGAGGAGAGGGAACAGCATTCCCTCAGGCATGCAATATAGATGTGGATGGAAGAAGAGTAGGCAACTTATTTTAAAACACAGGAACAAATGACAAGCTAATCAGTTTTAAGATGGAGTGGAGCCTGTAACCCGGGGGGCCTTTTACATCTCTTTGGCATATCCAGATGTTTTGTTTTCTCACAGATGATTTGGAACTTGTTTCCAATCTAAGTTTTCACTTGATTTGTATCCATTTGATGTTGTGCTGGTAGTGCTGTCTAACAAATATTTCTCACTCCCTGATATTTATCATACATCCCTGAATGCTTTTATAGACTCACCATGTAAAGCAACACCTTGTGCTTTGTTGCACTGTACAAACTCCTTCAGGCTCTTGTATAAACTGGATCCTCCTCAGCACCCTTCCTTTCTGACTGATCCTGTTCTTTATTTAACACAGATCATCAGGAGCATACATGGTGGGTCCTTAAGCCACACACAGCAAGTTACCCAGTAAGGCAAAGAAAAAAGTAAATTGCTGTCATGGTACATTCCTGTAATCAAGCGAATAAACAAAGTATTTGGTTTTATAACCTGCAGCAGGGCAGAAGGTTTGGGTATATTATCATTGCACAGCAAACAGGCCTCACTAGATAACTGAGGTGTTCACAGGCAGTGGGATACACAGGGAAGTGTAGGAAGATGCAGGAGCTCTCCAGACAGCAGTGATAGAAAAGATGTGGATATTCTGTTTGCAGGGATGCAGCTACATGCACCCACAAGGTTGAAGACCACAGCATTTGTGTGGATGTTTGGATGCTGCCCAGACAAAGGGGAAGAAAATATTTGGGATCAGCTAACACACTCCAGGGGTCCATGGCCACCAGAAACCTGGGATGAATGTGGGTGTGGAGGGACAGGATGGATAGCAACTGCCTTTTGCCAGTCTCCCTGCCTCTGCCTTGTTCTTGGAGCCCAGGCACTCACACTCAGGTTCCCACTGCCTTGAGTCCCCAGTCACTCTGTGCAGGACCCTGCTGGAACAGGATTCTCCAGTGCACGCTCCTTGTTCTTGAGCTATCCAGATGCAAAACCAAAGTGCAGCCTCCCAAAGGGAGCTGTTAAGCATTCGGCACCAGAAACCCTATTATGCAAGAAGTCAACCCACTTTGACTGAGTCTGTTCAAGAGATTCCCTTCATATCTGCTGGTGGCTCTTACAGCCAAGGTGGGAATAAAACTATTGCTCTTCTGCCCCTCAGGGACCTGTTTTGTGGTTTTTCTGTTGTGTTGCTCTGCTGGGACTCCGTGGGTGTGGCAGCAGCCTGCAGCGGCTGTGTAGACAACCACAGCTTTGCTGCTTGGTGACCCTGGGAGTGCAAAGGCTTTGTCTCCCATTACAGACCCAGCAGCTCTACTTCTCAAAGACTTCTTCCAACCAGAGGTATTTTGTGCCATGTTTCAACTCTCAGTCCTTTTGACAGAAATTACCTGCAGGCTGCCTGGCCAGTCTTTTCCTCTAATGGTGCAGGGTTGTTTTAAGAAGACAAAAAAACTGTCACGAAAAAATGCCTGGCCATGTAACACAGGAACAAAGTTGTGTCTGAACCCTGACAGAGCTCACCACACAGCTCCCCAAATGGGAGTCACAGTGACTTGAGATGGTGTTGAACACGATCAGGGAAGGACCATGGGATAGGATGAGGAAGAGATAGGTGGTAGGAATTCCTGCTGCTGAAGCTAGTGCTGGGACAATGATGCAGCTGCCCAAGTGAGGATCCATGAATGCTTTAAGGGCATGAGTTTGGAATAGACTCATAGTTTATATGGCTTTGATGGTTAAATTGTGATTTCTCATAGCTGTGAGTTTTACTAACACTCTTCTCAAGGGCGGGGGACAAAGGGTCCTGTGAAAGGGGTATTGCCAAGGCCATTGATCTTTCTGTGGGCATTGCATCTCTTCAGAGACCTGTGTTGTGTAAGGTGCTGGACAGGCACGCAGGAATGCCAACCCCAGCCTGAACAAGAAACTGGGCACACCAGTGAGACAAGCCAAGATGGGCAAAGGAAGAGGCAAGAGCAGAGGTCCAGAGATCCATCCCATCATGGGTGCAACCAGGATGTACTGAACTTGCTGCTGTCCCTGATGCTTGTTAGCAGCCCTAGAGATGGTGTCTTCCAAAGGCTGAGGTCAAACACAGCCTTTGCTGAAGGAAGCTGTCCAGCCCACAGCCATGGGATGGTTTGCAGTTTGGCTGGGCAGCTCCCAGACTCAGCTGGGGCACTGTGGAGCATGGACAGCTGGGAGCACAGGGCAGCCTGCTCTTTGTGAAGTTGAGGTTGGGCCCATTTCCACCTGTTCCCAAAGAGAGATGGTGCAACATCTCCTGGCTCAGCTTCCTGAAGGTTTTCTGGTCCCACCAGGATTTTCCAGCTGCTGTTGCTACACTGCACAGAGCTGGACCATTTGTGTCTCCAGTAAGCTCTGCTCTTCAGCTTCAGTTTTAACCTTGAGACAAACTCATTTTCTCCTTAAGAATTGATTTAGTATGCCATGTAACAAATGTTCCAGTATCTCCTCCAGTCCCTCAGGACTCATTGCAAATTTACACTTAAGCCTTGTTTTTTATTTAAGCCTTGGAGATTTCCATGAAATTTTCCTGTACAGAAAGGAATGTGCAGGTACTGAGTGTGCAGAACCACTTGCTCAGCCAGCACAAATCCCTCAAACAGTGTTTCATGCACCATGTACATGGAGTTTATAACCCCTTTGAATTAGAGTTCTTGGGATGTGGTGCCCACACTGGATTGATAAATACTGAAATTTCTTAAGAAGCACAGAGGCTGCACAGCATAAGAGCTCAGCTGGAAGGGACTCAGAGTCCTGCTGAGCTCTGAATTCTTGAAGACCACTTGACTCCTTGATCCAACAGAAACCTCCCAAATGCAGCCATCTGCAGAAATGTGTCCTTTAAGAGAGTAAGAAATTGTCAAAGAAAGAAAGGGTTCAAGCTGCTTTCAAGATTCATAAGCCCCCTGAGGAACTTTTAGGAGCTGGAACAGCTCAGCAGTTGCTTTACATGCCCAGCAGCTTTCTGTTTGTGCATCTAGCAGCCGTAGCTGGGGGCTGGATGCAGCTCCTGGCCTTGGGGCTGGGCTCAGGCACGCGCCTCTTGCTCAGAGCAGCTTCAGCTTTAAAGCCACTGCAAAGGTTTGTGTACAAAGTGCTGACTGCAGACATCCATCACAAGGAAAACCAAGAGGAATGTGATGCACCAGGCTTGTTTAGAAACTGCAGATGATTTACAAAGTGTGCTTAATTGGAAGTTTCTCTTTGCGGCTTTCTGATGTGTTATTTTTCTGATGCAGACGTGTAGGAGTCTTTTAAATGGCCTATGTTTACTAAAGAGGAGTTGCATAATTGAGGATATATTTATGAACTGTATATGTGCAGGATAGGCAAGTGATCTGAGCAGCCACAGCAGTGCAGGAAGAGTCTGGGTGTCTCAGGGCATCACCTTGGTATGAGGGTGTTCTCTGGGTGGAAGAAAGGGTTTCCTGTCCCTATCCCCTGGGCATCTGTTCCCAGTGCTGGCACTGTGGTTACGAAAACACGGGGGATCTGAGTGCATCCACAGAAAGGCAGTAAGGAATAGAAGAGGTGAAAAAAAACATACTCTGTGGAGGAAGGTGCTCAGAACAAGGGTCACTACATTTTTGAAAAGAAAACTTTAAGGGACGTTAACTTGACATTTTTCTAAAAAGTCTATTTTTAAATCTAGTTTCAAAAAAATCTTTAAAAGTCTAAAAATGTTTGAAGGGGGAGAGGATATACCATTCTTGGTGTCCATTGTGGGGAAGGTAGAGGGAAACAGGCTCAAATTAACATAGGGGATATTTGTGTTAAACATCAAGGGAAAAAATGCAAACATCCCTACATCAAAAATTGGAAGAGTTGTGGAGACAGTATTCCAGCAAGATGTGTCTGGTCTAAAAATTGTTCCCCACAAACAGCACTGGAGGAGCCATCCTGCCTATGAGCAGGAAAGTGGACTGAGCAATCATCCAGACCTAGTTCTGATGAGGTCTGGCACAATTTGGGCCTTACAGCCTTTTCCCCCTT
The DNA here is from genome assembly GCF_024509145.1 of Vidua macroura. Taxonomy (NCBI): domain Eukaryota; kingdom Metazoa; phylum Chordata; class Aves; order Passeriformes; family Viduidae; genus Vidua; species Vidua macroura. The sequence goes on along the minus strand of NC_071572.1, from coordinate 93,494,098 downwards.
CTCCTGTACACCAAAAACATGAGTTTATAAGCACTGCTTCATGAGTTGCCACTGGCACTCACCAGCAGAGGCAGAGGGAGAAGTGTCGTTTCAGGAATCTGATGCCATTTTTCACACCAAGCTGGATGGGCATTTCCACGCTGGCCAGTGTGGAAATACTGGGGCCAGCTGGGGTGCTGGCATTTACCCCTGTGTTCACATGACAGCAGCCTCACAGCACACATCCTCACACCCCAGCTCTCCCTCCCTATATCCCCTCCAGCCTTAAAAGTGGCCACTTGGCCTGTTTATAGTTTACTAATTCTTTAGGGACTGAGCTGATCCTGACAAGGATTTTGTCCAAGAACATGATGGGCAACAGCAAGAAAAGGCATATAAAACAAAATGTGGAATTCTAGTTTTTGTGAAGGTAGATTCTATTGCCTCACAGGTTGTATTTGGGCAAACTCATCTCAATTTCCATCTGCTAGGTAACCCTGCCTCTATCCTGACATGTGGAATTAGCATCCAATCTTGTCTCAAATATCTCAAGAAGTGCACTATCCATCACTCACTGTGCAATTTTCTCCAGAAGGTTAATGTCCTTATAGTTAAAAAGTGTGCCTGATTCCTAATTCAGCTCAGCATGTTCTCCAGTGCCCATCACTTTCTATCTGTGGGCCTTTCTCTGACTAAATTCTTAGTGCCCTATTAGCATCCCATATTTTCTCTCCACACATGTACTTATACACATCATCAGATCACTTCTCAGTTTTCTTTCTGACAAGTTACAGAGGCTGACCTCTAGAAGTCTCTCCCTGGAAATTATTTTCTTCAGCTCTCAAACCATTTTTTATGTCTCTTTTCTTTACCCGTTCCAATTTTTTGATGTGCTCTTTTAAATATGGCACCTCAGCAGGATGTAGTGTTCCAGTGTCAACCTGACCAAGGACATACATAGAGATAAAATCACCTTCTATTCCACTTCACAGTCCTGTTGCTTATGCACTGAAGGACCAAATTAGCTCATTCTGCTGTAGCAGACAAAAAAAAAAAAATAGACCCCACATTTGAGAACCAGAGGGCCAGATAGTGGTATTAAAAAGAGATAAATGGAGCCAACATGAAAGTAGAATTACAAACCAGGGCAGGATTAATAGCACACTGTGATACTAGCCTGGACACATTAGTTGAAAAAAAAAAAATGCTGAGAAAAGAGTTTCTTCCACTTCAGAGCTGATTGCAAGGCTGTGCTGCTGTGAAGGCTCCTGTGTGGTGGGCAGGCTGTGCTCCGGGCGCCACAAAGTGCTAGGGCAGCCCCCGGGAGGGTGACTGACTCCTGGATCACAGGGCTGTGCTTGGAGAGCCTTGCTGAATTGTGCCTCCAGGCTCTTTGAGACGTGAGGCAAGCTCTGATCTTTTCTGGGCTCAGCCTATCCAGGCTGTGGATAGACCTGCCCTGCAAACTGTGAGATACCATCAGGGCTTCTCACACAGGAAGGCACCCACAACCCTTTGTCCTCTCTGTCTTCTGCACTGAAAATCTTTCACAAGCAGGAGGGTTTTTCCTTAGTTCCCATGCCTGGTGACACTTACTGAATGCAGAGTCACTGTGTCATTTGCAAATACGTTTTCAGTACACATCCTCAGCACAAGCCTCATCTTCCTGTATTAGAGACAGTGACCTGAACTCAATTGCTCTAAAATCTTTGAGGAATTCCCTGAAGCATCTCAAGGGTAATGTACCCTGTGCCAGTGGTCAGATCTCCTGGTCTTTGAAGGCTTTCTGTGAGATAGTTTCTTAATCTCCTTCTTCTTCTTTTCTATATCTGTAAAATAAATTTAACAATCTTGGGGTTTGATAAGATGCTCAGATCCCATCCTAAGTTCTTTCATTTGTGCTGCTGCAAACCTTTTTGCACTGCTTCTGTCCTCAGAATGAGAGTGACAAGGTGTAACCTTCTCCCTCGCTGACCTGCTTGATTGCGGTTTTGACCCCTGGTGCTTGGGTGTCCCAGGAACCTGGACACTGAGGGCACTGTTAGTCCTGTGCTTGCTGCGTGTGCTTCTTGTTGGAGAGATGTGCGAGAGTGTCCTTACCGCAGGGGGCAAAGCAAAGCCAGGGAGAGGAGCCCTGGTGTATAGAGACAGTTGTTGGGGGATTGATGGACTGGAGAGAGCCTGGTGGAGGTCACCAAGATGGCTGGTGCACATTGAGGTACCAGGAGATGGTGAGAGAGCTGAGCTTATTCAGCCGTATGAGGAGAAGGCAAAGGAAAGATCCAGTTTTTGCTTGCAACTACCCTATGGGAGGTAATACAAAATATGAATCCTGACAGGACACACATGGTGCAAGGGCAAGAGACAGCACAGGAAATTCTATGCAGATATAAGGCATCAGAATGGCACTGTAAGAATGGTCAAACCATTCTGGGCAGCACAGGCTGCCCAGAGAGGTGGTAGTGTGTGTCCTTGGAGGTGTAATTCATCATGGTCCTGATCAGCTTGCTATAACTGGACCTACTTAGAGCTGGGCTGGTACCTGATGACTTCCAGAGGTCCCTTCTGACCTGAGTTATTCTGTCATTCTCTGACACACTTGAAGTAACCTGCAGGGCAATGACAGCAAGGAGACAGCCACAATCCCTTGAAATGAAGGCTATGCAGATGGCTTATTGGCAGAGCAATTGGATAAAATTTAATCTTCATGCAGCACCACTTTTATTAAAGAAAGCAGTGTAATCCTAGTCCATGGAGCAGCATTTCACCTTGGACTGGGGAAATGCACAAAGGGGCTGAAGGAGAGCTGTGCTCTTTGACCAGAGATGTTCCAGGTGCCCTACAAGCACTGCTGGGAGCTCGCATAGAGGCAGCAGCTGCACCAAGGCCCTGGAGACAGACCTGGGAATTCCATAGTTGTGACCTCTTGGCCTGTGATCCTCATTAATGCTCAGGTCGTAGGCAGTGACAGAAGACTAATGAGCATCATTTGGCCACATGGGGGTTATGTGAGAGGTTGTGTGAGGTGGGAGTCATGTCATCTCACTTCAGGTCTTGGAGGCAGGGCTGGAGCCCAGCTGGCTTACTGGGCTCTCCCCTTCATCTGTGGAAGGTGGTGTGCTCCCCTTGGAGGATTCAGCTCATCCTGAGGTGTGTGTCTTGAGACTGGTGAGTTGATAGTGTTGATGATGGTATTTGGAGTTTACTGTCTTTCTTTATTGGCTACAGAGTGGGAGTCTAATCTGGTGATTAGAGGGACAACCATCTTAGACTTGGCCAGTGGAAACAACCTGTTTTGGGGTTTGGTTATAGGTGAACCTTAAGACTCCACGTGACTCAACGTATATGGGAAGAGACCAAGTCCCTGTGAGCACCAAGCTCAGCACCAAGGCAATGTACTGCTTTCATGGGATCAGGAATTAGAGTTTTATATGCCTAAAGCCAGAGAGGGAAGTCCAGTTCCTGATGCCATGTGCCACTATCCTGAACTTCTGCTCTTTCAGAGTCAATGTTTTCATACTGGGGAGCTGAAGAGTTATGCTTTCTGTAGGAAAAAATGTGTTCATCTTTGGTGGAAAAGCAACACCTCAGCTTGATTTGCTTTGGCCAGACTACCAAAGGCATCCATGTGCATAATTTTCTCCCCATTCTTTCTTCCATTCTCTGATTCCAGACACCTCCCCAAAGCCCCTCACATTTCTCCTAAATGGTATACATAATTTTGTTTGCTGACTCTTCCTCCTGTGCTAGCAGTGCCTCCTCCTGCTCCATCTACCACATTATGTACTGCAGAGACTGCTTTGCAAGACTTCAGAAAAGCTTTCCCTGCTCTTCAAAGAGAGAAGAGCACATTGCTATTTGATTCTTAAAGGCAGCCTGTGTTTTGATCAGGAAAAAACCTGATCTGGCCTATCAGTGCCATAAGATGGAGGATAAAGCCAAGAATGCTGAATTAAATCTTAAAATGTTGTGTTCTGTCAGCACAAATGTGAAAGATATGTTTTGTTTCTGTGGAAATCCAAAAAGAACATTTTGGAGGATATCTACAAGTGTGCAGACAAGTTACTATGCAGGAGCAGGCAGTTCCCAGAGAAGGCTCCGTGTCCCTCAGTACTCCTGGCAAAGCAGCATTGCTGGTGACCCTGACACCCAACACACTTTCATTCGTTGCAAATAGCACTGATGGAAAAGCAGTTTTGATCTGGCTTCACAGGTACATTAAATGAAATGTTACTTACAGAAATTGTTCCACCATTGCAAAGCTCTTCCCAGATTTTAAACATATGATTATGCACTTTCAGTCCTGTGTAATGTCAGGAAGAATTACAGTGTGTCACCTCTTGTCCAGTATCTCATGTCTGTGTAAAAAGTCAGTCTTTTGGCTTTAGATCCTAGGGATGGAGCAGTGTCCTCTGCCCATGAGACTGACTGAGGGAGGGCAGATGTTAATTCATTTAGTTCAGCCACTAGACTGTCTTCACCAAATTTTCTTATTCTCTCCCTGAATTGCTGCTCAGCAGCCCTTCAGCCCTGTGACTTCTCCACCCTGATCTCCTGAGATGCAAGCTGCCAGCCAGCTCCATTAGCGGCATGTCTGTGGGTCTGGCACGTCCTGAAGCCACAGGTCACACAGGGACTGCTGATTGCCAGAGCCTGGGAACTGCTCTGGAAGCGGTGTCTTGGAAGCAAAGCCTAATAAAAAACCTCTCTTCTTGCTGCCATAGAAACTGAACAGACTGAACAACTTGTTATGTCTCTCATCTCCAACAACTCAACACCTGAAGTGACTTGACCTATGAAGATATTTGCATTAAGTATCACACAATTGCTGAAGAAATGGGATTGAATGGAAAAACAAAAGAGAAGAAAAATGTCCCAAAGGTCCTTTGAAAGCTGCTGGGCAAAGGCGGAGTTTTTGAGAAATGGAGGCATTTCTCTGGAATGAGAATCAAGGGAACAGAGAGGCCAAGAAGAGATTGTTGGCCAAGAAGAGCTCACTGTGGACATGGAAGAAACCCAGAAGGGTGACTTCAAGCTCTGCTGGGACCCAGCAAACCACAGGACCGGCAGAGCCGCAGGCTTCATGGGTATGTTGCTCCTGGACAGCATTTTCCATCCAGCACCCCATTTCTTCTTCAGACAACCATGGCAGTGTGAAGCTGCATTTCCTGGGGAGCAGTGATTGTTGCTGGAGTCCCATCTCACAAAGAGGTCTCACAATGAGATTGCTGGAGTAACCTCCAGCATTCACTGCAGCTCTTGCAGGACCCTGCAACAGCCAAACCTCCCCTGGGAGAGATTATGGAACAATAAGTTTTTGGTTTATATGTTTAATGTGGTAGTAAATTAGAGGAACTCTGTATTTATTTGTGAATTTCAAAAATTCAGATATTAGCCATGAGCCTTGACATCCTTCCAGTGATATTTTTTGCAACCCCGTGGCACAGGCTGCTCAGAGTTGATCTCTTTGCTCCCAGCACATCTTTCTCATAACCAGGGAAGACTCTCTGGTGCCTGCAGCAAAGCCTTCAGGAATAAACCTTCTCACCGTGCCCTGCTGACACCAGAGCCCCCTTCCCTTTTGTTTCTTCCCACTCCACTGTGACTCTTGGCAGCAGGCACTGCTCAGGGCTCAGCCAGATGTGGCCCTTTGGAGGCTGGGATGGATGACCCCCCCTGTGTGGCAGGCAGCCTCCCTGAGCCCTGCTACAGCTCAGCGTGATGGCAGCCTGCGGAGCAGCCCGGAGCCTGCAGCTGGGCTGGGCACGGGCAGGGCTCTGGGCATCCTCCTTTGGCCTGTGTAGCTTTCCTGTTTGCCCCTGCTGGGTTTGCCCTGCCATGCCCTGAGTGATGCCAGGCAGGCATGGACTGGATCCAGAGGCTGCTCCCTGATGAAGCAATACCATTTGCTTGGCTGAAGAAGCTGCCCCACCTGCTCAGCTGGGTGCCTCCTGCCAAGGCAGTGGGAACTGTGCGAGTGCCTTCTCTTTGCCAGAGACTGCAAACCAGAGCGGGGCTGTTTTGGGTGGGACAGCCCAGGCAGGTCAGAATTATTCACAGACACAGGCTGCCTTTGACAGTCAAAATTTATTGTAGGTGTCATCTTTCTCCCTTGCAGGTACCACCCTGCCTGCTTGCAAGTGTATGGTCAGAAGCAGCAAACCCCACAAGCACCCACCTAGGCCATGTAGCCCTTATCTGTGCCCCATCCCTTCACTGGGTTCTCACCCCAAACTGGGCAGCATTTTGCACTACGTCCTGGGCACTCAGCTGTGATACCCTGGTTCAATATCACAGCTCCTGGACTTGCTCCAGGATTTGTTGTTTGGGATTGTTTCCACTGGTTTTCTTTTTTTATTTTTCAATTTTTAAATTTTGTGCTAGTTTTAAAATGTTTATTTTGTGTTTTAATTTCATGTTGAAATTAAAAAAAAAACCCACTGGGGGCTGGGCATATGTACACCCAAGCAACTCCCACATGGACTCTATTCTGAAACAAAAGGATTTAATTCTGAATAAATCAGTTTAGGACTAAAACTATTTTTGCTTTACTTAATCATCTAACTGCTCTGTACTGGTTTCTTCAGAGGTGGTTATTTCAGCCTAGTTTTCCATGAAGATACTGGATGCATGTGCAATCTACTGAATAATGATGTTGGCATCACAAAATGGTCTCCTCTGGAATATTTGGGTTTTGTACAACAAATTATTCACGGAAATGGGGCGTCCCAAAGTAGTGTCTTCCAAGCAAATGCCTCCCAAGCACTAGTTGCTCCCTGCTTCCTGGCTGGACTAGGCTAGGAGTGCAACCATAAGTGGTTTTATTGTTGTTGGACAGTGTCTTGGATCAGACATTAGGGGTTTGGGCCATGGTTTTGGCATAGCAGTAACACTTCCTAAAGAGGAAACAGATGATGGTTCTTTTCCTGTGTTAGTTTTGGCATGGGTCACTCTCACAAAATAACCTCTTAAATTAAGCTAATGAGGTTTCAGGCTAGACAGGCCCTCACGGCGTGGAGTGGAGGGGAGGAAGAAGGTGTATCCTGTTGGCTGTGCTCAGCTCTGGAGAGAGATGAATACCAAACAGCCCCTCAAATGCACCAGAATTATATCCAGAATAAGTCCAAGTTGTCCCTGCCAGGGGTCAGCCATGTAATTTTCCCCAAAACCCCTGCTCTGGGATGATGATGTGGGATAGGTTGTGGGTGCTCTTCTGTTTTAGGGCAGAGACCCTACAGGGACTCAAAGGCAAGTGGGGAATTCCCCGGGAGGGGATGGGAGGTGACCTGTGAGCAAATGCTACCCAAACACACATCTCTGCATCTCTGGGCAAGGATCTGGCATCAGCCTGTCCAGGGGAAGTGCTGGGGCATGCCCTGGAAGGATTTGGATTAATCATGCTCAGCATGGGTGAGGCATGGTGGGACACTGAGGTCTAGTTCCATGGAATGCTGCCTACCATGCTCACAGTGCTAACAGGGAGGTAGCTGACAGGATATGTGAATATTCCAAATTTCTGTCCAGTGTAGGTGCATTTTGACTTGTTCCTGTGCAAACCACAAAAAGCCCTAGTGACCTTATGATTTGACATGCAGCTTTTATCTCAGAAAGCACAACTGACTGCTGCTTTCTCAGCAGCACACCGGTGCAGAGGGTGGCAGGGGATGGGCACTGGAGGGGGCTGAGGCTTCAAGTGTGTTAATTAATTTATGACAAATTATTTAGGGAAATGGGAGAGATAGCACCAGACAAGTGACAGTGCCAGCAAACTTTACTCATTTGTCTGCCCTACTTTACAAGCAGATCTTTTTCTCTGAGTGCCTGGGAAGGGCTGAGTTCGAGCTGCCCCATTCACATGTCCCCACAGCACCACCTGCACCTCATGCTTACTTAAAAGCAATCCAGACAGACTCCCAAAGTGCTCAAGTAAAATCCTGCAGTGTGCACGACAAAACTCGGGAGCTGCTTTGTTCTACACCCACCAGTTTTGTAGCAAGTAAATAGCTCTGGGGCACCAGTGACTTGAACACTGCTTTTTCATGGCTGAAAAGTGATTCTATTTATTGAACATTTGTTTTACACTTGAGGGCTAAAAACTTCCTTTTCCCACCTCCTGTTGGAGACGCAGGCACCTCCGGCACATAACCAAGAGCAAGCTGCTTCTCTGTGGGAGAAAAGCTCCATGACTCTTGGACATTCACTCTCTGCTCAGTCTGTGGGCTGTGATGTCCATGCAGAAGCAGCTTGGTTCCTGTGAACTAGAATCCCTCTAAAACTGCAAAGGTTTTTGATTCAGGGCCAAATGCATGAACAGAAAAGCTCAAGGACAGTGAAACAGAAATGAGTGCTGGGTGGCAACAGTGGCAGGTGCTCAGGCAAGGCGCTCGGTCGGTGTGTCGTGGCCAAGGGAGCATCACTGGCTGCCTCGGTTTTGCTTTGAGGGTGTGTAACAAGTCCTCAAGAGGAGGCAGAGCTCCCCTCACCTCAGGGATGGGGTTATAACATTTCACCCTCCAGGGCTTGTTCTGCCAGGGAGGACTCCTGCTTCCCTTCCTGGTTTCCTTTCTGAGTAACCACCATGTGTGTGATACTGTGTGAGACATCCTGGCAACACTGCGCAGCAGAAGCCAGCCCATGCTACCATCCCCAGAAATCCCCAGAACTTGAGGCAATGGGCACAAACAGAAACAGGAGGCTCTGTCTAAACATCAGGAAACACTTTTGCACTATGGGGGTGACAAAGCACTGGCATTGGTTGTCCTGAGAGTTGTAGAATCTGTATTTCTGATAAGAATTAGTTTGTAAATAGTTGATTTAGTTGATCCTCTACACAGGAGGAGAACCTTGATTTCTCATTAGTCCAGAATATGCAAGGTCACAAAATAATACAATACAATATCCGCATTTCATTTTAAACCACAAAAAGTTAAACAGTTTTAAATCCCATACATAAAATGAGAACAAGCTGAAGTGGAAAAAGAAATCAGAATGTGACTTGTCATACTTTCTTTGCTAAAAATGCCACAGACCATCCTGTAATATAGTCTAAGTTGGGCATCGCTTTGTTCTGAGAGCTTCATGTTTTAACAACATTACTATGATGGTGAAAAATAATTATAGCTACAGTAGTGATTTGCCCTGTAAAATTTTGGATTCTTTTATACATAATTCCAGATTTTCATTTGAGGAAATGCACACTTGAGAGAGAACTGCAAACCAGGAGTATGTGCCAGGAAAATTCCTTGTATGTACGATAGGTTACATTTTATTCATAAATAGTTTATTTGTTGAAAATCATTCAGAGAACCTGAGCTGAATATGAATTTGTGTCACAGTCGTGTCAGGTAAATGAAGACTGAGCATGTTGTGTTGTAGAATCATGGTATCATAGAATTGTTAAGGTTGGGAAAGACCTCTGAGATCATGGAGTCCAGCCATTAACCCAGCACTGCCACCTTCACCTTCACCACAAAGCCGTTTCCCCAAGCGCCACAAACACATGTTTTTTGAGCACTGCAGAGGCTGGTTCCCCCTTGTCTATGGCTGCGGGGAGCCTCCAGCTGCCTGTGGGAGCATAGTGCAGTGCAGACGGGGGCTCCCGTGTACCTTTTTGCCCTTAGGCTTTGTTGAAAGCTGCAGAAATCTCTGGCTGAGTGGCTGTGGAGGGAGGGGATGGGGGTGTGTCATGGTCTGGTCCTGTCCCTGCCTGTGCCTGTGGCTGTACAAGGTAGGAGAACAAACATGGGGGCAACCACCCTGCCCAGGGCAGATTCTTGTCAGCCTTAACGTGCTGTCCATGTCCATGTCCATGTCCATGTCCATGTAGAAGTGAATATCTGTCTGTGCAGCTGAGCACAGGAATGTGCCATGGCCTGGGCCCATCCCTGTCTGGGTTTGTGGCTTCAAAATGCAAGATAATATCAGCAACCAAAGGAAGCAGCCACCTTGGCTCACCTGGCCAGCCCGGGCTGTGGGACCCACATCTCCCTGGCACACAGGAGACACTCATTCCATGGTGTTGTGGGCCACCGTCAGGCAACTGCCCGCTCTGGCAGAGCCACCACACCAGTAGGTTGGTGCCAAGAGCTGGTGTCATTTCTGATTGCTTAACTCAGTGTTGGTGTCCTTGTACAAATGAGGAAGTCTCTGGCTCTGTGGCTGAAGAGGGGAGTGCACCAGGCTCCTTGTGCTGTGATGCACCTGGAATTGCTTGAGGCCATGCAGCTTGGGCCAGGAACATGTGTGTGACACATCTCTGGTCCCACTGGTGTGCACAGCACCTTTGGGATGAGCGGTGTGTCCTTCCCACATATTTTCCCTTTCCCACAGAGGAACATGGTGAAGTACCAATGAAGTGAGCTGCAGGTGTGTTTGCTATCCTGGAGGTATAAAATTGCCACAGTCATTTCCTAATTAATTATTATACTTAATTATTTTTCCCAGGGACCTCTTCCCTGCTGACTTTTCAGTTTGGAAACATGGGCTGTCTCCACCAGCCTTCATCAGCACTGTATGTTGCAGATGGAAACATCATGGTTGTGGTTGCTGTTTGCTGTATGATTGTTTTTATCCCACATGCAGATAAAGTGTGGGAAAAGCCAGGATGTAAATCCCAGAGTGGACTTTAGGAAAGAGAAGAAAGAAAACGCTTGTGACACAAGATAGGCCCCGGTAGAAGATAACAAAATTTGGGAAGATAACAAAATTACTGCTTTCGGAAGCCTTTGGGAAGATAACAAAATTACTGCTGAAGCCAGCAAGCATTTCCAGTCCAAGTTTGTTTGCCACACATGGATGTGGATCACCTAATTGCCTGGGCCAAAACTATTGGGAAATAATGGCTATAAATTATTTCTGGGATAAAATTTCTTCCACTCACCCTCTTTGATGATGTTTATGTTTTTTTACTGAGGAATGATTTGCAGACAATGCATCTCTAACAAGGTTGTGCCCTTCCTTATGGCTCTGTGATGCCTGGCATGTTCTTGTCCCAGCTCACCCCCTCACTCACGTGTGGCAGTGAGTGCTTGGAAAGGGGAGCAGCGGGGCAGCCTCCCGTGCCCGGAGGGTGTGCCCACCACACTGCGGAAGGTGAAAAGCATTCACCCAATTTCTAGCATGGGTTGCATGGACTTCTTCCAGGAAACGTTCAAACCATCCCCATGGGGGCCAGGATGAGGACGGCATCCCTGCCGCCCTGTCACTCACCCTTCGGTCTGGGACCCCCACGGGCACGGGCGTTGACACCTGCCCAACCCATCCTTCCCTCCAGAAAGGCAGCAGCTTCAGCGGGGGCGTCTCAAGGACCAAACTGAGCCCTCGCCGGACAGCTGGACCACGCCGGAGCTCCACCAGCCCCGAAAGACACGATGGGTTGCAACACTTTTGCCACTCATATCCCGAGATTCCCGGCAGAGAGGGCGGGCGGGCTCCGCACCGCCCAGAGGCGCTGAGGGCGGGGAGCGGGGCAGCAGACGGAGCGGCATCCTCCGTGTGCCTTTGCCGGTGCCGGGGCGCGACCCCCGTGCCCCAGCGGCGGGGAGAGCGCGGGCAGCCGCTCCCGGCGCGGCATTCCCGGCGTTCGGCAGGGTGCAGCTGCCCTCTGCCGGCCTCCCTTGGAAAACAGCGTGCGTGCGCTGCTCCGCGGCCGGCAGGGCTCCCTGGGAGCCAGCCAGGCTGCTTTCCGTGCGGCGCCACATCCGCCCGTGGAAGCGTGCGGAGCTGGTGTTTCTCCCAGGCTCGGTCGTCCTTTGTGCGATGAGCGCAAACCTCGAACTTAAACTGTAGCCGTGGGTGCTGGAGCGCCTGCACTGCATGGAGAGGGTGGGAGAACGGAGGTGCTTGGTGCTGGTTGTCAGATGCTTCAGTGTCCCTGGATGCTCCTTACACTTCTGGGTTCCCTGATATGTCTGTGTCATCCCCAGCCATTTCTGCTCCCGGCAGAGGAGATATGGCTTAGTCGGATCTAAGTCGAAAGTCCCTGAAATAGAATTTTAAAAGCATATTTAAATTCCAGTTTTGAAAGCAAATCTCATCCTTTGTCCCAGAGGAGAATTGGGGCTGTCTTGCTGTTGCATTCAGCAGTCAGTGCTTCATTGCTGGTGAGCACCAGAGAAAGCAGAGGTGATGAATTCCTTCACACTTACCCCACATCACTGGTGGCATTTTGGGGTCTGGAGGCTCAGTGCTGCAGAACTACATCAACTGCAGGGTAGCAGAGCATCCAGCCTGGGTGTGACCATGCAGGTGACAACCCTGTTGTCTCCTGTGGTCGGCACTGAAGGCAGCTGGCCGAGTTGGCAGAGCTGGTCCTGATAGCTCACACATTACTTGGGTGCTCCAGAATCTGGGTTGGTTTACTCCCTATAGGCAGGAAGCAGAAGGACTAAGTCCCAGCTCTATCTTTTTCCTGCTAGGTCTTCCCAAGGGATTTCTCAAGGATGTTGTGAGTGATGCTGTTTCCATCCATCCATCCATCCATCCATCCATCCATCCATCCATCCATCCCAAGGTGTGTGGAGGGGATAGCTGTGACTCTAAACTGAGTTTTGATGTTGCATTGTTATTTAGCTTCACCTGACAAAAAGATGCAGTGTTACCCCAGATTTTCTGTAAAGCCTCTTTCCATGCAAATGTCAAAGAGAGGTTGGAAGGAGATACCATGTGAGAAATAACAGGATTTTTAGTGCCCGGATGGGTATGATCTCCACCTGTGCACAATTCCAGGCAATGGCTATACAGGGAGAACTCTGGAAATGTAGTTTTCACTTATCATAAATGATGAGTCAAACCAGGAAGGCCAGGCACAGAAAAAGGAGCCCCTGCCAAAGTGCCTGTGGGCTGTGGAAGAGCAGAGGGGCAGAGGCACTGCTGAGCCAGGATGCACAGGGATGCCTGGGTGAGGTATTCGACCACAACATCCCATGGAGATCTCAGGTCCACTATAGCATTTGGCAGCATATCTCTGCAGGCAACTTTTTTCTACTGAACTTCGTTTTCCTTCTCTTTTCTCTCCATTGCAGTCTTGGGTTTCCCAGCCTGCTCCACTGGGTGCTGGTTGGGCAATGCCATGACATCTCCAAATTCTTGTCATCCTCAAAGGAAAGTCCCCACACCTGGTGGTGCCTGCAGAGCATCAGCAGCAGGAATAGAGGGAATGAGAAGCACAGTCTGCGAATGTTAGTAGGGAAGAATAGGAACTGTATTTCTCTTGTTCTGTTTGGAACAAAAATGATCATTTAAAGTGGAACAGTCCCTCTTATGCCTTCTAATTTAATGTGATTGATGATAATTTGGTTGGACAACTACAATTCTCACAAATACTTTGGTGTCGTTTTGGGGAATGGAAAAAGCATTATGTTGATTTGAGCTACAGAATTACCAGTGGTCACTGAAGTGTACAAATAAATATAACTCTTACAGGATGGTTTGGGATTGGAATACTTAATGCAGCAGTGGTTGTTGCTTTCAGGAAATTGTAGATTGACTGATTCAATATTAACTGTTTTAAACATAACTAGCAATACAGCAGAGTTTTAATTAAAAGTGCCTAGAAGTAAGGAATTATTTTAGCAATTCAAACAGGAGCTAAAAATGAGGTTCTCACCCTTTTGTAAAGCAGGACACTGTTAAAGGATGATCTCTTTTTTTTTTTTTTTTTTTTCTGAAGAATTTAAATTGCTATTTTGGGTCTGAAGTGGCAAAAAGACATGGGATTATTGTTTTGCCCAAGACAAAACAGCAATGAGCATGGAGCCTGAAAGGAAATGATGTCCCCACTCCAGCTCCTGGGCTTTGAGGCCAGGGTGTTCCAGTGTGGCAATTTCAAGAGATGCTGCAGAACCAGGATTTCCATGGCCAAGGCAGTTTTCCCCTGTTGTGTGTTTGAAGATCCCTGGCAGTGGAGATCTGGGTCCCAGGGCCCAGGTCCTGTCACAAGAGATGCATATCAACTGCTGAAAACATGTTTTCAGGACAAAATTCTTTTGAGAAGGAAGAATTACTGTTACCTCCTGCCTGGTGAAGCTCCATCAACTCCTGACAGCCTCTGGGACTGGGGTTTGGTGGCAGCTGGTATGGGATCTTGCCATGACTGTGAACCACAGGTGTTTTTTGCTGCTCTGGAACCTGAGCTTGAGAGTGAAGCTGAGCATCTACTTAAAAGCTTCAATGCAGGGATGTCCAAATGAGAGTGGGAGATTTGATCCCCTCTTCAGACCTCACAGACATTCAGTCTTCTCCAGCCTAAAGTTACTCAGACTGTATGGGACAATTATCCACATAAACCTGGCAGCAACCACTTCCCTGTTCCCTTGGATTTCAAAGAAAAGCCCTTGCCCTGGAAGCTGCACTTTCCATCCCAGAGATAGCTAACTTTCTGCCTAGATGGCAACACTGCAATAGCAGGAGTGGTGGAAAGATGAACAAAGGTGCTATTATTTATGCACTTGTTACTCAACTCTTGTTTGTAAAAGCAAGTATTTGCAGTCACTTCCCACCATAGGGAGGCACTGATACACACTGTGTGACATTTTCTGTGGGTGCCAGACTCCTCACTCAGCTGTGCTCTCGCCCTTCTGGCCCTTTGCTGGGGCCAGCCCCTGTGGGTAACCCTGTGGATCCCACTATGTGCATAATTACCAACACAGATGCCTGTGCCAGTGTAGCAAATTACAGCACAGACAGCACAAGTCAGCCTTGAGTTGCACTGCCAGCAACAAAGGATTCCTGCAGTTGGTGCAGGTCCTGCTGCTGGAGAGGGCAGCAGTGGGGACAGGAGAGGGAGGAAGGCTTTGCTGTCCATTAGCGAGGCTTGGGCCCCAGTATTTTTTCATTTTCTGATTAGTTTGTCCATTTTGAAGAGGACCAAAAAACAGAGTTAGGTGAGAGATGGGAAACTGTTGTTTGGGTGAGCACATGCTGAAGTTTCACTGTTACAGCACAGTCCTGTGTGAGCCTCAGTGCTCTCAGGGGCTGTGGGAACAGCTGAAAGGTTACAAATAAAAATATAAAAGTTCTTCAGGCTCGCCCCTCCACTCAGAGACTTAGGAGATGTTGCACTTCCTCTGCCAGGCAGTGGGATGCAGGTCAGAGTTGTTCCCTCCGTGTGGAATCCCCACCCTGAGCTCCAAGATGTGTGGGCTGCTCCCCACCCCTAGCAAGGGTGAGTGGCAAGTGGGCAACTGACCCAGACTGAGGGCAATAACCCAGCTAGTGGGAGCATCCCTGCCCACAGGATGCCCTGGAGGAGCTTGCATCCTCAATTCCTCTGTCTGCCAGGAGCCCCGAGGTGCCCTGCAGGTGGGAAGCATCCCCAGGCAGTTTTGGTTGGGGCTGGAGGAGTCGCTGCTGCAGGACTGTGCGTGCTTCCACTCTGTCTCAACCAGGCAAAGATCTCTGCAGACATGCTTGGCTCATCCTGCTGTGTCAGGGAAATTTTTTCAGACATTCAGCCTACATTTCTGCTTTCTTAATCTCACTCTTAATGTTCTTTGCTTAAGCCCTTGGGGCAGTAAATAGGAGGCAGTTTAGCAGGAATAGCTAAGTAGCTGTAATGAGATTTCTGCTTAGGACAGTCTTGCCTCTCTGTTCATCTGTGTCACGCCACTTCTGCTTGAGTCAGCGTCCCCTGGAGAGATGTGCTGCTTGCTGAGGTCTTCCCCCAGGATTTATATTTAGTTCTTTCAAATCACAACCAATTACCTTTAGATGCCTCTCCCTCTGTTCCTGTGGCTGGCTGTAGGTTCTTCAGCTCCTAGCAAAAACTGGGGAGCACAGCCCTTCCCACCTGAAGTTTGTCCATTCTCAGTTACAGCTGCTCCTCACAGTGAGGTGGTTTCCTGCAGCATTTCAAAGTGTAGGAGTAGGGTCAGTGTGGCATTCACTTTGACCTCAACTTCTCACAGACACAAGAGAGTTTTTGTAGTCTCAAGCTTCCTTTCTGCTCTAACAATGACTCCTTCCTTTTTATTCCCAAGATTTACAAATTCATTTAAGTGTCCTACAGTTGCTGCTTTCTATTGACTTAATTTACTTTTCACTTTTGTCCCGCCTCATTCTTTCTCACTTTACAGTGAAGTTCTCTGAACTCTTGCCCAGTCTTTCTCCTCCTCCCTTTTCACACCCCCTGTTTCTCCCAGGAGTGAGACACTCACTGGGGTGGGCAGCAGCTACAAAGGTCCACTGCAAAGCTGCTCTTAGCCCTGAAATGCAACTGGAAATGAGGGCTAACTTCCCTGTACCCGCCCATTTCACCCAGCTGATAGGAAATCTGCCTACTGAGCCTGCTGCAAACTGGTCCCAATTATCCTAATGGTCCTTTAGTGCTGTAGTCCTACAGGGATTCTTACCCTTGGATGCCCTCCAAAACCCTTCTGCTGCACCCCAGGGCACACAGAACACACCCTTGGCACCCACTGCTATGAGAAGGCACCTCATTGGCAGGCTATGACATATTATTTCAGACCCTTGGAACTGGGAAACCACGGAAAAAAAAACAATTACACTTAATGACTGTGGGGGCACAGTGCAGGGCTCCAAGCCTGGGCCAGCTCTGAGAGGCCAAGCCACCTTCCAGCAGGCTGGGCACAAGCCACTGTGTGCCCATGGAGAAGGAGATGCTGTCCTTGGCTCAGGGAGGAGATTGAGATGGCTGCCATCAGACGGAGATGTGCCTGTGCTGCACAGCCACAGAGCTCAGTCCTGCTAAGCAACACCAGCTGGAAGGGCTTGAGCAGCTGGGGCACAAAGTCACCTGAGACTGCAGGGTGCTCAGCTGTGCTGCTCCAGCTGTCTGAGCTCACCTGGACCAGCTTCTCCTGCAAAGCTCCCCCCAGGTAGCCAAAGCTCCTGAAGGGCAGGTGGAGGTGCAGAGGAATCTGTAGCAGCAGGGAGGTTTGCTCTGTGTGTGCCAATGAATAGTAATGGGTGCAGTGTCATCCACTTCTCCTGCGGCACTGCCTGGCCTCCGGCTGACCTGCCCAGCCTGCCCTCACCTGAGCACCAAGCACCCAGCTGGAGAGCAGGATGGATTTGTTGAGGGGCTGTCAGCGAGCAGTCTCCACAGTTTTAAGCATTTTTCATTCAACATATTCCCTGCTATTGCAGGAGGTTTTGATGCAGCAGTGTGCCTCAGCACAATCTAGCTTCTAATTTTTTGTAACAATAAGTCTGAATTTTATTTTATTATTTATAATTTATTTATTTATTTATTTATTTATACGGAAACTTTTTTTGGCCTGTGGTGTGCAGGGAGATGTGAACAGCTCATTCTGGGGTCTCTGTTGCCTGTGAGTGCATGGTCTCTGATGGATGTTGTTCCTTACAGGTCCATGCCTTTGCCAGCGTGTTTCAGCCTCAGCCCAGCCTCCTCCCATTATGTTTATCACCTCTGAAAACACCCACAGAATTTCAATCAGTCTGTTTGGGAAGTAATTGATGTTATCAGATGTATGTGTCAGAAGGAATTTGTCCCTAGAGCAATTAGGTTGGTTGGCTGTCTTTCATGGGATGTCTCTTGATTTATATAAATTGCAGTAAATATAGGCTTGGCCTCCTGTTAGTCAGGCTGGGACTGGTCCGACGGGGTGATGAAAAGCTCCTGGGTTTAATGTCTCTGCATATTTTCTCCTAGGTGAGCTCCTGTATTTGCTGGCTGCACGTGTGCACAGATGGTCACCAGTGGCCCTCCCTGTGCCCTGCAAGCAGCAGCTGCACACTGCATCACAGAGCAGAGCAGCCTCACACCACCCCTGAGCCATCCTGTTGGCACAAAATGGGCACATTTGCTTCAAACTCCTTCTTGGAGCAGCTGGTGTGAGATGCCCTCTTTGGCTCTTCCTGTTATGTTACACATTGATGTTCAAACAATAAGTGATGTGAAATTGTGCCCTTCCTGTGACAGCTGCGGAAGAAGTCTGAGTGTGTCGTACACAAACAGGCCCTGACCCAGGCACCTCAGGGTTTGACTAAACCTGTTGATGGGCATCAGATATAACATGTTGTGTGCTTCCTGGGTGAAACCCTGAGGAAATGCCTGCTGGTTCTGGAAGGGAAAACAGCCATAGGATGTGCTGGGGCAACAAGCAGGGTAGAAAGCCACCTGAAGATGAGAGCATGCTCTAGTCCCCTTTTAATGGACCAGAATAGCTCCTGTGGCTCTCAGGTCCAGAGACCTTCCTCTTGCAAAGCCTCTGCTCTGGAGGGGCCAGGGAAGTCACATCTCCAGTCACAAAGAAAAGTAATATATTTTCTCCTCTGGGGAGTGGTTCTGGAAGAGCTGAAATTGTGCCAAGCCAGAGCTGTCCCTGCCTGGCAAAGCCAGTTTGCTCTCACAGACTAGAACTCAAACCTGCTCTTTCACAAGTAGCCAGGTCCACCCAAACCCTCCTGCCCTTGTGGTTACCTCCTGATGGTGACATCCATCCCTTGCCTTGGTCGGGGTAGCCTTGCATTGGAGCTCTCACTTGTGGTGAGCTGAGGTTTTCAAGTCTGGTTCTGCAACCGCAGTGGTTTGGGAGAAATGTAAACCAACCAAAAAATGAAGCCGTGCTCAGGACCCTGATGCCAAGGCTGGGACAGGATGTGCACCGTGTCCCAGAATGACTTCCACCCCAGCAGCAATGATGGTGAGACACCTCCCGTGTCTTTAAGTGCTTCCTTCCGTTGTGCCCTCCCTCACTGCCCCTGGCCCACATGGAACAACTTGCAATTCCCACTAGTGTAGGTGGGTGCATTCCCTGGGACCAGGGGCTCCCTCGTGACCTCTTTGCAGCACAGAGGGGACATTGGCATTTTCATCCTTGTGCTCTTGCTCCTTGTCTCCCTGCACCCAGAAGTGGGCACTCATCACCAAAGCCATGCCATCGCCACCAGCTTACACCTGGTGACACCGATCCACCTGTGGGCCCTTGGCTCACCTTCCTGCACCATTTCCATTGAAACTGTCTGCTGAACATGATCACAGAGAGTTGCTCCAGCACAGCTGGCAGGTGCAAATAACTTCCTAAATCAAGGTGCCACTGTTACCCAGAATTATAACTTGCCCAAAAAGAGAAATCTTGATCATTGTCAAGTAATGCCTTGGTGAGCATTGCTGATGGTGGTGCTCATGTATCTTACTGCCTCTGAAACATCCTCAAATGCCTAAGAGGTTGCATAGATACATATTCTAGACAACATTCATCCCTCACACGTTAACACAACTGTTAAGCTACAAACAGCAGGTGAGTAAAGAGAGGAAGGAAGATGCTTGATTGCTGTAGGAACCCAAAGGACAGTGGAGCCTGGGAACAAACTGTTTTTCCTGGCTTTGCCCAGAGGCAATTCTCTGATCATCATATCCAGAATCCATGCGTTCCTCTAAGGTGAAGGTCCTGGGTCATGTGCTTTTTGCTCCAGGGCCAGCTAGAGACCGAAGATCCCTGGATTTATTCTTGTTGCAAGTATTACATGTGGATATTTGCTATTTGATGCTTAATCAAGCAGAAACATGCATAAATATAATGTTATTATAGTAATAATGATAAAACCCAAACCCAAACGGCAGAATTGCAAGAAGACACCAAATTACTCTGAAATTAGTCAGACTGTCAAAAATGAGAAAAATGCCTTAATTCCCACCCACCTCTGGGTGACACAGGTTGACAGCCTGTAATTGCACCATGACACACCAGTTTGCTCACAGGGCTGGGATGAGGGTTTTCAGCAGGAGGGAGGTGGCAGGGGAGGAGAAGCAAGCCAAGCATGGCCAGCAGTGCTGGTCACTCCAGGTCCCTGTTCTAACCTGGCATCCTCTCCTGCAGCTGTGGGTCTGGAACCTTCATTCCCTTCACTTACCCCCTTTTTGCCTTTACTATCCACCTTCAGTTCATGGCTTGGTTGTGTGCACCCAGATACTCCCTGCACAGGCTTTATAATGGCTCATTTCCTCACATGTGCTTCTGCAAAGGTGTTTGTGTGGCAGCAACTTGCAGCTGCTGCTGCTGCTGTCTCCTCTGTTCCCTTGCAAGCACAGGCAAGCCTCCCCTCTCAGCTATGCAGTGAAGGGGCTGGGGTCAGTCTGCCCTCCTCATCTGGGGCGCTCAGGGCAGGATATTTTCAGTGTGTAGAGCACATTTTGGTGCAGCTCTGCATGCCTAGCCTGCCTCAAAATCACACATAGCTCTTCCTGCTTACTGGGTGTCTGGGAGACAGGGAAAGCACACGACCTGTGGGCTGGCGGGCTGGTGGCAGAAACAGAAATATCACAAGTTCAGCAAGGGTAGATCCCCATTCTCTGGTAGGGCCAACAGCTCCTTCAGCCTGTCACTTTAGCAAGTCACTGTTCCTCTTTCCCTTCTTTCCTTCCCAACTACATTATACAGGCAGTGATCTTTGAGGCAGGAGCCTTTCCTGTGCACAGTCCAGACATGTTCCTGGAGCATTGTCTCTCCTGTCACAGGTGGGAGCAGGTATTCCAGTCAATCTCCAGTATGTGAGCATGTCATTAATTTTCCTAATCCACAGGTTAAGTGAAAGCTGCCCAAGCAACTTGTCTAGGAAACTCAAGTACACCTAAGAAAGAGTGAGAATATATTTTATTTATATACCCTAGACCAGCTATTTGTTATATCATGTACCATGCTGGTAGAAACATGTTCTGAAGGATGAAACTAGTGGTTTAAAATGCTGAGCTATCAGTTTTTCTGAGTACTTTGATTAATTCTTATTTTCTGTTTGCACAGCACCATCTAAATTCAGCTTTCCCTCAGGTCTTAAACAGTAAAAACTGCAAACAAGCCCCACTTATGGGGAGATCCTACCCTTTAAAATGTTCTTCAAAAAGCATGGCTTCTATGGGGGAAAGACCAGAGGTGACCCTCACCATCCTGCAATGATGCTGATCAGTCCTACCAAAGCAAGGAGAAACAATGAAGCATCTTCCCCATCCCCAGCTCTTCCTGTGTTCGTAATACACCACAGCAAACCATCAATTTAGCAGGAGAATTCTCCACTGTGTAACAACACCTTCCAGCCTTCTGTGCTTTCTTGTAGTGGCGTAAAAGCCACAGGCAGGCCATTGGGATGTAGATCTTTGAGAGCTGATGTGCATACTCCTGCTGAAAGACAGCATAGCTTGTCTGCCAGAGCCTTAGTTAGTCCTGTCAGTGGGTGCCTGGACACCCTGGTATGAGCTTGGGCAGAGATGGGCACTGTGTGGGTGTAAATATGAAATTACTTTGTAGTGGGACAGCTGTGTGGAATTTAAAGAAAACCATGCTGATATCTGTCTACTGTTGGATCAGATCCAAGGAGGCCCTGTCACTTAGGGTGCTCCAGCTTCTTCTGGTGGTGCAGCCAACCTCTCCTGCAGGCCCAGCTCTGCAGTCATGGAGGAAAGGCTGCTTGGACCTTCACTCTGCCCCTAGAAACAACCCCACCCCTTTTTCTCAGAAGAAAATATTTCCTTCTTCCCTTCCCCAAGTGTTACTGATTCTTAGCTTATGCAGGGAGAAGTTTTTGATATTCCTGCAACACCTTTTTGGCAACATTCCCACCCTCAAGGAGAGAGGCTGGGCAGAGTCATCCCCTGGCCTGACAGCAAACAATACCCTTAACAACATCTTCAGTGCTTAACTAAGGGATCATTGCTTCCTGCAAGATGCCCTCTCCTCTTAATATGTCAAGGCTGAAAGCTTCAGTGCAACAATGCTGTGGTCCAGTAGGGATTGGCATCCTCCCCTGCCTAGTGCGTCCCTCCGAGGACCCTGCACTGTGCTGACCTGACACTGACAGCAATGGACTGTGGAGTCTCTCCATAAATTCAACTTTTGGATGAATGAGTAAAGAAGCAGCTGTTCTCTTTTGCAGTTATTGAGACATTCCTGGGGCTAGACTGAGCCCAGCCATAACAGTAATTGCCCACATTAAGATGCCAGGATATTGGGGTCAGCCTGACCAACCTGCTGGCTGCAAGAAGCCCTTCCCTGGAGAGGAAGTGTTCCCTGCAATGGCAGCCCTTTGCCATGCAGCAACAGCCTTGGTGAGGGTGTAATAAGGAGACCAGGTGTACTCCACAGACACACTTCATTTCTTGAAATTAAAAGCTTAAAAATCACTTTTGCTGCTGTGGTGGAAAGCTTTGGTGTGGAATGCTTCTATGCCTGGAGTGTGGTGACTTCGTGGTCTACAACTCATGGTGAAGAAGGCCGATGGGAACCTACTTTGTCCTGCCAGGGCTTCAGTTTGAGGAAATGGACTTAATGCATTAAAAGAGTGAGGTGGCAAGCCCAGAGGCACAGCATCCCCAAAGCAAAGAGAGCAGCTGTCGCTTGTCGCTGCTGCTTGCTCTGCTGCTGCCATCCTGCCACGTGAAGGCAGCCAGGACTGCTGCCAGGGCCCAGCTCCAGAGACACCCGAGCATCGCCTCCACTAAGCAGCTTTCCTCACAGCTCCCCACGGCAGCATCGGCGCTGCGGATGAGCTGAGGCCACCCATGCGCTGCCGGGACGGGCTCTCCACAGCTGGCTGCAGAGCCCTCCTTAGCAGGGAGCTGTGGGCAGCTCTGGGCTTGCACAGAGCAGGGACACCAGAGCCTGCTGCCCCACATGGTCTGGCCACAGGTCTCTGTTGGCTCTCTTCCTGCTGCCACAACCATATAATCCCTTGCCAAGCGAGCCAGGAAAAATCTTGCAGTGGGTGCTTGGTCTGTCACATCCTGCCTGAGCTCCATCTGGTCTGGAAATTGGAAGGGGGGAACTTAGTCTGCAGCTCCCTGTGCAATGCCAAGCTTCCCAGAGACTCCATTGTTACCCTAAATGCCCTTTTTCTGGTAGCACAGCCAAGGGGGAACTGCTGAAACATGGGCATCTTTTATTTTTGTTTTTGTGGGGTGTGACTGTGCAGTGTGTGCTGTGCACAGCAAACCAATGGGTGTTTTCAGGGCTGCTGGGCAGCCTGGCAGGAGCACTTTGAGGTTGGCTCTGCAGTGAGATGGCTGTTTGTCTGTCTGTGGAGCTGCCTGCAGCCACCTCTGGCATAGGAGGCCTTTGACAGCACTGCCACAGCTTAGCTGGACCTGTGGAAGTCCAGCCCAGCTCACAGGTAATGGAGGCAGTAGAGGCTATAATAGTGGATGAGGAATCATCCTCCTGCCTTGGCTTTTGTCGCTTGCCCTGCCTGGGGACATGCCTCGTGTCAGGGTGTGCAATTCAGCACAGCTTGGACCCCATCCCTGCCAGCTGCTAGGGCAGCTGAGATAGCACATGCCCCACATCCTGCAGTGAATCTGGGATGTGACAGTGCCTTGCTTGGGGCTGCGGATGGAGATTCCCCTCCTGCCTCACCCAGGCCAGCACTCACCTGGGTGTTCCCCACACCTCTTCCCTGGGCTGGCTTCTGCTGGCATAGCCTGAGGAGGGGACCAAGGGGCCAAAAGCAGTACCCAGGGGAGGCACCACCAAAGCCTGTCAGGGTTAGATACCTGCAACCCCAGCCAAGGCAGAGGCACTGCTCAGCCTTGGGACACGGCAGTGGTGCTGGGCCCAGTACAACTCCACATCTTCCAGAACTGCTGGTTTGTCCCAGCCACACCCTGGCTCCCTGCCAGGAAGGTGGGATCATCCCAGCACCCCTAGAAGTGCACACCCACAAGCACTTTAGCCTTGTGCGTTTTAAGGAGCAAGGGGCCATATGACCCCTTTTCACAAGCTGCCTTTGCAGCTTTGAGGCTGTGCATGACAGACACAGAGTTTCGATTTCTGCAGGTATTGAGCACCACCACCTCTCTAACACAGTCCACAGCTCTGTCACCTGGTGAAATGTCACTCCAATGGATTATGGCTACGGCAGTGGTGGGCTGATGTGCCCTGTGGCTGCCCCTCTGAATGGAGGCACAAATTAAGCCATTTAGCAGGGATACAGTCTTCATATCTGATAAGTAGCTAATTTTGCTTCCAGGGTGGTGTGGCAGGTTGCACAGAGACAGAGATGGTGTGCTTGTCCCTTGCCTCAGCTAAACATGCAAATGCTAACAACTGGGTAATCTTGGGTGCTCGGTGTAGCCCTGAGGCATTCCTTATTTGATTTGCAGCAGAAAACATTCATGTCTGACAAGGAAATCCTTCTTTTGATAGTTTTCTCTTTTTTACAGCAAACGTCCAACTTTTCTGAAGGGTCTTGGAAAAGCTCATCCTAACATCTGAGGTTTCACCTACCACCCACCATGCGTATCAGTGGTGGGAACACTGGGTAGCTGGGGTTGGCACGTACTGGAAGTGTACTTCTGTCGCCGCAGGCCCCCAGCCGGGTAATAATTAGCATTGACTCCATGATTGTAGAAGGTTGATCAATTGCTTTATTATCTCATCTTGCACTATATTATACTGTACTTATTAAGAAACTCAGTAACCTTTACAGCCAGTCCGATACAGCTTTGACCTAATTGGTCAATCAATCCAAACACCATCCAGTGTCCAATTAAGAAGTCACCCTTTGGTAAACAAATCTCCATGACACATTCCACATGCACACAACAGCAGGTCCAACAAGTGGAGATAAGAATTGTTTCTTGTTCTTTCTCTGATCTTCTCACAGCCTTCCCTGGGAAAATGCCTGGGAAAGTCTGTGCCTGCTCACTGTGGCCAGAGATCTGCTGCCACATACTTCCACTTTTTGCCTGCCAGGAATATATCCCAGACCCTGGAAATACCTCTTGCCAAGGAAGGGAACAGTGTTAGATAGATGCTAAGCACTCAGAAATCATCAATCTTCCTCTAAAGGGGGAAGGCTCCAGTTGTGCCTGGGTGATGGGAGGCGCTGCCCCACGCAAGCCTCAGAGGGGGACGTGGGCGTCACTTTGTGCAGAGACATCTCATTAGTTCGATGCAAAGGCCAAGCTAATTGCCAGCCTGTCACAAAACCAAGAAACCGAAATATTCATTCTGTGGTCTGCTCTGGCTTCCCCCAGACTGCCTTGGAGCATCTGTGACACTTGCATCCCCCACTGAAATGCTGATTTGTTTCTGTCAGGCACCCAGAGCTGGTTCCTTGGTGTCGAGCTGACTCGAAGGTCACTGCTTAATTTGGTATAGGATGTGAGGGCACAATGCATGGTGGGGCCAGGGTGACACGACCCTGCTGAGGCTGCCTGCATGGCACAGAGCCTGCGACACCTTCCTGCAGAGGAAAGGAGTGTTCTGGAAGGTAAAATGCATGAGAGGACAAAAAGCAGCCAAGAAAAGCAGCCTGAGACCCTTAAGGATCTGTCTGTGCTCCTGGCATCTCAGGGCTCTTGGGTACCCTGTGCCAAAACAAATCCCAGATGAATGCATGGTGGACTCTGGAGTGTAGTTGGAAAGTAAATTGGTGAGTTTACCAGGAGGAGAGGAGGCATGCTGCGGTCTGTCCCCTCACAGCACAGTGTAACTGCTCCCACATGGTTCCTCCTCTCTGTCATGCAGCTTAGAGCCATTGTCCCCAGTGTTTTCCTGACTCACCTTCCCAAACCACCTCCTCCCGCCCCCCTCACATAGAGCTGCAGGGTGAAGGCGTGCATTCAGCCGAGGTGTGATGCTAATAACAAGGTGTAGGGCAACATAAACAGGAAATCCTGCCACAAGATACCTCCACAAGCACTTAGTCAGGCTTTCAGAGCAAACCATCACCCCAAAGAGATGGAGCAACCCTATATCCTCTTGTAATGCTAGGTGGGAATGCTGCTGCCGGGGTGACACTACTGTGCCTGGTCCAGCTGCCTTGCCTTTGGCAGCCATATCCTCCTGAAAGCAAATGTGAGAGGGAGTCAGATGCCTGGCAAATCCAAAGGAGAAAGGTTGACTTGCCAAAATTATTTAATCTGTTCAAAGCACAGTAATAAATGCTTGTCTGAGTAGTGTCTACTCTTAATGGACGTGTTCCAAAATGGTAGGAGATGTGATTAAAAAAAGAGCGTTTCCATTTTAATAACTAATTAAACAGCCTACCTTAGCCAGGGACCACTGCTGTGGAACTGAATCCAAAACCTCAAAGAAATAGCGGTAGCTATAGCCCGGAGCCTTAGCAGTGAATGAGTGATAGAGCAAAAACATCTGTCCCTTGGAAGAAGGTCAGAAAAGGCTGATAGGTCTCTTCCAAATGGAGAAAAACCTCTCCAGAATGGGAAATAAAACTGTTCCCATTAGACCCATGCCCCCAGTCCTTGACAAGCCGGCCAGGGCAGTGGCAGATGCTCTGTCTGCTGCTGTGGTTCAGGCATATGGCTTTGTGTGGGCTGCAGTGGCCCGGGCTTAGCACGGAGCCAGGGTGATGCTGCGCTGCCCAAGAGCGACTGGTGTCCCCAGCCTGGCCCTGGCCCTTCTTGTGGTGTTGCTGGTCTACTAAATCATCTGCTGGGCTGACAGCTCCCTAGTGTCCTCATGGCTTTGCCTGCAAAGCTGGCTTAATTCCTGGCCTTGAAAGAGGCTGAGAACACAGCATGCATGGGGATTTGCAGTTCTCAGCACGTTTACCAGGGAAAATCTTTTCCATGAAAGTTAGGATCAGCCCACAGCCTCCCCCATCATATTATGCTTGCGTAAGAGATCATGTTCACCTGGGTTTCCTGATGTTGCACTGATGCCAGCTTTTTATCTGCTCTCCCCAGTACAAAGGGCATCCTGCCTTACCTTGGGGGCTGTTTTTACTGGATTTGTGCAAACCTGGTTGGCTGGATCGCCTTTGCCCTGGTGCTGCGTTTGGCTGAGGTAGGCCAGTAAGGTAAAAAATTACTCCAGAGGGGAGCAGAGAGGCAGCGAGATGCCCATGCATGTGCATGTCCACAGGGAAGGAGGCTGGAAGCTCAGGGTGTGGTGCCATATGCTGGGATGCACCACTGGACCAGGGGTCCCCACAGCAGCAGCCACTGAGAGCATGAGCAGAGACCTCACCCCACCTGGATTTGCATCCAGAACTGTGCAGCCAGACCAGGTGGGAAAAAATTGCCTGAAGAGGTGTGTTTGACAGAAAAATCTTTTTGTTTTTTCCTCTGAGAAATTCCCCAGACAAATCTGGAAAAACACAGAGAGGATGAGCTGGGCACAGTTTATGCCTCAAGTGGGCAATGACCTCTGCAGTGATGGTGTCTTATTTCTCTCTGTGGGCACGGCTGCCAGGCAGAACAATAATTCTTTCACATGGAAGTACTTGGCATGGACCTAAATTCACATCCCTTTCTGCAGCCCTCTTAGCTGCACACCAGCAGCTCCAATTGCTGCTCCCAGCTTGCTGATCTGAGCACAGAGTCTTTCCAGGCTGCTGACACCTGCCTGCCTTGGGTCACACTTATTCCTTCTACTTTGGGATGAGGCAGAGAGAAAGCGACTCTTCCTGTGGGAAGCGCTGCACTGGTTTATTTATCAGAGGAGGCCATTCTGCATGCCACAGTGGCTGAACTGTGCTTGTCTCCAGGAGGGATTTGTGGTGTGCACTTGACCTGCAGATGCTCGTGGAACAGCCCCAGCACAGCTAAGGATCAGAAGATTATAGAAGCATAGAATGGTTTGTGTTGGAAGGGACCTTGAAGATCACCTAGTTCACATCTAACCCCCCTGCCGTGGACAGGGACCCCTTCCACTAGACCAGATTGCTCACTAGACCAGATCTCCATCCAACCTGGCCTTAAACACTTACTGGGATGGGGCATCCACAGCTTCTCTGGGCAACCTGTGATAGTGCCTCACCACCCTCACAGTAAAGAATTTTTTCATAATATCTAATCCAAACCTACTCTCTTTCAGTTTGATGATGGAAAGCAATTGAGTGCTGGGAGTGGCATGTGCATATTTATTTCAAAATAATCCACAACATGATAGTTGTGGTTTGGGGCCCTTGGAGCTGTAATTTGTTCAGCCTCTTCTTCTCCTGACCTCCAGGCTGCCAGGATAACAGCTTCTCTCCCCTTATCTCAGCTGATGCTATCACTGTTCCTCCCTTGCCCGCAGACACATGTCATGTGGCAAAATCTCCCTCTGGGGGAAGCTGCTGTGCCAGCCTGGCTGCCAGTGAGCCTGGTGTGATCCTTTATTTCAAATCAGGGTGGAAAGGGGTCAGGAATAAATGCTTCTCTACTTTTTAAAGTATCTTTCATCCAAAAAAGCCAGTACAGTATCCCGCCCTATGATCTGTATATGAGAGCTAGCAAAGGAAGATTACAGCTTAAAACCCTCTTAGCACAAAGCACAATGCTGGACTTTGTGAAATCTGAATTGTTGCTACCTCCAGTGTGAGTCTGGGCAAGCCCCTCACTCCAGCACCACTCCAGGGTAAGGGGACAGAGGCAAGTGGGTCCTTGTCATTAGGGGTTTGCCTCTTCCCAGCATCTGTCTTTTGCTGAGTGGGGACAGACTGATTCTGTGAAAGCCACTTGGGAAGCTGGTCACAGGACTTGCAGATGGACACCCAAGTCACTGCCTGTTCTGCCACAGAAACAAGTCCCTGATCCTAGGTGGATGTGCCTGTGTGCCCACAAACACACCCTCATGTGTGCACTCCTTCTCTGGTGGCACTGAGGATGCTTTTTCCTCACACATTGGTATTTTGCTGAGCTCAAATGTCCCAGGCAGAGGGAGCCTGAGCAGCATGGTGTCTGAGGCCGTCGGAGCTGAAGAGGGAGGAGCAGTGGTTTGCCTTTCTGCTGGCCGATGAGATGAGTCATTTGGTTCCTTCCACTCTCTTTACCATCAAAAATAAGGTGGTAAGTAAGCCTTGTAATACCCAGCTTAAAATACAACTCTGCAGTTAAAAAAGGAATCACAGAATATGCTGAGTTGGAAGGGAACCACAAGGATCATTGAAGTAAACTCCTAGCCCTGCACAGCACCATCCCCAAGAGTCGCACCATGTGTCTGAGAGCACTGTCTAAACACTTTATGGATCCACTCTGTGGATTCAGGCTGGTGCTGTGACCACTTCCCTGGAGAGCCTGTTCCAAAGCCCAACCAGCCTCTGGGTGATGAACCTTTTTCTAATATCCAATCTAAACCTCCCCTGGCACAGCTTCAGGCCATTCCCTCGGACCCTGTCACTGGTCACCACAGAGAAGAGATCAGAGTTTGCCCCTCCTTTTCCCCTCACAAGGAGGTTGTAACTGCAATGAGGTCTCCCCTCAGTCTCCTCCAGGCTGAGCAGACCAAGTGACCTCAGCTACTCCTCATCCATCTTCCCCTCAAGGCCCTTCACCATCTTCATTGCCCTGCTTTGGATGCTCTACAGTAGTTTAATATCTTTTTCATATTGCAGTGATCAAAACTTCACACAGAATTCAAGGTGAGGTGAGGACAGGTTTGCTAAATATACTTTTTATTACTGTTTCCCTGCCATAATTGCTCTGTGTGTATGTCTGTGGCAAACAGGCAAAAAAATGGAAATATAATGCAGGTTCCCTGAGCACAGTGTTTAAGGGAGGCATGGGGGGAAAGGTGGGCAAAGTGTGGATACTGATCACGTTTCTCTCCAGTTCATCACTTTGGGAAGATGTTGGTGTCCTTGCCTTGGGCCTGGATTTGTTCTCAATTTGACAGAGGGAAAAACAGTAAAAGAGAAAGAATGGGAGTGTGTAGGAATGGTCTGCTTTTCACTGCACCTCTCCCTCAGCACAGAGGCTGGAGGCAAACCCCACCAGTCTGAAGAGCTCAGAACCAGGGGCCACCTCTAAGCTGGCCCCTTTGCAACAAGACACTGTCATGGAGCAGCTGCCAGGGCCCTGGATCTGGAGATGGCAGTGCCCTGTGTGCCTCCCACCCACCTCTGCCCAGGCAGGGCTGTCTGGTGAGGAGTAAAAACGCTTTGCTCCCCACCCAGCCATGACTCACAGGGCACCTGCTCTGCCTGAGCTGCTGTAACCATTTCCACATGCATGGCTATCTGACCCATTCCTTGGGCAGGTGTCCCCTTGGCAGGTCCTGCAGTGACCTTTGAAGAGAATCCTGCCTGGCATGGGACCACTGTGATGTTCCTCCTAATGCCATGTGCCAGCCCTTGCACCTGAGCTCCATGGGAATGCTCTGTCACCAGCCATGAGAGACAGCACCACCCGCATGGCACAGAGACAAGGCATGGGTGTTGCAGGGATAGCTCTTGATTTGCCCTGAAAACTCCCCCTCTGAGCTCCTGATCATCCTTTGACCTGCCCAGACAATCATGATGCTATTTTTGCCTCATCAGGATCTGTGCTGCAGTGTCATATAATACAGCTTGTCACCGTGATAGCTCTCTTCCTTCCTGATCTCCCGTCACTGTTGTTGGTCATGTGCAAGAGAGTGACTCCTTTCCTGTGACAGAAGAGTGTCATGCCTAAAGGATTACTTGCAGGCAGCCTACATCTTGGCAGCCACAAGTTACTTTGTTTTATACCGTGTTACTTAAAGCCACTATTTTGTCTTTCTAGCACCACATGAAAGAGATTTCCAAGTTCTCTTTTAGTTTCCTCTGCTACTCTTCAGCAGATTTGGTGCCTAAAATCCTGTGGGAGTTTGCAGGAGCTGAGCACTGCTTTGGAGAAGCAGCAGAGACAAGCCAGTGGGAACTGCCACAGGAGCAGTTTGAGTTTTCACAGAAGCTGTAAGCTCCAAGAGGATATGCCTAAGTGTCCATGGCTCCACTTTCTGCCTCAGGTGGTCTGTGGGCTGTCTGGCTGTGATCATCATCCCAGAAGCTGTGATTGAAGCACCCCTGGCATCGGACAGCCAAGCTCACCATGCCATCATCTCGCCAGCTGCAATTTTCGTGGAGATCCACCACATGGGATCTGTTGGGAAGAGGTTCTGGAGTTCAGCTGCCTCAGCCTCCTTGCCACTTTAAGCCCCAGCTTACTCCCAGACCTGCCCCTTTCACATGGTGGCAAAGAGCTGCAGGAATTTGTGCCGTGCCTGTGCTGACACCTTCAGCGTGGCTGCTGGAGCACGTGGTGTTGGGAGAGTCTCTGTTGGTGGGACAGAAAGGGCCCCCTGGGTTTGTGCTTGGCAGCAGGCTAAGTGCAACTCTGGGGCTTTTTCCATCAAACCAGAACTGCCACAGTCCCCTGATACAAAAAGTGTATCTGGAATAAACACATTGTGCTGGTGGGAACCTGTTATTTGAAAGCTGACAGGTTCACTCTATGTCCCATCAGGGACTGTCTGTTCCCCTGTGGCTGGTGCAACCCTGTGCCACCTCCTGGGCCAGTTCAACAGAAATGAACCCATGTATGTGCCTCTGTCTAATCCAGGCCAGACATCCCCAGATGGGTGATTTTTCTCAGTTTATTGATGATGGAGCTGCAGGGTAGAATTGCCCACCTGGGGGAGAGCACCTTATGGCTGCAAAATAGGAAATGCTCTGCTTGAGAAACCCTTGGGGTTCCAAAGAGATTACAGCAGCCAGAAACACCCCTTCCTAAAGAATTCAGGGGTCAATTGCCTTTGGGTGGGAGAGAGAGAATTTAATCTGAATCAGATACCTGAGAAATTTCAAGAAAGAAAAGGAGTGGGAAAGGCTGCTGTGAGTGGAATTTCCACCCAGTGCAGGCAGTCCAAGGACCTGGGGCAGAAAAAAAACACCAGAGGAGTTTGCAGCAAAGCAGTGGGAATAAAACAGCTGCTTTGCAGGGAGCTATGCCCCTGGCTCTCCTGGCAAAAGGCCTCAAGGAGGGTGGGTGTCAGGCCTTTTATCTGCAATACCTTTGTAGTGATAAGGCTCTGGTTCTCAAGAATACCAGAGATCAAGTGTGGAAATCAAACGAGGGCTTTAAAAAGAGGGCTTTATTTCAAGCTGAAGGAAATAAAATGGCCACCCTGCCACCCTGAGGGAGCTTTAACAGCTTTAAAACAGGCAGATCCAGCTCTCTGCTTTCACACAGCAAAGCAAAATCCATATTTGATTTGTGTGCATTCAAGGGGGCAGAAGGGTCCTGTGTGAATTTGAAAACTCATAAGGAGAAAAAAAAAGTAGAAATCTTATGTTAGGTTTAGAATAAACAATGTTTAGCTGTGTTTTGCAGCTTGTGTTTTTCTCAGGCATAACCATCAGCAGACTCATCAGACTGAATCATTTCAGAGCTGTGCTTAAGCCTGCTGCTTTATTTTTTTATTGCCATCAGAACAGAAACAACTGTTTCTCTTTACATTTCTTTTTAATTTTCTCATCCTTTTTTTATGTGTACAATAGAATTACAGAGTCACAGGATGATTTCAAGGAGAAGGAACTCAAGCCATGGCCAGCTCCAAAGCTAGACCAGGACCTCAGGACTCTGATTATGAGTTTTTCTAGGGATGGATATCCCAGCTCCTCACTGGGCAATCTGTGCCAGTGTTTGACCAACCTGGTGGCAAAACACTTTCCTTTTAACAAACCAGATTTTCCCTTGTCACGACGTGTGACCATTGCCATGTGCCTCTCTGGGAAGATCCTGCCTCTCTCTTCCCTGTAATTCCCTTTAGGCAATGGACAACAGAACTAGGTCCCCCACCATAGACAGCATTAGGACTCCCCCCTACCACAGTCCCCTAGATGCAGCCCCATGGGTACTGAGGGGAATTCTCATTTCCCTCCATGTCCTGCATACTCTCTTGCTAATGTGGCCCCATGGGTGGCCAGCCCCCACCCCCCGCTTAGCAAAGCTCTAAACAAGAAATTATGTGTTAGTCACAGAGTTTGGAGGGAAAATACCATCACTGAGAGAGTTCATTAAATATTTGACTTCTCAAGAAGCCTAAAACCTGTATTTGCTTAGAATAAAACTGAGAGCATGGCTTGAGAAATGAGGAAGAAGTAATGGGATATAATCTTGCAAAGATATTCATCCTCAGAGAAAAGTATGGACAAATATTCATTGAAGGGTTAAACAAGTTCAGGTCCCATTCCAGTCAAGGATCTCTTAAGGCTTAAGTGGAAAAAAACTAGCCAATCCACTAGGATGGGCAGTGTTAGACCTTTATGCTTTTGCCCCAAAGTTCAGGTTCCTGCCCCATGGACCAGCAGAGGAGCCAGCCTGGAAGTGGTAATGCTCACCAGCATCCTGAGATGGGTAGCTCTGGAAGGAGGTGGAGGGCAGGACGTGAGGAGAGACATGGTGCTGCTGGGACAGAAGTCTCTTGGAGAGCTTCCCCCATGCTTAACCACTCTGTTTGGGAGCTAAAAGTCCTGTTGTTGTTGTTGTTTGGGAGCTAAAAGCACCTTTGAACCATGCTCTCCTTCAAACTACTCCACTGCTTGCCACCACCTTCATAGCACTGACACTACTGGAAACCTGTCTGGGCCAGGGCAGCCATGGCTTGTGCTGGCTTGGGGGGTACAGCCTCTACAGCAGCTGGTGGATATCCCAACAAGTTAGTTCAAAAATGTTACCCCTTTTTGCCCTTTGCTCCTTCCTCGAGATACAACAAACTCATGCCCACTGATGTGACTTCTTGCTGGTGGCTGATGTCCCATGCATTCTGCTCCTCCCATCACAGCTTGGACTAAAACTGCGGAGAGGGAATCAGGGAAAGTTGGCCTCATTTTGAGACCTGCTTGGTTACATAAAAATATGAGTGTGGCAAAACCTGCACCTCGTATCCCGACCTTCCCTTGCTCATTGGATCCCTCATGTCACCCCAAAGCTGATAGATGCTCACTAAGTCACTGCAGTGCCTTCTGACCACAGGTGCTCCTTCACCTAAAGGGGGAATGTAGCTGCTTTGGTGTCATGTGCTGTGCGAGGCACAGTGTGACTCATGCCTGACTGTCCTCTAGTAAAAACATCAAAATTCCCTGGGAGGGTAATTCTGTGCTGCCAATTCCCCTGCCTTACTTACTCTCAGAGTGCCAGACAGATTTCCAGCACTCTTTGCAGGCTGCTGGGTTGAGGTGGATGCTGTTAAGAGAGTTCCTGGATGTACCTGTGTCGCTGCCAAACTGCACATGGTTGCCATAGAGATGTAGGACACATAGATCTGACTGATAATCTTCTTTTTTCCCCACCCTTTCTTTCTTTTTGCATTAAGTAAAGGGAACTGCATAGTTAGACATGCCTCTGAAGAGCTGCATTGAGAAATCTTGGCAATCAAGTGGTGGTTTCAGAAACTGAAGGTGCAAGCAGCTGTGTGTTTACTGGCAGACAAGGGTAATGCTCAGGGAGCAGACCTGCTCCAGAATGAGTGATGGACAGGAGCTGGAGAAGACTTCAGCTCTGCCGAGACCTTATACAGCTGCACAAGGTGGAAGTGAGCTCAGACCCTGGTTTTGTTATGCACCATCTCTCCACCCCCAAAATATATGATCTCATAACAGCAGAAATATCCTTTCCTAATTAATAATCCATCTTTGTGTCCACAAAGCTCTGCCAGCTGTTTCTGCCAGCAAATACTGTTTGCACTTTACAGCATGGTAGGATGTGATCTTTGTCTATATAAACTTGATTTGCTCCTGTAGATCCTGGATAAAAACAATATAAGGCCTCATTCACGCCAGAATTACCAACTGCTTGGCTCCTGGCACATGCCTCAGTCCTACTGATTTTTCAGCAATCTTGCCAGTGTAACTCTTGTTGCAGTTCTGTTTATAACATGCTGTCTTCTTTTGCTTTGGAAGAGCAAGATCAAGGCACAAATAATCACACAACAAAGAAATACCTGTTCAAACATTTTATCAAAGACCATAACAGAAGCATTTAAGGAAGTGTTGAAGTGTTAGGAATTTAAAGAAGCGGGGCTTCCCACCAGAGCTAGAATTGCCTCCTCCTTTGGTTGAACAATGTCCTCCTAAAATGGAGCCTCCACCACACTTTGTGATTGCTGCAATGTGAGCCCAGCCAAAACATCCAAGACAAGGAAGGCCTTTACCATTTTGGAAACTTTGCTTTTTCTCACAAAAGCCACCCTTTACTCACCTTAGTGAGTCCACCCCCATGTAAACGCTGCCATTAATGCCAGAGGAAATGAGTGCATGCCCAGCAGCATGCGACAGCCTTGCACAACCAGGCCTAAATATAAACCGGACATGAAAGATAAAGTCTCCAGTAAATAAAATTGTGATAGCCTGGGGCCCCAGCCAGCTCATGTTAATGTTAGGGGGTGTTGGCTATCCTGGCTTCCCCTCAAATCAAACACTCAGCACATGGCTCAAACGGTAGGGTTTTTTCCTGATTTAAAAGCATTCTTGAAACAGTCCCTATTAACTGGTGTTTCAAAAGTGCCATAACATGAGAAGATGAGCAGTATGGATATTCCTTGTGCTCAGCAGCCAGGACTCTCTCCCTCCCTGCACACCTGTCAGGACATTTCCTGCAGCAGCCTGGTCCCTGCCAGCTGGTGGGTTGCTCGTGGATGGACACCCCACATACACCAGTGTGCTGGGCCCCATCAGAAGGGAGACATTCGGGTTAATTACCTCCCTGAGAGCCAGACTTCCAGAGCATATAATTCAACTCAAATTAAATTGCTCATCAACAGGTAATCAGCTGGTCCACTGGATTTGCTAAGAGTCATAGTTGGTGCTTTCCTATGTCTGTGTTTTGTTCTTTGACACATTCCAGAATTTAAGGTCAAGATGGGAAGCAATGATCTGTCCATCCTGCATGCCAAAGCCTGCCTTCAAACTCAAGCCTCATAATATCTTCAAATGGTTTTGTGTTGGAGGGTTCAACTATACACCATGTGTAAGACTGCTCTGGCACATCCCTTTTCTGACACTCCTCCAGAAGGAGAATGCCTTCACAGACAGATTTTTGGGCAACCCAGCTGCTGGTCTGGCACAAGATGTGCATTTTTGCAATACAAATCTGTGCAGTGATAATGCTTGAGCTTTCTTGCGTGGCACTTGAAGGGTGTAAACCAACTTGAATTTATACTTGAAGGGTATAAACCAGCAGCAGCAACAGATGGATCTAATACTGGAGATGCTGTGGGCCTCTGAGGATGTGTTGGTGCTCTCACCTGCTGCTGGTGACTGCAGGAGATGCCTCACACCTTGTGAGACATAGGGAAATGTCCAGGCTCTTAAAAAAATACCCCAACATTAAAACAATGCATCATTTGCGTCCTGAGCTCCAGAGGGTTTGCAGGATCTTTTGCACTGGTTTCAGCGAGAGAAATATCACCCTGCAGGGTGGTTTGCAGAAAGCAGAGAGGCTTGCCCACACACACAGGCAGAGTTTCAAAGACTACAGAGATCAAAGGAAAAGGGTTCAGACAAAGCCACAGCACAGAGTAGTAGGCATGTTAATAATTTAGGAACAATCAGATGTAAGAAGAGTCAAATGCAGGCACTGAAGGAGTCACGGGGCATTCGCAGTGAGTGCATCCCAAGGCAGGAGACAGGCACCAATGCAGGGCAAAGGGCTCCCGCTGCCCAGCTTCCCCTGCTGGCCCACCAAGGGAGGTGACAGACTATCCTCCCTCTCCAGGGAGACATATTCAGATTTGGGTGTCTTTGGGAATAAAAGCCTTTGGTTTTGCTGGTTGTGTATGCAGAGCCTTTGGAAAGTGGTGAGTGCACAGATTATGGCCAGTTGCCATTCATCCTGTGCACGAGTGACCTGAACCTGAGTGTGCTGAGTGTACCCAGCTGAGTGTACCCAGCTGGTAAGATGAAAATTTTGTGTGATAGTTAAAAATTGTTAATAAACATTATTAGGGGGATGAATTTTGTCTTTGGAAATAAAGGATTTTCAATCGAACTTTAGCTACCGTGTGCCACAGATCTTCCTTAAACTGAAAGTAATGAACTTCAGCATGAATAGTGTTCTTAGGTGACTAATGGGATATTGGAAAAACTCACTTGGTGATTTTTAGGGATGAGTAAGAGACGGAGTAAAGAGACAGCCTGTCAGAAAAGTGCTTGTAATCCTTCAGTGCTGGCTGCATGAAGAGATGAAAATGGGAACCTGAAATGGAGCTCCTTTATAAACCCATCTCACAATATTAAGGCATAAATTTTAGAGCTAGCCCACATAATGGCTTTCAGTTTCAAGTCACAGGTAGGATCCATTTTTAATGGTACTATTTTTGCTGTGGTGATTCTGACAAATGGTCAGAGAAACGTCAGTCTTGGCAGTCCATAAAATTAGCAATATCTCCCTAAGAAAGCTAAAGACAGGAGCCATTTTCTGAACCTGTAGGGGCCAGAGTAGCCCTGAATGTGCAGCACAGCTCAGGCTCTGCAGTGCTGCAGGGATGGATCTCTGGAGGAAAACAGAGCCTCTCCAGGTGGTTGTGCCGCAGCCCTTGCTCTTACCAGGTGTGGGCGTCCGCAGCTCCCCTGGGCAACCTGTACCAGTGTCTCACCACTCTCACAGTAAAGAATCTCTTTCTTATGTCCAATCAAAACTTACTCTCTCTCAGATTAAAACTGTTACCCCTAATCCTGTCCCTGGTGAAAAGCTTCTCTTCATTATTCTAATAAATACACTTTTAGTACTGAAAGGCCACAGTTAGGTCTCTTCAGAGTCTTCCCTTCTCCAGGCTGCACAACCCCAACTCTCTCAGCCTTTCTTTGGCTATGCCATCCTTCTGATCATTTTTGTGGCCCTACTCTGGGCCCACTCAAATAGGTCCATGCATTTCCTGTGCTGGGGGTCCTGGAGCTGGATGCAGCACTCCAGATGGCGTCTCACCAGAGAGGAGTAGAAGGGAAGAATCCTCTCCCTCCCGCTGCTGCCCACGCTGCTTTGGATGCAGCCCAGGATATAGTTGGCTTTCTGGGCTGCAATCATACATTGCTGGGTCATGTCTAGTTTCCACCCACCAGTATCAAGTCCTCTGCAGGGCTGCTCTTGATGCATTCATCCCCCAGCCTGTGCTGATACCAGAGGTTGTCCCAGCCCAGGTGCAGCACCTTGTACTTGGTCTTGCTGAACCTCATGGGAGTCCCATAGGTGCACTCTCAAGCCTGCACTCTTCAAAGCACAGTTCAGCTTGGTGGTCTGCAAACTCACTGAGGGTGCACTCAATCCCACTGTCAATGTCACTGATGAAGATACTAAATAGTATTGGTCCCAGTACTGACCCTTGAGGGACACCTCTCTTTACTGGTTTCCATCTGGACATAACTATAACTACCACCCAGCCAATTCCTTATCCATCTAACGGTCCATACAGTATTTCCTACTTAGTGTCAAGAATGATGTGAAGGATTGCCCCAAAGGCCTTAGAGAAGTCCAGGTAGAGACCCTGCTCTGAGCTGCAAAGCTTGCACAGTGGGAATATGCTGTGAGTTGGGGGCTGAGCCCAGGGGGCCAGCAGCCTGCAGAATGTGCCCTGCAGGCACACTCCATCCATGCCAGGCACAGGATCAGCCCCCAGGAAAGAGGACCAGACTGGGGGCGAGGGAGGAAAATGCTCACTTAGCACCTAACCTTGACAGGCCTTTTTGTTTAGGAACTCCTTAAGGTATGTGCCTACACTCACACTTACCGTATATATGCATGCTTATATAGATTTCAAATCCAAAGTTAAAGTGCAAAGGCTTTTAAAAGCATTAAAGGATTTTGAGGCTCCTACTAGGAGAGATGCTGGTGTGGAAGAAGAGAGAAAATAAAGCTTTGCTGTGGCTGGGGGAGCAAAAATATGAAAGACCTGCTGTGGGGAAAACTGGAGTCATCTTTTCATCCATTTCCAGACTTTGTTACTGCACATGAATTGTGGTCAGTGTCTGTGAAACAGGGAGAGTCACTCCCTTTCCCACCATGGACCATAATGTCCTCTGCTCAGGCTGCCTCTCACTGCACAGCACAGTGGCAATCCTTCCACCTCACACTACCAAAATAAAAATAACATGAAATAACAGAAAATTAAACTTGGGTCAGTGGCTACTGATTGACAGTGAATGAAAGGAGCTCAATTTCAGAGAGGGCTGGCATCAGGTAATACAGCCAAGAGCTGATGCTTCAGGAGGTATTCACTACAAAATGTGGGGTTTTTCTTCTCTTTTCTTTTTCTCTGAATCTTTTTTATTGATCTGTAGGAGAAAGGAGAGCTCTGCAGATGCAATATCTGAGAGCTGGTTGTATCCTCATGCCTTTGTCTGCAGCTCTTTTCTCTGTAATTGTTTCTGGCTTCCTCTGTACTGTACCTTGGGCTTTTCCTGGAAGGCCTTTTAGCCATCTGAAATTAAAGGTTCTTCTTCATCAGCCTCTTACCTGAGCTTCTTGCTTCCATTACTAACCAGCAATTTTCTTAGCACCCTGCATCAACTCAGTTTTTCCATCAGAGGTCAGGTGTTCCAGCTAGAAAAAGCCACTGGTGGGGAGGCTGTCACCTCTTCTTTTGGCCCCAGCCCTCTTCCTTCTCCTTATCCAGCACATGGGAGACTGGCTCAGTTTCCATATCCTCCTTCAGCACAAGGAGCTGGAGTGATGTTGCACACATTCATTTCCCTCTTTCCAGTGGTGAAACAGCACAGCTCCCCTTATATTCCATTTTTCTGAGGAAATGGGTGGTTGTCTCTGTATCAGTACCTGCGTGCTCAAAGCCTTGCCCTGCTCCTCACACCTTGTCCCCTCCTCTGTGCCGCGCTGTGTCCGGCGGTGTGGCCCCGTGGCTGCTCAGTTTGCAGCAGTGTTCAAGCCTGGAGGCATTTCCCAGGCAGAGTGGTAACCGGACGCAGAGAATAGCTCTGGCTCCTCTCCATGTTTAAATGAACTTCCCCTAATTAGGGAAATTGCCCATGCTTACACTTCAGACAGATCCTCCCTGGAATTATATTCATAAACTCCTCGTGCACTGCTGCACACAAGCCCAGTGTGAGGTGAGGATTTTCCCAAGCCCCTGGCCGATCCCAGCTCTGCTGTGGTGGCCACATCACTGCCCGGGCTTTATGCCCTTCTACCCCCTCTCTTTGCTCACTGTGCTCACTTTGCCCACGTCTCCCTCCCTCTTCAGCTGGAGGTGTGCAGGTTCGTCTTCCCCCATCTCTCAGTGGTTACCCTAACACCACCAAAGCCATAACCCCACAACTAAATTTAATTATTCACCAACCCCCTCTCAAATTCCTACAAGGCCAGCTCATTAAACTTCCCCTACCTCCCTTTGCTAAACATGTACAATTTTTAGGAAACCTTAAGGAAGGACAGTTTTAGGAGTCTCTGTATGTTCATATTATATTGCCACATCTTTTGCTCAAAACAGACTTTTCGTATATGGTGAAGACAGTGCTGAGAGACAAATTAAGTCTGGGAAAAAAAGGAAAGAAAACTAAACAAATTAAGCTTGTTAAGCTTTACAGAAAACCACTGCAAGGCTGAAGCAAGACTTAAAAGCTGGGGTTTTCAAAGGGCCCTGAGGGAAGCAGCCCTGGGACTGACACTGAATTTAATTTGCTCTATGCTGAAGGAGGCAGCTTTGGAGAAAGGCCCATGTGCATACTGATTCCTCCAACAGACACCTTACCAGATTTAGCAAAAATTAGGAGCTCCAGAGCAGTCAGGGAATCCTCATGATGAATAGAGAACAGAATCTAGAGAAAGGGTCTCTCTGCCTTAGTGAGGCCTTCACAGAACACCACGGCTTTCTTTTCTTTTAACAGAGACATTACTTTTTCTCAGGAGATGTAATGGGAATTTATCAGTGTACATAGACAAGAGAAAACATTTTCAAACTAGAAAAAAAACACACCAAGCCTCCACAAATTGACGATGAAACCTGTGTAAGAACAGGAAATAAATTTTCTGTTCATAATCCTTAAGGTTAACAAATTCGCAAGAGTCAGACAGTGAGAACAGTGCCCAGCTCTGACACCTGCCCTCCAAAGCACTTTTTATTTTGTGTCATTTTTTAATTGAATGGATTTCTCTTTTTCTGTTCTTTGTATTGCAGGCAATTCTTTGGATGGCATAAAGAGGCACTGAGCCAGAACGAGCTGAAATTGAAAGAGATCTGGGGAAAAGTGGAGCTTGCCTGGCTTGAGGATATTTCTTTTCAATGCAGAAAGAGACCAACCAAACAGGCAGAGTTTCCTACGAAGGAAAAGACACCAAAACCTAATTCAAGTCCTGGCTTCAAAGCCTGGTTCCTTATCTAAACTGCAGGACTTGTCATCACAAGTACAGTCACACAGAGAGAAACAGAATAATAAGAGTGAAAATGTATTTAGTGCTTTTCATACAATGTTGTCAATCTGATTTATTTAATCTTAAATTCCAGTATCTGGAGCTTATGTTAAGGACCAAGAGGCTGCAGTTGCAAAGCTTTAGCAGCATTGCAACTTTTTGTTACATCATCTTCTTTCTCTCTTCTGTGTGAAAGAAGAAAACTTGAAACTCCAAGTCCTGAAGATCAGGCTTCAAAGAGCTTGTGAAAGATGTCTATTTTCTGTGGTTTGAAAGCCTCAGTGTTTACAAGCAGGATGAAAATTTTGGGGGCAATCAGGTAGCATCTGGGATTGGTCAGCATGAGCCATGCACCTTAACCAAAAATAAAAATAAAGAAATTATTACATAAATGTGCTTTTTTTTTTTTTTTTTTTTCAAATAGCAGGATTTAATGTCAACTTCATAATGGGAAGGAAATGGACAGATACTGACAGTTGGATATTCTGCTTTTACTTAGATTTGGCCCAAAAGCAAGATGATACTGAATGTATTGGGTTAGACTCTTAAACCTGGTAATAAGGTTTGACCTCCATGCAGGAAGAGAGGGAGTGTGGCATCTGTCCAGCTTCAGGCAGATCTTTGTGACTCCCCTGATACCCAGATACTGTTTTGGGTACTGTGCATCAGCCATAGAATCTCTCTGGGTAGTGATGTCTGTCTGCACCCAGGCAGGGCTTGTAACCTGCCACACAAGGCCTTTGTTTTCCCCTCGAGTAATTTTGCATGTGTTTGCTCTGTGTTTGATCTTTGATTGGTGGCAGAACTTAAATTTCTTTCTAAATTTGCCTGGGAATTAATCCAGTTCTTCCGAGTGCCAGCTATTTGCAAAGAAATAACGATGTCCTGGGTTAGAGTAAGTCCGGGGGCAGCGATTAGATGGGCAGCCCTCCCTCCTGCCTGGCAGGGCCCACAGTGAACACGGCTTTATAATGTCAACACACTGGGTACACTTCTCAAAGCCACTGAGCAAACATGCGCTGAGAGCGTGCCGCAGGTAGGCTGGCTTGCCAAGGGCTGCTGCCTCCTTCTGTAGCGGTGTTTAGCGAGTACATGGTTTTGTTTAAACAGGAAAACGCATTAAGAGGCACTTCATCCTTGAGTGTTCCT
This sequence comes from Vidua macroura, assembly GCF_024509145.1. Classification (NCBI taxonomy): domain Eukaryota; kingdom Metazoa; phylum Chordata; class Aves; order Passeriformes; family Viduidae; genus Vidua; species Vidua macroura. The sequence goes on along the minus strand of NC_071572.1, from coordinate 93,451,956 downwards.
GTCTCTGCTGCCTGCATTCCTGGCTGGGGTGTTTAATGCACATTAAGTGCAATGTGCTCGTGGGACCCTCTGATTAAAATACCAGCAGGCCAAGAGCACTGGAGTAATCAGCATGACTCCTTAACTGAGAAAAGACCAGTTGTATTCAGTTTTTTATCAGTGTTTCCTTTTCCTTAGGTTTCATGTCCTCTGTCTGATGGTCTGTATGCTTCCCATAGAGTTCCCAGCGGCCACAGCGATGGGACCTAAGATAAAATCCACAGTCACAATTTTCAAGCATGACCTCTGGTCTTGGGGTTGGGCTTCTTTAACTTGCACCGTATGAAAGTTTCCTTCAGCCTCAGCTGAACGTCTGTGTTTCTTGTGCTGCCAGGATTAGTGTCCAGTCACTGAGTGCTCTCCTCCTGCCTGTTTTTCTGTGCTAACCATGGATAGACACAGGATGGCTTACAGAAGAGGGATGATGCTGCATGAGGTGAATTTCAGCTGAGGTTGCTCTATTTTCAGATGCTCAGGTTGAGGGGCTTCAAGGTGTTTGGCCTCTGTGACAGAGCTCAGCAACAAATCTGGTGCTATCAAAGTGTGATTTGAGCAAAGACACTAATCATCCAGCCAGGCCCTCCTCCTGCTTACATCTGTAGTGTAAAATCTAATTCTATTCTCTTCTGCTCAACGGGGTAATACAGATTTACAGCAGCGCAAGTCTTGCCCAAATGTGAAAATTTACAGATGTAGTTGTTCCAGAAGAATTACACCTAAACCAGTCCTTGACTATTACTCCAAAACCAAACACAAAATTATATTCCTCCATGATATTGTGAAGTGGATGCTTTGGCTGAATGCAAGAAGGTGTCACCTTACTGAATCTGGGTCCCCAGACAGCGGACCCAGGTCCCACAAGTATTTTGGACTGCAGAGATGACAGCAGAGCTGCTTTCTGTGACCTGCTGAGTATGTCCTGGGAAGGGGTTCTGTCTACTTCGCCTTCATCTCCAGAAGACCCCCTGCAGTGAGCCCAGTGACCACTGATGGTCCTGGACTCACTTTGCACTAAGTAAAACCCTTCCAGAGCTCCCACTGTGACAGGCATGGAGAAGGTCTGTCACCCAATACCCTCTGAGTTTGGCACTGGGGATGAGACACACATCTTTTCTGTATTAAATTTTAAAAGAAGAAACAAGTAAAGAAAACACAGCCACTGATTCTTTTTAACATCTTTTTCCTCTCTTCTCATGAACTGGGATAATTTTCTCAAACAATAAGGTTTTCCCAACTCCATCTAATAATCTTTCACTCAGACCAAGACACTTCTCGCTTGCAATCATGGTTTGTTTTTTTTTTTTTTCTAGCAATCAAACAAATTCCTGCAGCACAAAAGGGATGTTATTTTACCTCCTTCTCAGTAAATAAGGTTGTTGAAGTGGGTTCCCATTGGATGCACTGCACCAAGCACTGAGGTTAACAACTGCTGTTGCTGGTCCTTCAGCTTCCTCCCAGCAGGCTGGGTTGCAGTTGTCAGAGACCTCCTGCTGAAGCAGTCCAAGGCTGATCTGGTTCCTTGTGGGACACCAGGGACACAGCAGTTTAAGAGATTTGCCAGAAACCTAAGCTGTGCCTCAACACTTCTCACAAATGATTGCAACACACAAGGTATATTGAACTAAAATCAGGGAAAAAAGGGCACGGACCTGGAGGTAAGCATGCCAATATTTGCACCAAAATAAATAGTTGGAGTAACTTAACAGAGCTTGTCCTGGAGCAGATGTAGAACAATTTGCTGAGTAAATTTCAAAGAGGACATAAAGCTGGCCAAAAATGCCCATTTTTACATATATTTGGGAGATGTGTAGGGAAATACTTTGGGAATAAGGCAAGCTCTATTTGCTTGTCCTGGAAAGATAAATATTTTAAAGTTTGTGGTTCTGGTTGTCAGCACCTCACCCGAAAGAGTGCCCAGAGGCCCATTTGCCAACAATAATGATCAAGTTACAGGATTATGAGGCCCAACCCATGAGAAAACCAAGCAAGGAAGTCAATATTGTTCGGCACCTCTCTGTGTGTCTGCGCAGTTCAGACAGTGCTTTGGCACTGCACAAACACTGATGTTGGTTACAAGAGCAAAGTGCCCCACAAAGAACCAGTACCTGGAGAACCAGTTGACCAAGGAAATGGAGGCTGCTTTAAGAAAAAACCTGATGTTTGTGGTGTACCCAAAGGAAAGCCAAGAGGAGCTGTCACTGCCTGCTGCAAATTCCCGAGAGGGTAGGGAAGTCTATTTAAGGTAAATTCTGGCATCAGAAAAGAAAAAAATTATAACCTGTCTCCACAACAGCTCAGGTTAGAAGGGAATATCTCTCACCACTGAAGTGATGTCTTGTGAAGTCCCTGAGCTCCCCAGGGCAGCCGTGGAGTCTGGAAACCCTTTGGTGAACTGCAGCAGTCACTGGCAGGCAGGGGTTATCCCAGCAGTGCTCCCTCCAACAAGGGAATTGTGGAGCAGAGCAACATCTGCTTCCTGCACTGAACAAGCAGTCATTGGATTGGCAATCTGCAGGGATCCCCAAGGTAAGCTGCTGGGTGAAACCACATCCCGGACACTGATGATGCCTGCAATGTCCGTCCGACAATAACATCAGTTGATCTCCTTTCACAGAAGAGAAGAAACCTAGAAGAATTAGGCCTGGGAATTTCACTCTCTACCCCAGAAAGAAATGAGTCCCATGGGTGAAAAAAATGTAGCACAGCCAGGGCTGGGCAGTTGGCAACACTGGAAGCCATGCTGGTCTCATTAACAAGGAGGAGCAAGTGGGGACAAAGCCCAGAAGAAGCAGCTACCAGACACATTGCATCTGGGAAACCCTAGCGAGCCATGCAGCCCCTGAAGTTGTCAAGGGTGTGAGTAGAGAAATGGAAGCAGGGATGCAGCAAGGACCCAGAGACATCAAAGACCTGCCTGAAGCCCTGGCTGGGGATGGTGGCCACCTCCAGGCCAGCAGACTCCTAGGGAGGGGAGTTTCCTGCCCACCCATAAGATTTTTCCTCCAGCTTTCCTCAATTTAAATCTGGTTTTATATTGACAACTGGCATAATGGTCTGATAGCTTGCTCACCCTCACCCTAGGATTCCTGGTGTCCCAGATACAGCTGTTGGAGGAGACTGCAGTGACCCCATTTATTCCCTGGTTATCAGCAGCAAGAATGGCATGCCCAGGTCAATTCAGCTGTATCCATCTCTGCTGATAATTCTTGTATCTGGAGGAATGTAAATATTCATTTGTCATTCCCACTAATGAGGTGTTTCTCAGAGCTGGGATAGCCTCACTGAATTTCACAGTGTTATTGCTGGGTTAGAAAGAAAAAGTCCCAAAGAGGTTAGCCATGCCAGGGTTTTCCACACCCTTCAACTGGTTTGGATGACAGGAGTTGTTTGGGTTTTGACTGTATGTCAGTGTTGGGGTTTGCTCTGACATGTGAGGGCTGCTCCAGCCCCGGGGCATGGCAGCATCTGCAGGGAGATAGGCAGCTCTGCTGGGAAAGAGCCTGACAGAGCTGCAGGAGCTCATCTGCTGGAGCCCACCAGGCTGTGCCCAGGTAGAAAGAGCCTCCAGGTCCCGGGACAGCCAGTGCCTCCTCCAAGCACAATGTGCTGCACACCAGGGCCTGAGCTAGGCTGGGTAGTACCTTTTACAGTGTGCCAGCAGAATATGATTCATCTGTTCATGAAGTGGTATAAGATACATTATTTACATCCACAGTGATTATATACCACTAGATACTTTTATTTATAAACTGATGTGTTGGGTTTTCATGGCTACAGAGAAGGGCTACAGGGCTTCTCTGAGAAGATGGCCCATGTCTAACAGAGCCAATGACAGCAGGCTCTAAGATGGACCTGCTGCTGTCCAGAGCCAAGCCTGCCAGGAAGAGTGGTAGTGCCTCTGGGATAACAGGTCAAAGAAGTGGTGGAAAAACACTGCACAGCAGCAACTGCAGACAGATAGGAGTGAGAACATGTGAGAGGAACAGCCCCTTGGACACCAAGGTCAATGAAGAAGATGGGGGCGGAGGAGGTGCTCTGGCAGATGGAGCAGAGATTCCCCTGCAGGCCATGGCACTCCCTGGGCGAGCAGATACCCATCTGCAACCCACAGAGGACCCCACACCACAGCAGGTGGAAGCCCACAGGAGGCTGTGACCTTGTGGAAAGCCCATGCTGGAGCTTGTTCCCAGCAGGACCTGTGGCCCCGTGGAGAGACGAGCTCACACAGCAGCAGTTTTTTTGGCAGGAGCTGTGACCCCACTGCGTCCCTATGCTGGAGCAACCTGTTCCTGAAGGATTGCACCCATTCTGGAGCAGTTTGTGGAAAATTGCAGCTTGTGGGAAGGATATTGAAGAAGTTTATAGAGGACTGTCTCCTTTGGGAGAGACCCCATGCTGGAACAGGGGAGGAGTGTGAGCACTCCTCCCCCAGAGGGGGAAGGAGTGGCAGAAACCAGGTATGATGAACTGAGCACAGCCCCTATTCCCCGTCCCTCTGGGAGAAGGAGGTAGAGAATTCAGGAGTGAAGATGAGCCTGGGAAGCAGCAATGTGTGGGGGGAAGGTGTTTTTAAGATTTGGATTTATTTCTCATTATTCTATTCTGATTTGATTGGTAATAAATTTAAGTAATTTCCCCAAGTCAAGCCTGTTTTGCCTGTGACAGTAGCTAGTGAGTGATCTCTCCCTGCCCTTACCTCAACCCACAAGCCTTTCATCACATTTTTTCTTCCTTGCCCAGCTGAGGAGGGAAATGACAGAATGGCTTTGGTGGACATCTGGCATCCAGCCAAGGTCAACCCACCATAACCAAATAAAATACTGTGTTTTCTTTCAAATGAACTCAGAACTGTTCAGAAAATGGGTGAGATGAGGGCAGCTAATAAGCACATTAATCAAAAGGGAGCAAGAGTCTTTCCAGACATTCATTTACACAAACTAAGAGGAGTATGACAAAGGAGAAAATAACTGATAAAACAATGAGGAATTAAATAAATTGTTATTAAATAATAACTGAGATCTGACTTTTTTTCAACAATCAACTTACCTTTAGCAAAGAAACGTGGCTTGGCTTCCAAGACATGATGAAGTAGATCATTAGGATTTGAGGGATTCAGTTTCTGGAGATCCTGAATCCAGAGTCAGATTTTTCAGGTCTCTGATGCCACAATGAGGAGTTACCTTACAGAAAGAGCTGTACAAAACAAAACATTTCAAGGAGAGTGAGGTTATAAGGGGCTTGGCTTGCTCAGTCAGGGCTGATGGACATTGTGAAAGACTTCACCACCAGTTTATTATCAGTGGGATTGCAGCAGTCCAAGGCACTGTGTCAAATGCATGGGGAGAGCCTGGAGGTTTGGAAATCTGAGCAGCCAACACAGAGCACAGAGGTGAAGAGACTTGCCCAGGGTCAGAGTGCAGGCTAGAAGGGCAATTAGCTCAGATCCCCTTGGCACTGTATGTTCTCATTGCATGTACAGTTAGGCAGGACTGCCTTAGGGCTCTTACTTACTGCGTGCATTTTTGGCCTGGTTGCTGCAGACTTGAGCTTTGTATTCTATCAGCACCATGCTTCCCTCTGGTACCCAAGTGGGAGGTTCTTCCTTTCACTTCTTCTTTCCCCAGCTGCACACAGCCTTGGGCAAATGGCCAAGAATGGCAAGTTCTTTTTTGCAGCTTCCTCAGATGAGTTAGGCAAGAAATTAAACAGTTCATGCCCCCTCTCCTGTCCCCATTTTTTATTTTATGACTTTATGCAGCGTATCTTTCAATCAGAATTAACAGCCAATGTAGAGGGTTGGCTGCTGGCCAAACGCCACACTGACAGTGATCTCTGGAGTGGCTGACCTGCCATCCCAGTTCTAATGCTGCATATATGGTGCTGGAGCAGCCTGGCTGTCACCATACTCCAGTCCTCAGCACAGCTCTTTGCAGAAGTCACAGCTGAAATGCTGCTGTTTCACAGAAAGCTTAACTGGTTGTCTTCACTGAGTGCCCAAGCCACAGCCCGCCTGCCCTGGAAGAAGCTGTCATCACCTGACACACTCCCTCTCACTTTTCTGAGCAGCTATCCCAGCTGCTAGGTGGGAGCCTGTTGTCATTAATCACAGCCATACCAATGAGAAAGGGCAGTAAGAAATTGTTTGAGGGTATTTTAAATCAGAAACTATTTTTTTATGCTTCCTCTTGAGATCAGCTGGTCTCTGCCCAGGCATGAAACATCACTTTTCTCTTCCCTTTCCTCTGTGCCACTGTGATCCTGGGAGGATGCTGGCAAGGGCAGAACCAGGCGTTCAGCTCCCAGGGTTCCAGGAGCTCAGAATGCTCAAGCTGTCTCAATGCCATTGCGAAAAGCAGCAAGCTGGTGGTCAGGGGCACACACTGCCCTGCTGTGAGGGTTCAGGCACCCAGCACAGCACGTGGGAGCCACTCAGTGGGTGCCTACTCTCTGTCCTGTGCTGGAGTCTCATGCTCCAGATCCCCTGCTGTTCCATTTATGACCCAGCAGAAGAGCGTGGTGGCACTGTGGCCACTTGCTGCACAGGGCTCCTGCTCCCCTGGCTCTGCCACCCCACTCTTTCCTTCCCTCTCATTCAGCTCCGTGGTGTTAAGCGCAAAACACGCCTTCAAGGCCAAGGTCTCTTCTGGAAGAAGACTGGAAGAATGACCCAGGATTGTTTTCAGCTTCCACCATAGGTGATAGCCCCTGGATAGCCCTCTCAAGAGTTCCTAGTATTGCCTGGGGGCTCGAAACTTGGTTTCAGAAGATTTTCTGTATGCACTTAACCATCCAGTCTTTCTTTCAGAACTACGTGCTCTGAAGAAGAAGCTGCAACACGTTTGCTGTGCAAGAGTGTGCCTTGCCCCACAGCTACAGCTCACAGCACACTGCACAGGAGGACTCTTAAGTGCCAAGGCATTGCAAACTGAATAGGGTCAAATCTTCTTTAGCTCTGCAATTATTGCATTTGCCTCTCCAAGCCTCCATCTTACACTTACCTACAGTTTTTGGCAACACACACTGGTCAAAACATTTGGGCGAGAGACAACCAAGTTCTCCCAGGGCAAGATGAGCAGTGAAACCTGTTCAGTCCCAGCTCTGACCCTATGTGTGTGTTTGGGCAAACAATGCACAGGCACATGAACTCCTAGGCAGCACTGGCTGCCTCTGGCCAAAATGATCTGGTGGCCAGAGAGTACATTGTATGGTTCCTGTGGTCTCTGGGGGACTGGAGGAGAAGGTGTGCCCACGGGACAGGAAGGCTCCTGGCACAGACATGCTGCCCACCTTCCCTTCCAGCACAGCTGGTGCAGATGTACAGGAATAAGCTTTACAGCTCCTGTGAACGTCTCAGAGATGTTCCTTGCCTGGTTGGACATGTTTTGTAAGGTCAGGGAAGGGCTCTGGGGCTGTTGAAATTGCTTCCCTCTGCTAAGACAGGCAGACACAGGAGTGGGGAGGAGCGTGACTACGCTGCTGAGTGGGCAGCAGACCTGGCACGGCAGGAGGTTCATAGTTTCCAGTCCCTGATTCTGGGCTGTTTCTCTTTGTATCATTCCTTGGGAGCTCCTGCATTACCACAGGGGACTTCAGCTGCTACTGATGCAAAGCCATATGTTAGGGGCTCACAGAGGGGGAAATTTGGGATATATGAGCACAGTGCCTGTGGAAGTGTCTGAGCAGAAAGAGCATCCTCCTGCCCAGCATTCCCCCTTGCCCACCAAACCCAGACACAGTATTACCCTCTTACATCTTGTGAACAGCACATGTACAGACCTCCGCTTCCCAAGGGGTTAGTCATTCCTGTGGGGATCACCTGTGACACAAACGGCTGAGCATCCCACTCTGCAAGCCTCGCACAGGGACACCCACCCTGTGCCACGGCTGAGCACCTCATTTTTAAAAATCATCACAGTGACACCAAAGGCTATGCAGTACAAACTGCAGAGACGCAAGGGGACCCGGCTTTCTGTCGCCAGCAGATGGCATCGCCACTCTCAACGCCCTGGCCAGGGAAACCAAGAAAAACGTCTGCTTTTCTATTTTTTTTCCCTCTGTTTGTTCAATTTTTGATTTTTTTTTTTTTTTTTTTTTTTTTTTTTTTTTTTTTTTTTTTTTTTTTTTTTTTAAGTGCGGATGAGTCTAGGGCTGCAAAGCACTGGGTGGGTGAATTTACAAAATACATTTATAAACGCTGATTTTCTCTAAAGATCTGTTATTGCAAAAACTAATGAAGGAATGCTGCCGTGTTTATTTCCAGGAAATAAATGGCTGGATGTGCAATATGCCAAGCATCCTTATATTCTCCTGACCTGAGGAGTTGAGGGTACTCAGTGCCTTGGGTCCGACTCCAAGAGGATCCAGGAACACATCTCTTAGGCAGCATCTCTGAGTGCCACTGAGGTGACAGAGAAGCATGCAGGATGCTGATCCCAGCCTGCTTGCCTGCCAGCTCCTGCATTTCACCCTGCAAAGCACTGCCCAGGGAAGACGGGCTGTGCCTCCAAAAGCTGAGTCAGTGAGTCAGCAAAATAAGGCTGACTAAGCACTTCCCCGTCTGATGCTGGACATCAACCACAAAGCATGAATGACTTTGCGTTTATTAGGCAGAATTACTGAAGTGGCTACAAGCTAGCAGCCTTAAAATAATCAATTGCTCCCTTTCAAAGGCAACATCCTTACCAAGCTCAGGTGATAAAGATTTCAATTCCTCCCTTCCCATAGCGAGGCAGATTTTTCTGGGAGGAGCAAAAGCCTATATATCCCGTCATCTCCACTTACATGCTGCTCCTACCATGTCAAAGGGTCAAGCATGTTATGTTTTGCATGTACCATTAATGATTAACTGTTTTCTGTAGAGGAACTAGTTTTTCTCTTGGCTTTTAAAAAAATAGACCTTGAAAGATGAAATGGAAAACTATCCTTGGGTTGGTTCCAGTGGGTACTTATGATCATGGCATTGGCATTGATGGTATGGAAGATTAGAAGGCATTTGGAGTCTCAGGTGTTTTTTGTTGTTGTTGTTGGTGGTTTTTTTTGTTTTTTTTTTTTTTTGTTTGTTTGTTTTTGTTGTTGTTGTTGTTGTTGTTGTTGTTGTTGTTTGTTGTTTTTTTGTTGGTTTTTTTTTTGTTGTTGTTTGTTTTTTTTTTTTTGTTTTTTTTGTTTTTTTTTCTGATCTGTTCCTGGTAGATTTGAAAATGGCTAGAAAAGCATGCGAGAAAAAACAGGCTTGTGGCTGGGGCACATAATTTCCTGGTCTGGTTGCCAAGTCTATGACCTTGAATGGGTCACTAGGAGAGCAAAACACTTCTGTTTTAGGGTTTTAAAAGTTCAAGTCTAACTCCCAGAGAGAGAAAACCTAAGTCAGGATCATCCCCTGAGCCCTGGGGCCAGGCCCTACAGATACCACAAGTTCTCCCTATAAGTGATGGAGGGTGAACCATCCCACATGCCTTGAAATTAGATGAAATGCTTTTTGGGAAAACCTACTAAAAAGAAAAATTTTCAAAAGAGGTTCTCAGCTTGGCTTAGCTGTTTAATTTTGAGATGGAGATTAGGATGAGTCCTAGCCTTATCCTCCTCAGGACCTTGCCTTGCAGCTGCACTGGCTTGTAGGCATGTACCTCAGCTGACTGAGGTCAGAGAGCTCATTGGTGATTCCCATCTTGGTGGCATGGATTGGGCAGCATGTTCCCCAGCGGCCTCTGAGCTTGCTGTGCTGGGGCTGAGGGGGTCCCTGCAGGAGACTGTCTGCTGCACACAGCTCTGCCATGGCCATGGAACCCCCCTCCCATGGACACCAAAAAGACCACAGAAACAACCACCTTCCAAGAGAATCATAAAATAGTTTGGGCTGGAAGTGACCTTTAAAGGCCATGTAGTCCAAACCCCCCTGCAATGAGCAGGGACACCTTCAACTAGATCAGGTTTCTCAGAGCTCCATCCAACCTGACCTTGAATGTTTCCAGAGATGGGACATCTACCACCTCTCTGGCAAGAGGTCCCACCTCTCTAAAGCTCAGCTTTCACATAAGTATCCCCTGATGATAAAGGAAAATAAAAATAGTTATGACCAAATTATTCTTTTAAAGACACCCTCTGGTCATTGAGGGAGAGACGGAAGCATGAATAGAGAGTCACAGATCAGTCAGTTGCTGTGCACAGAGACTCTATTGATGGACATGTTAAAAATATCTGCACGGCTGTAAGCCAGAAACCATTTTGTGTCTAAAATGGGATTTCATTTCCTTTTCCTTTCTTTTGTTTTTTTTCTGTTCCAATTTTTCTGAAGGACCCTATCCATGATCACTATGTCAAAGCTTCAAACTTTGTTGTGAGCTGGGGAGGGCTTTTTATCTGCTAAGAAGCTCACAACAACATTTTAAATGGTGTGAGACAGACAGACTTGCAGGTAGAATCCTGGTTCACTGCTGCAGAGCTCAGTGCACCGGTGAGCAGAAAGCTCAGCACATGGCCTCTCCCTCCAGCTCTGCAGGGAGCTGGTCTGTCCTGGGGAAGAACAAAGGGTTAATATATCATACCAGAATAGGACAGAAACTTCTGGGAATTACCTGCTGTGACTTTCCCTTGAAAACAGGGTCTTAAACTGGATTTTCCAACTAGTTAAGCACCATCATAGCCATCCACTGCATCCTCTCCTATTTTCCAATGTGTCTTTGGAATTGTACCAGGCCCATGGACTCCACAGAAGAGTGTAAGAATCCCATTCCCTGCTCTTTCAGCTATGCCCTTGCCAGTCCAGCCCAGGAGCTGGCTTGCTTTTGCTGCTGCAGGAGGCTGCTTCTTACTCAGATTTGTGGAGCTGCATTTCTGCTGCTCAGAAATCATTCAGGAGGCTGATTTCAGTGACAGGTACACAGTAACACGCACGGATCTGCTTGGGAGTAAATGTGCTAAATAATTTATATATACTGTGTACAGCACTACAGCATAATCTATGCTGGATGCAACAAGAGTATTGTGAAAGAAGTAGAGGAATATAAGGACCTTTCTCCTAGGAGCTGCAAGTATTTCAAATAAACATCCAGGGAGTTAAACATTCCCTTCAAAGCTGCCAGATTTATTTCAGCATATAAATAGAATGTATTCCTCAAAATGGATACAACAATCAGAAAGCTTTTATCAAAGGTCCCCAATTAGTTTTTTGCAAAATTTCAAGACACTGTGTGCAGAAAGCAGGTAGGTTTTCTCTGGCATAATGGTGGTCCTTTATGAGACATGACAATGGACTCCCTAATTAATCTTCGAAATGTCAGAGCCTGCTGGAAATAATTGGGCCTGACAGTTCAAGGGCTAATTAACTTTAAACCTTGAATTTGCCCCTTCAAGGTCATTTATTTCCTTTCTTTTTATACAACTTCTATTGTTCTGTAGTGTGTTCTGTTCATATCTGCTTTTCTGGACATGAAGATCAAGACTGAAGGTATTAGGTGGGGTGTGTTGCACTTTATGAATCCTCAAGGAGTTTCCTGACTTCACAAGAGAAAAAAGCTGATGTGAGCAGAGGGCTGGTCCCTGGGGAGCAGTTCACTGTGGGAGATGCTGGCTGCAGCCTCCTGAGACATCAGCAGTATCCAGCAGCAGGGAGCGTCCTGCAGAGTGGAGCCAGTGTAATCCATCATCACCGCTGTCCCAGCCAGGCAGCAGGGAGCAGTTTTACAGGCCCCAGAGTGCTGCAGTTTCACTGCTCAGCTTTATGTGAGCAGCATTACGTGTGCTACAACCTGCTGTCTCGGCAGCCTCCACTGGCCTCCTGCATCAGGTCTCCTGGGGCTGGTGTCCCATTTGTTTTTCTTGCTCTACAGTCTCACTTGACCCTTGGCTGAAAAAAAGATAAAGGACTTTTGCAGCAGAGGCTCCAAATCCTACCTCCTACTGCCCAAACCTATGTTGAATGACCTTGTGGCTATTACTAGAAATGCATGAAAGGCCTTTTCTCTGGTCGACAGGCTCAGTCTCTGGTCACTCATGGATACAGAGCACGTTTTCATGAGAGCAGTGTGTACATAGACTCCTGAGTTGATCCCTGCATCTCTTTGGTTTCCACATGGCAAATTAACAAGGACAAATGAAGCAAAGAGCTGTTTGGGAGGCAATCCCTACAGGTATACCTAAGCTGGGAGCTGTGGGTCTCTGGCAGTGGGAGCAGGGTCCTGTGCCAGCTCCAGAACCTCTTCTGGCACTGAACAGATCCCCTCCAGGGCACAAGGATGGACAGTAGCCTCCCTCCACTAGCTCCTGCTATTGGCAGTGAAAGTCACAACTGCCAAATGATTTCGATCTCTTTCTGCCTCAGACATAGCTGTGCTGATTGCCCTCAGTGCAAAAGACTCAAGAATGGGAAGGAAAGCTGATTATATGGCAAACTATTTGGGGGGGAAAGAGGGTTTTCATCTGTCCAGGTGTGATCAAAACAAGGCTGCGATTCTGGGTGACTGAAGTCAAACCTCAGCAGCAACCATCTCCCATCCAGCCATTAACTTCAGACACACAGAACTCATACCTGAGCAGAAGAATCATCTGCTCCAGAGATCAGGGGCTGGAAGAGCTGTATCTGATTTCCTCACTCTTTTTTTTTATCCTCATTTCCTCTCCACTAGGCTTTCTTACAGCTGCTGCACAACCCTCTCCAGACAATATCTAATCTGTCTGTCACAGGCGTATCAAGATGTCCCTTGAGTGTGGTACCTACTGATGACTGACAACTGTCATTAAGCACTACTCCTCAAATGACAAGGCTCATTTTGTTAACAGGATTGCATAGATTCATCCTGAAGTCTCAGAAGGGGGGAAAATGCCATATGTTCACATAGGATTTATATAATATCTCCTTTTTCAGTCCCTGTAATTTAGTAACCCAACAAAATTAAGAACACATGATGATACTAACCATATATTTCATATATTTTTGTTGGTTTGTTTTTAAGTGTTCCATCAAAGAAAAGAATGTTTGATCAGATTCAGGCTGTTTTCTTTAACTAAATGTTTTCCAAGTCACTTCAAGTTGTCTGAGCCAATGAAATAGAAGTGAAATGTCAATGGAGAACAGGTTTCTGAAAAGTTACTATCTTACAGTAAAGGAGCGATGGTGGTGGTGGAAAGCAAATATAATGATCCAGAGAGCAAATGCCAGAATGAATCCTTTCCGTACAGAAATTGCAATTTTTCCTCTACAGTTATGGCTTCTTTTTGTTCACACTCTTCTAGGAAGGCCATATGAAAGCACTATTAATTTCAGTTTTTCCTGGTCACCTTCCTATCCTGTGTTGAATGATGCTGCGATGACAACACTTCAACACCACCAAATGAAATCAGCTCCACTATGAATTAAACTACTTATTCAAGTAAGGGAAGGCAGGGGCTCATCAGACACAGGAATCCAATGTCAGAAGTAGTAAGTCTTTTGTTCAGGCTTGAAAGGATCCAGAAATGTAAGGAAATCACTTCCACCAGCTTCCCTTCCCCAGCGTTGCAAACAAGGCATATGGTGATATGTGAGGAGCTGGTGCTGCTGAAAGAGGGGAAATGACTTTCAGCAAAGGGCTTCTCGCCTCTGTTTGCATGGCTGAAGCTTACATTTATCCTTGGTTTAGTTTGAACCCCCTCCATGCCCTTGCCCCCAGTTATCCTGCCTGGCTCTGGCAGCCAGGACAGCCTGGAACCTCCTTTGTGTGGGTAATGGAGCAAACCCACATTGGGTGCTCTCATGCAGCACCTCAGTACATCGATTTTTTCTGCCTCATGGCCATGTCCTTTGTCTCTCTGCACAAGCTGTGCCACATGCAGAGATAAAATTCAAGAGAGGAGCATTTCTCTGCAAAGATTTTGGTATCGGGTGGAATGCTTCTGGAATAAAAAAAGCAATTTGTTTTCCTGAATGAAGTCCAGCTCTGACAAGACAATGAGTCACTCCAAAACATACAGGTAGTTCCAGCAGCTGAGATGAAGGAATTTTGTAGGCCTTTAGGATAATTTTCTTCCTGACTCTGTGTGAAATAGTGCTCACATTGAGTCAGCATTCACCTTTGGGCTTAGCCCTATTATTCTTCTGAAATAAGTTGTTTTCCCCCTCCCTGTCACAGGGAGGAATTCCTGTATTGGGAGGAATTAGGGGAAAGATGAGGGTATCTGGGCTCATGACTGTAAGTGTGAAGACTGGTACACTAGTAAGTCCTTCCAGATACAGATAAGCATGCTTTGACCTGGCTACAGTAGAACTTCATGTGCTCTGGAAATAACTAGGGAGGAGAGTAGCTCTATGATCATGTCTCCAGAAGCATTGTGTCTACAGGATCTGTCTCTGGGTACTCCTACATTTTCTTTCTTTGCTCTTCATCAAATCCATGAGATTTTTTTTCATCCATGAGCAGAAACAGACGATTTTCATTGTGCATGCAGCAATGAGCGGGACTGGTAATATTTACTCTGCCCGATGTTTTTTTCTCTGTTTTATAGAGCATCCCTGACGGAGAGTAGGATCAGCAATGGACCTTCTGCTGCTGTCCCCAGAGAGAGGAATGGTTTGGCAGACACATTTTGGCTGAAGGAAACCCCAGCATTGCCTGTACTGCTGTGCACTCACCTTCTAGCAAGGGGCTCAGACAATAGTCTTTTCCTGATGTCAACACTGATTTGTCCTTTCCCTCTCTTCCTGCAGTCCAAGGACAAGTCTGGAGGTAACCAGAGAAGGCTTTCTCCTCTCCATGCCAGAAGGCATTTGGGGACAGTGCTGGGAGCCAAAGCCAGCATGTGGCCTCTCCAAGTGTGAGATGTGAAGTTCAACATTAGGAAGAAAATCCTCATGGGTTCCTGTGCCTGGGTCTTATTACAAAATCAAGTCATTACATTTTCTGCTTTCTGTGTATTTTGATTTTTAAAAGGCACACACACTTTCTGGTTTCAAAGTGAGAAGCAGCAAATACAATGGTACAAGAAGTGGCTTTTGAGTGTTACTGTCTTTATTTTCAAGCAGAGTATTTTAGCTTCTGTATAAGGATACATTGCCAGATTTCCCTATACAGGATCTAAAAGCTACCGGTGGCTCTGCACCATTGCCTTCTCTCTGACTTCACTGTGTATAGGTGAGACCATTATTTTCACTGTGTACAAGTAAAAGCTTATTGGTACAGTGAGAATTTCCAGTGATTAATGCTGGAAAGGTAAGACATGGATCCCTTGATGAGGTATCATTGTGCTCTAGCAACAGTAATAACTCGCTTTGCTATTGTGTGCAAAGGGGTTTGCTGTTCTAAGAGCAGTAAAGTGTTGTTCAAATATTATGAAGGTTGTTTTATTCAGATGTACTGGTCAAAATCACTTGAGCACTCTGTTGTTCCCAGCCCCAGGCTCCTCACTGCTCAATGTGCAGATGGAGGGGATATTTTTCTTTTTTATACATTATCTGCAAAGCAGGAATGATCTAGCAGCAGGAATACTACATCTCAACTGAAGGGCAACCAGTCTTTAAAATTGATCTGGCATGACACAAAGCACTTGGATTTTTGGAAAAGGAACAATAAACTCTTGGGGGACTCACAGCCACTCATTTTGTCTTAAGATTAAAAATTTAAGGTTGGGATTCTTACCACTTTAATTTAGCTTTTCAGGAGTCAGGCATCTAATCTTAGCCAGCCTAGCTGGCAGCCTATCTGGTCAGAAAAGAGAAGGGTTGCTAAAATATGGTTCACCCCTCTGAAGACAGCTATCAGAGTAGAGGGGATGGCTTGCCCTCTCCTCCTGCCTTTTTTTTTTTTTTTGTAGTTCATTTGAATCTTAAGGTAAACACCAACCTTTCAGATGGCTTTAAGAGGAATCCACTCCAAAGTGTTCAAAGTTGCTGCAGAAGACTTTTCTCTGAGGTGAGGAACTGATATTTTCTCCATGTGATTATGTTGTTGGGGTGTGTTTTTCTGACCAGCATGCTCAAAACAAATGTGAAACCTGTGAAGAAACTAACAGATGGGGGTTTTTTTCTGGCTTGGTTTGTTTTCTTCTAACATGTGTCAGTATTTTCCAAGGGAGGTGTTTGATCTGAGACAGGCTTGTATGCCAGAAAAGGTCTGCACTGATTCTGCAGAACACAGAATTCTGGTTCCCCCTCAGGAAAGAGAGGGTGGTCACAGACCTGAGAGCAGGAGGGTCAAAGAATAGTCTTGGCATGTCTCTGCCATTTGTTCATTAAAAAAGCCTACCCAATACTTAATTTGGTAGATTAAGAAAAGGAGCTATCCCTGCAAAGCTGGAATATGCCACTTCTTTATGCCACTTGCCAACAAGTCTCTACAGGACTTAATTTAACATATTCATTTGCTCACAAAAGTGCTTGAAGAACAAACGTCCTCTACAAGGACAAAGAAACACTCTATTCCCATACTTTGTCAATCAAATTAATCATAAAGGTAACTGTATCCTTCCTTGCTTTATTTGAACATGTACATTTGATTCTGTATGAGTGAGAGTACTGATAAAACTAACTCTTAACCAAAATACCCCAAATGTCTATCACTAGAAGACCCCACCAAACATACGAATTAATTCTACAACCACACAAAATATCCTGAGGGCTAAGCACCAGGTAATAGCACTCCCAGGCAATAGATATGGGGAAAAGAAACAACTGGCTTTACTCATGCACACACATATATACTTCTAGAAATATATATTTTGATACATGTATTTTTTCATGTTCACCTCTCTGATCAGTACTTTTCCTTGACTGCAGGACAGCTGAAGATCTCCTGTTCCCAGTAGGAGGAAGTGGATGCCCAGACTCTCTCAAGAGGATTTAAATAATTCAATACATGACGAGAGCATCCATCACACATTGCTTTACCTTACACAAATTCCAATAGTGAGTGAAGCTCACAAATGGGAAGAGACTATCCCCATGAGACTTCTGACAGATCTGGTCACCTACTGTGTGAGAAAAGGGCGAGGGGTGTTTCAGGGTCCCAGTTCTTCACAGCTGCAAAGCCAGGACTCAGTCTGAAAATGTGAGAAAAAAAACAGGCCTGAACCCAGACCTGCCACACTGCAAATCTTACAAGCAGACACTATGCTGAAACACCTAAGATGGACTTAAACCAACTGCTTGAGCTTGACATTTAGAATAGACCACCTGAACAGTTCACTAATTTCATGAACTTAGTTGCCAGAGCAGGTGCACAAGCCTGATTTTCAAGGTCACGCTGTGCATGACCCAATGGCTTCCTTATGGCCACAGGGAGAGGTTGTCACCTCCCCACCCTTGGCCAGTAGAAGTCAATCCCACACACAGAGCACACAGCACAGACTTTCCCAGGATAGATGGATTCCTATGGGATGTGTCCCTGGGTGTCTCAGCACAGGCCAATGAAGTACTGAAAGCTGTGCTTCGTTTCCATGCATAAAGATCCTGGGATTAATGATGTTCTTGGGATGAAGCATGTGCAAAAATATTTTGCCCGAAGAAGGAAAAGAAAGAGTGTGAGAACGGAGGTCAGTGATGAAGAGACAGATGCACGCTCTGCTACCTGCTTAAAGAAAACAAAATATTCAGAACAAGATTAGACACATGCTGCCCAAACTACTCAGCTACTTGTTCATCAAGCTGTAAAATCCTATTAAACTAATTAGAAAATATTTGTAAAATGGGAAACTACTCTCACCTTTTAAATTTATTTTTCTGATAACTTGCAAGCCTATAGAGATCTCTACTGTCACTTTAAGTGCTTATTTATATTTGCTGGCATGTAAATCCATTTTAAGAAATCACCTGTCTTTAGCTTAGAGGACTGAATAAAAGGCTTAAATGCCAAAGAAAACAGCACATTCATTTATTTGTCAGCATTCCCTGATACAGCAAGCCTGTGATGCATCACTTAGATGCTTATTGTGGAGAAGGAATGGCCTCGCAGACAGTAAAATTAAACTGAATCTAACAAAGCATGCCAGCAGAAAAAGAAAAAAAAAAAAGAAAAAAGAAAAAAGAAAAAAGAAAAAAGAAAAAAGAAAAAAGAAAAAAGAAAAAAGAAAAAAGAAAAAAGAAAAAAGAAAAAAGAAAAAAGAAAAAAAAATCCTTTGCAGAAGAATTCATAACCAAACTCTTTAAATTTTTTCTTCAAACCAGCACAGGTGTCAGCCACCTTCTTGTTACTCTTGATACAAACTGCTACAAGCCATTATTTATTTAAGGGTTCAACTGCAGAAAAGAAAAAACAAATGTGGAAAAGAAAAAAAATGTCAGCACTTCACACACAAAAGTTCAAATTCTACAATATATTGCTAGTGGCTTAAAAAATGCAGTTGATGCAATGGTGGCTCATGGGTTCTTATGTACTTTCAGGAGGCACATGCTGCTGCTCTGGCTCCCCAGGCAGGGGAGGGACAGTTCAGTGCTGGTGACACCACAGAAAACACGCTCAACTCTGCACTTATCTTTCATCTCTGCACCTGTCTCAGTACCTGGGTGGCACATAAGGACTAAGCCAAAACTAGACATTAGAATGGGCAGGGTAGTGTTGGCAAATGGTTGCATTTTAACAAGAAAATATTGCCTTAGTCCCTGAGTTTATGAATTGTTTTGCTACATGTTCCTCTTTATTGCTCTTCTCCTTCCTACACCCTGCAAGCTACTCTTAGTTAATACTCTTGCACTTCCCTGCTCACACTGTTTTTCTCATGTCTTTTCTAGCCTGACTCATATTTTCAATATTCTAGACTCAAATGTGATTAAGAGTCACCAGATGGTATTACTGGAGA
Source organism: Vidua macroura (assembly GCF_024509145.1). NCBI lineage: Eukaryota > Metazoa > Chordata > Aves > Passeriformes > Viduidae > Vidua > Vidua macroura. Next base: position 93,433,158 of record NC_071572.1, on the reverse strand, counting down.
TGGCTTTGCTGATCTTATTTAAACTGGCTTATTTGAGACCAGTTCCTTCCTGAAAAAATGTTTATGGCTAAGTGTGACACATTGCCAGTTTCAGTTGTGAAGATGTTGAAGAGTAAAATCTATCTTGTGCAAATGAGGTTGTTTTTTTCAAGACTGATATGTGGGTTCTGCCTCTTGATTATGTCTCGCAAGCAAACAGCCAGGGGCCTTGTAAATCCAAAATCAATCTGTGGAGAAGTTTGCCTGTATTATTAAATTTGCTAGGATCCTAGAAAGAATTGTAGCAAATTTAATAATATAGGCAAACTTCTCCACAGAAGACTCTGATACTCTTGGGAGGAGGAAAAGTCAAAGCAGCGTGAGAGCTCTGCTGGATCACTGACAGCCTACAGGAATGTGCTGCTTTGAAAATCAGTTCTTTATCAAAAGGTTTGCAGGCATATATTGCCTGCAAAAGCTGAAATGGAAATGCATTTTTTGTTTCATCATGCTACACACAGTAATCAGGAGTGGAACAATTTAGTCTGATGAGAGTTTTCATTCATTTTCTTTTAGGGAAAAAGGAAAATCTGAAAAGCTTTTTGTTTTTCAGTACTTGCCTTGTTCCACCACTTTAATGAACAGCTTTCACCCGCTCTCTCAACTGCCACTTGCACACTTTCTAAAGCACAGGAATATTAGTTCTACATACAAAAGGGAAGAGGTGTTTCATAAATAAGGAAAAGCAGGAGTTCACTTTTACTGCAGTCATTTGTCACAGAAAGGGCAGGGTGAGTGAACAAGATCTTTGTTTAGTGGCATTTTTAATACCCTCGAAATACTCTAATATTCTGTATTACCGGTCTCTGCTTAAGAACTGTCTCTTGCTGCATCTACAGAGAAATCTGCAGCAGTGAACTAGGAAGCATACACACATTACATGCCATATTAAAGCTATGAAGAAGAAGAGATCTAGGCATATTTTCTCCAAGCTTTCATGCTTTCTTCTTGCTCTTTTTCAACAAACCTATAACATTCAACTCCCTTACTGTGTCCTCGGTGTCCTACATAAGGATCTTTCTGAAAAAATGAAAGGTTTTCAGACCTGATGCAACTCTTACCTGGGTAATGGGACTCTGCCCATACAGTTTAATAGCAGCCAGGTTGCACCCCAAGGACTTGATGTGGCAGACTCCAGAGCACATGCTGTGATCACCAAGTAGCCTCATTTAGCAGAACAGGCAGCCCATAAGCTTCTCACCTCTCTCAGGAGCACACTGAGGCATTTCAAGTGATGCCATTATTGTAATGCTTCCAAAGTTACTCCATCATTCATCACTTTGAAAACCAAGTTAATTAAGTGACAATAGAAAGTGTTGTGCTGCAAAGGAAACAAAAGAAAAACATTTTCTTGCCTTGCGGTAATTGTTTTTTAAGCCTTGATCCTGCCAAAGTTTGTGCACCTGCTTAAGTATGTAACCAGTTCTGCTTCTGTTAGGTAATTCCTTCAGCCTGTGCCCAGTGACTCCAGCCATGGTGGTACTTCTTTCATGCTGAAGGTCCTGCATAAATGTTTGCAGCCTCCCTGTCATTGGATCTCAGCACTCTGGAGCATGAACAATGCCAGGGTCTGAGTAGGTTATTGTGGAACAGCCCTGAGCATCAAATCATGGTTAACTTCCCAGATGAGTAGGGAGCAGAAAACACCATGCTGGTTGAGAGAAGTGAGAGAGATTGGAGAGAATTGACAAAGGTTATCTTCAGCTGTATAAAAATTAAGCATCTAGACTTTTAAAGGCTTTCAAAATAGTCAATAGAAGGACATCAAGAATCTTATCTAAGAGGTCAAAGTGATGTATGTACTTTGGTCCACTAATGACAAATAGAGGCTGCAAAAGTAGTTTAGCTATGATATCCAGTATTTTTAGAGGATTAGATTTAGATGAGTTGAGTCCCACCCCTAGAGTTATGCTAAAGGGAATCTAAAAATGTGGCCTAAGTTTTTGCACACGGACAAGAATTGACACTATTGCTCCTCATTTATCTCTTGTGCCTGCAGCTGGCACCCAAGGCACCAGCCCACTGCCAATGACAGACACAACATAAGTGAGCAGTGACACTGATGTCTGACAAAGCCTCCCTTTATTGAACTTTTCATTAAAATATTTTTAATAAATTAATAAAACTAAGATTAGTAAAAATGAATCAAGCTCTTTCAAAGCAACTACACATACATAGAACAAACTCAAACATGGTAAAACCTGTCCTCTCGGTCTTTCAGATTCTGTTGCTCTGTTGCTGACAGGAAACCAATTAGAAGACTTCTAGAGCTGGCTATTTTGGGAGCAGTTGTCTCTGCAACACAAATACCTATTACTGTCCACAGAGGCCTTGGAACTGGATTAAGAAAGGGAAACTAGAATGAAATCAGGCTCTCTTGGGTTTCATGCTTATGATGAGCAAAAGTGAAAATAGAGAAACAAAAAATCAATCCCAACACTGGCAACATTCAGGACCTAAGTGACTGTGAGCTTGGCAGTAACATGGAATTCAGCTTCTTATTAATTTGCCCAGTCCCCAATATTGTATTGTAAGCCTGGAATCATTTAGATTATATCAATGGAGTAAAAGTAATATAAAATTATTGTAAGAACTTAATGCAGCCCAAAGCCTGTTAAAAAAAAAAAAAATCCTATCTTCAAGATTCCATTCCCCAGAGCTACTACTTTTTTTTTCTGTACAGAAAAAGGGTTTCCCCTTTAAATCTGAAAGAAAGGGGACTATTCATCAAAACAAAAAGCAGTTATTCAGTGTTTCATATACTGACAACATTCATCCTCAGGAAGTCTTTGTCGATTGTGCCTCGCATGTATAGTAATAAAGTAAAAGAAACACAAAACTGTGGTGTCTCCATATCCTATGGATGACATGAGACTGTTGTCCCATTATGTTTAAACAATGCACCACCACTCATGGAGAGTCTCCCCAACAACAGTGACCAGTTACCAGAGGTCAACCAATCTCTTTAGCCAATTAAAAATAGCATTTCTAGACACTGCTTCATTCAGATATTGTTTCTGATCTAAAGACTAATGTATGATAGAAAATAAGGCAAATAAAATATTATATTACATTGACATAACTTATGTAAACAGCAATTAACTCCTCAGTGCAGATTCTGGGTTGGGTTTTTGTTTCAGTTCAAGTAGTATACAGTTAGATTTGCATGTAATCTATCTGAGTGCTTCAGCTAATTTAAAAAGTGTTCAGAGTATTAATATGTATGTGTGCATACAGATTGAGAGCTTTATAAACATATGTTTAAGTACATATACACATGCATATAAGTAACAGCCTGAAATTACAGGCATATGAAGTCCTTAAATTAAAAAAAACCTGAATCGTTGTAATGCAGTACAGATAACAGACATGAAATTCAAAGAAGCAAAACTTATTTCTTACTTCAATTTAGTATTTTTAGTACTAATTTTATAAATAGTAAATCTGAGCTATAATGGAGCTCACTAATTTTTACCTACCCACTAGAGACCCTTACAGTAAAAACAAAAATGAACTTAGCTGCCTATTAGAGTAAAAAATAACCTGCTGCAGTCAGCAGGACAAAGGGATGATAAAACACAGCTGGTACCCCAGGGTCCCTGCCGATTCTGGCTCTGCACCACTAATAGACTACACTCAGCCTTGGGCTGCTGTGGCTCATGTAAGGCACAAACAATAGCTGGGATTCTGGTAGCACCAACAAACAATCTGAGCTTTAGCCTTCATGTTTAACAGTTTTACAAAGCCATTCTCCTTTTACATCCTTGATCGGTCTGAGACTGATACCTGGTGCTCTTCTACTGTTTCTTATTGTTTTCTCTTTCTACTGCTTTTTCTTATGCTTTAGTGTCACACTAACCATACTTTTTTTTCCATTTTTTTTCTAGACAATTTCTTTTGCAGCACTGAGTTTTGCAACAGTCATTCCCCAAAGCCACAAATTCATGTTCTTTTTTCTGCAGAGCTGTCATTTAATTTGATATGGCACTTTTCATGTTCTTTGACCTCCCTCTTCTCTGGAAAATTTAATAATTTTTGCCACCATAACTCTTGTAATCAGTTGTGTAGGACTTCTTAATTTCCACATATTTATTTCCTGATATTAAAGAACATTTTACAGTTATATTTTGTTAAATTCAAGTTTCAAGTTCAGAGCTGTAGTGTTACCTCAATGCTCCCCCTAGATCCCTCTCATTGTCAGGAAGCTGATCCAGGATGGAAGATTTTCTGCTAAAATTTCTCCTTCCTGTTTCTTATATATTGTAAAATAAGGGACCTATCCCAACTGTTTTCAGGATTATTTTTCTGTATGAACTGGACACATGTATCCATTTATTCCTAGGTATACAGATAATTAAATCACCTCAAACCACCTCCAGAACTCTGGTGATTTGAATACTCTCTAAAACAGGCTTGGGGACTTCTTGCTCTTATTCCACCTTTGTAACCTCTTCTATCAGTCCTCACCTCTGCCGTTAGGAGTTACCTGACATAATCTGTGACATCAGTAAGTGTAACACCACTATGCCATATCTCAGCAACACCCACTAGACTGGCAGAGCACAGTTCCTGCCTGGTTCAGCTGCATCAGGAAGGTCAGGAATAACCTCAGGCACTCAGAGTCACTCAGTTGTTTCCTATCATCTTCTGTTTGTACACGAGTACTGCAGATGTGAGGGGGGAAAATAAACCCTTAAAGCAAATTGGGGCATTCAGAGGAACAATGTGAGTTGGTTTAAACTGGCTCTGTGTTTTTATTTTCCGGCAAGATCAATCTGATGAGTAACTTTAAAAATAGATAAATAAACCATGATTCTGCCTGGCAGTATGTGTTCTAAATGCTACAAAATCTAAGAGGTCCTTCTGTTGCCTTCCTGCTGGCTCAGAAAAAGGTGAGGACCTGAGGAATGCTGTTCCCAGAAGGCTGCTCGCATTGACGGAGAGGCTGATAGGACCCACATGCTGGTTTGGCTTCACACAGGAGCAGAAACAGGGAAAAACCAATGTTCTTCCAAGGGGAAAGGAGTCACTTTAGTTAAAAAAAAAAATAAAAATCTGAACATAGAAAATAGGAGTTTTTTGTGGCCAGAATGAGAAACCAGCAGAGCATAGGAGCAGACAGCGGGTGGCAAGCATTCTATGGAATCCAGCCCTCATTTCCAGTGCAGCTTTTTGCCTGAACACTTCTTTGTAAGGTGCCTGAATTCAGTGTGACTGAGTCATACTGAGCTGAATGCAAACTTGGCTCTGTAAGAGTTAAAAAAAAAAAAAAGGCCACATGTTTCTACAAAGCCATTAAAAGTATCCTGTCGAGTAACCCGGTGTGCTCCTTGCTGCCCTGGATATCTTGCTGCTGTGGCTGCCAGAGAGGGAAAGAATCCTGATCTGTCCCATGGCCAAACCACAAAGAATTAAACCTTTTGTCTTGAGAGCCTTTCACCTTCTCAGGGTGCTCTGAAAATCTGGAGGCAAATCAGAAATCACCTTAAGAGAAATTTCCTGATGGTGTGTTACCTCTCCTGAAGATGCTCCTGTTCACAGCCTGCCTCAAAGGGAAAATGCTGGAGGACAGTACTGGGCTGAAAGCTTCTAATGTCGGTTGTGGGATGTAGTCTCAACGTGGTCTCCAACCCCAGCAATAACAAAACTCGGGAGAGAGTACTGCTCTTCTGAAAAATGACAATCAGTCTCACATGTTAACAGTGGGTTATGCTGCCATTAAGGCTATAAATGACATGAAGTTTTGTGCTCCAGGGCATAAACCAGCCTCTCTGGCAGCCTTGGCAGCAGTGGAAACTTAGCAAATAAGATGATTGTAACGTGATTGTCCACTGTGGGGGTCTGTGTGTCCTTTTCTGAAGCATTTGATGCTGGCCACTGTTGGAGACAGGATATCACATTGGCTGGACTACTAATCTGATTTAGTATAACAGACCTTTTATTCCTATTAAGTACATCTCAGTACAGCATCAGCTTTCAACTAGTACTGACGGCCATGAAACACTTAATCCACAGCTCAGTCTACTTGAAGATACCTGGCACAATTCTTCTCTAAGGGAATACAGAATGGCCAAATTCTACTTGTCTCATGTCATATTTTTCAAATAAGGAATGAAATATTAGTTGTATACTTCATCAATTTCCCCCATAAATTGCCAAAGTAATAATGATGAATGATTTTGTTCCTGGATGTCCAAATTCAAATGACAGTTCTGCAAAGGAGACTTAATGGAAATAAGATTTGTGCATCTGAGTACAGGATTAGACCCCGAAAACAGAATGGCCTTTTAAGCTTCCTATGTTACTAGCATTCCTCTTGAACAGCATTTTCCCTTTTTTAACTTGATCTTTGGATGTGGAAAAGATTTGTTTTCAGATGTGTATGCCTGTTGCACTTGCTTGGGATTTATATGCAAGCTGATCGCAGACTCAGCCTGTGGTTATGCTTTTGCAGGGTCCCTTGTTCCAGGCAACCACTGCTGACCACAACTCTCATTTCCTCTCTCTGCAAATGTGAAATGAATACTATCATAACAGCATTTCTTTATACATGCCAGAGAGAAAAGATCATTTTTCTGTTTTATATTTGACCACCCTCATTTCAAGTATATGACCTCGCCTCTACGAAACCGATAGGGTAAAACCCTGTCATATGTAGTGCAACTTCTACCAGGATCATCGTTCAACACCTCTTCTTATTTATTTGCCCATCACACAATCACTCTGAAATGATCTCCAGCATGTACCAGTTGTACTAGATCCTCCATTCATTTGTGTTTGGTCATCACAGATAAGAGCAAGGGGAAAAAACAATCATTCGAATATTACATAAATATCAGCTGTTGGGCAAACCCAGACTTATGAACCTTTCAGAGCAGGACACAATATGTACTTATACAGTACTCTTGTCAGCAGTCATAACTGCTAAAAAGGTAATTGGCATCTCTTGGTCAGTACAGTTGTGTATCAAAGAGAGGAGCTGATTCTCATTTATACAACACTTGGCAGAAAAGTTGACTAAGTCGACTGCATATACAAAGCAGAAGAAACTCAAAGTAGTCAGGACTCCTGACCCCTCCTGTATTCCACTGCTTCACCAACACATGTTCCTTCCTCTTAATGCACTGCTAAAATAGAGGCAAAAAAGCAAAACCCATAGAATCACGGTGGTTTCTTTCCTGTGGTTATGCCCTTTGGATGTGTTTATCATTACATGCCACAGAAGAGTTCCTCCATCTGAACATTAGAAAGAACCATCTCCAGTGCAGCAGATGTGCCCTGCTGCTGCCTGCTTGCCTTGCTGACCCCTCATCCAGTTTGCCTGTTGCTGTCCTTACTTGCCTGACTTGCTTGGGCACATGGACTTCTTGATGTTCAGTGGAAGGGTATTTCCACATAATCTTTGGCAATCCACCATTTGAGCTGCAAAGGATTACAAAGCCCCGCTGTCTGCATTGCCTGCTTCTAGCAAGGGAGGTGGGAAGGGCCACACACCTCAGCAGTCACAGTGGCCGAGGACATAATTGCGCTGCCACCAATTCCAGTTTACATCAGGAGACAGCTGTGATGTGCGGTGCCTGTAAAGCAGTTGTGGTGCCTGTTCTCTTGCCCCTACTATAAGAGTGCTAGTGGGAAAGGTATGGGCAGAGCATTTCCTAGATTACCTGGATCCTCTCGAGGCACCTGTACAGGGCTGCTGTCTGAGAGGAGTGAAAGGCTGGTCTGCAGGATGGCCTTGGTGCATATCTTATGATCCTGATTAAATTTAAGCTGTTGTATGTAAGTTTCTTGGTTTTTCTTTTTTTTTGTTTGATTGTTTTTTCAGGGAAAAGCCCACATTAGTAAGGTTCTAAGTGTAAAGTCTACTAAAGCAAGATCTTTTACAGTTCCTTAGTCTGTCACAGATTCAATCAGAAAGTCACAGATACCCAAGAATGCATAATGTTTGAAATAGAGAGCCATATTTCAAGTCTCATCTCTTTGACTCTCCTCTTGTCCTTTCTCTGTCCCTCAAGGATACCCAGTCAGGGAGAGAGTAAGCGGTGCTTCAACAACTTACTATTACTCCCACAGACACAAGACCTTTTATCCTGTTGGTGTCTAGAAGCCTGGGGCTGTCACTGACTCCCAAAAATGTACTATCTAAGCAAATTTGGCTGGCAAGAGAGGGAGTGACATGCTTAAAGTCACTCAATGTGGCAGTACAGATTCCTCAGAGAGATCATGCTTGTAGGGCCACTTCTGTTGGCCCCCAACTCTTTTCCCAGGCATCAAACAGATCTATCTTCTGAAGTCAGAAGTTTTGAGCTATTTTGGGGCAGAGTACAAAGTAAAGAATTATAACCCCTGCAGGTGACAGTGTCTTGCTAGGGGTTGCCTTTGCAGTATGAAGTCCTACAGAGCAAAGGCAGACTCGAACCTTTAGAATTAAAGGGAACAACTCTGTCTTAATTTCCTGTGGTTTTACATGAGATTTGTCCACAAAGGAACCATCTGTCACCATCTGCTTCATTTTCTTGATTTATTTTTTTTTTTCTTGGACAGTTTCACAGTCTTGGTATGTGAATGTGCCTATCCACACCCCTCTCAAAGGCCAACTCATTTCTTCAGCAGACATGTGCCTTGTGTGGATTTTTTTTTTTGTATTTTTGAGCTGCAGTGCACTTTTCATCAGACACTGTCTTTCATTGTTGAATGCTGGTCTCCAGGAGCTGCCTGGAATAAAGGATAAAACACCAGTTGCACACACAGTTTCTGATAACTTGGGTCCATAACAAAATGCAGAGCTCTTCAGGAAGCAAGGCAGCTTTTGAAGGGGCATTTGACATGATGAGGGAGTTCCCTTTCTCAGAGTGCAGGTGGCAGTTATTGTTTGCACTGTGAATCTTACAGAAGCTTTTTTCCATTGTTAAAACTACAGAGTTTGGAAAAAAAAGAAACAAAAAAATTAAATAATTAAAATAATTTTAAAAAACCAAACTCAAGAAAAACCTAGAGAACAATGTGAGAATGAGAAATAAAAAATGTGATGTACAGGCCCAGACTTGAAGATCTGGGGTGCAAAACAATTAAAACAGTAACATGAAAATGTAGCATATCTACAGGGAATTTATAGAGGGACTCTTGTCAGGAACTGTAATGATAGGACAACAGGTAATAGGACAAGGAGTAATGGGTACAAACATAATGAGAGAAAATACAGATATTAGGAAGAAATTCTTTAACCAGAGGGCAGTGAAACACTGGAAAATGTTTCTCAGGCAGGTTGTGGATGCCCCAATCCTGGCAGTGTTCAAGGCCAGGTTGGATAAGGCCTTAAGCAACATAGTCTAGTGGCAGGGTTAGGACTAGATGATCTTTGAGCTCCATTCCAAATCCTTATCATCTATGCTAATTACTTTTTTTTTGTTTGGTTTTTTGTTTTGTTTTGTTTGTTTTTATTGGAAGCTGTCCAAGAGGACAGCGCGGGCCCACCCGCCGGGAACGGCACTCGCTACGGAAGGCAGGGGCTGCGAGGGGAGCGCCAGAACGTCCCTGAGGGAGCCGCAGCGCCCGTGGGGGAAAAGCGCCGTTTCACGTGAAGCTCGGCGCGTCTCTGCTGCCCGGGAGGGAAGCGGCGCCGCCGGTGCCGCGGAGCCCCTCGGAGCCGCCCGGTCCGACGCTGTGGGAGCCCGGCGGGGCCGAGCGGCTCCCGCGGCGGGGCGGGCCGGGCCCGCGGAGGGCGGGTGGCTCCGCCCCGGCGGCGGTGGGCCCTGGCCGCCTACAAGCCCCATGGTGCCGCGCGGGGCGGCGGCGTGTGACGCGCCGGGAGCGGGGGTGGTGGAGGCGGCGGCGGAGGGTCCGTGTCTCCCCTGCCGCGTCCCCTCGCTCGGCTCGGCGGGCGCCATGTTGGCTTGAGCCGAAGATGACAGGGGGCGGCTGCGGGCGAGGATCGCGCTGAAGGAGCGGCACATCCGGCTCGCAGCGCGGCTCTCGGGGGGCGGCCGGAGCCGCCGGCGGACGAGGCGGGGGAGGGAGGGAGGGCGGACTGAGGCGGCGGCGGCGGCGATGCGAGCGGAGAGCTGAGGCTGCGGGAGGCGGCCGCCGTCGAACGCCCCCCGGCCCCCTCCGAGCGCCGCGGGGGAGGGCTCTCCCCTCCGAGCGCCCTCCCTCCCTCCCTTCCCTCCCCGGCCCGCGTCCCCGCCGGGCGCTGTTGGATGCCGCACACCGCCTAGGGGGGGCCGCAGCCCGGCGTCCTCCCCAGCGGCCCCGGGCCCACCCCGGCCCTCCCGCCTCCCTGCCCCGCCGCCCAGGGCAGGAGCCAGGTCCTGCCTGCGCGCCCGGGTCGCCTGCGCCGACTGAGGAGGTGACTTGGACGCACTATTATCCCGTGTGAATCATCCCGTCGTCATTTGTCGAGGCTGGGAGAGAAGGCAGAGGGCGAGAAGGGGGGAAAAAGCCCGCACGCAGCTCATGTGGCGGTGTAGTCCTGCTGCCTGGTCTACCTGGCACCGCTGGTGCTGCCGCCGCTGCCGCTGACAGGGATCTGCTGCCATCTCTGGTCTCCCGCTGGCTCCTCCGGTCCAGCCCGGCACCGCTGCCCCTGGATATTCGTGCTCCTCAGCCGGCCGCCTTCCCCACTACTTATCGGGCACCTCTTTCGCGTAGGGGACGTGGAAGCTGCTGCCTCCGATACTGACACCGGTTTTGCGTTTTGAAGATCTCCGGAGGGCTGCTCTTGGTGTTGCTGCTTTTTTTTTTTTTTTCCCTTTTTTTCTTTTTTTTTTTTAAAGTTGATTTTAAGCCATTTAGGGTAACATCAAAATGTCCAGCAGCGTTCCAGCTGATATGGTGAGTGTTGTACTGCTTATTTAATAGTTATATTACAGATTAACGTTTATTTCAGCCTGGTTTTGACAGACAACATGGAAAGAAGAGGGGCGTGGGAAGAAAAAAAAGGTCTTGGTTGCATATTTAAGGAACATAAAGTTCCCAGTTAATTACCTTCGCCCTCCTACTCCAGATGCTGGTTCTGCTTCGCTTTTTGGTGATGGAGTGGGAGATCTGCAGCGTCGCCTCCCGTGTAGCGAGGGAAGGGGGATGCCAGACTCCCTTACCTATGGCAGTCAGTACCTGAGTGATCACGCTTGGATCGTGTAGCACTGCTCTTCAGCTCCGTCAAGCATTTTTTGGGGGGAGATAAATACGAAGCAGAGTATTCGGGATTAATTGCTCGACCCATTTCTTTCATTCTTTTTTTTTTTTTTTTTCCTTTCTTTCTTTCTTTCTAAACCTCTTAAACTTGGTTTGTGTGTCTTGCCAACACTTTGTCTTCCGCTGTTGGTGGGAAGTTAATCTCTTCACTTGCTGCCGGCTCAAGAGCGAGAGAGAAATTTTCATGCGCTTTATTTTCATGGCGAGATCCTTTGTGCACTAGCTGCAATCTGGACATTTTTCAAGGGCACTCCTAGTACTTCTTATGGCGGACTGTAGTTCAGCTTGTATTGGATACTCGGCTCGGTACGTTTAAATCAGGAAGGTATAGCAGATCATGAGGAGATGGGCGAATCAGGTCTGCTAGGTAATCTTCCATTCAGCACGACTTTCTCCATTTGTATGTATTTCCATAAATCAGGATATATTTTCATAAGTCACTTAATTGGAAAAAACACCCACGAACTTGTAGCTGCAGTTTGGTGTGTTAATTCTTTATTCTTACAGCAGAATATTTTCACATATCTCCACATGGCTGTTCATATTTAAAGGTACTGTTTTTTACTCCCCAAAAGCAGAGGACTTGTCTATGCTTTTTTATTTTTTAAATTTCAGGATGAAGTTCTGTAGGTACAACCTGCCCCAGTAGTGAGAACAATAAAACCCAGTAGCCCTTGTTTAAGTCATTGATGTACAGTTAATTGGGATATGTATGGCAACTGGGCTGTTGAAATAATAGTATCTGTTTAGTTGCTTGCTTTCTGTATTTCCTTCACAGCTTTTGTACAGCACTCACAATGAGTGAATTTTGACCAAAAAAAAAAAAAAAAGAAGCAGAAACAGTAAGGTACAGAGGAGGATCAAACAGCAAGTTAAAAGCTTACAGGTTTTTTCTTTTCTTTCCCCTGCCTTTCTCAAATACTATAAGTAAATTTTGCCTCCCCTGGATGAAAAGTGGTGAAAGGATTTAAACTCAGAGGCAATAAGCTCCCCAGCTATCAGTTTTCACATGTTTCTTTTTAGTGTGTGTCTCTCTGTGACTATTGGAGCCTTTTGAACCCCCTTCTCTCCTGCACGTGGCTGTCTAGCGTTATATCACAGAAATCCTCGCCTGGGCCGTGGAGGATTAGGTGCAAATCTCAGTGCTGCTTTTTAAGTTGCCTGGAGGAGTCCCTTGACTGTGACATGAAACACACTCCTCCTCCCTGTCACCCTGGGCTGAGCTGCCACCTCCGTGCTCCTCCTAGGGCCTGCCTGCCTGGGAGTCCCACTGCTGCCGCTAGGCTTGTAACGCTTGACATTTGCTACAAAGTTCACAGATTTTAAGATAGGCAAAATACAATTTTTTCTATGAAAACTATTTCCTTGTGTTGTTACAGTGTAATGAGAATACCACTGCTGGGGTTAGCTGGGCCTAGTGCTGCTCTGTTTATTCAAATCAGGAAGAAACTTGTTATACATAGTGATGTTTAAATACTGAGTCATTACAAAAACATTTGAATGGAGATGTTACCAATGTTGGTAGAATTAACTAAATAAATAGATATTTTCTGGCCTGTCATGGCATCATTTTTCTCTTAGTTTCTGCATTATTAGATGCAGTTTCTCTCTGAAAGTTTGAAGTGTGCTGTAGAATTTCCATTTATTAATTACAACTAATAAATATTACTTTATGAAAAGATTGTTTGAAAACTCATTTTTGGTGTCTTTTTGTTGCCATCCTCCATATTTGAAAGGAGTTTGTTCAGGAAGGAAAATGGGATTGCCATTCCTTAGCTATTTGAAGAGAAGCCCTTACCAGGCTGTCACCATGTTTATATATGTTTTTATTTAGTGTAGGATTTTGCAGTTTGCATTTCTCTTAGCCACCCACTGTGTAATTTGCATTTGCAAAAAATTGATTTCCCATTTCTGTAGGAGCTGGCAGCAGTGTGATGGAGTGTCATTTTATGAAGACTCCATTATACTTAGTAAATCTGCTATGAATTACATAAGTATTATAATAATAATGTTTGAAACCCTTTATGTCAAATTCACGAACTAACCTGCTCATAATAATAATAATATAATAATTGCTGCTTCTTAAAAATGTGTTAATTTGTCTGCCTGTCCCACCTGTGAGAATGATCTGCTATGTATAAATTAATAGTAAATTATCTGATTTCCAGTAAGCTTTGGATTTCTGAGTAGACATAATTTGACCCAGTCTCCTGTTCTCTGACATTGAGTTCACTTGTTTCCAGAACTACTGCAGTTTTTACCAGCTAACCATTTCAACATCACTTCCTAAATAATTAACACAGTACTTTATCATTTGCATTCCACTAATAAATTGGATAGTGACACACCACATTCCCGGTGTTGTAAGTTTGTGGTGCATTATTCCTTAGCAATGTTTCCTTATTGCTTAGCATTATTCCTTAAGCAATGGCTTAAAACTCCACTCCTGGAATTAAACCTGCTAATACTGACCTCTCTACCTGAATAGTTTCATTAACTTTATTAGGACTAGATGTGTCTGGGGCAGTTCTTGAAGACTAAACTGCATATCTAGAACCTAATTTTGCTCAATTTTTCACATATGCACTGATGCCTGTAGTGGCAGCAGGCATCTCTGATTATGTTCAGTAATTTAATCAGGTAATTTATCAATTTTACCATTTGGTGTCAGCTAGAGTTTGACTGTGAATAACAGCAGGGCTGTTTGCAAGTTATATTTCTTTTGTAATGATAAATAGACATGCAGTGGTTTATGGACTTGTGAAATTAATCACACTGGCTTTTTGAGTGGACCAAATGAAAATGGTTTGATATTTATTTAAACACTCTAGCTGACAATTTTAAAGCAAGCTATGAAAAACTAATGCTCAGTCAAGAAGTTCTTACTCAACTGAACAATCCCTTTTATTTTAGTGGAGTTTTCATCAGAATCTGGGAAGCTTTCTCTCTGTATTCTGTGTGCCTGTGATACTTCTCCTTATAGTTAGAATTCTTCAGGGATTTTAGGAGTCCACAGAAAGCCACCTGCATGACTAAAAAGTATTAATGGTGTCCACTGTTTCCTATAGTCTGTGTGTTTTATATCAGTATGAAAAGGCTTTCCCATCACTTTCTTTCTAGTTAGTTCTTTGCGTGCCTTCTAGGAGATCCAATTCTTTTTCTGTTTGAGCAGTAACAGAGGGTGATGTTTTTGGCTCATGGTGGGGTTTTTATTGTTGGTTTGTTTTCTTGTTTGGGTTTTTCTGCATTTGGTAAACAGCAAAGTGTTGGAATCTACTAAACTATTAAAGGTTTTAATTTTAATATGCACGGCACTTCAACCATATGCTATACTTAAGAGATGTAGGTGGTTTGGGAGAGATTATTTTTAAGAAAACTGAATGTTTGGTGCGCAACATTTGCAGACATAGAAGAGCATGGAGTATATGGTCTAAAACAGTTATATGTGGTCAATGTTAAAAAGGGGCAGTAGGTGGAAGAAGAATAACAAATAGAAACCCTGCTCAGTTCACTCCTTGTTAGAGTTAACATCTTTAGTGGAAATCTGTGCATCTTCTTCTTTAGGAAATTTAATATAGAATGTTGATGAATAGTTGAACATATATAAAGACTTCCTTCTTAATACATATTAATGGAGGCTAACAGTGGAAAAGGATGGACAGAAACTGATGCTACATCAGTAAGGGAATTTTGGCATCCAAGAATAAAGTTCAGATACTTAAAGGAGTAGTTGGTTGTATGGCAACTGAGTTTAGTTGTCCATCATTCAGTTTGAAAAATTATTTCATTTAAGACTAATAGGTGCAGTAGCATTATAATACAGTTGGAACGTAGAAAATAATTTGTTCACTATAGCATTTTAATGTATCAGAACAAAATGTGAGAAGTCCTGCATCTCTGCTCTTCTGTTTTAACTGTTTTTTTTTTCCTTCAATGGATTCTTTTTGTAGTTTTGAAAATTATTGTATTCCTAGTAGCCTTTGTTTTTATAGCAATAGAAATATGATTATTTCTCTCTATTTTTGTATCACCCACATGTTGAAAGTTCTAATTCATTACATTCTCTAATAAAAATAGCTAATTGAGTTTTTCTGTATGGGTATTTTTTCCTTCCCTTTTTTTATTTTTTTTTTCACAATTGTTTGCTGATTGTAACAGAAATTAGTAGCCTATCTTTTGCCATTCTCGTTTGTTTTGGGTTTGTCCTTCTCCTCTTGGAGAAGGAATTGGAAGTGGGATATGTGTTAGAAAAAAGAGCTTGAAGAAGCTTCTTTCGGACTCCTTATCTTGATTTTAATTAATATTGAGCCAATATATGAGCCAGTTGAGCCTTTGTAGCATATTGCAGTGGTGCTTGTAATGAAATGAAGAACCTTTCTCTGTTGTCTGAAGCAGTGGCCAGGGATAAACTTGCTAAAGCTCATCCTTGGTGTGTATATATTTGGGTATGTTCCAAAATTATTTGTCTTTATCATTTTTCCCACCCACCTTTTTTTTTTGTTTCGCAGATTAAAAATGTATCTAAGAACCAAAAAGAAACATCTTAGCAACCACTGATATTTTTAGATACGGCACTGTAGGAGAAACTTTGTAACATACTAATACATCTGACATATTCTGAAACAATGTTTGCATGACTGTCATCTCATTTTCTTTGGGGATGAGCAGCTGTAACCTGTGGTTGGATTGATCCTTACTCTGGGCTGTGGTGCAGCTCTATACTACGGATGGAAGTGTAAGCTGATGATATAAACTGTTCCTTCCTTCCTGCCACCCACCCTTGTTGTTGTCATTACCTGAACTGGTTTCTTTCTGCTTTTGTTGTGTAACTTCATGAAATACTGGAGGGGATAGATACTGAAGGAGATTAAGGAGATTCCCACTTTGGGAATGCTGGGAAGTAGCTGCTGGCAGGTTCCAGCAGAACTGAGAGGCAAAAAACAAATGCTGAGTATATGTGAGTGTAGGAAAACGATCATATCTACAGAAGGAATGCCCAATTCTGCATGTTAAAAAATTAGCAGACATCATCTGGTAACTGGACAGGTCAGTCAGGGCCTGACTGGTAACAACTTTTACCTCTCTGATGTGGAATAAGGAACAATGTCAGGTATCTGTAGTCCGTGTTTCACCATGACTGCTTTGTGCGTATCTAATCCTAAACTTTCGATCGTTCAAAGCCTATATCTCATTCCCTTGGTTTGGCTTAAGGCTGTGGCAGGAACTTAGGCTGTCTGAATGTGGTCCTTACAGCGGTCTTGGTAAGAAATACTTTCATGATACTATGAACAAAATGACTAAAGGCATGCTTTACTGCTTTTTTTTAGTTGAGAGTTCCTCCTAGGTATAACTTTTGTGAATGTTGAAAGCCATGGAAATGGTATTTGTAATCAGTGGGATTTACTTGTTTTATACTTCTGGTCAGTCAGCTTTGTTACTCAGTAAAACTCAGAATGTAAACTTTTGGAGATGTCTCTATATCTGCTTATGTAATAGTGAGCAGAATGGAGACTCTCAGTTCTAGCACTCAGCCTGCGAGTGCTACACTAGCTTGCAGGAATCCAGAAATAAGTAGAATGTGACTAATCATTCTTGTGGTTTTATGTAAAAGAGATAATTCAGTTAATTTTCAGTCTCTTCCGAGTACAGTATTAGATCCACTAGGTTGGTTATTTCTTATTCTGAATATAGTGAAAGACATTGCTGCTGATCAGTATTCTTTTTCACATTGAGTCTGTTTTTCCAGCAATTAATTGAGCCTACTAAAGTAGCAAGCCTTTCCTGACACAATTTTGCATGGGTAAACTTTAGCTCATTGTGATTATTAAAGGAATATGACTGTGTTGTTTTCATTTTAAAAACATTGGAAAATGAGCAGCATGTCAATGCGCTTCAATATCTGAAAAGAAATTTGAAGTGGGAGAAAAGTTGCTCTAAAAGCTTTCTAACAATGTAGATAAACTATTTAGGAGGTCTGTTGAGTTTTGAGAGCAATACTTAAAGAAAAAGTTAAGACCTTTTTATTTGTAGGTTTGCTGAGCCTGAGAAGTATAGTTCTGCAGAAATACTTAAATGTTGCAGCTGACAGCTCTTATATATTTGTGGAAATTTGGTGTATTTTGTGGTCACTAACTGGGATTGTGTTTAGCTCCTTGACAGAGGATAAATTTATTGCTGCTTGTATACCATCCACAGTGAAGACTTTCTCTCAATTTGTAGTAAGACTCTGCATGTATGGTAAAATGTGATTAAAAAAAAAAGTACATTTTCAACAGATAGAAACTTCGTGTAAAATAAAGATTTGTCAGATTGCACATCTCTGACACTGCCATCAGCGTCTTGGAGTTTATTTCTTACTTTCTGTAAAGAAATTTGAAAATAGCTTGCCAGTGACAGGATTAAATTTGTGGGTTTGTTTTGGTTTGGCTGCTTACTTAAAATTATTTGAGAGATTCATTTTAGAGTTAAATGGAAGTCTTGTGGCAGAGTTTAGCTGAGACTTTATTCCATGACACTGTTGCTTACACTGTTATTGTAAGCAAGAAACTCCTTGAGTTTTATGTATCCCATAGAAATTGGCCAAGTAAAATGAGAGATTCTGTCTGGGAGTTCGGTAGGTTTGTTTTACTACTAACAAGAAATCTGTGCCTTGGTGGGATGGAGATGCCAAAATGATACTTGATGTTCACACAAGGAATACAAACTGGAATTTTTTGTGTTGGTGTCTACCTGCTGTGATGGTTTCAGCCTCTCTCAGGGCTGGTATGATTTATGTCAAGGGCTTGGACCACTGCTGAGGAACAAAGGTGATCTTATCCTGGGGTGCTTTTTAGCTGCAGCTGAGGGTCTGGATTTTAGTCTGTGACTCTATGGACAGTTTGGATGGAAATGAAAGCTAAGCTCCTTTTCTTTTTTTTTTTTTTTAAGGTAGTCCTGAGTTCTTCTGTAAGCTCTTCTGTGGTCTTCATTATGCAATATTAACTGTTTTATGTTGCATAAGAAATTATCTCCAGCATTTGATGAAAATGGGATACCAATTTCAAAATAAACAAAAGGAAGCTATGTGTGTTCTTCTCTGAGACTGAAAAGAACAGTGTATTTCATCTCAAAAAGAACAGTACTTCACAGCCATATACTGTAGCATTGGTTGGTATCTCCTCAGCAAAATTGTGATGTTGTAATGCTCTGTGGTTTGGCAGAGATCCACATCATCATAATCTGTTTTTGATACTTAATATATGCTCTAGATGGTACTACCTAATCTGTCCCCAGAATCTGACATATGTTTTTAATATAGAGAAATAATGGAATAGTGATAAAATAGTGAAGTGCAGTGCTAGTCAAAAATCTTTCGTAGCTGAGGTTGTAAATTCAGGATTCTCTTCTTGAAAGTAGATTAGTGCCAATCTATATGTGAATATTTGTGGCATATACTATTAAGTCTCAGAAAACTTACTATAAATTACATTACTCTGAAATAGTTCTTCTAAAATAGCATTTCTTTTCAGCATATCTTTGAAGATTAAATATTGCGCAAGTGTTTTTAGGCATGCTTACCTTTTATATGCTATAAGAGAGTAACTAAAAGCCTTTGTGTGCTTTTAAAGTCTGGAATACCTGGTTGCAGTATTTTCTTTTATTTATAGAATTCTTATTTGAATGGGCAGTAACATCAAAATAAACTTAATTTTTGAAATAGTGCTTGGTGGTTGTATTTGATGCACAACACATTACTTAGGGCATATTACATGTGAATATTTATGTCATTTTGCCTGTGAATTTATTTTTAATCTGTTCATCATAACAGTTGTGTGGTGTGACAGCGAAAACTTAGCTCTCACTTCTGAATCCGGGTTATTGATCTGTGATGCAAACAAACTCTATCAGACTTGCAAGTTTTAGTGATTTATCCTTTGCATACTTGTATAGGTATTTTTTGGTAATAAACCCCGAATATGCATAAAGCTTTATTAAAACATTTTACATATGGGGAATAAATCCACATTTGCTAAGTCCATGTGATTCAGTGGTAATGATGTTAATATGAAGTCCCAAAACAAAATTAGTAACTTCCTTAATAAGTAATAAAAAGTAATTAGTACTTAATAAGTAACCATATTACAGCACATAAGTGGAGTAATGTTTGACATGAATATTTAAAGATTTTGTACCAAAATGTGCCGTAATGTATATGCTTCATGCTGTGGATTTCCAAGAAAAGGTGTTTTAGAGACCACCTGTATAATTTAAAGACATGGTAAGTATTTTTTGAAAGGTCAACCCTATGCAAGTTCATTTTAATCTCAAGAAAGTAGCAAGGAAAGCTTTTATCTCAAAAAAAAGAGATTATGCTAGTGGTCATTTCTAGTGTTCTAGACATAAGACTGAGATTTTTGAGTGCAATAGGTTAGGTCTGGCGCTGAGACAACAGTTTGTTACTGAGATATTTGACTTTGTTTTGAGGATCTTATTTTCTTAACTAATGACAAGATAGCTAGGAGCTCTTAATAAAGACAAAGTGCAATTGGGTTTGATTTCTGTCTGCTTAATGCATCTGGCTAATATATTTCTGGATAAATCAGGATTTCATATAAGTCTCCAAATGGATAATTTTTTTTTTTTTTTCAAATTGCATATGTTTGGAATTATTTGGAGGTTCAAAATAGCCATCGTAGTGGGTGGAATGCTTGGTAAACTGAGCAAGGTTGTGATGAGACCTCTGGTGAAAGTGGCAGCAGGTATTTGCAAAATTGTTTTAATTTGGAGAGGATCACTTTTGAATTGTTTCTTCTCACTAGGAAGGGAGAAGGTGGTTCAAGGGATAGCCAGGGAAATCCCTACGGAGGGCTGCAGTGCAGTTGCTCAATACTTGTTCCAGCATTCTCATGCAGGCACTTGATGATCCCAGCATATGTGCTCCTTGCACTTAACTGCAGGAGTAAGGAGTGGAAAGTTTTTAAGGGTGAACTTTTGGTGGGGGTGGACTCCAGAAGTGCAGCTGTAACTGTCCCTGAATTAACTACGAAGACTGAAATATCTCTCTGCAAAGAGCTTGGCATTAAGCTTAGATTGTCTTTCAGTGCAGATTTTATGGCTTTCAATTTTATCTTGTCTGTTTGGCTGCTGTGAGTGTGGTGTATATACCATTGTGCTATATCATACAGGGAAACCCCATATTGGGGGAACTCCCTTCACTTGTTAAATCAAGTACAACTGGTCCTAAATATCTGACTGTTCAACAATATTTATCTATCCTGTGGTGTAAATGCTTAATTGTCTCTCTTCTTCCAGAATCATGTGCTTTTGCCCCTCCCCTTATTCAGCGCTTCCTCATTGTTCAGAGACTGGATCGGTGTCTTACCTTCCTTCATTGTTCAAACTTTTCTTGGAAGATAGAGCTTAATCTTCAGCCTTCCTGTGACACTAGTCTTCTTAACAAGTACTTAATAAAAATCCATCTATTTTTTTGGGAAGAAGGTTATTATATATCAAAAATGGTGTATGTTGTGGAAATGTAGTTTCACTCAAATATACTCTTATGCTAGATAACTGCAGCAGAGCTGCAGGGAATAAAATCTTACAGTTTGAATTTGAGTGAGTCAAACAAAATTCAAACAAGATCAAGACTTTCTTGTGTTTTTTTGTGGTTTGTTTTTAAAATGACATTTCTTATTTTAGTCAAATTCTGTTGAAATTTCTCAAGCCAGTTTTGCTCTGGTGCATCTTCTGTGCCTGTCAGTCTTGGTTGTCCAGAGCATAACTTTACTAGCATTTCAGTTAAGCCAGTATGCTCTGTGCTGATGTGAAGGGTTTATTTCAAAGGACTTGTGGACAGCGAGTTAATTAAAATCAGGCAAAAGACAATACAATATTTACACATAGAGAAATGCTCCCAAGAACATTTGGAGAAAGGTTGTAACTGTATTTGTTAATGAGTTGTAAAAAGCAAGTTTTGAGGCTAATGCATATGGGAAGCTGGTTTTTAGGCTTATGTTAGTATTTCTTTCCACTCCCTACTATTTGAGAATCATGTGGTTTTGTTGATGTGTTTTTGTTGATCTTTTAATAAAGTAGTAATTCTGAGCTCTTGATTGTCAAATATTGATTTAATATATCTGTCAATTTTCATGTTCCTACTTTTTAAATAGCATTCCCTCAGTTTAAATCTGGAACAATCTCAGGAGAAGAAGATAAATCCGGAGTAGTTCCCAGTGTTCAAGGACATGGGGATTTAGTTTTATTCTTAAATTATCTCCTTTAAATTCTGTATTAACTTTTTTTTTTCAGGAAATGAAATGTAGGAAAGACAGCTTGCCCTAAGCATAGAGCACAGAATGATTATCAGTCAGTGCCTTTATCTCCAAATGTGCTGCTTGGTAAGTTTCAAAGTCAGCTTTAAAAAAGCCCACAACCAACAGAGAAGCACCAAAGTGAATAATTCAGTGTGCTGAGTAGTGCCAGATAAGGCAGAGTGTAGGTAAATAGTTTGCTGCCTTTCGTACTTGATTCTGCTCCTACATGTCTGTCCTAACTTTGATGCTTAAATAAGTGTCCTAGGTTATTAATTTTATTTATAATGAACTTGTGGTTTGCAGGGGATTTTGTTCCCCTTTATTGTTCTCTGCAGGAAAGGAAAAAAAAAAAAGAAACTTCTTGTTTTATCTTGAAATTCTTAACATATAGAAATGAAGACCATTTGAAGTACAGTTTTGAAGTTGTTTTTTCTTTTCTTTGACTAGGTGCTGTTTTGCAGGAAATAGAAGATAGAGAATTATACTTGAATGAACACAGCATTTTCTGCTGTGTTTTGTATCACATCATAGTTTTTCTTGTAAAATCGCATTGTAGCATGTTCCAAAAAATGGAAACCCAGTGTTTAGGAAGACCCACAGCTCTTTGTTGTAGCAGTTTAAAATTTTCTGTGCAGAAATCACTTACTCAAAATCCAAAAATATAGTAGTCTTGTATTTTTGTCCTGTATAACTTTTGGATAAAGCCAGCAGTTATTTTGTGGGGCTCTGTTGGAAGGTGTATTGGCTAACCCCTCAGAGTGTCTGTAGAGCCATTGGGATAGGGAAGAGAAGTCTTTTGAATTATTTCAAAGTAGTTCTTGCTGGGTGGCTGGATAAGATGGTATTCACTTGTCAGTGCAGGCATTTTGGAGTAGTGTAGCAGTTTGTAGGATGGATGGTGGTAGAAGCTGAAAGGAGTTAAAGGGAAAGACAAATCATGATTACACAATCGTGTAGTGATAAAGGTACAGACACTGAACATATCAGTGTCAAAGCCATCAGGCTTATTTATGGACAGTAATTTGCTGTACAAGCACAATGGGCTGCAAGAAGCAGTTAAGGAATTCTAATGAATTTCTCTTACCATGCATAGGTTTTATTTGGAGAGATTAAATTCCATTTAATTAAGCTATTAGTGTGTCAAATGATAAGAGGTTTCTGATGAAGAACACCCTCCCTGTTCCTCTGCCTTCCAGACACAAACATATCCAAATCCATCACTTAATATTTGTATTTTCAGTATTGCTGCTGAGTGGAGATAGAAAAGCAGTGTGTGTTACTTTGCTGGATGGAAAAACTGTTGAGAAGTGTCCATGTAAACATTATCTCACCTTTTGGCAAAAGTAAATCTTACACAGGCTTTTCAGCAATAAAGCTTCAAACACATGATTCAGTTGCCTAAACATGGCATCCAGTGCCAGTGTGCACATGCCAGCATTCCCAGAATGGCCAAAAAGGGTAGGCAGCAATGACACATGAGCTGCAGGAGACCCATGCCCTGCAGGAGATGCAGCTGCTCTGGACAAAGGGAATATTTCATGACACCTGGAAATAGCACTAGATGTATATATTTAGATAATGCTTTTGAGCTGTTGGGGTTTTGTAAAGCCTTATTTCTCTTCCTTTTATATGGGTTTTTGATAGGTTGGCTTTTCCTAGCTTAAATTTATTAAGTAGTGTTTCAAAATCATTAAATGGTTCAATTTGCAGGTAATCACAGTTCTACCAGCTTTTTTACTTCCTACAGAAAGCTCTCACATCTACAGACATGAACACTCCAAAAGAAGGAAACTTTTCTGGGTTTCAAAATACATTGCTGCCATTTGAGTGTAGCAGATCTCCTAAGTACAGCAATATGGAAATATTGTACAGCTGCTTGTGATGGTAAAGTAAGTACAGTGTGGTTGCAGATGTTTGCCAAGTTTGATCCCATCTAAGCTGTTGCACACAGCCTGTTAAAAAGAAGATAAAGGAATTTTATATGTGTTATCACAGTAAATTTAAAAGTAATCTAAGTTATCAAACAAAATTGGGTTAATTTAATTTGGGGTAATTCTGAAGAATTTTAAAGAGCATCATCCATTCTCATCACAATCTGTTGTGTAAAGTTGGACTTGAATGGTCTGTTCTAAAAATGATACCAGAAATGTGCTGTGCTTTTGCTTAGGTGTATAATCACACCTGTGGAGCAGGAGAGATAGATCACTGCCTATACCAATGCTAGGTTGCTTTAATAACTGAATTTTTTATAATGGAATCTTGCAAAGATAGATATGGATTGGTTTGGTGGTTTTTGTATTAGATTAAAAAAAAGAGGCTTACTGCTTGAAGCTTGACAGGTCTCTCCTGACATTTGGCCTGAAATGTTTGCAAGATATTTCATATCCTCAGAGCAGAAATGAATATGAGTGGGTTGGAAAATTATGCTTACATAATTAAATAATGAGGATTCTTTGGCATTATGTAAGATATAAATGCAGGGAGATTTGTTATCATTGCCCTAGGAATTCAATGCAATTTCTCCAGTTGGATACTAGAGTAATTTCACACTTACATTTTGATGAATATATTTTCCATTTATATTTTGGAGGGCAGCTTTTGATATGTATGTACTGCTAAAGATTAACTTATAGATTGAGTGAAGCCTTTGTGGTGCGTTTCATATTATCACTTCTGTCTGAATTTAAGTTTTGAAACATTAGTTTTGTATATGTGGTGTTTTTTGTTGTGTTTTTGTTGTTGCTCGTTTTGGTTTGCTTTTTTAAGTTGAGGTAGAAATCTAGTGGTCATAAGTGAAGGAATAGAAGAGAATGATCTTTGTTATTTATAAAAAACAAATCTCTTTTTCCCCTGAAATCCTGTGATATAAGACAAAGATAACAGCCCTACTCTTTTCTCTGTAAAAATTGCATGTTGTTTCATGGCATGTAGAAAACAACTTGGTAGCTATATGTATGAGGGGAAAATTTCTATTATTTGTAATTTTTTTAAGCGATATAATGTATAGATACAAGAAAGTCACCCTAAACTCCTCACTTTTGTAAGCACAGATTCTTTTTCTCAGATAACAAATGTGAAATAGGATATAATCTATATATACACATGCACTCTGGTAAGTGCTTTGTTTTGTTTCATTTGAGAATTATTCTAAGGGTGTTTAAATATTATATCTTAATTATGTTAAAAATAATATTTAGAGACTGAAGCAAAGACCAATTTCATAACCTGTGTCACCATCTGTTAAATACACCAGAAGCTTATTTTTTTCTGGATGGGTTTAGCCAGCTGTCCATTTTATAATGTTGCCTGGATGGAGGCGTGCATTTAAGAATAACACAGTAGGCTTTCTGTGAGTTGACAAAAAGCTTTTTTATTTTCATCTGAAACTCCCTAGCTTGTCTGACACTTCCTTATATTTAGTCTCTGGCTGAGGAATGTATTTGAAACCTTTCCCCTGCTGCACTCCTCTGGTTTGTGCTTTCATCTTCTCCCACTGAGGTCCGGAGCTGCCGCACAGAAGGAGACGTGCCTTCGCAGCGACCCCTCTGCGAGGCATGTGGACGTCTTTGCTCACGGCAGCCAAAGTCCACTCTAATCCTATTGACATCCAGCCCACGTGGCGTTCACTTAATCTGTCCAGCGCTCTCCTTGCTTTGTCTGACCCTGTGAGATGATACAGCTTTCTGTAACTTTGTTTTCCTTTACATGAGTGTCTTGGGATGGTCATTCAGACCACTAGAGTTTGCTGAAATCATTTCTGGTTTTAAGTGTTGTCTTCACGATAAAAAGATCTGTTCTGTAATGGTGTCAGGGTGACCTGGCAGATTTTAGTGTTATGTTGTTTGTGTACTTGATTATAATTTATATAAGTGATGATGAGACAAGGAAAGAAGTCAGTATTTACAAAAGCCTAGGAAGAAGGTTATTGCAGGTCAGGTAATCATTCTATTCTGCTGCTCAATTTGTAGCAAAACAACCTCTCTTCAGGAAAAAATAATGAATTGTAGAAAATGGTTTAGAATTAAAAACTTTTTGTTGACTGCAATTTAGAGCTGGCTTTAAAACATAGTTTTAGAAGTTAATTTTCTGACTTCCACAGGACTTTTGCCTTTTTTAAATTGCATAATAATGACTTAGTAAAATTGGGCAGAAGTCAGTTGAAGAAGCTACCTGAGGCAATGCACTGTATTTTCTGATTTGGATTTCCCTGAAATAAATTGTGTGCTGTGTCTGATCACTCAGAGTGGCAAAGCTCCTTTCATTGGCTCACTCTGTTCAGTCAGGATGATACTGCTCTGCTGGGAAAGATGGGGGTCCTTGTTTGCTTATTCTTCATCACTGTGTTAGCTAGACATGTTTGTGCCCCTTAAAAGCATGGAACCTCTCAATTCAATGTTATGTATGAATACCCCAGTATATTCTTGCCCTGTCCAGCTTCATTTTTGATTTTCCCAGAACAGCAGCACTGTTTATGTTCAGCAGCTTGATGGAGTAGCATTTTGCTGTTTCTCCGAATTGTAGATATGCAAGTGAAATGAAAACAAGAATTTGTTGCTATTGTATGGAGTACATCTGGACTACTAATCAAGCTATGATATCAAAATACTTTAAATGCTTGGGGCTTTTTTATGCATATGTGAGTTGGATAAACTGAACTTTAGAATTAATTGCATCCAGTCTCTGCTGTTTGTACATGGTTTGCTTTGGCTTAACTTTATTGGCCCAGCTCATCAGAGGCTTATTCTAGGAAGATCAAGGACCTCAAATCTATGCTTTTAAAATCTCCTTTGCCCCAGCCCTTGTCTTCAAAATCTCACTGGAAGCTTTGTAGCTAAAACCAGAGTATATAAGATGATTGCAAAATGGTCCATTTATCTGTGTTCCTGGCAAGTGGACAGCCAAACCAAGCACCTCTGGAGATCATCTAGTCCAACCCCCCAGCCAAAGCAGGGTCACCTAGTGCAGGTTATACAGGAACACATTTGGGTGGATTTTGAACATCTTCACATGAACCAGTAGACAAAATTGTGCTGTAAGCTCTGTTTCCCTATCTACCTTCCCATCTAGTCATTATGTCTGTACACAATTAACCACGTAATACTTGCCCTCCACTGGCCACCATGTCCTTACAGTAGGACTTAGTTAGAGATCCTACTGCCTCAAGAGGAATTAGCCAGTGAGTGATTTGAGGGAGCAGTAATCTGCCAGAAATTCCCCAAAGCTTTTCCATAGGTCCAGCTTAAACCCACTGATTTGGTGATAGTAGGTCATTAGATCTGACCCCAGCAAAGGGGAGAGAGTGGGAGGATCCCTTTTATTGATAGCCTTTGTTACCTCACGAGAGGTAACAGAAAAAGACCAGCAAGATGAATGCTAGAGATCCAAGTCTGCTTACATTTATGTAACCACCACTGTTCTGAGACAATGCCAGTCTCCAAGTCGGATCATAGCCGTGAACACAGCTTAAAGGATTAGTTGTTTGTCAGGCAAAACAGAAGCACTCTTCTGATTTTTTTTTTTTTTTTTAATCTCATGAACTGAATATATTAACAGTGAAAGGCAGATGAATACCTAAATAATCTTCATTTTAGGTAGTTATTGCTATTGTAGACTTCTGATGGAATTGAATAACCCGAGAAGAGAATTTAGGAAATAAACTTCTTTCATTCTAATTCCTTTTTTATACAATATTTACACACTCTCTTCTCATATTCCTGGTGCCATATTCATCAGACATTAATCTCCCAACAGGTTCTGCTTTGGGAGAGCGGGGAGGAAGTCAGAGGAACAGTGAGGAATCTGTAGCAATAAAAGTCCATTGGTCTGAGAAAGGACTTTTAATACATTACAGTTTTAATAAAACTGTCATGTGCATATATGTGAGAGGCACTGGGGATGTCCACCTATTCCCGTAAAATGTTTTTTTGTTTGTTTATCCCTTCAGCTATCACTTGTAGTGAAGTGATAGTATAAAATGTTAAGGCAGAATAACAGATTGTTTTTTCTTTTTAACTCTTGGAGTCTTATAGAAAAGTTGTAAGTCAGAGTTTGTTATGCAGAGATACAGTTCTAGACTCATAATAAATAATTTTTCCAGATCTTACTAGCTGGGTTTAGTGGGCTTATTAGCTTGGCAGCTGAAGCTGCCAAACACAAACTTTGAAAGTCTATTCAGTTTACCAGTTTTTGATATATGCAATGTGTTTAATGCAAATGCTAAATAAGAGTAAGAAAATCTATATTTATAGATCATTGAGTCTTAAGATTAGAAGAGACCTCTGCAGCTGTGTAGCATAGCTAGCTGTGATGGTCGTTCAAAGCAGGGCTAACCTCAGACTTAGATCATGCTGCTTGAGCCTTTTGCATTTGAGTTCTGGCTGTGTCCAAACATGCTGATTCTGCTGCCTTGTAGGGCCAGAGCTTAACCTGCCTTCACTAGGAAGGCTGTATCTGCACGGGTAGTGGGAATTTCCCTTGCTGCAGCTTGCCACCATGGAGATGGTAAAAATGCTCTTAGATACTTTTGCTCTTGGAAACCAAACTACAACAGAATTCCTTTTATTTTAAAGTCCATATGTGGTTGATTTGGCATCTATAGTGGATAAGGATTTTGTCTGTACGTAGGAGCTTGAAGATATATCTCTGAAGTTTTACCAAAACAGCCTGTCATTCTGCATTCCTCACTTCATTTAAATGTTTGCCCCCATCTAAATATGGAATGGTTGTGATTGTATAGATTTGTATTGAAAATAAAGCTTACCTGAAATACCAACTAAAAAGGCCATCTCAGTTACTTGGGTGGAAGTAGGAAAGAGAAAGCAAATTTATTTTTTTGGATTAAGAGGGACTTCAAAAACAGCAAGATACTTCAATTGAAACTAGATAGCTAAATAGGAACAAAGAAAAGAATTCTTCCCAAATGCTAAATAGGCTATTGTGTGTGTGAAGCTTTGGAGAGGAGCAGTTGATCAGATTTTTGTAAGGCAAAAAACAATAAACAAGGAAAAGTTTCTTCTCTTTTTGCTGTTAGTAACAAGGGAAAGTGCTTTAAAAGTGTATGCAAAATGTTATGTTCTCCCATCCAATCTTCTGGGTCAGAAGTTAACCTTTTGTTCCTTGCATGTATAGTAACCTGTATTTTGTTCACTTATATACTTCACTTAATGTGTTGGAGAGGTTGTTTGGTTGCTTGCTTGCTTTTGGTTTTGTTTTAAACTTTATTTTAAGCATTCAGGCTACTGAAAGAAACAAACAGAAAAAGGGGGTAAAGAAACCAGCAAATACCTTATTTAATCTAAGTGGTGTCATTGATACTGAAAGATGTGGAAATTGCATTTTAAGTTGTTCTCTGAAATGCTTTATTGCATGTGCTTCATAAATTTTTGAAAACAGATATTACTAGAGTTGTCATCTCAGAAATATGTATCCTGGTGGAATTTTGTACTAATTACTGGAAAAGGAGGAGATCTGGAGCAGAATATTGCTCTTTGCTTTTGTTATCTGCTAGGAAACGGGCCTCAGTGATGTTGTCCCTGTCTGGTCAAACATGTGATGTGTGTTTCACTGTCCTGTGCTTCACTTGAATGTCCACGCTGTCACTGTACCTTGCTATTTGTACATAACAAACTTTTTCATTTGATTATCTGTTCTCCTGGCTTTATTTCTGAAAAGCCCTTCCGTTTTCTGAAGTGATAAAACACAGCAGTTTAATCCTGCAGGGCCACTGGGAGCTGTGCCCCTCAGGATACTGTCACATTAGATGTACAATACCTTCATCTGAGTGCTATCAAGCAGTGTCGTCCTTGCAGCAGGTTGTGTAGTATTTTAGGTGGTGTGACCGTATACTGACTAGTGTTTTTCACGCTGTCTCTGCTCCTGTGTTGCTCTCTCATTCCACGTCCAGGTGTGAACAGGCAGTGACTCAGTGAAGAAAAGCATATTTATAGCATTTGCATATCAAGGGAATGTGGGTGACTGCTTATACATGGTGACTCTTTTGATCGTTTCAGATATAGGAAGAAAAAATACATGCCTGTCACTCAAAGAAAGAATTGCAACACTGGAAATAAAATTATGACCGAAGAAAATGTCCAAATCATCCATAAAGCTTGTAAAGGGTTTGGGTTATATTCTAGGGAAGTGATGCTTCTGAATATCTTAATTTTAATGAAAATGACACTATGGCATTTTTTTTCCTCCCTTCAAATATGGGTTATGAAGGGACGAAAAGTTCATGCTGTTTTTAATGAATTTAAAAAATGACCTTTTCATAGTCGTAGTAGTTAGAGGAAGAAATCATTAAAAAGCACAAAAAATACCTTCAAAACCTAAATTACTTTCTGAACAGATATTTATTCCCTTCAATATGTTTGTCTTTCTAAAGAGATCCAAGGATTGGTATATTAAATGTACATTTAATTCTCAGTGCCAAGGGAGGATTATTAATAAAATGAGAATAATTTATAAGTAGGTTTATATACCAACAATTGAAAATATTATGATAAGACATGCCTTTCTTCCCTGGACTTTTGCTTGGCCTGAAAGTCCTAACATCTGTGGTATGGTTGTGGGGGAAAACTGGGTTAATTCAGGTATTCTTTAGACAGACATATGGTAGGAGAAGAAACAGAAGGATTTTTTTTTTTTTAATTAGATAATGGTGGAGACCCTGTAGACTGCAGCATCCTACAGTGCCAGCTGGAAACTGTGCCATGCCTCTTGCCAAACTGCTGAAGCTTCCCTTGTCTGAGCTTGCTTTATCAGGGCTTTTTGCAGATTCCACTTGCTCTCAGCACAGAGATAGTCTATCCCAGGAATGGGGAAAATGAAGAGAGGAGCCCGTAGGCTGGTTGGTTAAACAGGGAACTCATGGTTGGGTCTTTAAACTTTAGAGGTTGTGCCTAATGGTTCTTTTCCATCCTGCAGGTTGGGTACAAGCAGACCTGCAGGGCTCTGTTGTTGGACCAGATTATTTAATATCTTTTATCGGTGACCTGGAGAAGGAGACACTCCTGCCTTGTGAACTCTTGTGAGCAACAAACTGCAGGAGCAGTAGGGCTGCCATGCAGAGGGACCCAGGGGATTCCAGCCCAGGGAATGGACCAGCAGGAACTTTGGGCAATTCAGCAAGAACAGATGTCTTGCACCCAGGGTGGACTAAGCTCTAAAAGTGATGCATGCTGGGGACTGACTGACTGGGAGCCAGACATGAGCTGCCAGGGCAGGAGTAAAGACTGACACCACCCAGGTGATTCCAGGAGGAGCATAAACTAGGGAAGTAGGGGAAGTGAATGTTCACCTTTACTTGGCACTCAGTAGGCTGCATCAGGAATATAGTGGCCAGCTTTGAGCTTCATTTCCTGTTCTGCACTGAAAGAGGAAACGTGTCCATCAGCTGTAGCATGTTCAGCAGAGAGCACTGAGGTGGAGCATTTCTGTGAGGGAGGCTGGGGGAACAAGGCTTCTTCAGCCTGGAGAAAAGCTGACTTTGGGGAGACCTTACACCAGCCTCCTTGTATCTGCAAGGAGCTTGTCTAAAAGCTGAAGCCAATCTTTTTACTAAATTAAAATGGTGAAAGAATGAATGACAGTGGTCATAAATGGGAACAAGAAAGGTTTAGAATTAGGTGATGGGGGAATACTGGTGGCATTTTTTTTTTTTAGTTTTGCATTCATCTTTATGAAATTTGACTCATTCATAAGCTTGCTTCATGTCCTTAGTGTTCAGGTTTACTTTGGAATTATTTTTGCTTAAATCTAGGTTTAGATAAAATTTAATCCCCCCTGCTATATTTATAATATTTCAAATAGAAAACATAAATGATGTAAAGAACACAACTACAGAAATGGAAGAGAGTGTTACAGTTAACTGATATGCATTAAGATTGAATCTGGAATACCTCCCTCTTGTATCCAGATGGTTTGCCATATTTTATTTCTTGAAACCCACCTTGACTGGGATGCTGTCTTTTGGTGTTGTGTTCCATATGTAGTTGCTACTCCTGGAGCCTCTTTTTTTTTTTTTTTTTTTTTTTTTTTTTTTTTTTTTTTTTTTCAAATCTCTGGCTTTTAAGTCCTGAAAGGCTGTGAACATATTTAATAACTTTCTTGAAGTGTCTTACTTCATACAATGTCTTCTGTTGTGTTAATACAAGTGCTGTATTACTTTCCTGAAGATGGAATTGCAATTTTATCTGGTGTAATTTGCAATTGTTTTTGTCCTGCTAGGAACAACTCAAAAAGACTCAAAACTTCTTGTTCCAACTTCTGTGCCCACTCTAGTGCCTGTAAATCCTTGAGAGAAATGTAATCTTCAGCTACATCTTATATCTGTGTCCAATATTCATTGAATAATACACTTGTTACTAACCTCTAAATGAGATGTGTGCATATATCTCACTATTGGCAATACATTACAGCCTTGGGGTTATAATGGATTTGAGGAAGTCTGTCCCTCAGGTATACTGTAACATTTTTAACTCTTTTTTTTTTCTGCAGTATCTTTATTTCTTTAGATGGCTCAAACTCTTTCACTCCAGGCTTTCTTGTAGAGGTCTCAAAATACACTGTCCTTGGCACTTTGCTCATTTGTGTTTGTGTACCCATCTTTGCTCTGTCTCTCCTTGCTACGACTTTCCCAAGCACTTCCTTGTTCACAGAGAACCATCTGCTGCCAGGTTTGTGTGAAAACCTCTAGTCCAGGCTTGTCTTTTGGTCCAACTAAGATCTCTGTCCCTCTAATACATCTTCTATTAGCTTGAGCAAAACTGGTCCTAAAGCTGTTCGCTTTTACCTCGGTTCTGGTTACATGAGCAGCATCAGCTTTCTGATCATCACTTGGGCCTGTAATCTGGGTGACATTTTTGAATGGGTGTGATTGAAAGGCCTTAATAAGATGTTCATCTAAAGCTTTCAGATTCTTCATTCATAGCACCTCTAAGTAACTTACATTTTCTTGTCCCTACAGCTCTTACTGTCCAGGTTCTTCTTTTGTTTTTTTTTTTTTTTTTTCAGTTGCTGCAGTATTCTTTTCTCTAGACTATTTTATAAGCTTTCAGAATGATCTGCAAAGATAATACATGTAATGTTTGCATTGTTAATATGTCTATTCACTGTCTCTTTATTCCCTAGTTCATGAAAAAATAGATTGCTTATCTTTTTATTATACACTTCTGTTTGCTGCTGGATTGTTTGTCTCACTGGCAGCTGCATGTGCACTTAATGATCCAGTGAGTACATCTTGACCTTTATCCCATAGTGCTCATTCTGTTCAGAAAGAGTATTGTGTATGTCTGTTGCAAAACTATTATTTTCCTTTTTTCTTACCCCTTGAATATCTTTTGCAAATTTCCACAAAGATTTTGACAACACATAGGTGTTATTCTAAGACCACTGAGCATAATAATAGTCAGCAGTGCTGCCTTTATGTTTTGTCTGTAGAGGTTTTGTATTTTTTTTTGTCAACCTTGAGTTATAAGGGACAGCTTGTCTATTCTGGTAACAGTTAAGTGTGCTAGACTTGGGTTTCTAGGCAATGTTGTGATACAGATAAGTAAGGAAAAGGTGAACAGTGTCTGTCCATGTTTGTAAGGAACAGATGAAAATTGTAAGGTGCTCCTGAGTGATTCCCAGCCAGCAACTACTCACAGCAGTCAGAAAAATAGGACAATAGTATTAAGTAAAAGTAGGAAAGAGTTTGAAGGCAAAACACAAGCTTACTTTGGATTGTGCTGAGACTGAGCTGCCTGCAGATAAAATGAATTATCACATATGTGACTAAATTAAGGGAAAGTGCTTCAATGTATAGTGTCAAATAAATGTCTGAACACAAATGAGACACATTGTACTAGGTGCAGATAATGACAAAACTGTGCTGAAAGGGGAAAAAGTTAGGAAAATAAGTCAGAAAATTGATAGGAAGCTGAAGTATTGTAAGAGGTAGAGAGAGCAAAGAGCATCCAGGATCACAGCAGATGACTAGGGATTAAGCAGTCATCAGAGTGGTTTCTTGCTAGTTTTGTTCACCTTCTGGGAGTTAATTGGTTTTTGGCTTCTTGGCAAGTTCCAGTCAAATAGGAGAGGTGATGCAATCCATGTTTTCTAGTGATTTGTACTGCTTTTCCCAAGGAGCAAGAACTCACCCACTTAGAAAAAGTAAAGTTAGTTGTATAGGATGATTCCTGAGGGAAGCTGAATATGATAAAGGAATATTTATAGAAAGATTTCTTCAGTGTTACTTACTTACCTTTATTGTTGTGAATGCTTGGTCTCTTGGATAGTATTTACTTCTTCATCTAGTTGTATCTAGTTCACTGTGAGCTAGGAAATAAACCTAAGCTACAGACAGCAAATGTGGGCCAATGAATTAATTACCAGAAACCTGTCAGCTAAAATAACATCTGCAAAGGATGACTTGTTGCAAAGCTTCCCTTTAAAATGTAACTCTTTCAGGAAAGACTAAATGTTGTGTTCTGATACAGTTTCTGAGATAACTGTAAACAGCTTAATTTTCTTTGCTTGAGTTAGAAGTGGTAGATAGCTGTGTTAGATAATAAACATTAAGGGGTTGGAATGGGCCTTAAAGATGATCCAGCCCCAACTCCCTGCCATGGGCAGGGACGCCTCCCGCCAGACCAGGTTGCTCAAGGCCTTATCCAACCTGGCCTTGAACACTGCAAGGGTTGGGACATTCACAGCTTCTCTGGGCAACTTCAGAGAAGCCCAGAGTGGTCTCACCACCTCTGCAGTGAAATTTTTTTTCCTAATTCTAACTTAAGTTTCCCCTCTTTCAGTTTTCATCCATAACTCTTTGTCCTATCAGTTCCTGATGGAAGAGTCCCTGTACAGCTTCCCTGTAGGCCCCCTTTGGTACTGGAAGGTTGCTATAAGGTCTCTCTACACACCCTCCTCTTCTCCAGGCAGAACAGCCCCAACTTTCCCAGCCTGTCTTCATAAGGGAGGTGCTCCAGGCTCTTACCAACTTTGTGGCTTTCCTCTGGACGTGCTCCAACAGCTCCATGTCCTTCTATTGGGGACACCAGAACTGTAGGCAGTTCTCCATGTGGGGTCTCACAAGAGCACAGTAGAGCACATGGGTACACATCACTTGAACATTACCACTGTAATTTAGGTTCCTTTCCATTTGTATTAATACAGTTGTTTCAAACTTCAATCTAAAATTTAGAAGTTGCTTTTTAAAAAATAAGTGGAAGTATTTCTCCTTTTTCCTTGTTTCTTCACTTTTTTCAGAAGCAATTTCTTCATTCCAGCCCTCCTTTTGGACATACAAAGCAAGCCCTATCTTAAGTGAAAACTCATGTAGAAAATCTCAGTGTCACAGATATAGGTCTCAGAATATTAAGTGTGATCAGTGCAGAAGGTTTCAATGGAAAACCTCAGTAAGTGCTAAGTATCCCTTTGCTGCTAACATTGTATGTGTCAGTAATGCAGTGAATGTGGGCCTGTTTGTCTCTAATAATGTTTTTCTGGAAATATTGGAGTCATATGTACAACCTGCAGTTTTATACAACAGAAATGTAATTGTGTTGTTTCTGAAGCAATTAAAATAATTGTGGCTGTTTAAAAGCCCAAGCAACTCTAAGCCTTTATTTTACATAGAAGTATCTAATCTCTTAAAAGATATGCATTCACAAGCACTTAATGCTTTTCTGGAAAGGGAAGCAATCAGTGTTATTTCCAGAAATTAAATATTTGTTCTGTGTTTTGTACTGCTTTCATACTTGAATCATGTGCAAAGGGGAAAACATTTTGGTTAGTAATAGAGTTTCTATGCTAGGGCACACTTTTTAAGTGTCACAAAAAAAAAAAAAAAAAAAGAAGAAAGAAAAAGAAGCTACCACAAAAATATACTGAAGTTCTTGAAGTACTGTTGGAAAAACTACTAATTCTTGTCCTTACTAAGCACTCTGGATCAGAAGTCATAAGGTCTTTAAAATCTTAATTTTGGAAGCCAGTGGTTCAGTTCCCTTCTCTGCACATTGAATTGCTGCCTGTGGAAGATTGGTTGTTCTTTCTCTTAAGCTCAAACTAAGAGCATGTACTGTGAGTGGTACTTTTATACCCCTTTCCAGGGACATTATGTCTAACTAAATCTATTTTAAGTGTACATAGGTATGGCACAGTTTTCAAATGGAAAGGTTTGGCTTGTTGTCATGAACTTATGCTTCCAACTGTTAATCTTGCTGGTTTGCCTGTAGGATAATTTTTCCCCATATGTATTTCCTAGTGTTTCTGTCTCCACACGTTTATGTGCAGGAGACAAATCATATGACAGCCTGTGTGTGGTTTTGGAGAGACAGAAGGGAGTGGAAGGGGGTCCATTTAGCAGCTTGTCATCTTTAATATTTCTCTTTGGTTTTCTTCTTAATGCTTTTCTACAGAGCCGTAACAACTCTGTAGGAGAATCTGTTTGGCTTCAGCTCATTGTTAGGAGGCAGCAGAAGCAGCAGCCTGGGGAGCTGCAAGTCAAACTTCAGGTCACCCCCACCTACAAGCACATGGAAACGCTGTAGAGGCCTCACTTGTAACTTCTCCTGTTGAATCAGTGTCAGTTGGACACTCAGTGTCCATTCAGAGCTTAGTTTGTTGAGAGAGGGGAAAAATAATAATTAAGAGTCATAATGACTTTGTCTCTTGTGGTTTTAATGTCAGTTACATTTCCTTCCTTGATGAAACAAACAGTTTAATAACAAGGAAGTATTATTTACCGTTGTATTTTCCTTTGGAAAGTTTGGAAGTACTTAACTGATGAGTGTCTGTGAATGTAGCTTGTGAAGCAGAAGAGGGTGAAATACTATTTTGATTTATGTCCCTATAGTAATTTAGCTTATTGCAAGTACCTTCGCTCTGTGCAAGTTCTCTCTGTTACCAAACCACGAAAAAATTTATTAGTAGGCAAGAAACATTTGGGTTTATGCTGAAATTTGCAGAGTTCTTAAGAAATATGTTTTCTCTGTATGTATGTTCATGTGGATTTTTGGTAATGATTATCACTATTTAAAGCAAGATCAAAGTTAATGTTTTTTCATCCTTAGTGCACTTGTATTTGACTTGAACTTTATCTATATGTGGAAATACGATATTATGAATTATATTAACTATTAAACATTAACTGAGAAAATAATGGAGTATGAGAAGCTGTGAATTGTTATTAACCCCTAAATTTGAAGAGAAGTGAGAAGTTAATGTATATTAGAGAGTAAAATGCTGTTTTGGGAGTGAAAGGCTACTTTTCCTTGATTAAATACAATGTTTCAAAATAGACCAAAATTAGGTATGCCACGTGCAGAATTACTTCCTTTTTGGATGTGAAAAACATGCTGAATCCCCTTTTGAGGTAAGAAAAGGATGGGAAAATGCTATAAGAGTTAATAACCATATCAGTTGTCTTTGGACAATGAGGGAGATTAATGGTCAGGTTTCAAGAACACGGAGGATGTTCAAGGTAAGTATTGAGTGGAATTTACTAGTTTGTTTTAATGAGACAAAAGATATAATTTAGTAAGAATCATTTAGAAACAGGGCTGTTAATTTTCAAGACCCAAAACCAGTCATTGAAGGCAGGAAAACATTCTTCAGTTATAGCACAGTGAAAATGGGACTCTCCATAAAAATTTTACTCCTTTCTCTGAGATATCCAAAATAGGCTTGTGATAAAATAAAGCTCCATCTACAAGTTAATATTCTCTGTAGGCAGAATTAGTACTGAGAAGTAATACTGTAATTAATAGTTATGGAACTGCTTGCCAGTATATGGAATTTACGGTTGTATTTTTGGCAGAGTTTTTAATGAGGAAAGATAGAGGTGCCTTTTGGAAAAATGCTAATAATATTTGAGTTGCAAAGGAATATCTGTGAAGTTTAAGAGAAGTTTAAATTTGTGACCTGACAAGCATTATAGAATGTAGGATTGAAATACTGCCTCATAAAATTTCTCAATTTTATTTGTGAAAGCATAAATAATTAATATTGTATATATTATTAATATTCTCATTATTAGTGAAACTAAATTCTATGGGTAGTTTATGTTAATTTTTCACAATGATGTTGCATGTGAGTTATTCTTCTTATAATGCAACCAGATTGACTCAGGGTATGTGTAATGCTTAGAAAACTGGTAGGTTTTAGCAACACTGGTCACATTTTTATTACTTAATCTATTCTCTTATGTGCATTCCTGTTTGTTCAGTGTTTTGAAGTTTCTGATCATATTCTGATGGAGACTTATCTTTTTAAAAAAGACTTATTCTTGTTTCCATACTTAGTGTGTTGAAGATTGGTTCTGTTTTGTTAATCTATTTCCTAGTATAATGTATATAAATGTGTGTAATGTAAGTAATATTACATTTGTTAATGTAAGGATTTTAGTTTATTGTGGAGAAAGTCCATTTTCTTCTCATTTAAAGAAAGGAAGATGGATTATGGAGCACAGGTGTGTTCTCATTTCCAGAGTGTGGATAGGTACAAGAGTGCAAGATCTATGCTGTATAACAAGAGCAATCATGCAACCTTTCCTATGTTGTTTTGAGATGACACCAAGGCTTTTGAGATTTGACTGTTAGCAGGTAATCATGATAATGGTCTCTTCTTCAGGGAGCAAATAGTACCCTGATGACTGCACTGACGCACTTGGGGAGGAAGGTGAATATGATCAGCTGGTTCACTACTTGCATAAAAAGCTAATTAAACTTCTTAATGTTTATTGAGGCATGTATTGGAAAGGTCCAAAATACCATGGATTTTGAAAAGAGGAGTTTTGCTTACTGTCTGTTACAATTCTCTGTGCTGCAGTTATTAAAATGTGAAACATGTTTTTGCCAGGATAAAATATAAACTTTGATACTGTATTAGAAGTTTCTAAACATTTGCCTCAGAGGTACTTTGGCCAAGCTTTTATGTGGGGCATCTCATGTTATGTGTATTCACGTGCTCTTTCTTGGAAATTTTTCCAACTCAGGAGACTCAATTGATTATTACCTTGATTTTACTTATTTTTAATTGATTAGCCATGAATATTTGTGGCCAGTTACTTTTCATGGCTTAGAGCCTCATAGGCTTCAGGTAGCTTTACAAAGTTTGTAGCAGTTCCATGCTGTGTTCATCACCACTGTTCTTGATTTTTATCCTTTTGCTACTGTTCTGTTTCCCTTGCTGATGTTATTCCTGTGTTCTTTGCAGTCTGGAATTGAGTTGGGTTTGGATTTTTGTGGGTTTTTTGTATGTAGTTATTTTCTGTTTGTGTTTTGCTTTGGATTTGTTTGTTTGGTTTTTTCCCAGGGAGACAGTTTCCACATTCTACGAGTTTTTGTAGCTGTCATCATGTTCCACTTCTACATTTGTTCTTCCCCTCTGTGCTGCTTTGTCTAGTTGCTTTATAGTGATTTCAGGCTTTATTAAAAAAATCTTGAATTTTAAAAAAAAAGTTTTTTGAGTATCACTTACATTACAGATTAAAACAAAACTGAACTGTCCCACATGGAACTCACCTGTCAGATAGTTGACACGCTAACAAATGTGTTCCCAAGATGGCAAGTTTGAATGTTTGTGTAATGTGGTGATGTTTAGATTCTAGACAGTATCCATCAGTATACGCTTATTCAGCTTCTCAGATCCTTGATTTGTTGTGTAAATACTGCATAGTGTTCGTATAACACTTATTTGGTATGATCTGATGGGCTGTTTCTTGCAAGTCTTCAAGTCTTGCTTGTTGAAGTAGTCAATGGAATAGTTATATGCACATGAGAATTCATTATATTTGCTGAAAAGTAATTTCTGAATGAGGATGGGAGTGTGAAAAGCAGATGATGCCATAGCTGTGTCTGGCACCAGTAAGGGACAGTATTACTTGTCGCAGGTTGATGCTCATTGACTCTCTGCTGAATAGCTGCCCAAGCCCAAGCGTAACTTAAGACAATAGTTTTCTTGATAGCTGTACTGTATGACAAATACAGTTTTCTTTCTAAATGCCAGCTCTTCCTTTCAGCTTTGTATAATTATTTGCCTCCCTAACTGATAGGGAAGAATGGAATAGATCTGACTATGTGGACCTTCATTCTCTTCCTGTAGAGCAGCTGTATTTTTCTAGGCTGTCTTGTGTGTATGTGCTAGATCCTTTGTAAGTAGTTATATCTACAATTCTACTACTGTGCTGTAATTTTGACTTGGTAATTAGCTAGAAAATAATTTGTCTGATAACTGGAAACTTTTGAACCATAATGCTGTTAGCATCAGGTTGGATGTACAGAACTGACATTTGGCCAATATACATACATATTTCCCTAAAAACAAACTTATAATAATGGATGTGGTGTCTCCTGACGGAGAGAGCTTGCTAAATTCTATTCTTATCCTTTTCTCTTCAAAAGCATGGTTCCATTAACTTTATTATATCATGACAGGAAGTGCTAAACTATAGCATCTTTCTTCCCTATAATTAAAAGATGCCTTTATATTTATTTATATTTATATATATATATATAAAATATTATATATAATATAAATATATTTATATATGAATAAAATTATTTTTGTTAAAGATTGGTTATTGCTGCTGACATGGACGTCTGTCCACAACTCTTGAGCTGAACATATTGAACCCCATTAAGGAAGACAACCTTCTGACTTGCTGGTTTTTGCAAGAGGTTATTCTGTTTCTTGTAACATCAAAGTAATGCTTGAGCTGAGATAAATACAAAAGTTTAGTAATTGTCTAGGGAATCATTCTTCTCTAACTGTAGCTCATTATAACCAGTGGTGCCAGTGACATTTTTCATAACATGGTCAGTTGATGCTATCACTCTAGACTGTCAGGCCTTTTCCTTAATGAAAATAGAGGCTTAGAGGGTCTTTGAAACCCATTATAGCATTTGTGGAACTATTAATAAAACACTCTTAATTTTAAATCAGCATCTTTCTTGTAGCCTGGAAATAATATTATATGTCAGGCATAACAGATAGCTATCCTAAAAATCTGAACAGTCTGAGTACACAAGAAGCAAAAATGAGGAGAGTCAGGTGATCTCCAGGTCTCGGAGGACTTGGACATGTAGAGGTGGTGAGTACTGTGTGCTAGCTGTATTGACCATGTGCAAAAACATGAGGACAGGCAAATTTAGAGTTTTAGAATATGACTTAGGTCTAAAATTATTTTATTCTAACAAAAGTCACAACGTGTGAGAAGAAAAGCATGTTAAATTATGTATTCTGCTGTTGCCTATGTATATAGGTTCAAACAAATTAGTTCAGGGAAGTAATCCTTTTTGCTTTAAAGGTAAGAATCATAGCTACTTGGGGAGCTGTCAGTGACATACCTCTGTGGTTGTCCATACATAGTGTTTTGTAAACCATAATTAAGATGCAAGCTAGAACACATGTTGCCCCAGATTCACAGAAGCCAACCTTACTCACTGCTTTGACACAGAGCAGATGGCTTGTTATAATGTAGTTGTTGATGCAGTAAGAACTGAGAGCTGTGACTGGTGTTGCTTATAATCACTACTGATTAAAAGACTGTATTGCCTTAAAGAAGGCATCACTCTTCTTTCCTCATGGTAAGAATTTAGTGAGATCCTAGACCAAGAGGATATTTATGCTTAGAAGATGCCTGAATATCAATTGGATCTTAAATTGTGCTAATTGTATGAAGGCAGATTTTTCTGAAGGGCTGGAACAAAGCATTTTTATGTATTTTGATGCTTTTTGTGTAGACTCTGGGCATATAAGACAAATGAAGATAGAAGAAAGCTCTAAAAAGCTTTTCTTATAAGTGATTTTTTTTCCGTCTTCACTAAAATCTGTTTTTCTTTGAAGAAAACTTTTGTGTGGATGAAAAAATTTAAGGTACCTTCCCATGCAGACACAAGTACTTCACAAAGCCACGGGGTAGTCATAAAGGGATACAGCATCAGAAACTAGATCATCCAAGGAAGTTGAGTGGTAAGTTAACAGCTGGTAAATTGTATGTTTCTGACTCTACAGAAGTCTTAACAATTTTGGAAAAGGAGGAGACCAAAATGAAAGGGCAGCTTTAACTCTTTTAATCATTAATAGGCAGTCTGGATGTGCTAGTGCTCTTCATGATGGAAACAGGATAAGAATTACTCTTAGACTGACAGCTGGTTGGAACAGCACAAGCACTTGACTGGCTTCAGAGGGGAATAAGCTGTGCCTTTTAGTGCTCAACAGTGAATGCAGAGCACAGTAAATAACTGCATCAGACCTTATTTGTGATGTCATTCCATTAATTCAGTCAGTTGACTTCAGCAAACTTAGCTTGGGGATGCATTAGTGCCATAATGTTTAAATAGTAGAAAAACATGTAAGCTTTCTATAAACATGGCTTAAATTTTTGTTGAACATTAAGGGTAACTCATTGAGGAAAGAAAAAAAGGAAAGTAAGTTTGTTCGTTATTCTATTCTGAGAAGTACAGGCAGAGGTCAAAGTCAAGCTGTTTGCTCTTGAAGAGTTGTATTCTGAATAAATTGACATCAGCATCAAAATCCTTGATTTTTATCACTTAATTCAGTGTTTTCTCTGGGCTATTTTAAAAGGAAAACAATTAGAAAAGGTTGTGTTCTCATTCATATTGGAGTTGCTTGGTTTTGCTAGAATAAAGGAGCTCTCTGGTCATTGAAACATCCATTTTGATTAAAATATGAACTATATTTTGCATCAGAGACAAAAATATATAATGTCTTGTCTCTTGCCTTTAATTATCACAGCTCAGTGATTTATATAGTCCTTTGGAATGGCAAAACTTTGGCTGACTGCCATGATACACAGTAAGCCCAGAGAAGCTAGGAATTGGTAGCTATTAATAAAAATTTAATTTTATGGTATGCCCACCCAAGTGATCTGGAATATATCTCTAAGTCAAGGTGCAATTCTTTGCCTCTTTGATGTTTTAAAAGATTTTTAAGATTTTTTTTTCTATTTTGTTTTTGACACACACTCGCAAGGCCTGAAAAATTTCATACTTTGGTCCTGACCAAGTTAAAGGACCTGTCAGCAGAGTCCCAATATGACTCTGAAGTGAGAAGCTGCAAATTTGACCTCCTATTGCTAGTATTTCCATTGGGATCTAGGTCCTGAAAAATCCTAGGGAAGTTTTTTTTTTCTCGCAACATACTTATTGATAGCTCAGAGTTTATATGAGGGGACTTCCATAGAACTGTGTCAATCTTTATTTATCCTTATGGAGTGACTTTTTTTTCCTAGGAGTTTTTCAAGCTGTGTTTAGTTGAAATGGCAAATAGTATTTTTTTAGCTATAATCTCCTACTTAGTCAGGGTGATGTTTTATGTATTGCACAGTAAACTATTAAATAACATATAATGCAACACTTATTGCAAGAGAAAAGAGAAGATATAATTGGATTCAGAAGGTTGGGTTGTTTCCTTGGACTTGTATTATTTTTTTTTCTGCTCCAAATCAGGCTATTTTTGTACTTGTTTGTCATTGTCCCTTTTTGGGGGCCTGAAGAGTAGCACATTTTAAATATAGTCTTTGAGTTGGAGATCAGTTTGTTTCTGAGGAAAAGTATATCTCATGCTGTAATCTTCATGAGTAAGATCTCATGAATCTTTATGCTCTCATATGTGAGGAGTAGACCTTCCTTTCCAGGACAGTGGGGTGATATTTTTTGTGGGTTTGTATGGGTTTTTTTGTGTTTGCATGTTTGTTTTATGTTTGGATTTTTTTTTCTTTTTAAAGAAATGCTGTTTTTTCCTTATTTAAAGATTTCCCAAGAGATTTTCGGAATTGGCTAGTTACTTGTGTCTTTTTATGTATATGTTCATGTGCCTGAATATACACACTGAAGTGATCCTTAGTTGGTGTTCCTGCTTCACATGGTAGAAAGGGGAAGCAAAGGGAGGAACAGTTAGACTTCTGCAATAAAGTCTAGCTCAGGAATGCAGAGAGCCCAGTGCATCTTTATTATGTTTAGGTAACTTAATATGAAAAAATCATGTTTTAAAATTTAATTTAAAAACAAACAGAAAACATTAAAAAAAACCCAAACTTTTCTCTTGAAAATTAGGATGTGGAACTAGAGGATATCCACGAATACGTGCTGCTTGCAATTATAGTTATTTTGATTGCTTCAGTAAGTAGCAGCTTCCTTGAAATGTCCATCTTTTCCATGTATTTTTAATGTTTTCTTTGTGTTCACTTTATTTTCCCCCAAAGAGCTTTAGTTTTGGTCAAATTGAAGCTGATGTTTATTTTCATCCAGGCTGTAAGTGGAAGACTGCTTTGACTTTTGTCTATGGTATGACCTGTGTGGGTTATAAAATTGTAGTATCTCCCAGTCTAGGTAATCTTCTAGGTACATGAAGGTAGGTAAATCAAATTGAGCCCTACAAAGTTGGTTAAAGGTAAGAAAAAATAATTGATTGGGGATTATGAAGGGATAGAGAGTATCTGTCTGCCACTTGCACTTGGAAAAAGTAGCTATGTATGGAACTGGTTCCATGGAATTATATGTTCTCCTTTGTTAGCAGCAGTGGTAGTGTTGACTTTCAAATTGGAGCTGTTAGGCATTACACAACATCAGTGTTCACAGACTTGGTGGTCTTGCATCAGTCTTTTAAAAGGTGCCACTGAACTATCCTAAATAATATTTTAAAATAATACATAAATATTCTCTCTACAGAACACAATAGAACAATTATGGTGTTATATCAGAATTAAATCCAAATTTAAGTGACTAGAATTATGATTAATAATATTTGTGGGGTGGATTCCTAAGCTTCAAATATCAGCTTAATAGGAGAAGATCAAAAACAAGGTGTTGGGTTTATCCAGGGGCAGCTCTTGAGAAGAGATGGCAGAATGGTAACACAAATGGTACACGCTGATTTCACTTTTAAATTCTGGAGTCAAACGTTGGGATGTGTGTCATTAAAAGATATTTTTAGGGAGACAGAGATTGAAAATATAGAAACAGACACCTTCTTCTCTCTCTGTCTCTCTCTCCTACTCACACTCTTTCCCACTTCAGAAAGAAGCCCTGGGATGCTCTTCTCTGCTATTATTATATGTAAGTTCTGAAGAAGGCATACAAACCCCTGTGTTGGAGCTTCAGCACTAACTCCATGCACTGGAGGCCAGGGACCCCAGGATATGTCACAGCAGGATGGCCTGGTTCCTGTTTTACAGGTCCCTCCTGAGCTGTAAACCACCGTAGTTACCAAATCACCTCACTGTGGCTGTGCTGACCAGAGCTAACTGGTTCAGCCTGCAAGCATGAACTTCCCTTGTGGGCATTGATGTTGGATGCAATTTTACTGCTGTTTCCACTCTTGTGTTT
Source organism: Vidua macroura (assembly GCF_024509145.1). Lineage (NCBI taxonomy): Eukaryota > Metazoa > Chordata > Aves > Passeriformes > Viduidae > Vidua > Vidua macroura. The sequence continues at coordinate 93,388,304 of NC_071572.1, read as the reverse complement.
GGAATGGACTGGCTCAATGTGGTATACCGATGGCTAAAATGGTCTCTACCCGAATGTCACATTAATCTGAGTATATAAATTTCTCTGTTTTGTGTTTTAGTCATTTTGTTCCTCAGTGAAAGTACACTTGTTCCAACACTGAGTTGAAAGGATGAACTTTAAAAATAGCAAACTTGAATGCCACATGGTTTAATTTCTGCATTTTTTACTACCCATTTATATTAAGTTTCCTGGTCTTCTGACATGTGTTAAGGACAAGTTAAAGGTCTTCTGTGTCTTGTAATTTGCACATTAGGATCACGATGGACTAAGACAATTATAACATGTGCAGGGTGAAACTGCCCTGACTATGGCTAATGAGTAATCAGAGTAGGTCTGAGTCTTCTCTGTCAGAGAGAATTCTCCTGGGGGACAGCAGGAGACAGTTTATGACTGAAGTATGTACTTGGGATACAATAGCCAAAATTCCACGTGAGCTGAGAAGACCAGGTACTTGATCACTTGCCTTATTTCAGGTAAAGTAGTGCCTCAGTTTTCTTTTACTGGTGTGAGACAAATTATTCTGTGTTAGAGTCTTATTTCATTAAATCATGAAAAAATCTTTTGCTAATAGAACCAATATATTGTAAGGAAAAGTTATTCTTCTGGTTTTAAAGTCTTGTTCAAGTTGATTTTCAGTGAAAATTCTTAGTTCTTAATTAACTCCAGCAGACACATTAGTGTGTTGTGTTTACCTCATCTCTCCCCACAAAACCCCAAAAAACCAAACCAACCCAGAATTTTTCCAGGAATGCAAATAGTCAGGATAGTAAAGGAAATGGTATGTAAACTTGACTGAAGTCCATTGTATTTTGCTGGTTATTTGTCACAATGGCTGTATTAATTTATTTTGAAGAACAGTGTTCCCTAGATATTTCTTCTGAAAACATAACCCTGGAACTCATTGGAGGATATTGCCATTGTTCCTGTGTTATTTGAACTGAAGTGAGGAAATGGATGAACCAAGCACTAGGATTTTAAGTTCAAGGGTGTCATAGTTTCCATAGAAACAGTTAGTTCTATCATAGTTACCGGGTTAAATGTGTATAGGATTTTGCTTTCCCCCCACCCCCTTAAAATAAAATTTATGTTCCTTTTTTGGTTTTCTCTTTCTTTTCACTTCAAGTTTCTGAAATTTGCTAACTAAATTTTTAGCAGTGCAAAGCTGCCGTAGCCATTCCTTGTTTGAGAAAGCAGTTGAATGTAAAACCATATTTGTCTCACTTTGTAGTAATCTAAAGGTGAGTGTGTCATTGGAACTGGTTTGAAGTTCACCTTAGCCCTGAATAGAGTGACGCAGAGTGCTGTCACATTTACCTGGTGTCGTGTTGGGATTGCCCTACTTTCACAAGTAGTTTGAACAAGTGATGCAGCTGGCAATGGATCTTCAGAGCTGTGTTCATTCACTTGGACAGTTTATGTTTCTTCTCATTTTCTGTGTCAATCTTTTTTTCATGATACAAAGTAAATCTATTGCAGGTACTGCAAGGTGCTGTAGAGGTAGAGCAAAGCTAAATACAGGGGTTCTGAGGGTTGCCAAGTGTAAATTTTAGGTGTTCAATTGAGGAAGTTTGGTTAAGTTACCTGTATTTCCTATAAAGTATCTGGTGAAAATAAGTATCTAGAAGTGTGATTCATGAGAGCTGTAATTTAATTTATTTTATCAACTGACTCTTGAAGAAGATCTCAAAATGAAGGATCTCTTCTCTCTTATTGAAAGTGCTTGCCCGGTTGGGCTACAAATTTATACTTTTGCTCTCTTATTTTCTTACCTTGGGCACCTCAGTCCTTCTACCAGCTGATACTGATACTGATTAGACTAAATGTAGTGTATCTGAGGAATTTGCATGCTTCTTGTTTTTTCAGGTTGAAGAAATTATGTAATAAAATATCTGCATGCTAGTTTAGTGAAAAGATGTGAGGAGAGACTTTGAACTTGACAGATGAGTAACCATCTCAGGAAGGATGCTGAGAAGGAGCAGAGAAGAAATAATAGAATACAATTATTTCTATTTATCTGAATTAGATCATGACATATTCATCAGCCAATTTTCTCTGGAAATGAGGGAAATGTAGAAGAGGTGTAATCTGCCTAGACTTCAGTGAGTAGTTGATGTTGCGTAGCAGGGGATCAGCTGGGGAAGGCAGGGTTTGATTGAGTATGTGACTTAGGCGGAGAAGATACTGAGTGTGTGACTTAGGTGGTAAAGTATAGCGTTCAGGATGCAAGTGTCGGGCTGTCAGTTATGCTTAGCGGAATTCCTTAAAGATAATTTTGGGACCAGCTGTCTTTGTATAGTTTTCATTTATGCTTCTAGGACAAGGAAAATCAGTATGCTGATGAAACTTGTTGACGATGAATAGTATAGAAGATGATGTGGTGTTGTGTGGAAATGGGATTGTCTCAAAGACTGAATTAATAGGAACAAAATTAGTTGAATTACAATAAAAATATCCTCTACAATATGGGTGGTTAAAAGCTGTATTTTGAAATGCAAGCTTGAAAGTTTATGTCATAGAAACAACTGGGCTAGAGAAGAGCACTGTGAGATTGCTGTGTTGCAAATATAAGACAGTTATGATGTTTGCAATTGAAAATGGAGAGGCTTTTGTAGTCGGTTTAAGGAGGTTCTAGTATCATTTTACAAATTCCTGAAATACTGTGTATCATTCTAATTATGTATACTTAAGAAAGTTTAAACAAAACTAAAGATATGGATAGGGATTAAAGTGGATTGTGGAGTTGTTCACTTTGGAAAGGACCTTGAACAATTTTCTGGCCCAAGCTCCTGCTGGGAGCAGACTCAACACTGAATTCAGACCAAATTGCTTGGGGCTTTGTTGGCTGGATCTTGAAAATTCACAATGCCAGAGCTTTCAGAGCATCTCTGAGTAACCACTGTTTTGAGATTCTCAGGGTGAAAACCTTTTACCTGATCGCAGTTCAGAGTCTCTTGTTTGCATTTATGACCATTGTCTGTTGGTCTTCTCTCTTGGACCTCAGTAAAGAGGTCATGTGGTAATTTAGGCATGGGAAGGCTGCTAATAGGTCCCCTCCAGGCCTATCAAGCCCAGTTACCTTAATCTCTATTGATGTGCTTCAACATTCTGAAGACAGTGTTCCCACTAAGGGCCAGCCTTTTAATGAGGAGAACCTTTGCTTCTTAATTTTAGCTAAGTGTGTCCTTTCCTACAGATGCAGAAGAAAGCCATCAAAACCCCAGGTGTTTTTTTTTGGCTAAAGCATGATGTGTGTGTGACGTCAGTGAGTGTATCTTATTCAAGAATAAATTTAAGCTGGGAATGAGAATAAAGCACTCAGTGAAAAACAGCTCAGGTTCTACAACAGACTTCCAGGACATGTAAAAACTGAAGTTCTTAATTATATTCAGGTGGATGCATTCCAGGAGTGACCTGGTGTACAGAACCTGCAGGTCCCTGCTAACTTGGCTTGTGTGATGCTGCTGTGATACTTAGACTGTTATTTGAGCTTGGTTCAACCTTGTATGTAAATCTGGTGGAATTCAGTCACTAAAATGAGGCTGGGAGGTTTCTCTTTTGCCTAGAGTCATTAGGAAACCTTAAAGTGTCTTTAGAGAACCAGCTTACTTCTTACAATAATGAACTTGAACAAGAAAGTAAGTGTACTGGATGTTGAGGAAAAATTGTTTTCTATATGTATTTCAATCTTAAAACAGCTAAAGAAAAGCGGTTAGTTTAAACTTGGGGCTGCATATGATGTAGTGATATATGAGACTTCTCTGCATTTTAATTGTAAGTTGGGGACCAATCTTAAGCTGCTACTGGAGCATAAAATTGATAACCAACTAGCTTGTTTAACTGAATAGATGAGAAGTCAAACATTAAGAAATGAGATTTCCAACCTACACAATGTTTATTGATGTTCAAGTGACTTCCCATTTATTTAACATTAGCTGTGAAATTAGAAGCACTGTGGCACTAAGACATTTTGTAGGTATGCCTTAAAGAATGAACAAACTTTGCAGATGCCTAGAACAAAGAAAACACAACTTAATCTACATCAGCATAGATATGACCCAAATTTCTCTTCCAAAAATTGTAGTCACACTTGTTACTATAATCTTTTCATATAATTTTATTTTTGGGTGGTTTTCTGTTTGGTGGGATTTGTTGTAGTTTGCAGAATATAATCTACACTGAAAATTTTATGCAGTGCAACTGATGGAGTAGTTACTGGAGCTGTGATTATGAGATTGGGGTTGGGGGGAGAGGATGATGTTTGCATGCTCGAGATCACAAACAGAATGTGCTATTACATAAGAGTGCAGAGGGGATGTAGTCTGCAAATTGTATTTAATCCTTCTTCTGATACCTTGACTGCCCTTGACTGCTTTCAGCAGTAAAATTGCAGTTGGTGCTACAATGCAGAAGTGTGAGGATATGATCCCTATCACTTTGTTGCAGCAGAAGGGTGGAACTCCCTTTGGTACCCTGAAAAAAAGAAAAAAAAAACATAATCAGGACAGTTGTTATAACATTCCCAGTTGAAGAGCAAACTTGTCAGGGCCATGAGAGCTGCAAAAGTCTTTTGCAACCAAGACACTTGACAAGAATAGGTGGAGGGGCTTTAAGCATACAAGGAATACAGACACAACCTCCTTGGCAGCTTTTAAGGTAGGAAATAGGAGAGCTAAGATTGCTAAGAATCCTTTCTTAAGTTGAAAAACAAAACTTTGAAGCTTTTGTGTCAAAATTCCTCTACCTAACCAAGACTTTTTTGTTCACTTTGAGTAATAATGTATATACATATGCTCCTATCTTCTCTCTTTCTTCTTTTAGTTCTGAGGGTTCTGGAATTTTGCCAGAAATGTTTTTTTTTTTCAGATCCCCTATAGTTTATTTACAAGATTAAGTAGTACAGCAGTTGCAACTTGTTAAATTTACCAATATTCTTGAGGGAAATGAGATTGGATTTTAAATTTAGAGGCAAGTTTTGGGATTATTTGCTTCAAACCCTTTGGGGTAGTGTGATATGCAATTTAAGATTAAGATTCCTTCAAGCCAAGATTAAGAAACATAAATATATATATATATAGAGAGAGAGAGAGAAAGAAACATGCAAACTAGATGTGTCAGTGGCATGCTGCACTATAAATAAGAAAATATTCAAACCTTTCATTGGAACAGCTATATCTTTGCACTTCATGTAACATCTACTTGACTGACTTAAAAATTCATTTTGGGCTTCTGCTGATATGTGATGATTTTTTTTAATGAAAATATTTATCCTGTGTTTTACACATTCTTTGTAATATACCCTGTAAAATTATTATCTTATCTCAATGTGGCTTTTATATTTCATCGTAAGACTTTAAGAAATGCCCTCCCTCTGTCCTTATTGGGGAGGTAGAGGGAAAAAAGGATCTAACATTTTTCACTCTTTCCTACCCCCCACCCCCACCCAGGTTGCTTATATTGATTTTATGTTGTATATTAACTGCAGAGATATAATTTAATCAAATTTTCCAGGAAGCCAAGTTAGTTTTTGTTATTTTTTTAGTGATATTCATCTTCTTTCTGTATTTACTTTAGAAAAAAAAGAAATATGTCTCCCTAATGTTGTGGTAGAAGAAGAAGATGAACTTCACTTCTATGTTAACACAGTGTCATAATCATACTTTTAAGTGACGAGCAGGAATAATCTTTTGGGGGTTTTTAAGTCATCTCCTTGTAGGATACAAACTAGATAGTTCTAGGGAGTAGATGGTTTGGTGTTATGTCTACTGCCTAGGAAAGTGTCTTCAAAACAGGTAACCCCCGCTACAGCTAAACTACACACAGATGAAACAAAATAAATCCTTCGATAAATTATATAAATTCAGAGTTTGGGAACTGCTTAGCCAGAGGGGGCAAGCTAAGGAGGGTGTCTCATGAGCCAGTTAGAGTACAGGAAATGGATATGGGGAATTGGAGTGAGAGGTAAAAGGGCTGCTGGTGAAGAAACTAAGGCACTGGTGCTGAAAATTGGGGGTTGGTTTGTTTGTTCTTTTAAACAGGCAGCCCATTCCAAGCACAAGTAACGTGATGTGGTCTGAACTTCCTAAATTTTTGGCAGTATGTTGGTATTTTAAAAAGGTGCATTAATGCTTAAAAAATAATTTAAAATAATGAGGTATAGAGAGAGTGGAATCCAATGCAGTACACCCCACTTCCAAAAGCTGGAGCGTAGCAAACAGATGAAAAGAACTTACTTTCTACATGCATATTTTTATAGTGTCATCTGAATATGTACTTAGTGACTGATGTGATGCTGTTTTGCAAACGGTTGGTTAAACAGGAGAAATTAAAAAGTATTAGAGAAACTGTGTGTCTGTGAGCCTCATATAAAGGACCTTGCTTGAGAGTGGAGGAGACAGCTCAGAGAGTGCTTGTTATTAAATTCATTATGAAACAACTGTCAGATCAATTTTCATGTTTCCTAATTCATTTAATGACAAAGGTAAGTGTAAAGACATCTTGCTGCTAGAATTCATTGATGACATGAAGTTTGAAAAGTGCTTGTAATGTAGAGAGGAGGAAGAACTTTGGGGGATTTCCTAAGTCCAGTGCCCAGACATGGGGGAAAGCTGAAACATCTCTGTGATGCAGAATGCTTCTTTACACCTAGCCTCCTTTCTCTCTGAGGTATGGAGTAATAGGAGTGGGATGAAATTTGTAGCCATGTGTTTTAGGGTGATACAGCCAAGATAAAAGCTTGGAGGCTGAATAATTGAAAGGATCAAAGCAGAAAAGGGTGCAAAGTAACCAAGCAAACAGCATGGTGCAGTTATGAAGAAGGCATATGTGCTCTTGGGACGCAGTCACAGATGTTTCCAGTAGACAGAGGAAATTACTGGTGGTATTCTACAAGCATCTGGTTAGACATCATGTAGTATGCTTCAGAAATTGTCGTTTGTTTGAGGAGAAAATAGAAAAAATTGTGCAGAGACAGGCTCTTAGGATGAAAGGAGGAATAGGTGTCTCACCAGAGAAAGCTTGAAGAGCTTATCTAGGGTGGTCCAGCTAAAGAAACTATATGTGAGTGTTGTCTATACGTACACAGGTGGAGACAGTAAAAGGGGTCGAAATACTGAAACTGAAAGACAATATAAGCAAAACAACACCTGAACATAGTCCAACTCTTTGAAGCTGTAGTTTCCTCACAATAGTCAGGTTTTTGGAGTAAACAAGAACAGCAGAAATTGATCTGCTTTTTCTGCTAAATATTGGTGACATTTGAAAATAATTCCTTAATCATTGTGGAAATTCCAAAGACAACAAAACTTTATTGTGTATAGCCAAATGTATTCTGAATTTGATGAAGAATTGTCTTTGACTAAACAGCATTCCCTCAGTTTCTCTCTTTCAAGTTTTTTGTCATTTCCTGGTATGCAGTGATGCTCCTGGAGTGGCTGTGGTGCTTTTTCAGAGACAGCTATCAATTGCTTTCCTGGGCTAATGGGAGAACTTGTATTTTTTCAAAGGGTGTTAGTAGGAGGACAGGGAAGAGAACCTAGCCTTTTATGCTCGCTCTTTATACTTGCTACACTTTGAAATAGACACTGAATTGCTTTTAAGAGGGGTCATTTCCTTCATTGACCTTGCAGTGTGCTGGACGGGGTAGAGATTGTAATTTGGATACCTCCATTAGGTGCTTAAAGATAGGTAGGATGAATCCAAGCCAAAGCATTCAGGAGGGAATAGATGATCTGTCTAAAGAGCTTCTGAAATAAGTGGAGAGTAGGCAGCTGAGGCAGGGCTCTTATGTTCAGAAGATGTGATGCACTGAGATTTTTTTCAAAAAGTCTAGAAAACCTGGACTTTGCTGTAAATTTTGCACTTGATATTTGATGCAGAAAACAGTTTGCTGGATTCCAACAAAGAAAGCTTTGTTGCAACTTACCTAAAGTGAGAGCCACAGCTTGAGAGTGTGACTTGGAAAAAAGTATCCAAGCAGTTAGTCTGCTAAAGTCTCACTGAAATTTGATGAAACATGGGCTTGTAGGTCAAAGTACAACAGCAGCTAGACTCCTACTTGCCATGGGCATTGCTAAGTGCTAGCTACCCAAATGTATTTTGTTGCTAACAGACGCTCGAGGAGCCAAAATTTAATCTCTTTTGCATTGTAAATAACGTCATAGTGAGCTCTTTATATGTGTTATTTTAATGCTGTATGGAAAATAAATTCTATTCAGTAGTTTGCAAATAGAAGAGAGGAAAATGATGGCTGAAGGTGCTGGTGGTTATATGGAGGAAATTAATCAAAGAAAAATTACAGTGTGATGTTATTATTGTGTTGCATGTGGACCTCACTTTGTTTGTGGTGAAAGACAGTTGTGCAACAAAGTTTTGGATTCAGAAGACTGGCAGAGGGATTCAGGAAGGCAGCTTTGTGGCAGCTGGGAGCAAGGAAGGATGCTGTCTAACTCTCTGGCATTTTGTAGGAGATGCACTGGCTGAGAACAGGAGGGAGCATTCTAGGGCTTTTGTTTAGGCTCACAGGCTATTCAGGTGCAGATTTGGATATTTTAATTCTAAGTTAATTTTTCAGGTTTATATTTTTCCTTTTCTTTCAGGAGCTGTGTTGCTTATGTGTCATTGCTAGAGTATGTTTCTACCTTATTGAAACCTATTTTTTACTTAGTTGATTCAATCACTAATAGAATCTTCTCGTGTTTATAATCAAAAATACCAGCTGTTAGAATTTAATCTTCCTAGATTATGGGTATGTGAACAACATTTTATTGACCTCTTTGACCCTCTTTTTAACATATGTTAATATGTTAAACTGTTTTCTCAAATAATTTGGATCAGTCTTCCAAAACCAACAGTTTTGGAAGTTTTTAGTAAGTGTAAAAAATGAATAATTTAAGTTGTCTCTGTAAACTTTCCTAATACTGATGTTTTGGGGTTTTTTACCAGATAAATTTGCGCCTCATCTTGGTAAGCGGGAAAACAAAAGAGTTCCTGTTTTCACCGAATGACTCTGCTGCAGATATTGCAAAACATGTGTATGACAACTGGCCAATGGGTGAGTAGCAGTGTGGCTTTGGCTTTTTAACTGGTGAGCAAGGAGATTCCCTGTGTATTCAGACTGAAGTGTCAGTTAACTGATCTCTTGCTCAACATTCAAATTAAGTATGTTTATTCACTATCTGGACAAAGATTTATGTAGAAATCAGTGGTGTCCTGCCTTCTTTTTCACAGTTCCTTCAGTTGGGCAGATTTTTAGATGTCAGGACTGTATCCTACTTAATTTCTAAAATTTGCTTCCCCAAATTGAAGTACTTCTTTCCCCCTATCTTTAGACACTTTTCTTTATCGATCGATTTAGAGGATCTGGTAAGTGTGAGGAAATGTTGGTGATATAAAACCTCTTACGTGAGGACAGCTAAAATAAAACATGGGAAGTCACAGGAATGCATTAGTGAAATTGAGTCTGAAGTACTTTTTCCTTACTGCCTTATCTTGGAAAGGATCTGTAATACTGATATTTTTCCAGGAAGAAAACAAATATAAAAGCCCATTTTAAGAGACATTAGAAGACTGGATGTTGTTTGTGTAAATATACTTGATGTCATACAGGAATACAGGCTTTGGAAAATGGACTTGAGAACTTAAGATGTGTATTCACATATGTGAATAGCTCCCCAAAACAAAGTGCTTCTGTTCTCCCTGACTATGATTTCATGGGAAAATAGCCAAAACACAGACATAGCATTACATACGATGAAAGAAAATGCTTCTTTTGGTACAGGACTTCATTTGGGTTACTGTTTTGATGTTAAAAGGACTACTATTTAGACAAACTAAAACATTGCACTATCTGTTTCTGTGGTGCCTTTGTCAAAGACATATGGTGGATGATAGTTTATGCCAAAAAGTTAATGGTGATAATCGGTATTTTAGGCCTTAAACTGGTCTTTGAGGTCAGGAAAAAGGTTCAGTTTGCTGTTTGATTTGCTGGGATGCAGTATTATGTATTTAGTAAAATATGTAATGAAGGGGGAGGTTTTAAGTCTCTGAAGTATTAGTTACAGATGTAAAACGCTTTAAAAATAGGTTAACATAGCTTCTGTGCTGTACATATTTAATGTGTGCCTATAACATAGTTGTCATAACCAAATGTTCTTTGTGTACATTTATGTGAATTGGTAGAGGTAGAACTGGATTTTTTTCCTTACTCAAGTTTATGCTCATGAACATGTGATGTCATGTTCAAAGTCTTGTGAAGAGCTTGAAAGTTGCAGATTCTGAGTTTAGAGCTGGGAAGAAACCCAGACCTTAAAGTCTCTTCTTTAAAAAAAACAGTAGAACCAGACATGGAAACCTCAGTTCAAATACCTGCTGTCCTGAGGGAGTGCTCTAAATTTTGATGAATATTTAATTGCTTTTGCAAAGAAGAATAGTCTCAATTTAAAAGGGAAAAAATCTCGCTTTAGAATAGCATATAGATTTTCACAAACATTAGCCCATTAGATGTTTTCAGACTGAGAGTTCTCCTCCTTGCCACAGGACTGAGAAATCTTGATGAGGACTAAATTTGCCTTGAAACAAAGACGTTACAATTGTTTTTACCACCATTTTGACTTGTCATGTTCTTGTGGGGAAAAAAGGAATGAAATAACCTCCGTCACATGCTGGCAGGATTAAGGCAGACCTCGCCCCACCTCTTTTGGCAACACAGTTGTTAATTAAGGATCTCTCGTCTTGCAGTAGAAAATGCCAAATTTTTTTAATGTATATCATCTAGATAGGTTACCTGTTCTCTTCTTCCCCTTCCCATTTTCTGCTAAATAATATGAACTTCTTTCTTGTACAACAATTATCTGAACCTTAAAAAAAAAAAAAAAAGTAGATTCAGTGAGTCCTTGGCTCATTTACTCATTGGGGGAAATTAAAATTTGAATTCATGTCAGGAAGAAATGTTTCAGACTTCCAGCCAAGAAGCAGAAATTAAAAGGATGGATAACTTGGCAGCTTAACAGTGAGAAAGTACCTGTGCCAAAATCTAGTCTGTCTTCTTTTGGTTGTGGTTTTACATCATTATGGCACTGTCAACTGGCTGAATTTCTCCTCTTTACAGCCACATTATAGTGGAGTCCAGACTGTATGGAGTGAAAAAAAAAAAACAAACAAAACAAAACTATTATGGTAGCAGTGCGATAATTCAGATTTTTGATGTAGCCCACTTCACAGTACAGTGGAATGGGCATGTGCTTAAAATGCAAGACAATTGAATCAGACCCTAAGTGGCAATACTTGAAATTCAAATAGCTTTGGTTGCCTAATTTGATCTAATCCTATAAACCAGGCACATGGGAGCACCTGGGAGTGTTGCACATTCTACTGTTGGTACCAGCCTTGCTCCCACCGTGGTCTGGGGTTGAGATGGCTCCTGCTGCCCAGTCTCTGCCTGCTTGCTTTTTGCGCCAGATGCCTCTCTGTACACTCTGCAGCTGTGGCTTTTGTTTTAAATGCTTCCCCTTCTACCCTTTTCAGTTCTTCTCCTTTTGTGGTGCCAGTTGCTATTTGCCTGTATGTTAATTGTGTGTTCCCAGTGAACAGGTTGGTTTCTGTGGCTTGTCCTGATCCCTTGCTGAATATTGATTTTGCTATATAAACACTACAAAAACAGAAAGAGAGAACATTTGTGTTCTGGTCATCTAAGAAACAGAAGACACTGTATTCCCAGAGAGACCATTTAAATTCAACATTTCAAGGCTTTATGATACTTGTTCTGAAAGCAAAGTGCATATTTATTTGTTCTTCACATTGTGACAGGGAACGGGAAAAGAGTAGAAAAAGACCATTTAAGCTTACCATTTATTTATGATAGCTTAAGCATTATAGGAAAATGCAAGCTTGCTTTTTTTGAACCACTGTTTGCCACATAAAAACATTGAAAGACATAAAAACACACATAAAAATGGATGGGCCTTTGAGAAACTCCTTAAAATGTATTGGTGAGTGTGTGCTCTGAGAGAGCCTCTGTTCCAGCTCTGTGGTGGCGGTTGAGGGGCTGCTCAGGTCACTGCCCCCTCCAGACATGGAACTGGTTGGATCTGGCCGCCATCGAACGGCGCTGAGCTGCCTCCGGAGCTTTTTTTCAGTGCTGTGATCTCAGAGTCCTGTTTCAAGTGACCCATCACATGTGTGCTTGCTCTGTGTGCAGCAGCTTCCCGTTGCTGGAGAATGGCTCCAGTTAGTCAATTAGCCAGTGTTGAGGAGTATGGCTTGGGAAACTTCAGAATGGCCTGGATATCAAGATTCAGGAAGCAATTTGCATGTATGAAATATTTTCTTTAGGAATTGTGTATGTGCTAAATATATCCTGTAGTTTGTGACATCAGTAATATTTTTACTTGCAGACATAAAATTATGTGTTTCAATGCCCAGGGTCAAATAATAGATTCAAGAATAGACTTCAGGAGTGCTGGCCTTGAATTACTTTCCTGTACCTTCAGCCTGTATTCTCTCTTTAGTGTTTTATGCAAGAGTCCCTTCCTGATTTTCTTCCTGGGGAAAGGTGAGAGAAATAACAAAAGATGTTTTTATTACAATTTAACTGTGGAAATTCTCTCTCTCTTCAGATTGGGAAGAAGAACAAGTCAGCAGTCCAAATATCTTGCGGCTTATTTATCAAGGGAGGTTTCTTCATGGCAATGTGACATTAGGAGGTATGAAAATAATTTTCATTATACATGTTACAGTTAGGCAAAAGGGGATATTTATTTACAGTTCAGTGAATACTGCTTTACTGTTCAAGATCACAGGATGGCCTGCTTTATACTGCTGTTCTTGTGCATAGAGTGACATTGTACTTTATTGCATATTTTTCCATCTTGTTACCACGAGCTGTTAAACTTTGCGAGGTGCCACCTGCTAAGTCAAGTCTCCTCTCACACAAAGAAACTGTAGTGCTGCTTTTATTTGTTGTCTTTCTAAATGGAATATTTTGTTCCACTTCTCTTACACTGCATTTGCAGGACAAGCTACTTAAAAAATATCTGAAGTATTTTAAAATGCTTGATAAACTTTATGATAATTGGTCAAACAATACTTTAAATCTTCGTGCAACGCAGGAAGACACCCTGTGAATGAGAATGAGGGGAAGCATTCTTGCTGTCCAGTGCTCTCCCAGGGATACAATTGCATAGTTATGCGAAAACAACAGTAAATGGCTTCACTTCGTTTGCTAAGGAACTGCAATTCAACTGTGCCCCCTCGTGGCAACTGTTTCCCCACAATTATGCATTTTGGTGGGAACCCTTGATAGAAGTGTGACACACATTTGTTAAGTCATCCCTCCTTTTCTAGGTAGCATTTGCCAATGGGAATATCAGCTGTATCAATGACTAAACAATATGAGATTCTCCATTCTGTGCCAGTTTAAAAACAAAATAATGCTCCTACTTTGTATGTTCAAATTATTTATGGTTTGGTACCTGAATGCAGTACAGAAAGGAGAATATAACATAATACAAAATCACCAATTAATTATTTTTGAAGTTAACAGGAATCTGAAAATAATATTTCTGGACTGCTTATGGTGATGTTCCATGAAGAATTGACTGGGATGATATAGCTATTGATTCACTTTCTACCATTCCCAGTGTTGCCTAGTGATATACTTATAGATTTACTCTCCACATATATACATTTTTAATGCTTCTATATATACACAAACAAGATGATTGTCAGCTCAGCTGGAAGAAATCTGAAATTTTTATTCACTCTTTAATTTGTATTTTTACCAGGTGACAGTGAGTGCAGCTAGTAGCAGTTGGAGTAGAGTTGAAAGACAAATGTTAAGTCTTGGATCATCTCTGCAATTAAAGATGCTAGTCTTACCCTACATTTCCAGGCAAGGATAGTTAACTGGGACTTACTTCACCATTCATCTGAGTGCTGTTCTTTACCACCATTTTTTCCCTTTAGTGACATTTGTCTAAATCTGAGAAAATGTTAAATATTTGTTTAATATATTTAATATATTATTTAATGAATTAAGCTGAAAAATAATAGCTGAATGCGTGCATTAGCTTAGGTCTATGAATTTTGAACACTTACTTGGGTTCAGGGCATTTTAGTTCATTCTTAATCACTCATGCGTTGAGATTTAATCATCATGTTTTTACCCCAAGGATCTTACATGTATATTACTGTTTTTCAAAAATATTTTTGTTGCGGTATTGTTTTAAGAAAAAGAATCCCTAAAACATTGGCTTAACTAATGAAGTTATCAGGAGTAAGATTACACAGCTGAAAGTGGAACAGGAATTCATGAAAGAGCCTGAAAAGACTCTTACTTCAGTTTGTGTTGTTCATTAGAGGTAACCTTAAGTGAACTAGTTACCTTTAAAAGGGAGGTGAAGGGAGGAGTTTATTAAACAATATTTATATTATGTTTCTTAGCTTAACTTTCATTAAGCTTTTCTAGCTGCAGTTCTCTTCGACTGAGTTATAGCACTTAGTGTTATATTTGCTTTAGGTGATTAGGAAATATTGATTGGAATTTGGACCTCCTGAAAATCACTTTATCATCTAGTGAAACAAAAGTTTCCAAGGAAACAGTTTGGTGTTTTCCTTTTTAACTGGAGACCTTTTATGTTCACTTTTACCTTAATGTCTATGTAGTGGCTTATGAATTTGAGACTCCTATAAACTAAGATGCCTCAAAAAAGAGAAATTGGTAGGAAAATGTGCTTTTGGGTGACAAACTTTATTTTCAATGAATCATCCCTTGTGATACCTCCTCTGAATGGCCTGTCACTACAGGAACAGCAGAGCTAATGGCACTGGGAGCAGTGTGGAACAGACACCTCTGTAAAGCTGCACTGCTCCTGCCTGCAGTGCTAGAGCCGCACTGCTTTCTTGTGTCCTGCCTGTGCAGAGGGCTGGGGAGTTGGCTAGCGAGGCAGAGTCCATTGTTTAGCTTCCAACAGGAAATTTAATCCTTTAGCTAAATATTTGTTCTGCAGTTTGCATTTCAAATAATATTAATTAGGGAAGTAATACATAATCAACAGTTCTCCATTTCTTGGTAGATAATGGTAATCAGCAGCATTTGCTTCCTTATTTACTGGGGAATGGAAGTTTAACCCACCATGTGCCATCCACATTCCAAAAGGGGGTGAAAAGTAAGTTCTGACAATAGAAAATGCAAAGCAACAATGAAATTGTACAGTTAGGAAAGGAATTAAATACAAATTGGGTAAACTGAGAGAAAGGGGTGAGAGCACAAAGAGAAGAGCAAGAAAGGATTACCGAGCATAGGTTAGGCTGCTCAGATGCTGTCGTGGTGCTCCAAGCAAGAAGCTGGAAATTTCTAGCAAGTACTTGTGTAAACTATGTGAACTACTAGCTGAAGTTAGTTAATACAAATATTAGCATAGTACTACTGGATTACTGTAAATAGTTAATCTCCATAAGTCACTAATCAAGTCTCCTGAATTGTGTTGCTATTATGAAAGATGTTCCTAATGTGATTATTTTGTAATTCAAGAGTTTATGTTAGAAGACAATCCTTTTCCATGGAGTTTGCAAAGACCATATTAACAGTCAGAGTTTTCAGTTGTATCATGGTATCAAGTACCCAAAATACATGATCTTTGTCAGATTTTGAGTTTTCAATAGCTTCTAGTTGCAGGCACAGGCAGTGCTTCAAGTAAACTAAGCAACTTTCAGATTTGCCTTTCCATAGAGATGGGTTTTCCCAAAGTACAGCTGCTTCAAAGAATCTTGTGGAGTTCTGTATCACTTTATGTGCTTACACCTCTGTTTGAACCTGTGTTTTAATCATAATTTGCATTTATTTAAATAAATATGTAGGCAACAAACATGATTTAATAGTGGTGTTGTAGTGAGGCTTTTTATTAGTGAATCTTTAATCTATGCTGTAGTGATTAAAACAGAGGCATTTTTCGCTTCTGTTGCCTTCAGGTTTATTGCCCATTCCTTATTCATTTATTCACTTAAAATGCCATTTCAGTGTATGTGAAAATAAAAGCTGTAACTTGAGTTTGATAGGACAAAGTCTACTCAAATCAAAATTATTTGTGTATTAAGGATTAAATTCTTGTTAAATTTATCACTGACTTTTTTTTCTACTATAAAGTGGGAAAGACAGAACTTTTCCAGAAGATCATCTTTGACTTTTATTTCTCAGAAAAATAATCAAGGAAGATACTCTAAGTATACAGTGTATTGTTATACTTAAATTGGAATGTAGAAAAATTATCATTTTAGTTTCAGACACAAGCACAGTGAATTGTGGAAAGCACCGTTTTTTAAAATTTTGTGTTGCTAGAGCTAACAAAGGCAGCATTGTAAGAACTACTACTGTAAATTTGATATTTTCCACATGCAGCTGATGTTACAGATTAGTATTAAAAGGAAAGATGCAGACATTTTGTATTTAAAAAAATCTATGTCATGGATCAAAATATGTTTTTGGAAAATCTGTTTTGCTGTAGAGGCTCAGTGTTTTGATATCTCAGGAATAACAGTTTGGTGGCTGCATTAGCAACTTTTTTGTGTCTTTATCATTAAAGACTGCTTAACACCTGAGTCTTGGCATAAATGCCCACTTCACTTTTTACTCAAAAGAGGAAAGCTAAGCTTTGTAACAGGAGTATCATGTCTTTAAGAATGCAGTGTTGTAAGTGAATATCATCATGCCCTGAGTCCCTGATTTACCAAACTTCAACCAGTAAGCAGTTCAAACCTAACAGTATGAGCTTTTGAATAGGTGCTAATCCAATTATAGTTAGTTTCAACTGGATATTTTGGAGAAAAAAAGGCTGATATAATGTGTTAATAACTCTCCCTTTCTCCTTTTGCAGCATTAAAACTTCCTTTTGGCAAAACAACAGTGATGCATTTGGTGGCTAGAGAGACACTGCCAGAACCAAACTCTCAAGGTAGGCTGGGCACTAGAGGAGTTTCTTACTTGAGTACATGGCAAAGTGGTCAGGTCTCTTACAGGCTCTTTGAGTATTTCATAGCAGAGAAAAGTCAAGTCCTTGTGCTCTTTTGTGAAGAATTAATGGAATGCTTTTGTACATGTTTGTCAAAAACTAAGAAATTAATTTTCTGGTTTAGCATTTTTATATAGTCCAGAAATTGACTCAGACCTTAAAAGCTCTTGTTTTTATTGTGAAAAACTAGTCCTGATTTATTTTTCAGTTATGTATGCATGTGTATAGAAAGAAATAATTTTTTTACTGGAAATAATTAAGAACAGATATGTATTAAGCATACTCACACACAGAACAGCCTCTTGATTTAGAAATGAAATGTAAGTAATACTTCGCTCTTCTTTGCAGGTCAAAGGAACCGTGAAAAAACTGGAGAAAGCAATTGCTGTGTAATCCTGTAAACCCTGTTAGCTTTACCTGCTAAGTGTGATGTAATATAGTCTTTGTCTTTCATGCTGCTGGAATAGAAGAGGCCCTACCTTGCTTCAAACACCTGTAGGAAGAGCCTGTCTGTAAATCCATGGAACTGAAATAATACATGAACACTGTCATTAGTCTTTTTTTTTTTAAAAAGTGAAACATCTATGAACACTTTAATGTTTATTTTTTTTCAATTCCTCCTTTTGTTGAATAATGTTACAGTACATCACTTTTTGAAAGAATTCAGTCTCCAGAAAAGTTTGTGTTTTTTTCCATAGCAGGAATCTTTTTGCTACCACAAAAATTTGCATTAACCAGATCTAACCAGTCAAGC
This sequence comes from Vidua macroura, assembly GCF_024509145.1. Taxonomy (NCBI): domain Eukaryota; kingdom Metazoa; phylum Chordata; class Aves; order Passeriformes; family Viduidae; genus Vidua; species Vidua macroura. The sequence goes on along the minus strand of NC_071572.1, from coordinate 93,370,508 downwards.
TTTCTAGATTCAATTTGCACTAAATATGGTTGACAGTATAATTCTCCTCAACAATCTCTAACAATATTTGAGACATCTAGTAATAACCCACAAGGGATAATGCAACACTGGAAAATAGTATATTAATAATTAAAACAAATCTCACTTATGGCCAAATCAAAGGAAAAACTGTTAAGTCAATTCTACCTAAGTCAACCTCAGTGGCCAAACTGGCACAGAATACTAACTAAACCAAGTCTAACTATATATCTTTTCACTGCAACAAAGACAAAATACTATGTGCCTGTAATTTAAAAGCACTCTGTAGAGGGCTGATGAAACTGATTTTTTGTTACTGTGTGCACTCCAATCGTGTGTTAGTTGAGTGCTTATTCAGACAGCACAAACAAGTGCAGAGAGTGCATTTCCTAGCCTTAATATGGGAGGGGTAGTTTCCTGTAGTTCATAGGCTTTTATTATTGTGCATAAATGTTAGAAAACATCATTTACTAATCAGTTTTATGTATTTGAATATTGGCAATTGGTGGTTTTCAGTCATTTTTCTCATCTGTACCTTAGACTTCAGTGTCATGCTTACTCATTAGAGATTTCAAGAGAATTACTAAAATTTAAAAAGCAAAAAGAAAAACTTCTGCCATAGTACTAGTTTTGTTTCTTTACATAATCTGCATTTGGTATTAGTGCTTGCAATGGTATTAAAATCAGAAGCTGATTTTTGAAGGCATACATGATTGAAAAGGATGCCATTCTTTTATTTCATATCAATAATTGAAATGTTGATATGCTAAAGAAATTTGCACAGCACTAAAGCATGAGCTACTTTCATCTAAACCTGTAAAAAATAAAAACAAATAAAAATTTAAAAATATAAAAGATTTTATATTTTTTCACTGGGGAGGAATTCTTCCTGGGTGAAATTACAAATATGTGTAGAATATATTTAATAAAAGTCTTATAAAATACATAACTATAGAAGTTAAATATAGATTGGCGTGTAGTATAATAGAACAATATTCCATATAAATAGCTTTAGCCTTTAAAAAACTGAGTCACAGGTTGACATTGTGTTCTGTACTTAAGTGTCCACAACTCTTACAGATGTTCTGTGTAATCGTTTTTCCGAATGATTGGCATCATTCAAATGTAAACAGGTTATTTTATTCATTGTTACTGCTTTGATGAAATGCTTTATATGCAGTAGATTTACAGAAATATTGTTCATACTGATCAGAATTAAATTTGTATAGAGCAGAGTTTTAAAACAAATTGTAAATAGCACTAAACATTTTCTTTCTGCAACCTGTACTGATAGACTCTTCTGTAAACTAAATAAAAGAATATTGTAGTGCATTTCAGTGGTGTTTCAAGGGTTGTAATTGAGCCTGAACTGCTTATAATAGTACTTGTTAATCTGGAAATTAAGTAAGGACTCCATTTTATTTATTTTTTAAAAAAAGGAGGGGTACAAAGCTTGCTGAAAAATGCTAATGGGATTTATCACTTCAATATTTGTTTTCCTTTCACTCCATAAGTGGCCTGAAAGTCTTTCTTCTGTTGAAGAGGAATGTGAGCGTGAGCAGTTGCAAATGTGCAGCTGTGTCACACCCTTGTGTGCCTCACAGGAGCCGTGTGCTCGTACTGTGAGGTTTTGCAGTCTTCATTTACTGATAGCAGAGAGCACGGACATAGCCCTTGAGGTGCTGGGAACTGAGATGACACCACTGTGTGCTCATTACCAAAATGAATCTTGGGAGGGGGCATTTCCTTCTGCTCTGCAGTGTGGTTGCTAAATAAGAAACTGTAGGGACACAAACCTTCTTTAAAAAGACCAAAGTGTGATAGACTTCCCTTGTCCAAAATGCTGACCACCCAAGTAACACAGACTTAGATGGGAAATGGCTATGACAGCACAAGAAAAAGAAATGGTCTGAGACAGGACATGCTCAGTTAGTTAAACAAGTCTTTCAAATGCATTGATTTTGAAAAACAAATGCATGAGATGTAATCCTGGTTTGAAAAAGTAGACAGGTACTTAATAGAGAATAAATACATGAAAATCCAGAAGCTTCTAGTTAAAGTATTTGGTGAGGTTCTGTAGCCAAAGTATGTGGAATTCCCTTTTGTTATGATGAATAAGATGCATATATGCACATGTCCAAGCAAATCCTTAAATACTGCCTGGCATTTAAAGCATGCCAAAATGACTCCTGCAGAAAGTGGATAGAACAGTTTGCCTGATTTTTTCCACCAGTTGTCAGAGTTCTGCCCTTGAAAGAGCATTTCTGTTGTGGTGTGAGGAGGGTAGAAAACTGGGGCAGGGGGATTGCTAAAAGATGTGTGCTCTTTTCCTTGTGTGCTTTGTATTGTGGTTTGTGCATTTGCCAAAACAAAAGCAGTAGCTCTTAGTCCCACATTTCCCAGCCTAGCTAAAGCTCACGCATATGCTTCTTTTCTTCTTTGATTGGAGTAAAGTGGATACTAGCAGCCCAAAAAGATTAAAGCTAAGTCTTTGCAGGGTCAGGCTGTTGGATGGTCTGATAATGCACTGAAGAGTTTGACATTTTTTTGATTTGCACTGCTAGATGGAAATTATCTTTTCCCTATGCATCAGTTAAAAGATGTCATGAAGGAAGGGAAGGACAGGATGATCTGGAGTCCTTCTTATTCTGAAATACCATGAAGGGACTGCATCTGTCTCCTCTGCCATTGTGTGTGTGTTATAAACAACCACACACCTGAGGAGTGATATTGTGACCGATAGCCCAGAGTGCTGTGCAGCCCTTCAGAAGGACCTCGATGGGGAGAGATGGGCAGAGAGGAACTGTCTGAAATTCAACAAAGGCAAATGCAGGGTTCTTCCCCTTGCAACAGAACAGGCTGAGGGAAGGAGCTCTGTGGAGAAGGACCAGGGGGTCCTGGTGGACAACAAGGTGCCCCTGAGTGGCCAAGAAGGGCATTGGTGTCCTGGGGTGGATTAGGATGGAAAAGTAGTGCCAGCAGGTCAGGGGAGGTGATCCTGCCCCTCTACTCTGCCCTGGTGAGGCACATCTGGAGTGCTGTGTCCTTTTCTGGGCTCCTCAGGACAAGAGAGACATGGAGCTCCTGGAGCAGGTCCAGTGGAGAAGAGCAAGGATGCCTGGGGGACTGGAGCATCTCTTACAAGGAAAGGCCACCAGAGGAGATGACTGAGATGGGACATCACCAGTGTCTGCAAGTATCCAGAGGGAGGTGTCAGAAGACAGACCCAGGCCCTGCTCAGCAGTGCTGAGCAATAGGACAGAAGGCAACAGGCAGAAATTGATGCACGGGAAGTTCCACCTGAACATGAGGAAGGACTTCTTTACTGTGCAGTGGCCACACACTGGAACAGGATGCCCAGAGAGGGTGTGGAGTGTCCCTCACTGGAGACATTCCAGAACTGTTTGGACACAAGCCTGTGCCATTTGCTCTAGGATGGCCCTGCTTGAGCAGGGAGGTTGGACCAGATGAATGACTGTGGTGCCTTCCAGCATTCTGTGATTCTGTAATATCTGGTTGCAATGGAAGTGCTCTACAACTTCTTATAAAGTTCTGGAAACAGTCATAGGGATTAGCTCAGCTGCTGGAGGAAGAAAGCGTGGCCACTGTAATATTAGAGGCTTTGCTGAGGTGCTGCATCAAGATTAATTTAATGCTGATTTCTGCAGTTTATGGATACCATTCCTTAGTACATTTGCAACAGAAGGAACAATGACTTAACTTAAAAGAGAAACATAAGCACATTGTAAACACATCCTTTCTCTCTCACAGGTAAGAAGGCAGGCAGGTGTTTCTGGGCTAGCTAGAAATCAGGAGTGGCTGCTGCTGCTTTCCAGCGGAGTAAAGCTTGTGTATTTTGTAGTTCTGTGTGTGCTCTGATAAGATTTCTTACACAAATCTTGCTTCGAGAAGTAAATAGAGGGATGGATATACTTCTCCATCTAAAACTCTCTTGCTAACTTTATGCTAACTTAAGCAGATTTCGAGCTATATGTCCTGTGTAAATTGGCATTGGGAGGAATTCTGTGCCTAAATCAGAGGAAATGCCAAGATCTGTTAAGATTCTTAAAGGAGAGTTCCTTCCCCCTTTATTTCTGCTGCAGTACTGAGGTTCTTCCTAGATACCATCTTGGCTGTAGCTTTGAGTTTCAAGCTTATTTTCAGAGCACAATAAAAGGTTTGTTGTTACTCAAGAGGCTGATGGTAATATATGGTTCATGATAATAAGCTGTCAACAATCCTCATAAAGTAGGATAATAAAGGCATATTTATCCTTCTGTGCCACATGTACATACCTGTGAAGAGATTTAAAATGTGCGAGCTAATTTGCTTACCAATTTATTACACTAGACTGTATAATTACAAAACCGTTGTTATACTCCGGGTTTTTCTAGTATTTATTATTGATTTCTGCTTGGCTTTTTTTTTTTTTTTTTTTTTTTTTTTTTTTTGTTGATAAGGATTTGATTTGGGATTTTTAAATTAACCTGGAAAAGGACTAGTATGATAGAAAATAATGAAGGTTATGAAAGTCAAGCTCACAAAAAAAAAAACAAAAAAGAGACTGTAATGATACAATGATACGTTATCAAGCTCAGGGAGTGGATCACAGTTACAAGGGAAGCTGCAGTTTGAAATGTGAAGGACAGCATAGGTAGAGAAAACAAAGTATTCTCACAACTCTTATTTTTGAAATTACCTGGATCAGTCCAAATCTCAGTTCTGGGCATCATGGGCAGATGCTTTGTATTTCAATTTCCTTAGGATTTTGAAAATGCTAACAAAAATAGTGAGACAGCAGAAATATTACAGAGAGATTGAAGAGAAAGAGAGGTTAAAATAGCTACAGTGGTGATTAACACAGACAAAATGGATGGAGAACTTCTATTTTTGTCCCGTAGCTTTATAGGCCCAGTTTTTACATTTGTAAAGCAGAGGTGACAAATTCAGATTTGATAGAAACATTTTTACATTAAATGAATGGCACTCACTGCCACCAGAAGTAATTTGAGGAGAACAGCTGAACTAGATATAAAAGTAAAATGGATTATTGTATCAATGAAAATTGATAGAATTTCCAGAATTAGCAACATTAGTGATGCCAAACTCTTTCCCAATAAATTAGTATTTTTGTCCTTCAGACATCATGTTACCTTTCAGTGAAAAGCCCAGCTTTGTGGGGAAAAATACTTCTAGCATGTCACCACCTCCATTATGTACAAGCAAGTACATAATGTGAGCCCCAGGGCCAGCATATAATATACTCCAGCAGGAGTTTATCTCTACAAACCTTCTGCTTCCCCAGAAGAAATTTTGGTCAGAGTCAAGGGGATGTTTGTGCTTTCCTGGAGCTGCCTTGAGGGAATAATTTACTGTGTTTTAGCTGGTAGACAATGTGAACCACAGTTCCTTAGGGCAGAAGCTGCCGCCTCTTAAGTGGTGCCACATGTAAGCACCCTGCTTTTATCAATTCCAAGGATGATGCATTTATAGGTAGTAAATGTGTTGACATACTCTGACAGAAAATACTCTTCAACTACTATTTTGTTTGGATAGAGGCAAAGTAGTAGGATGAAACAACAGGTTTCCTTTTACTTTCTTTGAACTGAAAATCAGGAAGAAACAATGGGAGAAGTTTTAGATACCTACCATAGGATCAACCATTAAATGTCTGGGGAAAATAAACTGACCAGCAGCTATCTGTGCAAGAAAGAGCAATTGTAGGAAAGAGGAGATCACTGCCCACATCAGCAAGAGATTGCAAGGGTGAAATAGCTCAGGTTGAGAATGAGAGGCAAAAGGGGGTGACAAGTTGTCACTTTGGGACTTTCAGCTGTTGCCTGGCAAAAAATGGGAATAGGATCTTGCAGCAGTCATTAGGGAGCAAAATAACAGAGTGGAACTGCCTGTAGAGGTTAGATTGGAAAACTAATGTTTTTAAAAATCCATTATGCTGGAAGCCAATTCCATATTGGATGGATGATATTGGACTTCCAGAATGAGGGAAATACCTACTGGTGTTTATCTTACCTTGATCTGTCTGTTAGCTGTGCTGGCTAAATTAAAGAAAGATTGGGTTTCAGTTCTTTAATTTGTGCAGCTCATGTGTCCCTAAATAAGGCTCATTAATCCCCAGTGGTCCCAAGGTTACGGCTCTGCTGGAGCTGGCAGGGAGCTCCAGGGTGCTCTGCAGTCTCACCAGGTGAAAAGTCACTGCAACTGCCCAGTGTGTGACAGGAGAAGCACAAAGGTCTTGAGTGGGATGTAATGTCAGTGTAGCAACTCAGCAGGTGTCCAGACTGGGGAACTCCACCAAATCCATGGGACTGTACCAGCTGAGCTGTCTTTCAGTGAATTTGATGGGTGCTCTGCGAAGCAAATAGGCAAGAGTCTTCTCTTGCACTCTGGCTTTAATCAAGCGATGCCAACCAAACCTTTTGGCTCCTGTCACCATGACTGACAGCATTGCAAGGAAGGGTCTGGTCTCAACAAACAGATATGAAGGCTGCCTTAGGCTCTATTTTTCTTGTGCCCTGAGCAATGACCGTCTCTAGCTTCATCACCAAGGTCTATGAGTATCACATCATTCTCCTGCCTGCAGACAGGACTCCTCCATGGCTCTGGTTGTTGATGGGTAGTCTGAACTGTCTAGAGGAGAGGAACATGCTTTGAGCTTCCAAGCAAAGTGCAGACCCACCGTTCATGACACTGGCCAGCCCCCAGCTCCAGCTGCATTTGCCTCTTTCCTTTGGGTAAGACTGTATTGCAGCAGAGAACCTCACTGGTGACCAAACTAGTGAGAGCTACTGGCCCTCCTGCAGCAGGGAGGCTGTAACTCCTGGGCTGCTTCTCCAGGTCTGATCAGGAGAGCAGATGTGGGTCAAGAGCACCCTAAGCTCTGCCCCTACTGTAGAGATGAGTGCTATGCTGGCTACTCTGGGGACCATGGGGAATGAGCAGGGGAAGAGTGCTTGAGGGGGATGGTTTGGGACCTGGCCTTGTTCTTCAAGGAGCTGCTGGAGCTCCTTGTCACAGTGGAACAGAGCTGGGATCACAGGCCCTGGCTTCAGCACCCTAAGCTGCCCTGGGAGGAACTCGCCTGGGGGCTGCTCAGCTGCCAGTGCATTTTACCATCTCAAGGTCTGTGATGATTAGAATAATCCTGAGCTCCAAATTGGGAGGCTGGGATGTAACTGCAGGGCTGAGACATCCTGAGGCAGCCCTGTCCTTGGAGAGCCTCTAGGGAGGTGCAGTCAGTGCAGATCACTTCTGCCAGCTCCCCGTGGCAGCACAACTGCTCATCTGTGCCCCAGTCCCTTTCGAGAAGTGACCTCGATTACCACGTTGACCTTGCATGGCTCAACCTGACTACCAGGGAGCAGCCTCACTGCCCCCTCTTATTCCCAGATCCAGCACTCACATCTGAGCTGGTAACTCCTCAGGAATCAAATGCTCCCATGAGCTCCCTGGAGGTGTGCCCCAGTGTGCACCAGGTGGGATGGGGGCACCTGAGCTTCCAGAAGGTCTTGCAGGCTACCAGGCCTAAGCCTGTTGCTTTCCTTTTGCCTCATTGGCCTGGCAGCTTCTCCTGGGCTTCAGGGGTGTGGGAGTTTCGTCTTCAAAGACACAGTTTCTTCTGGATGCTGGTTAAAAGCCTGAGAAGGCTTTTGTTTCTGTTGGACTGTACGTGTGCCTGGCTGTTCTTTCTCACCTGAAAGTTAATCGTTAAGCCCTGGAGACTGCAGCCAGGCACTTAGAAGCCTCTCCTTACCTCTGGAAATTAAGGCAGCTTGAAGGTGTGGTGCTTTGTTGCTTGTGTACATGCCAAACACCCACCCTGCCTTTGAGGAGGGCTGGGCTATCAGCGATGTAGGGTTGTGCATGGGTGGGAGGATCTGTCTGTGGCAAGGCTTGCATGCACAAGTTCATGGGCTGCTTGAGGGAGCCTGGTCTTAAAGATGTTGGGTTGGAGTTGTGATAGCTAAATCTCTAACTCAGCTTCCCTTTGATTCAGTAAAGAACTTTAATCCTGTTTCCTGGAAAGGGAAAGAAGTGTGCAGACGTTAGTCAGTTCTGGTAAGAGTTTTGCTGGAAATAGCTGCCTGGAGGGCAGGTGTAGGTATTCCCCTGTGCTCCAGGAGGGAAGAGTTGGCCACAGACAGCAAACACGGAGATTCCTCGCATCCTCCTTAGAGTGAAATATCACTGCTGCCAGGAAAAACCTGACTGGTTCCTCTGGTCCATGTAGGCTGATTCCAAAACCTGGAGAGAAGCCTCTCCTTTCTCAGGTGAAAAAATGAAAAATGGAGACAAGAGACATTTCTATGTTGGTGGATTAGGGCAAACACGAGAGCCTGGAGATAATGAAGCTTCTGAGAGCATGGCATAATTGGCGTTCAACAACTCACCTTTTCAGACACTGAGAGTTATTTAAATGTGAGTGGTTCAGTTCCTACCCCCTGGGATGAATACTCCCTGGCTCGCCAGATGTTTCTTTGAAGATAGCCAATGGGAATTGCAAAATCCCAGACTGAAGCTTATTATCTGCTGAGTGAGAAGACAAGGGAACTTGATAGCCCTCCAGAGTTCCTGGCCTTGTGTGGGGCCAGAGAGTCTGGGGCAGCCCCAGCCACACTGGCACCGGTGTGGGAGGAGAGAGAAGGGGCCCAGCAGCTGCTTGGTGGAGCTGCCTCAGCCCTGCTCAACTGCATAAGGAGGTTAAAATTAGGAATGTGGGCATCCCTAATTGCACCGTCAGGCCAAATAAGCCAAAAGGGCTGTGAGACAAAGCTGAAACAAAGTATTTGTGGAAGGGGAAAGAGATCATACCTTCAACTCCCCTGAAGCAGCATTGCTGTCAGAGATGCCAGTTTCCAAGGTGAAAGCAGCACAGTAATGGAAGAAGAGGAAAAAGGCTGAGTGCCATTCAGCTGGGGAAGCAAGCAGGCTACTGCAGTGACTGGCATTGGCAACGAAAGGCTGCTTGTAAATAATGCTGCTTCCAGCACTTTGGGATTTTGCAGACTGCCCTATTGAGGCTGTTATCGATCCCTGAATACAGGTGCTGAATTCTGACATCTGATAGCTCATTACAGCTGCAGTTCTCGAGCTTGTTTCTTTACAGTAGTACAGTTTCTAGTGCTGAAAAGAGCTTTGTGCTAAGAAATGCTCCAAGGAGATGAGCTGGTTTTGTCAGGAAGGACAGAAGTGACTGGTGAGGGGAACTTGAGGTTGTGGCTTTTCATCTGACATTCATGTCAGGTCCTGACAAGGGACTCACAGCACCTACAGATCAGGGCTTTCCCTACTGTACCTGCTGCCATTCCTGCATCAGGGTATTTGTGCTTACTGATATTTTCTTAAGGGTGAAAATAAGGTCTCACCAAAGGATAATTACCAGAGTGGGCCCTTTTTGTCACCTTTATAGTCCTGTAAAAGTAGCTTGACTTTCGGTCCTAGTTTTGTAATGAAAACAGTATTTTTCTACTGAAAACTGGAAAAAAAGGATTGTAAAAGACTAAAGATGCAGGAGCTTGTAATAGATGCTATTATTCATTTCTAGACTGAAAATCCAGACACAATGTTAGCATCTGATTAAACAAAAAATTCTTCTTTTTCTGTCCCTTCTTTACACCTCTTTTGAGCACTGAATTCACTTGATCAACATGAAAAATCACCTTTCAGGGTGATGTGACATCTTGGCAATGCTGGACCATCAGTCCTGCTGTGGTGAGAAGTATACTGCTCCCTCTTGGGACTGCTGGCATGACCATGGACAGAGGCAGAGGTCACCACCTTTGGCTCTCAATCACACCTTGGATGAGGCTGCCAGGGCAGCCTCTGAATGGGCAAGCCTCTGAACTTCTTTAGAAAAACCCTATAATAATTCCCCAATTTGTGTCTCTGCATAGATCCTGTACCAGTGGTCGGTGTACTTATATACTCTTTTATTTTTTTTTTTTTTGATGTGCCAGCTACAGGATTTGGTTGGCCCAGCTGCAGCAGCAGGAATCAATCTCCTTTCCTCCTATGAGGTAAGCACCTTTATGATGCAGTTGTGTGCAGAGCAATAGCTGCTCTGCTAGTGCAGTCATTACTAAGCAATCGCAGGGAAGGCTCAGCAAAAACAGCTGAGAGCTGCATCACACACATCACACTGGGAAGGAGGAAATAAGGCTGCTGTACTCCAAGACCATACAGAAAAGGCTTTAGTCTATGGATGGGAAGGTGGGCCTGTGTACAGGTGCATCATGTGATGACTGACTTTGGGCTGGTGTAAATTAACATATTGGAACACTGGGACCAAAACAGAGGGCTGTCTGCTCTCACCAGCAGCTGTTTCACAGCCACACTCTTAGATTCCTCTTTCAGCACATCCTCTCTTTTGGGCTTTTTGCATTTGTCTTCTGCCAAGCTGCAGGCCTGCGTTTACCATGTGTTTAGAAGGAGGCAAGAAAGATTTTTCTCTGAGCAACTTAACACAGCTCTAAGCTGACATCATATCCCTGTTAGAGAAAGGGCAGAGAGTAAAGGAGCTTGTACTGACTTTGCCCTATTTAGCTTCGCTGCTGTGTTGGTCCCTCAGTGCTTTTTTGCATCTGTCTGAAAACCTGAGGATCCACCTTACCTGAGTACTTGAAGCTCGTGTGTTACATGATGCTGCTAAGCAAACTGGTCTGCTAAATCTGTCACGCCTAACTGGACTGTTGGCGAGCTATGGCTGTCAGATTTTGCTCAGTCTTCCTCTGCCCAGACTACCCTGGGATTTATCAGCAAACTGAAAACTGCTGCACAGTTTCCTTCCCTTCAAAGGCTCCTTGGTCAGCTCTTGGGAGCCGTTTGGTTTGGCAATCTCTTGTTGTTCTCTCAGCAGACACCTGTTCTGCTGAAAACATTTTGGAAATCAGAAAGGCTGATGCTCATTTACATGAAGGATTGCATGTGCCATGAGGGAGGTTTCAGCATTAACAGATGGGAAATTTGCATGTGGATGGAGCCTTCCTTGCCTTTGTGTCAACAGCAATGCAAAGGGCTCACAGCCCTTTGAACCTGGATGATACTTGCATCCTTAAAATCAAAGCAATTCCTAATGGATAGGGGACAGAGTCCTACCTGAGCACCACACAGGAGTAGCAACTGCAGAAGGACTCATGAAGGAGCTAAGATCTTTCAGTCTCCTCCAGAAGAAAATGTTTGAAATGGCTTACAGAGTGCTGGAGACCCAGTTGTCAACACAACTGTTTTACAGTCTTTAATTAGCTGAGACTTCATTTTGTCAAGCTATCCTTGTTGCAGGAAATGATAATGCACTAACAGAAGCAGCCAGTGCAAAGCTATTGATTTTTAGGTGTGTGCTGAAAAATGAGGAACACAGGAAGCAGACTTGGCTGGTCTCCAAGGACTGCCAATAGAGAGGAGTAGCAAAAAGAAAAAGGTACTGAGAAATGTGGCCTCGTCTTGCTCCTACAGGAGCTCATGGAAAGTTTTTTGTTGACTCCAGTTGTTACTTTGTTTGCATTTGGCTCCTATACTAAACATGGTGATAGCTCTGATGGAAGTTTCCCTGTGAAAGACTTTGTCCCTTTTCTGAGTGCAAGATATCTCTGTCCTTTTCAAGATCAGAGTCAAGTCTCTCTGGGAGGAAGATCCCCCTGGATATCTGAATAAGTCAGCAGGCTGGATCAATCTTCCCCTGCCACAGTTTACCTTTGAGGACTTCCTGCAACGGGCTAGGAGAAAACATCTTTCTCTTGGTGGCTTGTTGTTTTGCTCTGCCCATGTTGCAGATGCAGCCATGGATGGGACATAAGAACACTTTTATCTGCCCAGATTATTATAGTACCACTTCATGGGTTCTGTTTAATTCCTCCTAATCTTTGTCATGTCTGCTCTTTGCGAAAGCAAGCTTCTGATCTCACAAAGACTAGTGTTAACACACTTCTAAATAATTACTGAGAAGAGGGCAAAATTTGTGAAGGGAGGAGAAATTAGTAGTGCCATCAGAGACCAGCTTTTCAAATTTACCATCCTCTTCCTACTCTCTGCTGTGTTGAAGAGTAAAAGCAAAAACCTGTCTAGATGATCAGAAGATAATGGGTTGTGCTCTACCCACAGCCCCGTGAGTGGGGTGCCAAGGGCCATCGTGGGCACCTGTTCTGTTTAACATTGTTAACCAGTTACCTGGAGGGGGCAAGAGAGGGCATTTGTCAAATCTCAAAGCTGACCTTGCTCTGGGCTGGACTGAAGACCTCCTGAGGCTCCTGCCAGAAGTATCCAAGGGTCCTAAGATGAACAAAATGCATCCCTTCCCCTCTCATACACGCAGCAGCCCCAGCCTTGTTTGCTATGTATCTATTTCCAAATGGTTTCTTGAGAATTACAAAAAAAACCCAGAGATACTTCCATTAAAAATGGCTCCAGTGTGAGCAGACATACCAAATGATATGGCTGACTGCTAGGTCCAAAAGCTATTTACTCACAACTTTTTCCAGAAACCTTCTTGCTTAAAACCAGGGAGAAGTACAAAACTGGTTGTCACTACAGAAAAGGCAGTCTTGCTCTTTGAAGTCACCCTGAGGTGAGGATGGGAGAAGCAGGAATAGCTGCAGCATCCTCTGAGGAGGCTCTGCAGGGACAGAAAAGGAAAACAGTGATGTGCATACAGGGGGCAAGAGGAGAAAGCCTCTCTCTGGCCCTGCCTGGAATGATTGCAGGTGATGAGGACCCCTGCATACTTAAAAGCCTTTGCCTTCCAGATTGGAGTGAGGCAGGCAATCCACATTAAAGTGAATGTAAGAAAGGTCAGTCTGAAAAGGGTAATTTATTTTCTCTCTTACATTTAACAGTGTCTCCAATTCAGATGATTCTGCCAAAAAATACACGGGTAATGTGGCAGGAGTAGAAGGCAGTTCGTTTCCTGTCCAAGCCACTTTTCCTCTGGCAGATATCTCATAGCTTCAACAAAAAAAAAAAAAAAAAAAAAAAGGTACATTTTCTGCTAAACAGCCCTGGCTTTCCTGTGCATCCTCTGCATGAAAGTGGTCTCCAAGCCCCTAAATCAATACAACCCTTCCTGTCCTTCTGAGATCACTTATCTGCTGTGACTTCACTGCTCTTGCTGCAGACTGCTGAGCTCATTGCTTTGCCAGTTGAGCTGGGTGCACTGAAAGAAACCCTCGAATTCCCATGCCCCAGCTCAGTTTGCTGGTTCAAAAGCATTTTCCTCCTTTGTCACAGCAAAGCCCAGTCTCTGGAAGCTGCAATTCATGCTGCCACTCCAGCCCCTGCCATATCACCATTTACCATTGGTGGCATAACAAGGATGCAATTCCTGATGAATGAAAAAACTTTCTTTACAACTGACCAAAAGTGCTCCTAGCCTTCGCTACAAGCCCATGCAGTGGAAATCCGTGTTTATTTTGGAAGGTACAGGCGGGGGCAGTGCTGGATCCCCCTCCTGTCCCTGGCTGTGCTATACTCCCAGTTACTCCTGCATCATCCTGCAGAGGGCAGTAGAGGTGACTGAAGACACTTTTACTCCCTTTAATGTCTTTAGCTGGATTTTGAGCTTTTGGGTTTTGGAGTCAGATGACTTTAGATTATACCGTGATATAATGTTCATAGAATGCCTGGGGAAAACCCTCTTGAGCTCCATTCAATTCCCCCTGGGTGTGCACCCCATGCCAGGGGCTGCTGCCTCCCCCTCAGCTCTTGGCCCTTGCCAGGACCTGCCAGTGCTGCTCCCAGGCTCTACAGCAGAGACAGGGACTGGGGCATGTGGCACACACCACAGCTTTCACAGGATCAAATACACTGTTTATCTGCTTGTAAGGGAAGAGAAAAAAAAAAAAAAAAAGCATCTATTTCACAGCAGTTTATGCAGCAGAGACACTCGTGGTGGTTTCAGGGACAGGGGAAGCAGCTTCCCACTACTGCAGCCCTGAGCCTCAGTGTGCCGAGACAGACCCAGAGGCACCTCCAAACCAGGCAGCAGGGGATGAGTGGGGGATAGCTGTCCTAGGGTGGCTTTATGTCCCTAAACTAGGACAATAGCTCAGCCCTTCCCCACCCACGGACCACGTGTGCGCACATAGGTTTGTTCTGGCATGTCTCTCCTAGGGGTGAATTTCATCTTTGATGCAGAAGGCTTCCCGAGCCACAGGCATTGGCTGTGTGGTGAGAGGTTGTCTCCATGAGGCTGTATTGGCATCTACAGGCTTAAAAATTTTCCCTCACCTTCATAATTGACATAATTATCCAATTACAGGAATGAGATGTTGACTCATGTCAAAGGGGGAGCCAGGAGGATGGCTGCAGTCAGGTGAAATTCTGGCTGAAAAACAAAATCCTTTGGCTGAGGCTTTTGCTTGAACACCAGGAAATTTTCCCTTGTCCCTGCCATTTAACAGAGCCACTTCCATTTTCTGGTGTCCCTGGTTTTCAACAGGAGCCTCCTGGCAGAGGGTATGTGTTCTTTTGTGATTTCAGGAACACAGAAAGCCTGTTAGTGTGCCCTTGTCTGGCCCTGATAGATGGGCATATTCCTGCCGTGGGAGAGCATCCTGAAGGCAGCACATGAGTGTCAGGGTGCAGCATGTGCTTCACCTCCTATAAACCACAAAGAAGAGGGAGAAAATGGGAGGAAATTAATTTATATTTTGCTTATATGCAAAACTTTATTTTATTGGCTATTTCATGATGGCAGAGACTGCTCCAGATCAGAAGGGCAGCTTGGCTGCGGACGCTCTGCCTGCAGAGAAGGGCATGGCTGTGGTGGCTGCAGGTAACTATTCCCTGTTTCTCTGCACTCTGCTGCTGCCTCCTCAGCACCAGCAGACTGCAGTGAGACAAAAAGGGGAGGCTGCACACATCCCTGGCAGTGCTGAGCATGCTGGCTGCAGGAAAGCAAAGAAGGGATGAACAGTGGCCCCCTCCCTGCCTGAGGAACCACCTCTGGGTTTTGCCCATCTATTTTTAAAGTAGATTTTATTGAGACTGATCTCTGTGCAGTGGTGCAGAGCCACAGCAGAGCAATGCCTTCTGAAGAAAAGAAGGCATTGGGGCTCCTGAACAGGCTTCACTGAACTGAAGTTGCCAGAAGCAATTTTCAGAGGGGTTTCTGGCCCCTTCCCTGCCTGCTGCTGCTGGCATGGCCCCAGCATCCCTCTTCCTGCACTGGCCTATTGACCCTGTGACTGGACACAGGAGATGCTGGTCTTGTTCATGTCTCTTAATGGTATTTTTAAATTTGCTTTTTGATCTCTTTTAGTGCCATAGTTCTAAAAGGCTGTCATCACCTTGTAGGGCAAAGCCTCCTGTGCCTTCCTCCAAGAAGAAAAAGGAGGGTTGGCATAAGTTATCCTTGGGGTAGAGGTGATGGCTGTTTCCCCTGGGCCCCTGCTCATCTTTGCTGTGTGGTGCTGTAGGTGTGCTCTTTGGGAAGCACCCTGAGTGTCCCTTTTTGTTGTGCAAGAGGGGGTGAGAGGAGAAAAGCAGAAAGGTACAGCTGCAGAGAGCTGTGAGGTCTCTGGGCTGGGCACCACCCACACAATGTTCATGTTGTTTGGCTGTGACCGCTGTCAGACAGAGCAGAAGGAAACACGGCAAGAGAATGATCACTCTGTTCTTCTCCTGAAGTCAGAACCATCATACAGACAACGCCTGGCATGAGCCTGGCAGGCAGCAGTGCTGTCCCTGAGAAAGGAATGGATGAGCCTTGCACCCCAGCCTGACTGCTCCGGGCCACTTGTGCCCTCCTCTCCCAGATAAGATGGACAAAAATGGCAGAACAGGCTTTGTCCTGGACTTAGATGGAGTACAGCTTTTTCTGCAAGGGAGGCTCAGCTAAATAAGGCTTAACTGACTCTTTTCAAGGAAGCTGAGCAAGCATGGGCAGTAGGTGAGCTGGGACCCACTGCTGTATGAGTGAAGGGCCTGCTGGCCATGAGGCTGTCCCTAGAAGGCTCCCCAAACCACCGGAAGCGTGGAGAGAGGGCGGATGCAGAGTCAGTGGGCAGCAGTCAGACACCCCCACTCTGGGGCTGGGTTGTGCCAGCTGAGGAAGGGGGGCTGAATTCCTATTTAAAGGCTTTTCCATCCTTATTTTCTGTGACTCTGCTTCTGTGCTTGGGGATGGATTTCTCTGTCAGCCAAAGAAGTAAGAAGGCCTGTGTTAATAGGACATCTTTATTGCTGGATATATGTATTTGACCTTTTGCTCTCAGGACATGCAGCGAGCCCAGAGCTACCTCTTCACATCATCACAGGAACCACTGCTGTCATGGACAAACACTTAATTTTAGCTTAGATTTCTTAGGAAATGAGGTCCATAAACTCACACGAGGCATCTGTCTCACCAGCCAGGCACCCAAGCTGTCTCTGCTTGCTCTCAGCAGCTTCTGATGCCACTGATCAACTCTATCTCAATCTGCCAGGCAGGTGTCACTCCCAGTAGTGAGATCTTACAGGTGATGTTAGCAGTGATGGATGGCAGCGTGGGTGAGAGGTCTGGACACCCAGAGGGGGAAGGCAGGAGTGTGAGCGGAGGTATTCGTTGCTAGTGTGACCCACTGATGACCACACAAGGAGCTGGGGACATGACAGCAGCATGTGGAGATGGCCTGCCTCCCAGTGGAGGTGCCAGGTAGATGGATGCCAGCTGGAGACAGAGGTGGGAAGTAGGACATGAGTTCTGCTGTGATAAGATTTTGGACTCAGTTCTTGGGAAAATCTCTCTTTTCTTCCTCTGCCATCCCCAGGACAACCACTGCCTGCAAAGTGGAGCGGGAGCTGAACAACCAGGAAAGGCAGAGACGGGGCAGAAGCTGCCGGGGGCTGGCCTGGGGGCACAGTTATTTCCCCCTGTTTCCCTGTGGTCAAAGCAGAGCAATGCATTTGCATTTTGTGTGAAGTCGGAGGAGCCAGGCCCTTCATCTCCCTCCCTGCCTGGCCCTGCCTCGGGCCTCTGCCTGCCTTCAGGCAGCCACATGCTCAGTATTTCAACTCCTATTGCGTAGGCTGGACCGCAGCTTGGGAAATCCTGATTTAAATTGCCAGGGAGTGCAAAGCGTGGCAGACAGAAGCCAGGGCACCACTTGGCACAGAACAGAGACAAATGCTCCTTTCTTCTCCTCTTCTTCTCTCTGAACTCAGGGCATCCTGTGTTCATGGACTCCACACTGCAGGAGGATGGAGTTCCATGGAGAAGGCTTTTTCCATTTTGAATTCAGTCTTTTGAATAGCTAAGAGTAAATCCTGCCTCATTTATCCCCTTTTCTGTTTTTCTGACCCTTTAAACATGTAGACTTCTTTTTTTTAAAAAAAAACAACTTTGTGAGATTTTACCCTGAAATAACTCCAAATCTCATGAATTCAAACACACTACTATTCAGCTGCCAAGCATCATAATCCTCACGGTGAGACTGCAGGGGGAAGCACATTTAGATATTACCAGGGCTTGCTTTGCCACATCACTGGTTTTATGGGAATAAAACTGTCTTGCAGACTGAGCTCCAAGAGCCAGTGGCTTAATAACCTTAACTTTCTCTAGACTGTTATAACAACATTTTCAACAGATCCCAGGTGAAAAGTAATCTACTCTGACTTATAGATGCCATTTTGCTGTATCCTAACATCTAGCCAATATTTAGAGACTTGAAAGCTATTATCATCTGGAGAGAAAACAGTCCCAGGATGGTATCCAGCGTATTTCAAGTATTTTTTCTGCTGTTGCTTAGCATTTGTGTTTGTTCCCATTGGTCTTTTAACTTCCCTTTCTAACTTTATGCCTGTTCCAATTTGTGAATATCCAGACAAGCTGTTTGTTGTCTGCAATGATGTAGAAACTGCACACATCTAATATTTGTCTGGAGTGGTAGCTTTTGTGCCAGCTGACTTGCATCGGAACTCCAGGCTCCCATGTGAAAATGAAGCTTTTCCATGGGACAGTGAAGATTTCAAGGGCAAAAAGATGACCTGGTTTTGACTGGTGACCTCCTGTGAACCAGATTAGGGTATGCCAGAAAACACAGGTTTTAAATCCTGAGAGTCCTTTTGACCCCAGCTGATGGAGTCAACAGTGCATACATTTGTTTGCGTGATGTGACTGTGCTCCCCTCAAAGCCCTCAAAGGAGCAACCTTCCTCTGCCAGGACTTGCTCTTTCAGGAACCTTTTTCCCTTCCTGAGCCCTTCCAAATCAGTGAGCCGTGAAGTAGAGCCCTGGGGTAAACCCTACCACACCCAGGGTGTTTATATCCCCAGCTTTATCCCCCCATCCCAGGGCCTGCACAGCCTCTTCCATGAGGTTCATCACTATGATGACTTTAGTAATGTGGAGTGACTGTATGCACTCATATTGTCAGAGCAAACAATGTCATGATGTGCTGGGCCCAAAACATGGGGCAGTGGGGATGCACAGCTGGGGGGATCTGAACCATCCTTCACTTCCCACCTTCCCAACCCAAGTAGTTTCCAAGAGGCAGCAGTGTTTCAGACCAGCTCTAGGGACATCCTCTCTCACTGGACCACGGGAGGAAGGATGCAGAAAAATCAATGGGCAGCATCCATTTACTGTAATGGGCTTTTGTTTGGGTCAATGGGCTTCTTCCTCCTATTAATCACCACTGCAGTCCAATGTGCAAAGGCAGCACTTGAAGCTAAAAGGGAATAAAATCCCATCCCTTCAGGGAATGAAGGCAACCCATTAGCTCTGCTCTCTTACTTACATAAGATTGTCTGTCTGTCTATCAGTCTGTTGTGACTGAGGTTACAAGGGGAGGAAGGGCTGGGCTCAGTTTAGGTATCCCTTTATCAGTGCAAGGATTGCTCAGAAAGAAGTGGCCAGCACACTGGTTTCCCTGAATAATCCTTGACATTTCTAAGAGTCAGACATTTCTCTGTGCTATTCACCTTCCTGACAACCTTTTCTTCTGACTTAACTGGTGATGAAATTAGATTTTAAAATTACCTGGTAGCCTTTGCAGCTCCTTATGGAGAGGTCTCTATCAGGAGTTTGTCCCATGATGGGAGCTGGGTGAGGCTCCTACCTGTGTGCCACAAACAGCCCCTTGGCCCCATGTTCTCCCAAAATCCCTCTGGGAGCCAGCTGCCACACATGCTCACCCAGACCAGCCACGTTGCTGTTCATGCTCAGTGATGAGGAATGACCATGCTGCCTCCACAGGTGTGTGAGAACCACTTCTTCCACCCCTAGGGGAATCTCCCAAATGCCTCTTCCAGTGGAAGGCAGCAGCAGTGAGGTGCCTGTAGAGGGAAAATTGCTCGGCCACCAGTGCTGGATGCCGGTGCAAGACCAGGTGCTGCTGGGACTTGGTGAGAGCCAGGGCTTGGCTTCCCCCAGGCTGATGAGCCTGTGAGTGAGTAATAAAACTCTTGGTGATTAACAGGCTTCTGAATGGGGCTAGGGCCTGGAAGCAGTCCAGGGAAACACGAACTGCTCACGGCTATGCCATGGCACACAAAGGAGCTACACCCCTCACATAAATTATTCATTGCCGCTTTCCCAGCTCAGCTCTCTTGATGACCTGGTACCACTGATGAAAAAAGGCCTGCAGGGAATAACGGATAAAGTGGGACTGAAAGTTCAGAAAGCTTGGACAGAGGCTTAGCATGCAGGAGAAAATAATTTCAAATGGAAACCAACAGGAAGAGAAAAAGATTGAATTGGGAGTTGGGAAGGGAAAAACCTGGTGGAGAGCTACTGGAAGTGATTAGAGCTGTGAAACTGGCACCAGGAGAGGAACAGTTCTAGAAGCTGCAAGACTGGAGTGCACTCCCAACATTTTGCCAAAGTCAGGAATGAGTGTGTTTAAGATGGCTTCACTGAATGGCTCAGGGTGTGGAGCACGAGAACGGCAGCAACTCAGGGATGGGCACCACAGAGAGAAGCCAGCTGGGCTAGAGCTGCAGAAAATAAAAGATGATGTGATGAGGGAAACAGCTAAGAGGAGAAGCTGCCTTGTTACTGAAGTGTTGGAAAAGACAGCTGAGATTACTTGGATGCATGTCAGGAATGTCGTCTAAAAGATCCCTTACATGGCAATGCACATGGGAGTGCAAGGAATAGAAGAGTACTGAGCACAGGGCAAGCAGTGAAGAGCAAAACTGAGCTAAATGGTTTGAAGGCAAGGGAGGTTTCTCCAAGACCAACAGGGTAGAAGGAAAAGTCTACTGGACTAGGAAAACAAAACAGAAAGCCATTGTCATTTTCTTGGTTCAACTAATTAATAGAAAGGTTTAAAACTCAACCCATCCAAAGAGCACCTCTCACCCAGGTGTTGGAGGTGCTGCTGGTCCCTGGGAGGGCTGGTAGGGAACTGGAAGGAGCTGTCACATCCTGGGGAGAGGATTAGGATCCAGCACTTTCCTCCAGCTCTACTCACAGCCAAGACACTGGAGTGCACATATGGTCCCTTGTGTATTTGGTGGACACTGTTCATGGACAGGCTTGAATACTTTATTGAAACCTGTGAAATAACAGTATTCAGACTGTCTAGGCACCTACATCCCACTAAAATCCTTGGAGTGGGGAAAAGAAAAAGCACCATTCTTTCCAAGTTTTGTTACCAGGGAGGAACCATGGGGCATCATAGCTGCCTGCTGTGAGTGGGGATAGTTCAGAAAGATTCTCCATGCAGCCCTTTTATGGCTTTCTGAGATTCATCTTTGCTTTGATTTATGCTGAAATTTATATGCACCTAGTTCATGTTTTGGAGCTTTGAAGTGTACTTCAGGTAGCAGCAAAGGGGCAGTGGATATTAAATGAATAATTAAAGTGAAGAAAAGCAGTTAGTACAAACACAAAGGCACCTATACAGAGAAATGATCCCATCGCTTTTCTCATAAAGATTAAAAAGTGCCTTAGGTAGGTCAGGATATTTGGCTTTCAGGAATTCAGATGGGAATGACTTAGTGGAAGTAACAAATATGGACAAGAAAGAAAGCAACAACTTTGATTTACATTGTTGAAGGAGTGCTCCTTCTCCAACAGGATAGCTCGCACTGCAGTGGTTCTCGTGCCCACCAAAACCAGAGGGGGACCGTGCCTTTGGGCACAGCTACCAGGGATAACTGGGATGGGAAGCAGTGCATCAAGTGAGAACATGGTTATTTAAAATTCATTAAATGAAAGCAGCACCTCACAAGATGCAGGCTGTGCATCTCATTCTACCAATTACCTTGTGGGAGACACCCCAAAGCCATGAACCTCCTTCCTTCCCACCATTAGTGACGTGCACTCCATGGTGTGAGCACCTGGGTTTGCAGGACCTCCTTGCTGCAGGAGGATCATGATTTATGAAAAACTAAGGACATGGATAAAGTGTTTGTATATTTTTCTTAATGAAAACATGTAGCCTAAATACATATGCAGAGCTGGCCAGCCTGATAGATCCATCAGGGCTTGCTCTTCTTCAAGATTAAGCTGTCAGCCTGTCAAAGGCAGCTGCTCAGAGCCTGAATTTTGTTTCTGCTCCCACAGTCATCAAAATTTAAGTCAGTCCCAGCTTGAATAGTTGCTGTAGTCCTTCAACAGATTGTCTCTGTGTTCCCTCTTTCCCTTTGGTGAGCACCCTGGGATGGGAGGGAAACTTGGGCAGCTGCTGGTCCCCTTCCCAGGTGCCACCAGGGCATACCTCCAGCCCCTCCAAGGACAGGTGGCACTCAAGAAAACATAGGAGAAAGGAAAAACCATCTGGTTTATTTCTATAGGGCTGTTTTTAAAGACTCAGAAAGTGCCAGAGACACACTTATGCTTAGCTTTGTTAATAGTAGTAAAGCAAGAAAACATAATTCCTTTTTCCAGGAGAAAGTATTTTAAGGGATATTTTTATGGGAACTTCTAGAGAAAAAGACTGAATAAAATCCTGGTAGCAAGGAAGAAAGCATTGCACTAAAGTAATGAAATTACTTTGCTTCTACCCTTCCATGGTGAAATACTTGGCTTAATCTTTTGTGAAGCAACACATTCTGAAATTAATTTAATACAAAAAAAGCCCTGTCAGTTGTTGAAGTGACAACATACACTTGACAGGTTTCAAAGGATCTACTTGTGTTTCCCAAGTTTAGTTTTATAGGAAATTCCAAAACTTTCTGGTTTTGATCCAGCAAAGAATAATAGCCTGTTGAAAAACTGGGGAATTCCCCACGAACATGGAAATTCCAGCTCCTGCACAGTGCTAGTTACTCTCACTAGCTTTAGTGTTTGGCTTGAACACTCCCTGTTTTCCCTCTTCTCCCTGGGACATGGTGATGTAAACGTGAGAGACAGCCAGTGCTGCCCAGCCATGTCTGCTCCCTCCCCTGCCCTCTGCAGCCACAGTCTGGGAAAAGCACCAGCTCAGCAGAGTGAGAAGGGACAGGGAGCTCATCCAGCACAGGAAGAGGTGCCCATGTTTCTTTGTGTTTTGCCCACAAAAACAGTCCAAGAAGAAAAAAGAATGGGGCTGGCAGCTTGGATGAATGTGGTCATAAAGGCTGGGAGTGCGCTCGTGACACTGGAGGGGACACCTTGCTGAGGGGGAAGAGCCCTCCTCCAAACCTTCAGGCAAAAATGAACTCAGGTTTGGGCAAATTGTTTGCAAAAACAGAAAAGCAAAATCCTGCTGGAGCTGCAGCATGAGATAAGCCTGGTCCCATCTGGGCTTGTCCCTGGCAGGAGTATGCCCAGATGGCTCTTGTGCCTAGGCAGGAGTAAATTCTTCTCTACCTGGACACCTATATCTACCAAATGAATAGGATATATCCTCCTGCAGCTGATCTCCACTCTGCAGTTAGGTTAATTGTTGAGGGATGGAAAGGTGGATGTTGAAACACTTGTGGGAAAACTGCTTTTTCTCCCTCCCCAGCGTGATTGTGCCAGTTCATCTCAAAAACTTGGCCAGAAGAGGGCTGAATATAAATTGATTTATCACTGGGTAAAAAAATAATGAGAAAGTTTTTCCCATCCCTAGTGGTTTTTGGTTTTTTCTTTCTTTTTGTTTTTTTTTTTTGTTTTTTTTCTCTATCTGGTTTCCACACTTGAGCATCACACAGAGAGTTGCTTTCCATGGAAAAAACTATACTTACCATCAGGAAAAACAACTTTCTGCTCTCACAATCAACAGAGCTGCTTTCCCTGGCCAGGAGTTTGTTGTCCCAGATGTGCTCAGGGCTCACCCTGTCTGGACCCAGGCATACAGCCACAAGGATACATGTCCTTCATGGCTCATAGATCCCCAGCACAGGCTGTCTTTGTGCACTCCAGTGTGATGGTGCACTCATACTTTACTCCTTGACACTCTTTAGGCTCTTTGCAGCAACACATTCCAGCATGAAGCTTCCCTTTAGGATGAGAAAGAGGTTGCACAAGAGCCTCAGCTGGGATTCCACGCTGCAGTTCTTAAAAGCATACTTGTATCATGCATGCAATTTTTACATAGTCCTGGTAAATATTTCTGGGCATTGCTGCAGCATTCATGAGAACCAAGAGTATGCCAGCCTTTGAGAGCATTCCCACTGGTCCCACATGCACCCCTGAGTCCAGTGACAAGGGGAATGCACCAGCATGCAGACCTGTGGCAGGATGTGCCTCCAGCCAGGGACAAATAATCAACTCTCACAAGGAAAAAAAAGGAAATAGTTGGGAGAGGGAAGGGCAAAAGTAACAAACTGAAGGAATACAGTCATTTGATATGACAGAAAATAATTCTTTGACAATACAGAACAGAACATGTTTTAGTTGGGTTTTTAGGTGTATCTCCTGTGATTCACAGATGACTCAGAGCATCACCAGTTATATAAAGGGATATGTTCTTGAAGGTATGTTGTGGCCTGAAATTTTCATAATGGATGAAATTTAGATAGGGGCCTCTATTGTTACATGGCTGGATCATTCTGGCAGTGACATATGCTGAAAGAAGAAGAACAGGGAGAAGTCACAGAAACATAAGTTCCTTTAAAATTAGGAACTCATGAAGTTTGCCCCACAGAGGGGCTCCCCTGCAAGATGCACTCAATGTACGTGGTCACTGGCAGCAAGGCAACCAAGGCAATAGTCAGGACTCAGACGTGCATGAATAAGGCAAGGGCTAATAAGCCAGCCCTATTTCTGCTTCCTAGTGGAAACTCCCAGGGAGACTGAGAGCTGTGGGACTGATGGGACTCCTGGCTCATCAAAACAAACCTCCTTTTGCCTCCTGTGCCTCATCAATCGCCTAGCACTGCTTATAAAGCTGCCATCCTTTGTACCCGGGTGGAGCAGGGCCCTGTACACCGGGTCAGGAGCTGCCCTGAGCCCGCTGGGACCCTCGGGGAGTGCCCTTGGCAAGCTGCTATCAGACTGCTCTTGCCAGAACTGGTTTACTGTGCAGAAAGCCTCTTCAGCCTTCCTGTGCTTGCCCCTGGGGCATGAGGAGAGTGCTCAGCCTCTCTCAGGCCTCCACCCAAGGCTCAAAATGCCCACCCCATCAGCATATGCTGCTTCCAGAAAGTTTTGTTTGTTTTGGGCATAGCTGAGCAGAGCAGGCAAAGGGCTCATCAGGTCTTCAAACGAGGCTTTCCACCCACCATGCCAATGTAGGGCATTGCCAGGCCAGCACCACAGCAGACACATGGAGTTCATTGCTCTGCCAGCTTCTCCCCCACATCACCACAGGCTGCTGCAGACGCTGCTGCTGTCCTGCCGAGGCACACGCCCCTGCTGCAGTGAGATCTGTTCCTTCTCCTGTGGTCCTCAAGGTGAAATAGAATCACAGAGTTATTTAGGGTGGAAAAGACCTTTAAGATCATCAAGTCCAGTCATTAACCCATTAACCATTAACTGTCAAGGCTACCACTAAACCGTGTCCCTCAAACATCTACACATCTTCTAAATACTTTCAGGGATGATGACTCTACCACTTCCCTGAACAGTCTATTCCAGCACTTGACAACCCTTTCCACGAAGAAATTTTTCTAAAATCCCACCTAAATCTCCCATGGAACAAGTTGAGCCCATTTTCTCTTGTCTTGCTACTTGTTACCTGGGAAAGGAGACCCTACCTGGCTAGAATCTTCTTTCAGGTAGCTGTAGAGAGCAGTAAGGTTCCCCCTGATCTTCAGTTTCTCCAGGCTGAACAATCCCAGGTCATAATCAGGATTTTGGCAGAAAATAACCATTTGAAAGAGCTATATCACCAAATGTTGCACGTCGTTAGTATTTCACTCAGAGGAATGGATATTCTCCACTGGATGTGGATAGCTCCTGGTACTATAACCTGCTTCAGGTGCTATGAAGGTGGCACACAGACCCTGAAAGTCCTCATTTTGAGACATAGGCTTTCTCAGGGGAGATCAGGGTACAAACAGGACCAAAAGGCTTGTGAAATGGATGAAACTTTTAGCACTAAAGAAATACTTCTAACTTGTGGTGTTTGATGTTGATGCTACAGCCACATTCTTCATGTTGTCTTACTGTGATGTGGATTTAATGTTTAGATTTTTTCTTCATAAGACTAATTGCTTCATCTGTTTTTTTTTTTTTTTAAATTTAATGCTTTCATTTATAAGTCACAACTGTTGTCAACCTGGAATGCTTATAGTGAGCAATTAGGTTAATTATTTTTATTTAGGTAACACCAGAAAGCCTTCAGTGAGGGTGAGGTCACTATGATTTCATGCATTGTTCAAAGAAAGGGCAGAGACTGTTTTTGTTCTACCTTGTTGTCTCTGTCTTGCTCTTTCTTTGTAAGGGTAAACATGCCCAGAAGAGAGACTGAGCAAGAGCTGTGGATTTGGCCCTGTGACGTTGCTGCACAGTTAGAGCCAATGCTGTGGAGAGTTGTCCCCAGGAACACAGCTCCCTCCCAAATGAAAAGCCTGGGGGTGCTTTTGGGCTCAGAGATTGCTGGGGCACATGAATCACTGCATGGCTGGCTGTGGAAATATTGTGTCCAGCACCACAGCTGTAGGAAGTGCAAATCACACGGACTGAGCTGCACCAGGTGTAGGATGCTGTGGACTCACAACCTCATGCCAATGCAGAGCTACTTTGGAGGCCAACAGAGAGGGTTTTCACTCTCTGGAGAGGGTTGTAGCACTGGAATCCTGCTCTACATAGGCAGAAAAGATGAAACAATCTGCAATAAAACCAACCTGGATGGTTATTTATGAACAAACTTTTCCAGTGAACAGTGCTACCAAGGGCTAAGCATTAACATAAGAGGTGTTTGAACCCTGAAGTGTCCTGCTCAGATGCTTCCTATGACATTGATACCCAAACAAAGTGGTTTAGACATCAGACTTCCCAGTGTTGGCAGTGTATAGACTGTGAGGAGCAGGGCCTGTGTTCAAACCATAGTCTACTGGAACCTCCCTAGGGTGTTTTGATGGCTTCTCTTTATGGACCACGTAAGCAGACAGGGTCTGGGCGTGATGGAAGATAGGGCTTTGAATTGCCCACTGCTCTTTCAAACACAGATTCCACAGGAGGCACCAGTGACAATTGTTGGTATCATAGAAAATTACCTCAGTATCATCTTAGTCACTTTTTGAGACGTTTGTCTAACCCAAGACAACCATTGATCTGGACACAGGTTCGTTCTAAAATAATGGTTTTCTACAAATAGAACTCTAAAAGATATTCATGATTAAAAACTTAATTACTGCATAAACAACTTTAGCTTAATTGCAAGCTCCAGCTGAACAGACCCACTGGGACTTCAGGGAATTATAGCTAATGCAAACAGAACCCTGATGTGTTTCTTCACAATATTAAGTAAAATCCTTGAATTTCTCCAGTGTTATTTTAAAGAACTGTGTGTGATAAGTCAACTTGGTTATGTGTGCTTGTGTGACAAATTGCCAAACATCCCACAGGGAAAATATGAAAAAACAACAGAGAAGTCATTCTGAAGAAATGAGACTTTATTGACTTTTTTGTGCCACTTTCAAAGGCCGTCAATGATATATTGTTGAAGACCGTGATTTCACAATTTCATTGCAATTCCAGAGGGTAGGGAGCAAAGCACGTTGGCATATCATCGATTGTGTGATTTTTCTTTTTCAAACCAAAAAAGAAACAAAGCAATTGAGGGAAGAGTGATGGAGAGTGAGGAAACAATGACAGTCCTTGATTCACTCCTTTCTGATATCCATGACAGCTGATGCTGGTCTGTTACAAAGACAGGATTCACACAGAGGAGGATATGATGGGAAAGCAAAATCCATCATCAGGGAAATGACTTTCGAGCAGATCAAAAAAATCTGGATCCCATACTTGGGCTGGTTTGTTGTTTGTTCTTTTTTTTAAGCAGAGAAATAATAACTAAAGACACAGGTATCTACTTAGCCTACAGTGGCATTTTTTTGTTCTTTTCTTCTTTGCAGTTGCCAAATACTGCTGTTCCAGCAGATCAGAACTGAATAAAGACTTCTACTCTGTGCTATATCATGTTTCTGTTTTGCAAATGGTATTCCTTGAATAAAAGAAAGCAGCGTATGACAAACCTATTCATTCATGTAGGACCACCCACTGCCCCAGCTGGGGTTCAGCAGCAAAGCCCCGGTGCTGAGCGGGTGCAGAGGAGCACAGCTGGCCCCACGAGCCTCCACTCGTGCACAGCTGCACCAGACTTCTCCATCCACGTGACCAGGAAGATTTGGGGCCTGCTCTACCATCTGGTTTCTACCATCTTCTCCAAACCTTTCAAAGTCCCACATCACACACTCCATTACCAGAGGTCACCTTTGATTACTCCCTTTGCCATATGTCTCATAGTTCAAGGGCTGGTTCTCTTTTTCCTCCTTGCTGTTTAGACTCCATTTTGATGCTATCGCCATCTTTTTATCTATTGATACATATTTTTGCCTACTGGCAGTGTAGTCCCTCTCTCAAAGAACATTGTGGGCTTGACAACAGCGATCCGTATCCTCCAACACCTCCAATGGCCTTGAGATGTTAATTGTCGAAGACTACTGTGAACAACATCAGGGGAGGATCTGGTGCTGATAATTTACAAAAGCAATAATTTCTGAATGCAATTTTCTAAGTGAACTTCTGATGTGAACAATAATGGAAGAAGAGGAACTAGGGAGAGCTGCATGCTGAGGAAGAAACAAGGGATGCCAGGAATGAGCATAATTGCAGGTGGAAGGGTAAAACTACAGACAAGGCAGGCAAAAAATAATGAGGTAGCTTGTGCTAAATTACAGCACCAAGCTGTGAGTGAATTGTTGCCATGGAGTGGTGTCACAGGCAAACCCAAACTGTGTGTAGGCCTTTAGAAGTTTTTCTGATATTCCTGTTTCCAGATGTTGCTTCTCAGGATTTGGGTCCTGCTGGAGATGGGACAACCTAAGTTCAAATGCTGACAGTCACTGATGTTGCTTCTTGGAAGGCTGCAAAGTGCTGTTTTTCTTAACATTTCAAATGAAATGTCCTTGAAATGTCAGTAAGTGTGAGAGTGTGATGAAAAGGATTTACAGCAGACCTGCCTGGAATGTATATGAGAGGACAATGACAAGCAAGGAAAGAAGAAAAGAAAGCAGGCAGAGCTGCTTTCTTTTATGAGTGAAAATATAGGATTTCTTTATTAAAACAGAATTTTGTATCGCAGTAACAATCTCATTGTTCTCCATTACACCACAATATGTGTTATATATCAGCATCTCCTGCAAGCATCAGAAACATCATCCTGTTTCTCTTAGCAGTGGGAGCCTTTCTTTCCTGCTAGATTTTGAATCTGATTTCCAGATTATCTTAATTACTTTCCAACTGAGTCAAGATACTGGAATGTTCATTTTGGAATTGTCCAAAATGAGCTTTTTCTTCTTTTCTTGGAGAATCACTTCTGTTTCTGTACAGAGTTAATGAAGTTCTGAGTATTTAAATTTTCTGCAGCTGAGCAGTGTCGATGGCAACTCCACACACAAAAGGCTTTGTACAAACAGATCCTTGGCACTACTGCAGATGAAATGCATTAAATGGCCTATGTGAAACTGTGGAAATCAACAAGTATTTTCCAGTAAACTTAGAGGACAGAGAACAATCTGGACAACTGTGACCAATTTTGCAGCTATTCCTGTAGTGAAAGTGGCTGATGAGAAAGGAAGTGAAGGATAGGAAGATGCATTGAGACACTTATCTCTGTCATGTCTTGATTAATACAACTGAAAGGCAGAAGCTGTAATTGAACACAAGGTCCTGTGCTGGAGTCTCTGACAGACACATGCTGTGAGGAGAGCTGATAAGCCAAACTGGTTGTGGTACATGAATATTGCTATGTATTATGTTTACCTAAGCATTAAGGAGAAAAAAAAAATGAAGAGAAAAATGAAGAGAAAAATGAGCTCTTTTCTGAGTTTAAAATATTAAACAGAGGCTAAACAATTGTTTCTAAGCCCTGAAAAGCCTCCTTACATGAATCATTGACAAAGTGAGGACATGAACCTTATTTAATATATCAATTCCTAGAATGGGACTCTGGGCTTTTTATTATGGAAGAATGTTCCCTGAAAGTAATGGCTTTATCAGTGTGATTAGCACCATCCAGAGTTTACTTCCTTCTGAAATCAGCGGTCCCTTGTGAGAGGTCCAGGACAGTACTTGGCTCTTGTGAGTGGTTGTCCTTCCTCACACACAGGTGCTTAAAACAGGGAGAATGTAGCTGGGTGACATAGCTATAATTCATGGGACTGGATTTATCTGTATGCTGGGGAATGAGCTGATTGCTCTACTTTTTCTTGAGCTGATTTATTTTGCATTCCGGTTATGAATGTAATTCCTTAAAGGGAAAGACTTCCTGACTGCAGTTGTATCTGTTCTTGCTACAGAGCCACTCTCCATGTCAAAGTGCTTAATTTACTTTCCTAATGTTGTCAAGTTGCTCTCAAATTTAGAATTCAAGCTTTGACGTACCAAAAATACCAGGCAGGACTCTCCAAAGTACAATTAGTCTGAAGTCTGTGTAGAATCGCTGCCCTGGAGACTGGTGAATTAGCTGAGCAATTTTTTTAGAAAAAGATATGGAATAATAGAGCTATATTTGGATGTTCTTTTAAAATCAGTGGCTAAGAATGGTAGCTCCTAGCACAGGCTTCACTGTAACTGGAAAAGTGATCCATCTAGAGAGTTCAATCACACATATATCACACAGGCTGACAGCTCACATTCTATTACCTTTCTTTAAGGCTTCATTTCTAAGTTATAATTATTTTAATGGGTGATTATTCTATTTTTGAGCAGTTTAAGGAATTTCTGATATGGGTAAGCAGGCGTAACTTTTAAAAACCTTTGATTCATATAAATTTGCTCTATAATTGATCGTATAATCTCTGTGATACAATCCCTAAAAAATGCTCTGACTAAAACCTATCATTTTATCCCCTTAATGGATACATATATCCATTAGACAAGGTTCTCCATTCTCTCTTTAATTATTTGTTCTGGCAATAAAATTTTTGGTGCCTGTTTAAGAAAAAAACCTGGAGTTCAAAAACTCCCAGTAGAAACTGTGGTGAATATAATTTCATTATACACAGCACAGAAAACATTCTATCTGCTGAACCCTTTGTGGCCTACTGGGAGAGTCCTGGAACAGAGAGAGGAAAATGCCTCCTTCTATGGGTTGCAATTTGGATCATATCTAAGTTTTAATTTTGAGACAGCAGTGCCAAATGAGTCACTAGCCAGATGAAGAAAAAACACAACAGACTCCAGTTTTCTTTATTGTTTGTCAGCTTTGCCCTGGCCCTTTTTTGCCTGCAGGACAAAAATAAGAGTTCTAAGCCTCCTTCATTCTTCAGGAAACTGTGGCAAGCTGTGGTTAAGTACAACTGTCTGGGCACAGGAGCTCCTAATTTGGTGGTCAGTGAATGAAAAAAAAAGGCATAGACATGAAAGCTGTTCACACCAAGTGTGTCAGGAGAGATATTCAGGATAGGGTACTGTCCCTGTCAAGCAAACTGCGATGAGTGGATACCCAAGGAAGGAGAATATCTACTCTTCGAGGACCACCACCGCAAGGAAAGGCTCTGGAGTTACTGGTGCATCTGCTTCTCATGCTGAAGACCGGTGTGGGGGTGGATACATCTGTGTTGGATGTTTTCCCATTTACTGCAATTATGAAGAGGGGATTACCCAAGGATTTTCCCTATTCTGAATGATGACAAAGGCAGATGTGTCAGTCTGTGATGAACACTTTGGGAAAGGGAAGCTGCTGCAAAACACTGTGTTCCCTCCTTATGGTCATGGGTAGGAGGGCAGATAGGTCAGGGTCTGGTCTGGTCCTGTTTCTTATGACCTCAAGAGGGTGGCTGGAAATAGGCAAAGCAAGGCAAGGCAAGTTGTGGTAAGGAGAAGTATATAGTTTTCAGATGCAAAATAAAACAAATGGAATCCTAACATTTTCTTTGACTAGTACATGAATGTACATACCATCACCAAAGAATAAATTCTCTCAAGAGGCCTGTGGTGTCCAAAATATCCACAATGTTTTCCTATTCTGTCTATTCTCATATTCCTTATGAATATATATATATATATATATATATAGCACTAATTTGTGATAAACTGGAATCACAGAATCACAGAATAATGAGGCTGGAAGAGACCTCTAAGATCATCAAGTCCAACCTATGCCCTAACACCTCAACTAGACTGTAGCACCAAGTGCCATGTTCAGTCTTTTTTTAAACACATCCAGAGATGGATTCTACCACCTCCCTGGGAAGACAATTCCAGTATATTTCCAGAATAAATGTGCTGGGAAGAAAGGACACTGTGACAGTCACAGTAGGACACAGTAAGTCAATAATACCTTGTGTGTGTGACCAGCTCCTGCCAGACAGATCCTCATAGTCTTCATCACTGATTCAATGCACTCTGTGAACAGGAAGGTCTCCAAGTGAGGTGGCTAAAGCTGCAGCCTTTGGGGAAAGTCAGCTCTCTTCTGGCAGTACAAAGATGGACTTTGAGGAATTAAAACCACTATTAGGATAAACCCCACGCAGTGTGGCTGTCCCAGAACTGTATGATACTAGTCAGATATGAAAAAGTATTATTTGCTGGTGAGGTGAAACAAGTCAGCTCCTCTTCTTTGACAAGGACATGGGAATGTTTCAGCCTGCACAGCTCTTGAATGAGCAGAAAGCATGTCTTTGTCAGCGGTCCAGGAGGATGGGTGAACTTTTGTCTGCATTCCTAGCTGAGACTCATTCAGTATCCTGAAGGGCAGAGCTCTTTTGATCGTGTTTCATCAGCCTGCTTTGCTGAGCAGGTTTCAGCCAACTTTTGATCTGTGACTGGTAACACACTCCTAATAAGCCAGCTGTCAGTTCTGTAACCAGTCAGCCTCTGGCTTCAGGCAATGGGTTTCTTGAGAGGGCACCTGCTGTGGCAAGAGTCTTCCCTTGGGCTGCCAGGACCACAGGCTAATTGCCTCATCCCTCACATCTGGATTCACTGCACTCCCTGTGAGAGCAAGCTGGGACAACCTGACAGGAAGAACTGCTCGTGGTCAGCTGTGAGAGCTACACAGAAGCCTGTGGTGATGTTTTTTCTCTCTGTGGAACAGCATTCCTGAGGCATATCCCATCAGCCCAGTCTCACCATATCTTTCTTTCTCAGTGGAAGATCTCCTCTTTCAATGTCATGGCATTGGCACATTTTGCTGGCAGAAAAGAGGTGAGCTTTAAACAGAGCTAATGAACATCTTGTAACATAATTCCTCCTATGCCCATCATCACTTCCTTTTCTGCATTTCGGTCAAAGTACCACAGTTCAAAGATTCCCAGGTGCCAACCATTTTGGGATACCTTTTTTTTCCCAATAAGTTGGTCACACGCAGATAAGAGTTCAGCTTCATGATGATGCTCTGTAGATGTCCTCAGCTGGCTCTTGCTGGGAGAGTACTGGACATGGAAATGAAGCTTTCTCTTGAGAATCCACATCTGATTGCATTCAGATGAGTCTGCCTTTTTGAAACAGTCACGGCATTTTGGTCAGATGATCACCACAAAGCATCCAGACAATAAAGCCATGCACTACCATGTGGGGAAGGTCATGCTTATGAATATTACAGTGTGTGGCTAATTGTCTTTCCAAATGTCTTAGATGCAAAAGAAATTTCAAATAATAATATGAATATATATCTGAGTTTGCACCTTCAAATCCAGCTGGTGAGTGTCTGGAGAGCAGCTCAGACATGAGGGAGTGATACCCACAAAATACCATTCATTTTAGCATGTTCTTGGCACTATGTTTACCTGGCCAAGTGCATGCCCAGCTGCTAGCCTAGCTAAAGGTTGTGTTCCAGCTTTTCCTGATCTCCAAGTTGGGGACCATCCTATGGCCCATCACATTTCCTGAGCTTTATTTTGCAGAGTTAATTTCAAGGAATATCAGATAGGCTTCCACAGGAAATAACCTACAAAAAAAAAGGATAGTTCCCCTAATTTTTACCAAGTCCTCTGTGTAAGAAGTGGAGGCAGGAGCAGAGAGGAGAATCTGAGTGTCACTGAAACTGCTGGGCATGTCTGTTTGCATTGGTGTCAGTGATTTAAGTATTGTGACAACAAAACAAGACATTGCAGCTCTGAATGGGGCTGTATGCTGTAAGGCAGCTCTTCTGCAGAATCTGGAGCCGCATGAGGCCTGCTGGCCAGCCATGGCTTGCCTTTAGCTTCTCAGCTTGAGTGGGGATTCTCAATAAGCCTCTGTTACGGCTGGTTCTTCACTTGAATTACAGCTCAGCAGCACAATTTAAAAGGTTTTAACTCAACAGATGTCTTCCTGTGTGGACACCATCTCAAGCCATGCTGGTGTCCTGGATACTGATTCTGGCTGTGTGGGCCTCTTTGGTACATATAATTGCCTGCCAACAGGGCAGGGCGTGTGCTGAGCCAGAAGAGATTTGTACATCTTCTGTTCCTATCATAGCCCTGAAACAGACTGTACTCTCTCAGTGTGAAATCTCTCTATTCCAGTGACTTACTTTCTCTTCTCCCAAGAGTCAGATAGATGTGTGTCTAATGGCCCTTGTGTCCTTTATTACCTCAGCCATTGGAATAAGCAGCTACTGCTGCACCATATGCATACAAAATTGTTTGATTTTGCCTTAGTTAGTATAGACTGTTTTTAGCTTGTTTGGAAAAGCTGCTGCAGTGCAGGTTATTGCTGATATTTCTTTAACTGTTGGCATCAAGTAATAACATGGTTGATGTTTCCTAGGGGACTACTGGACCCTGTAATGTCGCCTGCTGCTTCTTGGAGTTCTTGGTTTGTGTATTTGCTGTAATTGCTTTCCCTGGCATCAAATCAGTGTCAAGCTACAGCCTCTCCGACACCCATCAATCTCTCTCACAAAAAATAAAAATAATTCCTGTAACATTTAATCATGAAACCTGCTGGTGAATTCTTTGTGCTGTGCTGGGATGTGCAGGGCTATGAAAGCTTTGCCAATAGAATCAATCTTGTACAAAAAAAAAAAATCCAGTCTCTTATGAAATATTAATTCAAGTTGCCAGCTTCAGCATTCTAGACTTTTGCATTTTCAAAGTCATCAGCTTGAAGGAAAACATATTTTCAGCTCTTGGCCCACCAAATACAGAGCAGAGCTGTTCTGAGAGTTTGTCAGCCTGATCCTTGGCTAGACTGCTTGAATCTTATTTTCCATTTGGTCTAATCATCCCTAGCCTTGAAATAAATTCAGCATCTGGCAGTGGGAGGACCCAGAACCCAGGGCCATTGTTAGTGCTGGATTCCTGCTGAGAACATTCAAAGAACTATCCCATTGTCTTCCCAACTTTTTTCCACCTCCTGTTACCATAGACATTTTCTGGTTTAAATAAAGGCTGCCCATCTGCTCTGGTCTCCACAACGTGCTTCTACTCAGCTTTTAGCAAACTAGCCTGAGGAAGTGCCATGCTTTCTGGGAAAAATCCCAGCAAACCCCCTTCTCCACTAGCCAATAAATCAAAGCCCACACTCCAGCACCCTGTGGCAGGAGGGAGCAAAGATGGTATTACTGCAAAGGAGGGAGGAATCCCAGGAACACACAGAGAAGAATAACAAGAGAAGGCTTGTGATTGGGCATTCCTCAGCAATAACAGTGTTTTGGAGGCTTTTGCCAGAGCTACTTAGGACATGCTGTGGAGCTGTAGTGAGGTTCCTGCTACACAGTGCTCAAAAGCCAGTGATGCTGAAGGGAGCAGCCTCTGTCAGCTGCCTTAGTCCTGGCTGGTTACTGTACTGCACTTGGTAGCACATGTGAAATCAAATGGAAAATACCCCAGTGAAAAAGGGAAGCCATTCAGGAAAAAGACACAGCACAAGGACCTGCAGGCTCTGTGGCAGACACCACAAACAGAGATGATGTCTGTCACTTGGAAGGAGATGCAAAACCTGCAGTGGCTCCAAAATTTTGCAGCATTGACAGAGGTTGCCAGTAGGTGCAGAGCACACGTGGGTGATCAGCCCCAAACCAAACTGGATATTTGTTTATTTAAAATAGGATACAGATGCCCAAACTGGTGTGGTGCTAAAAAAAAGTTTTATCAACATTGGAAGCAACATCATAGATAAGACAAGACATGCAGTAAACCCTAGAGACTACACAAACTGATCTTTAACAGGAAGGGTGTGAAATGCAAACTCAGGTAAGTACCAAAGTGAGTGTAAACTTGTTACATTCAGAATGTGTAAGTGCAGGAAACAGAGTCTCTTTGTTATTTGGGAAATCCTACATGCTGAATTTCAGCAGAAGGGATGGGCACCAAAGAAAGAGAAGACTGAAAGAAGGGAGAGATCAGAACTCTCTGATGGAGAGATTTTAAAGGATTCCTGTAAATGTGTTGGAAAGGAGAGATTTCACTATATGCAAAGGGAATGTTTTCTTTAGGATATACTTGATGCCAGATATTTTTCTACACTTCATCATCAGCAGGTCCCTGGTAAGGCTGTAAAAAGACAGCACATGTGTTTTTGCATTCTGTTTGAGAGATATTCTTGTCTCCAACCACTGCTTAATTTGTATTCAGCAGCTCAGAGGTTTGAACAGGCCAACCAACCATAGTTTCTTACTGTGGGGAGGGATGGAGACTGCCCTCCCAGATCTTTCAAAGAGCATCTCAAGCAAACAGCTATCTGGCATAGTGCTGGTAAAGATGACACTGCATTTGGGCTAAGAACTGGAAACAAGACCCCTTAATTCTACATCTCATATACTAAGACCTGGGAAAACACAGTAGCAGAGATTGTGCCAGCACACCAAGCTGGTTGGACACCAGCTGGAGCACTTGGGCTAAAGTGAAGTGACAGTAATAGAAGACAACTGCAATATGCTTGTCCTGCCAGAGAGAAAGGTTTACAGAAAAAAAGATGTGTCTCATCTTCCTCAATAACACCTGGAAACTGCATAATACAGAGACTGAAAAAATGGGAAGCAAATCTCATTCACGGGGAAAAACTGAAGGAATGCTTGAAGTCCTGCTGTAAGGGCAACACGTGGTTGGCTGAGGTAGCTCTGGGCAGAGCCAGAGGATAGATTTGCCCAGGATGCAGATATTTTTATGCCACTTCTACAAGTGCCAAGACATACACCTTGAAAATCAATAGGACATTTTAAATCAGTGAGGTTGTTTATTTATGCTGGAAGCTATGTGTTATGACCATTTCAATTCTTACTTGCTATTACCTTTGGCTTGAGGAAGAAAAAGGCGTGAGGAACTGCCCTCTTTAAGGGAGCCAGGCAGAAAGAGCTGTCCTTGCAGAGCTGTGTCAGGCAGCCCAGAGTGGCTGGATGTCCCAGTCAGTGTCCTTTGCTAGGACTGATTACAGAACATATTTAGCTTTCTACCGTTTAAATGTATAAATGAGTGCTCCATGACTCAATTAATAGCTCCAGTGCTCCTGGCCTGGCTCTCTCCCTTGAAGGGCAAAAGGCAGATCTCTGTGACTATTAATGCTCCTATAATGATGCAGACTTGTTTTGATTTTCATGATGTGGCACTCCAGAGCCAGAGCACTCTCATCTGGTTTTCCCAGACTTGCTTTCCCACTGTGCTCCCTCTTCCAGGGCAGTTTGTCATATATCTCATTCCTCAGGGACAAAGAGTCAAACTGTTCCTTTTGTTTTCGAGGAAAATTGCTACCATCTCTGATAACACTAAATTTACCAGCAATCAATTCATTACCTCTGAGAAAAGGGTGTCACAGTGCACACCCATTTCCTCCCCAGGCAGTGGGACCCCACTCTTGATTTCTACCAGCAATTCTCCACCACCCTTCACTGAGTGGCTGGGAAGGGTGGGAGCCCGGTGCCCATCCTGTCTGTGCTGCACATGGTCACTGCTGGGCAGTGATCTGAGCTCTGATGAGCTTCAGCAGTCCCAGGACATCCGAGCCATTGTGTCACTGGCCAGGAATGCAGTGGCTCCACGGTGAGTGAGTGCCACGGGGGCGACAGAGACAGTAATGATCTTGTCAGGCTCACTGAACCCTGCTCAAGGTCAAGGCCCTGGGCCAAGTGGTGGGCCTGGGCTTTCCCAGTGATGGAGACGAGTTTTCACATAACACTTCCCTGGCTTCAAAATACCAGGAGAGCCAGGGTTGTTTGGGGTAAAAACATTGCTTGAGGTGATTAGGTATTTTCTGTCTGAATTTAACTCTGCCAAAACCTGAGAAACAAAACACAGTGGGGGAAGTTATAGACAGCAAACACCAAGCTGTTACATTTCAGAAACAGCAAGGGTCTGAGAGGACAGGGCAAAGATCAGAGGTGCCTCTGGTTTTGCTACTCAGATGTTTTGCCTCAAACACGCATGTTTTTTTACTGAGAGACTGGAGGATGATATGTTGCTCTGGAGAAAAGTATTAAAGGCTACCAGTGGGAGGGAAAGTCTGGGGAATTTCTAGATGGCACCACAAGCGGGGTGGAATATAATTACTCCTCTGGAAAAAAAGCATAAACAGCAGCCAAAACCCATGAGGTCTTAGAGAATTGCACGTAAGGTATCTGCATTAAAATAAAGCCATATTACAAACTTAGGAGAGGGTAGTAAACTACTAAGAATGCCCAAAGAGGAATGGGCCACATCAGGTAAGCTTAAACAGGAATCACCACATGCACATAATTCCCTGCTGCATATTCATTGACATCTTCAAGTTTCCTGCAAGGCTAGCCCTTTCTCTTTGAAGACTGCATGAAATGTTCCTTCATGAATTCCCCGTTGTAGGCAACCTTCTCAGAGCAGGAGAGGGAGGCAAAGGACAGGGGCTGGGGAAAACCCATGAGCAAGCACAAGGCACAGATTTTGCTGGAAGGTTATTGAGGAGAGATACTGGAAACACATTCCTGTCTGGGAAAGATGTCCACATCTGCTTCTCACTGCCTTGGTATGGTGCAGCTTGAGCAAAGAAACAGAACAGAAGGAAGCAATCTCAAAGATGCTAGCTTGGGAGATGCTGGTTTCAGGCTGCACCCAGGTTTCACCAGGCTGCCCTGCACTAGAGAGGCTGTGAGATTCTAAAGCAGAAAAGATACAGGCCTTAAATGTCTAATCGTGGCAGGGTTATTGAATACAGATGAAGAAACGCTGTGTTTGAAGGGATGGAAAAGCCTAAACAAGGCACCTGAAAGAGAGGATCTGAAGCTCTTTGTGAGAGCTAGGCCAGACCTGGAAGGCAAGAAATTGAAAGAGTTTTCTGATGGACAGCAGGGTAATACTGGCAAAAAGAAAAAAAAAAAAAGAAAAAAAAAAGAAAAAGAGCCACTAGCTCAGAGGAACCTCTACAACAGGTAGCCAGGAACAGATGGCAAATCAGTAAACCCAAGTAATATATGGCTTTTTGTGGTTTAGGAATGGTATTCTTCAATTCAGTAGTCCCAATAAAAAAAAAAAGAACACATCATCCCTCTCCCTCCAGTTGGAAACAAAAAAAGAAAAGAACATGGATTGAGATAAGAGCAATTTACTGGAAAGAGTAATGAGATTAGAAAATAAACAGTAACAGCAACAATATTAATAATAAAAGTTATAAGACAAAGAAACTACACAGAAAGCCCCAACAAATACAGACCAGCTTTTCCCCACCACAGCACACTTTTTCCTGACTGGGAAAGAAAGCCCTTCTCCTCGGAACTCCTCACCCCTGGTGCCAGCAACTGACGTGAGGTGGTACAGAATAACTTCCAAGCCGTGTCCACACCACGCCACGCTTCCCCTCCTCACAGCTACTGCAAAAATTAACTCTGTCCTGGATGGAAACAGGACACCTGTGTGTCAGCAAGAACACAAGCTGTGGATGGCAATGACCCCACTCTTCATGAAGCAATGGGGAGACCAAAAGGATAGTTCTAGAGGGTGTGCAATTTTTGTGGGGGAGAAGATGGGCATATGTCAAATGGAGGAGATCAAAGTCTGGGCGTTTTCTGGTATAATTAAGCAGGTTCAAGTAAAAGCTGCAGTAATGGCTTCTTTTTCAGGCAATATGGGAACCATTAAATAAGGAGTAGGATGCTTTTCCCTCAGGAGCATTTCTCCCAGGCCACATCCAGGAAGGCTGCTGTCACGGCACTAATAGTCAGTGTGGGGATAATTTGATTTGCGCCAGTGCCTCACTGTATTGTCCCCACTGGAGGTGTCAGGAGGGCTCAGCAGTCACCCTGCTCATCATCTGACCTGGCCAAGACTTGGGAGACTGCATTAGCTCCACCAGCACTTTTGAAAATTGCATCCATCTTATTTAAGCCAGCCAAACCACCCAGCCTCACTACAGCACAGTCTTTGGGTGGGAATGGTTTTCCCCTTACGTGTTTTCCCTTTGTGTCATGGGTACCACGTAATTTCTGGTGAAGAAACACAACCACCATCTCTATAGAACACAGGTGGTCCACAGCTACACCGTCAGGGTTTTTCTTTACTTTATTTTTATGTCAATAAAGAAGACTTTGTAGGGGGTTTCTTGGGGAGTTTCTCCATTAGCTCAATGGGAAATTCCACATTGCTTGGAGAATATGAAAGAAATTAAGACCTACACATGTATTTAGGTACCACCATCTTACTGAAACCGGAGAGCTTAGGTGCCCAAATGGCTTTGTGGGTTGGTTCCTTCTTGGAGAGAGGAAGGTTTGGTGGTGGGAGCTCAAGCCGGGGAAGCGAGAGTCTGTCCTTAAAGGCGGCAGCTACAGGAGCCCCCCTTAAACTCTGGGGACCTCATGGATGCAGACATCTAGGGTGTGGCCCGGAGGGTGACAGGGTGAAACCCCAGCACCACCCACCGTTAGCTGCGGCTGGAGCCGCGCGGAGCAGCCGCCGCTCCCGGGCTCTGGGCGGGGGCTGGACGCGGCTCCGCCGATGCCGCTGCGGGCAGGGAACCGGAGCAAAGCCCCCGCCGCCCGCACGGGGGCGCCGCAGGACGGCGCCTGGGCCCGGGCCGCCGGCGGCGGCTCTGCCGCGGGCCCGCGATGGGCCCGGGATGGGCCCGGGATGGGCCCCGGGCGGGA
This sequence comes from Vidua macroura, assembly GCF_024509145.1. NCBI lineage: Eukaryota > Metazoa > Chordata > Aves > Passeriformes > Viduidae > Vidua > Vidua macroura. The sequence continues at coordinate 93,330,013 of NC_071572.1, read as the reverse complement.
GGCTGCTCCTCCCTCTCCGATTCCTGGGGATTCAAGGTGCGAACACGCCCTTGGATCCCAGCATGGTCCAGTCTAAGCTTTTACACTCTGCTTAGTGTGGTCACAGGCACAGTCTGCTCACTTGTGGCTGGCTTGCCTGTTTTTTTTTTTCCCTCAGACCTTGCTCATGTGCCGAGAAACCATCGCCAAGACCAGTGGCAGAGCGAGAGTTAAGATTTTGGCTATCACGGGTTGCCTGGGTTATCAAGAGAGACTGGAAATGATGCAAGGCCACTAGTTCCTGTCGTACAGAGGATGCTCATGGAGCCCTACCATCACAGTTTGGTTCTGCTAAAGAAGAGACTGTCTCTAATTCAGTTAGGGAGGCAGAAATAACAAACTCTCTCTATTACTGCAAGGACTAAGCTGGGAAAAATAAAGAGAAGCAGCAGAAGAAATATTCTCACCAGAGAATATTCAAGCACTGGTTGCAGTCCTGTGCCATATGCTTTAGGATGACCCTGCTTGAGCAGAGAGGTTGGACCCGATGCTCCACTGTGGTCCCTTCCAGCCTGACCCACTCTGCAAAGAGGGTGCAAAGGGTGTATGTGAGCAATGTAAGAGGACCACAGAAACAAGATTTGAGTATGGAAAAACATGGCACATAAAACCATCATGGTGCACTGCGTGCAGGACTGGCTGAAGGGCAGAGCTCAAAAGGTTGTGAAGTGAAGGGGGCTACATCCAGCTGGTGACCAGTCCCCAGCAGTGCTCCTCAGGGATCCAGGGCCAGTCCTGTTCCTGTACTTCCCAACGATCTGGATGCAGGAGTGCAGTGCACCATTACTGAGTTTGCTGGTGATACCAAACTGGGAGGTGCTTCTGGCTTTCATGTAGGGGGCTCTACATAGACTGGAACACTGGGCTATGATTTATAGCATGAAATTTAACAAGTAAATGTCAGATTGTGCACCTGGGACAAAGTAATGCCAGACATTACTGGGACAGGAGTGGCTGGAAAGCAGACCTGCAGAAAGGGATCTGGGGTTCATGGTGGGCAACAGCACAATGCAAGTCAGAGTTGCAAACTCAAGAATAAAGGGATGTTGTATTACACTTGTATATCTCCACAAGCAAAAGGGCATGTATTTGGGATGTAGTTTTGGTAGTGAACATATTATAGAAGAACTAGTTACAATAAAAAAAAAAAAAAAAATTGGACCAGAGTATTGATAGCATTTCAGTAGAATGGGGAAGAGGTTAAAAAATGTCTTTCTGGTTTTGTTTGTTGGTTTGTTTGTTTTTCCACAGGGAAAACATAAAGATATTTAAGAGAAGTAGTGACTGGAGTTAATAAATTTGACAACCTCTGGGATTACATATGAGGATGTATGAGATTTTACATCAGAGGTAGAAAATTCCTACTGGAATTTGCATGCTAAACAAAGGGGAAACTAACAAGGACATTCTCCAGAGTTACCTGGATAATTGACTGTTCAAGGAAGGATGCTAGGTGTAAACACTCTGTGGGAACAGATAAAGAGGTCAGTTAGTCAATGCAGCTATGTTTTGAAGGTCAAAAACTGTAGGAATATAGCACCAAATGCCAAAAGTCAAGCTGAGTTAGACCTTGCAAAGGTCTGTGAAGATGAATGCGGAAAGGTTTGTTAACTGTATAAATAGAAACAAAATTTAAAAAGGAGGAAGTGGGGCTGCTGTGTACAGAGTAGGAGGTTGAGATCAAACACAGTATTTGGATTACACTTTGGATCATCAAGGGCCAGACCTAGGGGGGTACATAGGCTTGTAATGCCAGGAAGTTAATTTCGCTCTGGGAACAAAATGTACAACGCTAAGGAAGATGTCTTATTCTTTTGGCTAGTAAATGAGAGAAAGTCACGTTGTGGGGGCTAAAATCTACAACAACTGGTGTGGTATCTGAGCTACTCATGAGGAAATACCAAAGCCACCTGTCCAAAACCATCCTGTCTGGTTCTAAGTTCACAGCAAAGCTCCAGCCTCCTTGACTACACCTGTATCAGCAAATAAAGGATGGTGAGGGCTCAGGATGGTGTGCCAATCCTCAAATACCCATGGTGTTAAACAGTTCCTGCTGCAGGTACGGTCTAAGCAAGACAGCTCTCTCCCAGGAAATGCCCGTGCACAGTTCATGGGATAGCATCAGACTGTTCTTCCCAGTGAGAAGTTTGGAGGTGGTCACCCTGCTATGCAGTTGTTTTGGAGAAGAAGAGGGTTTTGCTGAATGGATGTAAGCTGTGCTGTGCCCTCAAAGACAGAAAACAAGCCCACCTTCTTGAGTAATACAACTTTAGCTTCTGATACTGGGATGATACAAATGACACAGATGTTGTTGGGACATCTTGGATGACCTCAGTCATGTGCTGTTAGAGGTCATTAACTTCTGGCATTTTTTTGGTTAAACTGGTTAAACGGCTGCATTACTCCATTTACACATCTTGTTACATCTTCACATTTGGCTTGATAAATTTGGCAGAAAAAGTTGAACTGCTTAGTCAAAGCAGCTCTGCCCTCCTCACTGCCCCACCTATCATGGTCTTGTGGTAGACAAGGCAGTATTCATCTCACACTTAGTTTCACACATCCAGCCCACATCTGTGCTTGGTAGTTAAACACAGGGCATGTCCCTAAGCACTGTTCCACAAACAGCTGTATTGACTGCCTTTTTAATAGTCTACTAAGCTTGTTGAAGACAGAAAATGCTTATGGACAAGAACGGTTAATGTCTGCACTATTACATCCTCTTACCTTCCAAAATAGGGCGCTTGTATGTAAACAGGGAATGGCCACAGACTTGTGCTAATGGCTCTTGTGTCTAAGGATTATTTGAGATACTGTTGGTATGGATGGGTTCCACAGATTAAAATGAACTAGGACAGGTAGACCAGCTGATTAATTAAAGAGCAAGAAGGATTAAGGTGCCAGAAATTATTTTTGAATACAGAGTGTCATTCTAGCAGAAAGAAATTTCAGAACCATTGTTTGGTCGGGCTCTTTTTCCTATTAATTGATACTTGGTGTCTTGGGTACTTCAGCTTGGCATAAAAGAGAGTATTTCTTTCCCAGAACAATTTTAGGAGCCATTATCTCAGAACACCTTATTTATGCAACCACATCTATTACAGAGGACCAGGGTTCTATGGAAGTGACAGGCAGAAGCAGATGGCAGTGTGACAGGTATAGTTGTTGAGCTCACATGGAGCAGCTGATGAAGAAACACAGCAGTAAAACATTGTTTTTGTGAATGCTTACCCTCAAAAATGTCCTCCAGCCTCTCCAGAGGGTCATTGTTAACAAGCATGGTGCAATTGTAATTGACATTAAACAATTTCTTTCTTCCTTTAGTGTTTATGCCTTTGCCTCTTAATCACTGAAGGATTGTTCTACTGCTCTACCTTTGTCCTGGAAAAGAAAAACAGTTCCTTGCACTTTTCTTTAATGAATGTGGTTCCTACCAGCATTTTTTTCAGGATTCCACCAAGTAGATGTATTTCTTTATGGTTAAATGCCAAAATAAGCACTGTACTAAAGTTTTGGCACTATTGATTACAGCTTCATAATTACTTTCTATATACTACATATGTTTCAATTAAGGTGCTCTACTAGAAAGATACAGTTCTTTTGGGTAGTATTTTTTATTTCACTAGTAGCCCCATGCAGCAGTCTCACATGGCTTTTGGGATCCACTTTAATCTCCTGATCTCTTTCTAAACAGAGTCTTTTAGGTTGCAAAAGACCTCTAAGATCATCAAGTCCAACAATTAACCCAGCACTGCCAAGTCCAGCACTAAGCTCTCAGTGTCCCTACACATCTTTTAAATACCTTCAGGAATGGTGACTTCACCACTTCCCTGGGCTGCCTGTTCCCTTGCTTGACAGCCCTTTTGTAATTTTTCTTAAAACTTAGACATTTTTCTTAATATGCAATCTAAATCTCCTCTGATGCAATTTTAATTGGTTGCTCACCCAGATGTTCTTCACTGCATATTTGGTTTTCTTTCCTTAACTATCACTCTCCTCCTTTCTATCCTTTCTAGAATTCCACTTCATTTTGGACAGTTTGAATCTTGACGTTTCTTCAAGGTTCACATTCGGATGCTGTCTCATCCTGCAGCACACTGGACAGTTTTCCCATAGTGGTCTCTTATGAATGGTAATGGAAATGGGATCTTGTCAAGCGTGACACAGGCATCATCCTGTTCTTCCAACATCCACTGCTCTTTTGGGCTGTTTGCCACAGTTTTGGGTTCAGCCATGGAAGTTTCATCAACAGTGTATTTTCCAGATTGGGAGCGTTGTGCTTTATGGGAGGTAATGTCAAAAACCTAATCCCAGTCCACCAATGTCTACCATTATTGAATCCTGTGCTGCACCAAAAGCAGCATGGCCAGCAGGCTGAGGGGTTATTCTCCCCCTCTGCTCTTGTCAGACCCCACATGGAGTGCTGTGTACAGTTCTGGTGTGTCCAACATAAAAAGGACATGGAGCAGTTGGAACAAGTCCAAAGGGTGGTCACAAAGTTGGTAAAAGGACTGGGACACTGCTGGGGGTTGGGTTTTGTTTTTTTCTGTTCTTTCCTGTGGAAACTTGTAGAATTTCTTCCCATTGAGTTTCTAATAGGAACTGATGCCTTGAGATGGGCAGGGAAGGGGAACTCTTTTACTTTTTGGGAGTTTCTCTGGGGGCGGCGCGGAGATACCGGGTGACTCAGGCTGAGAGAAGGGGCTGAGGACAGCTCTTGGCTGGCTCTCGCTCTCTCAGCACCGGAGGGGAGACAGCCTGCCTGCACAGAGGAGAGGAGTCGCCACCACTGTGAGGCTGCGTCCTTGCTGCCTTCTCCTACCACAACGGTGACCCAGCAGGGAACCTTTCTCCTGCTGCCGGGCCCCCACATTCCCCTGCCCTGCCAGGACACCCCGCAGCTTCCAGCTATTTGCCGTGGAGTTTTGGGACACTCTCGTTCACTGCCCCAGGATTTCGGCTCATTCCTGCCGTTTGCAGCCTGCTGCTTCCGAGATTCCTGTCAGGGGCGCCGAGATCGGCCGCCCCTGGGGGTTCGCGAAGCAAAGCCTCTCCTCCATCCCTTCCCGTCTCCGCCGCACCGCCACTGCCGCCTGCTCCCCGAGCCCGCGCCACAGCGCCCCCTGCGGCCGCGGGGAATCGCCGCACCTGCCCCGCCCACCGGGAGCCACCAGCGCCCCTGCTGGCTGTGCCCGGAACTGCAGCGAAGGAAAGTGCCGCAGCCGAAAGGCTGGCCCTGGGTTCCGGGCTCTGCTTGCTGTTAATGCTGTACTTGGTGTTCGTTTGCTTTATTGTACATACCAGTAAAGAACTGTTATTCCCATTCCCATATCTTTGCCTGAGAGCCCCTTAATTTCAAGATTCTAATCATTTGGAGGGAGGAGGTTTACATTCTCCGTTGCAAGGGAGGCTTTTCTGCCTTCCCTAGCAGACATCTGTCTTGTAAACCAAGACAGACACCTCTCCTATGAAGACAGATAGGGAGACGTGGTACCGAAATTAGCCAGATAGAAACTTTCTAGCACAGTTCTGAGTACTAGGTAGTAGGCATTCTTTATTACAGCATGTTGGGCATTCAGAGGATATTTCCTCTAATTGATGCCCCGAGTGTCAGGGTACAGTTTTTCCATAAATGCTGATTACATATTCATTAGTTATCCCCGCTTCCTTGGCTTTATTTTACAAAGTCACAACCCTTATGGAAGTCCTTCTATTGGTTCTTTGGGGTCTGTCATCAATGTCCAGGGTCCTTTTCAGGGGGCTGTTCTTTGATCCCTGCTTTTGATTAAGTACAGTATCATTGCTTTGCTTACCTTCTACTATTTCAGGCTTGCAGAGCTGAGCTGGCATCCTGCTTGCGCTTTGCATGACTTCTGTTTGCCTAAGTCACATCCTTTATTTATTTCTCCAAGGCTGTGCTGTTCTGTTCTACTGTCCTTGGTAAGAAGTGTTGTTCCTTATCAAGGGAGTGAAATGCTTTTCTACTGTCCTTATCAGGGGGTGTTCAGCCTGGAGAAAAGGTTGTGTGGAGACCTCACAGTGGCCTTCCAGTATCTTAGGGGGAAGGTGGAAAAGGACTTTTTGTCAGAAACGGTAGTGATAGGACAAGAAGTAATGGGTAAAAATTGAAAAGGAGGGAATTTAAGTTAGATATTAAAAAGAAATTTTTTACTCTGAGAGTGGTGAAACATTGGAAGAGGTTGCCCAGGGAGGCTGTGGATACCCCAACCCTTACAGTCTTCAAGGACACACTGGATAATGCTTTGAGCAACCTGGTCGAGTGTCCCTGCCCACAGCAGGAGAGTTTAGGACTGGATGACCTTAAGGGTCCATTCCGAACCCTTAACATTCTGTGATACCCACTGCATCTATTTCATGTTGGCATCTCTTGCTCAACCACGTTCTGCAGAATCCATCAGCTCTTAGAGCAGGATGTGTGCTACAGCTGAATGGATGTTTTAGTCCAACCCAGCCCCTCAGTTCTCACTCCCAGGGAGCATGAGGAGAAAAGGAAAAACCGAGTAGCTTTTCAGTCCACGCCAAACGAGCGGCGGGAGCCGTTTGCAGGGAGCTGGTCTGTGAAGCCCCTTCCTGCCCCATCTCCGCGGCCGTGCCCAGCCACGCGGCTCTCCAGCTGTGCGCTCCCAGCTCTGCTGCGCCCGGTGATGCGCCGGGCTGCGCCGGGCTTCCACGCCCCAGGCCCCCCTCCATCCCACCGTACCCCCGGCCCACCCCTACACCACGTGTAACAGCGCCTCCCATTCATTGGGACGTAGGGCCGGGCGGGCGGGCCCGCGCAGGAGATCTAAAGCGGCAGCGGGGAGCTGGGGGTCGCGGCTGCGCTGCCTCGCCGCTTGCCCGAGCCCCCTGGCTGGGTGAGTGTGGGACGGAGCGGGCGGGGGCCCCACGCGGTGCGTCCATTTTGCGCGGTGCAGCAGGCGCGGCGCGCTCCCGGCCCGCTGCCGCTCCGCTGCCGCTCCTGCGGGCCCGCGGCACGTCCCTTTCGGAGCGTTCTCCTCCCGTCCCCTCCCCTCCCGCGCCTGACCGCCACCCCCATCCCTTTTCTTGCCTGTCTTCTCTGCGGTGCGAGCAGCGCCGCAGGAAATGTGCTGTGCTGGAGGTGAAGGCCCAGGTGCCGAGGAGAGACCCTGGGCCATGTCCCTGACGCCCTCTCCCATGTCCAAGGTGGATCCCGAGGGCCTGCCATGCTGTGCTTTACTTCTTTCATCAAATTGCAAAAGAGACAGAGAATTTACCGAAAATGCGGGTGTCGCCCGTAGGGCTCATAGCCAGCCCCGTCTCCCAGGAGTTCTTGCAGCCTGCTGCTCCCGAACCTGCTCCTCTGAGCAGGACAGGGAATTATCTCCATTTGGATTGTCAGCGCTTTGCAGGCAGCTGTCCTGGCCAACAGATGGGTCTCATCTTTTTCTGCATATGTATGCCTGAATGTGGGTGGCAGATGGGGTGGAGCAAGGGGAACCCACTAAAAGTCCTTAAGAGGAAATTTGTATGTAGCTACGGCTGGAGAGGAAGATTGAGACTAGATAGGGAATTGCTAGTTAGCTCTGTTGTCAGCTGTTAGAAACCTTAATTTTGGAGGAAGGTGGTGTTTTTGTAGGTGCTGTACAGAGTTGTGACAGAAAGGCAGTTGTAGCTCTACAGAGGCTGCAGATCTGGGCCGAAGAGCTGATGATAGTGGTGCTGAAGGTGTTCATGAGTTAGCCGGCTCACATGCCTGTGGTCATTTGCAAACGTTACTTTGTGTTTGAGCAACGACTGTGGTGAAGTCCAGCATCAGCTGCACTAGCGGATACCCTACCCTGCCTCCGTTTGCCCACATCGGTGGACTCTGCTAAGCCACGGGGACAAGTGTTGAAGATGTGGTCACACATGGCAATGCAAGTGTCCTGTGGGACCCTCTGCAGTGGCACAGCAATGCTTCTTGAAGCCATTTGTTCACTCGCTGATGCTTGACTGTCTGCCATCTCCAAGTTAGAGACAAATACAATGAATACTTGGAAAGAACAGGCAGAAATATATCCTTCTGGTCAGGTGCTCTATGGACTTCTGTTGCCTTCAGTGGCCATCTGGACATGTTTTTTGGACAAGCTTTCCATATAATGCAAAAGACTCTGTAATGGCACAGGCTCCTTAGTTGCAAGTGCTGACCCTGGCACAAAGCAGGAGCAAGCTTGTGCATTGCCACAAGCTCTGAAAGTTGCTTTGCATTCAAGTACTTCCAAGTATCTTGCACTTTGAATGATCTGACAGGGTCAGACCTTGTCTGTGCTGCATCACATGCATGCTTTAGATGGTCACATTGGCTTTGAAATAAAGCCTTTTCCTGGGCAGGGGAACTAATTGGTGTTTAGTCCCGGAGTTATGCCACTTTGGTGGTATTTGTAATATTTTGAGTCTTGCTGCTTATAGTCCTGTGCTTAACAGTGAGGAGGCGTGTTCAGAAGGCACTTCTTGTTTCGAGTGGGCTGTAACAGAAACCTGAGGCTTACTAGGCTTCTAATTCAGGAAGTTCAGTTGTGTGTGTGGTTGAGATGTGATATGCTCTTGACTCCTCGTGGAGTGTATTGCAATATTTTTTCTAAACCGAAGACATTATCTCAGAGAAGAGGAAGCTAGTAACTCTTTAACCAGTTACTGGAGAAACCAGTTTCAAGGTGTATTGTTGAAAGATTTGTCACTCCCTCTTTTTTTTTTCCTTCTCTTTTCCCTTTTTTTTTTTTTTTTTTTTTCTTCCTCCTCTCTTCCTGTGTAATCTGTTGCCAGGTTGCAGTTACTATTCATTCTCATGGTGGTGTGCTTGAGTTCTGTGTCTCTGCTTTCAGTTGTGTGACGTGGTAAATGGTCTGATTTGGTCATCTTGGAATCCTTTTCCAACCTTAAAAATAGCATGATTCTGCGATGACAGGAGTGAGTTCCAGTCTAGCTAGTGTTGAGCACAGTTGCTGGCCTGGTGTGTGCAAGAGGGAGGGAGAAAAAAGGAGTAGTGGGAAAAGAAGAAAAAGCAGATGGGAAAGAAGAGAGGGAGAAATATGGTTCGAGTGAAGGAAGGCAGAGGTCTTATTGCAGTTACTGCCTCCGCTCCTTTAGTTCACTCTTGATCTAGCAAGTTCCTCAACCCTGAGGACCGGTTAACAAGACTTTGGTAGCCTTTCAGAAATGTCACTTCCAATTGTATCCCAGCTTTAAGTGAATAGAAAGCAAAGTGGTAAGTTTAATTTTCTTTTGCCCCATATCTGTGATGCTAAAAGCATCAGTGTAGAGTGGGGCAGGAGGAAAATAGAGTTACTTTGTCTGCAGATGTGCTGAGTAGATGCTGGCTTGATCCTGACGGGATTTATTGGCTCTGCCATCCTGGTGACAAAGGCAGATGGGGATGTGACACAGCCCCTTTGCCGCTCCTGAAGGATGAGCTAGGAAATCCTGCTGATTTAACTCTGTATGTGGAGAAACTAGTGCTACTGACTATCAGCACCGTGAGGCTGCGTGGTGTGGAGAGCTACTTCAGTGCTTTGGGCAGAGTTGGTTGGAGTCAGCTGCAGTCAATGCTGACCCAGAGTTAGTAACCCAGGGTGGGTGTTCTGTATCCTAGATTTTTTTTCCATTACCTGTTATATCCCCATCCTTCATTATCCCAGGGTCAAAATCCTTGAAATCCTTGAAAATCTGTCATGTGCTGAATGGTGTTGGAGGTGGCATTGATCTGGCCATAATGTACTCATCCATCTCCAAGGTGGTCAGCCAGGAGAGGGATGGACATTCTGGGGTGTGATTTACCTCAGCCCCGTACACTTCAGCAAATGAGTTGTGACTTGACGTGCTCATGTACTCGTCTGCTTTCCACTGAGTATAAAAGAAGGCATGAATGATCCAAGTATTTATCTCAAGAAACTTGTGGGGTTCTTGGAAACTTCAAGGACTTTGGGAAGAGTTATAGCAGTTTTGCCATAGGGGTCGGTTTGTTTTGGTACTTGGGCATTCCCTCGTTAGTGCAGTTGTTGGAGTGTTACTGGCTACTAAAACCTACTTAAAAAAAAAAAAAGAAAAAGGAAAGAAAAAGGTATAACTGAGTCTGATGGTCAAATAAAACAAGTGGGCTCTCACTTGATATATGATGGACCCACTAGTTGCAGGATTCTTGATTATTATCTGTGGTTCTTGGGTAGTTTGGAGGTATCAGGGATCAGAAGCTGAGGCTCCCACCTTCCTGTTGTGGTTTGTAGAAATCTAATGCCTCTTGCCCTGGCAGAACTGGCTGGAGCTGCCTTCCCTTGATGGTGACTCAGCAGCTGATGCCCTTGCCAGGTTCCCTGACGCTGCCGGAGATCACCAAGGCGGCGGATCATAAATCCTGTGAGTAGTATCAGAAGTGCGTGATTTCAGAGTTTCCAAAATAGACTACTGTGAGATGCTTGATTCTAGGTACATTTTTTCAGTTTCTGTTGGGTTTTGGTTTTGGTCTTGTTGTTTTCATTTTTTCTTATTCAAGTGAAAAACAGTTCAGAAAACTTTATTCAGAGTAACGTGGGATCCTTCATTCAGTTTTCCTGTAAATCTTACCTGTACCTCAGTGCCTTCTATGCCATGTCTTGACCCCTTTTCTGAGAAATCCATGTGATTGCTATATCGACTGAAACACTAAATTTATTAGTATGTGTAGTGGTAGTATTTAGCATCAGATTTTCTTACTCCTCTTTCTCCTGCCTCTTTCTGAGATGAGGAGTAACTCTTGGGCTCCTTTTCACAAGATTAGCAGTGAAACATCTCAGCAAGTTTTCTTGAGCTGTACAAATTTCACAATTCACTTTTGCCTTATTTTCTGGATCCTTGTAATTAATTTGTATCTTTCCTTGTAGATCTTAGCGGATCATTTAATTTTTTAGTTACAAGGACAAGGATTTAGCTTAATATCTTGCTTTTGAGGACTGGCTTTTAATTACTACCCTTATTTACACTGAGCAAGCTATGTTTTTATTGAAATTTAGTGCCTATTTGAGTCATCCACTCCAGAAAGTTTATTGCAAGGCAGTCTGGAGTTTAAAAAAGTGTAATTGTCAATGATCTTTTTGTTTACCTAGGGTTTATCCCCAGTTCTGATTCAGGTAGATAGTTTAAAATGCCCCATGATAGACAATTTACTTATTCCTGGAATACATTCTGTAAAAAGAGAAAGTCTGTGCCATGATTCATATGGATGTGTGTGGACCTGACTGTAAGACATTGCACTGGTAGCTGTGCTGCCCTATGTCTTGGCAGTGGACCGCGTTGATTCAGTGGTTTGATTAAACAAAAGGTGTGAAAAAGATTTCACTGTGAAATCTGGAGTCAGTAAGCAAAACCAATCCTGGAAAATAGGAAGGGAAGGGGAAAAAAAGTACAAGCTTTAAACTGTAACAAAATCAGTCCATGTTAATGCTAGTCCTAGTTTCATTTGGGAATGCTAATGTAGGAGGTTTATTTGGATGTATATGCAGCAGTAGTAAATGCATTGTACAAGAAATTACTGTGATTTGATAAATGAACTGTTTCCTTAAGCTGAAGAATAGCTCGCTTTTGTTAGGTGACAAATTTTTAAAATTAACTGGTTGGAAAATCTATTGTTGAGTTTGTAGAACTAGATTGTTTTGTTGAAGTGACTATTTTATAAAGCAGTTTCAGCTAACAAACTAAGTAATGTGTTGTATCTTTAGAAAATATTCCAGAGGGAATTAGTTATCTGAGGTAACTGGACTAGAATATAGTCTTTTATCGTTATGTTGCTGATTGAACTTTACTGGGGGTTGCACACTGCCTGATAGCTGGTTGATGACCCGTGTGATATAATCCTCAAACAATGGGTGCTGCTGCATGCCACTTCATTTGTTTTTCTCCTTCCAAAAAGTTCACAAAATAGGGTGACCTGTAACATACATGATGTGAAGACTCTTACCCTTTGTGTCACATTGCAGGGACAGGCTGGTTTGTGTGCTCATAGCTTCCAAAAGCTGAGAGGAGGCCATTGAGAAGAATGGCTGATGTAGGTTGAAGTGCAGAAGTGCCGTACCGTTGCACGTCTGTCCGTGCTGACCTCAGGTGCATTAGGCACGACTGTTCTGACTGTGCAGTTGGCTGGCAGACAGGAGCAAAATGTTCTGGCACCGCAAGCAAAAACTTCTGACAACAGCCAGAAGTCATCAGCTGGATGGTGGATTAGGGTGGAGGTGCTACATCTTGGAGGAGAAAAACAATAGGTGTTTGTTGGGGTTTTGGAAGTGAGAACTTCTATGAGGTGGGAGCAGAAATTTGTCTTCTAGCAGCTTTATAGTTCAGGAAAGGTACCAACACAAGCAATACAGTGAAAAGTGTAACAGCTAAGTAACTGGAAAAGACCTGAAGCAAAATGTTTATGCTTTGCTCTGGAAGTGCTGGGATGAGTGCTTGGACAGTCCTGAAATCCAAGGTTTTCTCCAGAAAATACCATTATTTTTGAGGAAAGCAAGAATAAGCAGGAGTTATTGCTCTTGTGAGAAAAGTGCATGACTGAGTTGTTAAAACCCCTAAGACTATTCAAAGACTTTCATCATCCTTTTATTAAGTGTCCAGAGAAAGACCAGAAAAAATTCATCAAGGTGTTTCTGCTTCAGCTAGGTCTAGGTGCAGTCCTGTCTTCTGTCTCGTGCATCTGTCTGGTGGAGTTTTTGTAGATGCTTGCTGGAGTAGTGCAGTAACTAGGGAAAGCAGGTACCTCTGCAGGACCATAGCTCCCATCTTTCCTCCAAATGGATAAAGTTCATGCTTGGAGGTGCCTGTCTTAGCCTGTTGGTTACAGAGCAGGGGGAGATGATATCCTGTGTCTGCTTTGGAATGAGCTGAAGCTAGTCAGGAGGAATCCTGCCCCTCGTAACCTGGTTGGCATGTGAAGAAACACAAGGATGATCCCCCAAAAAAATTATACAAGTGATGAAGCCTCACTGTTGTGCTTTGGCAGCTTCAGATAAGCCATCACAGATGTTAGAACACTTTTCAACCTGTTTTTCCTTCGAAGGAAATACCTGGAGAGCAGAACAGCATGGTGTAGGGTACCATTAAAAACACAACAGCAGTGCTTTACTTTTCATACTCCTGTTCAGACCCTTGGGGAAAATGGTAATTATCATTTGTTTCACTTACTTTGCTTTAAAACCACCTATTTTCTTTGGCAAGTCCCAGCACAGGGGAGCTAAGCAGAATATTCACAGCCAGTTGTTGTCACTTAAAGCACCTTGCAGCAGCAGAACTTTTTATACTTCAAAGTTTCTTGTTCTAGGTAAGTGACATGGGAGAGGTGACACTGTACATATTTGGAGAGGTGTTGCATTAAAAATTTCACCACACTTCTTCTCCAAGACTGTTATATTTAGGTCTCTGTCTATTCCCTCAGTCCCAGAAACATAATTAGGAATGATTTCCTTTGATGCCAGAATGATGCCAGTGGAAAAATATAACATTGTTTAAAAAAGTTGAGCAGACTAGACGATATTAGTAATTTTCTCCCAAGAAAAGTGTATACTTACTCCAAACACTGTATTTTGCTAATTGGGACACAATTATTTTTAAGAATAGCAGTATAACTTCCCTTGACAGGACTGTGTGCTGGGTGGCTTCACTTACCTCTGTTACTAGGTTGCAGGAGCATTTTTTGGGGCAGACCAGGCTTCTGCATGAAGGGCAGGGAGGTGCAGGTGGCAATTCCAATACATTCTGAAAACTGAGTAAGATTTTAGCCTACAGATTGGATAACTACTACACTGATGGGGTTGAATAAAAAGTAGATGACAAATCTGCTTTTTTGCTCACAGGAGTTAATTACTTCTCTAAGTTGACTTCTGCTTCCAAGGGAGCCTAAACAAGCTTTCTTGATGGAGAGATGTGAGTTGCAAGACCTGGTTTTCTGCCATGCAGATGGCAGAATAAACTGTAAAGGTGCCTACAAAGTAATGCTTGTCCCTGTGCAAACCAGGAAGCTGAGCCTGCTTGGTATTTTGCAGTGGCCTCATGTCTAGGTTCAGGCCAATTCTGCCAAGTTTTTGCATTTCTTATCTCCTGGTATCACTGTATTGTCCCTGCTATCACTGCTCCTTCAATTATCACATCCAGCAGCTTTCTGCCCTAACCCCTCTTGGGGCTGGCCAGCGTGGAGCCCTGTGTTGAGGTCGTGCAGGATCCTTCTGTGTGACATTGGCAGCAGTGAGATGTGAAATATGTGGCTCATGGTCTGGCTCACAGTTTGGTTGGTCAGTGACATCTTTGCTTTCTGAGGGGAAAAACCCCTTAAAATCCCACAAACTTCATCAAGTCTTGCTTTGATCCAAAAAATGAGCAGGAAGTCTTTTGTCAGTCTTTTGATAGAAGTTCTGAGATAAATATGAAATGTGCTGTGTTTGGGTGCCTCTTTTCCCCAGTCCTTCCCTATAGCAGCCTTGCAGCTATGAATGTTTGGGTTAGGTGGAGGCAAAGCTCTACTTAAACAACAGCTTTCCTGTTCTGGAGCAGGAAAAAGCTGAATGGTGAACTCGTGCCTAAGAAAAGAGTACTTACCCAAAGCAAAAAATCCTCCACACCTACCTCAATGTGAAATTTAATTCCACATCAGTGTTCTAGGACTTTTCTGATGAGATTTATTTAAGTAGACTATATCAAAACTAGGTTGTCATACCTGTCTGTGAAAACAGGAATGGTTGGTTACCCCACTGACATACTAATCAAATGTGATGCTTGTATGATTTGCCATGCTCTGTACTTAATTTAGATTTAAATGCATAAAACAGATGCAATTTTCCAAGGCATTTTGTTGTAAATCCATCAGTTTAGGAGCTGTGAAGTCTTTGCAGTGATGGCTTGTGGGATAATTTGCAAAACACCTTTGAGACTGAATTTTTTTCCACATAGCTCCATACTTTTATCTCCTCTGCTCCACTTCCTTGCACCATTCTCAGCTCCCATTTTTCTGTGCAGGTGTGTCTAGGCTACACTGATGTAGGCATATCCTGTAGACCTGGCAGCCAGGCTCTGTGACTGAACTGCACAACCAATTCCCATCCCAAAATGACGGTCCCTGGTGAGGCACGTGTCATGGACTGGCGGGGAAGGGGAGTCGTTCACTGGCCCAACAAGTTGGAACATTGCCATATCCCAGTTACACCAGGAGTGTGGCCACACCATTGGTGCTCAGCATGCCCCTCTGCCTTCGATTGGGCTACCCAGGCTGCCTCATTTAGGGCTTCCTCGTGTGGGAGCTTCTCATGCTGTTCCGAGGCAGCTGAGGCATTGGTGGCCCATCCAAGTCGTGCACTGTTGTCTCCTTCAGCACTGAGTGACCCTGGTCAGTGGGGTAGGTCTGGTCAATGGGCAGTACTAGTTGGATCAGATGGTCAGATTCAGTCATTGCTTTCATTCCAGTGTGCATCAGGGCGCTGCCTATTAGGGGAAGGCCTTTCTGAAGAACTTGACAAGTTCTGAAGAACTTGACAGCTGAATTACTTGGAAGAGGCACCCAGGGAACTGCAGACATGCTCACTGCTGCAGGGAGGATGTGTCTGCTGCACACACCAGACAAGCAAGGGGTGTGGAGTGCTTGTCTGTGCCTGCAGTGATGAGCACGTGATGCTTGGAAGGAGCTGATCCCTCTCCAGCCCTTGAATTATGGCTGGAATGTGGGAATGCTGAACTGAAAAGCAAACATTTTAACTTCTTTCAGAGTCAGCGTCTCTTTTGTATGGTGTAAATCATAGTTGCAAAAAGCTTTAGTATTAGATCTGTAGTCATGCAAGCACCCTCAGAAGGCTGTAATATATTTTTTAATTCAGCTGGTGTGTTCAGTGAGAAATTAACTTCAATTTATTCAAAAAAAGGAAATTTTTCTTCATTATTCCACTGTGTTGAATCACCCTCCAACAGCCACACCAGGGTGTAGGATTGGCAGGTCTCATTTGGAATTCTGCATGGGGCAAGCCCTTGAATGCCTGCAAACAGTGGAAAAACTCCTAAATTAACAAAAATGTATTCTAATTACTTTGCTAATGACTTTGTTCTGATTGCAGAAGCCTAAAGGAGTGATGTAGCATATTTTGAATTTTCATAGAATCGTAGAATGATTTGGATTGGAAGGAATCTTTGAAGTTCCATGTAGTACAAATAACCTGCCATGGGGTTATTCAAAGCCCCATCCATCCTGACTCTAGATGCTTAATTTGAATACACAGTTACCCAGGGATAGCAAAACCTTTCTCAAAAGCCTGCAATCACCATGGCATAAAGCAAGGAGCCCCATGACTTGACCACATACAATTTCTGTTCCCCTTTCTCCCTGAATGAGTGTTTGTTACAGAGTGTTTTCTCTGAAAAAGCTATTCAAACTCTTCCATCTCTTTTACAGAAACAACACTCCTGCTTTCCCAGCAAAGGAAAGGGATCTTTTGCTTCAATTCAGTACCCTTTGTGGTAGTGGAGGAAGTTTTTAATTGGGACAGCATTTTTAAAATTGGGACAGTTTTTTAATTGGTTCAACAGTGCTGGGAGCATGCCTGTTTGAGAAACATCTGATCTGCAGACATGCTGATCCACAGGGGTGGCCACAGGTCTGTGGTCCAGCCTGTCACTCAGGCAGGATGCTCATGGGTTCCTTGGCAAGGGTGACCATGGTCTGCAGCTGCCTCATGGTCCTGCCTCCAGCTGGAGGTGCCACTGCTCTCCATGACCTACCTGCTGGCCTCTGCCTGTTCCCTGCTGCTCAGGGACGTAGTAAAGTCCAGTTGTTTATACTCACTTTGATCTGCCCTTTGTCTGCACCTGAAAGTCCCAACTTGGCTATGCCCTTCGTCCTGGTAAAATAATGGTGTTTGGGGAAGTCTTCTCCTTCCTTTCTTCTATCAGTCTGATTGGATGTGTCCCTTGTCTGTACAGGATACTTTTTGTTCTACATAAAGGTTGGGGCTCTTAATGTTTTGTTTGTTTCCCCACTACTGTTTTAATAACAAACCAACTTCTGTTGCTGTCTAACTTACTTCCTTATCCCCTAAGGGACATTTCCGACCTTCTTCCAAGCACCATTGTCCAAGGACCACAACTGGTTTATGCTGAATGACATGGCCGGGGCTTTTGGCTAAGCAAAGTTCTGTCTTCATTTTATCTGTGTTTAAGGAGACAGAAGCTCACTTATTTAATATTGTTTCCCAGAGCATTAATTTTTTTCTGTTCAATACCAAGGCTGCATCCCTGGCAGATTATGGATGATGGGTTGTTTCAAGTGAATCCCTGCCAGTCTGTCTCTGGCTTTCATTTGGGAAGTTTAATTATCAGTGGAGATCCCCTTTGGTGTTATGACAAATTGAGGGAGTTAAATCAAGCAATTTTCTTGCAAGGTGTAATTTGAAGTCATGCTGAGGAACTATTTGAGGAGACTGTACTAGAGCTGGTGTGAGACTTTTCAGTTAGATGCTTTTTCACCAGAAAATAGTTATTCATGTAATTAGAGAGGTGTGATGCCTTTTAATGGCTAGGCAGGAAAACATTTCCTTAACTTTTTTATCTCTGAGGAGCTTTGGATGGCAAATGTGCTGCTGTTGTCCTCAAAGCATGTGGATGCTGTTTTGAGCTGACAGGATCCTCACCAGCTGAAATTCGAGGTGTAGGGGCTAAAAGGGATGAGGGCACTGCAGGCAACTTTCACTGGATGGTGCTTCTCAGATGGGAAGTCTATCGTGGAAAGTGTCACCTCCCTCTCCTCTGCCCTGGCTGCTGTTTGTGGTGGCGTGCCATTTGGTCAGCTGTAGTCAGTGTTGAGTTTGTTTCAGTGGTGGTGGTTTTCAGCATGATTCCCCAGGTTGTTATTCTGGTACAGCTATGGATGATAGGCAGCAGGCTGGGGAGAGGAAGATTTCATGGTTTCATGATTTAACCCTGCCAAAACAAACATGTTGTCTGGCTGCTTCTGTTTTCCCTGTTTTGAGGCAGGGTGCACTCCAGTTAGAGTCTAAAAGGTATTTCTCTAATCTGTTTTTGCAACACTTGGGTGGTGGAGATCTGATATTGTACCCTGTCCCAACCTTTCATTGTGCCCGCAGTTGGAAAATGATTGGAACATCAAATTCCCCAGTGCAAATTAAGCATGATATGGTGCGTATTTCTGTAGTAGGGGAATTAGTGTTTATCCAGCCTTTTCCCTGTTGAATGGCTTACTGTGTGCCACATTTGATGATAATCACAGCTAGAGTTTTGTGCAGAAGAAAGGGCATCACAACTTCTGTTTTGGAAATTCTGAAGCTTGAATTCTGAATGTATGAAGTACTCTTCCCATTACTTCCACAGCAGGAACCTCTCTCCTTTGGTTGAAAATAACTGCTCATTTCAAAATGGGTTTTGTGTATCATCACAAATAACCCAGTTGGACTTTTCTGCAGGTATTGAGACAAAATACTGAAGTTTGCCTGCTTTGAAATTTTGGGGAAGTTGAGCATTCCTATCTGAACTTGTGCAAAAGGATGGTCTTTACCATCTTGGAAGTTGTCCTGGGATGAGAGGATTTTCTGACCTTGGTACAACCAGTAACCATAACAGTTTGGAAAGCAATTGGCTGAGCTGCAGCACCCTGGTGTTCTCCCACGGCAGTAATTGAGCACCTTCTTCATGTCCAGTGGGACTTGGTGGTCACCTTTCAGTAATTGATTGCTGGTCAGTGGGTGGTACAGGGATTATAAAGAGCACCTCACTGTTCCTTTTCCAATGGAAGAAATCCTCCAGGTCTATGAGACACCTGAAGAGGAGTGGGCAATGCTGCTTTGAAAATGTTCCTAGTACTCAGGAGATTGAGAAACAGAAACCTGCAGCATGCCCAGCTGTCTGTGACAATGGGCTGGTCCCCCAGCACCACCTCCCTTGTGGTGTTAAAGGATCTGCTCAACAAAGGAAGGTAATATGATCCTCTTCAGACAGGCAGTGTGCCTTTAAACAGGTGAAAAATATTGGGTTTTGTGTACACTGCACACCCACTTCTGTGTGTGCCTCTATCTTTGTTTAATGTGTTGTTTGTGTTTAACTGCCTGGCTCCATTCCTTTGAGTAGCAAATGCCTTGCTAGTGGCTGATCTTGATTTTTAATGACAAAATTGGCAAAGAATTTAACATTAATGTCCATATTTATGTAAGTATATACACTCAAATGTAATCTAGAGTAATGTATATTGATATATATGCATACATTTGCACACATATTAAAAAAATAATGATAATCAAGAAGGGAACAATTTAACAGCTCATAGACAATACCTTCCTTTTCTAGTTAAAATACTTCAGCAGGACAACATATCTTCATACACAATGAAACAAATGCAAAGAATTGCAGCTACTTTGGTGGCTTTTGGCTTGGACTCCTTGCCATTGCTGCTGCTATAGTATAGATGACTTTCAGCTTTGCATAATGCTTGGTCATGCCTTTGCTTTCACTGGCCTCTTTGCTGGTGGCTGCATATGCAAATGGCTACAGTCGAAGTCTCTGAGTCAGTCCTCAGCATTTGTCCCAAGCTTGTCTTCTCTGAACTGCCTGTCTTCTCCTGCACAGCTGATGGGGACACTTGTAGCTGCTTCAGGGACACAGCCAGATGCAGCTTAGGGTCTGATGCCACATCCTTTGCTTCTGTTTCTAAAAGTCTAGAGATAGGTGCTGAAATACCTGTTGGGAAGGCTCAACATCTTCTGTAGTTATCTTGACTCTGCTCTGTTGCTTGTTGCAGAGTAACATAAAACATTGGAGCTTTCCAAGGCTAGACATTTTGGAAGGACTTATCTGACAGAATTCTCACTTTATACTGGAATGGATCACACCCAGGACTGATGTGCCTTGGTTTTCTGAATGATGCTTTGGAAAACATTCAGGAGATCTAGTTTGGTCCCTTACTTTATGACCTTTTGCATTTAGGAGTCTACAGTCAAATCTGACACCCCAAAAATACCTGTAATGCTAACAGCAGAAGTAGGAGTTAAGGTTTTCTACCTCTTTTCCTCTGTAGGACTCTGTGTGAATGATGCTGCCTTGGGAATAGAAGCAACAAAATCAGCCTTTTGGAAAGGGCTCCCAAAGGGGTTGTTACCGATGTGTTGATTAGCTGGTTGGCATCATCACTACATGCTTGTTTGGGGACCATGTTTGAAATAAAAATACAAGGTGAAAACCATTGTGCATTGTCAAATACACCAGCATGGTGCAAGCGCAAGCTCGTTGTTCTGCAGACTTGTAGCGGTGATTATACAGTTGTATGGTGAATATTTCTCCTCAACATCCTTTTGGTTTTCAACAAATGTCAGGTTCTCCACAGGACATGACTTTGCTGTGAGAGAAGGGTACTGATGGCAGTAAACATTTCCAAGTGTTTCACAATGGATATAAGCATATGTGGGACAATGTCGGATGAGGATTTCAGCTCACTCGTCCTCCAAGGAGATGTCTGGGGACTTTGTTGGACATGCAGCAAGGTTAAGCTTAGGTTTTCTTCTTTCCTTAGTAGAAAACTCCTTGTTCTGCTTAATCAGCTTTAGTTTTATGCTCTTCTGCAAATTGGAGAAGAAAATTCTCAGGAGCAGCAATGCCTTGAAGTAGGTAAGGGGTGGCGTTTCAGAAGTTGAAACAACTTGTAATTGCTGAGGAAGTGATAGTATTGCTTATGTAAAATGGTGCCTTGTCAGCTTATTTTTACACATGGTGTTTTATGTTTAGCTGGACAGATGTTTATTATGGTTTACTTTTTGCTGTCAACCACATGGCAGATTGCTTATTTTCTTATGGGTTTGAGGAATGGGGAAGGAAATCTATCAACCTGATATAATAGTAACCATTAGATAAAAGGAGGAAGAATATCTTATTTTATTTGAAAATACAATAGAGGCAAGACACAAGAAGTTGGACAGGGAACAAAAGTAATAAACATAAAATGCATTGTAAATAAAACACCACTAGCTGTTGGACTATTGAAGTTGGTGGGAGCTTTGCCATTGACTTGGTGGGGCAGGAGTCACCCAAGGATGTGGCCCCTGGCCTGGGGTCCACCCTGCTAGGCTACCTGGGTGTGTCCTTGCTTCCCACCATTCCCAAAGATTTCTGCTCCAGCCAAAACATGGAGATACCCAAAGTCTTGGGGTGAAGCCATTTCCTACTCAGGGTCTGAGTGGCTGGGACTTGCAGCTCAGTGTTTCTCATCGGAGAAACCAGTGCTAAGGCAGGCATGAGAGCTAGGCATGTGCAGAACAAAATTCATCTATATTCATTCAGATTCAAGTTTCCTCAGCTTGAAGGTGGTTAGGTACCATCTGGAAACATTTCTGGAATAATTTATATTGTTTTATGTTATTAGAACTGCATTATGCCACAGGAATACTGACTGTGCATTCAGAAAAAGGGCTCATCTTTTCAAGTGAGGTTGGGAGTGGAAGCAGCCCAGAACAAAGGGTCACTTCAAAGTCAAGGATGACTGTTTCAGAAGGCGAAATCACAGCTGGATCCAACTTCTAAGGAGGGGAAAAATCATAATCTCTGCCAAAATCACCCTTTGATACACTTGCAAAGATAACAAATGATACACAGAATGTTTTGGGCAGAGGTGTAATGAGTCTGTACTGCATCCTGCTAAACCAAAAGATTGTTCTCCTGAAAAAAATGCCACTTGTCTTCACTGAAGATCTCTTTGTTAAGTGACAGTGAATATAATTGAAAGTAAAAGGTTGATTTGGTACCTGCTGTTTCAAAAGCAAAGAGAACATGTGAGAGATACTTAGGGTGGTGATCAGTGGCCTGTGAGATGAATGACAGTGCTGTATGTGAGGGCCACAGAACATGGCTGCATTGCAGGCTCCCTGTTGGTTACCTGCAGGCTATAGGAAGTACTCTATTCACAACAGAGATGCTCAGACTTTGACATGTCTTTTGTGAAAGAGGCAGTTGATATCTTTATCTGGAGTTCAGCTGGAAGAGCACTGTCTGCTGGCATTAAGCCAACCACAGGATGTTGGTCTTAATTTCCAGGTCTGTCATAATTAAATAGCCCCTCTTCTAAGCAAATTATTCATAAAAAGCAGTTCTGCTTTGTTCTTGATGGCCATAGTACAGCTGTGCACACCTGTAGATAGGCCCAAGGGAGCTTCCAAATGAAATTACTTGGAAATATGTTTCTTCTGGGATACTCTCAAGTGATATATAAACTTGAAATAATTCACTAGGTTATTTTTTTAGTGAATAAATTGTATGTCCCCCTGCCCCCTTGGACCTTGCAAAGTTCTCACCCTGATCCTCCATCTCTGCACCAAGGGTCTGTTCCTCTCCTGGGGACGTTGCCCCTCACCAACCCTGTTTTTGCCAAGGAAGTGATTTCTCATGATGTGTGTGTCTGTGGCGGGGCAGTGAATTAGGGACCAGTTACCCCTTCATTTTCAGTGCAGAATTAAAACCACTAAGTTATGTTTGTTTTGCAGGATACCAGATTTTGTTAAGGTAGATGGCTGTGTAGGAAGTAAAAGGTCTACCATTGTTGTTAGGTAGCATCCTAGAAAGCAACAGAATTCATAGTCGACACTCCAGTACCACAATCTTCTTGTCCATTTAACCCAGTTCAAAGTTTGTGACTGCCCTGTCCCAGTTTTAGGGAGGTGGGCAGTTGTCCAGCCAAAAGCAATCCTGGCTGACATAGATTTGGGTAAGGTTCAGGTGAAAAGGAGTTTGAGTGAACAATCTGACATGAATGCATTTAGGTAAAGATTTAGGTCTGTCTTCCTGCTGAAGGGAGAAGATAGTTTTCTTCTCTGTATGTGTTGGGAGCTCCCATGGTTAATGAAACAAGATTTTTTAAGATTGGCCTAAAACCTACCTTTCCTTATTTGTCTAAATACATGCCTGTTGGGAGCATGTTTGAGAGCTGTTGGTGGGGTACAATTCCTGATACAGTGGGCCTTGTAAATCCTCAGCACTGTTCCTGCAGTTGTAATTACTTTCTCATAGTAGGGAGTTAGTGTAAAGCCAAGAGAAAGGGATTTAAGCCAGGACTTAGGACGGGTGTCTTGGAAAAGTGAAGAGGATTTTTTGTTTTGTAGTTGATGATGGTAACAAAATTGAAGCATGGATTTAACAGTTGCGTTGGTTAATTAAATTTCTTCGCATGTATTTTCCCACCTTTTACACTAGGTTTTAGCTGGAGCTAATGAAGTACCAATCTCACTGAATTGTACTGTAAATTGCATTTAGGAGTATTTTTGCCCGCACGTTATTCTCAGCAGAGTATTGATGTCCATGTGCAGTGTGTACTGCTGGAAAATGTATGTCTCAATCCAGCATTGCATCAAAATAAAAGAAGCATTGTCCTTTTCCATAATTAATGAAGAAACATTTTTAAAGCCCTGTTGTTGAAGCCAGGCTAAATGGTACAGTGTGGGTATCAGGGTGGATAGCTGTTGTAGCTAGAGGATGCAGTCTGAGATGGAAGATGAGGTTCATCCTTGTAGGCTGTGGCCACACAACCTGGAGATTTGTAGAATAAAGTAGAGAAAATCTGATGTCTATACAACATATCTTAAAGAGGAGATTGTCCTGGAGTAGCTGTTTCCTCAGTCTGTCAGGTTGAGAGGTGTTACGTACATCCCTGCAACATGTTCAGGTTAAAATTCATCCCAGTAGTACAGGGTTTGTGCACTCCACAAGCTCTCTGCAATGTGAACCAAAGTGTGGTAAATGGGGAAACTGGGACATTCACTTTTGAAGTAGTCTCTTGCCCAGAACAGGAAAACTCTGAAATCTGGAAGACAAAATTTGCATTTTCAGTTTGCCCATTTGTGTGCAAGCTAAGTGACTGTGGAGCAGGATGGGAGCAGGACTGGAGTATCGCCTCTCTCCCGGAATTGCACAAGGTTTGCAGTGAGACTGAGAGTTGGAAGAAGAACTTTGGTGTTGTTTATTTTACTTCCCCACGGTAGGTCCAGATAAAATGTCAAAGGAGACATTTCACCCAGTAAAAAGGTGGAAAATGGGAAGTTTCATTTGTTGAAATGAAACAGGGCTGTAGCATTGTACCTGTGCAGTGATGCTGGTGTAGGGGGCTATTCTGGTCTGGATAATGATGGCAGAATCTTTCTTGCAGGCCCAAACAGGAAGATGGAGTGTCAGAAAATTACCAATTTTGGAAACCAGCTTCTTCGTCGGAAAAATGTGGACTGCTCTCGAGAAGACAGTCGCCTCTCGCGATGCCTTAACACATTTGACTTGGTAGCTCTGGGTGTAGGCAGCACTTTGGGTGCAGGTGTCTATGTACTGGCTGGAGCTGTGGCACGGGAGAATGCCGGACCTGCCATCGTTATCTCCTTCTTGATTGCCGCCTTGGCTTCGGTGCTGGCCGGACTGTGCTACGGAGAATTCGGTGCTCGAGTTCCTAAGACAGGATCGGCTTACCTCTACAGCTACGTGACTGTGGGTGAGCTGTGGGCCTTCATAACAGGCTGGAATCTAATCCTCTCCTATGTTATTGGTAAGTGTGCTGGGTGTGCTGCGAGAGCCTAGCTTTAGTTCAAGGTGGCAGCCTGGTCTGTAGGGTCACCCTTGTTTCTGGTCACGCCGGTGTTACTGTTACAAAATAGATGCTTCACTCTTGCACTCACCCATGATTTCAGGACTCATCAGTGGGATGTGTTTTTGATGGCTCCTGTGCTGCTGGCTGAGGGCTTATTGCTGCTGGGAATTCCTCTGAATCTCTACCTCATCCCTCTGGCATCCCGTGGCTTCTGCACACTTGCTAGGGTGCTAAAGTGTCCTCTCTGCTGAGAAAGGAGCTGCTCACAGAAAGATGCTTTTATACAGAGTGTCTGTACTCACAGTTGATTAAGGATTAATTCTGGTCCCTTTGGGATCTATTTAGAGTATCTGGAGATAAGTTTTGTCTTGTGAATTGCTGCAGAATTAATCTTGAGATGATCTGCAGGTTCACAGTCTCTGGAAAATACAAACCAAATCCCTCCTAAGCCCTTGACTCCCATGAGGAGAGGCCCTGGCTCAAGCTCAGAGCATGTGCTGTGCAGCTCAGCCGATGCATTAAAACTAAGCCACACTTTGCTAATTAAGGATTTATGTCTTTTCAAGCACAATTCTGGGCAGGCTGCTTGTTATCACACCTCTAAGGCTGCAACAGTCTTAGCAGTTGAGACTGAAAGTCTGCTAGTTAAACTGAAAACTGACTGTATGCTAAAATACTAAAGGGAGTTGTTTTTTTTTAAATGCATTTTATGGGGTTTGTAAGCATTACCTTGGAATTTAGTTTCTATGGTGCTTGGAGGATAAGATCATATCAAGAACAACATAGTGGCATAGCAGCTGCCTGTCTGAGATCATGCTGGCTTTTCTCTGTGTGTTACCTGAAATATTTTTCTTCTCTTCCCCTCCTTCTTTAAAAAAAAAAAAAAAAAAGAGAAGATGAAAAGCCAGAGTCAATTAAACTTCTCTCCTTAAGAAATCTGAGTCCTGTAGCTATTTTGTGAATTACATTCACTGCAAGGAGTAGATAAAAATAATTTTTAAAAAAGTAAGTGTATAATTTCTTCCACATTTCTACGATGGATTCTGCTTAGGCTACACATAGAAAAATTGAACAGACTTCTTGGTAATTTTTCTTCTGTTCCAGAAAGGTAATGATAAATCGTCTCCTTCATGCCCTTCATCTAGTTGGTTTTGGGGACATTCCTACCATGATACTGGACGACCAAAATGAGTGACATAGCCGTGGTTGCTGTCCCAAAACCTGATTCTGCAAATGCACAATGAAAAGTTTTGCCTACTGAATGTTCTACTCCGAGGATCTGGGCTCAGAGTGGTATTTCCGAGATTTTTTTTTTTTTTTCCTCTCATAATGGATTTTGAACAACTGTGTCAGTTCTTATTTCAGAGTTGACTACTCACTGTATTGTCACAAGGCAGGAAATTCAATTAAAAATAAGTAGATACTATCCATGAATGTGTTCAAATACGACTTCCTTACTTTTATTTCAGTCCTGTGTCAAGAATGTGTATTTGCAAACTGTCTTTCTCACAATTTGTGAGAAAGGGTGGCTAAGGTGGAAAAACACTAGCAGAGGATATGAGGTGTAGGAGGTCTCTTTATCTTGCTCAGCTTTTCTCCCAGAGCTAATTGCCGCTCTTGTGAACAAGGACAACTCCCAGCAGCATCTGGGGCATGGAGGAGAAAGATATGTTGGCTTCCACTGTAAGGTCCCAGTCAGCTCACCCAATGAGACTTTTGAAAGTGTTTAAAATGGTTCCTGTACTCTGGGTTAGACAGATGGGAGAAATACCGACCAGATAGTCCCAAGAGGTCAAAACAACACAAAAGTTTACTGGCAAACTTTTGAAAAATTAGGAGACTTTGGCTAAAGACTCAATACAACATCTGATCAATATAAAAACACTTCTCACAGTATTAATTTAGCCCATCCAACTTAGCAAACTGTAAACCTGTTAGTTACTCAAAATTTTCCAAGAAGAGGGAATTAGAAGAAGGAGTGAAAGACAGAAGATATAGAAAAGCACACATAGCTACCAACGCCTGCCTTCCGGGAGTGTTCAGATACAAACTCCAAGAGGAAGGTAGGGTCAAGATGTGCTGCACTCATGCTCAGCCATGAAAACCTGGTGGTAGGACTTCTGGTCATTTGGCCACTCAGGAGCTGGGTTAGGCAGAGTGGAGCCCTGCCCCTGGTGTGCCAATGCAGTGCTGGAATAGAGGCTGGGGGGTGTGGAGGCAAGGCACTGCCTCACCAGGGCAAAGCTTGAACCTGCTCACTCTCAAACATGCAGGCATCCTTAAATGTCTCGGGACATCAGTGCTTCCAGTCTCTGACAGGCACACACTGCACTTCAGACCCAGGGCTTGAGAGGGGCAGAAAACTGGTTTTTTTTTTCTTAATCTTGCTGAGAAAATGCTAAGCAGTGCATCGAAAATGTGCACCTCAAAAGGGCTCAGCCAGCTTGGTGTTTTCATGCTGAGATTCTCAGACATCAGCTCAGGAAGTATTGTGAGGGTGGAAAAAGAAATCCTGGAGTCCCAAGGATGGGTGGCCAGTAACTTTTAATTAATTGAAGTGACTTGACGGAAGGCTTGTGTGGAGTCTTGGACGTGGGTGATGAGAAATAAATGGGTATGCAGCTTATCAGTTATGGTCTAGAGAGAAAGAGAAAGGTGTCCAGGACCAGGATCTGATGTGAACTTTCTTCTGGGATGGTGTGGGTTTGGGGAACTGTTCCATATTGTGGAATGCGTTTCAGGAACTAGAAACTGGTGGGAGTTGGTAGTATGATGAGTAACAGCATCTCTGTTCAGTAGGTGCTGCTGGGGTTTCCTGGCACGTGGTGACCTCCTTGCCCATGCTTGTTCCTGCAGCGAGCCCAGCACCTGAGCTCTGCAGTTCTCCTGGGAGCTGTGTGCTGTAGGCAGGAGCCAAATCCGCTCTGGTGAGGCTATGCTGACCCAGAACTAGTAAATCCTCCTGGGTACAAGCTGAGTGTCTTTGCACTGTGCTCTCTAATAACAGCAAGATACTATCCAGGTGTCTGTGTTGTTGAAAGAATGTCAGATTCCCCCTGCTCCCTCAAGCCTGTGGTTACAGAGAGTTCCAGATAAATGGCTGATAAGTTATGTGGAGCTGGCATCGAAGCAGCTGGCATCTAATAAAACACATGCAGGAGCTGGGTGTTCCCATCCTAGAACGTAAAATATTAGAGCTAGGACAAAAAAAAAAAAGCATCAAAATAGTCTTTTTCCTCAAATCGTGCCAAAGCTAACCTGAAAAATTGTAATGTGGTGTACGATAACTTCTGCAATTTCTCAAGATTAAATTGATGGCGGTGATGTCCAAACTCTTTAAAGGTGTTCACACTGTGCACTTTTCTGTCTTGGTGAACAGAAGAGTCTCCCAACAGGTCTGTTCTGCAGCTTAATTTTTATGCTGTTGCAAAGCTGGATTGGGCAGGTGAGTGTTCCCAGCTGTGCTGCAGGTGCTGCTCACCGCTGCTGCAGAGGATTTGGCTGTAGGTGAGCACAGACATTGTTTGACAGGATTGCAGGTGCCGGAGTTGGGACTGAACACCCACTCTCAGGTGAGTGTGGCAGGACAGACTGTTCTGGGTGGAAAGGGGCCCCTGATGGCATCCTCCGAGGAGCTGCTCTGCAAGCCAAAACCAAGCCAAGCTCTTTTTTTAACTAGATCATTATGTACAGTAATAATTATGATATGCAATTAGGTGCTGTTATATATAGTGTATGTACTGTATGAGACACTGGGTGTGTAACAGTAGCCATGTTAACACAGGAGAGGAAGAAATTGGCTTTTATCTAAGCCTACTTATTTCAAAAAATGCTGTCACTGTCTGGTGGTAGCTCTTTGTTGTTACTATTTCAGTTCTCTAAAATTACTTTTATGGCTCAGACACTGTCCCCAGCTTGCTTGTCCTGAGACCCCAGGTTCAGTCCTCACCCCAGCAAGCTGCAAGTAGTAGGATGCACTCAAACAGAAACAAAAAGTGACCTCAGAGGGTGAGGCCTGAGCACTTGCTGCAGGCAGGAGCTGTTCCACTTGCTGTGGTCATCCCCAGCATTCTGCAATAGGCTGACTTATGCTCAGATAACATGTAAATTGTATCTGAGTCTTTTTCCTATTTGGATGCTCTAGCACTGGAAGTCAGAGCAGACCTGAGTGTTGCCAGAGCGCAGAGCTGGCCACTGGTGTGGTCCAGGCTCTGGTGCTCCAGCATTGCACTGCTAGAGAGAAGCTGGATTCTGTAAGGGCTCTCTGCCTGGGCTGCAGACACCTAAAATGGGTTTCCACGGTCTTCTGCCAGCATTACATGTGGACTTCTCTGGTAACAGAAATTACTGGGTTTGAGGGAAGTGTCATTTGGTGACAGGGAAGGGCGGGCCCTTGGGGGTGTAAGGAAAAGATCAGTCAGGGCAGTATCTGAGGCGAAGTTGAGGTTTGCAAAGAAGCCAGACTAAAAAGATTTTTCTCAACTTGTCAGTTTAGCATAAGTCTGAGGCCCACCACCTGTGTGTGTTACTATCAGAGCAGATGCCAAGCATGAGCACAGGCTGTGGGCTGGGTGTGGACGTGAAAGGCTGCTCCCAGCCCCTGGGAGCACATGCAAGGCTGCTTTGAGACCCTCCGTATTGAAAAAGCTTACAAGGCTCCCCCTGGTTTGGAACATGTGCCAGCCACAAAGGATGATCTTTGTCCTTTCTATCCTCTGGCAGGAACCTCAAGTGTGGCCAGAGCCTGGAGTGCGACGTTTGATGAAATCATAGGGCAGCACATTGAAAAATTTTGTAAAAAATACATGACGATGGATGCTCCTGGAGTGCTAGCAAAATACCCAGACATCTTTGCTGTGGTGATAATCATCATCCTAACAGGTGAGGCACTGGAGGGGTTCGTGGGTCTTGCACCTCCTTCTTCTGTAATCTCATTGTTTGCTTTTGGAATGAGCATGAAGTCCTGATTTATTTTGAACAACATATTAAAGACTTTCTTTGATACAAGTATTGGATTGACCTATATAGCTGCTGTTGAGTTAGCACAGGGCATAGCCTCTTTACAAGGTTTTTAATTAGAGAGGCGCATTCTCAATATTTTTGAGCCACTTTTAAAAGCTTCAATCAAATTTTATATAAGGAGGAAAAGAAAAGATGACTTATCCTCAGTCAGGTGTAGGAGTTTAATCCTTCCCTCCACAAATCCTATTACACAAGAATTTCATGCAGTTGGTCTATCAACCTCATTCCTCCTTTGATAATCTGCCAATTTTTGATGGCTTGAGCCAGGAAAGTGAGGGGAAAAAAAAGAAAGAGGGCTTGGTTACAGTTTCATGTACTACTGTTTTAGTTTTGTTTTTTTTTTTTTTTTTTAAATATATATGGGCTTCAATTTGCAGAAGTGAATACAAGATTCCAGAGAAATAAACTGTCACAGACAGTCCACACTTCTTTAAAAAAAAAATGTACTGAGCCTTTGTTCATAAATTGGAAAAGTTCTGACAACTTGCAAGATCAAAATTCTTCTGAATGTTTATCTCTACTCCAGCTGGGTCTTGCAAAGCATTAGCATGTTTAGGCAAATTTTAAAAAATATGCTTCTGTACTCCTCTGTGGTTTCTAGCAGGCAGAAGCTGCAGTGTCGCACTAGCAAGGTTACTCTGCTGTTTCCCTCTCTGATCAGAATGGCCTTCTCAGTGTGAGCTGTGCTCATGGGGGCAGGCCTCATAAGCAAGGGATGCTTTGGCATTTGGGTTTACATTTGGATCTAGGGCTGATGAAGCCAATAGCAGCCCTCTGTTTTCAGGATTACATCTGAATGGGAGAGATTTCCCCCTTTGTTCATTTGTATGTAATATGAATTGCTCTCATTTCAAATCAGAATCTGATCTTTCACTTCAGATACAATTTACAACGTTTAGAACTCCTTACTTTAGCACTGCTGAGGTGTAAACTTACAAAGGTTACTTTATAATAAGGTGGCTTTATGCTCCTGCATGAAGCAAATTCCATGGATTTTAATAAAAAAGGCAAACCATTATTTTCTAAAAAAAAGCTGCTGAAAGAGCAGCTTTAGTCTCAAATACCATCAACACAAGTTTATTTCTGTTTGCACTGTCCTGAACTTCAGATTTCTAAAAAGTACCTTACAAGTTTTTGTGGGCTGGTATGCAGTCCTATCAAACACTCTTATGATATGGCTGTCTCAGCTTATTTCTTACCTTAAAAGAAGGAAAGGTGAGTACACAGGATGCTTTTCTCTCATTGAAGTCCCTTGGAGCAGCAGTAAAAGACCACTGTGTTGTGCTTTTCTGCCTTGGGCCTGTGTGAAGTTTTTTTACTTCTCCTTCAACCTTTGAGTTAAAAGTTTCAGTTCTTAAAAATCAGACACCTGAAGAGGAGTGAAGAGAGCTTGTCAACCTGAGAAACCAAGTTATGCCTCAGTGAGATTTTGTTTGCCAAGGCCTGTAGCCATGCTCTTCTTCAGATAGATGATCTTAAGACCAAGCTGAAATCCTGCTCTCATTGAACTTACTGGCAAAGCTCTTGCTGATTTAAGTGGGAGCAGGATTCCCAAGATGCCATCTTCTTCTTTGTCTTCAGCTCTAGAAGTAGTATTAGAAGTAGAATCCTCCTGGATTTGGTCCCTGCTCATATTTCCCCCTGTTTCTAAGGAAAGTTGAGTGATGTTCATAACTTCTGCATTTAGCCAAGACCTCTAAGACAATGCTCCTTTATTGAAAACCACCTGTTGTGCTTTCTCCAGGTCTCTGTGTGGAGTTTGAGGCTGTGGGAGTAGTTTAAGTGTGTTAGCAAAGCACTTTACTAGAGACACGGTTCACATGGGCATGCTGGGTGGGAAGGTGTGTCACATTCTGCAGAAATAATGTCTGAACTGAAGTCCTTATCCTGCTTCTGGCTGAGTGAATCCTGAGCTACTTGGTTTTATGAAGAAACAAGGTGTGATAATTTGGGCAGAGCACAGCATGAACACAGTTGAGCTGTGTCTGTGAGTCCCCATGACCTGCTGCTGGTGGTGAAATACCTGACCTATGCCATTTTTTCCCCAGGGCTTTTAGCTTTTGGTGTGAAAGAATCTGCCCTGGTGAACAAAGTGTTCACCTGCATCAACGTCCTTGTCCTTGGATTTGTCGTCATCTCCGGCTTTGTGAAAGGATCTGTTAAAAACTGGAACCTGACTGAACAGGACATTTACAACACCAGCCATAGATTTTTCAAAGACAAGTAGGTTGGATGTTTTCTTCTAATCTCAGAAGCAGGTGCATTTTCAAAAGCAAGTTTAAATGGGGGGTTGTGGACTGATTTAGAAAACCAGTGAATGGATTGGCTGCCTCCTTTGCCACATACCTTGGAGGCAAAGCTGTCTTTGGTGCGCATTTGCTGAAAGCAGGCTGTGCTGATGGGCTGAAAGTGCTAGGAGTAGGCTGTGTTATCGTGGGCCCTGCTGCAGGACTGACCATTTCTAGCCTTATAACCAATATGGCATCCAAAGTTGAGAGAAAAGAGCTCTTTAGACAGTGTTCTACTCAAATCTACACCAGGCTGGCTCTGGTGCCTGTATGAAGCAATGTCCAAGTATAGCTGTGTACTTTCTTTGAATACTTGGGCAATATCCTTGGGGCATTGTTATACTCTATAGAGACCTTGTCCCACATGCCTCAATAAAATGAAGGCAAGTTGCAAATTATTTTAATGAATTGCTGCAAGCATATCATAAATCTGTTTTTAATGACATTTTGCTGCTTGGCCAAAATTCTGTCATCCTACACAAGGTCAAAATTAAGGAGCTTACAAGGCTTACCAGTAAGACAAAGCTATTAATTTTTGCTTGAGACTGTACCATGCAGAATAAGGGCCTTTAAATATCTCTACATGTTTCAGGCCTTTTATGATGGCCTGCAGGGAAGCACAGTTGGGCAAAATCTGGTGAGATTCATAAATGTTGTGTGGGTCAAATTATCTTGTGTAAAAGCCGCTTCTTGAACCTCTTTTCAAAATCCAACCTGCTGCAAAAAAATTGCTTCTATAGGACATGTCCCTTCTCCTTCTCTCCTGCTATTCCCATGCAAGGAGCAATTACTGCAAGAATTTCAAAGTATGAGTGCAGCTCTTTGACCTCTATGACTTAGTATTTTTGTAAAATTTGTTTGGGATTTATTTTATCATTATTTCCAGACTAATCCACATTTGCCTTGTGTTATTTCTGTAGGCCAGTTTTCATCTAAGTCTCAGCAGAGATTCTATGAAAGAGTTCAAATGCTTATATGTGAGAAGACTTGCACATGGGATTTAGTTTTAGTTTAACTGCCTTAATTCATCTTTAGGAAGGCTTTTCACTGAAAAAGTGACCTAAATCACTTGAACTGAAGGGTATGCTTGTTATATGTCACTCAACACAAGGCACATGGATCTGGAGTCTCAATCCAGAGTGCACTGGGATCATCCTGTGTTTGTTGACTTAAATGAACTTTGCTTAAAGCTCAGCAAAGCATTTGGTGTGTCAGGGATTCAGGCTCCATTTCTCTCTCACTGTTATAGGCATGGTTTGAGTATGAGCTTTGCACAAGGAGTTTGAAAGATGAGAATGGAAAATGAGGTGCATTGTAAACAATCATGGCACCCTGCATTCCTGTCTTATGTCTATTCACCTACCCTTTATCTGAGACCATCTAAACTAAAAAGTGGATGGTTCACATGTTTCTCAGTCTTCAGCTTTTCCAAAAGCTTCTGTTCAAATGATTATATGTATCCACACACATGCAGTAATGTTAGGGGATTATTTTTAATATTCATGCTATTTTCTCCTTGTCTTAGCCAAGACATTTTTATCCACCCCACAAAACAGGTGGTAGAAACAAACCACGAACCATTTTTATTCCATGCATTCCCCAGGCTGTTGTAGGCCAGTCCAAAGCTCAGCGGTGGGTAGGGCTTAGCGTTTTGCCTGGTATTTGTATGCTAGCATATGAAAGGGAGAGCCTGCTTCTTCAAACTTTGGCTTTGGATTTTGTTATGAGCTATGTGAATAGCTTTGTGACTCCCAGCTAGGCAGGATCACTTCTAACCCAGTGCCATGTCTTTCAGTCAAACACAGGAAGAAAAGCTCTATGGTGTTGGAGGGTTTATGCCATATGGATGGAAAGGAGTCCTCTCAGGGGCAGCCACGTGTTTTTATGCTTTTGTGGGATTTGACTGTATTGCTACTACAGGTAAGAGGGAAGATGTCTTCATTCTGGTTATGAACCTGGCTTCCTGTAGATTGACTTTCAATAACATTGCAGAGCACAGATAATAGGGAAATGAGGACACCACATTTGTCGTCCCTCTGAACCTCAGCTCAAAATAGGCTTTTGGCTCAGCTGTTCCTAATAGTGAAAGTGCTGAATTTGTTCAAGTCCCTGAGTGCCTGATTGAGTGCTGACTTGTAGCTGCTGTGGCAATGGATAAAGTATAACCACGAGCTTCCTCCTTTCTTTGCCTGCAGGGCCCAAGCTTGTGGATGGTCAGTGATGACACAACCAGGTCAGACTCCACAGAAAATATGTCTGGGTTTACCAGCTAGGCAAACAGGGAAAGCTCAGGTTCACCTGTCTGGTATGAGTTTGAGCCTGTAACTCCAGATAATACTTTAATCAACAGGTTATTCTGGAACAGAATTCTTCAGTGCCTTCAGCTGAAGAAGCTCTGATGGCTTGGATTATTTTAAAGATCCAGAGAAAGAGGAAGCCTCTGGGGAGTAAACTGCACCCTAGAGCTGTGCCTCAGAATCAGGAGTTTTTACCTGTAAACGTTAAGAGGTCTCATTTTGAGAGAGAAGCATCAGCATAGTCATATTTCTTGTGGCTTAATTCCCTGAAGAAAGGATTATCCTTATTTTCACATTTGGCAAGAACCGTGGGAGCAGAGGGAGAAGGGAATCATCACAGACAAATATAAAGCATTACTGCGTCTTGTTCCAAGCAAGGAGTTGAAGTGTTGGCTCCATTACTCCAGCCAGCCCTGGAGCCTCTCCTTGTGGGAGAAACATTCATCTGCTTTTGGGTTGTAGGTGTATGGATCTGTGTTTATCAGTTCATCCTGCTAAAATGCTGTACCTCAGGAGCTCTTGCTTTCAGAGCAGTTTTGTAGGACTAGGAAAGCACAAATCTGTTCTGTAATTGATCAGTCCCTGAATTTTGAGGAATTTTGGTTTTTTACACACATTTTTTCCCACTTGGTTGTTGAGAATTTTCCACAAAATCTAGAGGAGATCCTTTTGTTAAGAGGTATTTTCAAAGATCCACGTGACTTTCAGGCACTCTGCCTTTCTCCGGAAACGGGCACCTACGGTGCCATGATCATGGTGTATTAATTCTGGTGGAGATGTTACTAAAATGGACATCCATGGATTTCCCCTACAACTGCACAATAATTCCTCACTCCATCATCTGTGATCATCGAACTCTTCTTGCGTCTGCACCACAAGTAGGATAGAAGGATGATCTGTTTAGGGGAAAAGACTACTTTTAATCCAGATTGTTTCTGTGCCTTAGTTTACAAGGCTTCCACGAATGTGTGTCAGAAGTGACAGGAGCAGCAGAAATGGCTGCAAACAGGCTGTGATATCCCAAGTGGATGGAGCAGGCCATCAGTGGCATTATAGTCAAAGAGCCCCTCTGTGCCCACAAAACCTTTGAAAGCCCCAACCAGCACGCATGCCCTAGGTTGGGGTAAAGGTCTTGCTTGTCATTTAACTGATATTTAAATTCCTTTCTTGTAGGTGAGGAGGTAAAAAACCCTCAGAAAGCCATTCCTATTGGCATTGTGGCGTCTCTTCTCATCTGCTTTGTGGCTTATTTTGGCGTGTCGGCTGCCCTGACGCTCATGATGCCTTACTACCAGCTGGATACCAATAGCCCTTTACCCAATGCCTTTAAATACGTGGGTTGGGATGGAGCCAATTATGCAGTGGCTGTTGGTTCCTTGTGTGCACTTTCTACAAGGTAAGACACTGCTCTTCATTTTTGCACTTCTCAAGGTACATCTTTCATGTACCTCCACCTCTTTAAGAAATGGAGCAGAGACCAGGGATGAAATTCAGAGCTACTGACCTCAAAAGGACCAGGATTTCACCCTGTGGTAGGTACCAGAGAAGCAGGTGACCAGTATCACTTCCAGAAGCTCCCATCTTAGCAGAAGACCCAGCAGGGGCATCTCAGGAATATAAATCTGGATTGAGTGACTAAGTCATGGAAGCAACTATGCAATGCAAGCATGGTTTGAGTGCAAGACATCCTGGCCTGCTGGGTGAGAGCAGGTGTGTCAGGTAGTGCAGGGTGCATCTTCAGGAGGGCATGGGGCTTACCATATCCAGGGCCATCTGTCTGCAGGTTACCTGCAGGACAGCCATCTGGAAGGGAGGCAGGGCAGGCTGGAGGCAGAACATGTCACCTCTTGAACTTGGAAGGCCTATTGCAGATCAACTTAGACATACTCAATTAGGTGAGCAACTCACAGAGGCTCATAGAAGTTACAGCTCTTTTACTACCTGAAAGGCTGGTTTTATGCCCCATGGCTAAGTTTAGCTATCCAAAGTCATAGAGCTGCACCTCAGTTACCAGCTATCAGTAATGTGGGTATTCAGAGGGAGCTCTTGAAGGAGAAGCTGAAGTGAACAAAAGCTACCTGTTCTATAGATACACTGCCATAAACTTGCTTTCACTTGTGTGCCTGTGCTCAGCAGGAGGTGATATAAGTAGATTATTTCTCCTTCCTGTGTCCGTAGTCTCCTTGGCTCCATGTTTCCGATGCCTCGAATAATTTATGCAATGGCAGAAGATGGACTTCTCTTTAAATTTTTGGCTAAAGTAAACGAAAAGAGAAAAACTCCTTTAATTGCAACAGTGACCTCAGGAGCTACTTCAGGTAGGATCCAAAGACTTGCACAAATGTGTGGAAAGGAGACATAAGCTCATCTTCAGGGCAGATAAGTCTGCCTGACTCTAGCCCACTTACTAATTGGATATATTGCAGAATACAGCATCCCAGAGGGTATCCTGGATTTCTAGGGCATGCCCTGGAGAGTCTGGGTGAGCATGAGTAACTTGCTGTGTGCTTGTCCCTCTTTCTCAGAGCTCATTGCTTACAATCCTGTCTCATGCCAGGAACTACCTTTATCTGCTCAGCCAGCCTTAAAAGTAATTAACGCCCTGCAAGGTAGCAGCCAGTGGTGCCCCAGCATCCTTGTGGCTGTTGGCCTGGCTTGGCTGAAGACACTGTACTGCCTGTGCCAGAGCAGCCAGAGACGAGCAGATGGCCCCTGTGGCACTGGCATTTGTTAATCAGTTAGTCACAGCTGGCAGCCATCCTGTTCTCCCCTTCTTCTCCTGGCCCGCCAGAAATACAGGAATTAAACCTCCCGGACAGCAAGGATGAGCAGCTTACCCTGTTCTTGCAGCCTCCCCCTTCCTCACGATGCCTGGCAAAGAGGAGAGCAGCCTTGCTGCTTCCTCTTTACCTTCTGCTGCAAATGCAGGATGAGCCATGGGCACAAAAATGTGCCACCTTTGGTGGGGAGTTGCTGCTGGACTGCTGCCCTGGGCTCTGAGCTCTTGTGAAAGGGCTCAGCTCCTGCTGCTGGGACTCGCAGAGCCTCCTCACAGCTTCCTTCTCCCGCACCTTCCTCTTCAGGTATTCTTGGGTCCAGACCATGGTGGGGTAGGAAAAAGAGCAATATAAAAAAAACAAAAACAAACAAAAAAACCACCCCAACTTTGTGGTCTCATCCAAGTGGTCCATAGTGCCTATGACCAAAATTCACACGAAGCTGCAGACACAGCATTTGCCAGCTGAGTTTGAAGGTTGGGCTGGTATTGAGCTCCAGGTTGTGCATTAAGGCTGAGCTGGGCCAGGCTTGGCTCTGAAGTCCCTACACTCTCATATGGCTGTTGGTGCCACCTGATGTCTGACTGTGTGTCTTCTATCCACTTATTTGCCTTCTGAAAGCCATATACAACTTCCTGTACAACCAGGGTTACCTGGTGAGGGTGTGTAAGCAGGGTAATCCCTAAGGAATGGTAGCCTTTTTCTGGAAATCCCCACGATGACACCTGCTACTTCAAGGTGCCCTCTTTGATGCTTGGTCCCACTGCATGCACAAGCCTCATTGCAGCCCAGCTGAGCTGAGACACCAGGGCAAGGTGCTGCCCATCCTCTGTTCCCTCTAGCTACTTCCAGGAGATAATTGTGACTTCAGGAGTGCTGCAGCTGCACTGGGGGACTAACAATGAGGTTGTGGCTTAAACCCCTGCTTTTCATTGGTAGTTGGGTGAACATAGCTGTGTGAGACAAACAGGCTGGAACTGACTGTAGTAAGCATTTCCTATTGTTTCAGCTAGTGAGGCTGGGACAGCCTGTGGAGTCTTAGAGTATTCATGCACCAAGGCCTGCCTCTCCTTCTCTTGGGACATCTTAAGCTCCCCTACCAAGTCCTGAGCAAGAGTCACATGTGTGCTGCATCATTATTAACGCTGCCGAGATGTGCATGTTCTGCCATGTTGCTGATTTTTCTTTTCTCTTACCTTCCTCTCCTCCTACAGCTGTTATGGCCTTTCTCTTTGACTTGAAAGATCTTGTGGACCTCATGTCCATCGGGACCCTCCTGGCTTACTCCTTGGTAGCAGCCTGTGTGTTGGTACTGAGGTAAGAATGTAGAAGCTTTGTCTCTTGTGGCATACAGAGAGAATTCCACACAGCAGTCAGATTCTCTCATAGTTTCTACGGGCACATCTCCAGCTAAAGGCATGTGAAGAGCTTGTTTCTTTAATTTCATGGGGGATTGTGTTAGTTGGATCTACAGAGAGGTCCTTGTTCACACCAGTCCTGCTATGATCAACTCTAAATACCCCAGGAGATACGCCAAGGAGTAGGGAGGATAGATGTGTGATCCTGGATGCCTGTTTTGTCCCCACTCTTGTCCCCAGGGGGGATACCATTTCAGGTTGTCCTCCTTTTGAAAGGGGATTTGAGATGAAGTCTAGTAGCAGGAAAAGAACTAAGCATGTGCTTGCAGGATCAGTGTGTCTTTTAGAAGTGCTGAGTTCCCACAGCCCCCAAACCTAAGCTAAAAATCTTCAGTGCTTGGCACCTTACAGACAGCAGCGCTCAATTAATGAAAAAAATATCTGAAGATGATGTTACTGAAAAGTACCTTTGTGTATTTTGTGTACATCTCAGAATGAGATGGAGGCTTTCACAGCAATTGCACTGAACTAACAACAGTCTTGCAGCAGGTGCAGGGCCAGTGCTGTTCTGTGGTACCATTGCTTTGTTTGTGCTCTGCACCCTGCCCCTTGAAAATTCTTGCTGATTTACCTTACCCATCTTAAGTTTCCTGATTTCCCAGCCTACTCTTTTCCTCAGAGCTATAAATGGCTTTTTAATTTGTTTTTGCAAGCTGCTGTACCTATTGCATGACATTTCCCCCATCATGGGTTGGCAGAGCCTGTTTTGTAGTGACCTTGGCAGTGGATTTGTCTGCCTCTTGACTTCTTAATGATGTAGCAGCTGAATTGTTTCCAAAGCTGTAAGATCCTGCCACTAGTTTCTTGCTGTGGCTAGACCGAAGGATTTCACTGAATTTCACAATTCTCAGTGTTTAACAAATGTCTCATTGTGAGCACATTGCCACAGGAACTTTTTAAGGTGACTTTCAAAGTAGTCCAGTCCTTTAGTCAGACTTGTGGCTGAGTAACTTGACAAAACATTCATTAACAGAGATCTGAGGCTGGAAGAGTGTTTTTTATTTATGGTTCCACATGGTTGTGTGTCACAGCCCTGTTGAATGTGCTGTCCTCACATGCAACATTCTTGCTTCAGCTCTTCCTTCCTTGTGTGGCAGCAGACAAGCTGGCAGAAGAGCCTGGGGTGGAGGAGCAGGGGTGCCAGGAATGCTGCTGCAGGGTGTGATAGCTGCAGAGCTGTTAGCTCAGCCACCTCCGTGCCAAAATGCAAGAGCTGAACTGCCACAGATGACACAATGGCCCGGTTATGACCCTCGGTCTGTCCCTCTGCTCTTTCTTTCTCCTGTCACCCAGTCATGTCTAGGTGACATGGATGACAGGGTTCATGAAAGGGAGCACTGTTCACTTTAAAACACTCATGTTACAACCAAGCTGTAGGTGATAAGAGCTGGCCATATTGGCTTACATCATGATGACATCATTCCTCAAATTTCCTCTTGAAGCAGAAGGGTATAGACGTGACGTGGGCCTGTTCTGGTGCTGTAAAGGTCTGGCATACAGCCTGACTATCTGTGTGGCTTTTAAATGAGTGGTACTTTCATTTAAAAGCCAAAATAACAGGCTCTTTGTGTCATTTCCTTTTCCTAGGTACCAGCCAGAGCAGCCTAATTTGGCATACCAGATGGCAAGGTCAACAGAGGAGACAGATAACAATGAGTCTGTGAGCACCAGTGAGTCACAGGCTGGTTTTCTGCCAGAGGAAGAGGAGAAGTTTTCCCTCAAAGCCATACTGTGTTCCACAGATTCAGATCCTTCCAAATTCTCAGGTTTGGTGGTGAATGTCTCAACCTTCATCTTAGGTGAGTGCTGGGCAGTGTGTCTCTGGGGCAATGAGTCATCTGAGAGGGCTTTGTTCTCACCATGGTGGGAAAACTCACCTCCATGATGTGATTTTGATGAGCTCTTGTAATGGCCAGAATAACTGAAGATTAAATTTCTGATTTCTTAAAAAGAAATCCACAGATGGAGTGTGTGGGGGTGTATAGTGGGAAAGGCATATCTGTTATGGTTAGGGTTTTTGTGAGTCACTGTTTTGTTTGTGAGCTTTCAGATTCTGCTTTGCCTGCTTATGATTTGTTCTTGGGCTTTCTCTGTATCTAAAAAAAAAATCAGTAACCTTTGGTGTCTGTTCACAGGTTTCCTAATTGTGGGTATCTGTATCCTGACTTCCCTTGAGCCAAACATTCTGATAAACACTGTACAGATTATTGCCGCCATCCTTGTTGTCACTATCATCTTCATTATACGGAAACAGCCTGAAAGCAAAACCAAACTCTCCTTTAAGGTGAATGTCCTGGGATATGTAGCTAGAAAAGAGGTGTCTGGGAGGTGGTTGGAGGAGTATGTGTTGTATGTGTTTGCCTGTATCAGAAGGGGGACACTGGCCAAATGGACGTGCATAGAATATAGGCATGATGTCAATTTTTCTATCCAGGAGAAGCTGGAAAGGCAGAACCTGCTGCAGAGCTGTGGCTGGAAGGGAAAGGCAAGACCCTGCTTTTGAAAGCAGATGGTTATAGGACCAGGGAAGAGGCAGACACTGGAGGAAAGGGGACGGTTGTGAAGGGCCACATCAGATCATGGATACAAAAGGAGAAAGAACACAAGAAGTGAACTTGTTTGCAAAGATCTAAGGCTCTAAGAGTGCGCTTTCATGTCCTCCTTAGTCCCCATGGGGGCTAAGGGATGTCCATTCTCTCTTAAACAGCCTTAAGTGTGAGGAACTCTGTTGTTTTCCTGCCCTCTCCAAGCACACCGTCCTTTCTATATTAAACAAACACTAGGATGGGTTTTTCCTCCCAGTGTAATCCTACAAGTCACACTTCATCATATTGATTTCAGATAGCTCCACAATTTATTTAATTAATTTTGGATTATAATTCCATCCTCTAAACTGCTTTCATTTGGATTGCTCTTCAATTAAAAATTTTCAGTAGATTCACAGATTTTTAGTAACAATACAACTAGAGTTTTCCAAGGTTGTGTTTGCAGCTCATTTTGGGGTAATGGTCCCAAAGGTGGAAACAGAAATGTCCAAGAGCAAAAAAGTTATGAACTCTCATCTAGATCTTATTTTCTGAACATGCTTCTGAGGAAGTCTGTTCACCTTTTACTCAGGATATTTCACCTCCTCTTTTTCTCCTCAGCCCCTACCCTGTCCAAGAAAAAAGAAAATTATAACTGTCTCAGCTGAATCTGTAATCATAAAATCATAGAATCATTTTGATTGGAAAAGATCTTTAAGATCATCAAGTCCAACCATTAGCCCAGGATTGCCAAGTCCACCTCTAAACCATGTCCCAAAGTGCCACATCTACATGGGTTTTAAACACCTCCAGGTCTGATGACTGCACCACTTCCCTGGGTAGCCTGTTCCAATGCTCGACAACCTTTTTTCTTATCTCCTTGCTGTTCTTTGGGCATTTACAACCTGATGGTGATTTTTCTGCAAAATCACTTTGGATATCCAAGGCTGACCTGTTTGTTTCCCAGTTGTTTTTTTAACAGGTAATTTTTCTCCCTTATCCAGTCTTCAGAGACTTTACCAGTCTACCAAGAGCTCTCAGAGTTGCTTATTTAAGAGTTCAGAGATTGCTTCTGCAATCTCTGGGTACATAACTCACTCACCTAGGGAAATTTTATTTGTCTCTACTGACTTGACAAAGCCAAATTTAGAAAAATATTCTGCTTCTCTTTTGTAATTTGTGTGCTTATCCCCTCTCTCTAATGATGTGAGCAGCTGCTTTACATAAAATTTTTTGGCAAAGCTTAAATTAAGAAAGGCCCACATTTCAGCCTGTTTGTTTTGTAAATCTCCTTTTCCCCTTAGGAGTGAAGTTTGCTTTCCACTTAATTCCACTATATTCAGAAACTTTTCTATTATTACAATTTGCCTTGTTTGATTTTATATTTGCAGTGCTATTTTCTGTATTCTTATTTTTGCATTTTGGCTTTGGTATCTCATTCTTTGATTCTCAGACCACTAAAGCATTCTTGGTACTGCTGTAGTCATCTCTTGCAGTATTTGCTGGTTTTTCTTCCTTTGGGATAATTTGCTCTCTATTGCTTCATTGCCTTGGTACCTGATAGATGAAGTTCCTCAAGTCCCTCCTCTGACATTCCTCTTACCTTCATCTCTTGGTCTTCAACAGGTGCTTGTCATGATACAGTCCTTGGTTTTCAGTCTTCTTTCCTTTGCTCCAGAAGTATTGCTGAAGTAATAGCAATTTAGTATTGCTACTAAAATTTGCTTTTTGCCTCCTTGTAGGCCACAAAACAAGCTTTTAAAACA
This sequence comes from Vidua macroura, assembly GCF_024509145.1. Lineage (NCBI taxonomy): Eukaryota > Metazoa > Chordata > Aves > Passeriformes > Viduidae > Vidua > Vidua macroura. Next base: position 93,287,310 of record NC_071572.1, on the reverse strand, counting down.
GGTGAACAGCATCGTTCACATGCCCCTCCTGTGTTGCACTGATGTCCTTTTGGGTTCAACCTTGCCTTTTCTCAGATCTGGCAGCTGAAGAGTTGGTAACAGCCATCACTTCCCATTTACAAGGGATGTGATGTTTGTTCTTGATCATTAACCATGCTTGTAGATGTAACATACCCCTCATTCTTTTTCAGGTACCTTTTTTGCCCTTTCTTCCTGTTGGGAGTATTTTTGTGAATGTTTACCTCATGATGCAGCTAGACGCAGGCACATGGATACGGTTTGCAATCTGGATGCTCCTAGGTGAGTTTAAGTGAAAAATTCTATGTTCAGAGTTACTAGATTTTGTTCACCATAAATTTATTATAGCATTCCAGGGAGGGATTCTGCACTCTGATCATCCTTGGGCAACTCTGGTGACTTGACTGAAGCTGTTTAGTCAGTGTGTAACAAGCCTTGTTTCAAATTCAAGGGTCTTGAAGCCTTTGTGTGGACAAAACAGCCCATGAACCATCTTATGGGTCTTGTGGCCAACAAGAAACTGTAGAGCATTCCTTTGTTGGCTGGCCTTGTGCTGCTGTCTAGGTGGTAGAGCTTGTGCTTCTGGAGCTGAAGAAGCTGAGCTGCATCCCAAGATGCTCCCAGCAGCCCTATACATAAGGCTGAATTGTCTGAAATGCTCAAATCAGGATCCTATTTGGGGCTGGGATAGAGTGACTTTTAAAGACTGGTGCCTGTGTTAATGGCTTTTTTCCTTAAAGAAGATAGTGGCTGTCTGCTAGAAGCTAACCATGAGGATGGCTGGACTTAGACTGGTGTAACTTGTGTCAGTGACTGTGAGTAGAGGTTTCTGTTTCTTTACAGAGCTAACAGTGCCCTCTCCCTTGGCTTCCACAGGCTTTATCATCTACTTTACCTATGGAATATGGCACAGTGTGGAAGCCAGCTACGCAACCTCAGCAGAAGCGGAGAGAAATACAGACACTGGCTCAGACAGCTGTAAATGACTGTGTTTGGCTTACGGGCGACTGAAAGAATGGCTGCAGTGAAAGAAACTTTGTGGTGGGGATCCAGAACCAGATTACACCTGTAATCAGTTATGCAGGAACACGGAAGCAGAATGCAGGACTCCCCAACTGCAGCTTGCAGTTTGTTTAGCAGCACAGTTAAAAGGGACCACAAGATGAAAAGAATCAACTCTGGCATACTCCCAGCAGCACTGGCAGCTCATCTGGGGCGCTTCCCTCTGTCTCTCTCCGGTTTTGTTTTTTTTCCCCAGTGTGTAGAAAGAGAACTGCTTCTGTGTGCAAATGCTGCTATGAAACCAGGCCTCACAAATGTCCTTCTTTCAGTAGCCCTGGGAATTACCTCCTGACAGATATTCTACTCAATTTTACATGGAGCAGGTTCTGCAGTGCTACTGTCAGGCATAAACCAGGATCTATCCTTCACCCTATGTGAGCTGTACCCTCTGTGTATGCACACAAAAAAAAAGGTTCTCACAATCACTAGATTTCCCCAGGTTAACAAAGCACCTGTAAGATTTGCATTCTTTAAAATACCAGATTCTACCTTTTTTGTTTTATTTAACTGTGTTTTTTAGCTATGTGCTTACATGCTTTCAAGCATGTCACTGCTGTGAAATGTTGGGAAAGTTCATGCTTGCTGATTTTCAGGTGAGCGTTTCTCCCAACTGTACGCTCCACAGAGGAATTGCCAGCTTTAGTCAGGAACCCACATGGTGCAAGTACTGCAAAGGCTGGAAAACAATGGGTGTCTCCAAAGAGCAGTCCTGCCTCTTTGCCTCAGAAATCACCAGTGGTGTGGCTGTAGTGGTGGGGATGGCCAGCAGAACTGAGCTAGCTGTGACAGCAAGTACAGCCCTATGTTCTTCCCCCCACATCAGTTTTCTGTGCTGGCTGCTTGGCATTAGCAACTTTGGTTTGGCATTGTGAGGTGGAGCACATTCCTGCCCTGGAAGGAGGATCCTCAGAGGCATGAAGTTCTTACATGAGCAATGCCTGGTGTCAGCCCCCTGCCTGGGGAGGCTGTGGGGGTGTGCAGGGACTTTTCAATCCTGGCAGAGCGTGCAGCCCAGAAAACACCATTAAACTCTAGGGTCTGACTTGCTGAGGGGAGCTTTCCCTTGGGGGCTGGAGATCATCTCCAGAGCCTGCCTGTAGTAAGGCAGGAAATTTGGAGTTCAGACCAGGATCTGTATTTGATTGGCAGTGTCTTGGTTTTGGCTGTAAGATGATTTTTTTTTTTTGGTCTTAATTCTCTCTAATAGCTTTCCCTAGCCAAATTAATCCACTACTCTAAAAAGGCTTATTAAAGCACCATGAAGGTAAGCCATGCCCAAGTAATCCCACTGATATAAATTAATGCTTCAGCTTGTACTGAAAAACAGATCATAGAATTGTGGAATACTTTGGGTTGGAAAGGGACCTTTGAAAATCATCTGGTCCAGCTTACCTGACATCAGCAGGAACATCTTTAACTAGATCAGGTTGCTCAAAACCCTGTCCAGCCTGCTCTCAAACACTTCCAGGGTTGGAGCATCCCAGACAGATACTGCAGAAATCCCCTTTCCCGATGTGAGTGGATGCTTTGCTAGGTGTCCTTCATACTACTGCCTCTGAACACTGGACAGTCTTTAATTTGTTTGTCAGCATGGTCCTTGCTGATGAAGCGACAGGCTCTTGCACCTGTCACTGAGTTGGAAAACTGAACAGACCCCTGCATGACTTGCCCAGGGTCTCACCAGGCATCTGATGCAGCAGAAAAGGGAATCAGACCGTCTCCTGAATTTCATGGCTGGATTGTGGACCATTTCTCATGTTTCCAAGAGACTTTATAGCCCACTGAAGAGTTTTCATCTTTTAATCCTAATACACTGGGAGGCTTTTCTTGACAGGATTGCAATTTGAGGAAGTGAAGGTAATGTGTTCATTGCCTCCTAGGTGCACTTCAGGGTGTGTTATGAGTGCAGCTTCCCCCACAGAATGAAGTGCTCCAGTCACTGGGTCTTGACCATCTGCCAAGCCTTTGCTCCTTGTGCATATACTAAGTCTTACTCAAGCAGGGAGAGATTAATACAGAAAATAAAAGCCACTAAGTTGAAGTCTATTTTGTTTAAACACAGGCAAGCTCAACACACTCCACAGCCTCCCAAAAGGCACTGAAAATGTAATGGGAGGGCAACAAGATGAAAACTGAGGATCCAAGTTTTGTATTGTACTGAAAATATAAGGATGTTTTTCCTACCTGGCTACCAGCTTCTGTTCAGTGAAAACATGAAGCTTGTGTCCTTACCAAAGCTTCATCTGCACTGAGCAAGCCAAGGGCCTGGTGGAAAATCTTTCAGGAGGATGTTGTCAGGCACATTCCTGAGGTAGGGTATGACCCAGTCCCTTTTTTATCTTTGTGGCAAAGCCTGAGCAGTTCTGTGGCTCTCAGCAGGAGGGCAGGGTGAAGGAGACAGGGATTGGGGTGTTGAAACTGAGTGAACTGGAACATTGGGGAGTTCAGGTGTTTGTTGATGAGCCTGAACCACTGGCAGAAATGTTCCTGTTGTCACGTGCTGCAGCATGACACTGTAATGGAAACACTGGAGACCACAATCACTGTGCTGGCAGCCCCAATCATATTGGAAGCATCCTAGAAAATGAGTCCATGGAAACTCATAGCATGTGAGCCACTGTCAGGTAAGGCAGCTGACCAACCAGGAAGCTAATGACTATCTAGCTTCCCTCTTTACCTTAATGGGGTAGCCCTCTAATTGGCTTTTGCTTTGTTTCCCATTCATCCCAGTTTCTGTGTGCACAGAAAACACAACAGGACAAACACTGGTTTGTATCCGTCAGCCCACAGGTGCACTGGCGCACGGATTTATTATCAGGAATATATTACACTTATCTGTACATCATAATTGAAATAATACAAACTCTTCCTGTAATCATTAGCCACATAGTAAACGGGACCACAGAACTCCTGCTGCATGGGAAACTGTACAGAGGCTCCTCAGAGTGTCCATGGGACACAACCACCATCAGTGCAGAGACAAAATACCTGATTTTGCACTTGATAGTTTTTCCTTTCCCCCACCCCCCAAGCTGCCACCACCACAAGCCTTTGCCACTGTGCATCTAGTGAGTCAACCCGTCTGTGCCAGTGTCACTGGAGGTGCAATCCCAGTAGGGCCAAATGGTACCTTCCCACAATAAAGAGGTGTTTTCCATGCCCCCCTCTCGCTGCTGGCTCTCCTTCCATCCCATGGCTGATACCTGCTCCCAGTGCCCATCTCTGGAACCCCTTGGGAGCAGCTGTAGGCTGGTTTTATTGCTGCTACACCCTTCTGCATTGAGTAAAGATTAACGAAATCAAATGGCTTTCTTAAAGACAGAGATGATGAAACCCTTTCTGCTTAGTGCTGGCTACATTCCCTCTCCTGCCAAAGGCCATCCTATTTCCAAATGGGAAAGTCCACACAGTGGCCATGGCATTCAGGAGGTTTCCAGCCCTGCAAAAGCAAACACTTCCCCTTCCCAGCTTGGCCCTGCACCTGGGGATCTTCATTCCCTGGGAATGGCTGCCCCATTCAGGGGCTGCTCCCTTCCTCCCGCTGTCTGAGTGACCTGGGCTTTTCTTTCACACCTGCTTCAGCATGCAGAGGCAAAGAAAGACAGGACAGAGAAAAAGTATAAAAAAGGAATAACCTGTTTTGGGGAAAAAAGTGTTTCTGGTTTTGCACTCTTCACACCCCCCACAGGGACAGGTTGCTGGGTGGCTAGTGATTGGGCAGGCCCCAGAGGGTGTGCCAAGGAAGAATCCAGTGAGAGGCAGGACTGGGAGGCAAAAATTAGATGGGAAAGGGATTGGCAATGATACCAAATGATGATGGAGCTAGGTTCAGTCCTAGTTTTCCCACCATAAAAGTCCTACTCCCAATTCACTGCTGGAAGCATCTCTTGAATATGACTTTAAACCAACAAAGTGATAAGGAAAGCACCAGATATAAAGGGGAAAGATTAATAAATTACAATAGGTTCCGCCAGCCTGTCCTAGGCCAATAATATGCTTTAGTGCATTTAAAGTTTTGAGTAGCATCAAAGTAACAACTCCAGTTGTATCATCTCAACCATTTTTACAAAGGGTAAAAAGGAGAATCCTAGAAACTACCAACAAGCCACTCTGACTGATCTGATGGCCTTCTGCAGTGGTGTGACTGTGTTCGTGAGTGAGGGATGAGCAACTGATGTCCTTTACCTGGACTCTGCAAGGCCTTTGACATAGTCCCACACAGCATCCTAAATTGAGGAGATACAGCTTTGATGGATGGAAGCTGGATATGGGATTGGCTGGATGGTTGTATCCAGAACAGCTCAATGTCCAAACGGCCATCAGTAAGATTAGTGTTCCTCAGGGTCACTATTGGGACCTATACTGTGTAACACCTTAAATGACTCAGACAGTGGGATCAGGTGCATCCACAGCAAGTCTGTGGATTGACACCAAGGTGGTTCAGTTGGTACACTGGAAGGAGGGAATGCCATTCAGGGGGATCTGGACAGGCTTGAGAGGTGCGTCCATGTGAACATCACAAGGTTCAACAAGACCAAGTGCAAGGTCCTGCACCTAGGTCAGGGCAACCCTTGGTATGAATACAAGCTGGGGGATAAAGAGATTGAAAACAGGCCTTCTGAGAAGGACTTGGGAATACTGGTGGATGAGAGGCTGGACATGAACCAACAATGGGTGCTCAAAGCCCAGAAAGTCAATTGTAACCTGAGCTGCATCCAAACCAGCGTGGCCAGCAGGGCAAGGGGGGGATTCTGCCCTTCTACTCAGCTCCTGTGAGACCCAACCTGGAGTGCTGCATCCACCTCTGGGGATAAAAAGGACGTGGACATATTGGAGTGGGTCTAGAGGAATGCCACAAAGATCTTAGAGGGTCTTAAAGGGATCTTAGAGCACCTTTTCTATTGGAGATAGGCTGAGACACTTGGAGTTGTTCAGCCTGGAGAAGAGAAGACTTAGGAGAGATCTTTTAGCAGCCTTCAAGGGGGCCTATAAGAAAAAATGGAGAGAGACTTACCAGGGCCTATATTAAAGGACAGGGACAAGGGACAAAATAGGACAAGGGACAACAGTTTTAAACTGGAAGAGGATAGGTTTAGATGGGACATAAGGAAAAAAAAAATTACGAGACTGATAGGATACTGGAATAGGTTGCCCAGAAAAGTTGTGGATACCCCATTCCTGGAAGTGTTCAAGGCCAGGTTGGATGAAGCTCTGAGCAACCTATCTAGTGGAAAGTGTCCCTGCCCATGGCAGTGGGGCTGGACTAGATAGTCTTAAAGTTCCCTTGTAACCCAAATCACCCAATGAGTCTGTGATCTCACTGTATCAGAATTCTATTGGTGGAATGAAAGATGACAGTGCTGTAGGTGTTGCAAATAGCTGTGCAGTTAGCAAGTATCAACGTGATTAAAGTCGTACTTGGCAAGAAGGGGCTTTGTGTGCATGTGCGTGCTAGGTATCTATCTTTCAGGTTGTACTTGCTGGACACACTAAAATCTAGCAATGCATTTCAACAGTAGTAGCTGGTCTGGCATGATCTAATCTAACAAGATGCTTAATTTACTCAGTATCACAGTACCATGCAAAAGCTGCTACCAAAATAAATTTCTCTAAAAAGGAGAAAAGAAAATCATCTTTCTTTTTAACACTGTGGAACAGGCCACAGGTGCTTTGATGGTGGTTGAAGCTGTATCTAAGCTGCAGTCTGTGAATCCTGAGTATTTCCCAGGAAAGCTGAAGCACAGCTCCTACTCGAGCAGAATGGCAGGGCTGTGCAATGCCACCCCTGTGGGTGCAGGGCCTGCTGGTGCCACCACACACCCGGGTGAGAAAGCCACCCTCCCTGCAGTGCTCCTGCACCTCAGGGATTTCCTCCAGGTACTGTTGCCTTGCTAACTTTGGCCCCAGTGCACAGAGCAGGCCTGCATGTAGGCTCTTTGCCCTAAGCTGGGTAGAAAAGCATCCCACAGATCTCTTTGTATTTTAAATTATGCTCAGGGATATTTTTTTTCTTGTTAGCAATGCCCATGAGGGCCCTGCAGACAGTGTCACCCCAACTACTCCTCAGCCTCACCATCCCCTTAGGTGGGAGGTCACCCCAAGCCTGGGTGAACATTTTTGCTTCTAGATGGGAAAGTTAAAGGTAGTTTAGCCACTCATTTCCATGAATCTTCAAAGTGCTCTGTAACTCTGGGTAAGCTGTAGCAATGTGAAATAATGCAGATATGTGGAAGGAACTAAATTCTGACTTCATCTGCACATATGAAGTTGGCTATGCTCTATTTGGCATTTGAGATGGAAGGAAGCTAGAGCCCTAGCAGATGCCCAGTATCTCATCGTACTTTTGGAAACCTCTCATCCAGCAAAGGTCAAGGATAAACAACTTATTTTCTCATTCTTGCTTCTGGGCCTTGAAATAAAACAAAATGGACAGAAACCTACATCCAGAGATTTTGATTGCATCCTAACCATGACAAGGTAAAACAAGATCTGACTAGGATTGAAATAAAGACACTAAAATTGAACCATGTTAACCAGTAACCTCTACTAAATTTGCTAAAACTCTCAGTTTTCTCATCTCTAGCCTATCTCCACTTACAATATCAATGCTAAGAGTTAAAAAGCAGTGGATGGTATGCATATCTTTTCTGGTGTTCAATGCAAAGGTGATGGTTTTGAAGGCAGTACTGTCTTAGAATTTCAAATTCGCTGGTGTTCATGTTACATAGAGTACCACTTGGTGGTCACTTGGAAGGCGCTTCTACTTCTGTGTTACTTTCTTCTAGGTTGGGTATAAATATTCCTGGGAGGCTAAACAGAAATGCATTTTGTTTAGATACAAGTCTTAGGCACGAGTTAGAAAACTGCTGACTGTAATGAAAATATATCAGCACTTAGTAGTATCCAATAATATAAAAAAATGTAATTCAGAACATCTGCAACTACATATATATGTGTGTGCGTCTATATATAGGTATAAAGGTACAATACATACATGTATATAAACACAGACACATATACAGAAATATTCACAACTTGAACTATATTTGTAACTTACCTGAAATACTGCAGCAAAAGTTCATTCTGATGAACCATTAATAGAGCATTTCCCAACTTTTGGCTCTAACCATAGTTAAAATGTTCACACATCAAACTAACCCTTTTGCTATCCTAACTTTCTGCTGTTCTAGTTCTTGGCTATCTTTTTTGCTACCCTAATCAACATGTCAGAACCAAGAATTTCTATATGGGGACTGTAAGAGTACCCTGCCTAGTGTAAAGCTATGCAGCTACTGAACATGCTTGCAGTCATGAACCCTGGGTGCCTGTTGATGGTAGTACTTCCTTGGATGGTAACAATTTGCAGATTGGAAATGCATAAAAGGCAGGGAACCTTTGGCACACAGCTACCAATTATCGCCTCAAGGTTCTGACTTTTGCTGGAGAGGAGTTCCCTGATGAGCAGCGATAAAAAGGAGTGGACGGTGAGGGTGGGAGTTTGACAGGGCTCACAGCATCTCCCTCCTGCAGCTTCCACAGCAGCTCCTCGTTAGTCCTGCTGAGCTTCTTCTTCTCCTCCACTTCTTTCTCAACGTATTCTTGAAGATTTGCATTCTCCTCTGACAGTTGCCTGGAGAGAGAAGCAGGATGACATGTAAGGCACTCCAGGGCAAAGATGGTGGCATTCATGCAGCCACCCCTGCCCCTAGGGCTGAGCTGCCGAAGCTGTGGCACAGCTGTCCCCGCATCTCTTCACTGCCGGGTAGGAAAATCATCTCCACAAGTCATAGCTTCCCCCCAGTGTCTGATTCTGCTTCCAGATGCATCCGTGGTGGGATGAGCCCCAGCCTTTCTCCCTGGCCTTGTGGAGTGTCAGAGTAAGTACAAAGAGGGTTGACAGCAGTTGCATCCATGATTTTTTCAACTCGCTGCTATGGTATGCAAAGGAATAGCAGTCTGGCCTTTCCATGCTCTGAATTTCAGCTGATGTCCTGATGCAGGACACAGCTCAGCTTCAAGGCTTTCCCTCTACTCTGTAAAAGTCATGAGGTTATGGGTCCTTCTCCAGCTCCTTCTTCCTTGGTCCCGAAATAGCCTCTATTCCTGTCTGCAACACTAAAGAAACTTCACCAGTAATGACCAGGGAGGTGTTCTCCCCTGAATGCCCAGTAACTTCATGGCTTTTTTGGAGCTGGGCATGCGAATCTCCTAAGGGCACCACAGCCTTAGTGAGTCTGCACTCATCAGCCAGTGACTGGTTTTGAAACAAATGGGGCAGGGCAGGTAGAATGTGGGACCTGATCAAGACGTGTTTTGGGCATGTGCTGACAACAACTGTGTCCCAAAGGATGCATGCAGGAGCACCAGGCTTCTGCAGCCCCACTACACTTGGGCAAGAGCCAGCTCCTCACGTGATCAACATGTGGCAGCTCTGGGCAGGCACCTATCCTGATTAACTGGCAATTTAGGGTTTTATAGGAATGAACAGGGAGGAACCCAACCTTCCCCTAGGTGTTTTCAGTGCTCAGCAGCAGCTGGGTGTGGATTTTGGATGCATACAAAACAACTGCTTTTCTGGGTGTAGCCTGAAGGCTGTAGCAGATGTCATAGACTGCTGGTCCACTCACCAGAAGTCTATGAGAGGGTGGGGTTGGCATTTCTGATTTTGTTTAAAAGACATTTTAAAATAATTTTTTGCTTTTTTAGCCTCGATTCCTAGAGAAATGTAGCTCAGATAATCAAGAATATGGCTCTATCTTCTCCCAGTCCCCAAAAGTCCTGAACTGTGGACCCAGCAGTGGCTAGCAGAGTGACCTTGATCTCTTGGATGTTGGAAACTATCATTCTTCAGACATCCCCAGTCCAGAGGACCAAAAAAAATGCTGGTTGATTTGGAGGGAGGATCTGAAGTGCTGGGAGATCAGATGATTTATTCAAGTTCTTGGAGAAGTCCCAGCAGGGGCTATGTGGAGCTCTCGCATCCAAAACTGGGTCATGGTCTACCTGAAAGGCTCTTGTTCTTCCCTTTGTATCTGCCCTTGTCCTTAATTGGAAATATCTCTGTGGTGCACCCCTCACACCCCAGTGCCTCTAGGACCCCCTCCTGATGGTGCTGCAGAGACTGGCTTTGCTGTTTCCCCTCCTTCCTCTCACTGCTGCTGGGCTGCCACAGCTGCTTGGGCACCCAGACTGCAAGCTGGCAGAAATAGCTCTAATCCAGGGCAGCTCCCTGAGCTCATTCACACTGTGCTTCCAGGCAGTGCCAGTACAACAGAAATCAGCAGTCAGGGTGGTTACTGCTGCTGGGAAAATGCATGCTTTAATAACTCCAACTTTAAAGCCCTGGCTTGTCCCTGTAGCTGCCCCACAGCTGTCCCTGAAGTTGTTGAAAATTATTTCCCTCAAACTTGTTGAAAATTATTCTCCTTGAAGTTGACTTCCCAGGCTGACTTTGAATTCAGAATTTCTCCTAAAAGGTGTTTTTGAAAGCAGTACCTATGCAGTTGCAGGCAACAAGCAAAGTGCTGCAGCTGGATGCCAGCAGGGAGTGGAGGGAGGGTGCTGTTCGCACCACATTGCTGCTGCAATGCAGAGATGCCAAGCACTGAGCCAGGCACCCTGGCTGCTGTCAGGCGTGGAGAGAGACTGCCACTTCCAGGCCACAATTCATCCAGCCCAAAAGCAGGCATCTCAAACTGGTCTGGTGAACCAGACCTTAAAAATACCTAGTTTTCCTCCCCCAGCACAGAAATGCTGTAGACACCCATGTCAGACAGCGAAATGTGTACTACATATGAGACACTGACAGTTAAAAAAAATCGACTAAAAATTAAATTTTGGCCAGTGGCATCATTTCTGGATGCCATGACAGCTAGGTAGCTGCAGTGCTGGGACAAGACCAGCTCTAGTTTCTCCCTCTGGCACCCCTTCTCCCTGGCTCCAACTGCGGTCTGCAGCCTTGCAGGATGATATAAACTTTCTGGAGCAGGGACTATCTTACCCTACTCTTTATGTCACCTAACAAGGAGCCTTGTCACCCTTGTCCCATTGTGACAAGGTTGCAAAAAGGCAGTGCTGATGAAAAAACCTGCCAAAGGTTAATCCTGCCTGGGTGACAATGACATCCTTAGGATGTCTTTCCCAAGATTTTTCCATTTTGCATCTTCATTACCCACTGACTAAGAGGTCTCAGGGCAGTGATACTGAGATCAGAACCACTGGCAAGTCTGTTCTCAGCAGCATGTCAAAATCATGGAAATGCATTGACAGATACATGGCCTTCCTTATGTTAAAGGAAGCAAACCCCAATATATTTTTTTTAACAAGCAGAGCAGAACACAAATACATTTTCAGGGGGAAATAAGTTTTTCCCCTTCTGAAATAAGTGTCAGCTTTGGACAATTAAGACCTGGGGCCTCCTTTCAAGCTCAGACAGATTGCAAATACTAGCACAAACCTTGTTATGACAGTATTTTGCTCAATCCTGGCTCTGAGTTCTTCATTTTGCTGTTGCAGCATGGTGATTTTTTCTTCCAGCTTTAAATTTTTTTCAACCTGCAGCAAAAGAGGATTTGTTAAATCTGAAGAACACTCGGCACCTGATCCAAGATAATTTGTTCTATATTAATCTGTGGAGCAACATCTAAAGCTTGAGGATAGGTGGAGGTGGTTTTCTTGACTACAGTTGAGATTTAGAGATCTGACTCACATCACCACATCATACTGGTGAAGCACCTGGGGCCATCAACAGAGCATTGAGCAGGGGCAGAGTGGAACCAGCCCTTACTTATAACTGAGCAGGAGGAGGAGGAGGGTCTTAGTTTTGTTCCATGCAAATAGATGTTTTCCTCAGTGGTGCTCCACAACTTTTGTCCCCCAAGGAGCCAGCATTACCAGATGTTGGAGAAAGTGCTGGTGACACTTGAGGAGCACCCAGCACAGAAAATTGCCCAGCACTGTGGTATGAATGGTCAGTCTAGTGATGAAGGAGGAGTGCAAGATGGGACGATGTATATCTTCCAGACATTACAGTCTGACTAGCAGCCTCCACAATTATGATTCCTCAGTTATGGAGAGGAAAGAGTCACCCACCAGGGCAGATGATGCCCAGCAGCAGCCTTAGAGTGCTGCTGCATTCTCATGAGGCGGGCTGGCCTCTGAAGACTCTTCTCACTGCTGCTGAAAATGTCAGCTTAAATGACAGGCTTAAACCAGACATTTAACTTTAAGCTGTAATTAATTGAAATTAATCCTATCCCAACCACAGGTAGCTTTTATTCAGCACAGTTCAAGGGCAGAGTTTGAGGACATCAGTAGCAGTGTATTAGTAAGATGTTTACAGGCAAGTTCCACAGCCTCAGGTACCCTGTTTGCCCCAAGCTTTGAATTTGACATTCTTTATCACCTTAGTCCTTGGTTTTCCAGCTGAAAATTTTGCTGAATTCAACACTTCTGAAAGAAAATAAGATAGCAGAGGGTAACCTTATCTCTGTGTGAGCTTGGTTATTGAATTTCCCAACCTTTTATAAAGATCCAAAATATTGAGCACTGGGGATAGCAATAACTCACAATGGTGGAGAGATCAGTTTTAGGTTGTGTTTTCTGGTCTGTGCAGGTAATTGTAAAGGATACTCCTGATTCTCAGATATTCTGGTCTGTCCCAGTTTATTTTGTTAGAGCAGCACATGGATTCTGGCCTTGTTTTGAATTGCTCTGAGAGAGGAATCACCATCACGGGCCCTCTCTCTGTTTCTTCAATAGTTTTCACAAGTAGTAGCTGTGCCACCTTTGTTTCCAGCCTCCCTTTCAGCTGCCAAGGAGCCAAGGCTGACCCTGTGTTTGAAATGCCCTCTTGCTCCCTTGTGAGGCACCAGAGCACTTGGAGAAGTCCTGTTGGTGGTCTGGCACTTACAAAGGTGTACCTTGAAATGGAAAGCAGTTGTGCCTTTGGGCCGCAGCAGACCCATTGTTTTACTGTGATAAAGGGCAGGAACAGGACTGTGCACTCGTATGCGGTTAATGAGCAAAAGCAGCTAAAAGACCATGAATTATATAGCCTGTTGTTTGGGATTTTTTTCCCCCTGTGTTTCCAAATCCTGGCTTAGCTCCAAGAGTAGCACGTTGGAAGGAGAAGAGATAATAAGCCTCAGTTGCAAAGAGGCACTTTTCTCTGCATCCACTTACTAAAGCATCTGTTCAGCAAAATAATCACCAGAGTTCTCAAATTTCCCTGTAAATGGAAACAAATCTTGCTGAATGCTGTGCTGAACCAGCTGCCACAGCTCCCAGCTGAGGTATTGCCTCATCCTGTCACCACACTGTATTTTACTGTCACTGCAGGTTGTGCTGTACAAAATGAATCCCCATTCCCACAAAAAATGTAATTGGTGAACTGGGGAGTTCTTCATCAGGGAATCCCACAAGCAAAGGAGGAGAAAACAGCATAGCCTGCAGAAAAGCGTTACTGGAGGACTGGAGAGACCTCTTCTAGAGTAAGCCTTGCTAGGGACTGCTTGTGAGTATTGCTAATCCACACATGGCTCCCTAAATGCCTGCAGGAGCAGCAGCAAGAGACATCACAGCTCAATCTTTCCCCGTGTGCCCTCTCCAGCCCTAAGAGGCTACCTGATTCCTGTAGGGGCATATGGTGCAGGCTGGTGTACCCTGGACTACCACAGATTTCCCTTTCCTCCATTCTTCCTCCACCACTCACTTTGCTGTGTAACCTAATATGCTAAGCAGGTACTGTATGAAGAAGCAATCCAGACTGATGGATGTGAACCTCTTTGACTGTGTCTTGCCCCAACCTCATGTGGGTACTCACCTCTCTTAAATTCATCTGCTGTAAGCAAACTTATTACCTCTGTGATGTCTCCTCTGTAGGAAAAATGACAACTCACCTGTTTTTCCAGCTCCATAATCATCTTCTCCTGCTGGTGAATCTGGAGGTTCTTCATTTCCAGAACATGTTTTAAGCTCTTCAAATCTTTTTCTAAGTGTAGATATGGAGCTCGCACAATCTAGGAAAGATATCAGGGATTTGGATATGTCAGCCATACACACATCTTCAGCCATAAGACAGAGATTCCTTCATGTAACCCTGTGGTGTAGGAGAATCAGTGGTGTGAAAACTACCTGGACCTCGTCCTCTGCAGCCCATTTGACCCTTGATTTTGTCTCCTTGACACCCCTTTGGCTAAGATTCATGACTCTTCCTCAGAGCTCAATATTCAGGATCTCAGCTGAGACCTGCCCCCTGCCCCTGGAGTGAGGAACCAATTGCTCTTCATTGAATCAGGTGATGTGTAATACTTAGAAACATGTATCTTGATGCCTGTATAGAGTTGTCTTCTACCTTCAGCTGTTCCTCAGTGTTTTTCTTCAGAGCCTCTTCAAACCGGTCTGCTTTGGCCTTAAGAGATTGATTCTGGAAAGTCAGGGTGTCTATCTGGTCCTGGGGGGGAAACACACCAATTAACACATCAGCTGTGTTATCAGCCCTCTCACATTCATACCGGTCAGTCTGCACTGCCAAACCAGGCAGTGGTTTATCAGGGAAGCTAAATAAGGCTTAGACACCCCTGTAAGGTGATATTTTTTTATGTCAGGCCACTTGAACATAGAAGGGGTATTTGATAAGCCTCAGGGAACCACAAACACCTGTAACAACCGTGGCTGTTGCTAAATCACCCCATCACCTTGTGCTGGATGAGAACAGACATGTCCTTCCTTGGAAGAGCTGGCATTTATATCACATGCATTTATGTGGTCCTTAGAGTCCAAATGAGGCAGGAGATACCTATTTCCTTCCCCTTTCTAAGCTTCTAACATGGTAATAAGCAATGATGAGTTAGTAGTGTGGAATTTAAATGATCCTCATTTCATCTCAGAGCTATACAGGGGAACAACATGTTATTTTAAGCAATCATATTCCTGTTACCATCAAAGGCATTTCTGTCTATAGAACACCTGTAAAATCCACAGTTGCTGGGAAGATGGTATTTTTATCTTTCACAGTTGTGATTTCTTGTCTGGAACATTACATCAGCCCTTATTGCAAAACTGCTGACATGCCTCGAGCTGTCGCAGCAGTGCAACAATATATGCTAGTCAGGGCGTTTAAAAATTATAATTCATCTCTGCCTGTGAAATCAAACAGGGCTTGCATTAATTGCTCTGGCATCTTTACTTGTTCACACATTTCCAACCTTAGCTTGTGTCACAGGGGCGCAGTTCTGCCCTTCACTCCTTGAGATTTCTTCATCTAGGGAGTGAGAACAGCATGGAGTTTTTAGAAGGATTAGACGATTTTGACCTTGGTGTTAAACAGTGGGATGTGGGAAGTGCGATGTGCAGGGCTGACCCTGGCCATCCAGAGCCTGGCCTGCACAGCAGGCCATGGGGCAGCCCACATCGGGGACTGCACTGCCCTCCGGTGGGACTGGAGATGTGTCTACGGCGTGGGCCCGGCTTTCCCACATTCGGGCAGCAGGGAGGAGGTTAAAGCACAGACACAGGCACAGGGCCAGACAGGGAGATGTCACCGTTTCTGAGCCCTGGGGGAACCAGCTGGCGGGTACCATGCAGACAAGGTGATGCTCACAGCCACGGCAGGTGCCAGAGTCCTCCCCATCAAGCAGGGAAGAGCTCAAATTTGCCAGAAGATAGCAGGGTCAAAAAGACATTTTTTTCTTTATCCAGATGCCTTTAAGTCCCTTTAAGTTTTCTCTCTCTTGTAAACCAGCCCAGGGGGAGGAAAAATCCCCAGGGTTTGCTGCTCTATCTCAGTTTGGACAGGCAGAGCACAAGAGGTACCAGAGCTGGTAAGAGGCAAGAGCCTGGTGTGCTGGCAGTGGGCAGTGTGTCCTGTGCTGCCCCATCAGCTGCTCCCCAGCACCATTACAGGGTGGGAAATAAAGAAACTGCTAACCTGGAGTGACAGACGCAGCTTTTCAAAAGTCTCCTCTAGTTGTGCCTTTTCCAGTTTGTGAGCAGTATTCAGTTCTGGAGAAGTTACACAGACATGACATTACTGACTGAAGTCCAGCAAACCAGGGTCTGAGAGCACACATGTCATGAGCCAAGTGCAATTTGGAATGCAGTTTTAGGACATGGAATAGGAAACTGGTAGCAATATGCTCTGTGACCTTAGGTAAATTGTTCTGAAAATCAGTTTCCTGATCTTTTTGCAGATACCTTTGTTTCTATGTGAACAGATTCTGATTTTTCAGAACTGCTCAGAATTCTTAGCTCCCAGGCACTCTGATCTGAAAAGGGTTAGTCTGACAATGGGCCATTTACCAGGTCAGAGTGAGAATCCCTAGATCAAAGGATTTAAAATTGGATACATTTAAAAGCTTGGGCTGCAATTTCTTTGGGGGGATAGAGAGGAGGGCCACCACCGGAGATACAAAAATACAAATGACAGTGCTTCTCCCCAAGCTGTGGTAGATGAGCTAAGAGGTTTATTCCAGTAGTGAGATGGAGAAGACAAAAAATTTGATTAAAGGCTTTTCTGCTAGGATAACTCACCCTGGGCATACCAATAACCAAAAGTGTAATAGACAAAGTGAAATAAAGTTCAATCTCTAAAGCAATGGCATCAAAACATCATCATTCAGTGCAGTAGTAACAGCTAGTATATGGACATTGTGTTTTTTGTGTTTTCCCTGCCAAGGCCACGGGTTCTGCCCTCTAAGCCCTGCCCAGCAGCCAGTCACAGCAGCGATGTGTGACACATCGCTCCCGGGCCGGGCGCAGCGCAGTCGCCCGCAGCGGCTGCAGTGCCTTTTCCAGGCACAGGAGGGCATTTCACACCTGCACCAGGAGCAGGGAGCACAAACTTTGGCCACAGACCCTTGATGAACTGCAACTCAATTTTATCATGAAAAAATACTTTAAAAATTGAGAGACAAGAATATCCTCCAGCAAGAATCAACTTTTTACTTATTTATTTTCAAAATTGCATATGTTAATTTACAAATGCTATGCTAGATACCTTCTCTGCCCATGAGAGAGGAGAATAGACTGTTCCTCAGTTCATGTTATGCTCTGGACCGTGTCTCTAATTGACACAATGCAGAGCTAAGCAATATGGCTTGGTCTAGGAAATGTGGGAAAATCTACTAGAGATATTTAAAATGTAGGAAAAAATAGGGAGATTTTACAGATTACTGTTAAATGTCAGCTAAAGCATGTACAAAGGCATATGTTTAGCCACTGAACTGGTAGGGAGGGAAGAGCTCTGTCTGCAGCATCAGTCCTGTGGCCAAACTGTGACACAAAATAAAGGTAACAGTGCTGAGGTGCAGATTTGCACCAGTGAGAGGCTTTGGTTTACTCAGCATGGCCAGACGATTGCTACTGGAAATAATGAAATTTTGGAAGCTGTTTTTAGAAGCACCTGTGGGTATTCGAGCACCTAAATCCAGGGATATCCCAAGAGCTCTATCCTTCTGAGCATCTGAGGATTAGGCTCTTGAAAAAGCATGTGTGAGAAGTGATGTGGAATTTGTATTCTATTTTCAGCAACACATAGAGAAAACCTTATCTTTGACCCAGAGACCCCCCTCAGATAATCTCAGGTCAAAGTTAGATGCTGTAGACTGCAGACATCTCTCCCTCTGCCCTAGCATGAATCTGAAAGCATGAAAGCACTAGACCAACACAAATTTTCTGTGTAATCTGCTCTGGAGGAAGGAGCACAGTGTCACTACAGCATTAATTCCTGCTCTGGAACAGCTGTGTAGCTGTTGGGTTGTCTTTGGCTTACCTTGAATCTTGCAGTCATTCTCATCCTGCAGTACTGTAATGGCCACTATGTGGTTATTTTCCAGCTGTGACATTGCAGCTTCATGCACAGCTGTGAGATCTTCCACCTGTTCCAGCAAAGTGAGCACAGACATGGACACATGGTTAGACAGGCTGTGGCACTGACAGGCCACTTCTGGACAGCTCCAGTGAGCTGGAGACAGCAAAGGGATCTCCTGAATGTGGCACTTCCAGCACCTGAGCCATGTTGATGCCTTGAGTGGTAGCATGTAGTCGCTGCTGATGGTATTTTTGTTCTTTTAACTTAATGGTGATGAAGAGGTACATAAGAAAGCAAAAGGTCAAGAAGCCCTAAGGTGAAGATGCTGTTTATTAAATATTCAGAAGTCTCGACATTCCATTAATCTAAATTATAATAATGACCACACAGCCCACAGCCATCATGGGAGTGAGGAGTGCAGCTGGAAGAGGGCTGTGGGCAGCCTGTGTTCCAGAGCACCCTATGGGTTTGGGATTCCTTCAGTACATTGTTTGTTACTCGACTTGGCTAAAGGCAAAGTGAGATCCCTAATGATGGTCTTTTGATATGAATCATTAAAGGAACTACAATAAGAAATCCTGTTTGAGTCAGTGGTCCAGAGCACTTTCTGAATGCAATGCATCAATTTGATTTTCTGCGGTTTGTAACCACGGTGATTTTATACCCTACATTTAACACAATATTATCTGTGATATCTGGCAAGGCAGAGGATCAAACTATTTTACATTTACAGTGAAACAGCTGTTCTGTTCATGGCTAAGTGACTTGACTCTAAGCAGCTTTATTTGCTCACAGTTATATAAGTAATGGTAGAAGTTTACTGCAGCTAAGTTTGCCTTGGAATAAATGTTACTTCACTGATTTTAGTTGTCAAACATATGTATTAAGTAACCCACCAGAAGCCAAATTTCCAACCATATTGGAGAAAACATGCTCTTAGAATGAAAGTTGGGCATTTAACATGGAATTTAAAATTATCCAAACTAATTTTCATAATAATGTGGGAGATTAACTCAGTGGTGAAAAACTGCAAAATAATGGGGACTCAGCCTGCTGATGTATTGCATGTCAGAGCTGAGAAAGGTGGGGGGCAGATGACTCAAAGGGCTGCTGATGGGGTAAGGACTATCACCTGGCTTTTCCCAGAGCACAGTGTCATATATGATGTCTGTAAGCTGAAGCCTCATGAGCATTACCACGTTCTTTACGTCGCCCTTGCTGAAGCTTTTATTTGTACTCTAATTTCTTCTCAACTCAACAGCACCTCCTGGAATGATTATCCTCAATGCCCACACTCTCAGAAGGTGAAGGGGTCTCCTCTTGCTGCCACCATCCTTGACAAGTTATGTATCTATAAAGTCAATTAAATATGTCCCAAATTATCTGTAGGGATTTTTCTGCCTTCTGTGTGTTTTATATCCACATCCCAAATGGCTCTCTTTAATCTTCCAGTGTGACGTCCTGTCTGCAGTTTTTTGTGGCACACAGTCAACTTGGCACTGGGAAGCAGCTCTCTTGCATGCTAATAACTTACTCTGTAAGCTTGATCACCTCACTTAACACAAGTCGTGTTTATTTCTGGCTATGGAAAGTACCTCAGGTGGGATTTTTAAGGCTTAATAAAGTAAAATCAAAAGGAGCTCTAGTGGAAGAAGTTCAGTAAACTGCTGGGCAAAACAGCTTGAGCTGAGCATCTCAAGTGAGAAACACTGGCAAGACAGATCACAGCCTTTACTCTGCCTTTAGCTGCAAGGAGATGTAAGAATGCACTGGCAAGAAAGATAATTTTGTGAGGAGTTTGGCTCTCATGCTCTGCTACCTCCTCAGAGACAGCTGAGCCTCCAAAACCTAACACAGGAACTGTGTCTCCAAACAAATAACAGCTATCATGTAGTGAACTGTGGTGACTGAAGCAACACAGCATGGAAGTTTAAGCTGTGACTGGAAACCATGAACATGGGATGAGCATCTTCCAAATTATATTTATGGCTACAGGTATACATGCAGATCCATGGTCAGAAGGATTTTGCTGTTGTTATTGCCTTCAAGAATGCAAATTCAAATCCCCCTCATGCAGATGGGCAGCTCAAGCACAAGGCTTTTCTCATTTGCAGTGCAAGAGCTCCATTTCCTTGGCCAAGAAACATTAGTGAGCAGCTTTCCAGCATGGTCTGTCAGCCTCCACTGGTCCAAGAGAGCTCTACACAGGATGGGTATACAGCAGAGGAGGAATTCAAAGGGAAAACCTGCTAAAACTCATCATGCTAACTGAACTAAGAATTGAAAATGTGGGCTAAAACTCTGAGATGCAATGGTCACAGAAGCACTTGCAAAGCAATGGAGAGGAATGTTTGTGTTATTTTCAATAATCAGGGAACACACAGCTCTGGAGCAAACCAAGAACTATTTGCTCCACAGAGGGAAGGATGTGTTTCCACTGCTCCTCTGTGATGATGAATAGAGTCACAACAGATGAAAACATAAGAAAAATAAGCATATTTCTAGTCAAGTCCTACAATGACTTTGAACAGCTTTCTTGCGCCGATCAGCTTGAGAGGAGAAGAATCAACATCTCTTCTGTGGTACTGAGAGCTTGCAGAAACACTTCAAAGAGTAGCACAGCTAAGCTATAAGCTATTTCAGCAAAAAATTAACAAATTCCTTCACAAATGCTGATGTCAGGTTATCCAGGAGAGGTAAACCTTTGCATCTTGAGCCAACAGACTGCATCAGTCTACCAGGCAGACTGATACACTGACACAGTGCAAGGAAAAAAAATGTAAAGGCTTTTGGGAACACAACCCCTCTTTCATATGAGAAAGCAGAAATTTTGAAGGGCATTGCAAGAGAACCAACTTGCATAAACTGAAATGAGAACCAAAAGACGTGGCTCAGCATAGGTTCTAACCATTTACTGAAAAATATTTTTTAAAATCTGATTTAGAACATAAAGACCTATTTGATAGCACTTTCTAATACATCTTTAGAAATCAGTTCATTAACAGAAATAGGTAGTTTGTCCAGGACAAAACAGCCCAGTTGCATTGAGTTACAGTGCTTGTTCTGACAAACCTGACAAAAGTAGCTGCTTGTGAGAATACTCTTGTCTACACACAGAAAGCAAAGCAAGGAGAAACACTTGGGATGTACAGTCTAAAAGATTAGACTGAGTGGTGGGGCAGCAATCAGGGGACCTGGAGTGCACCACGTGCTTGATGCTTAGGCAGCATGTGCCCTTTAACTAGCAAATAACAATGGGCTGGCTCTGCTGGCCTTACCTGTGTGGAACAGGTTCTTACAACTCTTGGTTTTAGTCATAAATTGACTAAAATAGGTGGGTTGAGGAGCGAGTATGTGTGGGCAGCAGAGCTAATCTTAATCTTTTTATAGTAAAATATCAGCAAGCATGTGAAGACAAGACATGGCAATGTAATAGACTAGTGTGTAGAAAAAATAGTGGAACTAATAGGGAGAAAGAGCAGTAAGGATATTCAGGATGACATTTTTTCCACTCATAACTCATTACCAGTGCCTTCATGTTGGAGTGTTCAATGTATTTCATTACCTGAACCCAATCAGTACTAGAATGGACTACTCTTCAAAGGCAACAGGTGGAGACTGACCTGATCCTGATGCTGCATTTTGGCTTGTTCCAGCTGCAGCCTGTGCTGCTCCTGCAGGCTCTCCTTCTTGGCTTTGTATTCCTCCTGCAGCCGCTGCTCCAAGGCCTGCATCTCCTCCTGCTGCTGCCTGCGGAGCTGCTTCCCCTCCTCCTCGAAGCGCCTCTCCAGCTCCTCCTTCTCGCTCAGCAGCTTCTGCCATCTTGCTGTGTTGAGGTCTGTGGAGACAAGACCACACAGTCCTCACACTGCCCAGGACCAAGCAGTGGCATTGGACCTGTTAGTAAAGCAAGGAGCTTGGTGCTTCTCTCACTCTGTTATACAAGGGATATGACTGACCACTTGACCAGAAGGATTTATCAACATCTCACACATCCCATTTTCGAGCTGTTTGAAGCTGCTCATCCCATAAACCTGTCTCCAGCTCCAGCAAGGACCATTCAAATCCATTAATGCACACTTGCTTAAAATATTTTTGTATTCAAACCACTATCTTGTGTGCTTCATGGCATCAGAGAGTATAATGAAAGGCTGCTACTGAAGGTAATCAGAAAGTGTGACATTTTTACTCTAGTGAACTAACCCAGTGACTGTGTGTCAGAATTCACACCAGTATTTTCCAACAGTTCTATCAAGTCAAGGAAAATCACAACTGTTCTTAAAAAAAAAAAAAATCCAAATATTGAAGACTTGATGCAAGCTGGACAAGATCAGCCAAGTACATGAACAGAGCAAGTTTGCTCACTTGTAAAGATCTAACAGGTAAGAAGTGATTAAAATCATCATGGCCATAACATTCAGAATACCAAAGAAGGAGAAATGGGTTTCTAATGGCACTGCTAGATCTTCTTTCTGATTTAGACCCATAGCTGATTTAGAAAGATGATGAAGTTTTGAACAAGCTGACTGCATATTTCTCCTTCCCTTGCCTTTCAAAATGCACGTGCCATGCACAGACCAGTATGGCACTGTAAGTCAGAGGACTGGGAGCAGCTGTCTCCCTGCTGAATGCTTCAAACCCATATTTATTCTATGACAACATATTTGTTCAATATCTGTATCTTCCTGCCTCTTTCTACTCCGGTGTCAGACTGTGCTCATTTTTACCAGGATAGCAACAATTTGTCCAAGTTACCAGTGCTGTCCCCACAGCTTATGTTAGGTGCACCCATGCCAAGGTAGTTTGACACCCAAGCTAACTATTCCCTTCCCTAGCTATTTTTCACCTTGTTTAGAGCTCTGCTTCTATGCTTACTGGACACCAACATCCAGACTTCCTCAGTATGTCCAGACAGATGAGCACTGCTGGGCTCCTGTTCTGATCCTGATATTTTCTGGAACACTGTGAGGGACTCTGTCCCTGTCAAGCTCCTTATGGAAAGAGAGTGAACCAGTGAGTTTAGCACCTCAGTGGCAGCACACAGAAAGCTTTCCCACTTGCCTTACATCCAGAAAGGAATGGCACATTAGCTGGAATGTCTTGTCTCCTGGTGGTCTGGATCATAGCTCTAAACTCTCTCTCTTGCCTTTTTCTTTTTTTATTATCTTTGGCATGTAAAGTGATCCCAAAGCAGGAGAGGTTGTGCTTGCAGCTCTGCCTTCAGTAGAATTGAAACTTACTCAAGCTTTAAATAGGAGATGTAATAAACCCCATCTCTCTCCAGCCTCTCTAGTGTGATTACCCAGCACACAGGGAGGGCTGGGAAATGAAACAACGTGCTCTAACCAAAAGAAAATCCATCTGAAACACATCCTCTAATCTGAAATACAAGACTCTTCACAATTCAGACCCTGATGCAGGTGCAAAATGGAGGGAAGAAGGAAAAGTGAGCTTGTATGGCATGTTCTCTGTACACCCAACAATGATACTGGAGGCAGAAAATGAGGCAATTTGCCCTATACAATTTCACATTCTTCTGATCACAGTTTTATAACACTGGTTGTTTCACAAAATTAAGTTCTGTAATTCTATACCAAAGGAAAACACCTCTAATGAGAAGGAGTGATCCATACCATAAGTCTCAGACTAAGACAAATGAGGCTGAGGACTGAAGTGTTAAGGGAAAACTGAATCTCTTCTTAGTAGGGAGATGGACCTTTGGGCCTAGCTCTCCTGGGACAGACATAGCAGAAGGCAACACCCATGGAACCCAAGGGTCTGCAGCTGTGCTGCCCGGGGAGCAGGAACCAGTGTGGGAGAGCCTGCCCTGCTGGAGCCAGCTGTGTGGTCCTGGTGAAACAGCTGGGTCATCTCCAGCAGGGACCCCATAACAGATGCCTGAACAGATGACCTGCTAATGCTGCTGGAAAACTGTGAATTTAGCTTTCAGGCATCAAGACAGGGATGTTGTTAAAGTGAGCTACTTTTGTAGGAAAAGAGAAAAAAATTACTCTGAAAAGTTATATGAATGTATTACTGACATGGAACAAGACAAGCAGAGCACAACTATTACTGGTCTGTTTTGAAGAGTTACACCCTGGTTTTCTTTTTCCTTCTCTGTAGGTATCTCTATTGCTGCTTACAGGCTGGAAATGACTGACACAAGGTGGCATTTCCTGGGATGACAGTGTGCTGGGTTAAATGAGACCAGCTGCAACTTCCCTACTCCCTGAGCACTAAGTGCACAACAGGTGACCAAAACCCACTTCAGGCTGGGCTGGGAAGGTGAGGGAAAAGTCACTACTGGACTGTCCTTCCTTCCCCCACCACACACAGTCGGAGCCACAGTGCAGCCTCCCCAGCCCTGGGACTTTGCACACAGGAGTGCAGCTTCTGTGGGAACTGGGGGCTGGTGTCTTGTGGCTTTACAGAGGGACTGTTTCCTTCTGACATGAGAAATGGGCTCTTCTTCCTGACCCTTGGCCCCAAAATCACAGGAAAATCACACAGCCACTGCACTCAGGTTAAGTATCCTCTGACTGGGAAGCATATCCAGGAAGAGATGGCACAAAGGCTTTGGCTTTGAAATGCTTGAGAACTCAGATGATACAAATTTTAAACTTGACATCTCATCTTTCGTCTAGGTTTTTTATGCATCTCCATACCTCTCCTCAACACACTTCACGTCATTGGTCTGACAGTGAAGGAGCAGCTAATTTTGACATTTAATTTCCACTAGTTTGAAGGGAAAAGGCTGGTATTCAAAACCTCTTTATTGAAAGGGACTCAGTGTTGCAGCTGAAAAGTGCTTATATTTATAATTTATAAAGATCGGTCTCTTGAGTGTAGAACGATTGCTTGTCATGTTTTCCTAGCCTTGCTGTTTCTAACAAAATACATGAGCAAATGTTATTACTTTAAATAACAAGTCCCTCAGTGTTTATAGAGGCCAAGATTCCTCCCTAGGAGTGGGAAGGGAGAATCACTTTCCTATTTCACCCATGCTGGTTTCAGATGTAGTATGATACTTTCACAGGAGTGCTGGGGGCAAAAGTGGACAGTGTTGTCTGACCTCAATATTTTGCCTGGCTCCAGAAGGATGCAGGTCTCCCTAAACTATTTTTTTACACATGGTCTATTGCTGCTATTGCTTCAGCAATGGTTTTATTTACCACAAGAATTTTCCTTAAACATATATTCTTACTTTTCTGAACAGTGGGTTCTCTGTAGCAGTTCTATTGCTTTGTATAGCAGAATCCTGTAGTTTCTGTTGAAGTTAAAGACTGCATGCTGTGAAAACCAAGCACATTCAGCACCCAAATTATAACTCTGAATTACATCTATTGCCTAAACAACTAAGTGTTGGACTCACTGCCTGTATCAAACCTGGCTAGTCCAACCTTGTTTTACTGATTCATTCAGGCATTTGCATCAGTGAGTCTGACATGGTGAATTTACACATGAGAAATCAGGAATGTCTGACCAACACCCATGCTGTTTAACTGGACTGGTTATTTTTAAATTAATGAAAAACTACTTATTAAGGTGGTGGAGGCAAGTCAGAACTACAGCTTGGTTGTAGTTAAAATAACATGCTCTGATTTTCCCTGGATTCCTTCATAGAATCACCCAAGATTGCTGTTGTCAAATAAAGGACTGTTTCATTCTTCATTTGCATAAATAATGTACAATATTGTACAACACATTGATTCATCTGATACTGAGACCAAAATAATCCTCCAATACCACAGGTGGGCTGCATGTGTCCAGTAGCACCCTCATGTCTGCAGTAATAACCTCAGCTTGAACTGCTTTAGAGACTGCAAAGAACTGCACTGATGAGAAATGCTTTCATGTACATGGCATTTACCATTTCACCTCCTCCACAGTTTTAAAACACTGGTTGTTTCACAAAATTAAGTTTTGTAATTTTATACCAAAGGAAAACAGACTGTGCAGCAATTTTTGACTTATACTAACAAGCATAATCATTTACCTTTCATATGTAATAGGATATGGGATCTATACTAGGGATATCTAGGGATATATACTAAGATTTTTATTGCTGATTAATTACTTCACATTCTGCTGAAGTGCAATACCTGCACATGTTCATCTTTTTGTTCATCCCTGGTGAGTGCTTCTAGCTGACCATGTTGCATCTCAGGGTTGCACAGAGAGGATTACCTCCACCAAGCAGGTGACCAGCCACCTGTGTCACTCAAAAACAGCCTCTGCTCAGCATCTCCATGTCTCCCAGAGTGATGGGAGGAAGAGGTGGCCTGTAATGAGTCCTCTCCATTACACATGCCCACAGGACCACTGAGGAAAGGACTCTCTCACATGATCTTTTCCTTTCTGAGGAAGAAAGCCCATACACATCCACAGCTTATCTCCCTTCTGAAGCAGTACAGCTCAGGCTGCTTTTCTGCAGTGTCTGTGGTTCTTACCAAAACTGTCCCCACATATGCCACCAGGTCTCAGCTTTGTGCAGAGGAGGTGTCTGTTGCCGCATTGCAAGGGCAGTGGCAAGGGCAGGCAGAACAGTGATCTCCTGTTACTGAGCATGTTGCTCTGTGACCCCCAAACTGACATGCAGTTATACCCTTGGCAAAGTTCTCTTCTTCAGCAAAACCACCAGGGATTTGTACTCACTTCAACTGTACAAACATAGTGTAAATGGAAGCAGAGCTCTTTTTCTCCAGCACTGAACCTCTCTTTCCTTCCCATGTCACTGCCACTTAAAAAAGCACTCAGGAAAATGAACAAATCCAACCTGCTAGATTGAGGTAGGGCTTTCAAATGGGAAGTGGCTATTGAACTGAGAACTTCAGATGTGCCCTGCCTGAAGAAAGCACCAGTGGCAACTCTTCTGTAAGAGCTGTAAAGAAGCAGAGGATGGAGGAAGGCAGGCATCAGGGAATAACTGGAAACCTGTTTTGCTATTGCTGCAGTTTGCACTGGCCATGGAGACACTAAAGCTCTCTATGAAATGACAATCAGCCAAAGCATTTCAGAGGGGCAAAGCAGGGAACACAAGATGTTGGGCATCTGAAAAGGGCTGTGCTCAGCTTTTCTGAAGTGGGCTGTCATGAGCAAGGTGAAGGCAAAGCACAGGGAGGATCTGCAGTTCTGCCCATCCCACAAGCGTTTGGCCTGAGCCTCCCCTTGCTGGCCATGTCATGCTCTGGCCACATGACACAATCTGTGCTTAATGAGTGACCCAGGAACTGGGCTCTCACATGCAGGGAAGGCTGACAGGTGCCCCCTGTTCAGAGCTCCAGTCATCAGTGGTTCCAACATCTGTTGGTATTCAGAGTGTCTCCTGATGCAGTGGTCCTGCCTCCATTTGCCCTGAGGTAGATGAACCCAACATCACACTCATTCTGGAGAGATTTAAGCCCAGAAGAACTCAGCCTGTTGGCTGAAGCCAGAGCAAAAGCCCATCTTCTCTCTCAGGAGTGGCAGTATCTTTAGACTCTCTCTCCTGTCTAGATCAGAAACTAAAAAGGAAGAGGGGCATGCAGATATACAGGGAATACACAATCCAAATGGGATGCATTGCTTTTTCTGTCTTTCAACCAGGAAGAAACCTCAGAGATATTAACAAGCAAATTCTGAGCTTGGAGTCCTTTGGTTTGTAGCTGAACTGCAAAACACAGCAATGTTCATAAGCTCATGCATTCCCAGTCACTGTGCCCTGCAATGATCCCAAGCTCCCACTTCTCATCACACTGTGCTTTCTTCTCAAGCAGTGCTGGTGTTTGAGCACAGAAGCTGTGGGTTTATGGAGAACAATTTGTTTAGCAAAGATGATGCACAACTGGCTCCAGTGTGTGTGGTGATGAACTCATCTGCACAGCAAAGAAGTTCCCCTGCAAATCAAGGTTCCCTGCAAAGTCACAAAACCCTTTGCCAGTGGGCTTCAGGAAACACTTCATCACATGGATGGAGGTTCCCCAGGATCAGGTCACAGGGAATCATAACAACTGCTTTCATGTAAAGTGAGAGAATCACTTTGTTGTTACTTTTCTTGTACTACTTACCAACTTCCTCCCTGATCTTTGCAAGCTCGACTCCTAACTCCTTTATTTTCACAAGGGCATTTTCATTCTGTTTAAGGAAAAAGAGAGAGAAATATGTATAGTACCCAGATAAGCACTTTCACATGTTCATTTAGTAAAGCAGATTAGCTTGATTCCGCATACTATTTTTTTTTTTAGGGGAGGGGAGTGGGATTATAATGAACTCACTCAGTTTTTAAATCAAGCTTAGGAGCTACAACTCATGGGCTACAAGTACCTTTTATGTCTATGAGTACATGCACACACTCATGTGCACACAACAGTGCAGAATATTAACACCTATATGTCTAAAAAGACATCTGTATTTTTTTATAATTTTGTGGTCAGTCTGCATATCATTTATGGCTGTACTGCACGTACAAGATGGATTTATTAAACCTGTTACATTTTTTTTCTTCTATTTAAGCCTGCATTTAACCACCTCCAATTGTATTAATATGTTCACAGAGTCAAACTTACAGAGCAAATTGCTGTACTCACACCATTTTATGCATGGTGAGCATTCCCATACAAACACCACTAATAACCTAATGTTCATGCCCATCTCCACATCTGTTTCTGTGATTTTATTTATTAGGCTCCTTTCCTTGACTAGTCTCAAAAGAAATCTGAATATTTAAGGAGTAAACCACATGAACTGGCTAAAGGAAAATTAAAATGTATTTACATGAGCAATGTTAAGGTGTTATTACCAAAATGCAAGGACTTTGACAGCAGATATCTGACTAGTGCCGTGGAAACTGACAAACAAAATTCTTATCTCCATCTACTGGAGGCTGATTTAGTACAACAAATCCCAGCATAGTGGTTCAATCATATGGGAACTTTAAACTGGGATGTATCATGAATCATATTAGAAAGAAGACAAAGGAATGTACCCTGCTGGGAAGATCACTAATGATTAATAAAACTAGATCAGGTTACTATAAATATGTCCTGGGTTAGAAAAGGTCAAGAATCCTTAAAGGACACTACAGAAAAATCATATTCAAGAGAAAAAGCAGTACAGTAGTAAATTGAATTAAAAGGAGTCCTAGAAACCAAATCTTTCTGTGTTAAGCAAGCAAGGCTAATAAAAATCTAGGGCACAGACAGGATTAGTTTGGCTGCAGGATACATAGCAGATAAGATAGCAAGTCAGTTCTATATTACAAAAATGAAAGTGGAAAAAAAAATTCAGAACTTAATGTTTCTGTGTATTTTTCTTGCACCTAACTTTTAACTCTGTTAAGAGAAGTAACACAACTTTATTTCTGGCAATACCAGAATAATAGAATCTGGAATTTGAATTAATCCTTTACATATTGCCCTTTTAGGATGGTTTCCACCAGATCCAAATGACACCCTTTCCAGAAAGTTTGCTGTAAATGGAGTGATAAACTGAACTGATTTGAGAGCCTTGAAGGCTTGAGGAGACCCAGATGATGTGGGCATCTTTCTTAATCAGTTATGGGAAGAAGCCAGGAATGCAAGGCCTGGCTCCTCCAGTGACTCCTCCTGGCTCCATATCCTGCTGAGCAATGCACAGGGGGCTGTGTGCCAGGACTGCAGAGCTGCAGTGTCCAGTCCTGACCAACTGCATTAGGCTCAGAATAAAATCATGTGGATTCTTAGGGACTTCTTTTTCCTAATTAGTCAAAAAGTTACCAAAAAAAACAAAAACAAAAACAAAAACAAAAACAACAAAAAAAAAACCCAACCAACAACAACAACAAAAAAGTCCAGATAAATACAGCCTGATATATTAAAAGAACAGATTCCTTCACATAGATTCTCCAATTTGGAGAATGTCATTGCATCTGCCCATATGGTCTGTTTAGCTCACTGG
The DNA here is from genome assembly GCF_024509145.1 of Vidua macroura. Taxonomy (NCBI): domain Eukaryota; kingdom Metazoa; phylum Chordata; class Aves; order Passeriformes; family Viduidae; genus Vidua; species Vidua macroura. The sequence continues at coordinate 93,257,507 of NC_071572.1, read as the reverse complement.
AGTCATTTTCAGAAGTGCTCTTGACAGACTGCCAGGCCTGGTGCCCTTGAAGGTGGGTGCTCAGGGATATACTGGATGCAGGACTTGCAGATGGGAAGCACCCACTCAAATTACCAGCTCTCATTCTTTGAAACAAAAGCCATTCAAAGCAAGGGAGCTCTGCACAAATCATTGCCAGCACCTACAGATAAGCAGAACTCAGTGCGATTGTCACTATTCTCTTTACATGAAAAAAAATTAAAAGCAAGTAAAACCCCCACTTTTTTTGGGAGAAAAAGCATTTAAAATTTTGATTCCCCATAAGAAATATCACAGGCTTCACATTTTACATGATGTTTTATCTTAGATAAGGTTTTTCCTACCCTTGAGGACACTTGGTGGTAGGATCCTCTCCAAAAATGTGAAGAAATGCCATGGTGCCTGCTTTAAAATGCTATCCCATAACTCCAGCTCCAGCATGGACACCAACCCACCATGGCAGTGGGAGCCATGTCTGCCTCCCACCATGCTGGGCTGTGGTTTTCAGAGCAGAGCAGCCCCTGGAGCTACCTCGGGCAGCCAGATCAGCACAGCTCAGATGCCTTCGCTCTCATTTTACTGCTCTGCCAGTACTTCTTGCATTGTGTTTTATTTTGGTCAGAGCTTCCTGTCTGCTCTTTGGGACTTCATACTTATGTTTCCTGGGAGATCAGATGTGCAAGGGTTGCCCTCAGTGCCAAGGCCTCAAGTAGTCCCTCTTTCTCAGAGGGTTCTTCTGGAGAGCAGCAGCATGAGTCCTTATGTTCCTCTTGTGGAAGAGAAGCGAGGTGCAGTTTTGGCTGATCATCAAATCAGCCTCACAGTTTACTGGATGTGCACTGAACTCACAAATCCCTGACATCTTCTGTAACTGCAACCTGCTTTGTCAGTATAACATGATAGGTTTGGCCCACAAATGTTCCTGCAACACTGTAAACACGACAGCAATGCAAAACAAAAGAGCCCCTGCTTGTTATCATCAGCGTGGCTCTGCAGATAACCAGCACTCCACACTTTGTCAGTGTAGCCAGGGAACTGGGAATGCCAGCACTAAGGAAACCAAACATTACAGTAGGGCAAATCTGGATCTGACTTTGGAATGTAAAGCTACCACGTTCAGTACTGAGATTCCTATACATCCATGGTCAAAATCAACTCAAAAATTCACAAGCACACAAGGAAAACTTCCCCAAAACAAATGGATAAGAAACCAAGTCAAGAGGATGTCCCATTGGGTTAATCAGTTTTCATTAATATTTATCTCAACTAAGTATTTGAAAGAGAAGACAGGGTAAGAAGCAGTAGAGCAAAGAGTTGAGGCGCCCTCCCAAGAGTTTTGTGTCCACTAAGGCTCAGCCTATCAAAGGAGCTTTGCAGGAATTCTCTACTAGGTCACCACTTGGAGTTGAGCCATTGTGGGTGAGCATCCAAGGGCCAAATCTAACCTAGGTTTAGTAAGATTCATCAAGTGTACACACCTGTTTTCAGAAGGTGAAAAGATCAGAGACCCTGTAAGGAGAATGTGCAAATATCCACCATTTTCAGTGCAGCAGTTAAAGGAAGAAAAAGTATTTCTTTGATGCGGTCTGGAATTCCTTTTTTTAATGCCCAAAAATGTGAAACCAAAACAGTGCGTTTTACACAAATTAAAATGTTGCATTTACTTTTCATGTACATTTTGATGGACTGCATTACTTTTTAGAAAAATGATGACAAAGGCCTTCTGTTGGCTGCATCCCAAGAAATTACTCTGATAGTGAAGTAATTTTCATAAAATAAGATTACACTCATGATGGAGATGAAGAAAAACTTCTTCCTCATTCCTGAACTCTGCAACATAATGATTAAGTCTTGTGCCTGGAATATGTCCCATCTCTTTAGACAGAAAGAAAAGTAGAATAAAACAGGTAGAATTATATGTTTGTTCTACTGCTCTGTTGAATAGAAGACACAGCATCAACACTTTTGCCTATCATCAGCTCTGTAAGCATACAGACCTCCCAATATTTCTCCAGTGAAAGGCTTGATGCTGGACAGCATTTCAGCAAGTGAAACAGACTAAAATTCTGTTCTCCATTCAACTCAAAACACGCTGAGGATGGACTGAGGCATGACCTACTTGGGTGCAACAGCTCCAGAAAACAAGGCAGGTAGTCAGGCAGGTAGGCAGAGGTGTAGGAAGAAAACAGGAATTTGTACAATTAAATAACAGTGGCCAAACCTAGCAGTGTAGCTCAGAAAAAAATCAGCTGAATTTAGATATAACCACATGCAAAGACCTAGAAAAATAACTTGGTAGGACAAGTCATAATATGGACCTGAGGATGGGCAAGATGCTGGCATTGCCCAAACAGATTAAGAGAGGAAGTAGTGATGAAAGCTTGTGGGCAGAGGCTGAATGGGCCACTGAGGAAGCTGATCTCATTGAAGTTGTCCCTGCTCATTGCAGTGGTCTTGGACTAGATGATCTTTAAAGGTCCCTTCCAACCCAAACTATTCTGTAATTCTGTGGATCTATGAAAGGCTCTGCTTCAGTTGCATGGGGCTTCAGATGACAGGTAGACATCCTCAAGGAACATCATCAGGGAGATAAGTTGAGATTTTTCCCTTGGACCAGTAATAACTGAGGAAGCAGTTGGGGAAGCAGATTTGAGGTTTGTCTTGGAGTCTCTCTCCTCTGAGAGCTACAACCTAACTGAGAGGTACTAATGAATTAGAAATACTAATTAAGTAAACCTCCAGGTACTTTTAACAATAGGTAAGTAATAGTTGATCCGTCATAGAAATGGAAATGGGTCAGATGAGGCAAGGAACATCAGAAAATTGCTCAGATCCACATAAGAAGTCAGCAGCAGCTAGGAAGAAAACATGGGAGCCTGGAGTTACCTTCCCAAATTGACATGACTCTCCACTCTGCCAACTTACATGTCTGATTATATTCTAAGATCCAAATGCATGTACAGTGTCTCCACGGTACAAACACTTCTCAGTTCTTTACAGTATCTCCTAAAAATTCTCTGCACACAGATGCTTTGTGGCACTTGTTATTGAAACTGCTCCTCCAGAACAGCTGCCTTCTAAGCAAAGCTTTCAAAATAATAATAAAAAAAATCCCTGACCTGCAAATGGTGCTTAGTCACTGTTGTGCTGTATTCAGACTTCCCTGTGGCAAGGTGTTATATTATAATTGGAAGAGAATCATATACATTGGGAATTCTCTTGTACCAATAAATATTTCAGATGATACCTGTAGAAACAATAACTGAATCCCATTGCAGCTGATATTCAAAATTACCTACAGTCTTCCTTTAAAAAGAGATGTTTTAACACTGCTTTTCAATCATGCTGGTTGTCAGGTAATCCTTCTTCATAGCACCCTTTAGGTTAAAGTTTGGTTAAAGCTTACAAGCACTTAGATAGATATTCCACAGTGACTGCACTTTGCCGAGTTTTATATTAACCCACACATTTTTTCTTAACTTGGTTAGTAGCATATCTCAAGCTATATTTGAACTATTATTAGGTAAATGGGAAACACAATCAGTTTTTCATTTAATAGAGTTATATGAATATATCATAAAGCCAAACTCTAACAGAACACAGTGCACAAACGTGTTTCTGCCAAGATATTTTCTATTAAGCAAATTAAATGCATATATTCATTTTCTCACTCTTCTGTACATGAAACCCAGGCAAATTTCCAGAAGAATAATAGGAAATGCTACGTGTTCAAAGTGTCCCACAACTTCTCTTGCACATGCTATTTTCTTGCTGCCAGTAGCCGTCTACTTACTTCTGCACTGACATTTCTTACACGGCCCATTTTGTTGCCTAGGAATGTGTTTGATTTAGATTCACATGAACATAAGAAAACAGGTAGTTTTGTCTTGTTTCACTTCTCCTAGACTGGAGGGTCTTTCCTCTGTTGGAGATGCAAAATTTTAGGACAGCTAGAGGCTGAATAATCTCTCTTCAAACTTTAAAACACTCTGCAAGTTTCCTTTATAACTTGTACTCCACATGGCTATTAAAAATGTAAGAAAAGCAGAGCAAAGCATCAAACCGACTGTTGCTACAGAAGATGCCAGCAGTCCCTCCTTGTTTCCCGAGCATCTAACCCTTCCATTTAGACTGCAGGATAAACTTATGTAAGGCACTGCAGTGCATGAGAAAGCGACACTTAGACCTGTCCCTGGTGAAGGGGAGATCAGCACACTGCAAACAAGCCGAGCATCGCTCCCCGCTCCGCCACCCGGGAAGCGCATCCGCCACCGACCCCAGCGAGAAGCAGCAGCGCAGGCTCTATCACGGCTACCGTCCTGCCCTCTCCCTAAAGGATTTTAAAAAGGAGGCAAAAGTACCGTCTCGTCCTCGCACAGAGAGGGGGGAAAACACGTGGAGCAGCATTTGCCCATCCTGGTAGGACAGCCACCCACCGGACCGACACCCGCCGGACTGCCGCCAGCCTGGCCCGGAGCCGGAGGATGAGCCCCGGGCGGCGACACTGTCAGAAAGGGATGTCACGTCCCCGTGCGCCGAGACCAACCAAGGGGACTTGTCAACCTGATGCCTCCCGGGGCTCCGGGGGATGCCGGGGCCGGGGTCGCGGCGCCGGGAGCGGGGAAGGGACGGTGCCGCGGGGGGGCGGCTGCGGCGCCCGGCGGGTTCGCCCCCCGGCAAGCGCTGCCCTCTCCCCGCCCTGCCGCCGTACCGCTGCTCGCCCGCTGGATCCGGCCTCTCCCGAAAAAGGTTGCTCCGGCTGGCAAAGGCTTGCCCACAGCAGGGCACGTCCAGCAGCGCCATCGCAGGAAAGTGCCGGGGCGGGCGGCTGCCGGACGGGGCTGGAAACTTCGCAGCGACAGCCCAAAGGCGCTGAAACCCGAGACTGAGCCGGGGCTCTCAGCCGGAGTGCCCCTGGGTTCTCCTCTTCGTGCCGCATCCACGGCCACTGATGAGCGTGGTGCCCGTCCTGCGCACCCGCTCGGATGGCGCCTTTAAGCTGAGCGTGTCCCGGCTGGCTGCCGGCGCGGTTGCCGTCCCGCAGCGCTCCCAAATCCACTCCCGGCTCTGCCGCACTGGGCCCCTCCCGGCCGCCGTGCGAGCTCTGCGGCCGGGCACGGCTGCCCCGCGGCCCTGCGCGGCGCTGCGCGGTCCTGCGCGGCCGTGCCGGCGCGTCCCCGGGCCAGCGCAGCGCTGCGCGGCTCCGCGGGGGCCGGGCGCGGGCGCTGCCTGCCAGCGGCTGGCTCCAGACTGCGGCACCGGCCGCCAGCTCGGGCCCCGAGCTGGACACCCCGCTCCCCGAGACACTCTAATCTCCCTGAAAGGACTTTCCCCGACGTCGTTTATTTAAATGCTGAGGACCATCAACACCCACGGGACCTCGGTGACTCCTCGTAATGGCAAAAACAATATCTGTGCAACGTGCTCAGAGACTTCTGTAATTCTCAAGGGCTGGCCATGTATATATGTATTTACATCACATAACCTAACCTTAAGCTGCCTATACGTACGGGTGTGCTGTGTATGCCCGGTCTGTATCAGTTTGCCCACTGGGAACACATTTTCTTGGCCGGACCCAGGACATGGAGCTGCAGCAGCCTCATTTCTCCTGGGCTGTTGCCTTTGGTATGATATATTTTCCTCAAACAATTTACATTAAAGACAATGCTGGGAAAAGGCAAAAGAGTTCAATGACTAAGGTGGTGTTTGTTCTGCATCCACTGTTTAAACCTGAAAAACCACTATTTTCCTGAAAGCCAAATGACTACAAAACATACAGAAAAGTGACATTGCTCATACTGCTGAACAGCTCTGCCTTCTGGTGGGAAAGATGCTCAGGTCTGTGCTTCTCTGGACAAGTGTTTTTGTTTAAATGTATGTTCAACTGTGACTGGCGACGCACAAAGTAGTTTTAAAAATAGTAGGAGCCAACAAGAATGTCCAACAAAACTGTGTTATATTACATTTAAATTCTCAGGTAACTTCAGTATATGTCAACTTCTTATTCTCTCTCTATCTCTTCCATAGCCCTGCCAGGACTTCAACTAAAGTTTTAGAATATCACAGTCAGGTAATTAAAAACAAACAAACAAACAAAGCCAACAACATAGAAACTCCACCTAACAAATAAACAAAAAACCAAACCCAAACACCAAACCAAATTTAAAATTGCATTCCAAATACATGTCTTTTAATGTTTGTGTTCAAGATCTAACTTTCTTTACAGCATCTGAAAATTAATTTGGTTGGCTACTGAACAGCTACAGAGTAGAGGTACAAAGAGACTTTCTTGTATAATGAAATAATTTCATCTTCTCTGTAGTAGCTTCTTTTTTTTGCCACATAACCTGAAAACTGTAATTTGGATCTTTTACAGCCCAAATCCCAACTGGAAACTTTTTAACTGCCATAGAAAAAACCTACATTACCACTTATAGACAAATCACCATGGCCATTTCTCTGAGCTGGCTGTTAGAACTACAGTATTTAGATCCATGTCTGACTGTCAGGCAGGGAAAATAAAACCCAGTCATTATTCCTTTTGTTATGCTTTTAAAATTAAGAACTTATCGTCTTCAACTGCTCTGCTAAGAATGGGGGATTTGCTGCTTGCACATGATTATAAATCTAAGATGAAGATTAGCAAGCAAGGTCTATGCATGACCTTAGTACCACTTAAGCACTAAACTGGAAGAGAAAATATAAAAGTGAAAACTAAATTAAGCAGAAATCATCTGTTGTCCTTCTAGCAAGGGTGAATTAAGGTACCACAGGCTGATTTAGGATTGATAAGAGATAAGGATGTACTTGGGAGAGCTGCTGGGCTCTTTAGTCAGCTTAGATCCTTTTGGAGAAAGGGAGACTAAACTCAGTTTGAATGAAACCTCATCTTTCAGGTAAAGGTGTGTAGCATTAAGGTGAGAAAAGATCAAAGTTAAGAAAGCAAATGGAAAATAGAAACTATTTTAAAGAGCAGTTCCTCAGTCAAATGCATAAATGAGGAGGATGAAGAAAGAATTTAGGAGGGGTCTCTGTGGTGGCAGCATGCTGACAGGTAGGTTGCTATGTGGAGGACTTGAGCACACACCTGAAGGCAGCAATGCCTTGGGAATTAAGGATATAGAAAGGGAAATGAACATAACTGAGACAGGAGCAAAATGCTCAGCAAAGCAGGCACATCCAAGGAGAGGACAGCCGCTAGACTCAAATTCTGTGAGAACTGGCACTTTAAACAGCAGGTTCAAAACAAGGTTTTTAAATTATTGATTATTCATTTTAAACTGCTAGAGCCATCTGCCTGATTTCCATGGCATGCAGCACTTGGATAAAGTACTGAGAGGAATAATATTTTAAAAACACCTTGTTAAGTACAACAGAGCACCAGAGGCAGATAGATCCACACCAGTGCAGACTGCTGCCTCTGTACACCAAAAGAATTGATATTTTTAGATAAGGGTAATACATAACTCCCACCTATTGGGGACCAAGTGACCATGTGGTGCCAAACACAACATTGGGAAAGACTGGGAGTTGTTGAAGAAGAGTTAAGTGGTTAAGGAGGCCTTTGGGGGAAAAGGACAAGGAGTTGCAGTAAATGGAACTATTGGGCTGAGTAGAGATAATGAATAGAGCTGTTCAAAGAATCAATCCTGGGGGCAAGTTACCTCATTCTCTTTTGACCCTGGTCAAATATTAGTGAATGCTAATGTGATGGTGGGATGCACTGTCCATGAAGGGGAGAGTTAAAACACCAGGCTTGTCAGGCTGGATGCTATTTAGGGCTATAGGGATATAGTCATTATAAGAAATACAGAACACCGAGCAGTCCAAGTTACCAATCACAGGGACAAATAACAGGAAATTCAAGTAGAAGATGGAAACTCATCAGCTAGAAATAACAGCAAAAATCTGTGCTGTTTATCCAGTCATGGGATGAATAAGAATGATGTCTACTGTATAGATATGAATAAGGCAAATACAACCTTAGGTCCTAGTAAACACTAAGAGGGAAGTTTAAATGCTTTAAGAAAAGCCATAGAGATCTCACCTGAAACCTCACACAGTTCTGGTTCCCCTTGTTTGGGGGATAGCAGTTCTGAGGCAGGGAATATATAGCCCACACCACTGGAGGGGTGCCATGTAAATACACATCTACTTCTTCTAAGAAAACAACAGCAAAGTTGGAAAATTACAGCTTTCTATAAATATAGGGAGAACACTAAGAGAGGCAGAAGTACTTCAAAGTCAAAAAATGTATTTATGTAAGGACAAAAGGGTGTGAACTTGGGCATACCTAAATCACAAGAGATTCGGAAACAGTCCTCTGGTAGAAACAGAGGAAAATAAAATGACTTTCAAGCTGAAAATCAATCATTTTAGGGAAGAAGTTATAGGGTTTGGCAACAGGGAGGGTCTGGATTTGATGACCTGGAATGAACTTTGCTAGCCTTTCCTTTCCATGCAATACTGCTTGTCTGTGCATTGTCACCAATATATTGCTAAGGATTTTGCTGATGGTCCACACCCAGAATGTGAAGGTGCCTCTGCCAAACTGCTTTGCATGGAGCTCTGTCCCAACAGATCTGGCTCACATTTCCCTTCAAGGAAGAATAAACAAGTCTGTGGGTAAGACAGAGATCAACATGGGCTGGGAAAACCTGCACTGTTAGTTAAAAAAACATTCTTCATAAAAGCTGTGTTTTTGTTTCATTATTGGAAAGAGAAATACAGGTAAGTTCCACAAAGAAAGGTGTTCCTTATGTATAGGATTAGCAACAAATATAAAGGAAAGAAGTCTAATCAAATTAGATTTTAAAACATAAAAGTAATTGCACAAAGCAAGCGACTTAATGAGGTATGTTTTACGATATTTATTGACTTCAGTGGAAGCACAATGTAGTTAGCACTTGACAGGGTAAGGCTCCTAAGTAATTAAAGGCCAAGGAGGATACCTACATGCTTCCAAATGTCCCAGAGGAGTGGCTTAGTCTATAAACAACCTATTCTAATGGCAAAGAGGCACTATGGGCAGCAAGTTTTCCCTACAGTGACAGAATCAATGCTTTCCTCCATGATGCACATAATACAATTCCTATTTACTGCCCAAGCAATTCCAATATTTTACATGTATCTGAACTAAATTGGGAGAGGTAAGGATAAATTAGCCATATTTTATAATTTACTGTGGTCCCCTAATGGGGTACATTATTCTCTTTAGCTCCATAATGGTCTTTAGGTATCAGTGCATACACTCTGCTCTGTAGAGAATAAACAATAAATCATCAGGGTTCTATATATATATTCTAACATATATATGAAGATTTTAATTCATAACCATTAGTATCCAATGCTTCCCTATTTTATGGAAGCTGGCTAACCTTCTTGAGAGAGATATAGTGCTTTCCTTGGATTTTCACAGCAAAGATATGGCAAAGTGTGAAGATGGAGATCCATGGAGAAGGAAAAAGAGGAGTGAAGACTGGGGAAAGCTCTGGGAGATAAAGGTGCTATGCATGTCCCAGAGCAGCAGAATCCTCAAGGGAACTGCATATTATTCATCCTTTATGAAATGCTGGAAAGGCTTGCTGAAGGGCATAGCATGTGAAGTATGTCAGACAAATATTTGATTTAATTTGAATAGATTACACTCTGAGGGCATGAGCAGCAAAAGACAGTACAGGGAATGTGAAGGGATGCAAATTTTTTTGCAAGAGGACTGCCGGCTCTAGGAATAAGTTGCTAGGGCTAGTATCCAGTGCTTATGGAAATAAACAAAAGAAGCTAGGAGAAAGGTGAAGGAAACAGTGGTTAGTGGTGAGGACCAAGGAGACTGAAGACAGCACCATGGGGATACAGAGAGAGATAATTGGGAGAGAAGGCTGAGGTGAGGCATACCAAAAGTTCAAAAACTTCTTCACCTGGTAAAGAAACAAAAGTACAGATTCAAAAAAAGAGATGAAACTAAGGAGAAAGGAAGATTGTACTGCAGGTGGCATTTCAGAGGACAAAGGGACATGCAGTGGTGAAGGGAGACAAGGAACAGGAGACTGCAGGAATGAGGAGAGACATGAGAGTCAGATGCAGAGGAGCTGGTGCATAACTGAGACACTGCAAGGTCTGAAATGTCTCAGCTCTGGAGAGTGATGGATAAGTCAGGCTATCGGCAGCTGCCGCCTCTTGGCATTCTCTGCAGTCAACAGCGGGAGGCGACCGTGACAGCGACATTAAGCACCGCCACAGGACGGCAAGAGGAGAAGTCTGGTTGGCGGCGTTCACTGGGGGCAGGATTTTTGTCTAAGGCAGTGCAGAGGCAGAATAGGGCAATGCTATTCCAGCAATGCATTTTGAACAGGAGGCTCAGAAAATGATTGAGTGGCATGCCAAAGACGGGAGAGCAAGGCAAGGAGAAGGGACATCCAGCACACTTTATGTGATTATCACAACCTATTTCTCTGCATGTGCTCTCTTCAAACACTGTTACAGTTTGTGTGACAGAACATGCAGGTGGACTTTGTCAGAATTTTGATATCTACCAGAGGGAAGCTGAGTATACTGACAGAGTTGCAGACAAGTGGGGAAACTGAATCTATTTTTCAATAAGCCAAACATTGGCCTCAAAGACTGAAATTGATTTATTGTCAGTATTGTTAATTCTTCAGTTCTGCAAGCAGCACAATTTGAAAACAGTCTCAACTAGTCCTAAATTTTTTTTCCAATTTCACTTACTGAAATGCCAGTCACACTGTATTTCTGTGAGTGCTTGAAACCAATGAAGATGAGTGCTGCTGTCAAAGGAAGTGTTTTAATCTTCCCCTCTCCTGGTTACTTGTTTTGTCCCAGCTTCCTTCCTTGTAGTCTCACAAGTGTTTGGGCACTGAATCGGATGGGGGTTAAAAGTAAAGCAGGGATAAAGTAGTGAATTTGGGGAGAGTCAACTTCGCTAACACAGGGCCAACTTTTTTAGGACAAGGAATGGAATCCACACTCTGCTGTTAGTAGGAGGAGAAGCCTGTCACAGGAATCCTGAACCCTAATCTTGTCAGACTGAAAACTACAGTGGAAATAAGAAAAGCAAAGACATTCACTATTACACTTCACTTTCCTTGCTGGAGGTGCATTACAAGTTTTCTCTGACACAGCTCTCTCATCAGCAGCATGGCTCTCCACATTGCTCTTCAGACATACACACATGGTTCATTATTTTCCAGGTTGGGGTTGTTATTTTTGTTCTTGCCTAACTTTAAAAAAAAAATTCAGAAAATGTAAGAGTCATTTGGGGATTTCTGAGGCTGTGAGCAGTCAGGAATGAGTTTCAGTGAGATGACTCAGCTAGAGCTGAAAGTCATGCCAGATGGCCCCAGAATGGCAATTTCCTTTGGATTTACAGTGAGGTTTCACATTTTGTGCATTACTCAGTACCATGAGGTTTTAATGATCCTCAGGCAACTTATACAGAAGCAAATGTTTTTTAATATAGTTTTTCAACTATACAATTATGCTGTTGCATATTTGGATGAATAGAATGTTTACTCTAGAATTTAACAAATTAACACGGACTGTATGCCCTCTGTTTCTCAAGTGAGAGAGCCCAGCCAGATGACTCCTTTTTTAATTCAGTTCTCATATAAAAAGAATGTGAGGATCTAAACAGTATTCCTTCAGAGTTTTGTTATTTCTGCTAGTGTAGCCTTACATTTATTTTAGTGTCAGTAGTTTGCAAGGCCATGGATTAAAATTCATGAGAGAACAATGCTTTAGTACTATGTTTTCTAGTTCTTGATGTCTGGAACAGTACAAAGTAAGCATTCCAAATGAACTAGCTCTCGCTGTCAGGGAGTTCATGTTTCCTCATATGAAATATCATTTATGCACCAAGATCACAAGGAAAAATGCATGTTTTCACTGAATTCCTCACCTGCTCTCTACCCAGGAATATATCCCCTGCAAGGCTATATCTGAATTCCAGACCTCCCAGTACCTGCAAGCAGATGGCCATTTTCTTAAATCAACTTTGCAGAGAAATGTTCCCTTCTCCCAACAAACAGGTAATCTTCTCTCTGCCAATCCTGAGTTACTCTGGGCCAAAGCCAATGACAACTTCAAGCTGTTGTACTTTGAGGCCAAGCAGAGCAAGGCACAAGTGCTGACATTCTATGACAGCAATGTCAGCGGCAAAATATTCCAGCAGATTTACATGGACCAAGCTTCTCCTATTGGAAAGATTCTCAGTGCTGTGCTGAGAGGAACTGTACTTACCACCACTAATGAGAATTCAAACTATCAGTTGTGGGCTTGGGAGGTTTTTACACAAAGAAAACATAGCTCAGATGATTTTTAGAAGTCATTTTAGAAATGCATCATTTATACTAATTCCTCTGTAGTTAGAGCTGGTTTTAATAAATAATAAATGATAAAAAGTTCTCAAACCATTATAATAACCACACCACCACCTTCTGAAGTTATGATGTGTGAGAAGTGATTGTAGGAAGCTGCATGTGAATTAGTTCTCAGGGGTGAGAGCAAGGCCAGAGAATTTCAGGAAGATTGCGGCTGAAACCTTTTAGAGTTCATTTCTGAAACCAGATAGCTCAGATCTGAAAGGGGAGTTAAGCAAGAGATAGGTTGTGCATTGGGTATATGATTCAGAAGTGCAGATACGTACTCTTGGATGGCTGTGAGGACACAGAAGGAGCATCAAGGAGGTATACTTTCCACTGGAAAGGATAGCAAAAATGTCCTTGGAACACATTAATTACCATTTATATATATGTTTGAGTCATGGTCTGTCTAATCTAGATTCTGCTTCAAACCATGATTATTGCCAGAAAATTCATAAGAAGGTGCAAGTAACCCTGCATTAGAGAGTGTGATGAAAAGCTGTTCTGCATGGAAAACTCATCTTAACATCTATCTGAAAAAGGCTTCCAACCTTAAAATAGGCATCTCCCCTCACATACATGTATTGCATCACCAAATATTACATGTCAAGATATTCTTGCTACCTAGAGAACTTAGTAGACTTTAAGGGCAAAGGACAAAGGGATGGTTCAATCAAATAGTATGATTTTTTTTTTTACAGGACATGATATTTTACACAGTTGCTGTTCTATAACTACACTTGATGAAAACATCCCCTCTATAAAGGCATCCATTGGCAAACTGCTGACATGAAGGCGTAGATTTGCTTTCTCTTCTCACAGTGGTTTTTTCTAATAACTGATCATCTCTAGTCCTAAAAGTCTGTGCTTCCTTCACATGTTGAAACTGCAAAACTTCTGCAAAAGTTTAGCAGTGGTTTCTGCTAAAAAGGGATTTTTCCAGACCTCAGGGTTGCTTATTACTCATCTCTTTTTCATCCCCATTTTTTCATTGTCTTCTGAAGATGTGTGAGCAGCAGTGTTAAATGTCATATATTCAGTATCAGCCTCCCCAGTGCTGAACATGCAGGTGTTGTCACTGCCTCACTTCCACTGGCTGCATCTCTGCTTACTCACCCAAAGATCTTGACAGCTTTTCATAGCACATGTTCACAGTAGGAGCTCACATTGATTTGTGCTGACACCAGAAACTCTAATTACTCCTGGGGGTTACTCCCTTCCAGCTGATGGCCAAACCACAGTTCCAGACCGAGCTGGTTTCAGACCGGCTTTGCTGCATCTATCACTCAAAACCAGCGCGGTGGGAATGTGAGCGTGTTGGTTTTATATGCTCAAAAGTGCAGGCAGCTTGCACGCCACTCATCAAATATGTGGCTCTCCAGCTGCTAAAATCTGTAACCACAATCCACATGGACTGCAAAGGGGATGTGAAATTGTACTTGAAAAACTGAAGATCAAATCAGAACTTATAAAGGAAGTTCTGCATTTGTGTCAGCATGTCTATACGAGAGGTTTTTGCAGATGTGGCACACAGTCTTGAAACACGTAAGGTGAAATAGTTGTCACGGGTATCTGTATTTTCAAGCCTTGCTTTGCACTGGAACAACCTCACATCTGCCAGGAATTTTGATCAACAGGGAAAGTTCCACTACATTGCTGCAAGGTCTCTCTTGTGCGTCAGCTCAGAATGCATCTGCTGATGGATCTAGATAAGAGGACTTGTGATATTTACATTGTCACCCCCTGGGATTGTGACAGTAATTTTGGAGAGACAGGGAGTTATATCAGCAGAGTGTTCTAGCTTAGGAGTATGCAGTGGTGAGGGAACACAGTAAATAATCTGAAGTCTTTCTATAAATGACATTTAAAAATGCCTTTGGGGTAGAGGAAAAAAGACAGAACATTTTTTTAAGTGCATCTAACACTCAGTAACTTCTAGTACTTCATTTTAACTAAAGATTGATGAAATTGAGTTTCACATAAAACAGAAGATATTCCAAGACTATGGAAAAGAAGTTCAAGCATTATATATGAATGACACCTATATAAATATATGGTATATACCCAACTGTTCCCTGTTTATTTCTAAATTAATCCTTTTCATGTATTTAGCCATTGCTTTGAGTATATTATGCTCCTTTGTAATGTGTTTGTTTTTAAGAATACCAGTTAGCAAGGGGTGAAAGCAAAAAAATCAGGCCAAATATCTGGAAACTTGTACCAAATCAGGAGGTGATCTCTGTTTTTTTATAGTCAGAGCAGAAAGAAATCCCAAAACCTTTTTATTTTGCAACATGGATCCCACTGGAAATGCAGAGATATCTGGACAACATCCAGTCCCTCCTGAATATTTTCCTTCTACTTTCCAGGGCAGACCAACTCTGCAGACACTTACACCTATCAAGCTTATCTTTCCCTAACCTGCATGTTATCTGTGGGTTGTCATTGCCTCTCCAGAGGGCTGGGGAGCTTTGCCTATCAGAGTCCTGCCTTGCTGCTTACCTTCTGTTTGGCTCCTAAGTGTGAGGCAGCTTAAAGCAGGCAGCTCAGCATTGTACAGATTTTTCCAAGAAGCTTCAAAAACCATTTCCAGAAAGGCAGCCAGATTCAGCTGCTGAAGGGATCACTCCTTAACTGTCCTGTGGTCAGACCAATCCCCCAGGCTAAGGTTCAGCCTTCCTATGCCAGGCACAGGAAGAATGTCCCATGTGCCAGGTGATGCAATATTCCAGAAGAAGGAGGAAACCAGCTTTCTCTACTCTGGGGAAAGCCAAGACCCTGCACAGAACTGAAGAGTAATGGGACCAAAAGTGTTCTCCTGCAGCATGCAGCCAAGTGCCTGGGGTACCAAAGCTCAGGTGTATAAAGGCGTGTCCAGCTTCAAATAAGGTCCAAGTCCAGGCACCTCTTGGGTGAATGGTGAGGAACCCCAGTACTCCCCAAAGAGCACACCAAAGGTGCCAGGGCTTTTTGTGCAATCCATGTGCACATACTCAATATGTCCCCGGAGGAGAAGTATTGCTCTGGGTCTATTAATTTACTGTAGTGTACTAAGCAGTTTAAAAAAACCCAACAAAACAAAACAAGGAAGAAATACAGCTAATTTCTCCCCACAGATGAAACCAGAGTGCAGTAATAAGAATAGCTGTGGAGCCTGTTTGCCTCAGAAGCAGCCATCAGCCCAGTAGTGCTGCTGAGGACACGTCCTGCTGCTCATTTCTGCAGCTGCCTGGAGCCATGTGCTGCACCACAGGAAACACCAACAAGGGCAGATGGGAACCTGTGTGGGATGTAAAATATTCATCACACCCATTTGTTGTAAATAAACATGAACAGTGGGAGTATCCCTGTCTGCAGAAGGAAAACTGCTTGCTGGGCTCTCTTCTACAGCTCACAGAGCTGCATACACACAACCATTGCTGCCTCTGCACCTCCTGGTGTACATGAGTTTACTTAGACTTCTTGGCTGCCCTCACTACTGCACTTGGGTGATGCACTGGCAGGACATCTCACTGTCCAGTCCTCATCCAGTGGTGCCTATCACTGTGACCCTGTTGGTGATCCCAAGCCCTTTCCACTCTAGCCACTGTTTTCTCTAGCCCTATCCACTATACAGCCATTGGAGACACAGATCCCCTTCCCAGAGGGTACCTGAAAGCAGAACATGCAGCACGGTGTGCTTGTGTGCATGCAGATGTGTATATCCACACACAAACCTGTGCCTATCTTCCCAACTAAATCCCCTAAGAAACTAAATATATGGTAATCTCCAGACTCAGTCACTTTGACACACCAGTTTTCATTAGGCTTTTGCCTATTTAGATACTAAATGCTCCAGGACTGGGACATCATCTTTGTGTCATCATCAAAATGTCTAGCACTCGTTGGGATAATTGTGGAATAACAAAAACTTTAACATATTCATTTCTATAAGGAATGCTATATAGAGCTCAAATATTAACAAAGAGGAATACATTAAGTCAGCCAAGTCCTTTCTGTTTTCAACAAACCCAGTCCAATCCCATCATCTTTTTGTTCTTTGCTCTGCGTAATTTGATTAAACACAAGCTAATGTTAACTTAAACAGATTGTATTCCACTGGTAAATAAGAAGATACAAATTGATTTTTTAAGTGAGGCTAGCCTTTATGTTTTGTGATGGCTAAAACCCTAATATTCCTGCAATTAAAAAGCTGGCACATAGTTGGTTTGATGGGCATTTAGCATTGCCAGACCTTTATTATGGATAATAAATTGTTCCTTTTTTTAGACTGCAGAAGTATTAAGATACTTGAAAAAGCTGTTGCCTATATTATTATAATGCCTATATAGGTCATTATTGGACATGTCTATATTAATGGCCGTGCCACTTTGACCTGAGGGGGATGTAAAACCACCAAATAAAAGTATTGTTGCCAGAGGTGTGAAAATCCAAGCAGGGAAAAGCTAGGGAAGGCCACAGGTGTGTATCTGAGGGTAGGAGAGCTCCTGGGATGCTGTGATGGGCATCAGAATAGAGGGATTAGGTAATGCCTGAGGTTTGCCACATAGGAAAGAAGGGTGTGGATCTGCCAGAGGGACAGGTTACTGAAAACTAACCACCAGCATGAAAATATGTGTCAGGTTACTCAGTGGTCACTGCTTCTTCTGGGAGGGGAACTGAGTATTTGACCTCTCTCTAGGCTGATTCCAATCTTCCTTAGACTTCTGTCCAAAAATTTCATTTTGAAATGACTTCTGAAGATTATCTGTGAGTTGAGGCATGGCCTCCCCCTTAACAGCAACTTTAAAGAGTGACATTTGGTCTTGTTATAAATATTTTATGCACACAAATGTGTGTGTAAAGCAAGAGATGTGCTGAAAAGTTTGTTTTTGAAGGGAGGCTCTGCTTTTTGACTCCCAAAGAGAGGATGGAATCCCTCTCACCTGGACAGGCCAGGTCTTGTCCACCCCACTGCTAATGAGAGTTATGGTTTCCTTATTCACTTCCTGAAAGGTATCTATAAATTTTCATTTGTTAAATATTTCTGTTCCCATATGGAAACAGAAAAATTCTTCAGTTTCTGGTGTGATTAATACTTCCATATATGAACCTTGCACCTATTGATCTACACCAAATTGTAAAGCCTTTGTTCTGTTACATTCTTACTAGAAATCTTGGTAGAATGTCCCTGGGGAGTAATCAATTTATCAATTAAGGAAAAAAATCTCCAAAAAAACCAAAACACCAAAAAAAAAAAAAAAAAACCAAAAAAACAAACAAACAAAAAAAACAAACAAACAAAAAAAACAAACACCCAACCCCCCCCCCCCCCCCAAAAAAAAAAAAACCAAAAAAACCAACCCAAAAAACCAAAACAAGATTGATCTGAGGATATTGCCTCTTCGCTGCAAGAGAGGAATTTAAAATGCATGGAATTTAAAAGAGGTACACATTTCCATCAGCTCCTTTGCTGAACCTAAAGAACAGCATGAAAGCACTGTGATTGGGTTTCCCTGTCCTCTGCATGATGAGAGGCTACAATAGCACTGGACCCTACTACTCATCACTGCTTTTCACACCACTTCCAATGTGTTGCCAAATCCCTCAAGCCCAGATGTATACCCAGCTTGGAGGCTGCCAGCATCACAAGAACCACTTCTGACTCTTATATGTTTTTTCCTCTGAATGCAGTATAAAATCAAGGCTGTCAAAGTTAGTTGCTTATTCAGAGATCGATAATACAAACAAAAGGAGAAAATAAATCCACTTTTACCTGATGCTTGGCACACATCCTAAAAATATTTCTCTTCAAGGACAGCATGTAAATAAAGAGGCCTTTAATTTTTAATGGCCATTTAAAACTCTTCAAGGGGAGCATTAGAATGCCTGGGGCTATTTCTTTTTTATCTCAAAATTTAAAATATTTATGTGTAACTAGCCAAGTGTCTCCATTTATGTGCCTCCAGCCAAGGATACAAACATAGTTTATTTTTTTTTTTTTTAAAGGCCACGTAACAAAACCAATGCTTCCCTGGGAAGCATATTTTTCCACCGTTCAAAACTAAAATTTGCAATTTTGTCACATCAGTGTCTCTAAGAAGGTCACCGAGGACACAAGGCGAAGCCACGAGGTTCCCTACACCTTTTTCCTTCTGTTTTGCAGGGCCTGAAGCAGACCTGGCCATGCTGTCTGGAAGAAGTGTAAGATCCAGGTACCCTAAGGACGAGGAGGGGAGAGATACTCAGCTGCTTTAAGGTTTCTTTTCCTATAGCACCTTACCTACTCACTGCCTGACTTTTGGCATACACAGCAAATAAGCTTATTTTTGCAAATAAGCAAGACATCAACTGCAGAAGGTGATTTCCTTAATTTCACAAACTCCAATCCATTCCTTGGGTAGATGTGTAAGTGGCCTGCAGGTCCCATTCCATCTACAGAGCCTTCATTGTAATGCTTGCAAGTAAAGGAGTACACCTCTGGATTCTTACTGATGTTTTACCATAACTAATAGCCCCACATACCAAATTTTGTACATTTCTCTTTAAAAATCAATTCAGAAAGCTCTAAATGATGACAGAGCTTCTTTTGATGTTTTTCCTCCCAAGTAAACAAGGTGTTTTGTTTTCCTTGCAATACAATGTTTTTGATACATAACCCTAAACTGTCAGTGCTTGATGAGACCAAAGTGTATTTTTTTCAGGATACAGAATGAAAATATTAAGCTGCTCTGACTGCTCTGGTCTTCATCAGGACCAATGAAAAGAATGAACTTTCTCAATACAGGATATGTAGCCTTACTGTAATAGTGAGAAGGGAGGAATGGCACTTTTCTAAGGACTATTCTTGGTCCAAATTCAAACATATTTTGCAAATGCTGGGAAAGCATTACTGCTGAAAGCCAGAAGGTCGATCATTCTGATGAGTGCTGGCTTCTTACCACTCTGCCAGCACCAGCACCAGGCGTAAACAATAGATATATTTCTCTTGAACTTATTCTCTGAGACATTTGTGAAAATAAACCATTTTCAGTTTAGCCTGAAATAATCCCTTGAAATGTTAGCCCAAATTAATGTTTTGGAGGCAGTGGTGGGAAGTGCCAAGTGACTTATAAATAGTGTGACCAATTTTGCCTCTAGCACAAGTGGTCATTAGCATCTGGCCAAGGATCTTACATGACACTGGGTGGCGTATTGTCCATTCACAGGATAGGGACATTCCTCTCAAAAAGACACACCAGCACACAACTATTCATTATTCAAAAGAGGGAAAAGGTTTTCCTTGCCCATCCTAGATTTTGCAGGATATTCCTGTGTGTGTTTACTTCTCTGTAATACAAATATTGCACACCCATGATTAGATGTGCAGACACACACACTCTGGTTACTGGTGACACGCCTTTCCCAGTGCTGGTAGACACAAAGTTCTGGGATGTCACCAAATATTGCACTGTTATCCCAACTCTTGTTCAGGACATCTCTGTGGTTCCTCCATTGCCAGCTGATCCAGCTGCACTTGTGCTGGGATCTGTCCTAAGGAGCTTTTCCCCCATGATGAAAACGATATCAAGAGGCCATGCCGCAGGTCTGGAAACTCCTCCAGGCCCAAGCAGAGTACAAGACAGACTACCCCAGCAAAACCCTTTCCCTCACCTGCTCCCACCCTTGAGGTCTGCAGCCCAGAAAGGATCGCTGCTCCTCACATGCACTGGAACTCTAGAGTCCTCCTCTGAAATTTCAGAGGCAGACCTAGGACTCCACTTTCTGCCTGCTGGGGCAGGCTGGATTGCAGAGGGCCATTAGCCCAGTTTCCAGGACCTCGGTGCAGTTTGGCCACAACAGCCCTCAACACAAACACTTCTATGGTGTACTAGAGATATGAAAATGGATTTTTTTTTTTCCTCCTTTTTTTTTGTCCAGAAAGATTTTCTCTCCTGGATTTGTCGCTTTGGGTTATTCCCCTTTAGATGGCACTGTTACCACTTCCAAGAGAGATCACTGCCGGGCACCTCGCTGAACAGGGCTGAAACTGGGCCGGGACTGCCAGTATCACTGGGTTAACAAGCCAGAGCAGGTCGGGAGTGATCCAGACCAGGGCTCTGGAAATATTTGCTGTAGAACATCTTCCCGTTATCACTCCAGCTCCCGTCAGTCAGTTGTTCACTCTGCAATACCAGCACAGCACAAGGGCTGTATCAGCAAGAGGAACATCTGACAACATTAAGGACAAATTTTAATCTGCTCCTCTTCAGAATCAATTTGAAGCAGTTCCAAAAGTCAACAAGAGTCATGTGCATATACAAGGGTCTTAAGCTAATACATCTGCTAATTGAACAATAATTAAAAGCCTTGCTCTGCACAGGCACTGCAATCATTACTTTTCATGATTATGTCAGAACCACTGCTTTAATATTTTTTGTCTACTGCCTCAGTTATCACCTGCTTCGATTGCCTAGGCTTTTCCCAAGGACAGAAAATTGGTTTAAGTGGCATTTGATGGATCTGTATTAAATACTGCTACATGTTGTGCACTTCTAGATGCCAGTTAAAAGAATCTTGCCAATTAAGAGCATTTTCAGCTGAGGAAGAGAGATGATTCCAGGATACCATTCAGCAGTGGTCTGAAACAGTCAGAAAACAAATCCAAAAAATTATAAGGAAATGGTCACAAAATCTTAAAGCACTCAAAGAAACTGGTCCAACACTCTTTATTACATACAACACTCTCTGTCTACACAGCTAAACATGTCTGTTGGAACACTTGTATTGGTGCTTTCCTCAGCTTTGGAAAGAGAAGAGAAACAGTGTGAGCAACACAAAAGAGCCACAGGCATGGGCCTACTTGTGCCTACTTACCACCTACACTGGTCCTTGGGCTGTTTTTAAGACTCAGTCCTGTCCTCACTGCCTAGGAGCACACTTTGCAACAGAATTTAGGTTCAAATATGAGAAAAATATATGTTTTGAACATTATTTTGTTGTGATGTAAGGAGAGAAAGACATTACACACAAATGAGTATCAAACCAAAAGTGGCTCCCTAGTATCAAAATAGGATTTGCCCTCTGCTAAACAAGAGTGGAACTGCTAGCTGGACCCAGACTTCTTGGGAATAAGGCTTTTTCTTGAATGAATGTTTTTCCTTTGCCAAACTGCAGTTTCACTCAGAAACTCATTTTGCCTGCAGGGCACTCAGAAACAGATACACCCAACCGTTATTATTTTTATAATGTGAAAAGTTGGTTTATTTTTTCCCATGCTGCCCTAACTCAAAGACAGCCAACTCAATTTTGCTCAAGCTTTCAGACAATAATGCCACCTCAGAAAATGTCTACAGATTGTATTTTCAAATGACACTCAAAAACTTGCAAGCCTGTGTCCATGTTGCAAGACAAATGACTGCCCAGTTACACAACTGCTTAAGGAGTTCCAGATGATTGTCCCACTGTATGTAGGCTCTCAATTTAAGCATTGAATTTAAGAGTGCAGCAGCCTTAGTGCTCCCTGGAAGTCTCAGACGAGACAGGTGAGTAACTCAAGCAGAAATTCAGGTCTGTGGTGCTTTAAATAGTCTTCATGAAGTGCCCACCTGCCTGCATGCACTAAAAATGGAGCTTAAAGCAACCATACTCCTAAAGGAGGTACCACATCTGCATGGATCTGGAACAAATCTACATCTAATCCTGCCCAAACCTGAAGGCCCTTAAATTCTACAAGTGTATTATTTTTCACCTCCAGGCACTCAGAGGAGCATTACTGCAATCCCCAGCTGGCCTGATAAATACAGAGGAGCTGGGAACATGAGATGCAGCTATGCTTGGCCAGGACTTGGAGAGGATGCTATTAAATAAAGACACCTGAGTTATTCAATTTAGGAGGCATTTTCAGGACAGATCCAACATGCACCAACAGCAGGACAGTAATGTCAAAGCTCGATTGAAGCAACTATTCTCATTTAAAACATATCCAGAGGAGATGAAGTAGATATGCCGAAGAGTCCAGAGTTCCTTCAGCAAATTGTGAATGAGACATGTGATGAAAAATCTCTCCCCAGTGGACAATGCACAGAACAAAGCTGAGCTGACAATGCTCTGCCCTTTTTTATTGCCCTCTGATTTAAACAAGGATACTCCACAGCCAGCTCAAAAAAACCCCACAAACAAATCAACAGCAACAACAACAACAAAACACCACCAATCTAAAAATACCTAACCAAAAAAAACCCAAAAAACAAACAACAAAAAACCACAATAAAAACCTAAACCCACTCAAAAGTGTTTAGAAATACCCAACAAGTCCTGAAATACAGAAGTGTCAAGTGTGAAGAAAAATAGAGGGGGAAGATCTCCTGGGAAGGTATTTAAAATATTTAGGACATTTAAAAAATTCCCTGTTTTTTCAGTTCAGTGAATCTTCCCTGGCAAGATCAGCTCCTACTTAGGGAACAGTGTGAACTGTGGTTATTTATTCAAAGGTAACCTTTCCCACTAATATAAAAACCCCCAAAATGAAATAAAGTATTTCAGAATTTTTAAGACTCAATTTAAGTTTGGTTTCCTTGATTTTCTTTCTCCCATTTAACACAGAAAATTTATTCTTGTCTCTTCCAAAAGTAGACAAACAGGCCAAACAGTACCCAAATGAAGGGTATTATCTGAACCTTGGGTCCTACTGCTGGTGATTTTCTGCCTGTATCACAAAGTAGTCAGGACACCAGCTTAAGCTAGGATGTTATAAAATACATGGGCATGGTGTGAACCAGGCCTGCACCTCAGAGCCCAGCTAAGTTTCCTAGATCACTAAACAGCTTTTGAAACAAGCAATACCTTCAAGTCTTTCATGGTTATTTTGGTTGTCTTAAAATTTATTCATTTTTACTTGAGTGAATAAATAAGATTCTCTAATTACCAGCAACATTTTCTTTATGTTCTCTATACCTGCTGGGTGTAATCTTCTGCATGCTGAGCTAATGTTATCCTAACATCTTCAGGAACTGGAAACCTTGTGACAGGGACACCCTGCCCGATTCATGGTGAATAGGAAGAGCAGATAATTATTGAAGGAAATCAAATCACTTCCTTCATCTAACAGTTTTGGTTGCTCACAAGCATTAATATCTCAGTTTCACTTTCCATTCCAGCTCTAGCAATCAAAGACTGGGGCTTCTAAGTTTCTGCATTTCCTTTACTCCTAAAAACCCCTGCTTGTGACAAATACTTCATTCAAAATTCTTCCTTTTCCAAGCTCCCGAACCCTTTTTTTCAAATATATGGCATCAAATTATTCAACTTATCAGATTGGATGACATCTGTACTTTACACACAATTCCTTTGGCCACCCAATCCCGAAGCTTGGTGACTTAACAGAGGTGCCAGATTTCCTTTGTCATTGCAGTTTTCATTTCTATAATTCTATGAAATTTGAATTCCCTTTTCATAATAATTGTTGTAAAGAAATTATGTGCTTTGGTCCCAAGAACAAATTTTCAGAGACTATGGAATAAATCTGGGCAAGTGACAGGTATAAAGGCAAAGAATCTTTCCAATGGTAAGAAGCACCCATTGCACTTACCTGCCTGAAAAAGTACTGTGTTGTTATAGCAAAGACATCAAAGCCACAGCTGGCCCTTTTAAGCTCATCTTGGATATTGATTAATTGCCGGGACTGCTCATCACACTTTTCCTTCAGTTTCTGAATGAACTGCTTTTCCGTGTCTCGCCCCTCTCCTGGTTTGGGGGAGAATCCATTCTTTGGGGTGGTTGGCCTTTGCTTGGGATGTCCTACAAAAGAGGGAAGAAAAGACCATTCAGGTCACTTAGTTTACATGTACAGACATGACCTTTATGTGTTTCTATGGCCTTTGGAACTTATCCCTACAGAAGAAAAAAAAAGATCTGTAGCACTCTCACAGAACTTCCAGTCCCCCCCACCCCCAAAAAAAAAAAAAAAAAAAAAAAAAAAAAAAAAAAAAAAAAAAAAAAGCACAGCACAGTGAAGTAGCCAAATATGTTTCTTTAGGGGCCAAAGCTCAAAGCTTTTTAACAGTCATCTCACCTCAGGCTCTGAGCCTGAAGGTCTTCTACAAGTTGAGGAGAGCTGTCCTAAGTGTGTATCACTGAGAACTGAGGTTGTTGGAAGAAGGGGGCATTTCACCTCTGCTAGACATTTACAAGAACAGAGGTCTGCATCTCACTTGAATGGCAGTGACAGAAATGGGCACTTCCAGGTGAGGATTCACCTTATCTTCTTGATGATGTGGAAAACAGCTAGATGACATTTCTACTCTACACATGGTTTCTTTGTTCATATGAACCTCCAGCCCAGTGACTCGACAAAGGTGCCAGTTTTCCTTTCCCTTTGCAGATTTCCTTTTGCCTCTACACAGGACAATGTGGGGCTGGAGTTGTCCCTCCCTGAATGCAAACATAAGCATGGATTGCTTGCTATTGGGATATCACTGTTACTTTTTATCTACAATACTGCAATCTACCTTGAGAGTTCCCTTTGCTCTCACCTCTGCAATGTGTCCAAAATTACAGCACTTAGCAGATATGTACTGGTGACACCAAGTGCCACACAATGCACAAGAGTTACATCACTGGCTCTGCATGGCTGCTCTCTTGGCATCATTGATCACACCAGAATCACTACATGGTTTGTCTGCAGAAATAGGTGCAGACAGACTCTGGCTCATTTGATGTGCTCCAAGTTGGCTTGAAGCAAGCCTGACGCTGTACAAAGATGTGAAAGCACTAGTGTAGCTTGTGTTTAGTGTATAGTGTCATATTCATATCGATGGCACCAGAACTGAAGCTTACTCATGATAAGCCACTTCAGGAAAGTGGGGCTTTTTTTCCTAACTTCACATCCTGATTGAGTCAGCTATCCATTTCTGTGGGTATATCCACTTATGAGGATGAAGCAAGAAGGGGCAGTGTTCTGGTGGTATTGAGCTGCTCAAGCCACTGCTTGGAAAATCTGTTCTATCTTTACCTTCTTTGCTTTCTGAGAACTCTGCTCTGCAAACATTTATGGCCAGCTGGGCATCATCTTTGCACAGCTTAGTGACTTTTTTTGCTCAGTCTTTCTTGCTACCCTTTTGCTACCCCTCAGCTGATGGTCTTTAGCTCATTCCTGAATACTGGCCAGGAACCTCCAGTCTTTAACAGATCCTCCCATTATTCTCCAGCTTTTACCCTAGAAGCTAAAGTCAGTAAGAAAGAGGGAGAAAATATGAGTCAGACACCTTTGTCCCATGTGTTATTAGAGATGGTGGTTGTGGGTCTGGAACATTTCTGCATTAGTAGAAAAGGTTGTGTGTTCAAGAATATAAAAAAAATTGGGACAGTTTGTAGTTTTATAGTCTTGTAGCATACAGTCCCTGAAAACCAGTACAGAAACCATGTCTACAACCAGTCTCCAGCAATCAATGTAATAGAGGACAGTCTTCTGCTGTGAATACTACCTATCCCTTTCCTAAAAAGCCAAAGAATCCTTCCACAGAGATGCCTCTGATGGTATGAATCTGAGTCAATTTGTAAAGTTGAGCATTACAAATTCCAGAGGTAATTTTGTCAGATGTGCTTTAGCTCTTTTAGATCTTCAAGACTGTGGTCCGGGTGTGCAAATAGGTCCTAAGGGTAGTTTTATGAGATCAGGCAGGGGAACAGCATGGCTTCCCCAGAGCAATACCCCAGGAACCTGTTCCTACTTTTTCAGATTCCCAGCTTGTGTGGAGCCGTTGGGGCATATCTTCTATCTGATTCAGCTACATCCCGCCTCCAGGCTAAGCTTAAAAGGTGCTAGCTCCAAGCAGAGATGCTGCCTCATGTCTCCAAGCATCCCATGGTTTGCAAAGAGCCACGAGTGCAAAAAAACCCTTTGAAACTCTTGTGTCCATGACTTGCATTTGTGACAAAGAATACGATGTTCTGCAGTGTCAGGACTAATGCCATGTCTTTGGAGGACTCAAATAATACAGAACAAGGAGTTTTTGTCATTAAGAGAGTTCAAGCAGCATAGCTATTGCCCTCTATCAATTTTTATGTCACTTAAAGCCTGTCAGCCTTTTGTGCACTAATAAGAAAATACAGACTCTTCTGTCCATGTCAAGGGTCTCTTAACTGTACAGTAGGTAATACCAAAAAATAAGAAATTCATAAAAGCAAGAGCCATAAATATCTGTCTTTTTAGTATAAAAATCTTGGGTTGTTTAAGCAAGACAGTGATGTTACAACAGAAGGCTTTGTGAGAAGTGTAGGGGAAAGCCCTTGAAATCAGTTCAATTTTTAATTAAAACAGAAACCCATCAGGTTGCTTAGTCTTACATCTTTCTAGCCTTCCTGTTCACTGGAAGATTTGAAGTGCACATCTCTGTCTTGTCCTTGTCAGAATTATAAGCTGTCCTTGTAAATTAAACGGTGCTATTCTCCTCAGGGATAAATCTGAATTTCTCGGTTCATTTGGGTCTGAAAGGCAGCTTACTAAGCTTATTCTGCCATTGATGTCTCTCTTCTGTTGCTCTGCACAAAACAGGGTATATATTAATGATGCTGGCCCTTATCCTCAATGTCCTTTTTGCTGATGGTGGGACCAGAGGGGCAGACCCAGTGTGTGCTGAAATCACTGTACCCCTTTGATCCGCTTCAAAACTCCCAAGTCTTTTTTATCTATGTGAGTGTTTGAACTAAGGAGACATAACAAGTATATACTCATAATTAACACTGTCCATGAGGATTTAGATGGGGAATGCAATTTATTAGCCTTTTAACTGTCCAATTTCCAACATTTTGGTAAGGACACTGAGCAAATTACTTAGAGACAATTGTTATCAAGCGTTCTGTAGAGTAACAGATGCCAGAAGCAGTTGGCACCATTCTAAAATGGAGTGGAGAAAGAGCACTTGCATCTATGGACACCTGTTCCCATACACAGATCTCAGGAATAGTATTGCATCAAAGGATAAAACTGAGATCCCTGCAACACTCTGCATCTCAAAACTCCCTTGCAAGTCTTCAGATTCAAAGGTCAAAAAATTTGTGTATGACAGTCAAAAACCAGCATTGACTAAAAGGAACTGAATGTGAGAAGGCCAGTAACAGAGGCAAATACAACCTAGAAACAGAAATTTTGGAACCTGTTTCATGGCCAGATGTAGCTGTGGTGGAATTACCTGTGAGACACATTCTCTCCCATCAAAAAGTGTAAACAATGCAGGTGCTTGTGATTCTGATGGAGGAAAGTCTGTGACTGCCCCTTAGTATCAAAGGCTGCTTTGAGTATTTTTTTGAAATTGTTAAGTAGGTGAAAAAATTGTCATTATTGCTTTGTTATTGCTGCAGTTATTTCAAAGTATGCCAAAGGCTACTCTAAAAAAATAAATGAAGATGAGGTTTATTTTCCTACTTGATTCTTAAAGTGATAAACAAATTTACATTGGATTAATTGCAAACAAGCAAGCTGAACAAATTTTTAATCAGTCTGATGGATGGAGGTCAGTTACTCAACCTCTCATGAGAATGAAGAAACCTTTGAGGCCTCATGAATTGGATATGCCAAAACTTTAGGCCTTGAAAATTATCAAGTCACCCATGGAGATGCAGACCTCCTTAAGACAATACAAATACACTATACAAATATTCCAGTGTTCCATATTGCTTTGTAATCCTAGTGGAAGCAAATCAGCTGTGTTGTAACAAGCTGCTACAGCCACAATCAGTGCTGATGCTTAAACTGGACTCCCACCGTTATAAATACTGGTGAGCTTCTGGTCTGGCACTCTCTGCAGCAAATTCTTTGGATCTCTCTGTGATCTCACCAGGGGCAAAATAGCCTGTAAATTATATGACTCAGAGGACAGTGTTAAGTTCATTTTTTTTCTCTACTATCTTTGTAAGAAGAAGAATTTTGTGTCCTGTTGGTGCCTGGGAAGATTAAATTTAACCTTCCATTTTATTGATTTTGTTGGTTGAGAAGAATAGAGATTGAATTTAATAATAATGGAGAAACTCCTGGTGCAAGTTATAAGAGCTGGAGAGCTGTTCTACATGCTTTATATTTTGCCACCAAATGAAGAAACAGGGGGTTCTATCCCCCACAGCTATAACTTAAGTATCACATAGCTGTAGAGATGACATTTTATGTATTCAAGCAGAGTCTGAAAAATGAGGTAGCACAAGATAAACTGCAAGCACAATGAAATCAGTAAGACCACGCACACTCATTTCAGAAGCATTTAGATCAACCAAAGGTCAGCCTCACAAAAGCCTTTAAGACCTTATCCATTTATCAATGTACACTCAGGAAACATAAATAAAAACAAGTTCTCTTTGTTTTAGTAAATAAAAAAAAGGTATTCTTCAGAAATGTTAAAACCATGTGTTTGTGCCCAATATTGAGGTATAAGTTGATAATGTCCCGACAGCACTTTGGAGGCTATTTCTATAGATAGTCTCTTTACCAGTTATGCACAGAAATAGCCCAGGAAATTTAGTGCCTCTGCACAAAAGTAAGAGTAGATTCTGAGCAATACATTATCACTCCAGGCAATTCTCTGAAGTGTTTTTAATTTTGCTATATGTATCTGTCCTCTTTTTATGTAAGAAAAATGTAATGATAAAAAAAATGTTCCTGTGCCCTTAAACATGTAATAGGAACAATTCTTTGTTTTGAAAGAGAGATGATTACATGGTTATAACAAAGAGAACAAAAGTCTATTCAGCTCATGCATTGGTATGATAAAACCTGCTGTACCCAGCTTAATGAACCTTGGACACAATCAATCCTCACTTAACAATAGTAGGTCTCAGATTTGAGTGTGTTAACAAGAGATGCAAAGTCAACAAGTTTAATTCTTTCCTGAAACAGTGCTTTCAGATTCATAAATACCTGGTGAATGGAGTTTTGTGGCTGTTACTGCTGATTTCTTAGGGGATGAGACAGCTGGCCTGTTAGCATCCTGATCTTTTTGGACTTCTTTCTTCACACCTGTTTTAGGAAAAAAAAATCAAAGGTAGAAAGACCTTTCATTTGTAACTGTGCAGAGCTATGTCACTGAGTTACACATCAAAATAGCAAAATGTATTTCACCAATGTCCTGGGCTCTGCACAGAACGATGCTACACAGCACTTCTGGGTTGGATGCCAACGTGACATGTCTGCAACCACAACTGTGCACATGTGGCTGAACTGACATGCACAGCACTAAAGAAGGAGAGAAGAAGGCCTTACACATTACCTTGGCTTTCCAGTCATCTGCACCATGATAAATGCCATTAAGGCACGAATAGCTACACAGGTAACCCATCCTATCTGTTCTGAGTGCTGTGTCCTGTCTCTTCACCTTGCTGTGCAACCTCATTCTGGGCTGCAGGAGAAGCAGAATAGGACCGTGCAAAGCTGACTAAAATTATCTGCAAGTCCCTACCGTGTCATCTTTTCCACAGGTAAGGAAGCTGCCTTTTCTGGAGACCAGCTTTCTCAAGATAGTCTCATATAGGCAAAAGAAAGGCTAGAAACAGAAGCTGGCAGGACATGTCAGAGCTGTGCTGCATGTGGCTGGCCAGACACAAGAGTGGGTCTCTGTCTGTGCAGTAAGTCAGGCAGGGACAGAGGTGGGCAAGCACATTCAGGGCACAAACCTACAAGACACTGTGCCAGTGTGTGATGAACCAGGGCATGGAATATTTCTGAGAGAGGCAACTCAGTGTCTGCTGTTATTTGTCCCACCACTGGAGCTCTCTGGTCAGGGCCTTGGGATGGTCTGCCAGCTGTCAGAGCTCTGCAGTCAGTGACTGCCTCTTGAACCAGGGAGACACAACTTCCTCTGAAAGCCAGAGGGGCCACCCAAGCTCAGCTCCTCCTGCCCACCCACAGCTCCCATCAAAATAGCTGTGGGGACCATGCTGAGCGCAGTAACATGAGGTCCTGCCCTGCTTCTTTGACCATGGTGCGACAGTCACAGGATCTCAAGCAGAAATTACTCATCAAAGAAGTAAGGAGAAAGAGCAATAAAAAGCAAAACCCGGGGACAATAATGTATTTTCCTGTTTGCTTTCCTTTTTTTTAACCATTAGTGTTTGTTGAGGGTTGCATTTTAGCCTGAAGGGCTGTGTCACAGCCCCTGGATGCACAGGAAAAACAGAGATATTTAAGGCAAATGACTTGCTATAGAGGGAAAACAAAGTCTGCCTTATTGACTTTCCCCTCTCTTATGAGTATGCTCACAGACATCTTATAGGAAAATGTCCCACAGAATCTGAAGTATCTGAAGAAGGAAAAAAAAAATCAGATTTTCTTGGTGGTGCCTAATGACAGTGGCAGTTCAAAAGCTAACACTGTCTTTCATTTTACTTAATACAAACGTGACCTGGCTCTTTCAACAGTGGAGAAAAATGATAATTTTATATGGGGATCACAATCTTGAGGGACATTTGCTGCTTTACTAGTTTTCTGCTCCCTCCAAAGCCACACCTAGTCACAGCTGCAGTGTATATAGGTTTATTTCTGATGCATCTTTCACCCTTCCACTTCTGCCTGCATCAGTACTTGCATGCAGAGAGCTGCAGATGCAGCATTTGCCACACACCAGAAGCTGAGCTGCATAATTCCTAGCACTGTCTCTCAGCATTTGCTTGCAGAGTGCTTCTGGAAAGAGCACGTGCACCTGCATGTCCAACTGTTTGTGGGAGGGAAGCATGGGACAAGTTCTAAAACCCTCTTTGACTCTCTTCCACTGTTCATAGGCAAATCACACCATCAGCTGTCAGGGGCTTTTAAAGACTGAACACTTGCTCATACCTTTACTTTTGTCCATCTCCATTTTCTCTGCTGTTCTTAAATACAACATGTTGAAGCTATGATTCTCATTTGTGATTAATACTTTTCACAGTGAAGTGACTGAAGATAGAAATTGCCCATGCCTGCCCCCTATTATACTGTACTTTACTACAGAGTAGGACATAAAATAAATTTATGGTGTCTTTTCTTTACTGAGGACCAACCTGAGATGGCAGCTGTGAGAAAAAAACAGGGCTTGTTTTATAAGACATAGTTTATATAGTTATAGATTCAAACATCACTTTTTCATGGTAATAAGGCTTGGGCTTTTCTGGAGCTGTCATAGTAAAAATATAATGCACAAATGGGACATATACTGAGCTCCTCCATAAATTTTGCTATGCCAGATGCCAAACGCAGACAACAGTAAAGAAAAGTGTGTACTTTCCTTATGCTTTCCCAAGGCATGTAAATAATTAACAACTTTTGGTTTTGAGACATTTTCAATGAGGAACACCTGGGGAATTCATTCAGTCCCTTGACCTTAAGCACAAAACAAGAATTAATTCACCAATTAGAGCTTGGTTGAAAGAAAATGAAGCAAAGAAGCCCAGGATTCTGCAGAGGGCAAGGCAGGGTCTGTGCAGAGCAGTGGGAGTTGTGTATGGGTGCTGCCCGGCAGGTGCAGCTGCATGGGGGACGTTGGCTCCAGAAAGTGGAAGACTAGCAGAAAGAAGGTGCAAAGAGGTATCTGGGCAAGGAAAGATAAGTAGGACTAATAACAAGGAAGATCAGTGCCCTTTTCAGTTTAAAAGACTAGGAGAGCTCCTGAGCTCTGGTGGAGCAGCGGTGCAGCAAGCGGGCAAGGGAGGAGGGGTTGTGCCGCAAGGGAAGAGCACAGCCTGGCTGGGAAGGGGACAGGGACACATGGAGCTAGCAATTATTCAACTTCTCCTTCATAAGTAGGAGGGCCCTGGTGGCCTCTCTGTGGCCCTCCTTAAGAGGAGAGGGATTTAGAAAGCACGCAGCAGGCAAAAGGAAGGACAGTCTGCGGGAACAAACTGTTACAGTTTTGCTAAGCTCATCACCCACAGGGAAATTTTAGGGGAAGAGCCATCCCTGGCATCAGAACTCATATAAGAGCTTGAGCTGAATGCTTTTCTAAAAATGGGGCTTGTTCTTGTCTTTTGAAACAACAGCTGTTAGTTGGTTCAAAGAGAAACATTCAGA
Organism: Vidua macroura; assembly: GCF_024509145.1. Taxonomy (NCBI): domain Eukaryota; kingdom Metazoa; phylum Chordata; class Aves; order Passeriformes; family Viduidae; genus Vidua; species Vidua macroura. Next base: position 93,225,128 of record NC_071572.1, on the reverse strand, counting down.
AAACATGTTGATTTCCTGCAGGGAAAATAAATCTTTAGATTACAAGTGTTTGGGCCCAGATTTTGTCATTTCACAGAAATATAGAATATCAAGTTCAAAAAATCAGAGGGAGATCACTGGTGTAGTAATTAGCATAATGTGCAGTAGCACAGGGTATGGTGCAGCAGGAGGTTATAAAGTTTGATCCTTTCTAGCTTGAAGTGTACTAAAAGTAATTCAAAGACTAAAATGCACAAAAAAAGGTCTGATGCTGCAGGGTAACTCAGGAAACAAGACAAACATTCTTCAGTTGTTATTACACACCTGAACACGTGTAAAACCTCAAATCATGTTCTGTCATATATATTTTGAAATGTCAAAATGTCAAAATTTATGATGTGTGCAATCATAAAATAATAAAAAATACATGAAATTACAAAAGGAAAGTAAGCACCATAAGTGTATATTTCTTGAATTTGCACTCTTTTAAAATTTCCTTCTACATTTGTCTTTTATAATGTATATTAAATCTGATCTGGAACAAAATTTATTCAAATTATTAATGTTATTGCCCACAGACTGGAAATACAGAATTCCAATTAGCTCTGTGCTAAATGCCTGTACATTAGCTTTATTCCTGCATAATCAGGCTTTTTAGCACTGAGCTTCCTAGCAAAATCCTCCTGGCTTCTCAGGAACTACCACTAACTTCCAGGCTTCCTGCAACAGTTTCCAAGGCTCTGCCACCTCCTCCCACTGACAGAGCGGTCAATGAGAAGTTTTGTTTCTGGTAGCCAGTAATCAAAGCCACAAAGTACTAATTTTTATGTGAATCTACATTCCATTTAAGGTTAGAAATCTCCCAACATTTCCTCTCTTTTAAAAGCTATACTTGTGTAAAGAAATGGATATTTCAGGCCATAAAGAACAATGAGCATAAATATTCGTTTATCTTTTCTACTAGTGTGCTTACACATTTTCTTTTGGAAAAGGCCTCTAAACACACAGTTCTGTAAAGGTATTTACATTTCCTAACAAACATACACAGCCTGCTCCAAATGAAACACAAGGAGCAAATGCAAAATAATTAGAAACACAAGGCAAAACATTCCAGAAATCACTTAGAAAAATAGCAGACAAACAAAGCCACTTCTCCATTCCCCCAGCAGTGCTGAATGCTAGCCTAGGAACCCGAGCAAAAGACACCTTATCCAAGACATCTCCTCAAGCACTGCAGAATCAGCACTTGTATTTGCCTGTACATTTTTGAGTCTTCAAAAGCCTGTACACTGGGATAGGCTTCAATTTGCTTTCATACTTCAGACTGAAAGCAAGTTAACAAATTGTACATTGAGTATTTATTCCAAAACAAATCCTAACATGCTGCAGACATCATTAACAATTCAATGGGACTGACTGCATTCAGATGGATTCCAACTGTTCTCAGGAGTATTTTATAAGTTAACTAATGCAGTCTGCAAGTTAAAAAAAAAAAAACAAAACAAACCCAAGGAAATATCTTCAGTCACTCACAGACACAGGGAGCCCCTTTGAGGTTTCTTCTGCCTTTCCCTGATGCCCACAACCAGTCATGTCCTTGGTGAGTAATGACACATCCCTGCATGCAGTGTTTGAGACAAAATTAGCAAAGCTGGAAATATGATGGATTCTGTAGAATGAGAGCAGTCTAATTCTTTCTAGAGACTGTCTACTTCCTGTGATCTATGAGACACTGAACGACTGAATAAAGAGGTAGAAGATTCTTTATTGGTGGAAGAAAGACTATGTATTTCTTGAAGTAGAAACTGCTAATGTTTGTGTTTTTCCCTTTGTGTTTGTTTCAAATTTAAAGTCAATCTGATAGGAAAAAAAGGATAACAACTATTTAATTGTCTTGTCTGAAAACGTTTGCCTTGTTCTTGTATTAAAATAGCGAAGTCTCTTTAGCTGGTGTTTAAAAAAATTAAGGAAAAAATACACCTGATAAAACGAATCATTCTTTGGACTGAATAGAAAATCTCAGGGTAATTCAGAACATCCAACGTTAGTTGAAGAGTTAAAACAACTACTCCTCTTTCTGCCATTTTGCTTGCATCCTCTGGCATTTTATTGTCTCTTCCTCACACAGTTGTGCTACGGCATGTTTCAGAGTAGTTCCCAGAAGAAAGGTAGGAAAACTTGCAGATCAACTCCTACTTTCACCTGCAAGGTAGTGGTGCATATCCCAGTGTTCAGCACAGGAAGAATATGAATGTAACTCACTGCACACTGCTATTCAGCTTGGAAGGGAAAGTGTTTGCAAGGGGGAACAAAGCAGCAGCAGACTCTTCTCCCTTCATCCCTCCAAGAGTGCTGCTGCTCACTCTTCACCCCTCAGGTGACCTCAGCTCATCCCTCTCCCTCCTGCTGACGTTTTGCTATCTGGATTTCGCAGAATCTGATCAAAAAAAGCACATTCTACACTATAACATTGCTGGTGAGAGCTGAGATAACACTGGCCTCCTATTTTTCATCTTGACTGATTGCATTTAACAGCCTGTCCTGTTATATATGATTTACTGGTAGTTGTAGAAGCACAGGAATTGACCAGGTGAATTTTTGAATGCTTTTGATTGTCTTTAATTTAGGGGGGCAAGTGGGAACAAGCTGCTCAAATGAATTCCTTATTGCCACTGTCATTGCACTCAAATTAGGATATTTCTTATGCATGACAACAGTCATTAAATAATAACCAAGTAGAAATAGGAATCCCATAACATACAGCCCTCAAAATCTGTAACAGGGCATAGAAAATATAAAATCCCACAGCCCTCTGATTTCATAGACAGTTGGGTGGTAGATCCAGCCTGGTGGACAGAACTGAGTCGCTGAACATTGCCTTCTGCAGATATTTCCCTTTTTTAGGGCAAATTTAAACAGGAAAATTCATATATGTATGCTTCAAGTACTATATATTTCAATCAGCATCTATGGAAAGAGGAAGCTTACATGAATTTCAGAGCTAGATTATAGTTGCAGAGTTCCTGATGGAGAGCTTTCACCTATCATTAAACAAAATATGAAGCAATATAGAAATGGTAAATTTTAGTTAGGTTATCACTGTACTTCCCAAGGTAGCTAATATATTTAAATGAAATTAAAAGACCTCTCATTTTCTAGTCAAGTATGTGCTTTCTTTTCCCTTTTCTATAAATTGACAGACATGTAAATATAAAAAGGGCTGTGCAATACACTGAAACCTAATTAAGTGCACTCTTTTCACAGAGCTGTTGAAAGGCCATCAGTTCATGCCTGCAAAACAATTTGCATGACAACCATCTTCCACTGCTATTGTCCCATGCCAGAATTCTTTTTTGATCATCTGAAGTACAGCATCATCTGCTGAACAGCAGAAGCTAAAGGAGTCCATTTTCATTAATTAAATGTTTTTTTATTCCCTGCAGTCCAATTTATTTCACAAGCACTTTTAGTGAAATATCAGGAATACAATTGCTGTTGAGCAGGTATGTCTTTATTTTTTTTTAAGTGAAAATTTACAGTTCATGTGGTCTTCTCAAGAAAGATCTAATACATGAAAGCTTTCATGTGATGTTTGGTGGCTATTTTTGATTCATTAATGTAGGTAGATATTTTCATTTGTGAATAAATTTACTATTAATACAGAGATAAAATTATGCACATCTCTGAAATACAAATGTAATTTTTACATTACCTGATATTGCACTCTTTCAGAAATATTATTTATATTTAAATTACTGCCATCCTCTCTGTGAAGTACTTTCTTTCCTCCTTACATAAAATATGCTGTGTGTAATACACGTAGTGCCTGTGCTCCTCAGCTGTAACTGTGGAGTGCTCTAAGCACTTCAGTTTAGTAACTGCAATGTCTTGCACAGGAGGTTGGTCAGATGCTAAATATATATGCAACATCAAGCTTATAGAAATCACTGTCCAAAGCATACCTAAACAGAAAAGTTTACATTCTGTAGGTGTCTCTATCACATTGGAACCTACTTCCAGTGTTCATATGCTATTGCAAGAGAGGCAAGATTAGAACTGCTAAAAAAACATTGTCTTCATAATTTCTTTGATTTATTTCAACCTTTGTTCCTATCAAATACTTAGCATTTTGAGGAACCATGACATGATTTTAATTAAAAAAAAAAAATTAAAAATCACAAATTGCTGCTAACTTGGCTCATAAAAAATTAAACCAGAACACTGGACTATCATAGTTTCTTTTGCTTCTGTCTGTTGTGTATAATAACAATTTCCTAAACTTGTCAGCTGCCCCTGTTCAGGAACTGTGTCTGACTGTTTGCATAACACAGTCAGGTAACCCTACTTCCATGCTTAGTTTCCTTCCAGAATAAATCAGGCAAGTTTATGACATGGTAATTGCTGAGTTATCCCTTCATCCTTATCTTGACCCACGAGCCTTTTATTGTATTTATCTCCCTCTGTCCAATTGGTTTGCTGAGTACCTGGTGTCCAGCCAAGGTCAAATCACTACACCAGGTTAATCTGTCTTGAAACCAGGTGACAAGAACTAGCAATTCATAAAGTCTTTGTCTCGTATTTTTCACTGACTTTTCCTTCCCAGCTCCATTTGCAATGTGTTATCAAACCAAATGGAACTTACACAGAGATTAAACACTGTTGAGTAAGAGCCAGCCTGGATAAAATTATTTATTTTGGAATCTAAACTGTTAGATCTAATTTGAACTTGATGGAACTGGTCATTTGAGACATAACTGAATGGAACAGAAGGAGAGTTTAGGCAAGGAAACAATTTGGAAACAAGGCTAGGGATTTTTTTCTTTGTTTGCTTGCCTCCTTCTGCCTCTCTGAGTCAAATAAACAAAGATTACTTAAACCTAGAGGCCAGTATTCTCATCACTGCAAACATACCTAGCAATGAATTATCTGCTTAATGGAATGCTTTTCTCTTTAAAGCAATGCAATGTTTTCAAAAAGCTGCTTGTTGAGAACCAACACTATAGACACTAAATCTCTGGCATGTGTAGTTAGGGACAGTAAATGCCTTCAATTCTACACATAACTCTCAAAATAAGATTATAGCTGTGTTGTTGACTGTGTTCAAAAGAGTCTACAGTAAATGGAGTCCAAATCAGCACACCAGCAATGGGCCCAAGGATGGCATGAAAATTAATTAAAAGCAAGCAGTAAAACAGCATCACAGCAAGGTTTCTGCATCTCTTGGCTTAAGAAGGTGGTGTTTGAAGTTTGGAGCACTTACCAGCGGGTGCTGTGGCAGTTTTTGGTGCTGGCAGTAAGCTCCTGCGTGGTGTTGCTGTGCTGCTCGACACCTGTGTCGTGCTTTTGCTGCTCCCCTTGGGAGCATCCTTAGAAGGTGCAGATGCCCTAGGGGTGGTCTGCTCTTCATTTCCAAAGCTGGAACCTGCAGGAGACCGGAATTGCACTAATTATAAGTCCATAAAAAATGTATGTGAACTGTGGCATACAGACCAAACTTCTATCAGCAATTATAATCCACAGTGACACGTTCTCCCTGCAGCTTGGGCTAAGTGACATAAACCCTCAGGTAGAAATAAAGAGTTCCCAGCAACTTACTTAAATGCTAAGTCTTGGCTGCTGTTACAGTCTGATTCCAGCAGGAAATTAAGACCTCCTCTTTGTCTACCTCTATGAAGGTACGTGGCTACAACGCTCATAAAGAAACCAAGGAATTCCTAAATATATGGGTGGATGAGTTTATGGTTTTGTAGCTGTTAGAGGAGCCACACCACACATTCACCTTATCACTTGGAAGCTGTTGATGTTCAAAATAGAGGGGAATAGCAGCACTCAGTGGTGCAAAGTTTCAAATTCCCCTGCTCAGGTGGAGATTTACCACAGAGTCCCTCAGATCACACTCAGACATTTGAATAATAAGATAAAACACAAAGAAAAAATTCTGCCTTAACTCTCATATCCACTTCAGTCATATTCTCATAACAAATATTAGGTTGCCAAGTTTTACACCTTGAATTGACCTCTTTCAAAACTTTAAATGGGTTTGGTGTCCTCCTGCATTTGCCATCTACAGAATAATGACATCCTAGATTCCTTGTTGACATAAGGAAAACAATATTTTCTTAACATTTGAGAAAGACAAAGTTGGAGTGTTGTTTTTTCCTATCTGTCTACAAGGCCTAAGAGGAGCAATAGATTACAGCACATCTGGATTTAAACATTTGCAAGAGAATGAACATTTTGTTGGAAAAAAATAGTAGAGATAGTGCAAAAAATACAAAGGATGTCAGAAAAGGCTGATAATTTTTATTTGAATTGTTTTACAAAGATATAATATAATATTGGTTAGGTACTGCCTGCAGAAAAATGATAATATTATCTCAATAATTGACACATCCAAATCTCCAATATTTTTAAGACATAGGCTTCTTGAAAGTGTGCAAGTAAAGAAGAGATTTTATTTTTGCCTTTATTACTGAAAATCGACTAGAGAAAAAAAAGCACATTGGAAAAGAAAATCCTCTTTCTAATAAAGGAAGAATATCCCTTTTGGCTCTGAAAAAAACAGCTTTAAGTTTTGCTGTGTCTTTGAGGCTGCTTGCATATACATCTTAATTTAATTTCACCTTTCCCAAGCCACATTAAAAACTCAAAACAGTGTAGTGTACTCTACAGAGGAACAGAAAGACCTGAAGCATTTGTCACCTTTACACAGCTCTGCACTTAACATCCCTCAGCACATCAGGTCGGTGTTGAATATCCAAACTGCTTGCATTTTTCACCTGTGTAACAAACATTTAAGTTTATGTGCTGAATTAACGGTGACAAAACACTGCTGACTTCCATAAAGTCACAACAGCAGAAGATCTGGCCCAACCTCACCCCACCTCCTCTGCAGCTCTGCACGAGAGCATCTCCTCTGCCAGGTGCTGGGGGGATGCTGCAGCATGTGTGTGCACCTCAGGCTGTCTGCACCACACTCCTGGAGCTACTCCTGAAGTGGTCTCATATATATATGCTTACCCAGTCAGCTCGGGTAACACCACTTGTAGAAATCTTTTTTTCTTTTTTCAGCTATTTTTTGATAAGTTTCCATTGCAGAAGCACTAACCTTGAAGAGTAGATTATTCTTATTATTTGCAGAGAAATAGAGTTCAAGTGCTCTTTAATGGAAACCCTTTATTCTCAATTTCAACATTCATTCACTGCCCTACAGTGAGGAGTGAGGGAAGAAGTGTGAGGCTGAGAGGGAGCAGGTGTTCCCTACAGACATCCCTACAGGATTTTCTCTGCAGCTCGTGGGGAGGACCATGATGGAGCAGATATTCACACTCCACACTGGTAGTGGTGGACATGGCCCAAAGGAAGATGCATCCATGGAGAGCCCTCACAGGAGCAGGGCCCTGGAAGAAGCTGTGGGCCTGGACATGAGAACCACACCGGAGCAGATTTATCCTGAGGGACAGCAGCCCTGGGTAAAGACCCATGCAGCAGCAGGAAGAAGTGTGAGATGGAAGAAATGGCAGAGAGGAACTGCAATGGACCGACTGCAACACCCATTCCCCTCCCACTGTGCTGCTCAGTGGGCATATGGGATGAAGGAGGTAGAGGAATTGGGAAGGGAGGAGTGAAGCTGAGACTGGAAAAAAAGCGGTGGGAGAAAGCTATTTTAGTTTTTTGCTTTGTCTTTGTTTCACACCTAGTAATTGTTAACATACGAAATCATTTTTTCCAAGTCAATTTTTTTTTTTTTTTGCCTGTGACAGCAGTTGGTAAGTGATCTCCATGTCTTTATCTCTACCTGTGGTCTTATTCATCTTATTTTCTTTCCTGTCCTGTACAGGAGGTGAGACAGTGAGACAGAGGCAGGGTGGGTGCCTGGCAGCCAGCCAAGGTCGACTCACCACAACAGCAATATCAACACACCCAGGATTTGCTGAGATAAGGTCAATGTTTCTCTTAAGAGACATTGTCTCTCACTTTGCTCTTCACTCATAGATGGAGAGTGGAAAGAGACAGTGGGATACAACAACACATGCATGTATAACATGGCCCAAAAAGCAAGTGTTTGCTGCTTCCACAGAAATCACTAGGGCAGCATCTAGTTCCCCAGGAGCAGAGGTAGGTGAGTTTCACCTTGCTAGACATAGATTCCAGAGCTCAGATAGCATTCAAAGAAGAAATTAAATAGGAGAATGCATATTTCTCACAATCTAGGAGGAAAAGAAAGGTTTTCATTTACTTCAAGAATCAACTTACAGGAAAATCAGAAAGATTGTTCATCAGATGGCCCATATGTTAGTCGCTCATGAAATAATGCCTCCCACTATTATCTGCAGCATCTGCCCTTCCATGGTACCACCTCTTACTTTTCAGTAAAAGCCTGTACAGAAACACCAGCTGTACAGTGGGTGAACAGTTTCCAGGTGACCACATCCTTTGTTGTATTGTACCTCTTCCCTCCTACTCCTCCACTTTGGCATTCTGTCTAAACTAGGCGAGTCTCTACTTGCCTTTGAAGCACCTGGCAAGTTGTCTGGGGGCTGCTGCATAAAAGGCCCTGCAATTTTGCAGATTCTGTGCTCTATGAGGAGTAGCACTACTGACTTTGCAGTAGAGTGTTTAACAGACTATTAAAGATCTGCTGGGGCTGAAGGCCTTCAGCCTCACTTTTATCATCTCCTTACTATGAGCCCCAAGGAATCCTACTCTTCTGCTTCTGAAAAAAAAAAAATCGAAAAGAAGAACATTCCTTTGAAGACTTGCAGTTACTTTGGAAAGTCCCAGCTGCAGCCACTCTTCCCCTACGCTTGTTTGCTAGTAGACATGGAGAAATTAGGGCTGGGAACATATTGTAGGCTGCATGTTCGAAGAAAACCACGACCAAAATCCCACTGGCTCCTAGATGTCTTTGAACCACTCTCTCTCAGTATCTGGCACCACTCTTTTTACCATCTGGCTGCAGCTCATTTCAGGGGCTGCTCACCCTCAGAAAAGGAAGACTCTTTTGTATGTGTCACTATGAGTTTGTGCCTCTTGTAGGTGCTCCTTTTCTAAAATTATTTACAAATTTTATAAAAAAGGATAGAAATATATATGATAGTACATATAACTGTAAAACTAGCAGGAACATGAATGGGGAGAATTCTGCATTTGATGAGAAATTAATTAGGCCATGTTGCGTGGCCGATCTTGATCTGAGACGAGACAATGATAGGAAGGGCTGTGTTCTGGAGCCCCACAGCGACAGATTTCCCTGTCTGAAGTCAAGGGCAATAAAGTCTCCTTTTGTTGGAGAATTTGCATCCTCTCTAGAAAAGCAGCTTGTTTGACAATGCCTACGGGTCTGTGTCTTGCTGACAAACAAACTGCAGAGGAGTGTTACAGCATGAGTGTAGCTCCCTGTCCTGTGGGCTGCTATGTGCAGCCTATGACACTCAGAGACATGGAGTGAGTTTCCAGCTCTTCACAGCAGGTCAAGCATTCCCAGTGCTGGCGTGGAGCTCATAGCTCCTGCCACAGCTGTAATCACACTCAAGATACTGGGAACATGCTGGTGCATGTTCACTGAAGGACAAACATTTATCCAGGGTTATAGGAAGGCCTTTCCAGCATAAAGATCCTTGGACACTACTTGATGCCAAATAATGAGAATGAAGATATACCTATTGTTTCATCAGTGATTCCACTTTGCAATTCTAAATCACTTCCCAGTCACAGAACTGAAGAAGCTTTAAAAAAGGATTTGAGCCACTTTCCAAATTCACACAGCAAGGAAACAGCAGAGACAGAGAAGTGAGCAGAAAAACCTGATGATGAATAAGGCTGGAAGGATGATTTTTCACCTGCAAAACACTGGGATGTATTATTCCTCTGGGTTTTACTAGGCTGCACTTTTGTGCCCCAGTTTTCAAGCAAAAGTACAAGCATAATGTGAAATTTAAAGTCACTGCCATGGGGAATGATCTGATAAGAAAAGTACCTGAACTGCTGAAAATAATCAGGTGATGCTTAAAACCAAAATCTGCAAGACACATTTTTTACTAACTTGGGACCATCCTTCAGTTAATGCCCGTTCTTTATTCCACTTGTGAAGTGGTAAGTAAATTTTATAGAATGATTACCAGATATGAAACCTGTCAAATGGGATTTTTATTTCACTACTTTAAGGGTTGCTGTTTTGAAGTCCAGCATGGTATATTTCAATATGAGGTTTCACAGTGTAATTTTCAAGAGGCATAATTGAACTTTCAGCTCCGTAGCTCAAGCTGAAACAAAGCTATGGACCAAGAGGTACGGTATGATCATTAGCCCTGAGGACTAACCATGTTATTAAGATGTTTTGATAGTATGTAAGATTACTAGCTGGCTAATTGGTTTTATTTGCCTTTGCAGAGAGACAGGGCCTGGTATTTCCTCAGGCCAAATATGCAAGAGACCAGGCACCAGCTCATGACAGGTTTATTTTCCATCCAGAAAAGAAGATGCTTAAGAATTGATGTCCACACAATCCTTAAGCCTAATTTAGCTCAAAGTCTTTTTTCCCAGTGCTTTTTTTTTGGCTCAGACGAAGATATTTGAGCAATAATTCCCTGTAAAATACTTATTTTGTGCCTGATCATATGACTTTATAAAAGCTGATTTTTCAGAATTCTTTACATTAAAAAATGAAACTTGAATTTTAAATTCAGGTTAATCATTCAGGTTAACGATTTCCACCAAAATAAGGAGCCAAATTTGCAGTTCCTGTCAGCATAGCTTTAGATAGCTTTTGGTCTTTGCACTGCCAATGATTACTTCCGAGGCAGCCCTCTCACTGATAGGGAGGGAGTTTTGTGCCCTTTGTGCCAATTAATCATTGATTGTTGATGACTACTGTGATCAGCCATGGCTTTTGTACATTAACACACCTGTAAAAAATTGCTGCATGTCCATCCCTCTCCCCGTGCCCTCCAGCCCTAAAGCCAAGCACCTTTCTCCTGTGTCACTTGCTGTCCGATGGTTTGGGGCCCCTGGATCTGGCTGTGCAGAAAGCTGTTGGGCACCTGAAGGGTGGGAACCCTGCAAGGTTGACCACCACCAGAAGAGCTGCAGAAGCAGCTCTATGCAGATGCACTGGCAGGCTCTTCCTCCACCTCCAGCTGCCCTGACTGCTTCTGCAGTCAAAGGCTGCATCCTGCACTTGCTGCTGATCCAGGCAAGCACAAAACAGAGATGGCACAAACTCATCTTCAGTGCCCTTCATACATAATAGATAGCAGAAATACAGCCTTCTGCTGATACACCTCCTTGTATCAATGCTAACTAATTCATTTCACATCACCAAATATAATATATATTTTAGGATCCAGCTATGTGAATTTCTTACTTGAGTGGAGCCATGTGCTGCTCCCTCCTGAAGTGTTACAAGCCTCATTGGGCAAGGTAAAAATTTCACCACAAAGTAAAATCTCTGTATGTGTTACTGGGAATTGCAGACAACTCGCTGACTATGCCAGATTTTGGAATCACATAATCCATTTTATTTGGGTTCTGGTGAGATGTTACATCTCTGTCAGGAAAGATGAGCATTTTATTATGTAATAAAGTCTGTATATCGGTGGTGGCTTTGCCCACCACTGGCAGATTCTACAGCTGCTTGGCTAGCTGAGAGCTTTTGTATGGCTGGCTAATAAAAACCCCATAGAACATGGAGTGAAGACAGCATTGTATTTTGCTGATCAATTGTAATATTTGTCAGAAGGGATAATATAAGTTTTTTTGGAATCATGCCAAAGATACCTGGGTTGCACAGACATTTTAAAATGGGCCTCAGACATAACTGTGTATCTACCTTCTGAGAGAGAAATCTCCTGGCATTACTTGGAGCTGAGCCATCAAAGGTCATTCATGACCAAATCTTCCCAGCAAACCTTCCTCATTCAGTGTATGACTCTGATCACAGGGACAAGACACATCCCACGTCAGGAATACTCTACTGAAGTGTCTCTTATGGTACTTGGAGGAGCTGACACAGTAGAATTATATACTGGGGAAATGTTTGCTGCTCTGAGAAGAGAAAAACATACCTGCTGTAAGCCTTTCCTCTAGACATATGGATTAAGATTTCTAACAGATCAGATCAGAGTAACCTGATTTTACTCTGTAATTACTGAAGCCTATCAATTAACTGTAGCAAGAGCTGATTCTTAAAACCTGAGATACACTTGAAGGCAAGCACGTACTCATAATGTTTTGGAAGCTCTTCTTGCTCACACAAATGAAGAACATATTACATATCAGTTAAATGTTTAAATTCCTCTAAGATTCATTTTGGGAGAGCAAATAATTAACTATATCCAAGCAACAGGTTTTCTGGGATCCTGTGTTCAGTAAATTTACTGAAAATAATTGTAATTGAAGGCTGACTTTGTAAGAAAAATGATATTTGATCCCAGTGAGGGCAACTGAGGTGTTTGTCTTAGGTGCAACAAAATTTTGACTGAGGCTGAATGTTTTAGGCAAAAGACTACTCTTTATACCAATCAAAAAGCCCATGAAGAAAAACAGGAGCACAGATTTACTTCAGGTGTTGTCTGACACAGTCATGCACTGTCTTACAGAGGAGATGGATGAATACAGGTCCAAGGGCCACTTCTCCCCCTCATTGCCCAGCAGAGTAGCCCTCTACACCACAAAATTCCCAGGCACTGTAGAGGTCTCAAAGCAACACCAAGCACTGGTGGCATTTTTGCCAAAGACACATATATGATCCAATGCCCTCAGCTGCCAGAATGACCCTGGGAATCACCAGAAGATGGCCAAAAGTTAAAATCACCAGAAAGAAGATACAAATAACATCCATTTTCTACTACTACTAAAGCACTAATGGCATGTATTAGCCTACTTAGGGGGAATTTTCCTGCATAGGAAGATTGGTAGTAGACTGGGTAGTCCTTCGGTCTCAGCGCCCACACTTCTAGAAGCACCAGTTTTGTAGCATGACTTGTGCTCATGACCATCTGCTTTTATGGCACTAAGCCTGCTTCTGAACTGGCATACCAAATCCTACAGGGCACAGGCACCCATGAAAGACAGAATTAGAAGTGACATCTGCTCTGCAAGAGGTTCCTCCTGCTGGCAAGAAGTGCCAAATTAGAGCCACATGCCTTATTATAAGGAGTGACATCTGTTGGCCCTCATAGCATTTTGTCATCAATAAATGCCTCTTCCCTGGAATCACTGCTTTTAATTTGCTTGAACACTGGCTTGGAGTATTTTGACACTTAAAGGTATATATAATCCTTGGGAAAAGTGTTAATGACATTCCAACAGCGATAATGCATTTCCACCAGCTTTAGCAATCCATGCTGGTTGCCACAGCTCAGCAGACTAGGAGAGGTTAAGCAATGCCCTAACAATTGTCAGTGCTTAAGGCCTGGTAGCATTCAGTCCTGCTCCTTCCCTGCCAAACCCACAACAACGTGTGTGCTATGGTTTACATGGAATTATGCTAGATCAAAGAGCTGGTACATGTGTCTGACTCTTTACGTGGCATAATGATGACTTCAGAGCGTGTGACACAGGCTAAGGAGGGGAGATGTCATACTGAAACCTCAAGGATGGAAGAGCCTTAGAGAGTCCCCAGCTAGTCACTAATTAATTGCATTTTATGAGCTCAGGCACAGATCCTCAAAGCTGCTTAGGAACTTAACTCCTATTTCATTTCACATTCAAATTTAACTCACTGTGCTTATTCTTAATCACCATCTCAGCCCTGAAGGAGTTTTAAACCCACAGATGTCTTCATTTCAGAGTATGAAGGATGCAAGCAGCTGGGCAGAATCTCCCATGAAAGCTGAACAGTGCTTTGGTTGGAGGAAAAAGGAGGTGATTGGCACCAAATCTGTGGTTTGGAAACAGGCAGGGAGTTTTCTAAGCTGTTCAGAGCAGCCATTTGCTGTGCTCACATCATGTTCATCCTCTTGGACAACATGCTGTTCAAGAAAAAACAAGGGAACCTGCTTTTCCCAGTTAATTTTCACAAACTCCTGTGTAAGTAATGCACAACATGTACAGCTCTGGGCTGACTCCTGTGTAGATCTGTGTTTTGTGGCTATTTTGGATGTCATAGAGGAAAAAACCACCGAACCTATAGCAAAATATAAATCTGTAAAAAAATTATTTGTGTAGTCCAGAATTTCAACAGCCAGGAAACATTTTTTAGTGGAAAGATTTATTTTTAACACATGCACTGGCTACATTGTATATTTTAAGACTCCCAAAATAAGTTTGACTTGCAGAATTTTGCTGATGAAATGTCTTCCTCAAAAACATCTTAACATGTTCAATCAAACTAAGGTGTTTTTCCTAATAAATATTGTCACTTATGAGGAGCCTGGGTATTCAGTTCTGCAATTCAAAGCCACCAGGAGAGAGAGACACAAGCAAAACAGTCTTCTATTATAAATGGCATTATCCATGGAGAATAAACATAAATTTTTAATGATGTGACTGTTAAAAATTTTCCTTATCTCATGTTTACTAAAATCAATGTCTTTAGTAGATGATTTTGGGCAAAATTAAATTATTTTACAAAATACTAATCTTACAACTAGCAGTACTAAATGCTGGACCTAGTGATCCAGCTAAATAAGTTTTGCAAAGTGTTTTATCTATGATTATATTTCCATGAACTGGAGTAATCTAAACCAATTGACCCATAATGTTTTGCAGGGATCAGATATTTAATTGCATTTATTTCACAAAATGAATGCTCTCTAAAATATATAAAATTAAAATTCTATTGAAAACCGCAAAGGTTAAATAGATTGGTAGATTCTTAAAAAATGGCAGTGACTTTATAGAATAAGTAATTTAACCTTTCTAGTTGGTAAAGTATTAAAACTTTTGTTCATTTGATCCTTTTACAGGCTTTTCCCCCCTTCATACTTGAGTGTATCTGACTGGAAGTAGCAGAATCAAACTGAGTGGCTTCTCTTCATTACAATAAATGCTACTGATAAGAAATAAAATGTCAGACCATTTCTCTGGAGCATGCACAACTGGTTTCCACAGGCACAGCCAGAGCACCTACCAGAGCACTGTGGAATGCTCCCCAAGTCTTTCCAAAGGCAAGTACTCACATAGTCTATGCAGCAAAGAGGAGGAACTGGAATTCTGTGACCACTCTGAGATTTATGATGTGATAGGAATTACAGAAACTTGATGGGAAAAATCTCAGGACTAGGAAACCACAGTGGATGGCTACAAACTCTTTCAGAATGATATAAAGGGAAGAAGATGACATGGAGTTGCATTTTCTGTAAAAGAGAAAGTGAGCCATGGAATACTCCAGAGTCTCCAGATCTGGTCCTCTAGATCAAAAACAAGATGAAAAAAATGGAGGAGTTTTGCAGGAGGTCCATAAAAATGATCAAGGTCTCTAGAACCTGCCCTACAAGGAGAGACTGAAGGAGTTAGCTCTTATCTGCTTTGGAGGGGAAAGCTCAGGGGGGGCTCGATCACAATATTCCAGTACTTGAAGGGCTCCTACAGAGAGGACAGAGGCTCTCACTTCACAAGGAGACACATGGGGACAACAAGAAGGTACAAGCTGCACTGGGAGAGGTTTCATCTCAACATAAGGAGCAATTTTTTTACACTAAGATCAATCAGTCACTAGCACAGCCTCCCCAGCAATGTGGTAGAGTCCCCATCAGTAAAGTTTTTCAAGATGTGACTGGACAGGGTGCTAGGTAATCTCACCTAGGCTCCCTTTTCCATAGAATTTTGGACCAGATGATCTACAGATTTCCTTCCAACATGGGCTACTCTGTGATTCTATGAAAAGAGAATAATCAACAAAGACCCCCAAATCCAGTGCCAGGATTAAAGTAAGGACTATAGACCACTATTTGGTCACAGTTTAAATATAAATTATGGTATTATAATACCATATTCTGATTACTCAGAAAATCTACTCTTCAGAGGGCAAACACAGCCTGGGCAGCCAGGCATGAAATTCCCTGTCTGACTGCAGCACCCCAGTTGTCTTGCCACATGCTCTGGCAACGGGGAGCCTTCTCTGGGTGGCTTTTGTGGGCAGGTGCCGTGTTTTCCTATGTCATCATGTATCATTGAAATTAAACAAGTTAGAAAAAGTAATGAATCTGTTCCTGGTCTTCTGCATCAGTGGGCAAGTTGCTCCCAGGCTGGATCCATGACTGCAACATCCATTTTGGCATTATATAATACTGTGTGGATTGCTCCTGGCCTGGCTGGGACACCTGATAACACTCCTTTATTGGACAAGATCATGCCTCTAAATCTACTGCTTTTGAAAAGCAAGGTCCTGAAGTTACAAAGAGAAATAATCACCTGTACGCTCGCCATTGGTCTTTTTCTTAAACAGGACCTTTGGAGATAAACACCATGTCTGGCATGTGGAAATGGAACTGCAGGATTAATGAGAAATACCCTATTAACTTCAGCTCCATGTAAATTGTTCGG
The DNA here is from genome assembly GCF_024509145.1 of Vidua macroura. Lineage (NCBI taxonomy): Eukaryota > Metazoa > Chordata > Aves > Passeriformes > Viduidae > Vidua > Vidua macroura. Next base: position 93,208,661 of record NC_071572.1, on the reverse strand, counting down.
TGTTTAAGACTTGTAAGGGACTACTTAAATAAAAGATTTTAATCATGCATTTAATATAAGGATTATTGAGTAAAGCAGAATTTCTCCTTTTATGCCATTTTAAATCCAAGTATTTTTTTCATGACACTTGGAATTGAGGATTGAGAACATGTTTGTGTATGTGGGGAGTGCGTAGGGATGTGAATGAATGCAAATTATTTTAAAGAGGCACAAGGTACAGTTAGGAGTGAGATCTGGAGCATTTTATACCAACACAAATAATAACCTTTTGTATATCAGGCACATTTAATTAACTTTGCATATATAGTACAAGTGCAGAAATATTAAACCAAAGTGTTGTCTACTGGAAGATTGTAATTCAAGTGATTTCCATAGTACTTCAGTTTTAAGAAAAGGTCTCCCAAGCTCTGTACTCTGGAGGAGGAGTTGAATAGCTCTTAGACCTGCTAACAAATGGCAGAGGCCTCAGGAGAGTCTAAGTATTAGATCTTCCTTTGAGTTGTGTTGCTGGTTCTGCAGAGTTTCATTCTCCTTCACGGTAGCAGAATCTGACAGGACCCTCACAGGGCCCTTGGTACTTCTCTTATATTCCTGAATCCTGAAGGCAAATGGTTATGTAAAAATCTCAGTTGGTATCAGTGTAAAAGAATTACACTAATATGAATAATAAAATAATTACACTATGCTTCTATTTTTTACCTTCTTCTTCAGCACTTATATGTAGCCTGAGTGCATCTCCAAGATCTTCCTTTTAAAGAAATATCCTGGGTTTTTCTGAAATAATCACAATATCACACAATCGCAATATCACACCACACTACTGTGATGACATGGAGGTTAAAGGTGCATTTGCTCTAAGGAATGCTTAAAAAGCTCCTCCTTCTCTCAGTTAAACATGAGCACATATCTCAGGACACCTGAGTCCTAGTCCCTGACATTTAAACACGGGGGTAGTGGTAGAGCTTTAGAGTACTGATACTGAAGACATAGAATGGGGCTCTTAGAGGAGACAGAAGAGTTTTACTGTTCTGCAGAAGTGCCAGTTTTGGTTAAAACTGCATGTATATTATTTGTAAACTCCTTAGGATCTGGGAAACGAGCCAATGTACCAAACCCATCCGTCTCCTTCCAAATTTCTGAAGTCCTATAGATGAAGAAGGGAGTGGAAGATACAGCTGAGGCTCTTTGCAGAAAGGATATTATTCTTTGCTACATCAAAATTAGAAAACAGAGCAAGAACTTATGGAGAACAGCCCTGAGGAGAAAGGCTTGGAGGTCCTGGTGGACAAAAATTATTGTCTGAGAGCAAGAAACACTACTAACCCCACAAGACACACATGGAGATAATATTTTATATTACAGACCATATGTCTCCTAAGTGAAGCATAGCCATTATTAGAAATTAAGATCCACTCCACCAGAATCCCAGCCTCAAAAACAGTCAGCGGCTTCTCGGTAGCTGGGAAAAAAGCAAACAGCTTCATCTTTTATGAGTGGTAACAAATTTTTCTTCTGGTTTTACATGACACAGTTTCATGAACTTCCTTTGGAGTTTTTTTTGGTTTTTTTTTTTTTTTTTTTTTTTTTTTTTTTTTTTTTTTTTTATTATACAATGAAAAGACAATGGAAAGCCTGAAAAACAAAAAGGTAGCACTGGTTTCTCTGGAAGGTTTGTGATTTTGTTCAAATCCATAATGAAATTTTAACTGCTACACCCCAGACAGGGTTCTTACCCTCTTTGGAGTCTCTAAAATTTAGGAAAAAAAAAAAAGTTTGAAAAAAGGTTCCTGTAGGTTTGGAAATGCAACATATTTTGCCAAAAACCCTCTAAATTAGATAAATTGGGGGTGGTGCTGTTGGTTCCTCAACCAGTATTTCACCTTCTTGTGCTTGTCAGCAGAATGCAGGGAGCTGCAACAAATCGAAAAACTTCTTGAGCTTTGGGTAATATGGAAGCCCATCCCTATTTAACAATGCCAGTATCATTGGCAACTTCTATCCATCTACTTGTTTTTTCAACAATCTGCTCTGTGAATAGGAGGACTTAGGTAATCTGGTCTCCTTTGATTTTTTGTGCTGTGTGCTTTGTACATCTCCACTGCACGGATGCTGGCTGCACAAGCAAGTACCAGTTATTCCCAGAACAGTGCTCCCAGCTCCCCATCAGCTACAATATGAGCCCCTCCTACCTGTGGATCCTTCTTGGGTCTGCAGTTTCAGTGTTTCCCTTCTGAAAAGGCCTCATAAATGACACAGAGAACCCTCACTGCCCTGCCAAGACCTCTGACTGCTCTTCAGGCTCTGGTGTTGGAGCAGGTTTTATTCCAGAAGGCCAGAAAGACTCTGCACCACCGAGACCACAAGATAGGAATTTTCTTAATGGAAAGCAATCATTTGAATCTTTGATCTTTAGCAAGCTGCTAATTCTATGAAACCTGTGGAATCTGGGGTGGCTCCTTCCCTCAGAGCAGTTCAAAATGCAGGAGAAATTGAGAATTAATACAGGGCTAATCCCATTGAATTACATTGATTTTTTTTATTTGGGAAATCATGAAAAAAACCTAAATTGAGAGAGAAACCCCAAACATTTGAGTCACTGTGACCACATTTAAAAGTTAAACATTACTTGGAACAAGAAGGATGGCTTTTGGGACCCAAGGGAAAGAGGAAAAGCCCTTCCTTGTATCTGTAAAAATGACTGCACTGATACTGGAAAGGAAGCACAGATCTGGGCTTTCCAACTGGTAAGCCGTGGGAAGCCTCTCTAATGCTACACAGACACTCCAATTTAAGCAGGAATACTGTCCTAAATTAGAAAGCTGGACAATAAGTTCAGCTGTCATACATCTGCTACTAAAATAACTGTTTTTAAGAAATACATTATTAACTTAAATGCTACATGATTCCTTCAAAAGCTATGACTCTGAGTGGATTAGTGAAGTGGGAGTGCTTTCAGGCTGTGCTTAATGCACATCTTATTAATTTAAAGCCTTATGATTGCCTTCGATGTGATTATGAGCCAAAGTCAACCTCCACTGTATCTGTCAAAGTTGTTGTAAGACTCTTTACGTGGTGGAACAATCACTTCTGAAAGCCTGACTGTTTTTCAGAAGGTAAATATAAGTCTCTCAGTCGGATTACTTGAGCCTCAAGGTGTGGACTCTCTAGGGGCTCCTTTCACAAAACCAGGACCACCCAGCATCCCACATTACACATAAATAAACACACATTTGCATACGAGCAACTCGTACAGGGTTATGTTTTCTGTTTGCTCCCCAGAAGAAGAAATCCAGTAAGGGATGAGGAAGACCTGCAGACAGGTTCTCCTTCTTGGGCCTTTCTAAAGTTCCAAGTGAACAGAGAGCAGCTGGGTCCCTTGGTATTGGGAAATCACCACTGGGTTTGCAGTGGAACAAGCCAATATCCCAGCTGCCTGCAGCCGGGATGGCTGTAAGTGGACACCTACAGCACATGGGGTTTCTGAGCTGCACAGGGGTAGATAACCCCGTAAGGACTCTTGTCACCTGGCAAGGGTTACAGCCACAAGCTGGTTACTGTGGCGTGCGACATGGCCATGGCTTAGCCAAGCAGTGACACAAGCAGAGACTCCCTGATCCACAGTCACTGTCCTTCCCACCACCCAGAGCAGATAAGACAATGTGTCACCTATTTATTACATGAATAAGTACTACCAGACTATATTTAATACAAACTCAACATCTGACAACTGCTAACCTTCAAGATGAAAGTTCTCTTTATTTATTGCTTCCCTTTATATAAACATATAGACTGCTTACACTTCAAATGGTTTTGCAAATACAGCAGTCTATATAAGCTCTTTTATGTACCTAGAATGGGGCCTCCCTAGCAGGGCTTGGAAATCATTCAGGTTGCCTCTGAACAATTTAGAGGCACAGCGTGAAACAGAGACGGAAAAGAGTCACAATTACAGAGATATCTGATATCTAGCAACAACTGTGACAACAACAATTCTTTGAAAACTGTGTAGGTGTATCTATGTCATAGTTTTAAATAGGAGCACTCAAAGGTAGCAAACACCTCAGTAAGAAACAAAGCTGAACTGTGAGAGCTCTTGAGTTTGTACAGCCCTCAGCAAAATGAGGCTGAAACTGGTTGTGCTTCTTTTTCACCCCTGCAGAATGGGTGCAGAGCAACAACAGATAATTGAATCTCTTTAGAACGTCAAGCCCCGGCTTTGGGGAGGTCACTCGAGAACAAAACATGAGCCCTATTGGCAGACAACACACCCAGTTAACCCAGTTTTCTGTCTTCACTGGTGATCAGCAGCAGAGACTGAGAAAAAAAGAAAGAACACAGAGCAAAAGAGAGTGAACCTCCTCTCCTCCCATGTTTTTTTCAGCCTCCAAAGTTCTTTCTGTATGCAGAGCCACAGAGGGCTTTCACTTCTACAGGTTTGTCTAGTCTTTCCTTGTGCCTATGGATTTTTTTAGCACTTACCACAGCAGTGCTGCACTTTAGTCCCTCCCTTTTTTGCTCTGTACCCACATTTTGCATTTCTCAACATCTTGCCGTTTCAGTGTACAATCAGCGTGCCTCTGACGATGAGGCAAATGCAAGCAATTGTGTTCAACAGAATATGCTGAAAATGGAGGCAGGCTGGCACCTGCACAAGCCCAAGCAGCTTAGCTGCATGAGGAGCATGGTGCTGCTCTGCCTGCCACCCTGCCCACTTCTGCCCAGCCCCAGAGCTCGCCCTTCCCTGGCCCAACTGCCTCCCCACCTTCCTACTTGCCACCTTTCATCTTTTTTCCTGACACTGAAGTCAGCACAAATGCATCAGTGTGGAGCACGTGCTGGTGCTGATTCCTCAGAAAGTGAAAAGCCCCCTTTGGAAAACAACTCTTTGAGGAATATCCCAAAGGAGTAGCTAAACGGCATCTAGGCGTTTCCTAAGATCTCTGCCAAAATGCACAGTCAGTTCACACATCACGCAGAAGTATTCGATTTACACAGTCAGCCTCTACTTATATTTTGATCCCCATGTACCGCTCTTCTCTGAGAAAGATGCTTGGCTCCCAGACAGTTGGAACAAGTCCAATATAAAGACCAAGCCTTAATGACCAGGGAAGGCTTTGGATAGAGAGAGGGTGGGTGGTCTCCCCTGACTTTCTTCTACCCTTTCTCTTCTTCATCTCTCTTGGTATGAAGATATAATATGTGTTGTGGAGGGGTGCTGAGTGTACAGGATGAGTAATTTGCTTTCCTCACTGAGCCCTGTTACATACAGACTTCAGTCACGGAGAAGAAAAACAGACCTTTGCATTGGAAATGGCCTGGGAACCAACCAGCCTAAGCAAAACCACCCAGATCATCTGGATACACAGAGCCTAGTTGCAGTGAAATGTATTTCTTGAGATCCCGAGCTCCTTTTTGACTCACACACATCGATGCTCATCAGGAATTAACTCCAGGAGTTTTACTGCAAGCCTTTGCCTCGGAAAAAAAAAAAAATGTAAAGGCAATTGAATTCAGGCTCAGCCTCGTATTCTTTTTGAATACATTTCCCCACTGATTGTCCCTTTCCTAGGCACAGTGTGCGTTTGCAAACCGCGGGTGCCCAGGCAGTCCCGGGGAGCCCCGGGAGCGATTGACGGCCGCGGCCACGGGAGGGCAGCGCCGATCCTGAGAGCACAGCCCGAGCCAAAGCCGGCGCGCATCCTCCGGGATCGCCGCTTCCCACGTGCCGCACCAAGCACAAGGGAAGGATTGACATCTTAGTTTACCTGAGGTGCAGGAACAAACAAAGGGCTACTTGTTTTCCTGGCTTTACTACTTCCTCCTGCCTGTGTGTTTTTAATTTCATCGAATTAATTATTCATATCATCAGGAAAATATTTAGAGGAAAATTCTTCAGTCTGCTTACCCTAGATAGTGAAATAAGAAAATAATACAATACACATGGCAAAAATTCTAGAGGATGAACTGTTTCCAGTGAAATTGAATTCAGCATTTGATGGACTGGGAGTGTTCTACACTGTGAATTCATAATTTTGCAAAGAAAACAGGAGTCATTCATTGAACTGATATCAGCTGCCAGATATGAACAATAGGGTTAAAAGAAAATAATTTGTCTGGAAATAAGCCAAAATATATCATTCTGTTCAATCTCTCTGATCCAGTGATCCAGGAAATAATCAGCCTGACTGTGCTGGTTTTGGCTGAAGTAAAGTTAATTTTCTTCATCTGCGTTTCGGATTTGTGCTGGAAATGGTGTTGATAACACGGGCATGCTTCAGTTGTTTCTGAGCAGCACTTGCACAGCATCGAGGCTTTTTCTGCTTGCATTGCCCTTGAGTGGGCTGGCCATGAGTGGGCTGGGGTGCACAAGGAGTTGGGAGGGGACACAGCCAGGACAGCTGGCCCTGATGGACCAAGGGGATATGCAAGACCACAGGACATCATGCTCAGCATATAAAGCCTCCGAAGGAGGAAGAGGGAGAGATTGGAGAGATTAACTTCCCAAGTCACCGCTACATGTGATGGGGTCCTGTTCTCCTGGGGATGGCTGAACACCTGCTGGCCCATGGGAAAGCAGTGAATTAATTCCTTGGGTTTTTTGCTTTGCTTGTATGTGTGATTTTTTCTTTCCCTATTAAACTGTCTTTATATCAACACATGAGTTTTCTCACTTCTACCCTTCTGTTTCTCTCCCCCATCCTGCTGGTGGGAGGGAGTGAGCAGCTGCGTAGGGCTTCGTTTCTGACTAGGGTTCAACCATGACACAGCTGCAGCTTTGCTCATTTACTCAGAACTTCTCTGTATTCCAGCACGAAATAGTCCTGGCAAGAACTGAGACCATGGCCCAGTGCAGCACACTGCAGTGAGGAAAAAGCATGCTGCCATGGGTCAGTGACTGGCTTTTAATTTTGGAAATCAATACTGTCAAAAAGCTACATGTTTCTTTCCACTGCTGCACAATCATCAAAGCCTCAGACCAGGACAACAATGTGTGTAGCCTTGCACCATAAATACAGACGTGGCCTATAATGTAGTTTGTGGGAAGGGCAGCAGTGCTTGGAGGGAGGTTGTGATGAGGATGCTGGACTTTTCTTGCCCCGCACATCTGTAACTGCTTCAGTGCTGCCCTTGTTCCTGCACAGATTACCTGCCAGGTGACATTTCCCTCCACTTGTCCCACACCTCAAGAGGATCTCAGCAAAATTTACAACTACCTGAAAGGAGGATGTAGTGAGGTGGGGTCAATCACTTCTGACATGTCTCAAGTTGAAAGGATGAGAGGAAATTACCTTAAATTGTGCCAGGGAAGGTTCAGATTAGGTATTAGAAAAAAATTTTACATTGAAAGAGTAGTTGGGCTTTGGAATAAGTTATTCAGAAGGCTGATGGAGTCATCATCTCTGGAAGTGTTCAAGAAGCATTTGATGTGGCAGTCAGGAATATGTTTTAGGGGTGATTATGCTGGGTTGATGGTTGGACTAGATGATCTTCAAGGTCTCGTCCAACCTAGATGATTTTCTGATTCCACAAAAATGCACTAAGACCTCCTTTGCTTTTAACATTATATTACATCTAAAGGGTGCATTTCCCTGTGATCCTGGAAACGGGAGAGAGAAGAAGAAAGAGAGACAAAAGAGGTGACCTCCACTGACTTCCCCATCTTCAGCTTTTCCTGGACTAATGAAAAAGTGCTGAGATAAAAAACCGGCCCAGAGGGGAGCCAAGAGTCAGGAGACACATCCAAGACTTTGGTAATGTCATGATGGGACTCCATACTAAGGCATAAGTGACTAGCTGTAAATATGACTCAGACTATTAGGATCAACTTTTAAACATTGCAAGTCGAGATAAAGGGCTTTGGGGGACAGTGGTTGTCTCCCAGTCCAGTAAGTGAAACCCCTAATGCCAAATTCAGCTTTTCACCATCTCTTCACCACAGAGGAAAACCCATTTTGGCAACTCCACCATCTCTTTTCCTGGGGATGAGGGAGGCAGTAGAAGATTGCTTCCTGGTTCTATATAACAGAAAAAGGAAGTTTAACAAAGAGAAACAAGGGCAAAACAAAGCACCAGAGCACCAAGCTTCATCTCATACTAGTTTGCAGAATCAAGATTTTAGTAAGGACTACAAAATTCACAAATATTTGATACTGATAAATCCGGCTGTAGTCATCTGGAGCAGATGTGCACCAAACAGCCGAAGATTCCCCAACTTTATTTATGGTCAGGTATCTCTAAAGCTGCCAACAGAAAAGTACCACTCACTGACACCTCATTACAGTTTGTGGTCTTTTGTAGCACTGGGCATTCATGTCCAATCTGAATTAGCAAAAAGATATCAAGTCAGGGTCCTGAAATGAAATAGCATGAAACCCAGGAACTAGCTGGGGGACCAAAGCATAGATCAGAAGAAAGCCAAACTTGAATTCAGTTTTCACATTTCCCACTGACACGTTTGTGACCACAATGAGCTCAGCAAAAATGTTTCCCTAAAAAACTAACTACCTGAATTTGAATGAGTGACTCCACAATCTCTTCATGGTCTGCAGAGAAGAGGAGACATCTGCAAAACTTCTTTTCTAGGAAGACCAGAGTTATTTTCAAGAGCTGCCTACTCCTCTTTGCTGATTAGAAAAGAAGCCTATGGTGAGTACTGCAGACTGAGGCAGTCTAACTTTGAGATATCTAATTAGGATGGATGAATCTCAAACCTAATCTGCTTAGGCCTTTAGTGTCTCATTTGCAAAATAATACAATGGACAATAATAATAAAAATAATGATAATGATGCTATTAATGCAGAAATGACAAAATGTAGCTCTCTATTCATCTGTAAAACACCGTTTGATCCAGTGATGCATGAAGCATTATAATATTTGATTTCACTGTTTTGCTAAGCAACGAAGAAACTAAAAGGCAGCCAAGTGCCAGTAAAGCAGAATAAATATGCACTGCTGATACCACTATTTGAAGTTAAGCTGACTAACACTAAGTACCATCAGAAGGCTCTCCTTCAGCTCAGGACATACTTAGGTCTTTAGCACCTGCTTAGATATAAATGCCTGAATAAGTTAATTGTTTAAACGGGACAGTTAAGTGTTGCCTTACTGCTCTGCTGAATTGTAACCTGAGACTGGACCTTCAAATTACATTTCCAAGAGAATATAGGATCTGTTGCAGTGGGTCAGGCTGATGCTCCATCTGGATTTGCATGCAACTATAATAATGCAACTGCAATAGGTGCATTTCAAGGTAAGAAAAATTAGGACAATTTTGATGTCACAGTACAAAGAGAACCCATCTATTCTGAATAATTTTTGACAAGCTTAGCATTGTAGATTCCTTAACTTTTATTCATACATGTGTACTATAGATTCAGAGAAGATGTCACACCTTCAGAGGATATCAGCATATCATAACTCGATGTAAGAAATTTACAGAAAATTACTCTCTGTAAAAATAAAAAACCTTTAATAACTTATTCTGTCTGACAAAACAAGGTCTGTTTGTTCCATGTCAGAAAACTTCTGAAGTAGAAGTTTTATCAAGACTTCTAAGTCCCTGATGTTATCAAATGCAATTCGCAAGAGTTGAGCTTTCCCCTAAGGAGACAATCTTCCCTAAATTTAAGATATTTCATAGATTAATTCTCTTAAAGCATGAAGCCATTACGTGAAATCACAGCAAGCAATTTCTTTTAAAAAGTCTATTCTCTTAACTATAAATATTTAATAAGCAAAATGAAGCTATGAAAGAAGCTATGAATCAAAAACTATGAAAGTAGGCACAATGCCTCTTGTGACTGGCCTCTTGTGACTGGCCAGTTTGACTGGTATCTCAGCTGGGAGGAATATAATTGTTGACCAACAGCACCAGATGTGCTTTAGGACAAAAAAGGATAGAATGAAATGACTGGCCACTTATTTTCATGTTTTGGTAAAGCACAAATTACTTTCCACCTATGAGGAAGATACATTATATGATTAGATGCAAGATATTAAACTAAATTAATTGGATGTTATGGGATTAAAAAATAAACAAAAAAACATGCATTTGCAATCATCTGATTGACTGAGGGGATCTAATTTTTGAAAGATAAAATAAGCAATTTCCCCTCTTATAGCAGTCTCAATGAATATGTATTTTCTGCTTGCAAACTGAGAAATGCATAAAATAAGTATTAATAAAAAATTAAGCTTGCAGCTTACCAGAAGAAAGCTTCTATATGTAAGGTGAAACTAAAGTTATCGCAACTGTGGTTATAGTTACAACAGGTGCTAATTCATGAGCAAAGGAGAGGATTACTGTTTTTTTTCTGCATCTCTATTTCTGCAATGATGGAGTAAAGCACAACATTTTCTCACAGCTGGGATATTTATTAAGAGCCCTGTCCCACGCAGATCCTCTGGTGCCTAACAGTATGTGAGCTCATACTTTTCCCTTTCTCTCTGTCCAAACACTTACAGGGTAGCTCTCCCTCTACACAGATGTTTACTTTCAGGAAATTTGTAGGGATTTAAAAGTTCTTAACCCCCTGTCAAATTCAGAGTTCAAAGGAACGACAAGAACCTCTGACACACATTTCCATAGGAAGCCATGCCAAAGGGAATGTATGTGGTCTCAGGTATTCCTCCTGTCCTCAGCACCTCTGCTGTTTCAGGTGGATGTGCCCTTTCTACCTGCAGAAATGGTAACTGCCTTCTTTTTCCAGCTGCATGGAGAACTTATGCAAATGAGAAAAAATCTAAACCATTAAATACATAAAAAGAGCTATGGAATTAACCACGAACAAAGATACTGTTAGCCACACACAAAACCCTGAGCCAACAATTAATTTGTTTGCATTATATGTCATTGAGGTGGATGTACTCTAATAAACTATGTATTATTTCTTAATGGAAGCAATTCAAGGTCATCTAAGATGTATGTACTCATGATTAAGCACTGATTAAGAATATGATATTAAAAATATAAATTGCTGGAAGGTCCAGGACATCTGGCATGACCCCTTGTGTTTGTTTGAGGGCATAGGCTTATGCTTACATTGCACAGAATGTGCTGTGCAAGTAGCTAATGTTGCAGTGAGGATGAGACACAGTAAAGAATATTTCAGGTCACTGTATGCTGAACTCATGAATTGTATAACATTTTCCGAAGCATAGGAACATAAGCAAATCTTACAAAACTTATGGTGAAAGGCATACATTTTGTGAAAAGAAAAAAACAAATTTCATTTAATAAATTGGGTCATTTAGTAAACAAAAGAAAGTTTCCAAAAGGGAAACATTCTTTGCAAAGTGATAATATTGATTATGGTATTCTTGCTAGCATGAATCTCAGGCTACATGTTTTGAATTTAACCAAAAAAAATCATTAACCTCTCTATTTCCAGCAAAAAAAGGCTTCACATTAGGAAACTGCAAGTGGAGTGTGGATTATTTTAAAATAAGGACCATTCAAGAAGCACTGTTTAAAGCAGACAATATGCAAACCATGAGCTGAAAAGGACTACTATATTAGGAAACACAATTTGATTTAAAGGGTTAGTTGGGGCAAATGATTGATTTTCACTTTTCATGCAATCAGAAATCAATTGTTCTGAAAAAATTGCCATCATATGCTTTTGTGCACTAGAACTGAAGAAAGTAGAGACCAAATTTGCAGTTAAAAATAAGACCTTAAAATGTCTCTGATGAAGGCTGAGACTGACAACTCGACTCAAAACTCAGAAAGTTCAGCAAGACAAGAAATAGAAACCCATGTCATCCAGTTTTAAAATCTAAAGATGACAGAATGACAAACAGAAGAAAAATGAAGAGGAGAGGCTGCTTTACAGTTCAGTTCTGTGGCCTTTAAGGTACCATTTTTCCTAAACCTAATTTGCTGAGCAAATTTTTACAATCTGCATGGACCTCTGGCCCATCTAACTTGATCCCAGCCATGTTAGAGATATGCTAGCCAGGCACTTAAACACTGAGCCCCAGTACTTGAGGCAGGCACCCACATTTCTTCATTCAGCTGAAGGACTGCTTGCTATAACTGAAGAGCAGGAAACACCGTGGTGCCATCAAATGTCTGCAGCCATGGTAAGGGGCTGCAATCTGCCTCTGGTTCCCAGGGTTTTTTCCAATTGGATTGCAAGGAAAATCCTCACATCTAATTATCACTTGGACCTGGGGGACTCATCAGTCACCTATGGCAGGACTGTTGTGCCTCTTTAGGCCACCATCCATGGCAAATTAAGCTGCACTGACACATTTAACACTTCAGAGAGAGGAGATTTGGGTAGCAAGCACACAACCAGCTGTGTGGTGAAGGCAGTGGTGGCTGGCAGGGTGCATGGGGGAATCCTTGCTGACTGCTTGACTGCTGCAGGCAATGGGCTAAACCCTTGTGTCTGGTGGGCCTAATGCAGAGTGGGGTTATTTAGGGTTTCATTAGTTAATGAATCAACTATTGGAACTCCCTTTGATCCTTGATATATGAATGTCTTCCTATACCTATAGTGTCATCCCGTCCTACAGCTCCTCAGAGTCCCCTTGGCCTAGCTGGTACAGCTTTGTTTCCTCTTCACACTCAGCTGGATATGCCTCATGCTTGCCACAATTTGCTGGCTCATAAGCATTTAACTCCCTCATCCTCCTTTCCAAATGTAGCAACAATCATACCTGTGAAAAGTTGGGAGATTAAATCCTGTGCTAGAAGGTTCAATGCCAACTTCTGCAGAAACAGGGATTCACTCTGGCACAGTATTTGGGTCCTTAAGACATAGTTACATGTGGTTTTTATTTGCATATATTAGCTTAGCTTGATATTTGTTTTATCTTTACCAAATATTTTACTGCCTTCCCTTTCTTCCATTGCCCCAAACAATTCTCAGAGCTAAGACTTTTGTTGTTAGCTGTCTTCCTCTTCTGGCACATACAGTATCGAACTTGTTTGTTGGTTTGAATAATTTACATGTCTGTGCAGCCAGGATCTGAGAGCGAGGTGTTTATGTCAGTCAGAGGCAGGAAAGTCAATGAGACATTCCCTTTGATCCGACCACCTTTGTGTCTAGTGACTTGTTGCCATGACTCTTCCACTCTTGTTTGATTTCTTACATTGTGTGCAAGGTTCAAATCAGTGACAATCCTTGCAGAGCAGGGAGTCAGGAGCTCAGACGCTTAGAAACACCATAAAAGTCTGTGTAGACATCATCAATATTTAGCAACTGAAAACCTTAGAACAAGCAAATCTCTGACAAAAGCTAATATTGTGACAACAGAGAAACAAAGGAAGCAAATCTTCTCAGGAGTTTCTGCCAGCCCTCCTGAACCCGGCACCCATTTATTGCCTGCCACAGCACCTCAGCATCATTCCAACAGCAAGAGGGGAACATAAAACTAGCATCCACTTATTTTTCAAGGAGGCTGGAAAGCTCATAGCAAATATAAGGTAAGAGCAAGACTCCCAGAAGGGTCCTAGGATATAATCTCATCTCCGTCACCATCTGGCAGTGTAACCTGGTACCAACTCTGCCCCACAGTTCCCTCACAGCCCAGTAGGCTGTGGGGCTGTATGTGCACATGAACTGGTGAATGCAACACATTCCTGCAAAAAAATGGTGCAACGGCTGCTTAGACAAACACCCCTAAAATCCCATTCTCACAGATCTCCTGACCCCCCAGGCTGAAGTGCAAGGTTGCAGGCTTAAATGCAGCCACTTTTCCCAACAGCTGGCATGTCTTGCTGAAGCAGCAGGCGCCGGGGTAAGGAGGGCAGCCAAGGGTCCCACTGCAATGCCTGGTGCCGTGGTGACCCAAGAGCACCAGCACTGCTGCACTGATGGACAGACTGCCCTGGGGCTGCAAACCTGTGCAGTCCTCTGCTTCTCACAGGGGTGTTTGAGCTCCACAGATGCTTGTAGGGAACAGGGAGTGTGGCTATGGAAAGATCTACACCTCCTTTACAGGGTAGCATGCTGCTGGCTGCTCAAGCTGGACTTGCAGCATTTCCCTGTCTGTTCCCCCTCCCGTCCTCCTGGGTAGATCCCAGGCAGCCACCTCTGTGACAGCACTGCCTGTCCCACTGCTGCTGCCCATGACACTAGTGGTGTGCTTCTCTTGGCCCCTCTGAGGGCTTGGCTGGGATTCCTTTGCTCAAAGTGAGCAGAGCCAGTGGAATCAGTGGATGGGTAAATGTGGAGAGCAGCTCCAGGAGGGAGCCACGAACAAATCCCTAGTTGGCTGTGGATTCTGTCAAAGCAAGATTGCTGGCCTGTACTTGTCAATATGTTAATAGGTTGTATTGACCTTCACAGTGGAATAATGCGTCTCCATTAAGTGATTAAACCTTCAGACATTGCATTTGATCACACCAGCACTGTGCTCCTCAGTGTGACTGTTATACATGTTTGTAATTAAAGCATGGGTGTTATTAGGAAGATGGCCTGTCTGTGAAAAAGAATCTTATAAAGAGACAGTAAAGAACACACAGCCAAATAAGTATATTTATCTGTGAGCCAAGTCTTTGGAATTAAATGAAGCCCAAGTCACAATCCTTCATCAAGTCAGGCACCTGTTCAATGAGCACAGGGAAGGTGTGCAGTCCCAAAGCAAGGTGTATTCCTCTTAAGGGCACAACATCAAAAATTTGACTGCACTCTAGTCCTAAAATCATATGACAATGAGTCATCTTCTGCTGGAGAAAGTAGTCTAAGGCTTAGAAAGTATATTTTCTGTTCAATTAGACTAGAACAGGTTAAAGAGTCATTGCTTTGATGAAAGAGTTGACTCCAAGCTGGCAGATACCTACACCTCAAAGCTAAAACTCCACCTTCCAGCAGGCTCCTTTCCAACAGCATCTGTGCTCAAGGCACATGCAGTGCAAAGCCTGTCTGTGGAAGCAGCGTGCAGGGGACAATAGATTGCCACCAGACCTGCACCACTAGGCTAGGGAGAGGGCACAAGCAGTGCTGAGCAGGGCAAAAAGAGCTTCTTGTCCCTCCTTCTTCCTCCAGCCACATTCAAAAAGGGTCCTCCCTGACTGTGACTAGCCTGGTCCACTTCCACTGTCTGTCTCTCCCTGAAGCAGGTCCTGGCCCTTGGGGCAACAAAACCCTCTTGCTGCTGCAATCCCTCAGGGTGGCTCTTTCCTCAGAGTTTTCCTGCCTTACAAACTGAATGCTGCTCAAATTGTGCAGCCAGATGGCAAATAAAACCTCCCAGCTGTGAGGTTAAATGCTTAACCTTCACATCCTCCTAGGGCTTTCCTTCAAAGGCAGTGCTGCTCCAAAGCTGATGGGTGCTGCTGGCCCCCAGGTTATTCCTGCTTGCAGCTTGCAGTGAAACCTGGCAGCAGCCTCCCTTCACTGCACTCAGTCCTTGCTTTCTTCAGGAAACATTTGCAGCCACAGGTATAACACAATCTGCAGCTGCATTAGAAAACCACAGAATTTAAATGTTCCAAAACACAGAGCATTATTTTTCCTGACACTGCAGCTTTTAGCTGAAGTTGTTCCTCCTCTTGGGCTACCCACTGCAGTTATAACACAGAAATCCCTGAGGACTCTCATCCCATGCTGCAGCACTTCTTCAGCCTCTCTATGACTAATCAAGTACACAAGCACAAAGGAAACTTGTACTAGTACCTAGTCTCATCTTTTTCTGTCTTAGGCTATACTGAGAATAAACAACTCTTTCACTTGACCACAACATATCCCTTGTTTAACTAATCCATCCCCTTCCCCCTGCATTACTACCAACAAAATACAACCACTCTTTACAGTCTTAGAAAACATTAACATATATCCACACCATGATTTTCTCCATGGTCGCTCTCCTAGGAGAATGATTTTAACTCCTTTGGTAAACTGTGGAAGATGTCAGAAAATTTATTTAAATTCACATGCTGCAGAAAAAAATTATCACAACCCTTGTAGAGGAGGAAAGAAAAACTAAACAGAAGTTCATGGACTGGAGTGGACCCATATGGACCACATGGATCTTGTAGACTTTTGAATATATTTGTTAAAATAATAGATAATGAACACTGCATCTACACAAAAACAAGGCTCAATAAGATACAACAACCTGGATATAATGCAAAAGGAAGCATTTTACAGAGTAAAAAAAAATATTTGCAAAATACATACTTTTATTTTTTTAATAGAGAATTTTGGGCACTATGACTGCTGTTAGTTCCTCCCATATAGATGATGCAAGCTGTGAGCAGTAGCACAGCTTTAGCCAGCAGCAATGGTCCAGGGTGTGATTAGCTGCTGGGTTTTTATTGTTCTTGCCATAATTTATAGTATATCTGTAGGACTGAGTAGGTAAATTAAAAAAATGGTGAAAATATGGCCTGTTACTGAAGTGGAACTGACATTGAATTTAAATTGCATCCAAAGTGTCTTATCAAGTAGTAGGCAATTCATCATATCAAAATTCCCTCAACTGAAAATATTAATAATTAGACAAAGGCTGTTAGCCCACCATAGCAGAAAGGATATTGGTTTTGTACATACTGGCTCTGCTTACACTAACAGTAATGCCAGTAGCTTTATTTAGTATTGCTGCTGACATGTATTTAAATTTCAGGGCATGCTTTACAGGCAGAGGTTGGCTCATTTCAGTCAGAGGTTTTCCTCAATAATAAATCTTTCCCAATTTTGGTGTGTTTAAGAAAGTCCTCCAATGGCTTACCACAGGCCCATTGAGAGACCATCAATTGACACTTAAAGAATTACCATGTCTTATTTTTCAGTTTTAGCCTTTAGGTTTAAATGAATCATTTGATTAGGAGACCATTGTTTTTGGGAAACCTTCACACAGAAGCAGGACCTGTGGTACCTCTTGTGAGTTGTTCATGGCTGGAGAAGGCAAGAAACAAATGTCTTCCAAAAAATGCAATGGAAATGCTTCTTTCTGGGAGACCAGAAGGCGAGCTACAATTGAGGGGGTAGGCAGGCAGACACCTGTGGAATAAATCACTGAAGACAGGACAGCACCAGTGGAAGGTCTGGCCCCATATCACAGCAGATGAGAAATTGCTGAAATTCCGGACACTCTCTCTCTTCAGCATTTATCCCTAAGTATGACCCTGTCAAAATAAGTTCCTTAATTCCATCTTCAAACACTTTTGACTTTTTTTTATTTTTATTCTTTGTGCAACCTTACAGGCAGAGCTGAAAGTTGTAATCTGAAGTGACATCTATGTTGATCTCAACTTTATCCACTTCACTTCTGATTTTCACTTAGCAAAGGGACATACAGACAAAATAGCTCTCATGGACAATGAAGTTGCCCCCAAGATTAGGGAAAAAAAAAAAAAAAAAAAGGACTGAACTATAATGACAGGTTAAAAAACAAATATAGCTTTTTAAAAAGGAGACCAAAAGGTGTGGGACTTAAGAAATAAGACTTTCCCAGCTCTTTCTCAGACTTTCTTACATTGTCATTTACAAATACTGTAGGTGAGGTAGCTGTTCCAAATTCACTTTCTGCTCCTTTCTAATATAGCTATGTATATGGTTTTGCATCTGGGTCAGTTTTACCACAACATCAAATATTTAAACATTTTCAGCCACCACAGAGCAGCAGTCCAACCTCCACACCTCCAACAGGCTTTGCAAATTCACCAAACCAGCTATGGTTATATCAACCCTGATGTGCCCTGAGGACACTGGAAACATGCACCTCACCCATCTAAATTTTCTGAAGAGAACTGCTCCTACCCTCAACAAGGACTTGTGTTTAGGAGCTTGGACAATGAACATACATAACAGAATACAAAATGCAAACCCCAGTGGTTATGTGCTTCTATTCATCACAGAACATCCTGGAAAGGAGGGATGGGGGGAAATCAACACACAGCTGGGACAATCATAAATTAACTTTTCCTATTACTGCCTTTCCTGGTGATCAGGCAACCCCCTCAACTTGTCAATCTTAACATCAGAAACAAATGCCTTGAAGGTCAAAATGCAACATCATGTAAGACACCCCCCAAACTTCAAATCTATCAGTGTCATCAGCATGATGCAGACTCTTTCAGTAACTGCTTCTCACCCAGAAGCATAACAGTCTGGGCATCCTACAGCCCTGGATTTGCTTCCTTCTACCCAATGTGCTGGATACCCTCCCAAAAATGAGCCACTCTACACTAGAAGGAGGAGGCTCTAGATAACTGACAGAGGACAGAAATACACAGTTGTCAATAGGAAATCTGTTTTTACAGAATAGCCACTCCATCTCTGACTTCTCAGTCCCTGGGCCCACAAAAGTCTTAAAAATATCTTCAAAAGCTGAGTCAGGGAACTGAAATTCATAACTCAAGTGGACACTTAAAATTACAGACTTGGAGAGGAAGGTGACTTTATTGCACATATCAGTTTTGCTCACTCCCAGCTAGACCTTTGCTGTTTCACAGCTGGTATTACTTTTCCTTCTTTGTCCTAGAAGAAAGAACTAATGTCTTTTTCAACTCTCACTTATCTAAGACACATCTCTAGTTTTCAAGTACCAAGGACTTTTTTCCTTTACATTATCTAACTATTAGTGTAATCAACTTAAGCTCAAAGTAGTTTAAATATAGTTCAAAGCTTATGATATCTGTATCAGGCCTGAGGAAGATCTCATGTGTCTGAAACCTTGCTTATTTTTTTCCCCCAATTCTGACCTATATTCTAATAAATAATATTACTTTTCCCTGTAAATATTTTGCCTTTTTATATCCTTGTACCACCCCCAGCTATAACAACACAAATACACAAATATTTTAGCTTGTGAAACACCGAATCATGTACTTCCAAAAAAAAATTCACTTAGCTTTTAAGAAACACCAATGCTTTATAGCATCTGCATTTAGAAAACATAGAATCATGCAAGGGAGAATGGTTTCGGATCTGCTTGCATCTGATAAAGCTTGGGGAATACATGCTATGGCTACTTAAATTTGAGATCCTATAAAACCTCTGTGCTTGCTGGATTCAAAGATGGATTTGTTTTACAACAGTCTACTTATCTGTAGCAAAATACATAATTCCCAGGTCGAATTAAAAGTAAGAACACTTTGTTTCCATGCAAACACTAGGGAAGTCTTACAAAAGACTGGACTACAAGGTCAGAGACTTTCCAAGCCTGTCCTTGCTTCTCCAGTTCAAACTGTGACCTGCCATGTGTTGCTCCCCTTTCAGTTTTGTCCTGGGGGGCCTTTCATGCCCTGACATGGGACCTGCGTGTGGAGGTGCTGTGTACGAGCATTTCAGCGACAGCTCAGACACTGGGCACTCTCCGTATGTTTCAAAAAAAGGTGTACCTGGGAGCTTCTTAAATCCCCAAACCCCAGCAGGGTAACTTGTCCTGTGCAGGGAGTCCAACACGCCCTCCCAGATTGTTGGGACAGGCCTTTATTACCACCAGCTTGGTCACCCACATCCTTTCATGGGTCCTGGCACCTGCACAGATCTTCATCCTCCCCCAAAATCTCTAGAGGATTATTTTTGCTTTTGAACATCTGTCATCACTGCCAGGGGCTCTGTGCACCCTGTTCAGGAGAAGCTGTGTGGAGCAGGTACCAGCCAAGCATCTCCCAAAAACCTGTGCTCTTTCATGGTATAACGGGGCTTACATAGCTAGGAGGTATTTCCTGGATTTTTGCTTTTGTCTTTAAACCACATTTCTTGACTCAGCCTGTCAGACCTCTGAATAAATAGCATTTGATAGCTCTCAGGACACAATGTGAGAACATGTCATTCCCACGTTTTGAGAGCAGAGAAGGGGAGGCAGAGGAAGCTGTCTGTGGAGCCCCAAGGAGTGCTGAGGACACGGGGAAGCTCTGGCAGTAGCTGACACCAGATAATATCATTGGGAAAAAACCTAATAATGTAGTTAGGGCAGCAGATAAATAAATAAATAAATAATGTAATTTTTGTTTTTGGGTTGAATCAGTTAGATGTTTGAGATGAGAAGGTGGATTCTGACCATCATTTTTCATGAAGCATCATTTTCACACCAAGTGAAAATAGGTTATGAAGAATGAAAATGGTTTTACAAAACAACATTGGCAGGGGCATTACAGCCTATGAGTTAATAATTAACTGTTGTTAATTTTGTCAAAGATAATGTTATTTTCTGTCTTAGCTTTGACAATTACTTTTCCTCACTTTAACACAACTCCTGCTATTTAATGTCTTTGCCACCTTATGTGAGAAGACTTCATTTCCACTGTTTTTCCTGTATGTCTAAATACGCTAGTTATTTTTTAAAAAAAACTTTATTAAATCTCCCTTGAAAAACCACAGTGATTGAACAGATTTTTCTGATTTCCTGTGGTATTGCACACACTGACTGTCGTCAGTGGAGGTCCCTGCCAGTAGCTGCCTCAGGAAATTCTCTCAAGAATATATAATTTGAATTAAACATTCCTCTCATATAAGCAAAGCAATTATAAAAAAATACACAATTAATTCTGATATTGGTTTATTACTGAGAAAGCCTCATTTAGTTTCCTGAATTTAATACAATTCAAGAAAATACCACAATCTAACCACAGCAAATCCCTAGCTCTGACCCTTCAATATTTAAAGAGCAAATTCATTCTTAGTGTCTGCCAGGCTCTGAAAACCTTTTAAAAACTCACCATCCATGATTGGCTGTGCTATGTGGGCATAGGTCTGGCATGCCACAATATTATCCAGAAATCTTTCCACCTCACACAGCTGCCATTGTATGTTTTATGCATGGGACTGAAAAGGACTCTGTGCCACATTGCCCCCCGTTCCTGCAGTTATCCTTTCAATTTTTTAGAGTTTTGCTAAAAATCCCCAAAACCAAACCAACACTGCAGCGATCTGTGGATGCCAACAGTGAGGTCACCTACCCTCACCTGCCTCAGTCATGGACATCAAATTAATCACATGGAGATCTGGAAACCTACGAAGTACAAGACTATTCAAGCTGCATATATTGGCAATGCTTAACATCATATGTACCAGCTGTCAGAGCAGTGCATTCTGTCCCACCAGACAAGTCTACTCTAAGATTATAAAACATTCCCTTAATTATGACTTCTAAATTAATCACTTCTTGCATCTAAGTGGACATGAACTAGTGAATCCAATGCCATGAACAAGAGAATGAGTAATTTCTTAGATCAGATCGCTGTTGATTATGGACAGTGCTTATAAAGTGGAGAAAAAAGAACACACATTAGGTTCAATAAAATTCTCTGAAATTTAAATACATTTCAATTCTTCGGAAAATAGTATTTAATTTGTTCAGGCTTTTGATCACTTACAGGGAAATTCAATGTGGGACCCATTACACCACTAAGCTTTTAAAAAATGTTACCTGCTTATCTAAACCCAGACAGCACAATAATTTTGAGTTTGTTTTACTAAGATTCCAGAAAGTAAAATCAATTTATTTACAATATAAATAAATCAGCGACGTCCGTGGCTCTTATAAAGTATTCAAGATCCTGCTTTCCTAACCATCTTTCCTGCAACAGTCTTTCATCTGGTGGCTCATGATATGATTCAGGGGAAGAATGTCTGTGGCAATTTTGTAAACACAAGACAACAGAGAAGAAGGTAAGACTGAAAGATCACACCGTGGCAGAGGGCTGTTGTTATGCAAAAATTAATAAAGTTCATATGCCACTTCACTTAATATCAACAGCAGTCTCTGGGCATTATTAGGGATTTTGAACCTTACTTTTTAATAAACTTCATATAACCCTGCTGATTTTCACAGCACAGTCTATAGTCCAGAACTGAATTTGTCCTTATGGATTTTTGACTTGGAAGTCACCAGTTTGGTGTTGACATGCAGTATTTGCTTCAAACTAGGTTAACATGAGAAGCAGTCAGGGAGCATTAGAAATACAGCAAACACAGATCATGCACTCATGCATTCCCTGAGGATGCACACAGCCTGCTCCTGGGTTTCCAAATGCAAGCTAGGAGAAAGCACATAAAGCTGGGGAAGGCACACAAACAAGATATGATGCCAGCTATGCAGTTTTAACCTAAAAAACACCTTAGTGACTCAGATGTCTACCTCACACCTCTTAGTTGTGTTCCACATTTCCCAGAAGCCATGATATTTTCACTCCATGATTTTTCTGATTCCTGTTTTTTCTGTTTCTAAGGAAGGTGGGTACTGCTTTATGGGTCGGTACCACCTAGATGAGTGGTATTGAGAGATGCATGGAACCTCTAATACATTACAAACTGCTGATATTCAATCAGACAGTCTTATTTTTAATGGATGCTGACTTTTTGTTTCTTTCTTCTCTCAAATTGAAGAGATGAAATTCAGTTTTCATAAAAAACAGTCATGGGATCTAAAAGAATTATACTTTTTACTAGTTGTCCTTCGAATTTAAATCAGAACTTTGTGTCTCTTCAGGTCTAATATTTGCATTTCCAAAATGCCACAATATTTTTGTTTCTGTGACTCTTAATGACTTGGACATGGGTCATGCTGATACCATACAAAACATTATATTGAGAAATTACCAAAAGTCACACTTTTCCATCTCTTGAAACTGTGAAAAGCATTTCACTTGAGCCTTGTTGTTGAGAAACTATAGACCTGCTTGATTTTCAAAACAGTTCCTGAAAACGGTAACAAATACAAAATAGATGACAGGAAAAAAAAAAAAATTCTCTAGATCTTCACTCTTGGCACCCCAACAGGCTAAGAGTCATAATTTCCAAAGACAATAAGCACATCCCTAAGGGATGGCATCAACGTGAAGGAAAATCCATGAGTGTCCACCTAATTATGAAAGTATACTGAGTAACCAACACATAGACCTTCAAACAATCAAGAGTAAATATGTATAGAGGTCACCTTCTGTAGTTTGTCTTTAATTGTTATCCCCAAATGCATGAAACTCTTACTCAGAATTAGATTCCTACAATGTCTACTGAACTGTTCAAACATTGCAAAAGAAATATCTTTATGTAAATAACTACACTTTAAAAAATTAATGTAATTTTAAAGATGGAAATCTTAACCAGCAAACTATCCACTGAAGTGAAAATTAAGGTTTCCACAGCAACCTGAGCTACCTTTGCATTCCATACCACCAAGAAAGGGAAGTACTTCTGGAAGAAGATGCAGCAAAGCAGAGCCTGAAAGCCAAGACCAAAGGGACGTGAGAGCTGTGTCCTGTGCTTGAGCCCACAACACATTGCCATAGCTCACAAGTCCTCTGACATACAGACATGAAAACTTCACATAAACACTATGGCATAGTAAATAAATAAAGATGAGGGATTTAACTGGTCATGGGGGTCTTTACCTATTCCCTTCCATTCTTTCAGCTCAGAGCAACAATTTTTCTGATTAAAAGATTAACTGCTTTAGTAGTTTCATTAAAGCAAAGATAGCTTTATAGTTTTAGTATTACATGAAGTCCTATAGGAACTCCATATATTATACTATTGGGTCCACTTTGCTTTCTCTGTCTGAAACAGAAAAATATTTTTATTTTTAAAAAGCAGGCAAAAGTTAATTTAAAAAATAGCAGGGTTTTTCTTCTTTGTTCTCACAGTTTCTTTAAAAGGGCATCATCAATAAAATCTCATTCCCTCTCTGGTTACCAGTAAAGGATCTATGGAGTATCCCCTGATAATAAGGGAAAGCCAAGCCTCAAAGAGCAGAAGAGAAATAGAAAAGGTCTGCAGTCAGTGAGAGTGACTGGCTGTATCATTCCCAGTCGTCGGGGTGAAATACTGCTTTCTGTTGTCCTTGACTTTTTCTTCTGAAATGCCTTACAGGAGATTGGTCATTATTGGAATGTAACATTTTGTTGTCTCAAAGATAGTGAAAATACAGTTCACAAAAATCTGAGATTCATTCTGCTTTCAGCAGTAGGCTAAAATGATTGCTGCTTTTCAAAATGTGTATTTGGTGTGCTCCAAACACAGTAAGATTAAAAATACATTATCAGGGACAAATCAATTATTTATTATATAATCTTGAACAAATCTCTTAAAAATTTTTGAGCATGAAAATAACTCATGTGTGATAAAACCAAACCTCTAAGATGTATAGATATGGAATGTATGACAAGAGAAATTCTATTTCCTGAGTAGGGATTTCAAACTTGTCAATACGGTTCAGGCACTACTAGGAAAAGGTATTCTTTAAACAGATGTGGTTTTTTCAGCTTTCAGATGTTTCATTATGCTCTGAAAACCCTTTTCTATCTTCTACGCACAGAAAAACAGCTCAGTTCAACACATGGGACTCCTGTTTGGGTACTCACTATACTGTGCTTGCACTGCAAGAGCCAGGCTTTGAAAGCCTTCTTGTCCCAGATGCCACATGCAAACTGCACCCAGGAATCAAACCAGGTTCCCTGTTGGACGTTCTTCTGAGCTTAACACCACAGAAACAGAAACAGAGCAAAGCAATCAAGGCTGAATTTTGTGTGCTTTGTGAATCACAAAGCAATGTGTGTCTGCGTTCTCAAGGCGGCAGATACAGTGGATTACAAAGTAGCAGGCCTTCTTTGATCCCTGGAAAGAGAGAGGGAAGCCATCCTGCTCAAAGCCCAGCTCAGTCTGGGGAGAAAGCACATTTTCTCAACAGTATTTTTCTTTTTATCACTGCAGTCATTTTCAGCTCTCCAGAGGATGTGATGCTAGTGTAACCCCCATGATTGATGGGCAAGAGGTTATGGGATGCTGCCATAGCCTAATTGTGTGTGTCTAGGCATAGCTACATCCATACTGGGGGGAAGCCTTTCAAAGGGATAGAGGGACATCTCCACCCCTACTGCATCTTGACTAGAAAAGTGATATATAGGCCAAAATGGTGCTGCTGCTGAGGACAAGCAGACACTTTCTAGTGAAAATCTTATTTTCAAAAATCTATCACCTAAATACACTTTATTAACTTGCAATCTCCCCCCCCATCCCCCACCCTCCCCCAGTCACTTTATTAGATTTCTTTGTTTATTTTTAGCTGAAAGGGTTCAGTGTTTTTCTTTACTTCAGCAGCACTGCCTTCCTCAGCCCACAGGCTGGAATATGCTCAGGGAATAAACCCAGGCTGAGCAGTGAGAAACACACTTTGCAGGATATTGTTCTTGTGCAGAACTCCAAGGTTTTGCTGCAGATGCTGGAAAACCCATGCCTACTAGCACTCCATTGAATGAGAGTGTTGGCCAATGCTACTGGGGAGGATGGGTCAGTCAATGGGGCAGGAGAGTAAAGGAAGAGAAAGGACAATGATTTTATGGTTTAGGCAACTGACTGCCATACTGGAGAGTGATTTAGACTGCAAAACCAAATCCCTCACTTTGGGAGAATGACACATCACCCAAACCAAATGTTTTACAGGTTTGAGGAGCATGCAATTTGCATGTTCCTCCTCCTCTGAGCATTCCACCCAATGCCTTCTGATGTGATTTTTGGAAGGGGTGTCTCTGTAAAGGGGTCAGAGAGAAAGGTTCTTCCAGCAAATAATGAAAAAATCAGTGGTAAAGAAAACTTCTCCTGCCTTTGTATTTGAAGCTGGCTACAGCTATTTGTTACAAATTCATAGTAGAGTTGGAAAGCAGACAGTGGATAAGGATTGAGGCCACACTTTACAGAAGGAAACTACCACAAAATGGTGAAGAACTCTGTTGCCTTTGAAGCTTAAACCGTTTTTTTTCCTGACAGGTTGGGGATTTTTGTGGAGTTTTTTGAACTGCAAGTCTTTTCTCTATAATTGGTGTGCTCATATACAGTCACGCACCTAAACAAGCAGGCCTATAGTCTGCATAAAAACTGAAGAAGGATATGCATCTTTTAAAAATTGCCTCTATCCAAACTACTTTCATCCTTTGAAATGAGATTTTCATTATTAGATGGTGGCTGGATTAAAAGCTGTGTGCTCAGCTTTTCTTCTAGGGTACCAAATATGAAGAATATTTAATGTGACAAAAAACTCACATGTTTATCAATATTTTATTAGTAGTGGAATGTGTCTTCCTCAATGCCTTTTGGCAATATTAATATACTGTACTCTTCACAGTTAAAGGAAATCACCTGCTGTTTCATATCAATATAAAAAACAAAAAACAGAAGTCTTCAAGTACTCATTATTAGCTTCTCTTCATAAAGAACATTTAGTTTGCTTGATTCCCTTATTAGGTTGCTCTTTTCTTTGTTATCCAGAAAAAAAACCACACAGCACCAACAATAAATCTAGTTAATTGTGTGAAAGGCTTTCAAGTACTTTTTGTGTATACAGGAACAGACAGATTTTGTACCACTCAGTGTTTTTCTCATTTAAGTACATTAATATTGTCAAAGGCAACAAATAAAATCTTGATTTCAAAGCTCTATAGTTAAAATATTACTTTAATTTGGAAGACTAAAAAAAAACTTTGAGCAGGAGATGCAAAGCTAGAGATTAAGAATGCAAAATGTGTCTGGTGTTGGAGCTCCTTTTAATGTGGCAGCAAGAACATAACAAATTTTCTGTGACCTTGCTTTGTGACCAGCTCATGTAATTTGGTGGAGGATGTCATTGCAATAATTACATATTGGGTTCCCTGCTGCCATAGTTATCCATGGTGTTGTGGGGCTCAGAGGAGCAGTGCTTCAGTGTGATGGATTGCTATGGAAAATTGACCATGCTAGAAAGCAAGCTGTCTGATAAAAAGAGGCTGTCATAGATTGCTTCTTTGACCACTAGCCCAGGGAAGGGTTTAATGCATAAAAAGATGCATTTTAGTGGTTGGAAAATGATGCTTTGCACAATGTTGTTTCAGTCTTGATTCTCATCAGCCAATTTGTTTTATTTGAATGCCAGGTTCCCCAAAACTGAAGATAACAATAACCAACAGTATTTTGCACAGCCAGGGCATCTTTCTCCAGTCTATTGAGAATATCAGATATG
Organism: Vidua macroura; assembly: GCF_024509145.1. Taxonomy (NCBI): domain Eukaryota; kingdom Metazoa; phylum Chordata; class Aves; order Passeriformes; family Viduidae; genus Vidua; species Vidua macroura. The sequence continues at coordinate 93,181,771 of NC_071572.1, read as the reverse complement.
ACCTTGGAGGTCAGCTAATCTCTGGTGCCTGCAGCAGAATGGGATACTAAACATGACCCATCCTCTGCAATCACCCCAGAATTTCTCATGCTTCTCACGTACAGAAAGAAAGGCTTACTAACAATGAGAAGACAGATAATTCCCTCCTATCTTCCGCTTATTACAGGCTGATGTGCTTCTAAATCACCATATTAAGTATATTTTAATTGTAAAACATACATTTCCTTAGGAAGACTATGATTATTCTTTCACAACAATGAACTGCAAGTAGTGAGCAACATTTTTTCCTCTTTATTTAATTTTTATGTGTGAGCTTGCCTTCTTTCTACCTTGCAAAGGCATGGCCCATTTACAGCCAGGTTTCCAAATTCTCAACTTGTATCTCCACTGAATTCTTTCTGAGAAAACCCCCACTTTCCTGTTTTTCACCATAAATATTTTGTTGAAGACAAATATTTATTTTTCTTCCTATTCACATGGTTTGCAAATGTCATGAAGCCTTGTTCAAAATCCCATTTTTGGACCAAGGTATATTAAAGAAAGTTTCATTCTAAATTAAAACATTTAGTTTATACATTTTTTTAACAACAAAAAAGACCTTAGAAAAAGGAACATATTTGCACCAAGTAGTTGGAACATGAGAGCCAAAAAATTGTTTAGATTCGCAAAATGAAGAATATTGCAGAAAACTTTGCCAAGGAAATATTAAGTCTATCCTCCTGTGCAAATGGATTATGATTACAATCTTTAATTACACAGCCATATCCTGGTTTTCCACTGCTCCTTTCAGATCCCAGTTTCAACAGCATTCCAAGAACAATCCTGGGGGTGCCCACTGAGCAGTGAGGGCTCAGTACCAATTCACCTCTTGCCTCCTGTGGTGGTTTCCATGCAGGCTGTCCAACAAGTGATAACAGGGACAAAGTGTTACAAAGATAACCTTTTTATTAAATTTTTTTTTTTTACTTTTTTATTTTTATTTTCATAGAATATTCTGAATTGAAAGGGACCCACAAGGATCATTGAATCCAGCTCCTAAGTGAATGGACCATATGGGGGTTTAACCCACAACCTTGGCTTTATTAGCATCACTCTGCAATCAGCTGAGCTAATCTCAGAGCCATTTATATGATGATTACCTAAAAGTACTGTGTGTTGTTACACTCAGATCTTTTCTTTTTCATAGAACCACCTGTAGGCTACCAACGAAATGACCAGGAACACCTATAAAGGTTTCTGGAACAGGCTATTGGTTCATACTGGCAGGCATTCATGCTAGGGAGCTCAGGGTTTAAGGTTTGAGCTCTTAAAGTTGAGCCTGAAGGACATAAGCAAAGCTTGTGAAGAAAGAAAATGGAAGCGTCCAAAGTTTATGGAGAAATATCTGAAATTTGCCTCCCAATTTTTCCCAGATTGAGTGGAAATAGCTTATCCAAAGTACTGTGCAGAAAGAAAAGTTGGGAACACTTAATCCAGCAATTCACAGAGAATTAAGAAAATACACACACAGATACGGCAAATTGTGAATTTATAGGAGTGTTTGTACAAGAAGAAGGCAATATCTCATTAGGGAGTGGGAATCTGCACAAGAAAGACTAGGAATAGCTAGAAGGGACAAGTTTAATATGTAATTTCTTTGGGAAGTAACTAGAGTAAGTTCAACAGACATAATTTAACTGAAAATCAATGGCAAGTATAAACAAGGAAATACCCTAGGTAGATATCAGAAAATTTATTTGTTTTATGAATGAAGCCAGTCAGTGGTTGCCCTACACTCTACAAGCACAGCCAGGGACTGTCTGACATGTAAGTACTCATCTAGAAAAGCCATTAGCAGGAAGGTAGCAGGAAGAGGTTCTCTCTGCTAAGGGTCTCAGCCAAACAAGTCATTAATAACTGAGGGGCAGACAGAGGTATATATCTGATGCAGCTAATAGAATTTTAAACAATTACTGATACAGAACTACAGGCAGCATTGCAGATAACTAGCACAGTTTATCAGTCCCTCTTAACATGTCTCTTCAGGATGCAACTTTTTGCAGAATAATTTCTGCTTTTCTATATATTGCAGGCATGTAGGCTCTGTGTGCATGTGTGTGCACCCAGTATTTAGGAGATTATAGACATGGGCATATACATAAGCACCATGAGTTGAATGCTACTAGAAAAGATGCTATAACTAAGAGCTAATAGGGAAAATTACTTTGAAAAAAAGAAGTAGAGAAAAAAAGAGAAAAATCTTCAAGCAGAGATTCACAGAACTATGAAAACTGCTGAAATCAAAGAAATTTGTAAGACAATATGTCATGGCCAATTAGACATAGCAGAAAAATCTCCAGCCAGTAAAAGTATTCATGTGCAATGCATTTTTGTTAAATGGATTCACTCATTCCTTTGTGCATTTACTTCTCTCCTATAGCCAATGAAAATTACACCCAGGAGAAATTAGACACTAGTATTGCTGCATTAAGCTGGTGCAGGCCAAAACATGTTCTCTGTAAATCAGGATTATGACTACTTAAAAGATGTACAGCAAGTACCATTTCCAAAACATTCTACAGAATTATTTGTCATATAAAACTCTCTGCTTTACTGAAACAGGGCACTAAAAAGTCATAAACACCAGCTTGGGGCAGCTCAAAGAGCAGTCAGATGGATGTGTTTTGGTTTTTCTTCCTTTGGGCTGTGTAAGATAACCTTTCATGTGCCCATGAGTCCATGCAGGCACATGTGTGCCTTAGCTGGTGGCTGTGTACTTAAAATTCATGTGCATATAGCAGAATGCAATATATGTTCTTTACAGCTCTTCATCAGAACTGTGTTATGATTCAAATGATATGTCACACCTTCTCAGCAGTTTTTCATGCAGGCATTGAATGTTATTTGCTAATAACAATCACAAATGCAGCAAGTAGAAGAACTATTTTCACAGAATAATAGAATGCTTTGGGTTGGAATGGACCAAAAGATCATCTAGTTCCAACCCCCTTGCCACGGGCAGGGACACCTTCCACTAGACCAAGCTGCTGAAAGATCCATCCAACCTGGCCCTGAACACTGCCAGTGATAGGGGATCCACAGCTTCTCTGAGCACACTGTACCAGTGCCTCGCCACCTGCACAGTGAAGAGTTTCTTCACCATGTCCAATTTAAACGTGTCCTCTTTCAGTTTAAAGCCATTAATCATTGTCCAATCTAAACGTGCCCTCATCAGCTTAAAGCCATTTAATCACTAAAACTGACAGAGCTCTCTGATAAGACTGGCCAGAAAAAGACCCTTTCACACTGAACCAACAAAAATTGAAGTATTAATGAAATATTAAAACATCTAATAGAAATTGGTAGTTATGCTTTGAAGTAAAACCACTTGGGAAGCATTATGAAATCCAACACTGCTTTCCCCCTATTCTATAGAGTGTGACTCATAAAGCAACAGTGATGAATATGAGTGGTGTGACCAGTTACTGTATTTATGAATAAGAAAGAAAGAGAAGAGTGAGGAAATATGTGTTGAGGCTGTGGGAAAGAGTTAGGTCTCTGTTGCTTTAAAGGGTACCACGCTAAGTGAGACCGCTGGTTGCGTGCTTCGTGAAGGCTTCTCATTGTGTGCAGAGGAACCCATTCAAGCATGAAAGAGCAGCCAGGAAATGCTGGCTTGAAGGAATAACTCACTACTTCAATATTAACTATGTGTAAATTATTTAGCCTGCTCTTTACACAGATTTTCAGTTGAGGAGAAAGCAATGAAAAATCACCATCAACTATCAAATCTAGAGTCTTTGCCTCAAAAGATGTGAATGTGTTGAACTCTTGCCAATTTGCTTCCATAAATCACTCCTTATCAGCCCCTTTATACTTCAATTTGCACTTTTTTGAATTGTACAACACTCAGCTTTTAAGAGAGACACACACACAAAAGAACAATAACTATAACTATCACCAAAGTGGATCCTCAGAATGATCTGCTTTGTACATTGCTTCAAAGGGATTGTTTTAAAAGGGTTGTTTAAAAGGTTGTCTCTCATTGTGTCCTGTAATGATAACTTGCTCTTCAGTTGAAGAGAGGAGCATTCCTTTCTTTTTCAAAGATCCTAAAACGCTCAGTTTATGCCTAATGTGCTGCTGACAACAGCATTATAACATTTACCAGGTCTTTTACAGGCCAATATAGCCAGAAGGCGATTTTTATTATAAATTACCTCTAAAAACTATCTCTGGAAACATTAACCTCTGCAGAAACCAAGGCATTTCTTTGCATTAAAGAGAAAAACAACTTGTCTATTGTTTGTGCTGCTTTCAGTCAGAGTTCTTGTTTTGCTGCCCAAGTCGTCACGGCATTATTAAATATCTCTGCACATAAAATAGCACAAGTTCATAACTTCAGATCTCCCTTTAGACTTCTGAACTGTACAACTAGAGAACTTGGCCAAGAGATGATTCTGGGGTGTTCAAAACAAATTTGAGCAAAATTAAAAAAAACCAAATTTTTATGTCCACCAACTTGTGGACATAATAAAATAAATAAATGATAAATAGAAAAAATCTTGCCATTACAAATCAGTGACCAAAGTATATGCAACAGACTAAATCAGAAAAAGGAAGGATGTTGAAGTAAGATTTTTGTTTTATTTATTTATTATATTTTGTTTGTTTTGGGGTATTTTTTATGTTGGGGTCTGTGTGTGTGTTCACATTTGTCCAGTTTAATAGTATTTATTGAGGAGAGATATTTCAGCAGTGAACAGTGCTGGTCCCTTCCTCCAGCACTCTGGGAGTCAGCAGGAGCCTGCAAGAAATGCTCAGTGCCCCTGTGCAACCTGGTGCAGGTGGAATATACATCACTTCTCAGGATCCTTTGGATGACAGCACTTCCGCAACCTCACACGTGACCTTCCCTGCTTACAGCACCCATTATTTAAAAAGAGGTTTTATAACGTCCCACTTCAGTGCTTCTGCAGCTTTCACCCATTACCTACTTGTTTTATCAACTTTGGGCACTGAGAACAGACTATTACTTCTTGCAACACCTTTTCATGACTTAAAGAGTATCCAGCTAGAATTTTCTTCCTTAGGCTGAAGACACCTGTTCACGTCAAACTGACAACAATATTTTATTATAAGGAATGGCTTTTTTCTGCCTTCTCAGTATTTTGCAGAATACAACTTGTGCTATTCTAGCTATTGCACCAATCTTTTGAGGATTTTTCACCTCCTTCTTTTTCTTTTTCCCTTCTGTTTTCCTTCTACCCTCTCTTTCAGAAAAAAATTCTAACAAAAAAAAAATCCAAAAATTAAAAGGCTAAAAGACAGAGGGTATAAAAATAGGAATATACAATTATTTTCACATTTTCTGGAAGAAACAGCAATAATTTTCTGCCCCCTTAATACTCAGTTGGACATATACAGCAATATTTTAAAAAAATTCTTATGAATGTGCTATTATTTCTACTCAGTGCAAAAATAAGACAAGGAATGCAGTTACAATTATGATGACACATCTGTGATTATGAAAAGGAGACTTTTTAAATGTAGGGAGCTTCCGTTATACTTGAGTAAGTTAAGATGAATGAAAGCCCTGATGAAATCATCTTGACTATTATGTATATGTAAAAATCAAAGCAGAAGAATCTCTGTTCATACAATGCCCCTGAGATGTTCCTCTAATGCTTAAAAATGTTCTGGTTTGACTATGTGTCGCATACCTTGGTAGGAAAAAAATAGCAAAATACAGACACTGTCTGGAGAACCTGTGTACTGAAATTCACTGCCCTGACATGGTTAGGAACCGTATCACACAGTGATACAGGCTTAAAAGGTGTGGGGCTTTTTCAGCTATTTCTACATAGAAGTTCTTCCCGAGACTCTTTCCTCCTACATTAAGAACCTTCTGATTTCTAAATGTATTAAAATTTCAGATCTAAGTTTCTACACAGCCTTACGTACCCAGATGTTTTTAAGCCAACATGGCCCATTAATTTAATGTTTTCTTTATCCTCACTTTTATTCCCCCATCACAATATTTATAAACATGACTATGTAATGATAAACAAGACAAATCTTTTATGTTTTATCTTATATATCAGGCTGTTCATCCCTCTGATCACTGTAGTAGCCCTTTTTCTGCATCTTTGGGGTGAAAGACACATTTATGCTGGAAATCAGGGGAAAGAAAAGCAAACCCAGGGAAAATTTCTGGACACTTCTCTCCAGACAGCAGCTTATATTTTCAGCAGTAGCTGCAATGCTCCCTTAAAGTATTTGCTAGCAGTCCTCAAAAAGTAAAATTAAATAGATCCACCAAAATGAAGAAACCATCACTGGTCACTAAATGGCCACCTACACGTATTTAGAAGCTACATTTCCTCTGGGCTTTCACTTTGCCAAATTATCAGGAGACATGGGAATTTCCCCTCACTTGTGACTATGAACAGTTTCCTGCCACTGGCAGGCTTTTCTGCCTTTGTCCCAGCTGGAGTTAATCTCTTTGGATTAAGATGAAATTCTAAAGGAGGTTTTTCCAGCTGATCCTCTTAACTTGTAGTAAAAATTCCTGTTTCTACTTTCTAAGTGCAGGAACTTCTATTTTTGTATAATTGAATTTCATCCCACTTCTGTTACTAGAGACTTCAAGGTCATCTGACTCTTTGTATGATAAACAAATCTCTTCTTTATTGATGCAGTTTTCACACCTGAGATAGTCAGCAAATTTCATTAACAAACCCCCACCAAGGTCAGAAATTAAAATACTAAATTAGATTAGTCCCCAGATCAGTTTTGGAAGGACTCTATTAATATCTTCACCTTAGCCTAATAATTCCCTTTTCAGTGGCACTTGAGCTTGTTTTTTCTCTGGCCAGTTCCTCATCAATAATGCAATTTGTATACTAATCCTGTTTTCTCCAGATGAAGCAACACTTTTTTTTTAGGTATATTGTATCAGCAATTTATGGAGCTGGCATCTACTACACCTGAAGACTCTGCTGTCTTACCAAAGAGCCAAATGACCCCTTTAAAAGCAAGTCCCAGAAACAAGTACCTGACTCTCATGGATATCCAAGTGCACTCCTGTCCCAGAAATCTTACCCAATCTTAGTCAGTGTGGAAGCAAGAGGAATAACTTTTCCCAGATGACAAAGGAAGCAATCAGCACCGTGCCCCTTGCAGATGGCCACTCCTCATCCTGCTTCTACCACAAAGACCAGTGCAGGAATGGAGGTCAGAGCTGCTCCTTGCTTGAGAGAGAGGGCCTTGAGAAGAAGATGGGAATATAACTCCTGCCTTTCACTTGTTGTACCTAAATGACTCCCTCAGGGATGTTTCTCTGCCCACCCTTGTTAAAGCCCCTGATCCCTTGATCCTTCTCTTTTTTTTTTTTTTTTTTTTTTTTCTTGCGAGTAAGACAGAGTACTCTGTCATCACACACACACTCACTCATCCTGGCTCTTTCATCTTTAATTCATGATAATTTTTTTTCTGACAGAGAAGATTTATTCAAACAAGAATCACTTGAGTACTAGCTGATAGCCTTCTTTATACAAGAAACCAGAATAGAGTTTCACAACAATCCCTACATGCTAGCATTACTTAACCTAAATGATGCTTCCTCAGAAAGCCCAGAGTGCCTTCACCTTTTATATTACACACTAAAGACCATATGGAAACTCATTTAAAAAGAATGAAGTGCACTGACCTTCTGTCGTATTGCAATGCTTCCAAAGATCATCAAAAGCCAGCACAAAGCTATCCTGACAGATATATGGGGCATGGTGAAGTCTTTCATTGTTACCAACTGAAAGCAATTTTTATCAATTACACACACATCAAGCACAGATTACACACTGGCTACAAGTTATTGCTGTCCTTATAGTTATTGTCACTATTCTGCTGTCTTGGAGCTGACAACATTTTTGAAGAGAAATAAGTGTTTTCATTTAAGCAGTGAGGGATACCAACTGTGGTTAGTCCATACAAGCAATTAAATGAATTGAGCTTGCATTCTGTAGAGCTGCCCATTCATGTATTTTATTTAAACTCTACTTGTTTCCATTTGAAAGAAGTAGACAGACTCCAACCCTGATGACTGTACAGCAACTGCAATGTGTGTAAGAACAGCACAAAGGGGTGAACAGTTTGCACTGTGATAGTAATTGGAGTGTGGGCTGAGAAAAACATGGGTGATGATAAATATCAACAAGAATCAGCTTTAATGGACATTCTTGAGGACCACAGGAAGGTACCATGAAGCCCTCGTGATACATTTTTGTTAAATAATATCTTTTAAAATGTCAACTTAGCTTCATGGACTGTTCAATAGGTTATTTACTACAAAAGAAAACAGAAAATGCTCTCTAACATGTGTAACATTTTACTGATGTGAGAGAGGGGGAAAGAAAACAGGAACAGGTTTGAGAGTGACTTGGATCATGTACTGGAAATTTTAGAGTATTTTGGATTCTCTGCTTGGAGCAGCTATTAAAGTATTTCCCCAAGGATGAGTTAATTCAATGGCAAAGGAGTTCAAAACAATGTCAAATTATGCACTTTTAGACAGCACTGAGTATTTATGCATCACCAAATAGTATACAAGTTTGATTTATCTTTTCCTAGTATAGTAAGGATTTAGCATTGAGCAAAAGAATTCATGTTTTGCCTCCTCAGTTTAGAATGTTTAATGTTTCCTAATCCAGCATGGAGAGCTGGGAGAAAAAAATAAATGGAGCGCACTACTTGCTGCTCTATTTTTGATAGCTCACTGATTTTCTTGAACACTCCTGCTTACAGCATGTGAAAGATTTCCCAAGGATAGAAACATTCAAAGTACAGCCAGACCCTTTTCCCTTTGTTGTCAGTAAACTGTCTTGCAGTAATCTCAGAGGTAAGAAGAAAAGGGAAGAGAAGCAGGCACCCCAACATGCGGTACAGGAAAACCAAAGCACATTATGCCAAGTAAATGGTGCGTGCCTCTCGAGTAATTAAAAGGATGCTGGAAAACACCTGGACTCTTAAAAAAAGGAGTCAAGGGAGTGACTGCTGTGGAGCCAAACAAAGGAAAGAAAGATGTGTGTGCCTAGGTTTCCCTCAAAATTAACAAATGCCACACTGACAGCAAGTGCAGTGGCAGTGACAGCTCCCTAGAGCAGACCTGTGCTGGCAGATCAGCGCCTGAGAACAAAAGCTGTAACACTAAGCATGAAAGTGCCTTGATGGAGGAGAGCTCATTTCAATAATGCCCCAGTTAAGCCCCCACATTCTACCTCCAGGCTCTTGGGGATGGATTTATGTCTGCGCTGCAGCTGGGAGATGTGGCTGATATGCATGTCCAGACAGATACGATCTAATAGTGGGGCTGGTGTGATGATTATCCAGCCAGCTTGAGCATATCAATCTGCGTGACAGCCACACGCCCAATGGTAGCACTCTGGAACCACAAGCAAGATATATGACCTTCTTAAAAGAAAATCCCAGTGTCCTTGACCTGCAATTGGAATTGAAAGCAAAAATAGATACGATCTGATCTTTGAAGATTTACTCTGCAAGAGAGGGAAGGATGGAAGGAAGGAAGGAGGCACCTGTACATAGGTATGGCAAAGCAGGTTGTCTCTGTGACCTGGGTATGCTACCAGCACCTCATCAGCAACCTAGAAAACACAGGTGGAGGAGCATAGTGGATTGTTTGTCTCAAGGAGATACCAACTCAAGATCAGCTGAACATGTTTCTGTGCTGTCCCCAGACTGCAGTCTGTGCCAATCTATGCTAACTGGTCACAGGAGACATTTTCTGGTGACAGTACATCCTGATATTTTCTATATCAGGATTTACTTTTGCTCTGATGTTTTGAGTGCTGTTGGCTTACACCAGGACTTGAGGGAGATGTGTGGAGAGATGATATGTGGAGATGGAGCTCCCACAAAGATTGGCAGATACTGCCCTGAGCTGTTACATGGAGCGGCCAGTCTGCATAAATCTGAACTGAATCACTTTCCTGACTGTGTGAGGGACAACCCAGAATTTTTGGGAGGATAAGATCTCATACTTCAAAGAATAAAGAAGAGGGAGAGCTCCAGGAATAATACAGATACAGGAGGCAGTGGTGCTTTCCTAAAGGTCTTTTTAGATAGTTTTAGGAATTGTCTTTAAAGAGTAAAATCAAAGAGTACCAAGGGCCAAATTCAAGCACAGGGCTCTAGATTGTCCTTAATGATTAGTTCAATTTGCTAACTATGCTTTTTAGCTATTCCAATGACTTGTCTCCGACACAGTTCTGCTACAGAGGGAGCTGGTCCCCAGTAACACATTGCCAATTCACATGGCTTGACTTCTGAGACAGGAATCAGAATCCTGACTCCATTTAATTCAAAATTGTGTCAAATTCCCAGACCCCTGCCACTCATTAGATCTCCAGACAGAGATGCCAATTGCCCAGTGACCAAACACTGGGGCCTTGGCCACAAGAATCACCTGTGAACAGCTCATGAGTATTTAAAAGCTAGTGGTAAGCCATGATCTACGTGGGCTGAGTCCATGAAAAGATTTGCTTTTAAGATGAAGTAAATGTTGCTTTAGTATGTTCAAAAGCTACGTCATCCCCTCATTTGCTGTAGTATATTATTAGCATTCTCTTCCTCCACTGGAAAAAACATGGACTGTCACTTTGAACTGTAAATTCTCCCAAGAAAAGGGAAAAAAATGCATTACGTACACTCTGATATATCACCCAGACTGCTTGTCCTTCTCAGTTCCAGGGCAATTTTAAAGTAAGAATGGTGTATCTGTCAGTGACATTCTGAGTTAAATCATGAAGGACCTGGAGAATGATTAAAGCTTTTAGGGTTAATTTCTTTCTATTTTGCTTTACCTTAAAAGTTCACAACCATGATGTCTCAGTAGGGAGGTAGACAGAAATTTTCCTAACTATGATTTTATACAGGAATATCTACTACTTAGCTTACTCATTTGAACAGAAAACAAAAGGTGAAGAAGCAAAATACACAGTAGGGGAAAAGTGACAAGACAGATGCCTAAAGTAATTCATAGAAAATCTCTGCAAGTGTGAGCACATAGTTGCCTAACGTCACCTCCCATATTGTCTCTGAAAGGAAAGAGACCTTTCAAAACAATCCCTGCAGGTTTCCGCTGGAATTTACATTTTTTGTAAATATTAATATCCTGGACCAGCAGTGTAAGCTGTGTCAGGCAGATGTAAAATGGTCATTGCAGACACTTCATTTTTCACTATCAAGACATCACCAGTCAATGCAATCAATACCCTTTTATTTCTTTGATCTCACTTTGAACTACATAGCTCCAATGCTCAGCTCTTTAGACAGAAACTGGAGTTCAAGATGGGAAAATTCAGTATTTTGGATAGTGTTTTGTCTCCACCACAGCAGAAAGATCAGGCTGTGATCCTCAGATGTGAGGGATTTTTATCCCCGAAGGAGCAAAACAATTATTCACAGTCAGAAGCTAGTATAAGCAGTAAGATCAGCCTCCCTGGACAATACTGTGAAAATAAGGGAAGAATCCTTCCTCTTCTTTTTGCCAAGTGACAGTTCAAGACCTTTTTGCCAGAACACTCATATTTTCTAATTGAAAAACATTCTCAACACAGTAAATGTATACCACTAATTTCACTCTATAGATGAGAAATGGGAGCACAGAAATTTTATTTTTTACCTCCTTAATAAAATGATCCACCAAGTGTTTCTACCTTACCACAGGAAGTGTCATCAAGCAATAAAGAGCCCTTCTGTACCAGCAGGAGGAAGGTAGCAATAACTATTTGATTGCTGATCAGATGCAAAGGCCAAGGTCACTTGGTCTGTTCAGCCTGGAGGAGACTGAGGGGAGAGCTCGCTGCAGTCCAAAACTTCCTTGTGAGAAGAAGAGGAGGGGCAGGCACTGATCTCTTCTCTGTGGTGACCACTGACAGAAGCCAAGGGAATGGTACTAAGCTCTACCAGAGGAGGTTTAAGTTGAATGTTAGAAAAAGGTTCTTCACCCAGAGGGTGTTTGGCCACTGGAACAGGGTCCCCAGGGAAGTTGTCACAGCACCAAGCCTGACAGAGTTCAAGAAGTGCTTGGATAATGCTTTCAGGCCCATGGTGTGGCTCTTGGGGATGGTGTTGTGCAGGGCCAGGAGTTGGATGTTGATGACCCTTGGTCCCTTCCAACTCAGGATATTCTATGACTCTATAAAGTTTAAAATCAGCTAATACTGATGTTGGCAATAAGAAAGGAAAAACACTGACGGGTTGAACTGCAAATGTAGTATTTGTCCTACCAACACACTGCCACCAGACTACACCATTTACTATGACAGAGTTACACAAAATTTAATGCTTAATCATGCACCAATACAGGCCTTTGAGATTTGGGAGCAATAATAATAATAATAATTGATGTTACTTAGCTTCACTCATCAACTTTTTTACACAAGTTTCTACACAAGTTTCAAGATTCAGTTGCAGGCTCTCTTTATACCAACATGAAATTTATTAAGAGCACTCATCCATATGCCTGTAGGCTCGTTTTACTAAGTAAAGCTTCCTATTGTCACCGTCTTATCTTTGGAATTTATGGCTGTATATATAAAAAAAATACAAGAAATTAAGTTATTAAATTTGTTGTAGCTGGAAGAAGAAGAAGAGATAAAAATATCTGTTCACAGATGTTCTCAAACAGCAGACATAAGAATGATTCCTGTTTTCAGTTAGCATCCATTAATTACTGACTCTGGAAATTAATAGGAGGCCATACACAGTGGAAACATTTTTCAAACCCCAGCAATATTTCATAAAGATTCTTCTTGCAGTGCTTCAATGCTAACAAATGTTTTGAGTTGTCTGACAAAAAATTGGAAATCATTGTCCAGAGCTCTTACAAAGGAGCAAATGGTGAGAGGTTACATTCAGTCATGGATTCATTCTTAGAGGAGGAGGTAAAAAGCTTCAGTGAGGCCACTTAAAAAATGTTCTCTGCCACAGACTTTGACTGCCTCCTTCATATACGGTTATGTGGCTGTACATATGTGATTCTTGGATTTTTTATCTCCTCTGACTGCCACCTTTATTTTTCTTTCTATAATTTTGCTTACATCCCTTAGGGAAGTTACATATATTTTTCTACTGTCCTGACACAATATTTTGTTCTTTTTTTTCATACTTGTGGACAATGATTAGTGTCCTCCTGTCCTTTTTACTCTCTTCACATCATCCAACTCCAAACGCCAAAGTTTAATCCACTCATATACTGCAAATTCATCCCTGCAACTCCGTTCATTCCTCTGGATTTACATCTGGTGAGGATTCTGTGAAAAAAGAGCAGGAATCCTGTACAAAGGCTTTCCTCCTCCTCTTGGAGCTGTCTCCATAATAAGGTTCTTGCCCTGGGTCCCCACCTGAGCTACCTCACAAAGGCATCATAGGCATGCCCATCCCTGACCATGGACCAGCTGGTACAGAGCAACTCCACACAACAGGTAACTTGGGGCTTGATCACACCTGCCTCATCACTGTGGGCTTGCCTGAAGATCCCTGAGCTGGGTCTGTCCCTGGTCATGGTGTCTAAACCTGATGCTGATCCTGACCCTGACTCACGGATTTGTGTTCCTGCCTTAAGTGTAGACTGGCCTCATCCTCACAGACTGAACTTTCCTGATTACATACACTGCAAAATAATGAGGGATGGTTGGAAAGAGAGATATGCACTATATTTCAGAATTTTATGAAGTTCTGCTTAATAATTTGACCTATATCTAGATTGAGTACTTTTAAGCAAACTACTGGCATCGTTCCTGCATATCTATGAGCTGCTCAACTTTTTCAGCTCTGAAATTAAGCTGATGGTTATAGCACTCCCGTGGTTTCCTACAAGCGCTACAGGAAGTCCAAAAGAACTATAACTTTTTTTTTGGAAATTAATCCCTTCAGGAAAAGAATATAAATTAAAATAATTGCAGTGACATGGCAGCCTTTCAAAAACAATGCATTAATTATTAATCCCCTGAGATACAACATGCAGAGTTCTTTAATGGGTGCAAACTATATATAGGAGGAGGTGGGTGAAAAGGATCCAGCTTGGACTTAATTTTGTTTCTCTGTTTCTTTTTTGTTCATCTTGAACTATTGGACATTTTGCAAAGAACAATCTTTGATTGCTCGGCAAGTTGGAGAACTTTCCATTTTCTGGTCTTTAAAAACAATAGCCCAGACATTAGAGCTCTTGCAATCTCAATCTGCTCCATCTTTATGAAGACAGATGTATTCAGGTCTAAATCCCCTAGCTAGACCATTATGTGTACAAACTACAGCATCTTTTTCCTTCCCATAATACAAAAGTTACTCTGTTCGTTTCCAACAGTGGATGTCATACATTTTACCTAAATAAACGTGGACGCACAAATTGTTCACATTAAGATTACATTGTTTCCAATGGTTTCCCACTATGACAACTACAAGGAAATTAAACCTCTTCTAGTTTTCTTTCAACAGCTAATGTCAGGAAGGAAAGGATTCTTTTTGCCATACCTTGCTTTATTGAGAATTTATCTACAATCACTATTGAAGAGAATCTATTTATATTTTCCTATTAATGTTTGTAGATGAACATAAAGAGTACCAGGTGATTCTCATAGCAATAATGCTGATTTATACTTGAGAGCATACAAGATACAGAACAAGCAGATAGTGTTCTACAATACCAGGAATAATTAAAACTGTAACAACAGAACAACTCCTCCAAGTGAATGCACAAAGAAGGCATGGATGGGCAAAGGCGATACCCAGATAGCAAGATAAAAATTAGTAGAAAATACCTTGCAGAATTTCCTTACTTCTATTTATCAACAGATTAAAAAAAAAGACAGGAAGGCAATTAGATGCTTGTCTCACAAGACATTAAGGAAATTGAAATAATCCTTGCCTTCATATTATTAAAGATGATCTTGTTGACATGTAAAATAACTTCTCTAAGATTTATAGCTTCCAAGCATAAAGACATAAAGGGATATCTGTTTGTTCCTCTCTTTTGTACACATGTATGTACTACAGGGGCCTCCGCTCCTCTGGGTAGTGTGATGTGCTGAGAGATGAAACTGCAGAGAGAGCTCTATGCCTGGAGGATGGAAGGCACATTCTCCAACTTCCCCTTCCATAGCACTTATCAAATGTGCCTGGTCCCATCTTCTTATTGCAGAAGGATCTCACATGCCTGACTTTCAAAAGACAGGGGCCTATTTTTGGGGCACAACTGGTAGGAAAACATTTTGTGCTGGATTTGTCTGGTAAGGTTGATGGACCTAATTCTTTCCTCTGCAATTTCTCTACTCCTAATGATAAACAAATACCACTCAGTTTCAAAAAAAAAAAGCTTTTCTGAGTGTAGCTTCCAAGCAAAAGCCTACAGATTACAGAATCATAATGACTAAAAGATCCATACAGTAATGCTGAGGACTGACAAGAATGAACATGCCAGGAAGAAGGACAATCCAAAAATGAAACCTAATAAATCACCAGATGGCCCAGAAGGACCAAAGATTAGGTACTAACAGTACATGTGGCAAAGACAATGATGAAGCACCAGGAGGGCAGAACAGACCTGAAGAATTCATCAGCTTTCAGACCTCACTTATACAAACAGACCAAGACACTGTGGTTCCTCAGCACATGCTGTAGAACCCACGGGACAACCTTGTGCTTCTATTGTTTCTATATTTCAGTATGCTGGAGGAGTTATTGGGAAGCTTTTTTTCATAATAGCTGCTTGGAAGCTGTGAGATTCTCTGCTGGGAGCTGCTGAATAGGAAGCAACACTAGAGTTCCTCTTAGATAACAGATGAGCAATTCAAAAACAAGATGTGCCTCAGTCTTGGGATCAGAAATCATAATATAAAGCAGTACTTTTAAAACCCATCTTTTTCAAGTACTGTGAATACCATTGCGGGTGTCCCTACAGGTCTCCCATTCATTTTTCAAGAGCTTGATCTCACTGGCATTACAAGCACGGCTTGGTAAGTGTTTAAATTGGTTTATTCACTTACTGTGATTTCTAAGACACATTCAGTTCCTTGTGTGGGAGCAGGTAGAAATGCTGCAGATTTATTTTAAACAAATACTGACAGCACTGATAAACCATTTCAAATGATGCCATAATTTATCATAATCGGTTAGTCAATTCAAACTTGCTCCAGTCAGAAGTGAAAAATTATTTTTAATCTTATAAGACATCACAGCAATGTAAAACCTTGTTGCAATCTACCCCACAAAACACTGCACAGAGAAGGCTGGGACAGCAAGACCAACTCAAAACAATTTCATAGCTATTTTTTCTTAAGAAGTGTGAGGCCGATCACGTTCAAATGTTACAAACAAGCAGTGATCAATAAACACAAACCCGCCCTTTATTCGCTATTACAGACAGGATATTACAGGTACATACTAGGGCTGTCTTACTTTCACAGGTGCAAAATGCTTAGTTTACAAGCAGAGCAGGTAGAAATATTTCAGATGATGATTATTTATTGCGTGACTGTTAAGAGGTTATTTGCCATTGCATGTAAATGGTAGCTAGCTGAACCACTGTGAGCATGAACAGCACTGAAGTGGCACATTTCTGAGCCAGCATGGAATAATTTGTGGCTAAATCTCAAAAACAGCCCAGTAAACAAATTGAGATAACTTCCTCAGAGATGAACATACATATGAAAAAATAATTATATTATATCATATATATAATGCTCACTTGCACCGGTAACAACAACAAAAAACCAAAAAACAACAACAACAAAAAACCCTTACAAAGTAATTAAAACCATCTAAAGTACTGGTTTTCCTATGGCTTTTGACTGAGAGGCTGGTAGTCTGTGCTTTCTCAAAATTAATATTTTTGAGTTTTGAAATTTTAAAAGATTCCCAGGGACAGGATGCTTTCTTCTGCTTGAACATTTCACTCACACACAACATACACCCTCATAACAGGGTGACTCAATTCACTAGCCATTTATTTCTGACAGCTAAGATGCACAGAACTAAGAAAATAGAGAAACTTATCCTAATGTGGCTTTCTGGACTCTCTTAAGTTTGGACCTGAAGATTTCTTTCTGCTGTGGAACAGCTGGTGCACCACCGCTCTGATAGCTCCACCTTTAGGAGGCTAAGATTATTTTCTCTTCCATTTTGCACATCCAAGACCTGCCTTTGATAAGTTCCATGAGACAATACAAATGCAACCAACAGCACAACAGGTCACACCAACAGCTTTGAAAGACAGCACAGGACAAACCCGTCTGTATTAATCTGACTTTTGTGCAACTGGCAATTAGCCCATCCATATTTTTGTACCTCCTCCACTTAAAAAGATGTCTATTCTCTATCACTATAGAAGGAGGAAAATAATTTGAGTTTCTAATTCTAAAGTACTTGTACACCATCTAAAATAACAACATATGTGGAAGGAAAATCATATGTAGCCTTTGTTGGGTATCCTCAGACAGTTTTGGCCCAGTTTCATTTTATAGCACATTAGCTAAACTTACACTCTTCTAATACTCATTAAAAATGACACCAAAAAACCCAGCTAAATGTATGGTAGGCAACAAATTACAAATAATACAAATACTCTTTGAAAAGAGCAAAGACACAAAGAGATCACTGTAAATGAGAGTATCTGGGACTTCTAGTAAATGGATTTGCAGCAATGCATGGGTATTGCCCCATTCATTTACAGAGAGAATGGTGAGGGTCATCAACACTGTGGTTATGTCTTTTATAGTGTTTCTGTTGCAGGGTATAAATAAGAATCTGTTCTTTGTTTCGCAACACACCTTTTTCACTCTAGACTGTAAAATACAACGATGTCATCATTGTCATCTAAACATAAAAAAGATCACTGAAGACACAAATAACTCAGATGGTTAAAGATACACAGAGAAATAAAAGCAAAATTTCTGTCAAAATACATTATCTGCATAAAGTTGGCAAAGCTCTATGAGGGCACAAAATTACTAGGGCATACATTTGTTTAGTTTTACTTAAGTTTTTTGGGTAAGTCTCCCATGGGAGAACACTAATGTAAGCTTGCAATTGTATGTGGAAATGCAAGAGTTTTGAAAAAGAGAAAAGAAGCAATAAGGAAGAGTAAACAGTTTTCTTGCCAAGATGAAGTTGTAGCTGCTCTCAAAATCTCTGCAACTCAACAACTTTTTTTATATTCTTAAGAAGGAAGCAGTATGCAAGGTGGTGAATCTGCTGAGGAAACGGAATTATTTAAGTTACACGAAATGACTGAGAATGGAGAGGAATTCCAGGAGGATCTAATCAAAGTGGATGATTGGGTAACACAGCAGTAGATAAATTTTAATGAAGGCAGGCACGAGGCAATGCTTAGTAAGTAAAACTGTTCACTTCAACTTTGTATTTACCGATTAGCCAGCATATTTGGGGGAAATATGCCAGCAATGATGATAATATTGTCTGCCTTCTTCTCAATGTGATAAGAAAAGGTCATTGAGAAAAAGGGTTTTCTGTGTAAGTATTATTTATTTTTCTCTCCTCTCAGTGTCTGCTGTCAGTTTGTTCAGTGTTTTGGATACATGTGAAACAATAGCTTTTCAGAAGGAGAGCAGGGAAAGTTAAAACTTCTGAGACTGTAAAAAGTTTAAGAGATTCCCCCTTTTTTATTTCCAGCTTCCTAAAACGTGTGAAAGGAACAAGATTTTGAAGAATAGTGCATTAGCTGGTGGCATTAGCTGGTGGTTCCAAATGCAAGTGAAAGGGAAAAATTACTATCAGCATTGGAGCTAATGCAATCTGGTGCCTCATGTCTTCTGGCTGGACCCTCTGACGTCTAAGAGAAAGAGTGCTTTTAATGAAGGTTTCTGCAGATTGGGACACTTGCATTGCCATTTTCCTGTGAGGATTTCCTGCTATGAAAGATGATGAGCTCATTTTGTCTCAGTAATAACATCAGTAAGATTCTATCTCTTATTTGTAGCTTGTTTATGATGAAATTTTTGTCTCTGATGAGTTTGGTTGAATCTGGCCAACAGTAGTACCACTGGTTTTGGAAATAAGACACATGGACAAGATGAGACTGCTTGGTCAGAGCTGACCCCTTCCAGACCTGAGCAATGCAGGTTGCTCAAGACTAGTCCAGAATATGTTACCCACCAAAACACGGGCCAGACTCATCGTCAAGCAAGAGTCCCTTTATTTGGGGAAACTGGTCAGCAGTGTCTCCCCATTGTTGCTTGTAGTGCCAAGACTGACTGATTTACCTGAACAGCAATAGCTAACAATGTCACCATTGCTGAGGCCAGACATGGGCAGCAGTAAATCAGGGAATGCATGATTGCCATGGAGTAGGTACTCCCACAAACAATCCTGCAGGCGGAGGTAATAGACACTGGAAAACTTACTGGAGCTCATCCTGCTTTCCCTCTCCAAACCTGACAATTTAGTCCCTGGCATAAATTGATTTCAGCTGTACAGAGCACATGCTCCTTATTCATCTGGGTGCACCGCAGTCCATGTATGACAGGGAAACCCCACTTGAGGAAATTGGAAGTGGCCTTCGGATGTGCATCATTAACTGTGCCACAGGCAAAGCAGCAAGAGCCGTGCTTGGCAGAGGACAGCATCTGCAGTGAGTGACAGCATCTTTGAGCTTTGTGGGAAGAGCAGGGCACGTGGTAAGGCCATCGCGTACTCTATGGAGAAGTGGAAGAAAGCTGCCTCCTGGGAACATCCCAAAATCCCAGTATATTATTGTCCTAAAGAAAGCAAAGAGGAAACTGCTGTGGCTCTGCCTGCCCCACAAGTGCCCTTTTGCTGGAGTGAGATTCAGAGAGCATGATGAGAGGTGGCAATATGAATTCAGGCTGCCTGTTACCCTTCCCAGCAGATTATCCTCCCAGGACAACCAAGCTGTCATCAGTCCCTATATACAAGGGGCCCTGCTGGAGTACGGTGTGTTCAGTGAGAAGTTCCTCATTTTTAGAAGTGCAGCTTGAAAATGTGTGTTTACTCCAAACTTGTCTAGTGATTTACATGGGTATGTGGGTACTAGGCTGGAGGTCTCAGTGTGCTGAAAGAAGTTCCTGCCCTTAACATCTTGTAGCATCAAATAAATAAGACAAAATAAGAAATAGAAGAATATGAGGAATACTAGAAAAGATATATCAATTACTAAGTGTTTGCATTGACCAGAGCATAGGCACATTAAAAAGGCAAAAAACTCCCAAAACTAAAGTACCCAATGATGGGGTCTTAAGGTAACATTCTTCCTCCAACAAATTTCAACAGCAAGATTAGCCTAAGGATACTGTTTGCCTGATCCCCTCTTGACCCATGATATGCATCTTAGAAGAGCCCTGTGGATTAGGAAGCTGCAATCAGTATAATCACATTTTTATACAGAAACAGTATGAATGGGAAATGAGAAGCTCAGTAATCTCTTTGCTTAGAGAACATGCTAACTCCTCAGCAGAGGAAGCTATATTTGAAGGCATTATAACAGAAAGATTTACACAAAGAGGGGAAAGACAATGGCACAGGTGCCAATAGGATTTTGCCTAAAAGATGCTGGAGGCAAGTAGTAAACTTTTAAGAAACATCTATTTCATAACAAATTTTACATTACTTACATTTCCTCAGATGTACTTTCTTGCTGCCTGTGCAATCATTTTTGGCCATTAACAGAAATAAAGACACCACATAAAATATAGCAAGTATCAGAACCTCAAGGACTTCATGCATAAAAAATCCATCCTGGGAAGCAGCAGCTATCATTATTTTAGTCCTTTATTTACTGTTTCCTAATGCAAAGAAAACCCATGCTGCTCTCCAGCACCTCCGAACTCTGTGTTACCATTCTCACTCCTGTTAAATATGCAGCTGGGAGGTAATCTGCTTAGCAACCAGCACAAACATATTGCACCAGAGGAAAAGGAAGGCTCCTTGACAAGCAAACTTGGCTAGAAGCCAGCTAAAAGACCCAAAGGCACCTCAGTTAAATGTTTGTGTTTTCTGAATAAACTATAAATTAATAAGAGGAACAGTTGGGACAGGGCATACCCAAGCAGGTGAGCCACTGCTCGTGCACACTATGGCAGGTAGACAGAACAGATGAGGAATAGTTGGTTCAGTGCAGATTTTCCACTGTGCAATCTATGTAGCTGAAACTAATGGTTTGGCCTCCTGGTGCCCCTGAGTCACTGCAGCACTGTCCCTGCAGCAGCAGGGGTGGGCCCTCATCAAGAAGGTACCAGGCTGTCCTGGTATGGCCAGATGTATGTGGCACATGCTAAATGAGATGAATCATTTTGAGCTTTAAAAAACATTTCCACAGCTGCACTGTGGAAAATGGCATTGCACTTGGGGTGCTCTTAATAAAAGCAACACAACAGAAGTGAAGGACCAAATTTAGGCATCTTTTACAGAGTCAGAAAGGAAAAGGAGGAGCAGGGACTGATGCTAGTGATAGAGACAAAGACTTTGAGGATGTGGCTTCAAAGTCTTCCAAAGCCATCCAGAGCTACCTCAGCATAGCTCTCACCTTGTGCTTGCAGCTGTGCACAGAGGAAAGACTGTGGGATAGGCAAAAACATCTCCACAGTAAGCAGCTATGGCTCAAGCATGTCCCTCTAGCCCACTAGAGCATGTTGTTAAATTCTGCAAGAAATCACATCCCTGCACATGTTTCCCCACCAGATCCATGCCCAGAACCTGTGAAGGCTTGGGCAGTTTGTGCTGCCTGTCTTACAGAAGATGAGGCAGAAAAATAAGACATGTAAGAACCCTTCACTGCAGCTGGGAGGACTGTAAGAAGATCCTCAGCTGCTCTTCAGGCTAGCCACTGAAAACATGCTCTCATAATTTTATTCACATCATGTCAGGAGACCCAAGAGCTTCAGTGGCACAATTTGGGAGCATAAATGCATGAAAACTCTCATGAGAGAGGACAAGATTCACCCTTACTCTGAAACATATGGCTGAAAATTTAAAAGAGGCTGGGACACCTCTGCTTAAAAATAATTGTCAAGGATGCAGCATACTCAGAATAAAAAACATAAATTTTTGGACTCCATTCTGAGAAAAGGTCAAGACAATAATGACTCTAATGAGGCAGAAAACATCTAGGAATGAGTTTTGGCTGCTTCAAATAGTATGTAAGGCAGATCAAGGCAGACCATATGTTCTGCTAGAATAAAACATATGCTTTAAAGGACAAATGATTCATGAAGGGTTGGTTAAGGGGGATACATCATGTGCAGGTACAGAAGTTCAGGATGCTGCTACTACAAGCAACTGTCTGGGGGGGGAGATGTACATTATCT
Organism: Vidua macroura; assembly: GCF_024509145.1. NCBI lineage: Eukaryota > Metazoa > Chordata > Aves > Passeriformes > Viduidae > Vidua > Vidua macroura. The sequence goes on along the minus strand of NC_071572.1, from coordinate 93,159,437 downwards.
GTACATGGGGGTAAAAGAGAGGACAAAATATACCAAAGCTGGGGGTGGCAGTATTGCAGTCTAGTTTCTGAATATATTAACATGGAAAATACAATGTTACAGGAACTCTTGATACTCACAGAAATAATCTTTCCATTAATCTTCATTTGATTACAGTGACTGTTTTCATAACAAGAAAAGCTCTATCTCTGATGTGGAATGTAGTACAAGAAATAATATATTCAGCCTTAAAGCATGCACAGCTAAAGATGAATAACAAATTTTGGAGAGAACTGTGCATCATCCATGATGACAAACAGAAAGCTAACAGAGTGGAAAGCAGGCAGATCAAGAGTAACCAAAGTCCATAGCTCATCTTTAAAGATAAGCCATGGCATTGGAATTTAAGGTATGAATGGATCAGAGCTGACTCAATAGAGAGTTACAGTTTAGTTGCCTGTGCTACTCACTTGCTTTCCTTGTGAAAGATGAAACAAAAAAGTGCCCTGGGAGGTAAGGGAGGCCTAAAAGCAGCAGTAACTTCAGGAGAAGGCACATAGCTCTGGCAGGTTTCTCTGAACATACTGAACCACGTCTCGTGTTGCTAGAGCCATGAGTAGCTTGCACACAGGGAGCATTGCAAGTGCCAGGATCTGCATATCTGAATTTCTCTCCTTGAGATAAGATTCATCCATATAATCACAGGTGTCTAAATGCCATTTTTAAACATCTTTATGCCCCTGCATAACATCTGCATGACATTGGATACATCATATGGTCAAACAAGGCAGAGGTGCTGGCTTTCCAAGTCAGCACAAGAAACCTACTGTGAATCCCTCTCAGAGCATCTTCCTTGTGCATTTTACCCAGGCAGTATTCTTTATTATGTGTTCAATACAGCTGATCTATCTCATTTGTGAAAAGAATCTTTTTTTTGGACCAAAAACCCCTCCAAAACTCTGCAAAATCTTCCACAATGGAAATATGTTTATTCTCAGAGGAAAATAAACTGTCCCTCAGTCAAGGCCACCCTATTCAAAAAAGTCCTTTCCCAACCAGGCTTTCTCAGACAATACTTAGCCAGACCTGAGCAGGTGGCTGGAGAGCTCAACCTTTCAAATTAATTTTCTAGGATAAACATGACATTTTAATGCCTCTGACATGGCAGTGTTTTGTCCAGTGCATAGGCAGCATCCTCTCTCTGGCACTCACAGGCAGATTTCCAAGGCACTACAGGTTCACAGTCCTGAGTTTTGTTTATGGTACATTTAAGGGCAGAGCTTTGTGGCACAGAAGCCCTGTTTATATTTCAGCTGCTTTAGAAGGCAAGATGCGACATGGAGTTCTTTAATGCCCCTTGTGCTGTAGCTAGATCCCCAAGGCTCTTCCAAGGGAAGGGGCTGCACTTCCATTTATTCTGACCACACTGTGACTGACTTCAGAGACTGTTGGAAGGAGCTGACTTTCTCTGAGTGAAGAAAAGCTCATGAGGAGACTGAGCTGATCCAATTAATACAGAGTACCCTACCTTACCTCTGATTTCTGAATTAGATCCTAGGAAAAACAGATAGTTTATCTGTATGTAAATATGCCCACAGTTAAACTCCCCTTTTTCCATAAGAATTCTCTATCCTATAGTGCAGTTACTTGCAAAATAGCTTAAAGGGCTTATTCACTGCCAAAGCCTACTTATGAGAGAAGAAAGGTTTATTTGCCCTTGACACAAGAAGTACATTTAAGTTGTAATGACAATCATGACTCTTGTGCTATGCAAGGTGAGTCAGTGCTCTCTGAGGAGGCTTTCAGCTCTAGATGGTGCAAGAGCTACCTGACAGTGAGGACCATTGGTCTGACCTGTAGTCAAGGAAGAACCTCAAATGACATTGTTGCAGTGGCATAGGAGGAGGAGGATGTGATATGTCTTCAGAGGAAGAAGTACCTGAGGTCAATATTCAGGGCAGGTACCCTTATTACAGCAGCAGCTCACAACAGGCAAGCACAGATCATGGTGAGCTTTACCTGCAGTGCCATGACCCAGTCCAGCATGGTCAGTTGCACTGGGGACCTGGAACCATTTTGCTTCTCTAGAAATAATTCTTGTTCACCATGCAAAGTCTTCAGTACATGATAATTAGCAGCTGTCACCTGTTATGCAGCTCCTAGAAAGGCCCACCTTTCATCTGCTGATGCAGATGGGTTGATAAGGTGATCCCAAAATGCCTATCACCTCGAAAATCCAGTGCTCCTTCAGCTGTCTATGCAAACAGTATCAAACTATGAAAAGGCTGGTCCTTTCATCTCCCCCAGCAGCAGCTTGGGATACTTGTTTGGCATGAAAACATCAGCGCTAAATTCAAGGTCAGGGTGAGTGACATGCTGGGTCTTAAAGTGTGCATGGAGCAGGTAAATGGAAAACAAAAGAGCTTTTTAAGCAAACAGCAATGGATTTGAGGATGGACAGAAACCCGAAGAGTGCTGCTGCTGCGCAAGGCATGTCTCAGAAATGCCCTGATAGGATGGTTGAAATCCAATCACTTAGATGGCAACTAATCAATCTACATGGCTGGACTACTGTAAGCAAAACCAAACAGTAAGTTCAACTTCTCTTCTTATTGCATTCTTTCATTTTAACTACCAAATGTACCATTTGAAACATAGAGAAGGAACATTTAACTTGATAGTATCTCTCTAGGCACAGCTAATTATGAGGTTAGACATTAAAATATCGAAAGCTGCTAATAAATATATGCATATTATTACCAGTAACAAATAGTTTTTAGCAGCTTCATACAGTGGGGTTTATGATGACTTATACTGGTGCATTAATACCAATAAACACACCTCTATTGCTCCAGGAGAGATCTATACTAGACATGATATTATTTCATCCATAATAATTTTTTCCTCCCTCTCTGGAACAGAACTAGTACATAGGTAAGTGGTCATAGAAAGAGGTTGTAGCTAGTGATACTAATAAAGCATTCAGAGACAGCAACTACCCTGAAATGCAGTCTAACTCACGTTAAGACCACCACTGTACCTCAAAGGAAGGAAAAGCATTTACTTTTCTTCTGTACTATACAGAAGATTTACATTTGAAAAAAGCTATTATTTGAGTTAAAATCTTTCAGGCAATCTCAGTCAGTTTTCTTGTCACAGTATCTGATACCACTGCAAGTTTCAGCACACACATTTCCTGGTAACTAAGCTACATTTAAAAGATCTTTTAAGGGCAGAGCTCACCACCACTGTGTGCAACACAGGGCTGGGCAACTGTCACAGACCTTCTGGCTGGACAACACCTTTTGATCAGCTTGCAAGCAATGCTCATTAGCACTTGCAAAGTCCTGAATATGTTCACAGGGTTCAAAAATTATTTGGATAAATAAAACCCAATTAAAGGCATTGTGAAATGCCTTACATACATGTGTGCTCCGCACACATGGCAGTGCAGAGCACAACTGGGTCACTAGATCTCCAGTGTGTGGATTCTTAAGTAATTATAAGTGCACGTTTAAGAGATTGAACAGCACTGTCCAAGGATTCAGAATGATTTTAAATGCTGAGATATTTATCAAGTAAAATATATATGTAACTCTTGATTGTTTTCAGTGATGCATTAAATGCATCACTGAAATCTTTCTCTCATGTAGCTTCAGCTACAGTTCAAAATGAGGTAGTCTAACAAATGTATTTAGGACAATGAAAAAAAAGAAAAGAAATCCACATGTAGAAACAGGACCAAAGGCTTTATTCAGAATCCTTTGAAGAACAGTCTCCTGTGTTTTTTAATCAGCAGTGTGCTGGTGCAAATGCTGTGTGTTCATAAAGTATCAGTACACTCTTTCTTGCACTGGGGTCCCTCTGGCATTTGGTAGGTTAAGCAATTGCTGGTATGAAATTAATTCATTGATTTCCACTAAAAACGTTACTGCATCTTAAATTACAGTTAAACTATTGCAATAGAGCAGAGAAGAAAATGAATAAATGTATCATATTAAAAAAAAACAACCAAACAACAAACCACAAAAAAACCCCAAACAATAAAAAAGTAAACATGCCCAAGCCTATGCAAAGGTAAGATGTATAGATCAGCTGAATACTGATTAGAATATTTTAGCATTTTTAAACCAGATAGATAAGTATGTGTTTACTCAGTGTGGCTGAGATGTGCTGTGGTTCAGCAAACATGTAGCTAAGGAGAAGGTGGAACATCTTAATGTACTCACTACTGCACAATAATTAAGAAGAAATAATTTCCTGCAATTGCAGCTCATGCTGGGCAACCTCTCCTACAACCTCATTTTACTGATACTTGTAGTTTTACTTTATTGAGTTGGTGAAGTGAGCTCTGGTTGGAGCAAGCAGCATATACCAGCTCTTCTTTTTAAAAATGCTCTGCTTTTTTTCTCTGATCTATCACTAAAAGACACAAATTTACCTGAAGAGAACTTAAACTTGGATGTCCAGCTCCATTTACGGAAGGTTGTGAAGGTGAGAGGGAAGAGGATAAAGCACATTTGAAATTATCATGCCTTCAACCTGCAAGAGGCTGGAGCCGTAGTTCAGCTGGGTGAATGCCACACCAAGAGCAGTCAGCACATAAATATGAGAGGCACTGCTACATCTCACATTTTGCAAGAAAAAGGACCAGTCTGGGGGGCAGTCCAGGTCTTTTAGTGATTTCACATGGTACATTTCTCCAAGGAAAGGCTTGCAGGTTGTGTGTTTGCCAGTCTTCACAAGGACTGGCTAAGGAGTTGGGGTCTTGGGTCATCTCCCTGGCTCTGCCTGTTGTCTGATTGGTATTCTTAGGTAAGTTCATATCAGCTCTGAAAGATTTAGTTTCCTTGACCTTGATAGGTGTTTGACTTCCATTGTGAAAAGTTTTACAAAGTGGGATTTATATTAGCTTTCTGTAACTAGTCTAGGTCAGGGAATCATACTCAGGCAAAGTAGAAGTCTAAAGGTAAGGAATAGAAAATTATCAGAGGTCTTTGAAAACATGGCATAGGAAAAAGCTGAAGCACATGGATTGATTCATTTCTACAGAAGGGAAATGAGATGAGACATGACAGGAATCTTCAAATATGTATTAGGCAGAAACAATTCTCTGCATGTGTATTGGGCAGAAGCAATTCTCTGCATCCTCTTCAGATAGAACAAGACAAGCAAGTATAAACCCTTGCAAGAGAAATATAGGTTAGACATCATGAATTATTTTTAAAAAATATAAAGGAGACAAGTTTCCTAGTCAAGGTCCATCCTCTACACATGTGATAAACAACAGTAGACAAAATCTGCCCCAAATCATGCTCAGTGCTACTCATCATCCATCAAGAGGAAGGACTTCTCACCATGCTGCCCTGTTTTCAGTGACCCTACGTCTCTGATCTCCCTGAGAAAGCTTTGTGAAATGCCTTACATATATTCATTACCATTTTTTAGTGAAAAAAAAATATCTTATCAAATAAAGTCTTTTCTGGCTGTATTCTGGCTATACTTTTACTTGTGCACTAGAGTATAGTACACATTAGGATCACATTTCTAGGCTCATGTCTTGTGGTCTATATGAAAGCACCTTTAATATCTAACTTCCATCTTTGCTATTTTTTGATTAGCCTGCTCCAACTTCCCTGCAGCTCACATGACGCAATTCTCTATTTTCCTTGTGCAGTTTTAATAGAGAGGCAGCTCGGCTGCTGGTTCTGTAAAAATATCACCCATGGGACTAGCTGAGCTACAAGAAACTGTTTCATAAATTTGAATACTTTGATGTGATAAATGCCAAAGCCAGCCTCACAGAGATGAAGGACTACATCTACTTCCCTGCTGAAACATGCCCATGGAAGTTCTCCCTCAACTCAGGAAGTCTAGAGGGGACATCAATGCTTCATATAAAAGCATAAATGCTCCTAAAACTTTCCCCAAGGAAGCAGAGCTTTGTTCCACTGGAGCTGAGAACAAGTGGCTAAGTGTGACATTTGTGTCAGACAACTTCAGACACACTCTTGAAGCATTATCATGCTCCCCCTGACATGGTTTTGGTCAACTTCTCATCCAGTGCATTGTTCCCACAGCTGGTGGTAATTTTCCCTGTTGGGGTCCCAGAAAGTCCATCTCTGGATCTCAGACCAAGTATCCTGGGACACAGCAGGTTCAGAGAGCTGAAGGCACCTGGGCTTCAAATAAACCTTCCAATATGCTCCAAGATGGCTCATGTGAGAGCTCATCCTTTTCACAAGGCAGTGATAACAACACTTGCCTGCCTCCCAACAGTTTTCTGGAAGAAAACACATTATCATTTACCAACAGCTTCCAACAGAATTTTCTTCAGAAATATCAATGTATTAAATTGTACTTAAGAGCCAGTTTGTCCAAACTGAGAAGGTATGTCCACCGAAAATAAAGGTTTCTGTGTCTAGTTATATCATGCAACACAGAAATGCTAAAATCTGCCACCACACTGCGTGCCTTCAGGCAGCAGGAAAGTGCAGGAAATTTCTACAGAACCAGTGGAGCTGGTACTAACACTGCTGTATGGAGAGGCTCTCCATAGTTCAACTAACTGGAGCTCTTCATGCAGCTGTAAATAGATTAACCTTCAAGTGTCTAATAATCTGTTGTGGGGGCTTTTTTAAACAAAAGTGAGATATTTGAAAATGTAGGTTGCTTTTTATCTGTTATTGTTGGAGTTCCCACTTGCAGTCACAGTGGAAACACCTTGTTCCCAAGTTCCCTGGATGATATGAATTCCCAGCTGGTGCTGCAGCAGACTGCTGGAGACCTCTCCTTCCAAGGTATGCAGTGCTGACTAGGCCTTATGAAGCCAATGAAAACAATTATTCAAGTTAGTATGAGTGCAAGTGATCCTTAAGCCCTTAATTACTCCCTGGACTTGCATTGTTTAATTCCCACGCATCACTCTAAGTTCTTGGAGAGTTTGTCTTGAAGCCCTGTGCTGAAAACCCCCGTGGCTCATGGACAGTTTAGGACTCCTGATGCCAGTGGGTGCCAGGGCCACCCCCAGCTAAGCTGTCCCTTCCCATCTCTCAGCAGATTGCAGATTGCTCTGAAATTTTTTATACCATGTATCCATTTCCTTTGAATCACTACCAGAAAAACTGCTTCATTTCCAGGACAACACTGCAAAAGAAGAAGGGGAGTGCAAAACCTAAAGGCCCCCAGTCCTTACCAGAAGAACAGCAATTTATATAAGGTGATTTGTGCATGTATCTTTGCTAAAATGTTGCCAGAACTGAATAGTTTAAAAACTGCTAAGCAGAATAGAATGCGACAAAAGTCCAATGTCAACAGTGGCATATTTATCTCTAGGTCTGCAAGCTAATGCTGAAGAGAAGTTAAATTTAAATAAATTTATTCTAAGTGTAACCAAAATGCCGTAAATAACATACCACTTGCTATGCAGGAATATGCACTACATATTGGGGGACACAAAACACACTAAGTGCTGTACCGACCTGGTTTATTTTACTGCAGTAGGCTCCTACATCTTATGTCCCACTCTCAAGGCAAAATTGTATTAATATTATCAGGTCCAACGCCAAGCCAAGGACAGGGATCAAGAAAGCTGAGAATGTTTGGTTCTCAGCTGCACTCCTGGTGCAGCAGGGCCCCCAGATTCTGAGCACTGCAGCTGAGAAAGGTGAAATGTCCGAAGGTGCCAGCAGCCCGCTCCTTGCCCCCACACTCACAGGCAGAGGCAGCAGCATCTTGTTAGCCACAGGCAGAGTTTGTGCATGCTCACAGGGCTAATGTGACTGAGCACATTAGCCACCACAATTGGTTTGGCCAGCCCGAGCTGCCAATGTGAGGTGACAGCACACCTAGCCTGGCTCCAAGTGACAGGGAGGGACATTATGTCAAGCAGTGGGGGGACCTTGCATTGGCGATGGAAGTTGCAAAAAATTCAGAAATCCAAGTCTGAGGAAAACCCTGACTTCTTTACGTTCCAGTGAAAAACATTTAAAACCTCCAGCAGAGCTTCTTTCCCCAATAAACTTCCCTCTAAAATACCTATACAGTGAGGTGAACTTTCAAATAAGCATGCAGTATTTTCGTGGAAGCATTATCAAAGCTTATTACATATAAATTTCATTTTCATTAGTTAATTACAAACTGCAAAAAAAGCAGGGTGAAGCTTTGTTTCTGCTGTAGTAGAGGCAAATGTTACCACAATTCATATTCAGCACCAGTTTTCCAAATCATCATTGGGTGCCATGCAAGTGATAGGCAGCACCCACAAGAGAGGGAGTTCTTTGTCTAAAGCCATGAGAGAAAACAGCAAAATAGAGATAGTGCACAGGCATGTTGGAACCAAACACTAACAGAATGGCCATATTTAAAGAACAATAATTGGCATTTTATGGTATTTTAGCAGGATAATCACTCCATATATCTTGCTATATGGGCAGGGGAGAAGTCATAAATGGACCTTGCTGCTTTGCTTCAACCCTGCCAAGATGCTTCCCACCACCCTGGCAAAGGCAGAAACCACTTTATGACAGCTGCTGAGATACTACTTAGGGAAACATTTGCCATCCACCCAATTAAAAAGAAAAACAAAATAAAAAATTGCAGTTACAAAACTGTGGGCTCCATGAAAAAATCAGTCTGATTTAAAATATACAAATCTTGCATGTTTTACACTAGTTTTACTAGTTGGGCTGTTTTTTAAACATGATAGCTGGCATGCTTCAAAGTGGGGAATACCAAACGAATCGTAGTTGCAAATTGTTTACTGTGACAGTCCACAGTTTTATCTTCCAGCTGTGACTGATAGCAAGTTTCTATCACTTAGTGAGCTGCTTGGGGGCTTTTCGCAATTAATCTGAATTTTTTATCTGCAGGTACTTTTGATTCACACAATGGGTAGAGAGATGACAGTTCAGGAGTGCACACATTCCCCGAAGCCATCACAACTGAGCTCCAGAGCAAGACTGTTGGTAAGCCATGCATAATTCAGTACATTTCTTAGAGCAGCTATCGCTCTGCCAAAGAAGTGAGACTGACTTGTGCACACAAGAGACAGTTTCTTAGCATCAGCTTTTTCCTTTTAAATTTTCTTGCAAATTTCCTTCAGGTTTAAGCTTTTTTAAATGACACCTTTTTAAAGTACATCTTAGACATTTTTAGAACATACTTGCAAACTATTCTTTGGAAGGCATACAGAGACCATGACACTACCTCTTTTTCTTTCCCACACAGTTTGACAGTGTACAGGCCTGTTCTGTATCTAAATTTACAAGCTGTGACAAGTGATAAATATCCTAATTCTAAAACACTATTGTGTACCTCTGAGACAATTAAAATTCCTTAGATACCTAGATGTAGTACATAATGCATTTAGTCAACATTAGAACATGTCAGAGAAAGAATGTTATACCCCAGGACACATCCAAGCATCTAAAAATAGATCTTCAGTTTAAATAAAAGTATTGTAATAACATTAATTGGGAAATCCCCTTTCCTCAGATTACAAAAGTAATATTAACTCAAAGATTGTCTCATGTGCAGTAAGAACTGAGCAGAAAAGTTTATAAAAAACATCAAATAAATTATATATTCTTGTTTTTTAGGAGAAAAATTCTGGTTAAAAGTGATACATTTTTAATTCTCTCATTTAAACACAAAAATTCATACCATACACTTGAGCACGCAGACTAATCTCCAGGCCACACTATTCCGTACAGTTTAGCAGCAGGGGAAGACAGTACAAGGGTTTCTGGGGTTTGGCCATAGGATGCTTTGATTGAGACATGCCATTTTATTCAAAACTCAGCATTCCTCACTCAGTTTTGCTCAGTTTCTCTGGAGGTTGTGCATGCCTTTCCAGAAATGGCTGGCAGGAGCACAGTGTAACTGCAATGTGTGATAGACAGGAAGTTAATAGCTGACTAAACCTCAACATTTCACTATCAGGGCACCAGAAATGCACAATATTTCTGAGATGCGTGGCACCGGTAGGAGACAACTCATTTACCTTCATTTAACTTCATTCTCTGCTTTTAGTGGTGAGGTAGAAGGGCGTCTCCTGGCTCCTCTCTGCAAATTAGAAGCTATTTTCTTTCTTTGTGGTAGTTTAATTAAGGACTATAATGGAATTCATCTTCTTTGGGAGACTTATTTAAATAAGAAAACAAATAGAAAAGACTGGTGTCACATTCAGCTGGAGAAAGGTTCGTGACATGCAAAAACTAACTGATCTGGCCTGGTTTTGTCTCACCAAGGACCACTGTGCAGCATTAGTGTTGCTAGAAGTTGCTGCTGGCATCAGTCCAGCAGCTGGCCAGTGTATGCATCCATCTCCCTTGTGTTCTGGTTAGCAGTTACTACCTTTTTACATAGAAACACACACTGCTTAATGCCTAATGGCCCAATGCAGGTAGTGTGCCCTAAAATAACAGAGTACCCTTATGACTGCCTGGTGAATCAGCACACAGGGAGTGATGTGCCCCATTCTGAGACATGACCCACTGACGCATGATCTGACGTCGAGGTTTATATGAGAACACTGACAGCTCTTCCAGCGAGGTCCAGTTCCCACCTCTGAATCAGAGCACTTTATTCTCTCATCCTAAATGTTCAAATTTCTGCATAAGTATTTCTGACTGTTTAGCCTTCTGTGGAAGGAGTGATGGCAACTTACACTGTGTCAGGACAGATGAGCAGATCATGAAGTTGGGAAGAGCATATATTAAAGATTTACACCAGGTAGCCCAGCTTAATTGACTCTTTGCCACAACGGGAACAGAGAGTCATGGGTTTGTTTCTAAACCACAGAAATGGCAGCACCTTTCTCCTCCAGCCACACCAATTCCACAGATAGACCCTTAAAGCTGCCACATGGGAAGCATACTGCCATTTCTTGGGCTCATCTCCAAGGGATTGAATGTCTGCTGAATGTCTGATGGTGGTGTCACTGATGTCCTGTGTACCAACAGCCCAGTTTCTGATAACTCCCACCATGGAGGAAAAGACTGTGCAATTGTTTCTGTTTTATTCAGCTTAGTGTTCTTGGTTGGAGGGTCTCAGTCTGTCATTTTTCTGCCAGTGGTGGTTTTACTTGTTTCAGACTTAACTTTCTTCTAGCATTTAAATTAACTCTGGAAATCCTACGTTGAAAGCCTATGGTCTCACACCTATCATAAGACAAAGAACCACTACATTCTGAGCTGTTTACAGCCTCATGTAATCTTGTCCAGGCCTCCAGAGATTGCCAAGCAGCAAGCCAGAAGGAAGCTGTTTAATCTGCAATTTTCAAGTTCTTGGATCACAACTAATAGCCTCATGGCAATAATGAAAGCTGCAAAAGACACTAATCCTTCCTTTATTTCAGATATTCTTAAAAGCACCTGGAAGACTTACATAAATAACCTTAATTTTAACTTGACTAGTTTAGTGTGATGGAAAAAAATGTCATGAGTGATATTCCAGCCCAACCTCTACATGGAAAAAGTTCTTCCTCTAAAAATAGTGCTGCACTCTTTTGGCTGTAACACTTCTCACGCTACTAAATTAGAATTCACAAGTCTTCTGCAGGATTCCTAATGGGATCAAAGATTAGAAAGATCTTTGAAGTTTGTCTTCCTTTGCTCCACTGTTAATACATACCTGCACTAATCCACCATGGTTCTCCGCAACTAATCAGTCACTCTCTCCCTCCCAAAAGGGACAGTTTACAGGCTTTTTCCAAATCCCCATTTGTTTGTGTTCATTATCCACACTTTATTTTGCAAGAGCATACCATTTTGTAAATTGATTTTTCATGTTCTATAAAGAGGACAATTTTGTTTTCAGAAACCTTTTGGTCTAAATGCGATTTGCCAGTCATATTTACAGTACTTATAACTTTGGTCCTGTTTATTGCTGGTAAGGCAATGGGATTGAACTCTGTGTGTGTGACAAATTCACAACACTTCACTTTTGACTACAGCTGTTAATAACATGATTGCAAGGAGATCATCTCAGTTGCACTTTTAAAATTTGGTCCATGTTGAAAGAGATCAAAGAAACACTGAACTTCAAGCTTATTTGCATCTTGTTTAGGAAAACAAGCTAACAGCCTCATTTACCCTAAGCAGAAATCACACAAGGGAAAACATAATTTTAAAAATACTTTCAAAATTTACATAACTCCAAAATGTTACACAGGTATTTTTCTTTGTCTCACTGTGACTCAAAGTTGGCTCATAACTACCATATCAAACTTCTTGTGTCTTCAAATTAATACTTCTTTTTTGGGGGAAAAAAGTTATCTTTGGAAGAAAACCTATTATCTTAGAGTCTGTAATGATTTTTGCCACTGAGAGTAATTGGTTCAGTCAAGCAACTCTTTGATTTACTTAAAGATTTCAAAGCCAGAATGCCTTACTGTGCTCACTTGCTTCAACCTCACAGACAATACAAAATGCAGAATTGCACCAGAAGCAATATGTGGTGCTTTTTGAAGATGTATCTTTATAGAGTTGAATGCATCTAGATTACCTCAGGCTTGAATTTCAGAAAGCACAAAAACTGGAGATGAAGTCAGTGGAATACACCAGTGATAAGCCTCATAACTAGACATCCAAAATTAACCCATTTTAAATATTGATTTATAAACTGAAATGAAATGCATGAGAGAGACATGGTGAAGCAAAAAGTTTCTCAAAAGTCCTGCAAGGTCATACTTTGATAGTGGGAAACTATGAAGATTTTAACTGTGATACCTTTAGAAGGCAAGGGGAGGAAAAAATTAGGAAAAAAGAAAAAGAGAAATGGATGAGCTCTCATTTCTTCAAAGCTTTATTCCTTAATTTTTCTCTGAGCTAAATTAAAAGATTAATCCATTTCAATGAATGCCCACAGGGCTCACTTCCAAACGAGTATTTCCCCCCTCAACAGATAGAATAGGAAGATTAGAGCATGAAAAAGAGACAATTTATAGTGAGTTTTCTGGTCTTAAGAGGGATTTTAATTTGGATGTGACAGACATGTTCCAGCTGCTGCTTGTCTTCATATTTTCAAAAGGACATTTTAAGTGCCACTGTTCCAAGTGCTGAGTGTCCCCAGAAAGATGAGTGTTGTGCTTGTGCCTGTTATTGGCTCTGGACTGGCCAAGGTTTTTCCCCAGACTGTAAAACTCACACTGCACCATCAGCTCTCTTCTTCCTCATGTCTCTCTCACATCCCTACCAGAGGGGATACCCTTCAGGATCACTGAAGACTAGATGTTTTTTAAAATGTGATATAAAGATGAGGGAAAAAAAAGCTGTTTTAGAAATGGCTTCACTGCTTTCTTTGTATCCCTCTAAAAATTATTGAAGTTAATTATACTGCAATAAATAAAGTATTCATGATCTCCTATTGACCAAGGAAACATAAAATCAACCACAGGACACTTTTAAAATAAAGAAGGGGCTGATGAAACCTCCCAGTATAGGGGCATCAAGCAGGTTGCCACAGCAGCTACATCCATGACACTCATCCATGACATAGTAGCTACATCCATGACACTGATTAAAGGACAGAGACACCTTGGGTGTCTGTAATGGGAATAATCTAATCCTGGGGCAATGCACTGCCCTCTCCAGTGAAACTAGTGTCTGGCAGCCTGGTGGGCAAGTAGTTTGAGCTACTTTTTACCCTCTGCAGATTAAACACTAAGAGTCGCCGTGACTAAATTAGGTGCACATAATCAGTCAAATAATCCTGTGTGGAAATGGGCCAGGAAAGAGGATTTGTCACTATCTGTTTCTTCCTTGTTGTCCCGTTACCCAATACATGCACAAACATTTGTACTCTCCCACCCCGTTTTACAGACGGGAAAGTGAGGTTGATCAGTTAAGCCACTTTTTAAAAGCCAGACAGAAATAAGTGCCAAAAACTGGAACTGGAGCTGCCGGGTATGAGCCGGGACAATTTTAGAACACAGACACAGAATCTCCCAGACCGGACTTCTTACACTAAAACCACAGATTTTATATGGCACTTTATAACAATAACAAACATGATGATTAAGCACTAGAGTTGAGCTGGCATGAGAGCTTGGCAAAATTCTTTCAACATTTCTTTGCTCGTAAAAAGCAAGCTTTGCAGAATTCAGAGTTTCATGGTTTTCTTCAGTTTTGACAAACTTAAGCTCAGCAAAACTGAAAACCCTTTAAGTATTTCAGGTTGGCATCTTCATATAAAAGTAGTTCTGCATTTCCAAATCAGCTTGATCTTCCTGCCTCTACTTATTCATTGCAAGGCGTGGTGAAGATCCTCCCAATGTGGAACTGCTCCCCTCTGCTATGTGTTCTGATGGGCAGGGGAAGAGGTAACAATGGAGATAGCAAAGCTATTAAAATATCTAAGCTATTAAAATAATACCACATTAAAATACTATCACAAGCACCATATCTAAAACCCACTGAAATTAATAGCCAACTTATCGCTCAGCACTGTTGTTCAAATCGCTGCCAACAGAAAGAAACTTCTGCGCTCACACTCCCAAGTCATTATTTGAATCTTTTTCCCCCGACCATTAGCAACTGGAGTATGAAAAGTAAATGCTGCAAAGTAAAGCCAGCTAAAATGTCTTATATCCCTTGCTCTTCCTGGCAGGCAAATTGCACTTTTCCAGATGCTTCATCCCACAAAGCTGAGAATCTCAATACTGTTCTATTTTAGTCCTATTCACTGTGAAATGATGGCATAAAGTGATTCCTCCATCATGGCATTAATATCAGAACAAGATCAGAAGGGAAGAAAAAATTGAATTTGTCATGTAGAAAACTGAACAGAAAATCAAGCATAGAAATATGATTGGAAAGTATTTTCATGTAGGAAATTCTTCATATTAACATTATACTTATGTATTTAAGAACAACTGTTTTACCTGTCTACCATGTGACAATTTGAAGTTCTACCCATTTTGGAGGCAATTAGGCATCTATTCAAGGCTTCTGTGCTCACTTTAATTTCTTCATTTCTCCACCCACCTGAATCTGACACTTTGACATTTTTGCTTATTAGAATGGAAATTCAACATTTAGCAAGGCCAGACAATTCAAGGTCAAAAACCAGTGAGAAATATATATATTGAAGAAAGGATCATGGAGGTTTACATCAATAAAACATGCAGTTTCAATTTTCTATAATTTTTAACAAAACAATAGCTGTCATGAGATACTAAAACAAGTTTTGAAATATTCATCGCCATTTTCTTGTTCAGTCCCAAAATAAATTGCTTCAGCACTCAGAGCTGTGGGTAGATATTGAATAGCATTATGTCTTTTAGTCTAGCACGTCGACAGAGAAGAATTGCCTCTAACACAGTGCTATTGTTCTATTTAAAGAATCCTAAGCAACAAGTTTTTCATCACTTGAGTTGGAAGAGTATTTAACAGACTAGTAGACCTTATGACTATGAATTATTTCCCGATATTACACCGACATGCTTCCATTTCCTGAACTCATAGCAGTTAGCATACCTTAACTCATTCTAAACAATCCACCCTTCTTCCAATCCTCCACAGATCAAATTCTTCCACAGTGCTTGACAAACTCTTTCCCACGTGGTATTTACAGCAAGCTGGAGTCTATGCTGATGAAGTACGTAAAGCTAATTATGTAAGTGGGACATTCAGCTGGTCACTTGAAATGCAGATACAGGCAAGAGAACTCTGAGCTCCTCAAAACAGTAAAACAGAAGGTACAGCCTGAGCATCGTGTTACCTCACTGCAGAATCACAAGATAGTACTGGGAACCACATCCCACAGCTGTCGCCCTTTGGTGGATGATGTGAACCTCTCATTCAAATTTTACTGGGGCAGACACAGGGAAAGCCTCCACAGAGTGCATTTAAAATTCCAAAGGAAAATGCACAAAGTTAAGTATTTTGGTAGGAGTTGTTTAAATTAGAAGTTTCTCTTTATGTTTACACAATTGTTTCTCTTCACTGCAAATCATAGTGGTTGCAGCTTTAACATGACTTTCTAGTCATTCACTTTTTCTCATATTTTGCAGAATACATTCACACTCCTCTTAGACTGAAGTGTCTCAATTTTTCAATGCTAGTCAATTTAGACTGTAAACAAGCAACAAGTTTTTAGACATACAAAACTTCCTTTTTCTAAATAAAGAATAATGATTTAAAATATCAGGCATTTTTTTGAAAACCTCAAAAGTAGTGCACCTGAGCTAGGGCTAAATTTGAATTTTTCAGGTAATCTTGAACCAATATATTAGTGGACAAACCTATCTGTGGCACAGAACAGATCTGTGGAGTACTGGTAACAAGACCAGGAGCTGAGCCTCAACCTGGGCTATCCCAGAGGCTGCCCCTTCAGTCTCAACAGAAAAATTGGGCAGAACCCCATAGGAGCAGAGCCCCGTTACGACTGATCCTGATTAGCAGCTGGTGGAAAGACTGTCACTGTTGGTATGTTATTGGCAAAAAGCAGCCTGGCTGATACCCACAACCCTGGGATGGAACTCCAGGAAAGACCTGAGGACAAGTAGACAAGTACTGAGCAGTGTGTCCTGTCTCACCATGGGAAAAGAGCACAGTCCCACAGCTTCAAATCCATTTAATTGTGTCAATCTGAATATGTGAGGTATCACTAGAAAGGCAACCAAGAACAGCACAGGCTCCATGCACATCCAGGCTTACTGCTTTTAGAGGGGTCACAGGAAGGGGAGAAATCTGGTGAAGAACAAAGCTGCCACATTACAGCTCCATTAACAAACTTCCCCTCAACACAAACATCATGTCTCCTTATTCTAAACAGGTTGGTTTTACTCCCTAGACAGAGACACTAGCTGGGACTTCTGAAAAGAAATATGTTTAGGCAGAAATAGCACCACAAGACATCTGGCAGTGGAGAGAAAAGCAAGAACAGGATCTCACTGGGGTCCCTTAAAGAATCACTGCTTACCCTAAAACACCCTGTCCCTAAAATAAACCTGTGTTTTCCCCCACCTAGCCATAGTCATTGGTTTTTTAGTAACCTACAAAATGTCATGATTTTGAAATGAGCTCCTTGATTTACAGCAGTAGCAGCTCCTCTATTTATAACAAATGCACACTTGTAAGATGTTATCAACTACTTTTGTCTCCCTGACATGCAGAGATGCTGCTTAAATAGAAATTGTGTTATGTGTGTTTGAAGACTTCTAAAGCTAGATAATTTTGCATTTTTCTACCCTACTCAGCTAGGAAATTAACAGTAAAGCTTTATCTTGCCCTCTAGGAGATCTGATTTAGTCAAAGACATGATCTCAGGTAGTAGCTACAGAATCAGCTGTTTATTTAATTTTAATAAAACTGTTCTTCCAGCAGACAGTGAAGGGAAGAAATAATATGTTATGCTAAGATTCCTGAGCCAGTACTTCTCCCCTACATCCTTTCTGTGCATGTTGAAGTGCACTGCTGCTCTGTGTTAAATAAGCTGTGGTAGAATGGAAAGCAACTAATTTGTGCTCCCTGGGTGCTGGGCAACTAATTTAACTCTTGCTGGCACATAGACTAAAAATAGAAAAAGATGGCACAGTTTCATACAGATAACATTTCTATGAATGTTAAAAAATTAACAGCGAGGAAACATTTTTTCTTCCTACCTATCTGCCCCATGAACAGGAATCATGTTGTCTTTAACCCAAAGCAAGCAGGTGATGTTAGGTGTCACCTTGTGTGATGACTTACCAACTTACCCTAAACACCAGATGTGCCCTCACCTGCTTGGCAGCACACCTTCTCCTTTCCTCACCTTTGTCCAGGAGGAAGCACTATCCTTTTGGAACTACAGAGAAGTAAAAGACTTCTGGGCCAGACAGCTGTGCATGCCACAGGAGCCACATGACAGAAATGACCCTTGGGAGGGGCTCATTCTCTTGCTCTTACATGGAGGTGGTGGGAAACTAGACAACAGCTTCCATGAGTTATCTAACTTGGCAGCAAGAGAAAAGTTATAGGTGCTGGTTTTCATCAGGTGATGGGTTGAGCTCATCTCCACATTAATTTGTACAAGCAGAACACTTCCCCTGGGTAATTTTCATACCCATCAAAACTGATCTTGTAATATGCACAGGATGGTCACATCATCCTGATCCCAACACTACCATCCTCAGCTGAGTCAGCTGAAACCAAATGCTTCCATGTCCTTCCAGTGTCTGGAATGTGGTTTCAGTTTTTATGGGCTTAATGTACAAAGATAATATAAAAATACACCAGAATACATAAATGAAATCAACCTCTTTTAAGAGAATTGAAGAATCAGATATAACTTTCTATGCCCAAGATTGCTAATGCTTCTTCCACAGTTTTTAAAATAGAAATCAATTGATTCAAATTCAGCAGCTTGGAGTATTTTGCTTTTAGATTTGTATGAACCTGTATACATCCAGTGTGTTCAAGGATAGTGCTGTATCTACAGATGTCTTTCTTTTCAGATTCCCACCTGAAACTGCTAAACAACAATATTACTTGCAGAGATGTAGTTTAGATCTAATCAGATATCAGGTAATTCTGTTCTTAATACAGGTTTTATGTAAATAAAGACTTAAAGGTTACAACACCAGATAAAAGTAGAAGTTTTCCAAAGGCACAAATGTAGGGTAAAAGCACAAAGCAAAATACGTTGACTAACCTCAAAGTAAAGCTAATTAAGAGATAACCAAAAATGAGTGATCAGTCCAACAGTAAAACAAGACACAAGCATGTTTGGTGGCATTGGAAAAGTTAAAAGTCCCTGCTGACATTAGTCTTTTGCATTTCAATCACCCCACATAAAGGGGAAAGAGAAAATCCTTAGGGTTTTGAACTATGTTAATTGTCTTTATTTTAATTAATTTCCAATTAATAAAAACAGTGAAAGATTTAGGAGCTTGCAGCATCTTGTCTCCTCTGCTGCTTCCTGTCATCTGGTGGCCCTGTCTGCACCCCTCCTGGCTGATACCAGTTGCTTTGATATTGACACAGTTCAGGCTCAATCCAGTCTTCAAAGAAAAATGGGCATGAAAATCCCTCAATCCCCCTTTCTGCTCTGAGCCCAGGGCATGTGTACATTTCCCAGGGACTGCACAATCCAGTGGGTATTATTTTGTACTTAAAAAATTAACAGTCTTTACATAAAATAGGATTTGGAATGACATTTCTGCCAGGGGATCATTCAAAGTCTGGTAGATGTACTACAATATCAGTCCTGATCTCTTTCATATCACTGGCTCAATTTTTCATATCACTGGCTGAATTTATTATACTGAATATTAATAAGCAGAAGAAAAGTAGATGAGAAAGACTATATCTCCTGTTTTAGATAATATTTGTCCTGTTCTACATTGGCTACCATTTACTTGCCAAACACAGTTCACTCCATTTATTTACTATTTCAGCTTGTAAGAAGGGATGTTCCAGTTAAAAACTAAATACAAGAAAGAATGCCTCAGATTCACTCTTAATGGGATTTTCTCTGTAGCAAGGAAAATAACCTCTCCTCAACATTCAGGCCCTGTTCATCTGTTGCTATTAATATTTTAAATAGCTGTTAGAATTTAATGATTGTTTATTAATATTTAAAAATTATTATTAATATTGTTTAAAAACGTCACTGGGCAATCAAGATACCAAACCAAAGGCAGCAGCACAGAAGAGATTAGCAAGTACCGCACAGATTTCATTTGTTCTGAGCTATATGGAAACTACAATCCTGGAACACATCTGTTTAATATCCCTCTGGAAGGAAGGGCACTTTTGGGACTTACGGTTAGTTGTCCTGCTCTGGTCACTCTGAGCGCTGTCGTTTGACTGGTTGCTGGAGACAGAGGACACACTTGAGCTCCTGACAAACCCAAATGCAGCCAGCTTAGCTGCTGGCAACCGTGAATAACCTGGGGGACGAAGTCCAGACGGGCAGGGCTTGGGGAGATTTGATTTTGCAGCACTTGGACATGATCCTTTCTTAAGATCAACTGAAAGAAGGAAAAAGAAAGATATTTTTGTTAAATAAATTAACTGTGAGACACTGACCATTACCTGTATCTCCCAGCTACATAAAGGCAGTATTAAGACTGAATACAAGTTTAAATGGCTGATCAGACTGCAGTGACATCTTATTTTTTTACTGCATTGAAAAGACATTTGGTGGAAAAATTTCAGGTCATAATTTTTAAAAGGTGAAATGCGCCAAGTACTCATGGGGCATAACTCAAACTTCCAGCAAAGTAACATAGTTCAACACTGTTACAAATTTCTTTTAATGTTATCTTCTTCAATGCTCTATCACTTTCTAATTTTACATTTATTATGTGCCAATTAAAAAAACCCAAAGAAACAAACACACTATGCAAAACCTCCAATCCTGAAAAGTATTACAGACCAGCAACAATTCTTTTCAAGGACACAGAACTTCTTTGTATTTCATCAAAGAAAACACTTTGAAGTTTTTCTTTCAAATTCCAATAAAAAAATTTTTCCTTTTTCTTGTGCCAAGCCTGGGAACAAGGACATGACCTGTAAAGTCCTACTTTTTTAACATACTGGCCATTTCCACTGGTGGACTTCTCCTTGCTAAGACATCAGCCCACGTGAGTGACATCCACCAAGTCTCAGACAAGTGCCAGCAGCAGGTCTATAACACCTGGAGTTAGACCACAGCAGCAGTTCAGCTGTGATGCCTGCCTGTGGTTACTAACCACTCATCTGTCATCAGCTCCTGCCCTAACCTGTACGCTGCTGCTCTTGCTCAGGCAAACTTTTCTAGGCAAATACAGAACACAGGTTCACAAATGTTCCTCTTTTCTTTCACAGGCCAAAGGTCCATGATCATGGCAGTCTTGCCTTCAAGGTCAAGGACCAAAGATTAGATTTTGCTTTTGATTGGGAGGTCTGGATACCAAGCGACTCCAGACCTCAAGTGTACATGAATTTGGACAGAGCTTTTTCTTCCTAGATTTGAGAATACCAGATTCCTGTTCCCTGTGGAATCCTGTGCAGCAAAAATACATATTTAAAAAAAAAATTATTAACCACAATCTCCAAAACCCAATGCTAGAGTGTTTAATTGGGACCAGTGGAATAGGAGAAAAGGCAGCATTATAAGCTATCAACATATTCTGTCAGAAAAGGCCACGAAGTCACCCTTTTTCTGCTCTTATTCAGTGAACACTATTTGTACACGAGCCTGACAAAAACTTCAAAGGAAGAAGTGAACATTCATAATATAAAGAAAAATACAAATTAACTGCACAGTAAGAATATGGTCATATTATTACAGTATTTAATTCTTTTGTAAACTATGTAGGTCACAGCCTTATTAATTTTAATGAAGCATTTCACTTTGAGAAGACTTTAGAGAAAACAAGACTAACTCCTTTGAGCAGAAAAATGTTACAGGGATTTTGAAAGATATTTGTGTACCTCATCACAATACTAATGCTAAGCTTTGTTTAATGTAACTAAGCTTTTCCTTTTGAAACAGAAATAGGTGTAACACCCAGCTAAAAAGAGTTTTGTTCTCCGGTAAAACAGTGCTCCTTGCTCAATGAATAAAACAATTTATATACTCAAGGCTCTTAAAAATGCATTTTTGTACCCATTTTTCTCAGGTTGAGCCCTTTATTAAGACCCTAGGAGATGGATGTCTGCAGCACCTTTGCCAGCCCAGAGAAGTACATGCTGTGCAGAGTAACCCAAATGAAAATAACAAATATCTGTAGTGAGTAATAAAAGACTAATAAAATCCCCATTCACTCCCTATCCCTGGCACCAGCAGAGGCAATTTTGGACTGTGATACTGAATGTGGCTTCCTCTGGATAATTGTGAAGAGGAGCTCAAAGGTAGCCATGGGTTCCAGGTGCAGGTGAAGGGCAGAGCAGGCACATTAGCACAATGAAGAGATAGGCAGTGATGGTCACCATCAGTTCACTGCCAGGTTTGTGCAGTGCTGCTTTGACAGTGGTCTACTACAGCTGATTTATGGCTAGCTGCAAAGCACCCAGACTTCTTCCAAAGCCAAGATTTCTTCCCTACCCACTGCAAAATACTCCATGTGCTGCATCAGTGACAAGACCAAGCCCAGGCACCCCCCAAATCTGAAGGTGAGACAAGCACTCGTGGTAAGCAGCTGCAGGTGCAAGGAACCTGCCCAGCTCAGTGGCAGCAGGGAGAAGCTATGGGGCTGCCTCTCATGGGTTTTACAGGTTTTCAAAAAATGCACCTGGACTACATAAGCTGAGATTTCTTTTTCCTAAGCATCTCTGAAAATTGAGGCGGAGGGAGAGATATTGTCACCCTGTTGTTTTAGAAGTTTTAAAGTTCTTTTAAAAGTTTTCTATGCCTTCTAATGTTTACATATTTCTACTGGAGTTCTCACACACTGTTCATGTAAATAATGATTGTTTTACATTCTTTGTAGGAAGAGAGAACTGATGGACTGTTGGTTTAACAGTGTAGTTGGAGAGGTGGCAATTTCATCCTCCAATCCACTGTCACTTTTGGAATTCTATATATTGCGAGGTCAGAAATAAAAGTTACTGCCTTTTACTCTTTCAATCTTAGTGTGAGTGCATGAGTTATTTCGCGTGGTAGCGCGACAAGATATTTCCATTTTACAGCAACAAACTATAAATATCACAGACTTCCAGCAACAAAACAGGGGAAATTCCACTGGGGCAGTGGAATAAAGTTAGAAATGGCTTTATTCAAAAAACATTTCAAACGTGCTTGGCCTAGGGCAGTGTGGCTCACCTGAGACTCCCAGGTCTCCAACTCAACCACATCACTTGATGGGTGCCCACATCAAGTCCCCAGACTGACTGTTCTCTGCAGTTTGTGACCAAGCACATGAATGCCACTGAAGAAGAAGAATTTCCTTAAAACCAAAAGGATTTTGGTCACAAACTGCCCAACCATCTTTACCTTTCTTCCAGACTTGGGCAGAGAATTCAGTGTTTTTTTCCTCATACTTTTTTGTGTGTTTCTAGTTTATGACTTCAATTCCAATTCCCCCTGAACTAACAATATTTTGCATCTTGAACTCATCATCATCCTTAAATTATTTTTCACTTCTCTTCTTTGTAATCCAGTTCTTCTGTACCATGAGGACCTGGGGGCAGGACATTATCCTCATTAGGGATGCATTTAAATCCTTAAAGCTAAGTAATTTCGTGTATTCTTTCTCATTAAAATACATGAGACATCAGCCTATTGTATGTATTTTCTGTTCTAAACTTCATCAAGTTTTCTCATGCATGTTTTTTTGCTTTATTTCTGTTCCTTAAAAGTACAGATGTACTCCTGCAAACAAGGTCTGGGAGTTCAAAACAAAAGTTATTTTAATGAGCAGCTTTTATTTTAATGAAAATCTGCCAAAATAAGCTTAAAAATCTTTCTAGTTGTCTCACTGCCTGAAGCTAATTATAGAATTAAGTATTGTTGTCTGTATGCACACAAGTGATTTTCTATGACACTTCAAGCTGTTCCCATCCAGAAACATAAAAACATTTTGAGTTAGGGACTGATTGACACAAACTAGATGTGCCTGGGAGACTTTATTCAAAGTCTGAACTTCACTTCTTATGCATCCCTGCTGCATTAGAATTGCATCTTCGTGCATGGGTAAAAAGCAACTTTCATGTAATTTCTCTGTGAAATTTGAAATATGTTTTAGCTGAAATGAAGGAAAATTAAAGAAATTAGTTATATAGATATGTTCTTATGAAAAAGAGTAGCAGTTCAAGACTTTAAAACTCCATAATTCAGGGATCCTTGGCAAGTCTTTGTTATCTGGTCATAGAGTTTTTTGGTTTTCTTTGCTTTCCCTTTTTATTTTTTTTACCAGCGTTTCTGTTAAAACTTTAATCATTAGATGTCATTTCCTCTCACTTACTGATGATCTGAACATCACTATTCTCATTGCATATTGGGAAATTGGGAAAAACTTACCTCCAAAGTCACTGCATCAGTCAGAGATAATACAAGCTGAGTTAACCCAGCTCAGAGTTAACCCAAGCATTGGTATCTTTGCAGATTAAAAACAAATCGCACAAGTGAGAAATCTTTTCTGGTGCCACTACATTTGTCGTTTCCCTGTACACACATAACAATTTCTCTCTGAACAAGAACTGAGGAAAGGGGCTTTAGAATACAGCTTTAATGGTTTACACCTAAACAGCAGTGAGCAGGTCGAGCCCAGCTGCCCTGATGGTCTCTCATC
This sequence comes from Vidua macroura, assembly GCF_024509145.1. Lineage (NCBI taxonomy): Eukaryota > Metazoa > Chordata > Aves > Passeriformes > Viduidae > Vidua > Vidua macroura. The sequence goes on along the minus strand of NC_071572.1, from coordinate 93,135,256 downwards.
CAAATACTGTCAAGCCTGGAACAGTTCAGTTCCAAAGGCCAAACAGTTGTTACTGCTGAACGTTGATTAATTTCTGATGGGTCAGTCCGCCATCATATGGTAGTAAATGCTCACCTCCTCACGATTCAGATTTAAAAGAACTGAAAAACTGCTCTGTGCCTTCCCAGCTCCCAGGCAAAGCAAGGCTGGTTAGCACATTCTCAACACCCCAAGAACTTGTCATCTCACAACTCATTCAAGCTGCAAATGTCCATGTTCGCTTGGCAGCTAATGTGAAAAGCACAGCATCCCTCAAAAACTTGCAGCACATGAATCATCCATGCATGACTCTCACTCATTGCATTTTCCACTAGCAGCCCAGTGCACCCAGAACACTTCTCTGCACTGGAGCTGCATCTCACTGACTGCTCAGAAGAGCTGTGGATGTCCAGCCAGAGACAACGTTTGGCTCTCAGCAGGAAGGAGGCAAGGTAGGAAGCATTTGCCTGCTCCTACACCCAGATTGCTCCACATACTCTTCTTACAAATGACAGATTGGTACAACTGTCATATAGACAACTCTTCTAAAATGATGGGGTTTAGTTCCTTGAAGACACAGTAATTGGAGCAGAGAGGTGGCAGATGGCAATGTCTCAAGTAAGATGACAATGTCCTCAAAAAAATTTATGAGGAAGTGTGTGAGTCCCTTTGAAACTTTTTTTTTTTTTTAATGAAATACAGTCAGATTGCTCTCTCAAAGAAAATAGACTGCAAACTAAAAACAGCAGGTTAGTGGAGGACAGAGAACATTTTCCTCTCTGAACTCTTCCCTTGTCCCTCTTTCTTTAACCAGTTAAGAAGCTTGCCAGTTCTAACCCAAGGACCTCAGACTGCAAGTACAGACAGAGCGGGAGTAGCAGTAAGGCAACATTTCAGGAAGTAACCTCAAAACCTCTTTTCTATCATCAAATCTAATTTACATGTTCAATTAATAGGTCATTATTTGGTTGTTTATTCCTGAGAATAAACATGAAAATAAAACTTTCCTGCTGGGAGAAAGCTCTAGACATATTGTGGCATTTGAAAAGAAACACATTATACATATGCAAAGACACATATGCATATATCTGTGTCTGTCCAAGGAAGGACAAATATTGAAGTCCTGATTTATGGGTAAATTCTATCTTCAAGGAAAGTTGACTTGCTTAGAAATGAGACGAGAAGCTAGACCCTCGGGACTGACAAGTTTAATACACAGAGAGGTGATAAGGAAGTAACATTTCATTAACTCACTCTTTGAGAAAAAAATACCCTAAACACTACTGAAAAATATAGAATTCAGTTAAATTAATGAGCATAATTAAAGTGAAGCTTTAACTATGAGATCTCTGTTATACTTTTCAAAATCAGACATTAATTCCACCAAAATAATCAGCTAATGAATGCAAATCCTGACACACTTGCTTCAAGAAGTCTTTATAACCAAGGAAAACATATTAATATTTTACATGTTATAGACACAGTATGCTTCAATGCTTGTTTTGACTTAAAAGTTTCCCATAGAAAGAGCAGAGTCTATTTACATAAAATAAACAAATATTAAGCTTACAGAGACTCTATGGCACCTATAAGTATATCATAATTCAATGACTTCCTATTTTACCTACTTTGCAGAACACTTTTTCTTACAGTCAGGCTTCTTATCTGACCCACCAAAGGAGCAGCACTGCTTAATAAGGCATTTGCAGCCAATGCCACCACGTGTCCTACATCCTGATCCAACCACACTTTAGCCATCACACTTAGAGATCACACTTGAGGGAGCACTCATTATTTTACTTTCTACTTGGCATAACGTAAAACTAACAAAACCCTTAACGCAGTTATAATACTTGCAGTCCATCACAGCAGTTCAGGGATTTAATTATCAATTACCTCAGAGTCAGTTTTATGAGGATTAGTATTATACATGGGCCAAACCACCCAGCTTATCAGTGCTGCTTAACCAGACTGCTGCTTTATGAATGGTATGGCAAAGGGGAATAAAATCCTCATTAAGAGGCACTGCTGCTGTCCTCGATACCGTGCCACAGCGATTTCTGTTTAAAAGCCTCCGCTGTACCGCACACTTTGTCACGGGATAGCAACTGGCTAGATCCTTCTGTTTCCATTACCTCAGGGCATGACTGATATCACCAGGATTGGAAACTGGATTAAAAGCTCAGGATCAAGCTGCAAGAGATGCTGATTAGCAATCTTGAAGGCAGGCCTGGTATCCCTGACAGAAAAAATACCCCTTAGTCCCTAGCTGCTTTGGCTGAAGTTACCCAAGCTCTCAAACCCCACAATACCCGTGAGCAAGTCTTACTGGCTCTGCATCCCAGATGCTGTCCATATGTTCATGCATGTTATTTACTCATGTTTGCAAATATGACTCTATCAAAGCTGTGTTTAATCTTGTGTTTCAAATAGTGCAGCAGAACCAATGATGCAGATCAAATATACTGCAAATAATACTACAGCCAACAGACAAATTAGGAAAAGTGGTTGAAAAGGGTGTTGGATACCTTAACAGATGGCTGAAAGGTGTTTGGCCCTACTATGACCTCCTCTAATTAACACCCCAACAGCTCTGGCATGCCAGGGGGTGCTGTACCATCCATCCCCTCCATGGCAACCAGCAACTCATCTCTGGTCTGCATGTGTGCTCTGCTGTGGATACAGGCACAGGAATCAGTTCTCTGATGCCTCTGCACTCCTATACCAGTCTTGTCCTATCTTCTGTCACCTTAGCCTCTTTCATGAGCAATTCATTATTCTTTTTAAAAAGAAGTATTAAAAACAAAAAAGTCTGGTAAGCTGACCTATGAAGTTATATATTGCTGAGAGAAGGATTAAGTAATTTGAGGCATACAAGGAAAAAGGTGATTATAACAAAATCTTGAATAGATAATTGGGGAAAAAATACTAAAAATAAATGAATGTAAATAAACCAACATAAGATTTCAGAAATACACAAAAGATAAGTAAGAAGAGGCGTTGAACCAAAGGAGACCAGTGAAAAGTATATCACAACAGAATAAGGTATTGCAGAAAAATTAAACACATTCTTCATCTTGCAAGGAAAATGAAAGGTGAGATGCCAGAAGTGAAAACAATGTGTCCTGGGGAGGACAGTGAAAAACTGGAGACATTAGCAACCTCTCCAGAACAAGTCTTGTGTAATTTAAAATCCATAAAACAGTCAGAGCCCAAAGACCAGATGAGACACACTTTGGGGTCCTGAAAGAGATGACAGACAGATTATTGGACTACCAGGAGTTGTCTTTTATACCCTTTTCTGAAACAGCAAGGTATCAATAGACTAGAGAGAAACAAGCAAAATAACAGTTGTAGGAAGAAAATGATGGAGCTGTAAATTAAACTTGACCTCCAAAGCAGACAAAGTCCAAAAAATAAACAGTGATAAAAAATAAATATTTTTTTTAAATTTAAAAAGTGACAAAAAAAACTTTTGAGAAATATGAAAATGTTAAAAAATACCACTTTAGTGGAATAGAATCACAGTAACAGATCATGCAATTTACTTACGTACACTCCTCATGTACTGGCTTTTTTAAAAGGCAGTACTACAGATAAAAAATGGGACTGATAAGCTGATCCTCTTTAGATTTTAAAATGTCACATAACATGGAAGACAGTAAATGCATGCATGCAAGACAAGCTCCTGTATGGATTAAAAGTGGCTAAGGAAAAGTCATGTCTGCTAGCATCAATGATGCAGGATAATGTGGGTAATGGATGGGTGATGGATGAATAAAAATGAAGGCAGTGTTCATTTCTGATGATCAGAAAAAAACGTTTATTTGGTAATGAGTTCTGTTTGCATTTTCTCTCTTATCTATCTCTCAAACTGGTTCTTGTAACACAAAGGCTTACACTACTCATATCCTGAACTCACAGTTTCTTGCAGTTTCATTTAAATGGAAATTATGATCCAATTACTCTCTGCACCTATATTCCTATGTTCATTGCTGACTGAACTCAAGTCACAGGGCAGAAATGGTATTTACAACCCAGCCTGCAATCTTGGGGTGTCTCAGAAGTCACATACTGCTGAGTTTGGTCAGCTTCTGCTAATGGCATCAGCCAAACTCCAGATGCAGGGTCAGATAGTAAAGAATACTGGCAAGAGGCACTGTACTACAGAGAACCTTGATTTTCTGATAAGCCCCAAATCCTGTCAACCTGTATTACTGACTGAGACTGTCCTCTCAGGGTAAATTCAAGATGCTCTGGTGCATTTCCATTCTAAATTTTTCTTAATTTCTCCTGCTTCTTAGTATGGACAGATAGACACTGGGGAGAGATGGTAATAGTTTTCAAATACTTGCAAGGAGGAAAAGACCCCACAACTACTCCACATGAAAGAGGAAGCAAACTGTAATAAAAGGAGTAAGGCAAAACACAATAGAGAACACTTAATTTGAAAACAGGTAATGCATTGGAGCAGTCCTGCTTTCAGAGGCTCCAAGATCTCATATTGAAGGTTTTTATAAACAGTTTTTCATGAGCAGGTTAAATAAGGATACATCAGAAGGAATCCCAACCTGGGGCAAGAGAAGGGATCATAAGACCTTAACTTTAGCCCTTATGACTACTTTTAAAAATCTCTGCAGCGTTCTAGGCTATTAAACAGCTGCTACATTTCATTCTCACAATGACTGATTTTCAGTTGTCCCTGAATTTGCTCCTGTTGAAAGGTGCATTTTTTAAATCTCCACACTTTTCCAGGCTCTAAGGAGTGTCCTGTAGAAGTAATTGCTGTCCCTTTCTTGTGACATCACACACTTCTCCTTCCAGCTCTTCTCATGCTTGTCCCTCCTCTGTAATTCTCCCCAGGGTCATGCTGAGCTGGGCAGTAGCTAGGAAGAAAAAGGTATTAGAAATGTTGTCTCCAAAGAGGTGTACACCAGGCCTTCAGAGAATCAAGATCTCTGCTGGCACATTTGAACACTGCCCAGGTTTTCAGAGCACAACGTGGTGGGGAATGTCAAATCCAGACTGAGCGGTGGAGTCTTCATTATGTCCCATTATCTTCCCCAGAACAAAATCAAAGATTTTTCAGGCATTTACAAGGTGGAGGAAGATAAAAAGGTGAAAAGTGAGAATTATTATTGAAAACCATTCTCTTTCTTTGGCAATGACCTGCGAAACAACCTTTGCACAAGTCCCAGACTCCCTGTTCAGCTTTACCTTAGGATAAAAAGACACACCTCAAAGTGCCATTGGAGCTTTGTACAATCGGGTCAAAATGCTGCTCATTTTGTGATTTTTCTGTCTCAAAAAAAAGGTATCTTATTGGTGACAACAGTAAAGGGAAAGGAAAGAAAGTTCATACTTTACCTGAAGCATCAGGATGGTAGAGGCTGGGAGCACTTGTTATTTCTCCTTGCTGATGGAGACAACTCCCTGAGGACCTTTGACTTGCAATGAGAATCCTGCTCTTGGCAGATGGCAACCTGGACACTGCACCCAGTCCTAGCTGTGGCTTCAGGATCATGGCAGATCGATAAAAGCTTGGTGGAACCTCATAGTGGGTGTATGGTGGAGGGCAAAATTCATCTTTTGCAGGCCTTTCCCCAACCTGCAAAAAAGTCATTAACACAGATATTAAGCAATAAATCAATAAACTCGGACAATATGGAGCTCCAAATTTCTTATAAAGGCTAAATTTCCTTCCTTGTGAATCTGGCCTTTAGAGCATTGCAAACGTTCAAAAAGTTATGGCCTTACTATACGAATCACTCTTCAAAAACATGTATATTACACCCTCAATATGCAACTACACCCAAATAAAGAATTGTTGTCTTCCCCAAAAGATAATGGACAAATAGAAGACCTTCAATTAGTGAAAATGAGGGAATACTGTTAAGTCACGAAAAGTTATATTATTTACAGAGGTAGATATACTAAGGGACCGTGTAAATGGAATTTTTATTAGAAGTTATTTTAAATATTCTTGCCCAATTCTGCGAGAAGCTGGTTTTAACTTAGATAGCTAAAAATAAAGCTGGAGGTGTTTTAGGTACATTTTATCAGAGAAATTGTACTGCCAAATAATTTCTGTTACCAAAAAAAAAAAAAAAAAGAACGCCCAGTATGTTCTCACTGCAAAATGTTCATTGTAATTTGTGCCCCTCTAATTCCTGGAAAGAGACCTGGTTGTGGACATGAGCACATTTCTCTAACTTATGCTTTCAGAGGCCTGTTGAATATTCCAAATCAGAGCTATAAAACCCATCTTCCCATGTGAAGTGGAGAAAAAAACCTATCAGATTTGCAAATGTGAAAACATAATGTTTTTGCTACTTATTACAAAGAGATTTTTTGTTAAAATCAGTGTCAAATCTCTCAGTATTTTAATGGGCATTTACTGCACGAACAGCAGAATAAGTCCCAAGCTGGAAGTATTTCCAGCTCATAGCTGGCTCATAGCACTGAACTTGCACTCGAGGAATGCCTGGTTCCATGATTCAACCCTTGTTTCTTTGTGCATTGAACCTGGGCTCTGACTCCAACTTTTCTGTGCTGCTTCGTGACTCAGGACGAGTGCAGAATTTTCACCTCACACATTTGTAAAGAACTGTTTGCTCTTCTGAGTAGAGTCCAACTTCTTCACTATTTTCATATAAAATGCAATATCATCATAATGTAGACAGGACCTATGAATATTTTTTCAGTCATCCCATTTAGGCCATGGGAAAAGAAAAAAAAGTATAGGAAATAGGAAATCTGAACTAGATTTGTTTAAAAATTAATCAGAAAGTGCCACAGGCTAGCTAGGAAGAAATGTAACTGCCAATTAATTAACTCTGCTGTAAGATATGATGCATATAATATGCCAAATCAATTTCTATTTAGCAATTATAAGTATTAGAATATGCACTTCAACATTTGCTATAAAAGCTTTGATCCTAGCTCCTTCAAGAGCTTTAATCCTAATTTAGCAAATCTTTAATATGCTAAGAGACAAGATTGGCCTTAAACTATGAAATACAGAAGAATATTTGAGACCTTTGCACAGGAGCTAGGAGGGCAGATGTAACAAACATTGAGCTTTATAGTTTTGCCCTATTTTTTTTTCCTCTGTTTGCAGTCCTATTTCCTGCCATTAGCTCTCTTTCCTTTTTTATCATACTCCTATGACCTATTTAAAGTAAGGATGCAGTTTTTTGCTGTATAATATGCATGATTCTGCAGACTTGGACTGCAGATGTCTGGCTTCTTACTTTCAGCTTCTAGATATGAGATTGTTTTTCTGGATAAGCCTTAGTTATCGTCTCTCTCCCTCATAAATTTATTTCTATCAGATTACACTATGCAAACTATCATTTCATACTTAAATGAAAGTTAAGCACCAATGCCAAGTATTTCAGTATAAGGAAAAGAGAAAATCTTTAAATAAAATCTTTAACAGAAAATAAACACTTTTTATAAACTGGGTCAGTTTATTCAAATCTTCTCTCACCCTATTTCTTTTTCTTTATTGACAGTATGCTAAGAGTAGCAGAAAAGGGCAACAAACATGGACACAAACCCAATCAAACACAAGCATAAAACCTCTTCTCAAGGAAGGAGTCCTTCTCAAGGAGAAGGACTTAGAATAGAATCATTTAGATTGGAAAAGACCCTTAAGATAATCAAGTCCAACTGAATTTGCCCAAATATCTCTCAAGAATTAGATGCTATTTTTTGAAGATCTCAGTTTTGGAGGACATGAACTTGTTATGAAGATTAACTGTGAATTCATGAAGTGCAAAATTCAACTGGTCTCAATAGAATTGTATAAAATTATTGCCATTTTAAAGCTCTTCAGAAATACACGGATTAATATGATCCCTACTAGCACCCTTTAGTAGATTTTTGTATGAGGGACTTCTAGGGAAATGATGTGTTGTAGCTTGTCCACCAGGAAGATCAGCCCAGAGTTTTCTTCTGTCTGCTCATTACCCACAGACCCATGAATGAATTTGTTAAAATGAGCCAGAAAAGTCTGCAACAAATACTTTGAGCATACAGGAACTTCCACAGGCTGGGTATTCCTGAGCAGAGCTGGCAGCATGGCCAGCAGGTACAGATGCCAAACACTTTCCTTCATGTTACTTTGTTTATAACATCATCAAACATTAATGCCTCGAGGAAGAATTTGCTTGTCAAGTGCCTGCTTCAGGCAACTCTTTGGGAAAAGAGTTGGCAACATCAGTTCAGGCAGTTCAAATAACAGGATCAAGGGGAGAAACTTTTGGTTTGACTATATATAAAACAACTCCCCTAACTCCTTTTTACCTCAGCAGGCTTTTTGTTTCAACAGACTGTAGTCCATCCATTGGACCACAATGATGTCTGTGCTGGGGAACAGACCCAAAAAGATAGTTAAATGGGCAAGTACAGTCTTGGTGAGGCAGGCAGGAGAGATGGTGATCAGCAGATCTCCTTACAGACCCTCACCAGTCAGGGCTCTTAGCAGCAGCCATAAAACAGTGAATAAAGTGGCCAGTGACCACTCTCTGACAGTGCACAGACTGTACCTGTACGGGTAAACTGTCCATCTGCAGACCAGGCTGATCCATGCTGGTCCTTGGGAGCAGCCTCTGGGTGAGCACGCTCTGGCAGAGCTGGATCCTGAGCTGGGAAGCGTGCTCCCAGTCCAGCAGTACAGACAACCTTTCCTGAGCCTTGGAGGCATGTCATTCCACTGTTCAGTTCACTAGGACAGCTACAGTCTTTGGGTCCCTGTAACTTGATTTGCCCTGTAACTTCCCACAGAGGCAACTGGGAGAACAAAGAGCCCCGAAACACCCACTGGTGCTGATGAGAAGAGGGTGAGGTCTACAATGAGATGGGGTTGGGATTTTTGTCTGAGCTGCCCTGAGTGGGCTTTGGCACAGGCAGCTCAAGAAGCCCTGCAGGTTTCTCACTGCACAGAGGCAGCCCTCAAGTCTTTCTCATAGAGTTCTCCAGGCCTTTCCTTGGAGTCTCCTGCCCAAGACAGCACCCCGCTGTTTCTTCTACACCTGGCACCCAGAGGGATATTTAATTGTTCCTACCACTTAGCTGAATGATGCTTAGAGATTACAGCTATTAACACTATCATAGCTATATAAGGAGCTACAAAATGCTAATTAAAACTCTCCAAAGACAATACTGGATGTGTGAAATAGGGAAATCTGGGATTTTTTTCTCTAACCAAGACAGTGGCCATTGTGCCAGAGTCTCCTTGTCTCCAAAACCTCTGAGTCTTCCACACTCTCCCTTCAGCTCAGTGATTTGGATCTATTTCAATGCACCCTAATTGGTTTCTTTTGGATTACACATCACTCATCTGCTACTAACCCATACTGTGCACAGCTGCTCTTTTAAGCATCTGTTCACCTTCATGGATTGACCATTTTCCTTTCTCTTGATTCATACTGAGCCAAATCAGGATTCCTCCAGCTGGCAGGACAGCCAGGTTATTGCTTTTAAGGTGGCAGTCCAAGAAAGCAGATTCCATCTTCTGCTATCATCTCCTGAATTCTGGCCTAATGCAAACTCATAATGCAAACCACAGTTTGACTTTTTCTTCTCAGACTCTTCTCCAGTCAGTCCAGCTTCTCTGAAGAAGCAGTTTGCTTGGGTTTAGATATTCCCTTGTTGAAATACCCACCAAAAGTCATATTTCATGGAGAAATAAGGGAAGATCCTCTCCAGAAGTGTCCTACTTCTAACCCTAGTCTAGAGAAAATCACACTTGCAGGCTTGCCACAAACCTGAATCCTTCTCATGCTAAAAACAGACCCCAGCAGTGCTCAGAAATCTGTCCTTTGTTCACAGATGTGTCTGCTAATCCTGCCTGATTATCTGAACCCCAACTCTCACAGACACCTGTGGTCTTCAGAGGGTCATGCCACCCTATAAACAGCCAAACAGCCAGTGCACAATCTGGGTCATTTTGGCTTTCATTCCATGTCAGTAATAACCTAGTAATTTCCCCTCACCTTATAAAGCAATTGTGAAAATATACTAATGATGGCTGGAATAGACAATCTCCCAAAGACTTTAGTAATTCATTCGCTGGACATAAAATACAAGGGACAGAGCTGAAAACTGAAGTTAAAGGAAAAAGGACAGCAAGCACTGTTCTTTTCTGTGTTTGTGATGAGAAACAACTATAATCTTTGCTCACTTCAGTAGGTTTCTGGTTAGTATGCAATAAGGGTCAATCTACACTCACACGCAGTATCTTAATTTGGGTATTTGCCAGGTTTTGACTGCCAACACTGTCACTAATTTTTTTTATTTCAGTGCTGTTCCTTGGAGCTATACTGTATGTAGAACGAGGTAGGGAATAAAATAGCCTTAATAACACTACAAGACACAGAGCAAAAAAACCATATCCTTTTTTTAAAAGACTCATTCAAATAAAATCACTTGTGTTATCTTCAGTGTTTCTATGCAAAGCTTGGTTGTTGGACTACTTCAGGTCCCAAGCAATGGATGCAAGAGCACATGACAGACACAGCTTGCTCTTCCCTGTCCTTCCTCCACCTACCAAGCAAGCTCATCCTTCCTCCACTGTGCTCATCTCCCAGCAGGGATTTTGGGAACCCAAGGCTCCTGCCCAGTTCAGCAAGGCAGAAACACAGTGAGATATCTGGAGCCAGAGGTGTCCAGAGGGATTTCCATCACATTTTGGCTGTTCAGGATAGCTTTCCAGGGAAAAGAAGAAATCTTTTTTGACATGCAGGTCAGTGTAAGAAACAGCATTAAAATTAATCAAAAGTAAATCTTCTTTTGTATTACATATATAATCCAAAAAGAGCTCTGATAGTCCCTGGGTTTCCATACAGCTAAATAGAATGGAATTAGTTTAGACCTCTAGTGCTCTGTCTACAAAAACCTGCCAACTTTCCTATTTGGAAGGAAGGAAGAGTCTCTATGGGCAAATTACAATCATTTCCCAAAGCTATTATTCGGGAAGCAAAAAAAAAAAAAAAAAATTATTCAATTCAGCATGTCTTTTCCTTTCTAAACATCCCTATTTATAACACTAGCAGGTGACCAATTTGCTAGAAAATACTGGAAGAACACAGTAACAACTTCCAGTAACAGCTAAGATATCACAACAGGGTCAGTGCCAGAAGCAGTTAGGTAAGATTATTCTTAATGATCACACATTGTTTTAGGATTTATTTCTTATTTGAGGTTTGAGAACTAACTTCTGGCTGCAGCAAATAGCAAATAATCACCACTTGGCACAAAAAAGCAGCTGTCTAAGCTGCAGAAACTTACCTCCTGCAGAAACTTCTCACTCATTGGACCGAAGTGATGACCTGGGGGCCTAATTCCTGACACTACTAGTCCAGAACCAAAGAGTCTTGGCTTCTGGAGGTCAGGTTTAAATTTGTCGTACAGGACGCTGGCGGGCTTCGCCTCCCCTCCGTTGGATGCCTTCTGTTCCGCAGGGATGGGCACGCTGCACGCGGGGCCGTCGAAGGGCAGCCCTGCTGGCGCAAACAAAGGGTCGAGCTGCTCTATTGAACGAGGGTTTCTCCTAATGTACGTGATGATTTTAGGTCTCACGGGTTTGGGCCGGGGGATGGCAGGTTTCATCTCAACGCCTTCTTCCAGCTTTTCACTGCATCCAGTGTCCACATTGGCCTTATCTATGAGGGAGCCCTTGGGGTGGACCAGGATAGGTTTTGGGATGGCACTGCTGCAAGCACTCTTGATAGGCACTTTAGGGGATAAATTTAACAACTGTGTGCTGTCAATGGGAGGTAGGACTGAGGAGGGTGACAATTTGTCATCATGAAGTGCATAAAGGTCCTTCAAATTACTATTTGATAGTGTGGGCTGACCATTAACATCCGGCATTGCCATTGGGCGCACAGGAGTTGGGACACATAAAAAGATATCAGCCTTTGTTGGAATGTTACAGCTCTCTGGTGCTTCCCCTGGAGGATGTTTCTCTACATCAACTGTTTCTTTACTTGCAAGTGAAACATTTAAGGTTTCCACATCACTGCTGTGACTGTCAGGTTGTTGATTTGACACTGTCTCTACACTGCATGCTCTGTGATGATCTGAGGGATCAGAAACAGGCACAACAGCATCTTCAGCGCTTTCTTTGACTAGCATCAGTTTATTCTCATTAACTTCCAAGGGTTTGCTGTCAGGTGGATTAATATCATGTGTAGGAGATATCTGTTCACCAACTGTTTCAGTGCAACCTGTGTCAACTTCATGCAAATTTTTGTTTTTTCTTGGTGTCACTTTGACACTGGATTTACTACCACAAGTGAGTGGAAATATTGTTTCCATTTCCTCATCAGTAAAATATTCCTCACCAGCCTGGCTGGTTGCCCTGCTGTCACTGTCATTGCTTCCTCTCCCTTCCCCACTGATGGTGATATTATCATTTTGCAATTTATCATCAGGATGAGTTACTACCTGGCTTGACAATGGGTCCTCTACTCTATTACAGGTGTCGTGAAAATGGGATACTTGAAATTTTGATATGTCAGACCCAGAGCTGTTCTGTTCCTGCACTGATGTATTTTCAGGTCTTGGAGACCCCAGGAACTCTACCAGCATAATTCTCTCTATCTTTTGTGGACACGTATTTTTATATTGTAGAGATGGTGCGGTCCTAAGCTCCAGTTTTTTACTTTTATCACCCTGACCCAATTGTGCTTCTGATTTACTAGCAACCTCATTGAGCTTAACAGCTGAATGTTGAGAATGAGAAGTATGCAGTGTGCTTTCAATGCTAACATTTGGTACATTTTCTAGTTTACTTGTTTTCTTGTTCCCTGAGGTAGATGGTGTGGAATAAAATACAGTCTTTTCCTCTGAGGTATTGTCGAGTGGACAAAACACCATCCCAAGAAAATGATCCGTGGATGTTTTTTGGGATTTCTCTGTACTTCCTACCAAGTGGTGAGACCTGTCGATGGAGTCCAATGATGCAGAAAGCAGACGTTTACATGACACGCGGCCAACGCTGTCTTTTGCAAATGTTTCGGGCTGAGGAGAAAATTTACTTGGTCTTCCCAAAGAAAGCCTTTTTATTCTCTCCACCTCCACAGTCCTGGACATTTTTCCCTTAGGAAAGTTCTGGGTAAAATCAATATTACCTTTGGAGACAACCTCCAGGTTGGCATCATTTGTGCTACTTTTTAAATTGGACAGACTTTGTCCTCGGCTAATCCTGATATGCTTTGATATATCCTTAACTTCGCTGGTCCTACAATCTTTCCCCATTTCCCTGCTTGTGGTGGAGGGCAGCTTACTTTCCTGTGCACTGGTGTGACAGGTTCGAGAGTCTTTGAAGGTCAGAAGTTTATTCTGCTCTGTAGGCAGATGAGTCATTTTCTCTGTTCCTCCAGAGTATATGTTCCCACTCTCATCTGTCAAATCATGTTTCTTAACATCCCCATCAGTGGTTCTAACTTTTGTTACAATTTGGTTGGCATTGGTATCCCCAACATTCACTATGCTTTCATTATTGTTTCTTATTTCACCACGGTTGTCGTGAACCTGGGAATAACATGACTTGTTTGGAATTAGTGGAGCACTCATTTTGAAGCTTTAGGTGACAGCTTTTTTTTTTTTTTTTTTTTTTTTTTTTGGCAGTTCTAATTACTGAGATGGTGTTTTTCCCTATCAGGTTAACTTTTATGCATGCTTCAGTTATATATTTAAATGAGAACTGATCAGTAGAAAATTCATCATCAGAAGGCTTGAAGTCTCTTCTCAGAGTCACATTTTTCTGCTGCTTAGTTGTCTTTTCTGTAGCTTCTGGACCTAGGAAATCTTTATGATGTGCTGTGGAGAGGTTCAACAAAAGCAAAGTAGATCTGCCAAGTTCCCTCTGAATGACAGCCAGTTAATCCAGCCAACCTAAGGGAAAAAAAAAAAAACAAACACAAATAAAACAAAAACCCAAACAGACAACATTACACTGATGTCAGGAATCATGCTAACTAAATCAAACTTAAAATCAACAGCACTCCCAGGTATAACCCCAGGACAGAGTGTTTTCAAACACTTTAAATGCTGTTTCAATTACAGCTTTGCTCCCAGCAAAATTTCTTAGTGTAGCACAGATCTCTGACTCGAGAAGTTACACAGCAAAAACTGTCCTCATTAGAGGAGTGGTTGTTACTGTTTAAAGACACACAGGTTTACAACTGGAAATAGGCAAAAATAGCCAGGTAAGGGTGGGATCCAGTCTTGAGGGTCTAAACATTTACATATTGTTTCAACAATTATTACACCAAGAGTGGCTACTGAAGCATTTAAAGCATCACTGTATAGATTAGCCATCAATAATAAAATTCCAGGTCCATAGAAGTTGTTTATGGGTTTTTCTCCTTGGCTTTTAGGAAACACTGCTATTCTTGTGCTGACACCCCAGTCCCTTTGATATTTCTTAGCCATATTTATAGATTCCAAGAAAGCAAAAGCTATGCCTGGAGGCCTGCAAAGGAAAAATATATTTTTTCTGAGATAGATGAATGTGTGTATTTTTAAATATATGGGATTATACATCAATCCCAATACAGTACATCTCTTTTTGGCTCCTACACACGTTTGGCTTCAGGAGCCCAGATTTTGTCCTCTATCATCTCCAACAAGATGAAGGTGAGATTTCTGTCTATTCCATGCATAAATTCACTCTCTGTGATATTTCTTGCACCCTGTGTGTTCATACCCTTCATCATAGAGAAACATGGATACTGGAAATTGGAACATGCTCCACAGCTCCCAGAAGCTGGACTTCAAAGTACTTGTGATACTTCCAGATGTGCTGGGTTTCTAGCCAGGGGCTCACAGGGGCACTACTTAGAAGTGCAGAATAAGTCCAGTGCTCTGACCACAGTAGCTGGGTGCCAGTCTGGGTCCCTGTGTTCACTGAAAGCATCTTCACACACAGTATGCAGAGAGACCATGCTGGTGTGCTTTAGAGACCAGACCAAGCACTTTGGCTTAATGTTGCTAGCACAAATTTATTAACATGAAGATCTGGAAAGACCTGGTCTCCTCTGAAACACAGGGCACTGCTCAGCCTCAGGATGCTGCCAGTTGAGACTAAGCCCTTAAAGCTGACAAGGATGGACTCTATGCACCCGACATTCCAATTTCATCTCTTCATCTCTTCTTGTGACATCCAGCCCCAGATGTCAAAGACTTGAAGAATCCACTACATTCTTACAATTAACATCCATAAAATTACCCAAAGATACTTTCTTTTTTTTTTTGCAGAATATTGCCTGCTTAACTTTGTAACGTGTCTCATGACTATCATTACAATAACTACACTGCCTCTAAATAATACCAGGTTCCATTCTGCTACAGAACATACAGGACTCCAACTAAATGAATGTAAAAATATAATCTATTTTCCTGTTATGGAATACAAACCTTGGAACTTGGTTCAGTCAATGTGTTGAGCATTTACATATTGTGATAGGCCCATTTGGAAGTAAGAAACATGGTTTTGTGTTGCATTTAGGACCTTAGATTTGATCATTCTTCTGTAAATAGCTGCTATTTAAGAAGCTTTGGCTTGGATTTTCTGCAAGATAGTTTATTTTAAATAGTGTCCAGGCTCAACTTCACTATGCTCTTTGGAGTCAGTGAGATGAAAAGACTCAGCTGTGTCTGGGTTCTGCTGGCTCTTCCTCTATTTTTTATTACTCACCTCTCTTGACTGATGTTGGCTGACATACACACATCTGAAGTCACTCTCTGCTGTGCAGGAATGCTCTGAGATGAGAGGGACATGAACCTCCTAACTCTTCATATGCCCTCATCAGAATGGGAGAAGGGAGTAAGAGGAGTCTCAAGCTCAGCAAAGACAACACTACATCACTTAGCAGCATTTCACTAGGGACTCTGGACAAGAAACATGTCTGCAGCCTTAAACAGTGAACTTGGTATATTTAAGGATTTATATAGATAAATTTTTCTTGATACTGTATAATGCAAAAATATCCCCTCTGAACCACTGAGAGTAGAAAATGAAGTCATAGCTGCCCATGTCACAGCATCTTGACAGGATGTATAACTGTATTTGTGAAAACAAAACAAAACAAAACAAAAACCCTTTACAAAGTGATGTGAACATGCTAGACAGTGGAACAAAATTATATCCACCAGACTATGTTTAGCTATGAATCCCACAAGGAGAAGAAAAGTTCAAGGAGCCAGAAACACAATTAAATACTTCTGTTTAACTCCAGCCATATCAGGTTCCTTCTAAGATGTCTATCTCTTATGAGACTCTATTTTAAACCTGAGCCCATTTAATGATGATCTAAGAAAGAAGTCTACAAGAGTTTCTTCCCGTCTGATATTGCATTTCCTTCACTACACTCCAAGTTACATTTGGCCAGCAGATCTCACCCTAACCTCTGGAGACATCAGGAGGAAGAAGCTGAGCTGGATGATTTTTGCCCCAGGACATGCAGCAGGGACTGCATCAGCAGAGCTCAAGTTTGTAAAATAAAACTGTCTGGAAAAAGAATGTAGCAGCCCGCTTCTGAATAGTAACAGCAGTGCTTTTTTGGTTAGACAAGCACTGTAGAAATATTGTTATCCTCAATAGGAATTGAAAAAAGAAAAATGGTGAAGAATTCCGCACTATTGATTGTTTGCTCTGTTTTCAATTTGCCACAAAAAATAGAACAGAAATAATTATGAGATATGCAAAGGAATTATCAAAGCACGTAGACAAATAAAAATGGATATAAAGAAATAAAACCTGAAACATGTTGAGAATTTGCTTCCTCTATAAACATTTCCTAATGCAGGCTGTTACAGCTGTTTACCCATCCCAGTACTGAGAGTCTAAACCCAGAATATTTACAGCAAGATACACTAAAAACATCTGGGTGTTCTGGTAACACTGTGCGCGGCTTAGACTGATTGCTCATTCAGTACCATGTGTATGAGAAGCACCTGAACACTTCATTAATGGCCTGCCACTGAACTGATGCCTCTTGCTACTACCATAAAACAAAACAAAACAAATCAACCCCAAACAACAAAAAACAATAGGTTTGTAAATTGCTGGGGCAGAGCCAGTAGCCTACGAAAGGTCAGCCATGGGCCAGCATCCCTCTTCAGCTGCCCACTCCTGCAAGGTAAAAGCTCTCAACCCAATGGAGTGGTGGGTCGTGCTGCCCAAGAAATAGGATTACACAGGCAGGTTGTTCACCTGGAGAGGAGAGGATTCCAGGTAGACCTCATTGCAGCCTTTTAGTACTTAGAGGGAGCTTATAAAAAGGAGGGAGAATGACTTTTTACATGAGCGGATATTCATAGGAGAAGGAGAAATAGTTTTAAACTACAAGAAGAGAGATTTAGATAATATATTAGGAAAAAATTCTTTACTGTGAGAGTGGTGAAGCACTGGAATAGGTTGCCAAAAGAAGTTGTGGTTGCTTCATCCTTGGAAGTGTGCAAGGCCAGGTTGGACAGGGCTTCGAACAATCTGATCAGTGGAATGGGTTCCTGCCCATGGCAGAGGGTTGGAACTAGAAAATCTTTAAGGCCCCATTCAACCCAAGCCACTCTATGAGTCTGCGGTGCACAGGGGGGAACCTGTGCACCAGCCCACTTGGCAATGACTCAGAGAGGAGTCAGGAGGCCTGATGGGGTCTTTGTCCTTACAGATAGCAGCTATGACTGCTTGATCACAACTCAGTTCAAAGCACAAAGTGCTTTCAAAGCACAAACCAGACATTTTCCTCAGGGGCTATCATGATCAAGAGCTCCAAGTTTTTAAACTCCTGCAGTATTCTGGACAAGGGCTGAGCACAAATTCCAGCTCTGCTGCCCTCTGCACAAGCAGCACACATCCAAAGGATGAGAGTCTTGGATGCATTACAACACCCACGGATAAACTCCTGCAGAAGAACACCCTCAGGAAGAAATCTTGCCCATGAAAAAGACACTCCTGTTGCCTGACCAGTGCAGTGATACAGGGAGACAGATGAAAGCAGATGAGGGATATATTTGTACGAGGTGGGAAACAGATGTGGTTTTTACAGTTACTACAGAAAACGGAACAGATGCCTCCTGAAATGCACAGTTGTCCCAAGAAATGCCACTGGGGAGATTTGGAAAACCAGGCAGAGTCTCACTGAGGCCTTCTCTGGGAGACAAGATACCACCACATCCAATGCCAGCACTGCAGGCTGCCAAGAGCTGAGCCCATAGATGAAACAAATACAGTGCTGGATGGAAAGGAGGTGGGAATATCTCCTTGGGAAACCCAAATCTTCATGAAGAACTGTTTCTGATAGTGACAGAAGCTGAAAGCTGATACCAGGATATTAAAAAAAAAAGAGCCAGTAAACCTTTTGGAGTGGGTAATGTACAATTGGAATTAATTAAAAGTGCTAGAAAAGTGCTCACCCAGGCATGTGATAATTTTGTTAATATGATTTGGAAGGGTGAGAACTAAAGATTTGGATACAGTCCCCGACTGCTTCTATTCATAATGAAGCAGACACAGCTGTTTGAGGAAATTACAGCATAATCTCATCTTTGGCAGATCCTGTGGAAATGTTGCTGTCTGTCATAAAGAGGACAGTACTTCAGAGAGACAACTTTCTGCCTGACAAGCAATTAGAACATAGGCAGAGAAGAGATTATGTTAAATTTTTACACACTGGAAAGTGGCAGGAAGGCAGTTCTGATTCAAAAGTAAAACTGAAATTATTTGAAGATATTAAAAGCTTTTGTAGAGTGCGGCTCTGTAGCATTTCCAGAATTTCATTGTTTTAGTATGTTTAATGTCTCTGTAGTCCATAAATTTTAATGATTTCATGATTGCATATTTTATACCTTTATAAGTATAATTATAAAATCTGAAGATACAACAGCTTACGGTTTCATAGGCCAAGGCAATTTTTTCTGTTAAACTTTAATTTTTGTTCAATAATAAAATAGATTTCATTTTATCTAAATCATTAATAAATTTATGCTGGTCTATCAAATCAAATCAGTCAATCAATGGTCTATCTAATAAATTTATGCTGGTCTATCAAATTTTATAAAAATTATTATGAACAAAACAGACTTCAAACACTTGCCATATTTAGCTTCAAAATTTTCTAAATCAAACATTTTCATTTTCAGTTTCAAATAATATTTCAAGATCAAATTTACCTCATCTTGCAAAGATTTTCAAATGGCAAGTCAGGTAACACAGAAAGGTTACTTCCCCTACCCAAATTAGTATTTTTATTTTCCTCAGTAACAGGGTGATAACAAGCCTAGTGAAGAGCTCCTGATTCTTGCTTTTGCTAGACTTAGGATGAGCCATTTCTTTTTGGCGTTTTTCCCTGTATTTTCAGAGAGATTTTTGGTTCAAGCCTTCAGTAATACAATTTCCTTATACAACACACCTGAGAGATCCCTTGGAAGCAGCACCACTTCCAGTTTGCTGGAAATCACTACCCCATGCAACACTCCTGAAAGCATAGCCAAAGGTAAAGGTGCCAAAGCAAGGCTGTCCCCTGACCTTCCCAAAGGAGGGGAGGTGGCAGCACGTGAAACAACAGGACTGAAAAATAAGCTGCCAGCATGAGACTCCAGCCCTGGAAATCACTGTAGCAGCTGGCAGTGTCATGATGTGCAATTGGCTTGCAAGTACAACTTTCTTTTCTGAATAAACTGAGAAAAACCTGAAGGTGATGTTCCACGTCAGAAGCACTTAAAAGCATCCTCAGTTGCCTGTGTATGGCAGCTGGAGGACACCAACAAATGGATGGAGCAAAGGGAATGCACTGCTTTTCCCTTGGCTGAACATTCCTCATCAGCACTGGAGTGATTTATCTCACAAACCCTACTGAGGATGGGAAACAACCATGACCACGTGCTCTCAGCTACAGAAACCTGCATTTTCATGGTCTCCCTGGAGAAAACACCCACAATTTTTCCTGCCATGGCAGTGGCAACAGCAATGCAAGAGCAGAAATTTTTGTACAGCTTTGTAACCTTCCCAAATAATGTATATAATTTTATTTTCTTAAGAAACTTGTAAATGTGTGAGTTTGGTGGGGAGTTTTATGGCAAAATTCCATTTTGTAATATAATACTCTAATAATTTATTACCTGTGAGGGCTGAATTCCCAAAGTGCATTATATGGAAAGTATCCTGCTGACTGCTATTTCAAAGGAGTACAAGATTTGGGATTAAAGATTCTCATTATCAAAACTGACAGATTATTTTCATTATTAACATCAATCAAGTCTTCACCAGGCACATACCTGAATAGTTGTTTTTCAAGACTTCTTTATTTTTACATTTCTACTTGCTTTCAAATATCCAGTGCTGGATAAGACAGCATACTCTGATATAAGCAATCCTATTAATTAGTTATCCCCCAAAAGGCAGAAGTCTCTGTCTTAGCAATGGCAACCAGGAGGCTGATTGATAATCACAGCAACTAACCTTTGAAAAAATATCTGATTTTATTTTAATTCCAGATAAGCACATCTGGCTAAAGGTATAGGAACAGCTCATACTTTCTGGGGCACAATGCTGTTCAATTTGAGGACTTGAAAGAAAAACAAACATCAGGACCTCAGGGAAAGCCACTGTGAAGACAGTACCAGATAAGGGCATCCTGGCTTTTTAAGTAGTTATGAGCTGGTAAATCAAGCAAGGCAAGAGTTCAGCCCAAGCCATGGATATCTTTACTGCCACAGCCATGAGCAAAACACAGGCAGCACAAGAAAAGCTCGAATCAAAACCCCAAAGGAGAGAAAATTATCACTTATCACCCCAAGGCATCACACCACAGAGCAAATGAAAATGACAAGAAAGAAGGCAGTAAAGAAGTTTCCTTGGAGAAAAACTATAGTCAAGCCAAAAACTGATGTCTCCCAAACAAGTGCAAACAAACGGAAGAAAAATTCTGTATCAAATCAAGTCCATGCTGCCACAGCGCAGCCCATCTGTTACACACTGAGACATTACCCAGGGGTCAACCCCAAACAGGAGGCATGGGGACAGCCCTCTGCACTCTTTCTTTTGCCAGATGCCAGCAGGGGCACCACACATGCCCCACTGCACCACTGAGCACTCCTGGGCACAGTGCCACTGATGGAAACAGGAGATTGCAGTGAAGGTGAGAGAGGCACCATCAGCTCCTACTGCTCTCTTTCAGAACAGAGGGAGCAGCAAAGCATCCTTTCTGGTGCTTTCACCTCACAGAGCCCAGCCAGAAACTTACTATATCCCTCTCTATCCAAAAACATGAACTGCAGTTCATCATAAAATCTGCAACAGCTGGACGGTGGATGCATGGGGCCCCAAAACACTGCTTAATTTATTTATGTGCAGCACAAAATCTTGACATGGAAAGGGGATTGTGAAATGTTTCCAATTTTTTTTTTTTTTTTTTTTTTTTTTTTTTTTTTTTTTTTTTTTTTTTGCTAAGACTGCTAAATATTTCCTAGCTTCCAAAAAACATCTGGAAGATAGAAATAAATAGATTTAGTTGTAACACTCAAACATGAAAAAAAGTTCATAAATTTGCTTCCTATTGAGCAAAAAACCCAGAAACTCAGAAGCTTTGTCTACTCCAGCAAATTTACCCACTGCTGATAAAGCAGTTGCAGCTGATACTGAACTCAGCTTAACTTCAAGTGTAGCCAAGGGTAAACTGTCTTTCCATATCATTTCTTGAATTCTACTGAATTCAACAGCAGGTAAATGTGTCAGTTCTCAACTGAATCCCTAAATATGAATTTAGAACCCTAATTTTAGATTGCTAGGTTTGCATATTTCAGTTTGAACCATGACCAGTTCTGTAATGCCATCAAATTTCAGAAATGCTACTGCAGCCAAACTTTCTAAACATTACTGCAATCCATCAGTAAAAACTGAAACAAATGTGAAGCATTATCAGAAATTCTGCTCATTTGCTTTAACCTCAGTAAAAAACATCTTCCATAATTTGTTCTATATTTCCAAAATGCCTCTGTATTTCCAAAATATGGATCAAACATTGGAGATTTGGAAATCTACATTTCCAAAATGTAGAACAAATTATGACATGTGACTACAGACCTAAGGGAAGAAAAAAGCCACATTTAATTTGTTTTAAAAAGCAGTGTCAGGATGAAAACTGTGTTAAAAACTGTGTTAAAGACTGTGCTCTGCACCAGAGGAGCCTGGTTGCAACAGTTACTACAACCAACTGAAGAGCATAAATCTCGGTGTGCTTTTATTAACAATTTTACTTTACTATCTGGCTCAGTAAAGGAGATTAATTAGGTTTTCAGCTGTAATTCCAACTATTAGTAAGGTAGGAGGAACATATACAATTATTCCACTCAGGCCACTCCAACTGAGAAGCTGGAACTTCAGATGCCACGCTGCCCACCTGCACCACATGTCTGTGGAGGCCAAGGGCTCAGCAAGGGAGAACTAGCAAGGGAGTTCTCACCTGGGAGCACAGAAGGCAGAATGCAAAATCTTAACATTCAGAAAGGTGAAGTGGAACTAATGCATTATCTACCTGCTGCTATTGATCCTGAAAATGTACAACAAGCACTCCACAGCCAACACTGCTCTGTAAACAATTACATTTGCTCCACTTAAAAAATTTTGTGTATGCTGCTCAAAAACACTTAGAACAAATTGTCTGTCAAAAGATTGCATCCCCATTTTCATAAATTAACAGAAATTTGATTCAGCTACAGCACACTATCACCATGCATTCCAATCAGAAAAGCTCATGTACTTAGGGATTGCTTTCCCTATTGTATTTTTCAACATCAAAATTATATACAATAAAATTACAGGATTTAATAGCTTTTTGCTTATGTTTATTTTTTAATGCTGTTAATTAGCACCCAAACTTGTGCCCCAGGCATCTCCTGTACCTATTAGATACAGATCAGCTGAAAATCAGCAAGCCCCCACCTCCTCAGCCTGAAGATAAAGGGATATTTTGAGTTCAATGTTTCAACTTGCAGTAGTCCCACTCTCCACTTACCCCAACCATACACTTGTTTTCCCTCCCTCCTTCTGAAGCTGGGAAGAGGTTCAGGCTTTGAAGCGTGTGCCAAAAAGCTGGGCTCTTAAGGCAAAACACTGAAATCAGGTAAAAAAAAAATGGGGTGCTGTAAAGGAAGCACTTGCAAATTCCCTTCCTTCTTCCTCCAGTTTGACTGCATCTGCAAACTGGAGGAAGAAGGATGTGGTCTCCCAAGGAACCGCTCAAGACTTTCCAGCTTTGCTGGTGGAGCTGGTTGGGGGATGAGTGCTGGTGCAGGACAAGCTGAACATGAGTCAGCAGTGTGTCCTTGCTGCAGCAAAGGTTAACCCTGTACTGACCTGCTTTAGCCAGAGAGTGGCCAGCAGGTCAAGGAAGTGACCCTTCCCTCTGCTTGGCATGCACAAGGCATCTGGAGCACCGTGTCCAAGTGTGGAGCCTTGGGCTGCTGAGACTGAACAGGATCCACAGAAGGGCTACCAAGAGGATTACAGATCTCGGGCATAAAAATAATGAATACAGGGCCAAGGGGTCAGGGTTGTGTTAGCCTGAAAGATTGGAGCATGGGAGTGACCTAATAGCTTTTTCTCAACTAACTAGAAAGGGGAATAATAGAGAAAACAGAGCCAGACTCACCTCCTAGGTGTCCAGCCAAAGAAAAAGAAGCAAAAGGACAATCAAGCTGCAATAAGGAACATAAGAGGAATGTGAGGAATGTAAGAGGGAAAAAGTGTTATAATCACAGAGGTGAAGCACTGGCACAGATCACCCAGAGGGGTTATACAGTCTCCATCCTTGGAGATTCAAAAGGGTTCTGAGCATCCTGACCTAAAATTGGTCCAGTTGTGAGCATGGCTTGGAGTAGGTGAAGTCAGACAGGGGTCCATTTTTTTAATCAATTTTTTCCATGGTTCTGACAGCAGCAACTTCAAAGGGAGAGAAATTCCTTTGGCAAGGACACACTGCTGGAAATGCCTCTGAACAAGACACAGTGCAGCCTGAAATTATTATTTTTATCTGCAATAAAGTAAATTTTACCCAAAAAGAGTACCCAGAAAATGTAGCAGCCATTATTTGCTCAGTACTCCAGGGAGAAGAATCACCTGTAGTGTAAAGCTACTTTGCAGTTAAAAGCCCCAGTTTTGGGTTAGAAGAAGCAATAATGCTGGAGCCACCAAGGATGTGGCAGAGACAAGGTACCTAATATTTACCAGTGAGTTACAGTAGCTCAGGTAAAACTGGCAGGCACAAGTTCTCAGCAAACAGGAGAATACAATCCTTCTTCATCCCACAATATTTATTATTAAACCTATTGAGTTTTAGGCTGGCTCTATGTCTCCTGGCCAAGGCATTTCATAGTGTGGCCATGGTTAGATGACAAAGTAAGGAGACAAAATGAATGTGACACCTAAAAGAATCTACTTAGTGCAGGTAAATCAGTGCTACTTAGTGAGTGCATTTGCTAAAACTCAAAAGATCATTCAAAACACAAGTTTCATATAACTAAACACTAAACTATTAATTGTAAAAACATTTAGCAATGGCTAGCTGTCCCAGGATTCTGCTAACTCCTGTGGGGAAAAAACTGAAGCTAAAAACGGCTCGTTACTCTAAATACCCTCTCTGCTGAACCTGGTATGTGAGTGCTACACTGAGATCCTTTCTCACTTAAAAGTGTCAGAGAAACAGGACAAGAAATTTCCTCTGTTTGACATCTGTGACATTTTTGTCAGTGAATTATTATTGCCAGAAAATTATAGTGCCTATTTTCTTCATTATGTTAAATTAATTCTCCCAGTGACATACAGACAAGAATAGACTCAGCTGTTCAAATTCACCTTGGTGGAGCAAGTAAAAGTTTTAGGCTACTTGCTGGCACGATGGTGTGAGAGAGAGAAATAGCCTTGACTCTGTGCAAGTGCTGCTCAGCAATAAAGAAAACATCCCTGAATTATGAACACTGTTTCCAGCACAAATCTGAAACACAGTACCACATTAGCTGCTGTAAAGAAAAATAACTCTATTCAAGCCAAAAGCAGCACATAAAATTATGTTAAAACTTCTTTTATCCTACCTGAATCAGCAGCATATTCCTTCAGAAAACCCTATATCCTATTAGAGTAACAAATTCCATGCTATAAGGGTAATTACAGACGTTAAAAACAGAAGTCTTTTCTATCAGGAAAATAAGCAGAAAATCAAAAAGAACTCAAGAAATAAGGCAGACCATTTCAATCTGTCAGGAGGAGAAAAAATATACTACAACCAACTCTACCACTTGCAAAATGTGTATCTCAATATGAATAAATATGTAATGATGACTAATGAGTAATACTGCAATAATGCACAGCTGGACATGGCCAAGCTTTGGTCTGAGCTGCAGCAGGGCAGTCATGCCACCTGCCCTTACCCAATAAGGCATCATCCACTTTCAGGAAGTCTGTGGGACTGTGTCTTTGATTTTCCCAAAGTAAAGAAGTCTTGGTGATCCAAAGCTGCCATTTTATTTTCTTTCTTAGATACTTCAGCACCCAGAGGAAAAAAAAATTCTAAATAAAATATCTACTGTTGGCTTCCTTCAGCCTCATAATCCACAGTGCACCAGTAGCCAAGTAGTCAGTAATATTCACTCATTGTGTCCTTAACTGGAAAGATATTGTAGATGTTTGGAAACAGTTATAAAAGAAGACAGCACTGGAAGAGAGCAGACAACAATTTACCTACATGTTCTCAAAGAACTACAGAAGGAATGTATATGGGCTAACTACTATATTTTCAAATTCATTCTGAGTACTTTTAATACACATAAAAGTTGTTTAGAGTGTTAGGCAGATCACAATATAACACTCAGATGTAGAAATGTTGCACTAATGGGAAAAATAAAGATTGCTTTTCCTTGAAACTGCAGGGATCTGCACCTCAAATACATTTCTGAGTATGTCAATGTTTCAGTAAGAAATTGCAGGTCATCAAGAAAAACACAAGATAAATACTTAGTAGGAGAGCAGTACCCCATAATTAACCTCTGCATGCCAGTAAGGTTCATCCAACATTGTACGTAAATTTCATAAGGAGACATGGAAATATCATTAGATGTTTTTAAGAACATTTTAGACAAATCTTAAAAATTATGCAATTCTAGATTATCTTGCCTTGAAGAAGAGGAATGGATAATGTGACCTCCCTCCCAATCTTATTCTGTAACTTATCTGTGAAATTTTGGGAAAAAGCAGTTAAAAAAACTAATACATGCAACATGGATAAATAATGACTGTGGGAACTATAAACTCCTGTCCAGCAAATGCTTCCATATGCGCTGAACTTTTTTATCTTAAGTCATCTTACAGATGTCAAGGGGATGACTCAGAGCAGTAAAATTATGGACATGCCACAGTGTTTGCACTGTGAGTACAATAACTCTCACTTCTGTACAGCATAAGGAAAGATGACTGTTCACACTTTTATGCTGCCTCTTCGAGAGATTCCAAATAAAAATAATTAATGTCTGGAAACATCTGGCTAGAGAAGAGCTCTGGTAGTTTGTACAAGAAACACTTGTAGACATAGAAAAAGTGATGGGACAATTAATCAGTACGTTTGTAATGTGTTTGTACATTCATTTGGAGGGTATGGAGATGGAATAAGAATGATCTAGTGTCAGAAGCTCCCACTTTTGCAGTCAGGATGTCTTGACACCAAACATTTTAGGATACTGGCACATTCTTACCATATATCTATTGTCAGTATCGAAGTAAAGTGTTTTTGTTCAATATTACAGGATACTTCTCTACAGCTAACAAGTGGATGAGTCAATGATGATTTGTGGATATAAATCCAATCATATACCAATTTTGTGGGGAGTATTTCTCAGGATGGGATCTCTTAGGACTGGTCTGGCTCTGGCCAAAGCACAGATAGTAGGCATGATCCCTAGACAGAGCTCTAGGGATCTTCTTGCAATGCTTACACAAAAGGAGTGATAAAGGCTGTTACATCACACCTGGTTTGTCTTCACTGGACAATATGCACTATGTCAGATAACCACTTTAATAGCTTTGATGTAATTGCTTAGAGGGTTGGATCTGAAAAAGAAATAGCAGTTAAGCTGGTCTAACATACAATACTCCTAAAGTAACACTATTAGTGGTAATAGAAAGAAAATGAGAAAAGGAAAATTAAAGTGAAATGAACATTTCTCCTGCTGTGACTCAGTCCTGCACCATGAGCTTTACTAGGGGCATTTTTACTGCTTTGAATGGCACAGGACCAAGCCTATTGCTATAATCATTAAAAGTGATTAAAAGAGAGTACTGAAAAATAAACATCATGAAATTATTGCCCTCATGCTACAAAATGGATTATATATGGAACTTGTTCATTTAGTCTCATTGTTTACTTACAGTAACTTACACAAGGCAATAAGGGACTATAAATATACAAAAGCACAAGGGAGGAATGAAAATATCCCCTTGCCAGTAGTAAGAGTAAAGATGTAGGGTGTCTCTTGGGTATCCCACGCTTCTGAAAGTGAATTAACTTTCAAGAAACTTTCCGCTGGTTAACTTACAATGATGGCAGTAAATACAATAGAAAAACTGCAAGAGTGCCTTTTTAATAATTGTGTGGTTTGTCTTCTTTTATTTGGCAAAGTGTCTAAATACCGTTGTGGCAGTATATTAAACCACCTCACAAAAGTCTCAATCAGCTAATGTACCATTGCTGGGCTTGAAAAAACATAAAGAAGGCCTATTTATAGGTAACTTCTCTGTGCTCAGTGTTTTGGGGTTTTTATTCTTTCAAGGAAGGAAGGCTGTTGCCAAAAACTACATGCCAGTATCATTTGGCAAACTTTCTGTAGCATTATCTGATCTGCAGAGACATTAAATCTGTACTGCAAATACATATTCAACAACTTATTAGAAGGTGGAATTTGTGGCCTGTTACACAAACACATATACAGTTGATAAGTCATAATAAAACAGCTGTTGTGGAAATATTTCCCCATAATTCACTCAATGCAAGCAACATATATGCAGCTGACATCTTACTGAAAAATCTTGGAAAGCCCGCTGACAGAAGTAGGTGTACACAATCATTAGCTGTGCTGCCATTCTCATATACCTTTGTCCCCCTTTGCCTTTATTGCACTCAAAAGCTGCATCTTACACTAACTATAGGCTGCATTTTAAAAAAGGACTGCTTATGTAGGAGCTTTAGCATCTGAATTACTATACACCAGGTGATTTTAGAAATAGGGAACAGCCATGTGAAAGGTTTTCTGCCCTTGTTTGCATGTAAAGTTTAAATAACTAACATAGGTTTTCAGGAATAACACACTAGATGGTAAATTTCAGCCTAGACATAGATATTTTTTTTTTAATTAATGAAGAGAAACCATTTACAGCAGGGTTTTTTTAAGACAGGAGAGTTTTTTACAAAACAGTGATAGATTCTTCACTGTACAATAGCAGTGGGCATTACCATAATGTAAACACAGGATGTTACAAGCTGTGGGGACAGTTCTGCAGATCTTAAATCCATGCAAAACCTATCCAAGACCTTAATTACTTCCTCTGTAATACACATATACCTAATCATATTTCAACTTCCATCTTCTCTCCTTCCTCTCCCATAGTCTTGACATCTAATTCTAGTTCTGTTCAGACTACAAGCATGCAGAAAATTCTTTTATCTTATCCTTGGGGAAAGTGCAAAGCATCAAC
This sequence comes from Vidua macroura, assembly GCF_024509145.1. Lineage (NCBI taxonomy): Eukaryota > Metazoa > Chordata > Aves > Passeriformes > Viduidae > Vidua > Vidua macroura. Next base: position 93,106,485 of record NC_071572.1, on the reverse strand, counting down.
AAGAGGTAACAAAGTCTCTACAATATCTATCCTCTTTATTAACTGAAAAATTCCAGCCAGTTTCATATGTTGCAGGAGTAGGCAAAAAAATCTATGGTGTGAGTGCATAAGGAGTCAGATGGTGTCTCTGATCCAGTTTCTGCTATGTGATCTGACATCTGTGTTCCTATCATAGACATGAAAGCAAAGACATACAACTGCACTGAAATACAATCAAAATTTTTCTGTACTTTGGTCTTACTGCACATACTCACATTTTTAGGATGGTCTTTGAAGTTATATGATTCAGCAAGGACATTTTCTGCTAAAACACAAGGCTCACAAAAACAACGACAAGCAAGAAACAGATTTCAGAATTGACAAGTTACCTGTGTTAGGGCATTATTGATTTTGATTCTGTGAATTGATTTTTAGGATGAAAGGAATATTAGATCACAGAGACCATGGTATTTGATCATGCAGTTGAATCTTGGGTATTCAAAGGCATTGTGTGTTGACACCAAGAATGTGGACAAATTAAAGGATTTCAGTGCCTGAGAAACCAGGCACAGACATGCAAGATGAAGGTATAAGAAGGCCTGAAATCCATGCACAGCAGGGAGCTGATGTGCTGCCTGCACCGGCAGTGGTCCAGGCCAACAATGATGCCTCCTGACACAGTGAAAAAATTATGAGTTCTCTTGTCTTTGCTAATTTCTTTCCAGTCTTAAATCTGTTCAGGATTTGGAAGCTGAGCTTCTCAAAAAAGGTTTATCATTCAAGTAATTAAGAAATGATTGTTTGTACCTCTTATCTCTGTTACTCAGAGACATGGCCACCAGTGTTTCATCGCCAATTGTTTAGAGAATGCAAAAAATCCCACAAGCTAAAGTGAGTCTGCATTCCTCCCTCCTCATCCCCCATCAGATATAAATAAATCTAAAAAACATTTGGTAAATTGCATGTTAGAATAAAAATACCACCAGATTAGTGAAGGCCACTAGCAGAAGTCCTGTATCACAATTGCATCAAGAGATTTTAAATTCTAAGCTATTACACTCACATACTTGTATATTGCTATTTGGGAATGGCTCAACATCTCAGTGCTCAGAGAACACTTGGGAAGTACCTAATTTTGTCTTACTCTTACTTTAAATATTGCAGGATAGTGGAAGAAGCCGTGTGAGAGCAGCCTTGATATAAATACAGAAGCTAAAAGTCCTGGGTGAGGCAGAACTCACATGAAGTTCAAATTTATCTTTTTCAAACCCTGTGTAATGAAGAGAACATAGTGAGTGGTTCGGTAAAGATCTGCAGATAAATGTGCACCCAAATCAATCACCTCAATAGTTTCCAGTGACAGATGAATTAATACAAAATTAAATTTCTTAAGAGGAACTTTAGGAATAAAATACCTACATTTATTAATAAGATCACTCGTTAGATATAAACTTGGCTTTAGCTGAAAGACTACACTGTGGGAAGCATATGTGAACTCCTCTGTAGAATAGCTCTTATCACCGAAAAGAGTCTCTTTGGATCAGGTTTTGCATATAAAAAGAGATTATCAGTGAAAATTATCCCATGTGAACTGTGTTACTTTGTTTACACAGAATGTCCCCTTTAATTTTTTTTATAATGAATGATGTTTCAAATTCATCATGTCAGATGAAGATACAACAATTACACCTTTCAGATGCAATTACTGCTATTTGTGCAAATGTTTTCTGCCCCTTTGGTTTAGCTCTATTGTTTTATGAGTTACACTGGCAAGAATTTTTCCAAACAACAAAACTGCCCCTTTGACATCTTATTTTTTTCATAAAATACCATCATTTATGTTCTCATAGCACAGCTCCCTTGGAGAAATTACATACTTGAAATCAAAAAGGATATTAAGTGTTTAACAAAAAGTAAAAGGAAAGAAAGTGGTATGGTAGCATTTCAGCCAACAGCTAAACTAGAAGTAGACATGGCTAGAAATGCTCCCGGGCAGTGGGGACAGCTGGCTTGAAATGGCCCATCAGTCCAACTTTATCCTTCCAAAAATTATTATCCCCCAAAGGAGGATGGATACTTGTAACTGCATCCTTGAGTGTTCAAAGACTGGAGATATTCTAAGGAAATGTTTGGGAGAATATTAACCTTCATGGACCAAAGTTATGCTGCTGGCCACTTCAAAAATTTAACCAGGAGGAGATGAATGAGTGTTCAGGAAGGCTCCCTGTTTAGTTTACCTGCATAGATGTGGCTGTGGAAAATACAAGAAAATGTAGCTGATGAAACTTTTTGGGATCCTGTAGAGAACCTCACCATATTCCCGGACTCCAAATCTCAATGAAATAAGCCTGAAAGGCAGGAATCAACCACTGAATAGTAATAGCCTACTACTCCTGACATGCTTTTTCTGTTTTTTTGACTTTTCACTCTGGAAAAGAGCTTATATACAAAATACCCCAGTAAAAATACAATCATATAAAAATACCTCATTTACACTGCTTTGTAAATACTCATTTGCAGCTTCAAATTTAAAAACAATCATATCTAATTAGTGGAATCCCCCAGAGTGCAACTGAGTATCTTCTGCTCCATTTCTGACATGGTACCGAAGCCAGAGTCAAACCCTGTCAGGAGGAGATGCAGTGCCTGGAGCACCCATTATTTTCTGCATGAAAATGTCTTTTTCTGCCCAACTGCCTAGACCACTGTGCAGGACAGGCTTTCATCCTCCAGATGCTCCTGAACCTTGCATAAGTGCCTGGCAAGAAATCATAGAATATCTGGAATTGGAAGGGACTCACTAGGATCATCGAGTCCAATTCCTGGCCCTGCACAGGACACCCCAAGAGTTGCACCATGTTCTTGAGAGTATTGTTCAAAAGATTCTTGAACTCTCTCAGTGTTGTTTCCATGACCATTTCCTTGGGGAGCCTGTTTCAGTGCCCAACCACCCTCTGGGTGAAGAACCTTTTCCTAATATCCAACCTAAACCTCCCCTGAAGCAGCTTCAGGCCATTACCTCAAGTTCTGTCTTTGGGTACCAGAGAGAAGAGATCAGTGCCTGAATGTTCAAAGCAAAACATCTGCTGCCTTTAAGAGAACAGATTTTCACCCCTTTGGGGTTACTAATGCAGATCAATTTTTTAAATCAAAATAACCCCATCACCCCATTAAAATTATACACATTTTTGGCAGGAAAGTTTCTATCTTGATTTTTTTTTTAAGTAGAGATGAGAAGAAGGGAGTTATGACAATGTAAGTATATTTCTTAAAAGCCAATTCTGAAAGAGCTTTTTTTTTTTTTTTTTTTTTTTTTTTTTTTTTTTTTTTTTTTTTAAAACATTTTCCCCATAATCCAGTCAATAGATTTTGGCCTTTTTACTTGACATTTCAGGACAAAAGGGTCCATGTCAGCCAGCATAAAGCCACACCATGACCTACAAAGAAAGTGCAAAGCCTGTACTAATAAGCCTTGTCCCACAACGAATGCGAGGACAACATCAGAGTGCTGAAGAGTATTTGCAGAGACAGCAGAAGGAAAGCTGAGAGAAAGCAGGAAGGCAGGGAAGGCAGGAAACAGTTCATCAATCTTAATGGATAATGAGATTATTTTTAAAAAATGAAAGAGAAGAAGTGGTGAGAAATCCATTATTTGCAATGAAAGGACAAATAAAACAAACTGGAAAAGGCTGATAACCAGGAAGATGACAGGGAAGTACAATCACAGAAGAGAAGGAAATTGCACCCTCTTGCAAATAACAATTCTTGCCTTTCTCAGGCAAAACTGTCACTCACAGAAAACCCTTTGTACTTCGGAGAAGTTGAAAAAAAGTGAAAGAAAACCACAGTGTATGCAATCAAGACTTAAGAAGTGAATAAAGTCAGGCTAAATAACTCCCTGTTACACATTTTTTCCCAGTGTTTTGCTAAAAAGGATACTCTGGAGCAACCATTTTCTGTTCTCATCCGATCTAGATACTGAGAAATTCTTCCCTCTCCTTGCTCTCTCGCAGATGTCTCTTGCATTAATTAATTTTCTTTGCAATGACATGCAGACTGTGACCCTTGCACCTACCTGGAAACCTAAGGAGAGAGCTGCTCATGTCAGAGAGGTCCCCAGTGGGTTGGGGAGCATCTGTCTGCCCTGACACACAATCAACCAACCTCCGTCATTTTCTCCACCAGCTCCCAGCCAGCCTGGCCTGGCCCTGACCTCCTTGGCAAGAGGAATATTACACTCAGCCAAGTCCTGGCTTAGCCCAATCCCTGTTTGATCAGCGGAAGATTACGTTAGGAGCTAGGAGCTTTGCTATCTGAATGCAGCATGTGAGCATTCAGGCTGGCTTCTGCCTTCCTGTTGTAATTACTTGATAATCACCATCAGCACACACACCTTCCACGGGCACCTCCCCTGCAAAGGGTCCAAAGCTCTCCTGTCATCAGCCCTTTCCCTGTCCTTGCAAAAGCGATCGCTGGGTGAGGAATTGTGGCATTAGGCCATTATCCTTATCATATACAGGGGGATGTTTTTTAAGAAACACAAATGCAAGCAAAGTGATTAGCCATGGCTGTGCCCTACAGAAATAAAACTGCTTCCTTCTGATAAGCAAAGTAACTGTTTTGAATGTGACTTCACCTTATTCTGTGCTGCTACACAAATCAGGGATGTTATCTTGGAGACAAGGACAATAATGAAAATAATGTATTTCCATGGCTTCCATGGTATCAATGTTATCTTCCTTAAAACCAGAAAGTTTTACAAGAGAAAGTCTGATGTCACGTCTGGCACTGGTGGCATCAGGCTGTGTCCAGGTCTGTCCTTATTCCAGCACTTGCTTTCTGTGGTAGTCAGTAAGCTCACAACACTTTTATCTTGCCCTCATGGATTTATAACACAAGTAACAGCTCAAACCCGAACACTCAACAGCTGGAATTGCTGGAATCAACCGATCATAAAGTAATTGCAAGTTTCTGATTGGATGCAGCCAAAACAAAGGCAAATAGAATATCAGAAAAGCTTTTTCAACACAGACTCACAAATGTAGGTGTCTCTGTATAAAGCATTGGTGAGCTACCAAATGACCCAATTGGCAAGCCACGTTCAATGCAATATGCAGATAATGACATTTAAGGTAACTGAGGGAGATATAAGCCTCTCTAGGGAGAGAAGCAAAGAAAATGTGGCTTGTTTAGTCTAGTCAAACAAAAGTAGAGACAGGCTGATCTCTCCCTCTCTAGGGGAGCATAAGGGGATTGATCTAAGAAAAAATAGTATGAGAATGATACATGAGAGAAGAGATTTAAATTTGGGTCATAAAAACAAGTGAGTACAACATGGCAGTCAACACAGCTAGGTAGAAAATAGAAGTCAATTCCCAAACTTTACAGCAGAGACTTTTGCTATCCAGGTATTTCTAAAACATAAGATGGGAAAATTCCGGAGGGATCAGATGATGTGAAACTTGTGGCAGGTGGTGGAGGACTCACGGACCAGAAAGTGCCCTCCAGGTAGGTGTCATAGTGAAGCTCTACTAAGAAAACAAAGAGACAATTTGATCCTGCTATTGGGAGTCCTTGCCTATCAACAATCACAAACCTGCACACACAGCTCTGACGGGAGCAGGGCTCTTGGCAGAGCTGCATCCATTTGGGAACTCTTGTACAGCCAACACACAGATCCCTTGAACATCTTAGTAAGGCTCAGATTTGGATTCCCTGTCCACACAGAGTCAATCTGCAGCTAAACAAACACATTGTTATGATCTTTCTCCATTACCAGAAACAATTATTTCCTGCAAGAAGTCATTCCATTTTCTTTTCAGTCCTACTTGGCACACAAAAAGATCAAAGCAATGTATTTAAGCAGAGGAAATTTGGAAAGAAATCTAATCTCATTAATTTGGAGAGACCTCAGAGATCGACTGTGACATAACCAATCCAAGATAGAAGAATGTAACAAAATACATTACAAATATTTCACTTAGAAGTATAGATTAGTAAGGAGGTATTATTTGAAATGTTGCAGTACAATGTTAGAGTTGGGGAAAACAGGGAGAGATTTGCTTAATCTTTAGTGATACAGGCCTTGCTCATTTCTGGCTCCATCTCAGCCTTTGTTAAAAAGAGTAAACTGAAGGTGTGCCAAATAATTTGTAAGAGCAGATCCTTTATTGCTTTAGCACTTTTGAAATCATTATTGGGGATTGATTTACAGGCTGCAGATGTCTTTCACCTGCTTGATTAGCATGGGCCACTAAGGACATCCAAGATAAAACAGAATGAAGCATAAAAGCAAATTACAAAAAACATAGACGTGTATACTCCATTTCTTTTTGATTCATGGTGAGCTCCCCACAGACTTTTCTCTCCTATTTTGCCCCTCATTTGCCCTGTGTGTTTAACTCTCTTGTTTTTTTTTTAGTCAACGGCTGTTCAAGACTCGCCAAAAGACTGTGGTATGTGGTCAAAGACTGTACAAAACTGTTTGTACACTCCTTGTACTTCCCACAGCAAGGTCCTGTTCTCAGCTGGATGCTCTGTGAGGTAATGTAATATAAATAGCAGCTGGAAAGCTAAGACAGAGCACTCAAACCTCACATCCAGCCTACTCCCTTTGCACAGACATAGCTCAGACACACAGGGCACCATCAAGCCGTGAGGGAGCAACAGATTTAAATCATCTGTGATGCTCAGGTTTATCTTGTCTAATGCTCTGTCAGTCATCTATTCAGTGGGAAGATATTTCACACTACATATCTCAGGGTCATTTCAATTTTTCTACCCTTACATGTTGCTTAAGCCAGCCCAAGCTGCTGTGACAAGAGGCTTTTCCAGTATTGAAAGGAAAAAAGGTTAGAGAATCTGGAGCAAGGAACAAATGTGAAAAAGAGCCCCAGTCCTGTAATCCAGAGAAGGAGCACCAGGCAGATGCTTGTGTGAGAAAAGGGGTCACTAGAGCACTGAGCATGAAGGAGTCAGACGATGAAAAATACTGTTGAAAACTGTGTGGATGGGGACCTTAAATTTAAATCACCATTGGTACTAAAGCTGTTTATTATTAGCTCATGTTCTATCTGCATTAACCTGCAACAACCTATCCTTTGCTTTTATATTGGTAAAAGTGACTAGAATCAAGATCTAGGATTTGATTTACTTGTGATCCATCACTGACAACACACAGCAGCAGATTGTCTTAGTTATGTTTAAGACTGAAATCTCAATTGGCAATCTCCCAACCTGTCCAGTCTATTCCCTACTCCAGTGCATAAACCCATCAGGAGCTGCAATTGACTGCAGTCTGTTGTTATTGAAGGCCAGCATTTGTAGAGTGAGGGCTGTGATGAGAGGCTGGATTCATCTCACCTTTCTGCCAGCATCTACAGCTGAACTAGTCACCTTAAGTTCCTTTCACAAACAATAGAGAAAATTAAGTATTTCCAGGGCATGATTCATTCAACTCATTCTATGTACCTAGCTCAGACTGAGATGGGTTGATTTTCTCTGCTGAGCTAAATGCTGCCTGAACCACACCTGCTGTCTGTGGTTCAGACCTAAACATCTGCAGTGCAATCTCTGCATCTGGCCAGAGTCTCAGGCTTAGAGGTCTGAACTCTGGTCTCTGGACTCCAGCCGATGTTAGTGAAGGGCAAATCACTTCACCTCTGTAGAGCAGAGTTTCTTTCTAACAGACTTTTGCTGCCCAGGATGGAAGCATTGAGTTTAAGCAAGTCATACAAGCATAGTGTGCAAACTGCTGAGAGAAGAAGGCTCTTGATGGAAATTCAAGTTAAACTTGTGTCCTGAATCATCCTGAATCCTTAATATGGTTAAACTCAGGTAAGTCTTGGCTCCCTGCTTTGCAACAGTATTTCCTACAGTTAGAATGCTGGATCCTATGGGCAGGGCTCTGGAAAAACCTTTGAAAAACAGGTTTGACTCCTTCAAGGAAAACCACCACCCAGGCTTCTGGTAGCTGAATGTAAATCAGGCAGTAAAACAGTCTGCTTTGTAAAAGTATTCATCTTGCAGTTCAAGAGTTTGTCTTCTGTTGCAGAGGTGACTCAGCTTGTACGTTACCTACGCTGGACTTAAAACCACACAGAGGTTTTAACAAATTCTCTGGGAAGCCACACACTGGGAGCGGAGAGTTGCTGCAGCAGCAACAGATATGATTCTCTGGGTTCATCACTAACAGTTCTGTCAGCATCATTCTGGCTCTACAGCACAGGTGCCCTCACTGGGGTAGGATCACCTCTTCAGTCAGTCAGGGTTAACCATACACTGCATTAAGAGCAAACTTTTGAGTTACACTTTGCTAGAGCTCTAAGAGACTCATGCAAATAAGAAAATCCTTTGCCAAATGCAAAGGTAACAAAAGGGAAAGAATACAGGTTCTACTTGGCCATTCAAGAGATTTCTAGGTTGACTGCAGCAGTCACTGTGATAAGAAACAGTGAGTGACTGTACCCCTGAAGCAATTTAATAATCTAAGATACTGAGTTCAGTAGTCTCATCTTACCTGTTCCTTTCTCAATTATGAGAAATGATGTTTTTTCCTGAAAAGTTAAGTACTAACTCTGGGGTTTGGGTTGGGTGATACTTCTGAAAATAGTGAGCAAAATCCATAGCTTTCTCCCAAGCAAGAACACCCTTCTCCCTCAGGACAGCAGCACTGCTTCATTTACAAGGTGCTTCTTGCTACCCCATAAATCTTACCTTTCCCATTTTATCTCACCCCAACTTTCACAAATTCTGCTACTTTCCTCTGTCTCTGCCCTCAGAGTATAAAATGACTTATTTTTCCAAACAGTTATCCACCCCAAAACCACTTTTATCTTATATAAACTCCCTAGTGTTCTTTAAACTCTTTGATTCCTTTTTTTTTCTCTCTGAAGGGATAACATGATTTTTCTTCCCTCTCTGAGGTTCCACCAGAGATTTTCTTTTTATCAATGAATATAGGTCAGTGAATTTAGACCATATGTGTTGCTCCACTGGGTGATTTTTACATTTTTCAGTACATCTGTCTAAACAACACAAAAACCTAGAGGGGTTTGTCATATCAAACTGGTTTTATACACCTTAAGTGTTAAAAGACCTTGAAGACTCAGTAACACAAAAGGTCAAAGAGAACCTATGGTCATTTTAATCTGAAATTATAATTAATAAGACCTCTGTAGATAAATCAATTTAAAAGGAACAGTTCTTTGATTGGATGTGGAATTACACCAGAATTCTGTGTTGGGATGAAAATCATCATCAATCAGAATCTAGTGAAGTCATGAAAGAAAACCACAGTTTAAACTTTAGTATTTCTAATATTTTGAAACCAGGAATATTTCTATTATTATTTTAACATTTCTGATGGTTACATTGATTATGTTGACATCTTTGATCAAATTACTGATGTGTCTTCATGTGCATGGATAACCAATACTGTATTTTTCATATGCTCATTACAGCAAAATAAATATTATACCTCAGTTACAAGGTATATAAAAGTATGTCACAGTAACTTCTCTTAAGAAGAAAATGTGGAGAAGTTAATCAATGCATAAGAGTCTTACACTCCATTTAAACTGCAGTGCCTGAGAGCAGTTACACCCAAACAGCATATTGCTAGTAAGCAGACTTTGACAAGCTTTGAGAGGAAAACTGTGTTATTAAAAAAAAAAAAAAAGATTGTTTTAACACCTTCTATTAACATTCACTTAATCCAGGCTCCTAAATCTGAAAATGGAAAAATCTCCAGAAAGTTCTGAAATAAATACTAGGGTATACACAGATGGTGATGTTGGGGCAGAACGCCAGCACACAGAATCGCAGTGTTCGGCGAATCACAGGCAAAATAATTAATGGCATTTCTAGCAGCATAGCACCCTGCAAACATACACACTGCCTCGTGGAGTACTTGTCAGCAGTATTAATCTGGGAAATAATTAGTCCCTGTAAAGTCCTTTCACACTCTTTCACCAGATGGCCAGGCAAGATCGTCAGCTAAAATCCTGCTGTTTCAGCACTGGAGGAAATGCCAAGGAATGATGCTTTATGCTACCCTGTGCAAGGTCTGGGCACACTACACTGTGCTCATGGTTTCATTCTCCCAGGTACTGCATAGCAGCACAACATGCTTCACAAATCCCACCAGATCATTTTCCGAGCATCACTGCCAAGAGTACTTCACACCCCAACATTTGCAAGCCACTCTGCAGAAAGTTCTGCCATCTGCCAAAACACAGGACCTCTCCAAAAGGAAGTAGATCAGAATTTGTATATTTAGAAACAAGATCAATTCCAGAAGAGACAGCATAAAAAAAGAAAAACGTTAACAGTAGCTCACAATTACAGTGGCCATGCAAGCATGTAGAAGCTCCGGCTTGACAATCAACTAACCTTCACTTTATCACTTGACTTTGTTATCGAGTAAACATTTAAGGAACTTCCCAGTGACATATTAACTGTTCCCACAAATATCCAATTTTTTGCTCTGTTTACTCTGCACAGGCTGTATGTATGTCACCTACTGATTTGATAGCAGTCTGGTAACATAGAAGCATACAGCTGGGGTAGAGCTATCCAGCAGAAATGCATGCACTGGCCTGGAATCACACTCAAGCACTGGAATATGAAAACATACCTTCTATTTATTATATAGGCGTCCCTGTATCCTAGAGCTAGCTCCAAGACTCTGGAAGTCAGAGAAGAATAGTCTTTTCTTAGAAACTCAAAACCTGCTCAAAGACATGGATTACTGGATACTACATTTGACAACATCTGTAAGACTCATAAGCAGCAGTACAGGGAATTCTGGAAAGTTAACACTTCTCCTTTGAACAAGCAGCAGTGACTCTGATTTGGCTGACTAGGGGAAAAAGAAAACAAAATAGGGCTCTGAGCAGCACTGCTGTGGCTGTAGCTGAGGCAGAATTTCCATTTCAAAGCCTGGTTTTCCATGTCCTACTTCTCCCTTATAAATACAAGCTGCAAGTTAAAACTTGGCCCAAAGAATTCACCTGTCACGTTTAGGAATTAAAGACTGAATCAATTTGCTAAGAAAAAATAGAAAAGGAAAAAAGATACTATTGTTAGTACAAATACATTTAGCAAAAAATCTGCTGTACTTTTGGGAAGGCTGTGGGGAAAGAGAAAGCCTTGGCTGCTTGGTTTTCAAGAGTTCAACAGCATGCCACAGCTGCACACTCCTGAAAAGATGGTGACTATAAAGCCCAAGATGGCTCTGCAGACGTGGTTATCTTCAGTACAAAGTCATCTCAGGCCTGGACATGAGAAAGAAACTTCAACTTTGCAGGTTCAGTGTTGACAGTTACCGTGTGCATGTTAAAGGAAAAAAACTTGTTTTGAGCTGTGCACCAGTCTAGTCTCAATCAGAGTTAGCCTCAGCTGTTTGATATGTCAGAGTTTGGCCTGAAGGACACAGTTCAGTCAGTCAGTGGCTGAATGACTGATTGATACATCCAACCCTGCCTGGTAATATCCAAATGCTGGATGGCTTTCCAGGGGAGGAGGAGTAAGCCTTCACGGAGATTTCAGCTATCTAGCCCTGAGTGCAAACATAGAATGTATTGACTCACCAGGATGTTCTATCAAAAATCCCATGCAGCTCAACATGGTACTTCAGTCACTTAGGCTGAGCCTGGACTGTAGCACTCCTCCAGGAGCAGTGAACAAAGCTTTTCCATGCAACTGCTTCCCCTGCTTCCCATCTGTTTGCCCGTCAGAGATGCAGAAGCTTTGAGACCAAATACCACCATGCTACTTATCTGTGAAAACGGAAGTAAACAGAAGGGCACACAGTGCAGGATTAAAGCTACTTTACTCTTCTATGCAGCTGTTTGTATCAGGTTACTCTTAACAGCATCCAGGCACCTTCCAATAGTTGGTTAAGCATGTAGCTAATGTCTGTTATCTACGGTTCACTCACTCCTCCATCCCGTTTGATTATCCCATCAATACGTGGCAAGTTTCCCACTTTACATGTAGCCATGACCTTAGCTGTCTTTGGCACAGTAATCAGTATTCAGCTCACATTTTTCAATGGTACAAAGCTTTTTCTGTGGATAATAAAATCTAGCAATGAGCACTGCCCCCCACCTCATAGTCACTACTGAAACACACCAAAGTAATCACTGGTGAGCTTTGGGAAGCGCTGGAGATTCGGCCATGGGAGTGATCCTTTGAAGAGTCTGAACACTACAGCTGACATCTACAATAACCATCAGGGAAATCCAGGGGTTTGTTTTCTCTGCAAGAGCAATGAACATTTCAGGCAACAAAGCAGTCAAAGAGGAGATAATTAAAGAAGACTTACTGAATAATTTATTTTGTGAAAATGAAGTTTAGTGTTTGGTGTTGCTTATTTAAGGAAAATGTCAGCACTTCAATGGAAGAAGTTGTTTTCTGAAGATACAGACATGTGAGAAACACTGAAATATTAAGAAATGCATTAGAAAACAGTGATTACATTTTGGGATTGTTAAAAAAAAAGTCATGACAGCTCTGCTGCATTTTATATCCATTCTGCCCAAGACAAATATTTGTTAGTACCTTAGCCCGGCTTGCAACATTTTCTATAACATGCAGAAACTTTAACAGGCTAATTGTAAAATCAGAATTGATTTCTCTAGAAAGCTCCATTTTGGACTTGGTTATTGTTCTCCTACCATACAATGGGCATGGTTCTCAGCCAATATTTAGATTATATTTGACCAAGGCTAAATTGTCAAACAACATTATGGTCACCTCACAAACAGGGACACAGATAAGGCAGAGATGCTTAATGTTTTCTTTGTGTCTGTCTTCATCACTGATGACAAGCGAAGAGGGTCCAATGCCCTGAGCTGGATGACCATGGCTGTGAGAATGATAAACTCCCAGTGAGCCCTGAACTCAGGCAGGATCTGCTGCTCCAGCTCAGGCCATGGTGTATGGGTGCAAACCAATAAGTGTGAGGGTCTGGAGCAAAGTCTCCCCAGCAAAGTGTTTCTCCTCCCAGTTTAGTTTCATTACAAGAGACAGTGGATGCTGGAGCAGTTGACATTTGCCCACTTTATTTAAAAAAGGGAGATCACTGTAAAATACATCAGCAGAGAGATCAATCTCACCTAACTTTCCACTGTAGACACTACACCTAAATTTTTTACAATTAGGCATTTAAAATTAGCATTTACACCTATGTCACAGTCTTTGGGCAGAAATAATACCTGTAAAAGTCTAAAATAATCCTGGTGAATATGGCTCTGGAAATACCAATGTCTGTGCACTGATGGAACAGAAATGAAAGCAACTATTTCCAACAGGAACCTCAAAATGTGCCTGCAGCTAAGCATGACGAATGCCAGCCAGGATGTGATGAGGTTTATTAGCCAGCCTCACTAGGAACAAATTTAATGCTTACTGTAGCAGGAGAAAAGGAGACTATAGCCTTGTGCTGATGTTTGTGCCAATTTGGATTTGTTTTTTGTCCCCATCCCAGAAAAAAGACTGCAAGGTCTGACCAAGCAATTAGCAGAACACTAAGTTGGTAAAGGTGAGGCACTGCCTGAAATTGAGAGGTTTTGGAGATGAAGAAATGATAATAAATTATCACATTACTATAATCTCAGTTCCTCTCCAGCAGGCAGCAAAAGTCAGCAAAAAGTCAGAAAAGGATGTCAGGCAAAGAGGTAGAGGGACACGGGAAGAGAAAGCTTCAGCTCCACCAGACACCATTTCCCTGATTAAAGAAGGTGTTCCTAGGCCATCATGCAAAGCAGTCTTGGCTACATGAGCCCTTAGCATTTCCCATGACACTGGGTAGGCAAAACCCCTATTTCCAGTATCATGAGGTCAGGATCACAGGATCCTTTCAGTTCTTCACTGCTCCTTTAGGCAGAGGACCAGGACGGACCAGGGCTATACAACAGTTTTCAAAATGAGCTACCATACCTTTGAGGGAAAAGGAGATCACCTTTTACAGCACAACAGCTGCAGATAGGAACTTACATTACATAATACTCTCAAGAATAGTGAGTGGGGGGAAAGGTTAGTTCAAGATTATGAGCAGGAGATAAACACCTTTTGTCAGATGAGAAACTGATTTTTCCCCTTTATATCCATAAATATCATGCTAATAGGAAAGGAAATGTGATGCCATGGAATAAGGCATCTTCTCATCATGTCTAATTATGTATCCCTAAAATGAAGCTTCCTAATTTAGTTTGGGTTTTTTTCTTTTTGTTTTTTTTGTTTTGCTGAGAGAATTATCACAGGAATTATCATTGCTTTTCACTCTGAAAATAGGAACTTACCAATTTCAATTATAGCTGAGTATTAGAATAAAAATCTGACAAAACATGTGGTTCTTGTAAGGTACACTGATTCCTTTAGCTGAAGATTTTTTTTTTCTGGAACATGTAATCTGATAGTAGTGTTTGTGTTTATTGTAGAATAAACTCAGCAATGAATGGCATAAAATGAACAGAAGAGTGTAGTCATAAAGCAGTCAGTCACACATTTTACTCATTTGTACACTGTTTATCTTCTGGTATATGCCACAAGAAGTAATCATTTAAATAAACAACTTCTTTAGTAGGTAATAAAATGTTATTGAGTTTCCAGTCTCACAACATGTGCTACAGCTATAAATCAGATTATTCTAAACTTTTACTGATTTGCAGCACTGGGAGGCATTTTAGAGATGCCACAATTGAAAGGGAGGCGCTGGATTTTTGTTTCTCTGTAGTGTCTGTCTCTGTAGCAATCCCAAGAAGGCCATGGGTGTTTGGAAACCTGCCCATGCCTTTTCAGTACATCAGCTGTTATAATATGCACTGTTACCTCTCCTGCAAACCTTGCCTAATTTTTATATTGCCCATTTTTTTAAATGAGTATAAACCACTTTCAGATGTCAGTTATGGTTATTGCTGGAAGTGCTCTGCTGTAAATTACCAAATGCGGTACACTGGGAAAATCTGCCAAGAGGTGATACAAAAATGACTTCGATCAACACTGGCATCCCAGATGCAGAAGAACAAAGCAACAAAAAGAGCATCTCTTATTGTACTAAACTCTCTGGTTTTGAGGTGCATTTGGTCCATCTCTCTAATTAAAGATGATAGCCTACAACTGGCCCTGCTACCATCTGTTTCTAGGCTCCTTGAGGAAGAAAAGGTAGAAGCCAGCCACCCCTTTTTAGTGAACTCTCTACTACAGTCTTCTCTTTTGAAGAAGATGATGGCATCCAGGAGGAAGATAGGGGTGCTCCTGATCCTGAATGACTAAGCTGACCAGCAACTTCCTTTGTTGAAACTCTCTGTCTTCAGCTCATATCCTCTACCACACAGAGTGTGTGATGTCCCAGGAATGTGAGGAGGACTGGATGCCTTGGGAAAGGGATTTCACAGTGCTCTAGGATGCGTGAAACCTTCCTGACAGCTCAGCGGATGCATCAGGGTGATTAATGTTGCATGCTGCCACCTGAGAACATCTGCAGAGAGACAGGGAGATCCCTCATCTGTCCCTTTCAGACAAATATTATCTAGACAAGGAAGATATTAGTGTATTTTGGACAATTCCTTATGCAAGGGGCGGTCCCACACCAATCCTATAAAGACCTCTCTAGAAAAAGCTGTATATTAACTTCCCTCTGACTCTAGCTCACAGCATGCCTGAGAATCTTATAAAGCAACAAGTGATCCAAGCAAGGAGAACACAGCACCAGTTCAGAGTAAAGCTGGGCAAAGCAGTTACACAAAAATCTAGCCGCTCAGATCTTCACTGGCTAAATGATGATGAAATTCCTGTTCATCTCCTCATATTTTCTGCTCCTTATATCTGAAATGAGGCAGAGTTACACAGTATTTTATCAAATCTTAATTCTTTCTATGTAACAAACAAGGAATTTTAAAGCTGTCTCAAAATCTGAAATAGCACTGGACACTCACCAAAACATGAGGATTCCAAATTTTGGCATGAGACAATACAGTCTACTTTTAACCACACTTGAAACAAGTGAGAAATGCTACTTGGAAGCTGCTAAACTCTCATCTCTGCACAGTGCTCGGGAGGTTTAGGAAATCATGGTTTGGAGGCACTGCTATGCTGAGCTGGCCCTGTGTGAACCCACTCAGCCCAGTGTACCTGGGGGTAAAATCTCTTAGATGGTCCCAGCATAGATTTTTGCATTAGTCTCTCATGAAAGAGGCCTGGATCACCTTTCCTATGAACACAGGCTGAGAGAGCTGGAGTTGTTCAGTCTGGAGAAGAGAAGGGTCTGGGGACACCCTACAGCATCCTTTCAGTACCTAAAGGGGGCCTACAAGAAAGAGGGGCTTTTTACAAGGACATGTGTTGACAGGACAAGAGGGAACAGCTTTAAACTGAAAGCCATTATACATGATGGAGCCCTGCTCTCCTGGAGATGGCTGAACACCTGCCTGCCCATGGGGAGCAGTGAATTAATTCCTTGTTTCCAGCTTTTATTCTTCCAATTCTCTCCCTGACCCCACTGGTGGGAGACTGAGGGAGTGGCTGTCTGTGGTTAAACATCACAGCGCTCCAAGTGATTACGAGCTGACAGTGTTCTGCATTCTGTGTTATGGGCCTTGGTCCAACAACGACTGCATCAGAGGCTTATAAATTCAGGGTTGCTCCAGGAACAGAAACAACAGAGATTATGGAGCAAAAGACACAATTTCAGAAAGAAAGAAGAATGTACCAGGCAAAGAAGACAAGTGAGGGAATGACATGTGGCAGATGTTGGCCATGTGGCTCGCTCCTGTATACACTGGAGGTGCCAATAGAAGGTCTGTAGTAAAACTGTTAGCTCTATTAGCTCTATTAACCTAGATGAATCCCCAAGACTCTCTTGGGAGGTCATCAATCTTTGGAAACTGTGTACAGAATCTGGAAAGAGGAGATATCAACACCAGACAAATAAAACTCCTTGCCTTGAAGACTGTAAGTACTGATTTGGGGACCTGTAAAAGTTTTATCATAATCTCTGGGGAAATCCCTATCTTAATCACGATTTAGACTAAAGCTTTATTACCTGGGAAATTGCTTCTCCCTGTCAGACCAAGATTTTTTCTTAATGCCTTTTTACTGCTGTGTTGCTGACATGGGAACTTGGCTTTTTTTTTTTTTATTCCTATTTCATGTTATAATCCTTCTTTACAATTGTATTATTATTATTACTTAGCTATGTCATTATTGTTAAAGTAGAAAATGAAAAACTTTATTAAGAAAATTACAGTAGTTAAACTTGTGCATGAAATGGAAGACTTTTAACAGTTTACTGCACTTCCATATACATTCTGTTGGCAATTTATATGAGCAGAGAATGACAACAGGCATCTAACTTTCCTAGAAAAATTAGCTATGAACTATAAGCTGCTAAAAGTTTTCAGAGACCAGAAAGGGGAAGGCTATCTTTTCTTATACTTCACATCCATTTCTTGTAACTGAGGTCCAACTCTATCAGGACCACACAGTAACTTTTTTTCAGTCTAAGCAGAGTGTAATTCTTCAGGCAGTCCCATTACATTTATTTATGGAGTAATGTCTTGTTGAATGCACTGTTGGCAGGATCTGACTCTGCACAGATAAATAAGTTGCCCCATACAGCTTCAAATGTCACTGCCACACAATGGAAAACATCCCAGGTTAGATAGATATACTATGACCAATACATCAAGAACTTTTACTCCCCTTCTGCTGATTGATTGAATAATTATACCCATGAAATGGGATGATTTACACCATTGCTTTGTCTCTTGCCTAGAATAAGATTTTGCCAGTCAGATGGTCCTGAAGGATGTCTGCTTGTGGAATAAATCTGATGTAATTTGATACACAGCATGACGCACAATCAAGATGAAATGATCCTTAGATAATTCTTCCATGTCTTCATTTCAGGAAGACAATTTTAGTAATGATATTTTCTTTTTTATTAAGTTCTTTGGATTATTTTTTCGGATAATGAACAATTACATCCAGGAGAAGAAGTTATTGTCAAGTTAATATTTTATTAATTCTTTATCTGGGGCCAGTATCTTAAAACAGACAAGACAGCTCTCACTGAAATACTCAATACTGAAGGCCTTTTCCAGCCTAGACTTCCACAGTGCCTCCTTATTATTACAAATGCTAATCTCCCACTTTTAACAGTCCCAGCTTGGTTATACCAGAGTTTCACTTGCTTGTTTCTCCCTTTTTCTTCCTCATTCATACTCCTCCATTTTTGCTTCCCTCTCAAAAAACAATAGTAAAGGGAAGTCTTAGGACTGGCAAGCATGAATACAAACATATAACAGCATTTTAAAAACATGTGAATCTTTCCAGTCTCAGTCAAAGTATCATGCCTGCTCAACAATAAGGATAATCCATATCCAGGACTGAGCTGATGAGCTACCAGTGGAACATATTCCAGCCTCATCAATCAAATGTTCCACTTCCCCAGTAGTGATTAGGATGAAACAGTACTGAGAAAAAGCCTAGTCCCTGTGTTGCCAAAGCTGCAAGCTTAAAAAAAGCACAGGTTTTTGCTTCATGTCTAGACTTTTTTCTGAAGTGAAGGCACACTGATGTCAGTGTTGCCAAGAGTAAAAACTTCCATGTGACATTCAGAAACTGGTTCCGGAACAATTTAATTTCATCTTTTACGGCATGCTTCTCCCAAAAAAGCTCTTCATGGAGGTGGGATTAGCGATTAAGAGATGTGGAGGGTGGAACACATATGTCTGTGAAAACTGGAATTAATGTGATTATGCTAAGCAGAACGTATTCTGAGCATCAGTGGTTTGCAAAGATTTAAGGAAATGTGCCCCAAGCATAGAATATCTTCTCTAGAAAATGAAGCATGATATTCAGAGAAGACTGGGATAAAGAGGTATTTTATGGGCAAGCAAAAGAAAGTCAACCGTCACTTTATATAGAACACCTTCCCTTTGTTCTGCTCTTTTAATCTCCACCATAATAAAACAATTATAAGAAATTTATGATTCTGAAGAATTGTTAGTCCATATTTTTCCTCAGTGGAAAAAAAAAAAAGAAAGAAAGGAAACAAAAAAAATATAATACAAGCAGATAATAATTTGATCAATGCATAAGAAGTTTATGAATATTATCAGTTGCTACTCATTCTAATACTCTACTATCAGGCCTAGTTCTGTGAAGAGATTGTTCCTTAGAGGATATAAGAAATCCCAAAATATTTTTCCAAGTCCATGAAATGTCACTATTTTGATGTTACAATTCAACAGGTTTCATGAAGCATGAACTTAGCCAGAAGGGCAAACTGACTGTGATGCCAATAATTCTGATTGCTTCAGAAAATACCTACACCCAGACCTGTGCACAAGGGTTTCTCCAGTGAGAATCCCCTGATTCCCTGAATCATGTCTTTTTTATTATTACACACGTGATCACAACTGGCTTTTGCTTATGCCTGTTGCTTACCTTGTTCTCAACCACCCCACAAGTCCTGCAAGCGTATCTTACATCCTATACAGTGACACATTGCTGCATTTTAGTGCTGTAGCATGGTGGTCTGTTTTGACACACCAGCAGAGCAAAAAGTAGGACAGGTCATTTGCAAGGTAACATGGCTTGTAAGAAACCAAGCTGTTGAAATTTTTTCACTTCATGGTGTCTCTAAATGCCACAGTTACCCTTCATGGCTTACACAAGCAATCCCTCTCACAGTGCTCCAAGGCATTTCTGCACAGTGGAGACTACTCCAAGCACAAGGCAAATGTTCAGTGATTCGTCATGTTTTGTCTTCAGAAAATAGGCAAAAATATCTCTTCACCTTGGCTACAGGATGACCAAGCATATACATAAACAAACTCTATCTGCTTGCTTTGGTTTTAGAGCCAGAGCCAAAGCAACTACAAGGGACAAGATATTCCCAAATGATAGAAATTTGCACCTAAGTAACTCTAACAGCAAGCCGCTGTATGGATGTGAGCATGCTTATTTGTGTTGTTTTATTCCACTACAGAATTTATTGTATACAAAACTGTGTTCCAGATGTATTTGGTTCTGAGTAGAACATTCCCACCCTTTCTGTGCACAGCAGCACTTGTAGAACTATTGATCAGAAATGTATAAATTTCACATGGAGGATCCCACACATGCAACAGCAGAAATAACCTGCACTATCTCCACTGGCAAGAGGTTGCATTCAGAAAAAAAAAAAACAACTTACCCAAGCATTTGTGCACAAAGTATAGAAGACAACGACAAGGTGTTTGTTAAGTCAGTGTGCTTACTAGTTCCTAGTTATTCTGAGTTGCATATTCAAAACTTCTTTAACTAAAAATATTTGTCATTCTTTTTTATAATGAGAATTACAAACATGGATGTCTACTGGAGATGTGGTGCAATAGAGAATTCTGAATATTTTCTTTATTGAGAAGGTAAGATTAGGCAATTAGACCAAACTAAACTAGCACAACTGAAAAGCTGACTAATTTTCATAATACAATTGATTTCTTACCACATGGTGCCATTTAAGGGATTAGAACAACTCACCAGGGTAATATCAAACTTGATTAGAAGCTAAGGGACCTGATTGTTATCTCCATTAAGCCAGACAAAACATAATTGACACCAGCAACTCTCAATTTTCACCAGTGTAACTAAAAGGAAAGTCAAGCACTGTATCTTTCACTTGGATAAATCATTTTCATATCTTTGAGTGATTAACAGTGATTGCTTCAACCCCCTTGAAAATATCAAAGACAGTGTCTCTGGTATTTTCACAGCTACGTGTGCTGATATTACATGGGTTTAAGCACCTTCATATAAAGAACAATTCACGCAGCAAACAAAAGGAATAGCTTACGTAAACTTGGAGAAAACCTTTAACATGCTCAGCATGCCAAGACCTTTGCCCCTCCACAAGTAAACATTTAAAGATAATGGGGCAAAATTTTTCAGATACTGATGTATACAGGGGAGGAAGTAAGATCTGGGAAGCTTTTCAAGATTTCCAGAGATAGGTGTCACAAATCACAGTCAACAGATACTTCAGGGCTGGATTCATCTGAACTCAGACATCTACACTGCAGGTAAATATGCACAAGGTTGTTGGCTAAACTACCTCTGTCCACAGTGGTTAAAACAGTAACTTAGTAACAGAAGGATTTATCTCATCTTAGATAAAAACTGTCATATATATGAACGTGTCCCCAAAATTATTTCTCTTCTTGGGATGGAGGAGAGGGACTTCAACCAGAAACCTCAGAATTGTGTTTAAACTTGAAAACAGAAGGAGCCAGCATCAATTGAAATGTGGATCAGGTATAATATGCATTGAAGATGAGGTAATCTGGGGTTATTCACCTCTGCTGGCGAGCTGCTGCAAAGAACCCTTGCAGAGCAGATGTTCCCCGCAGAAATAATGAGTGCCCATAAAAAAACAAACAGCATGTCATTACTTCTCAGCCTGTCTTCCAATTTTCTTTGCTCACCACTAATATACCTGCCAGCCTACCTTCTCCATTTTCTATAAACTTATTTTCCTTTTTATTCTAGTTTATTTTTATCATCTACTGAGTATCACAAATGAAAGGTCGGTAAGAAATTTATTTACCTATATGAATATACCTTTATAACTTCAAACATTGACAGATTATTTGGTTAAAAGACAAACTTTCATGAAAAACTTTGTCTAAATTTACAGTCTGTAAGAGTAATACAAATGTTTATACAGTTTTAATTATATTTCAGTCAAGGCTTTCTCTAAACAAATAAACATCTATAATTCACACCTTGGAGAGGCTGAATATCACTTGAGAGGATGGGTGTAAACTAAAGTAAAGCTGTTTAGCCAATTTTCCTTCTCTGTGCTGAGTAAGCCCACAGAAGGAAAACCACCTGCACATGAAATCCAGAGTGATTCAGTTCTTCCAATGAGAAGCGCTATGAAAAACAGCTCTGGTGTTCCAGGCAGTTTAAAGCCAGCAGCATCCAAAGGCTCAGAGTCCAGAAGAAAGTCCCAGGGCCTTCCCTGGAAGCAGAGAGGCTGGCACACGTAACACCCTTCCCAAAGAGGGGCTGAAAACAACAAGCTGTGCCCCCCATTGCATAACCAAAAGCCCCAGCTTTGGTCCTGCACTGAGCACAGACCTGGCCCCTTTGGCTGCTGAAGCCAAATTTCTCTGCAGTAGGTCACATGTCCAGGGGGAATCCTTCTAGGAAATACTAATGGTAAAAGGGTAAGTATTTCAGACATCAGCCTATGGAAAATGGACCTAAGAGACACCTGTGTGACACTTTCATTAGTGTCCTTGTCCTCTGCAGCTTATGGCTTGGCAGAGGGAGTTAGTGTATTGTCTGTAATTTTTGTCCTTCTTGGATCAAAATATGACCAATATATGAGTGTTATGTAGGAAAAAAAAAAAAAAAAAAAAAAGAAAATCACATTTCAATCAAGATATTAGCAGCTAAAAAAGCTATTACAGCAACTGTAAACCATGAAGATTTAATCTGCTCTGACCACGCTCTGTCTTTCCAATTCTGCTGCTGATTAGACATCAGCGGCACCATCTTCACAGAATAACAGAATAAAATCTCTCAGGAAGTCATATTGCTTCTCCCGTAGGAAGAGACAGAAATTTTCTCCAGACCCATGACTCCCCACTGGTTAATTATATCTCACTAGTGAGGCACAAAAGCAGAACTTTTAACTTTGTTAATCATATTTCTCCTGGCCAAACTGGCTGTGAACCATGCTCCGAAAATCAGCAGCACCAGAAAGCAGGAGGAACGGACACCGAGGTGATCCTGGACTGAATGAGCCGTCCCAACCAAATTTCCACATATGCTATGACGCCAAGCAGGAAATCTCCATGCTGGCAAGTTCAGGAGAAAAACTCCCTATTTTCTCAGCTGGTTTTCATTTCTGATGCCCCAGTGATGATTGCACTTGGTACAAGCAGTGGCAGTTCTGCTGTCACATGCTGCTGTCACTAGCATAGCAACCCACAGTGTGAGGCTAGAAAATCTCCTGAGCTGTGCAGTTCAACAAAACAGCAGGTCCTTTCGATACCATGTATAACTGTAAGGCCCTGCCCTAAACTTCTTGCTGTTGCTAAGACAACTCCATCAATGTAAAAGAAGCAATGCAGAGTCCAGTGGCGAGACCTCCAAAGGGGATGGATTGGCTGCTAGGCTTTGCTAGAAGACAGAAAGTGTGTTGGTGCAAAGGGCAGGATGGCTGTTGTGGCTGTGGAAGACTGCCTGACACAGGAACTCAACCAAGCGCAGAGACAATGGGGATACAGTGGGAATATCCCAACAAACAGCAGAGGCTCCTTGTTCCCAGAAATGCCACTGTTTTCTTGACTGAGTCAGACTCTAGGGATCCTACAGTGTATCACAGGAAATTGCATCAGTGAAGTTAATAATTTAATGTTTTCTGGAGGAAAAGATCATTATCCTTCAGGGAAGCACACAGAAGTGTATACCTGACAGAGCTCATCCCTTAAAGGACGCTTCACTGCTTAATATGACACTGCTGACTGGCCTTCCTATACCAAATTTATGATTTTAGGCATAGAAGAAAAAGCAGATTTAAGATTGGCAAACAAAACGTTCCAAGAAGGCAAACCTCTATAACTTATCCTCTCAGGTGTTCATGGCCTAAAGCCTGCAAACTGCAAGTACTAAGGGAGTGAAATCTGACAGCTGGTTTACATTGTGAGGTTCGTATGCATCCATATCTTTGCACAGACAAAAAAAAAAATACTCTGTCTCTTAAAAGAACTCTTCCCAACAAGGAAATCAAGGAAATACAAATCAAGAAATTGTCTCTTCTCTACCACCACTTTGAAAGACACTTATGAAAGGTTTTCATTTCACTTCCAGAGATCTCTGTTGATGCACCTTTGTGGGAAGAGAATTCCAGCAGCACATACATTCTTAGGTCTTACCACTGGGGGTTTGGTCATGTTCACTGAGGTGACCTGCTGTGCTTGCTTGCATTACACCACCTCCCTCACGGTGCTAGTCATTCCTCCTAGGAATCTCTCCTATTTTACATGACAGACACATGTCTAATTTGTATGTTCTAGGGTTTAAGACTTCCTGTTCTTCTCCCTTCTCACATATTTCACATGGCTCAATTAAATGGCAGAATGGGATACTGCCAAACATTTCTCTCTCTGAGAAAGAGACAGCTATTTAAAGAATGTTGCTACACTAGCCACATTTCATCACAAAAAATGAATACCTGTAATTACAATATCTGTGATTATATAATGTCAAACACAGGAAAAATAAGCACTCCAACATTCTGAGGAAAAGAATTGTAACCTGTATTATGCACATTCAGGCTAACAATGCTGGATCTTGTCCCAACCTCAGAAATAAAATATACCCAGCAGTAATTGAAAAACAAAAGAATCTGATGCTAATCTTACCATACTCTGACTTTTGCATACCTCAGCTATGTGGCAAACAGACAGAAAAATCCCATTACATGCACCAGGAGACAATTTTTAAGGTATCTCTGCAAACATCAGTTATCTTTACACTTAGATATTTCTGGTCTTGGTGCTTGAGTCCTATTGCATTACATCTGTGAAATACTTGGCCATTCATTCATAACACATTTTGACAGTGGCAGCGGAGCCGCTGATCAAAAATACTGCTGGGTTTGATGGTTTGCCTTCACATTCAGATGGTGGCAGCCCTGCCTTCCTTTTCACCTGATGTCATTTGTGGGGGTTTGAAAGTTTTTCCACAGGGAGCTGGGCAGCCCATTTGGAGGCAGTGGTGGGGACACACATCTGGAGTGAGCCAGAGGCTGGCAGGAGGCTATATATAATGCCAAAATGCCCTCCAACACCTGAGAGGGTGCAGAGGGCATCCCAGGTCACAGCAGCTCCTTAACACCAGACTTGAGCAGATTACATCCCTCCTGCAACAAGCCAGGCAGAAATGAGAAGGGATAATTGGTCTAAGGAAGAGCTATTGCTGCCAGACCTCCTGATGGTGTCCCTGGGAGTTCCCAGTAAAGTTCCTCAGGGCATGAGTCAGCCAAGAAAACAGTGGCATTTCTGGGAACTAGGAGCCCCTATTACTTGTTGGGATATTTACACTATTTTCTCCAGATCGTGCTCTGTCTTGTAGCTTGTGGGGCTGTGGTTACCCTTGATGGGCAGATGTGGAACACAGGATGTGAGAGAATTGTGCTATCATTTGCCCTCAGCTAGAAACCACAGGTTTCCCTCTCACTGAATGACATGAAACTCTGTCAATTGGCTCTTTCTCTGTAAGTTACCTTTATATTACTTGTATATAGCCCTATTGATTTTTTCAGTACTTAAATGCTTTAAGAAAATCAATGTCTCAGCAAATAGAGTGGAGCAGAAGTATCATAGAATCCCATTTGCCATTCCAGCATCAAAGATCATGGTTAAATTAAAGGAAATAACTTGTACGATGTGGGATGATGGATTTAGAGAAAAATTGCAGAAGACACAGAAAATGGGTGAGTGGAGAGACATTAAATTAAAAACAAAATAGAAAAAGATATGCTGAAGATAAATATAGTGGCTGTGGATATGACTTAGCTAATTTTAGCAATCCAAAACTTTGTTGTCTAGTCCAAGATAATCATTTTAGCTCTCTGCATGTAGTGAATAGAGAGCAGGAGCCATCTCCACAGATGATTCAGCCTAAGGTAGGACAATGCATCACACATGCCTTCACAACTACCCCAAAGTCTACACTCAAAAGGGATGCGTAACTTTGGTGTTTTAACAGCAGTGGAGTTGATATACGATCAGGCATCATTTTGGGTGTTGTACCTATTTAATAGAAGGCCTTCTAACTCAACATTTGTTGTTTTAAAGATAAGAATTATTTAGTTTTCTGGAAAAATCTGACATTTCTTTTGTCAGAGGAAAGATTTCCTTATAATTGCTTATCAGCAGGTCCTCGTCTGAATATTCAAATAATTTACGAGAACAAAACCTATTTATTTATTGTATTTTATTGATAATGGCCCCAACTTATCACTAGCACAATCTCTTGTATTGCCATTCACTTCTAAGTTGCTACACATGCTTACACAGCAGGGAATTAGGCCAGATACAGTCAAAATGCTTCATTACTAGTCAAGTCAGACAATAAATCAGATCTTCTGTTTGCAAAGTACCACAATTTGTGTCTAATGACTTGAAGAATTGGTATATAAAGTAATTATCAAAACTGGAAAGCAATTATCTCCTAGATGTGCAAAACCTCCTCTAAAATTTGAACTTCAAAAGAGGAAAAAAGGATGGCAGGTGTAAAAAAAAAATTTTGCTCCTTCCCTTTATCCATAATAACTACCAATCTGTGGGTCCAACAAACCAGCCAGTTTTCCACCCATCTAGAGTGTATCCCAAGCAGGATACAGGGATTATGCTGCATCAAGCTGTATGAAGCAGCTCTCATGTATTATACCCACCCTTACACTGAACCTCTATATGCTACCTCTGTGGTGAAGCTGCTGATGTACCAGGCAATGTCCCTTTACCAGTCTGCATCTCTGCTTGTAGCTGGGAACCAACAGGCAGGCAGGAAATCAAGAAGATGTGCCCCAGTAAACTACACCTCCTACTCCTACCAGGAGTAGGGAATAGGCTTCTTGCCTACAATGTCCTTCTCACACATACCAGGAGTTTGGGCATATTTTATACATGAGGACATTCCTTTGCTCCAAGACCCTGAACATTTCTGACACCTACCAACCACTCTGAATTTCCTCAGTGACCTTGCTGACTTTTAGTACACAACCAATTTGCTAAGTTACCATCCTTTTTGCATTGCTCATAACAGATTGTCAAAAAGATAGGTAATAAGATCACATCTACAGCTTCTAATTAATACACAAGTGTTCTAAATAATCTGCCTAAAGTGTCAGTCACAAAGTAGGACAAACCTTTACAGCCAAGTTTCAAAAAAATCTAATTATCTCCCCTCTGCATTTTAAGTGATGAGTCTACTGCACATATCTGCAAGTGACCTATTATTTCCCACAAAACAATCACAGCCCAGAGGAAGTCCCCAAAAACAAAGCACACATGGGATGTCTAGTCCAGCTCATTCAGAATTGGAACAAACACCCCAGACTGAGATTTTTTGACTATGAAATAGGTGAGCTTTCACAATTTTACCCAAGTTTGTTTCCCTTACATTCCCAGAAATCCCTATTAATTGCTGAGTTGAAGCACATGAACTTGCAGAAAGATGAGTCTTCCCTCACAGGAAGTTAGGTG
Source organism: Vidua macroura (assembly GCF_024509145.1). Classification (NCBI taxonomy): domain Eukaryota; kingdom Metazoa; phylum Chordata; class Aves; order Passeriformes; family Viduidae; genus Vidua; species Vidua macroura. Next base: position 93,079,234 of record NC_071572.1, on the reverse strand, counting down.
TGGGATCAGAAATTGGTTTATAACAGACTCCTAGTTTCAATTTCAATACAACTGTTTGTTTCTTGTGAAATGACTAATATTAATCACCTAAAGCCAGTTGGCTGAAGTGGGATAAGAACACTTAGATGTTTAAAAATACTTTTATTTTACAATCTCTTCCTTAGTTTGTACATCTGACAGCGAGCGGAGAGCACAGAAAGCTTGCTGAAAAATATGGATTACTGCCCTACCAGTGTAAGACCAAAAATAAAGCATGGGCTGCACATAAACTGGGTATCACATGCATGATACAATTATATTACACTGCCTTATACTTTACAGTTATAAGGCAGTGTAATTTCTGGAGGCACCCATTATACTACGTGGAATCAAGTTGCTGTCTGCAACGTGCACCTTGCACATCTCCTGTATTACTTACTATTTGGTTTCTGCTGAAGATGTTCCTTGGGGAAGACTCTTGCTCTGTTCATCAGAAGCCTTCAAAAGATACCAAAATGGGAAAAAAAAAAAAAAAAAATCACTCTAGGTCAATAGGAAAGTTCTTTGAATTATAGAATATCTATTAAAATTCCAGTATGGGTTTTTTTCACACAAGCACCAGTCTAGATTACATTTGAACTAGCTTCTCTATTAATTTCTATTTTCTAGCATAGATTTTCTATTTATTTCATTGTCTGAGTTGCAGCTTGCACTTCAGCACAAGCTTTGGGCCAGTGCAGTGCTGGGAGAACTGAACATTCTGTGAGCAGCTTTCAAACGTGGATGTAGTACTTCTGTGGCAGGTTGAAGTTTGGGGTTTTAAAAGTCAGAGAAAATGAAATTTTCAGCTCAGAGGATCAGTGACTCCAAAACATTAAAGGATGCAATCTTTAAGACAGTGACCTGTTGACAGCTTAAGTGCTGTGTGCCACAGAGGGCATAGGTAAATAACACTTTCTAATTTCTCAGAATTGTTTTGATGGGGTAATTACACATGCTTTGGAAATTCTAGTGGCCATGAAAATCTTTGTATAACCTCTCTTAGGACAGTACAGAGAAAAAGCAATATTAGATCGAATACTCATAAAATATTCTAAGAGCACAATAAATAAAGTAACCTCTTACACTGCTATCTATTAGGTATACTTTTCTTTACTCATTTGTTTAGAGTACAAGTAGTGATGAAAATTGACTATTTCTTCAAAAGAGCATTCTGAAAACTTGACAAATGAAAAGTTATATTTTAGTATGCAGTTAGATGTTTTCTCTCTTGCTTTATCTTACTATTTGCAGTTAGATTTCTTTACTACATACTTTTCCTGAATCTTGCTAAATAAATATTCATGTTCAAGACAGGGGTGAGAGGAGGCACATATTTGATTGATATCCCAGAAGAATGAGATTTTGGCTATGAAAATGTGATTAGACTGATCTCTCCCCATCCAGAAAAAAATGCATTTATAAATCAAAGTTACTATATAATTTGATTACAGGTGTTCAATGGAAAACCAATCCTCATTGTCAGTTATATATTTCCATTTATATTTAAAAAACTATTGATTCTGAGGGATGAGAAGGGTATCTCTCTGTGCTTCATTATTCCAGGTGACACATGACAAATTATGTTTTTCCATGGACTTTCATAGAGTCTCTTTCAGAGAAGCCTCTTCCTTCAGCACTCAGCTGTTAATCTAGTCTTTTTACTGGAAGAAATGCTATAGCAGAAGATGAAAAAAGTGCCTGTGAGCATGTAAATCATGGAGTGATTGATGCTGCCATTACAAGGAAAGGTTAGAAAACATTCTCAGCAGTTTTCACCACTATTTACAACACAGTGCCAGTCATCCAAAGTAATGACTGATCAATGTACGGACTTCAAATTAATTCAATAAGAGTCCTCTGAATGTAATGGCAAGTCTGATAGCATTCATCTACTTTTATTTCCCCTCCCCCTTTCAGCACATTGCTGAAGTCTGAAGACATCTGAAACGTATGAGACTTGGAAAGAGATTAAGTCATTAGAGAGTGTCCAAAGGAGGGCAATGAAGATGGTGGAGGGTCTGGAGGGGAAACCACATGAGGAGCTGCTGAGGTCACTTAGTGTGTTCAGCCTGGAGGAGACTGCGGGGAGAGTTCATTGCAGTCTGCAACTTCCTCGGGAGGGGAAGAGAAGGGGCAGGCACTGATCTCTCCTCTGTGGTGCCAGTGACAGAACCAGAGGGAATGACCTGAAGCTGTGTCACGGGAGGTTTATGTTGGACATTAGGAAACGGTTCTTCACTCAGAGAGTGGTTGGGCACTGGCACAGGCTCCCCAGGAAGTGGTCACAGCACCAGCCTGACAGAGCTCAAGAAGCATTTGGACACCGCTCTCGGGCTCATGGCGTGACTTGGGGATGGTGCTGTGCAGGGCCAGGAGCTGGACTCGATGGTCCTTGTGGGTCCCTTCCAACTTGACATATTTTGTGATTCATGGTCAGACTACCAAAGACAACTTCGTGCTCTGGCTCCCTACACATCCTTTCTCATACTGGCATCAGTATGAGAAAAACTACTACAAAACCCACCTAAGAAAGCAGACAAAAAGGCAGTAGCCAAAATAACAAAACAGGAAAAAAATTAAATTATCACCTCTACAATTTCTTCTGTGAAATAGTTTCACAGAATTCTTGCCTGCTGGGTTGTTAACGAGACTTCATGTATTTTTACTGGAAAATATGTGAATTCTGGAATGTGAGTACACTACTAATGAAAGTACCATTGTGATATGAATCGAAAAATACAAAGTTTTTAGAACTTCATTGAATGCACTTGTCTTCATAAATTATTTGAAAGTAAATATATCTATTGAATCAAAGAGCAAGCAACTACATCTACATACTATACTTTCTTTAATAATTGGTTTAATTTCCATACCTTTTTTATCATAAGTGGCAAAAAAAAAAAAAATCACACCTGAATACTAAGAAAAGAAACAATTAAAGAAATTATCATTCTAATAAAATTACCTTCTTTTAAGTCCAGGATTGCATAGATTATTTCCTTTATGCTAATTTATTCAATAATTAGAAGGATCAGTATTAACTTATCAGTATTTTAGTTCCTCTAAGTGATTTAACTGATTTAACTAAGCACTGCTGCTTTTTATTAGAAAGTATAACAAAACTGTCCTGCAGCAATGTAGATCTTAAGTATACCTGGGCAGTAGATGTCCCTTTCCATCTCCATTATTGATTTTATTAACATCAGTGTAATTGCTCTGAAGCAATAACCAATGACCAGAGTTTTACCTGTTACATTTCTTTCCAATACTGAACACATAATTTTCCAGTTAGCTAAAGACAAACCTCCTTGTTCTATCTTTTCCAGGTTAGTCCAACTACTTTCTTGAATAATACTTCTAAAACTAAACCAGCCAAGCTGCTACCTGACAAGTCATCTTTTGTGTCATTTAAATGACCATAACTGAGTACTACTGTGGTCTGAAAATGCTTTCCCAAGCTTTTCAAACCTGTTGTGAGATGCTCTCCTTCCACAAACAAACACTAACAGAATTACCCATGTACAGCTTTGCTAAAGGTTTACTGGAATTGCAAACTCCTTAGGTGTTTTTCACTTGTAGTCTCAACCCAGCCAATCATTGCACAATTACTCAGTGTACATATTTCAGAGGTGTCTGAAATGGGTCACGGCTATGTCAAGCATTCAGAGATCATGTAGGGTGAAAAGCACAGAGCCAGTTGCTGTTTATCTCCCTTCCATTTTATCGTGGACAATGAGTCAACAAAACAGCAATGAATTGCAAAGAAAGAGCTGCCTAAGAGTCTCGTATACAAGATATTTAAAACTAAAATAAACAGAAAGGGAATCAGGTACATTCTCAACAACCATATGCAACAACACACTCAATTCAGGTACTTAATTTGGGTGACCAGAAGGACAGTATTTAAGTCACAACATAGCTCCCATGTGCTATGAAGTTTAAATGTTATCAGACCACATCCCTATCTTTAGCAGGTACCCTAACTTTAGCAGGTTTCCTGCTATTACTCTTTGAGCAGATCCCAACAAGTTTCCCTTTCTTCCAGTCATGCAACCAACACACAGTGTTAATGCCTCAAATCTCTTCTGAGACAGAAGCTGACATTTGCAAACACTTCTGCCTTCTGTGTGGTTTTGTGTGAGCAGACTTGGTTGTATCCAGTGGTATGTTCCCTTGCAACAATGCAGGACAGCCTTGCAAAATGAAAGGATTTACGCAAGAATGTGAGGGGAAAAGAACTAAAGTAAAGCTTTCATGTGCATCCATGGCTACGAGTCCAAGTGCTCCCAATTTTGGCACTTTCTGGGTAGCTTTTCTTTCTAGCTGACAGCCTCCTCTTCAATTTTACCTCTGATTCAGGGGTTCACCATCCTGTTCCTGGCACCATAAGGAAATGCCAGTCATTAATATTCCATTAAATCTTGAAAGAAATTCTCTTCACGGTTCCCAGTAATTCCTCCGTTTCAGGCCAGAAACGCTTACTATCCTTTACTTTTCACCTTCCCCATTTAACAGAACTTAACTCCTCCATCCACTCGATCACAGTGCAGAGAGAATAGAAAAAATGTCTCTCAAACATATTTAGCAAAAGTAATCCCCATATTCTGCACCAGTTAATAGGAATGCTTCTTGGGGAAAGACCTTATTTGATTTTGCATTGTATATTATGATGTCCTACCTATAAAATTTAAAGCAAAGAAACACTGCCAACTCTTCTTTTTCTTATATACTACTATGCACTATCCACTAAGGCAGAAACACTACTCCACTTACCTTTTGCAGCAGGCCATACAAATCCCTTTATCAGGCAAAATATGATAAGGTCACTTTGGCTTTCCAGTTCTCACTACTCTTCACAATAAATCCCACAACGTACTGCAGCCTTAAAAAACAATTTCGCAATTCTGTTTTTCATGCATGAGATGTAAGAATCAAACAGAGAGAGACCAAAGACATGCTTCTGTGTAGGGACCTCCTCATTTGTATGCAGCAGATCAGATTCCCACCAGTTTGTACCTAAATGTCAGTCCTAATATGTAGTTATCACAGGAAGATAGCCAAGGTGATTTATCTTAATCATGAAGGCAAAATATTACTATGCTCCATGAGCAAAAAGGCACATTTTGACCCACTTATTTAAAAGGTAGCTGAAATATCTGAAACTATAAGCATATATAATTTTTCAGCTGTTCTTTCATTTCAACAAGCTATGTGTTGCTGCTAAGGCCACCAGCACTTGAAAAAAAGGTTCTTTGGATACAGTCTCCTAGGAAAGCAGAATTTTTAGAAGTGCAATTTCTTATTTGCTGTCAATCAGGAATTGTCCATAGATGGTTCATAAAATCTTTTTGAAACTGACGGTTGCAAATTATGCTTATGAGCACTGTTAGACACAATTTATGGATCTCAAATTTTCACTGAACAAAGGGCCAAACTAACCCATAAAATTTATTTTGCCATATCTTCATAATTACCTTGTCACTACCTTACTAAAATTTTGAGGTCAGTGGGAGGAAATCTCTTGCTTCTCTGTACTGACCCCCTTCCTGGAGCCAAAAGACATGGAAATACACCTCAGGAAAATATATCTCCAACTATTAACTCAACCATTGTCTTCAAAACCCAAAGTATGTTAATAAAAACCACAAAGGAATAATAAAAAAAAAACATAAACAGGCCTCCCTACCAACTACTAAAATTGAGAATAATTAGGAACTTTGAATAACATTCTTCAATCTCATAGGAGCTGTAGATCAATTCAGTAACATAGGTCCAAAAGCCCAAAATAAATTTTAAAGGAAGATGATAGTTTGTCTTATAGCAAGGGATTTAAAATCCTCTGTGCCCTTCAAGAGTGTGGCTCCCAGCAAGGATGAAAACTTTCCCAAGTGAAGACAGCTTGGCTGAATTCACCAGAGAGCTGCTGTGTCTTCACACAAACTTATTAACAACAGAATAGGCAACCAGCATTTCTTGTCTCTCATCACCATGACCTTCATCTGTCCACTTCCCCTCCTAAAGCCAAAATTGCCTTATTTGAGCCAATCAAAGGATTGTTTGGGCTGGAAAAGACCTTTAATATCATCAAGTCCTACCATTAACCCAGTTTTGCCAAATCCATCACTAAACCATGTCACCAAATACCACTTTACACATCTTCTAAATACCTCCAGGGATGGTGACTCCACCACTTCCCCAGGCTGTCTGTTCCAATGCTCGACCATCCTTTAGGGGAAGCAACTTCTATAATTTTCAGTCCAAATCTCTTCTGGTACAACCTGAGGCTATTTCCTCTTGTTACGTCACTTGTTACCTGGGAGAAGATTCCGCCCTCCACCTGGCTGCAGTCTCCTCTGTTGTAGAGAGTGATAAAATCCCACCCTCAGCCTCCTTTTCTCCAGGATAAACACCCTCAGCTCCCTCAGCTGCTCCTCATGAGACACGAGTTCCAGACCCTTTCCCAGCTCCGTTGCCCTTCTATGGACACACTCCAATCATTTTGTTCTTATGGAGCATAAGCAATGCTACTTAACTGTATGTAGAAGTGTTGCCATCAATGCTCAGACTTTGGAAAAAGTCTTGGTTACAGCAATGCATTGCTCACACCTTCATTTTACCTTTATAAAAACAGCTCAACTGGGAACAAAGGCAATTCCCTTGAATCCAGTCAATAAGCTGTCCCCTTTGCCAGTGCCTTTTGTTGAGCAGCTATTCTGATTTTTATTGCAATCTTACCAAAAAGAATTTGCATTAATTTTTTCATACTTTTAACAGTAGTTCAGTAATTTAAATCCATGGTAAAAGAAATCAGTGTTCCAGACTCCTAAAGGCTACCATGATTCGCATGCAAAGTATGTCTGTCTATTTCACTAGTATTTCCTAAGAATAGTTACTATCTGCCAATTTACACACAAATCCATCACTGACAGGGAGGTCATATGCCAAGAGTGTATTTCTCTGCTGTCTTTATTTAGACTTATAATAGTATTTTTTTCACAGATAAATACAAGTTGGCAAAATACTGGTCATACTGCAAGGAGTTTCATTTTCCTTAGGGGAAAGTCGATGCCAAATTGCGACAGAACGCCAGGAGGCCATAAAAACGGAATTATAAGTCTACAGATATTCTATGGTACGTTGACTAAATAATTTTTTTTTCCCTGCCAGGGGGATTATAGCTGAATTGCTGCATCTGCAAAATCCAAAGTCCTTTGCTGCTACAAAATTATTTTCTACTTGGGTTCAAGCTTTATGGTAGTTGGCTTCCCAGTCACAGAAAGTCACACGTTATTTACAAATCTTTGAGTATGAGTCTGTTATGAATACATAAACTGTTCTCTTACCTTCAGAACTCATTAGCAATGGGAACAAGTCTTCTAATGCTATTTTCTACCATATACCCCCTGCATATGCTGAATGTGCTGTGCCACTCAAAAGTGGTGTGTTTCCAAAGTTAGGCTTATTTTAAAGAGTGAATTGAAAAAAACAAATTGACTATAGGAAAAAAAAAATTTAAAAATACCCCCAAAGCATGTTGGGCCAGTAGGTAGATATCTAATGGGTCTTCGTGAACTCTGCCTAGATGCAGGGATTTATTGTTGAAGCATTGCAGACTTTTCAGCCTTGCTTCTTAAGGAAATGGAGGATTACAAAATCACATTGTATGGCATTTGTCAATCCTTCCTTCCTTAGCCACCCTTGAACCTCTTGGCCAGTTTTAAGCAACTTTTATAGCTGGGTTCAGGGAAGAAAGAGATCTCAGAGGCAGAAGTCCTGACAGGTCTTGTGAAAATTAAAGGCTGAGTAGGTACAGAAGACAGAGGAGTATTTTGCCCATCCTGGGATACAACAGTCTGTTGTCTGTCCCCACACACCTAACTCACATCAGCCACAGCCTGAGCTGATGTTTACCCACCAGGCTGGGAAAATAGAGCAAACATGGCATGCTGCAAGAGCTGAGAGGGATTAGAGGATGGAGGACACAAACCCACACTCTGATACTGAGGCTGCTTGGTTTTTCATAACTCTTTTCATGGACAACATTGGTGAGTAGAAAACTTATGTTTTAATTTGTAAGGCAAATATGTATATAATTATGAAATAGTATTCTCTGCCAGGCTGGTTATATGAAATAGGCAGAGTCTGGTCATATGGGGCCAAATAGTATAAACTGGAGTCATTCCACCAAATTCAGTGGAAAAATGGCACTCTGCCTTGGAAAGGATCACAGACCTCATGGAAACCAAGGAACACTGCTGAGAAGTGAGACCAAGATGGGATGGGGGCCTCCTTTCCCTGCAGATTCCAGCTGCACAACGCCATGGCTTGCTCATGAGCAGGCAAGATACTCTCCCTTCCTGGGCTCAGCAGCAACTCATTCAAATCCCTTGTCAGAGAGAGAGGCCACTGCCATGTTATGTTGGAGCAATTTGGACCAGAACTGTATGGAAATTTTTAATTGCTGTACTTTAGCTCTGCCTTTGTGTTTTGTTATGGACTGCACAGATAGGCCAGCTTTTATAATTGTAAGCACATTTTATACAGATATAGATTATATATATACATTTCTCCTCAATGGTAAATTCAGTCTTATGTACTGAGAAAGCAGACTGCAGTGATATGCTTTTAGTTGGTTAAGCAGTCTGAAACGACCCAAGAAAGAGAAATCAAGGAAAATAGAACATTATTTCACTCTTCAATCAGTTTGCCTAGTTACAAGGCTCTTGCCAAACAAAAATTTAATATCTCTGCTAAAATTAGGATATTAGTTCTAATTACCAGGCACACAAAAATCTTAAAATTCTGGATTTGAACTGATAATGTTGCTATGGAAATAAGCTTAATTACTACAGACCAGCTAACAAACTTCTCAATGATGCTATCTTTACAAGCTACCTCCGCTCCTGAAAATTTGTGGTTTTTTCCTCCCCCAAATGGGACTAAATATCTCTAGTGTTAACAGTAATTAAATTCAGACATTCCAAGTCTGAGGCTATTCTGAGAATTGCTTCACAGAGGCTAAGGCAAGAGAAACACAAAGCGCAGTGCTCAGTGTAACCATTCCAGTCAAAACCACATTTTTATCAATGTACTAATTCAAACACGCCAGGCAATGTAAACTCCCCCTGTACACAACAATGAATGCATGCATGCTCGTCCCACACATTTTTCCCCCCTCTTCACGCAGGAGGAAAATTTATGAGGAGAGCCACGCAGCAGAGGCTTCTCCTGCACTCCCCAGACTTTGGTTACCAATTACTCCTTATGAATACGTAACTGTGCATATGGAGACACACATGCATATGGATATATGCATGTGAATGCATGCACACAAGAAAAAGATCGTTCATGAGGAGACTCTGGCGTTTTGCTTTCCCAGAAAGCCCCACGCTCGAGCTCAGGCGCTGAGGGACAGGCAGCTGGCAGGGCAGAGGGAGGGCAGCAGAGCTCATGCTCCAGGGTGACCATGACTCCACATGCTAGACACTGCAGGGTAAGGGCCCCAGAGGGGAAAAGCTGAGGATGGAGGGGGCAGAAGACAGGCAGGATGCCCTGGTCCTATCCAAGGATTGCCCAGCTGCAGGGGCCGAGACAGAGCTGGCATACCCCAACAAGAAGAACTCTACTCCCTGCCCCTTTCTGAAGGGACTTTAATTCCCTGGGTGTGCCTATTCATCCTGCTGGAAAGACAGCCATGCCTAAGACCAGCTGGGGCAGTGACACATGATGAACATGACCCACTGGCTACCAGCCCACAGACTGCAAAATGCAGATAGTCAAAATGAATTCCACAAACACTCAGTGGCTGAAAATCCTTCCTTTCCACCATTTGGAGGTAGTCTGCAAATTTTCACTGATAGAAAAAGAACTCAAATTTATCAGATAAGTTATAAGCTATACGTCATGAATAATTTAAGCAGTCTTAATAAACAGTTGAAATCAGAAAACCCACAAGGAGAACATTTTTCAATGATCCTTGTTGGTGGCCTGCAATACAAACTAGCTTACATCCAATCTGACAAAAGTCACTCTGATGACTTTAGTTTAATTATTCCTAATTTATACCAGTCTGAAAGCAAAATAATTCGTTTAACTTCCCAAAGGATAAAACTACTGCTCAGTCCAAAAACATTAGCTTTTTAAAAGATTCTTCATTCATATTATTTTCCAAAGAAAATAATAAAGATTTTCTTTAATCTATTTAAAATCAATGCATGCTTGCCAAATTGTACACAGTAATAATTCAGAGATAATTGGTCTCAGAATAACTTTACCAAAAAGTGAAGCAAAAATGCCTCTAAAATTCTGACACTTTGAAACCACATTTAGACCACAGAAAACATTTTCAAAATGGTTCAGACCTAAGGAAACATGTTTGCTAGTTACTGCATATTTTTCCCTTGGTGAAACCACGGAAGGTACATCAATTCTTGAATTCACAGAACTTAAGACCAGAGAAATGACCAATTATTTGGTCTGACCTCTGTATGTGAGGAGTTATTAAATTTCATTCATTAGCTCCCTAATTGAGCCATAGAAGTGGTGACTTACTTCCAGTTGGAATTTCAATGGTATCAGCTTTCAACTATTAGTCCTTGACAGTCCTTTCTTCACCAGTCTTTTAATGTCACTATCCCTTTATGGCTGAGTTTCTATATGATATCAAGTCACCTCTCAGGCTTTCTTTGAGGTGTTCAGTGCCTGTAACTGTGTTTTCTTATTTCCATGGCTCCTTTCTGCACCTTCAGTTTTTGATGTTCTTTTTAAAACAAGGATATCAATTCTTCAAAGAAAGGCAAAAAACATCTATTTTTTCTTCCCTGTAGTTTGTACACCCAGTGACTAAAAGAAGCATTTGGCTATAACTTCACTGGAATGCTTCAGCTTTCCACCAAATATTTGAAGAGAGCAAAAGCAGTATCCCATTTAACTTGTTTCTGTAGCCAGGTGGATTGCTTCAGGCTAACTGGCCTCATTAAACATAAGCAATGCCTCTTCCTCTAGCTTAGGCTTCCTAAAGGCTACTTGGTGTCTATCTGATGCAGAGGATAAGTTCTGCTGGAGCCAGTGTTGACTATCCCATACAGACATGTGATCTGTATGATACGAAACAGACTCTGAAAATACATCTGCAGAGTTTAACTTCCTATTGTTTTTAGCAGCACAATTGTTGACATCAGCGCAAAGAGCAAGTGCTGCTTAAAGGGTCCAGCAGTGTTAGCAGCCACCTGCACTGGGGTGCTTCTCAGCAGCAAATCCCCTTGTTTGGTCCAGAGAGGCAGCATGCACTCCATGTGAAAAGAGGAAACACAGCTGATGTGCTCTTCATTACTTCAGCTGCTGCTCCTGGAGCAAGTCCTCAGGTCACACACAGCACCCTGCACATTGCTGCCTAAGGAGAGATGACCAGGAGGAAGATGGATGGTGCACCAGCACATCAAGTGTCAGAAGAGGCAGAAGGCAGGCTTAAACCACACTGGGTATCGTGCAGAAATCTTCAGGTTAACTGTTCATAAGCTACTCCTGGACTCTCCTCAGACACTTACTAGCTTATAACTTATTAGCTTATTTCTTATTATCAGGCTAATGCAGCTCTGCAGCCTGCGGGACTTGCTGTGGTGGGTACATCCAGAATATCTGCGGCAGCAGCTACAGGAACACCCAGCCCTCTCACAGGTCTCACAGGAAATGTGCCCCAGTAAATAAGGGGCAGGAAAACCCATCCCTGAAGGAAGCAAATACCACCTGATCTCCCCCCAGGGCTAGCTAGGAGAAAGTCTGTAATGAACTCTCCAAATGTTTCCACTCACAAGGCTGTAAGGAAAAGAGGAGCCAGACACTTTTCTCAGCCAAACAGTGAGTCCTCCCTGCCAGCTTCTGAGACATATGTAAAGCAATCTTCATAGTCTGCAGTGCCAAGACAGGTAAGTCTTGGCCCAGGTGCATGACATGCACACCAGCTCTGGGGACAGGGCACAGGTGACCAGGCTGCAGCTGGTCAGGAAGAAACATGCTGGCCATGCTCCATCCCCACCAGCAGCCACCTGCCCCATGCCACAGTCCTTAGACTTTTGCAGAATAAACTCTGCCAGGACAGGTAAGGGCACCCCCAACCCACACACCAATAAATTTTGAGTAAGCCCCTGAAGTAAGAAGCATGTAATGTGCCTTCCCAGCAAGAAATCAGACAGGTTTGAGTCCTATATGTCTCTTTCAGATTTGTTTCTGCTAACACTGCCAGCCAGCCCTCAACTGCTCACATAGACCTCCTTCTCAGCCCCTGTTCACACAAGAGCTGCAGACACCCAGGCTCTGCACTCAGGCTGGGAGTTCTTGTCCTCTCTGGAGGTGCAGCAGCTCCACCTGCTCCCTCCTCCTTAAAACAGACCTGTAACTCTCAGCTCCCCTCCACGCTGCTCACTGAGTGATGGCACCACTCCCACTGCATCCCAAGGGCAGCACAGCTTCTTGCACAGTGCCTCTCACAAGAGTGGCCTCTCTGCTTTCCCTGGGCACTCTCCTCCAACCTACTTGTGCTTTCACAGGGGAAAAAGAAACGTGCTGCAGTGAGGCAACTGCATAGTAACAGAATGAATATAAGTTGGGAAGGAGATGGGGGCAGTAAAACTGTGTCTTTAACCTTTTTCTTGACTTGTATTTGGCTTTGAGCACCCCACCACGCAACTTTAATAGAGTTTCCCTGCAGTGGGGTTACATAGATCTGTGCAAGCACCTGCACTGTCAGCAGACTTGGAGAGGAGGATGGAGCATGCGTTCTTGGAGACTTTTCCACAGAAAAGTTTCCAGGACTCTGAAAACCCCACTGAGATGACAGGGTACCAATCTTCAAAGGCTCTTCTGAACTCCCTATATGGAGCAAAGTTTATTTACTTTAAGGACATTCATCCCCTACAGCCAACAGGGAGCACAAGAGCTCGAGCTGCTACAAGAAAAAGGTCTGACCTTGCATCCCCTGAAATTGTTGGAAAGCTTTCTGAGACAGCTTGGAGCAGTGCACTGGATCAGGCAGCTAATTATAAAACTTGACTGACTTTGCAAACATACCTGACTCCCATGGAGACTGACAGCAGGGCTCGTAGAATTTGTGCTGTGTACAAACATCAGCTGGTTTTCAAATGAACATTAATATCATTTCTCCAAAATCTGTAGCACACTGAACCCCCTGCTGCGCAAACATGCTCAGGCCATCAGGTTCAAAGTTCCATATGATTCCCACCTTCCCAGGGAAGCATGTTAAAAATCACTTTAAATACTAACATTTCTTTTTCCACTTTCCTCTCTCAAAAACATTGTTTATTGAATCTGTAAAACCTCTAAAATCAGGTTGTCATCTTTGGAGATGGGCCATGTTTGGAATTCTCATCTAGAAAGGCAAATCTTTTACTATGTTCTGGCCACCTAAATCCAGGAAACTGTATAATGAAAACTATTTTACAATCTTATCTATGGTTGCTGTCTCCTATATACTTTATAGTTGACATATTTATAATACAAGGGGGACTACTAGATAGTAGTCAGTCAATCAAAAAATGACCAGCACAGCATAAGTCCACAGCAGATTTTAGCTTCTGCCTGTTCCAGAGAATAATAGTTGGCTGTCTGGCTCTGCAAGTAATGGGTGCACACACACAAAACACAGACACCTGTGCAAAATGAGTGGTCTGATTCTCTAAGATGTGGGCATTCCCTTAGGCTAATTTTTTCCCTCTATCTACTTGCAAAGGCAGTAGTGAGCAGAATATGTGGTATTGGAAACTATTACATTCTGAATGACTGATGTAATTGCATTTGAATCTTACCGTGACCTCTACATATCCCCAAACCCAAGGCAAATTTAACCAAATGGGCTGCTATTCCATTCACCTGCAAAGATGCTTCCCAGATGAATTTTCAAGTCCTTTAAAGTGAGCATAATTTCATGACTCCCTGGTTGCCACCCAGTTCAGACTCATCACAGCACTTTCATTACTGCCCAACCAAACAGCAGATAGTGTTTGCAAATGTTGTTAATGGTATTGCAATACCCTGTATGAAGAAGAGTCAAATGCAATATGCCCCAGCCTGACAAATAATACCAGCAAACTGTAGCAAAACTGACAAGTCATTTAAGTGCAAAGTACTTTCAAAAATGTCTTATTTAGGCACACAGCATAGTGGCTCAGAAGTAGCAATCAGTAGCAGGATACTTACCAGCTCAGACTCTGGTAGGTGAGTTGGGAGCTATGGACTTGGCTGAGGAGCCTGCACAAGCGGCACAGAGCGCTGCTGCTCAGAAATGGAGCAGCTGCCTTGGAAAGCGAAGAGACGGAGCCCAGATGGAGATGGAAGCATGCCCTACTTGGCCTGTGCCCACAGCCCCTGGAGGCAGTGGAGTTGGAGCAAAGAGAGAACAGGCACTTGATCAGTTTTGACTAACGGTGATACAGAGCCCGAACTGTTATGGGATGAAATTGAGGGCTCCCCACAGCCACTCAGAAATCCAGGATGTTCATACAGGCACACATGTGCCCAAAGCATGTGTGCAACCACTCCTGAGTGCTGTGGTGGCAACATCCTTCTGGGAACTGAGGCCATGTAAGACCAGCTGTGAGCACTCAGGGTGCCCTGAACAACAAAGTAGAAGAGGATATGCCTGGGTAAATCCAGACACATGGAGTACTTGATTAAGTCTACCCCCTAGAACTCTTTCCTTCTTTATAATGCATAGAGAGTGCCTCAAAGAACAGGCTGCTGCATTTTCTTTAAATTCAGTCCTTGTCTGCAGTATTTATTTGAAAGACCCTCTTGATGAGTGAGGAACAAGGAGAATTATGGCAACCATAACAGTGACCTCTGCTTGAGGGAAAGAAATAATTTTGATTAAATGGGTTAAAACTGTTTTTCAGCAAAGTTAACCTCTATCTTGTAGGGATGTAATATAAACAGCCGGAAGAAAAGACATGCTTATTAATGATCAAAACTTTCCAGGCTTTGAATTAATGAATGAAAGAAAATGCTAGCTAGTCACATCTATGTCCTCTGAAAGATTCCAAAAAGGGGAGAAATTATAGGACATTTCCAATATTTTTTGGATAAAGAAAGTGAGCACAAGAAAACTAAAAATCTTTCAAGTGACTTTGAATACACCCAATGAAACAAAAGCAAGTACAAGTAAAGCTTGAAGGATTTCTGTGTATGCACCTTACATTTTCTATTTTGATTCTGAAGTTGCCTCAAAGAGTTCTTCTGGGTTTTTTTACAGGGATCAGAAATACAGATAAAGAAAGAAATTAGGAAGAAATCTAACAAATGTTGTCACCAGTCTTTTCAAAACCAGATTGCAAACTGCATCACTGTATCACCGCTTTCATTACAAATGCTTCATTTCAGGAGCTCACATCTTTTCATTACTCAAATGAGAGCTAGAAGTTGTTAGAAGACGATGGATGTCCAGTGTGCATTTTGTTTTCTTTGCACTCTTTTTTCCAGAAGCTGCTCTGATACAGTAGATACAGACCCAGAGTTACAAAGGTAGAGATGTGCCTCCATTCCTTCTCTCCGCCTTGCAAGGTCTCCCGAGACCCTCAGCACAGGGACACTGCACTCTGTGCTTTGCACAGAGCCCCTCCTTCAGGACCCTTAGGTACCACCACAGCCCATGAGCAGAGCAATCACTGTCATCCCTTCGATTACTCAGGACAAGACCTTTTACCCTCCCAGGATGTAAATTACCAGCTGTCAAGTGGCTTCAATGGCACTCAGCTCCACATGAAGAAGTGTTATAGAAATGTTAATCAATTCTAATCAATACCAGATCCTGTGTCAGAAATGAGCTGCTGGCAGCAAAATGGCAGCAGCAGAGCTGAGGTTCTCCAGCAAACACTTAAAGTACAAAGGGAAAACCATTGGCCCCGAAATATCCCTTACATTTAAAAGCAGGCTGGCAGGAGTGACACTAAGGAGCTCTGGCACAGCAGGTATGAATCTGAACCAGCTGGCAAACAGAATGGGTTTTGATTTCCAATGCTATCCACACAATTATTTTCATTAAACAGATCCCATGTCAGCGCTCCTGTCCTGTCCCTGTACTGCTGGGACCCTCAGCATTGGCCCCAGGGCAGCATTTCCCACAGCAACCCATTCCAAACCAATGGAAAACAGACCATGTGGTACCTAGGTGGGCTTGAACCCCTGAAACACTAATGGTTGTTTCATTTCAAGAAGGGCAGAAGGCAGGCTGAGAAGAAAGGTTCATTATTCAGTGGAGGAAATGTGACATGGCCCAAAACTGAATGACAAAAGTACATAGCAAACAAGATACATATTTTAAAAATAAGCTATTGCTAGTAGAACAAGTCCAAACAGAAATCAGGGAAGGAAGACAGAGCAACCAGACACCCAAATATGTTCCACACAGTACATTGATGGACAATAAACCTGTCTGAACCAATACAACAATTTGGATGTGGCTTCCTGCATCTTTCATGGACCACCAGCTGCCATCTGTATGTTTCCATATTCATCTACCATTATCTCATACTTATTATAATTGTCACAAGCTTCATGAGAACACCCCTCACAGTGATCCCAGAAATCCCACATTAAAATCAATGTCAAAATCGGAGTCCCGATGGACTGAGTCTCTGTTATTTCTAATTCTGGGGACAGAACCCTTTTTTTTTTGGCACACAAGTTAAGAAGTAAATTACTTTGATACTAAAATGTTCAAGAAATAATATTTTACTATAGTATTTGTGAGAATAGAATATTTTAATAGCACCAAAATATTACTTGATTTTGCCTTTTACTTGTATTTTTGGTATAATAATTACTTTTTTAACCGCTCCAAAATCATAAACAAAACTATATTCTTTTATTTTGAACCTGCAGGGGTATCCTGGTCTGGTTTCAAAATATTTTTGAATGTTCTATAAAATTAAAAATTCATCCAAACTTAAGAGTTGTGAGTTTGGCCCATCCACATTTTCTGAGGGGAAAAAAAAAAAAAGAAGAAAAAAAATAAACCAAACCCCACACCAGAAACATGTTGGTCAGCTCTTGAAAATATGTGCTTTTAAGGAGTCCCAGCTGGGCTGGATAGAGGCATGAAATATTAAATGCTTTTAAAAGAAAATAAACCTAATGATCTTTCTATGCATTCATATCAACAGATCCTTGATTTTTTGCCTTTCTTACTTCAAAACCAGAGATATATAGATGGATAAACTGGGAGTATTTACAAGTTAACACTGAAATTTCAGTTCATAGCTCCATAATACAATAGGATGCTCTAACATCAGAAATCTTTAGCAAGTCAGTATTAGCTGTGAAGTGTTACTAATTCTGAATTCCTGGTGGTTTGCCACTTTAAATTAAGTGCCAGATGAGATCAGATGAAGGGTGAGGTTTTTCATTGTTTGCTTATTCTTGTGTATTTATGAAAGAAATGTTCTCATTTTCTAAAAGATCCTAGGTAAAACACTGTAGAAATTGAACTCACAAAATATTACAGCAAAATACACAGAGACACAGTATTGTATCTTCTGATAAATAGCTCTTTTATTAATTGTGCATCCCAAACAGAAATTAATGCAAACCCATTTTCTTCTGTAAGATATAATTTCATTCATTCCAGTTACCTGAGCCACAGAAATAATCATCAATATTTTACCCTGACACCCAGACATCCATTACAGGATCCCTTCCACACACTCTTCTTCCAAGCAAGGAGCTCAGTTCTCCTGAATCAATTAATCTCTGCTTACTTACGTGTTTCCCCATCCATAACAGCACTGATTTAGTAAATCCCTTCTGAATTTAAATTTCAACATTAAACATAGAACTTCGACATGTGAGCTGGCAGAATTCATCAGTGTCATATGGATATTCCCCAGCTAGAGGAAACAGGAATTTATTCAGCTCAGGTTTATCGTTGGAGGTGTTTCCCTGGCACACAGGCTGCTTAGCTCTGCTGAAGTATGTGGTGTGCACTTTACATCTCAAAGAACTCCTAAAACCAAAGAGTTCCTGGCTCTAGCTGGTACTACACACCTCACACAGATCAGTGAGGCTGGTCGCCTTCCGAACAAAACATTTGCAGCAAAAACCTCAAGACATACTGATTTGAAAACAATCTTTCCACCCTTGTGTATAAAACACACTGAACTAATAAGAAGAGGTCTAACAAAGACATCAAACTACTTTTGTTGCCCTTATCACAGGGCAAAGGTGGGCATAGCCCAAAATAAGGACTCGGCTCTCTGCTGACCTGAAGTAGAAGGTGAGGACTCAGCTGATTTACTGTAATAAGTGCAGCTCACTAATTTTCCCTGATCACAAAGGAGATGGGCAAGACCAATTTTGCGGGGGGGGGGGGGGGGGGGGGGCGGGAGGGGGGATTCCCAAGGAGCAACAACAAATTACTGGATGTTATGTTAGTGTTTTTTTTAAAGAACTTTGCTCCAGGAGGCACGAGATTAAATAAGAGTCAAAGTTTTCACTTAAATAAGTTTATATCCTCCCAAGGATAGAAGAGCCCAGAAGACCTCTTGTTTCAGCATTTCACCATTCTAAAAAATAATTGCCATAATCACAGCCTAGCTTAAAAAATTAGATTTTACGAATTTTTAACACAACACTTTGTGTCGGTGCTGGATTCACTCTCTCTTTGGGTGTCTCTTAATCATATTTTTGATTTCTTCACCATGAGCACTAGACACCTGGCTTCCATCTTCAGTGAAAGTTGTGACATTGGTGTCTGTATCTGTAGGAGGGAACCACACCAAATCTGCAGGACTTGAAGAAAACTGCAAGATCTACTCAAGTTACCCCTACCTTTACCCCAAGGTAAAGTGTCATAGCCATTCATTCCCACAAGTAACATCTCAGCTGGCTTTTCTCATTTATTTATTTTGAGAAAGCAGATTAGGTCAAAATTTGTGAAGATCAAAAAATTGTAGATGGCTTCTTTAGCTCTTCCAACACCAAAATCTGAAAGGAAATGCTGAATTCTCACTACCCCTAGAACCAGGTTTCCATTTAGTCAGAATTTGTATTATCCTTTTCAAATATACACACCGCAGCTTGATTTGATACTCCCCAGTCACAAACCCCAACTTCACACTAAAATACCTCATCAGTAATTCTTCAGAAAGTTAAATATATTGAGCCACTCCAACTACCTCTAATAAAATTCTTGTGCTTTAATTTGGAACAAAAGTTCAAGTTTTCCACTCTGGCAAAATACTCTGAAATACTGCAGAACTTAAAGTCCCTGTAATTCTGTGGAGAAAGAGATTTTAGAGCAGTTCCCTTGGTTTAGAAACCCACGGTATGACCTGGAACAGCAAGTACAGACTTGCTATTCTGTATATCTGCTATATCCAAGTGCTAAGTGGAATTAAAACCAGTGTTCAAGAGGGTTATGATCCAAGAAGTCCTGACCAACCCAGGTGTGAGCAACAGCACACCCTGCAACACTTGTGTTTCTACTAAACATTTTCTTGAGTGCTCATAATCTTTCCTCTTGAGCATTGAAAAATGGGGCTCTTCATGCATATACCTGCCTCCCGCAGTGGGGACACATAGTTTGGTGTCTAAAGGACTGGCAGCTCTCTAAGTTCTTTAGGGCCTCATTTAAGTCCTAAGGACTTGATTTGCTGTATTTGTTCAGATCCTAACATCCTAACCATGCTCAGGGCAAGCTTTAGGAATTGCTACAGTTTATGGATTTCTTCTGTGAGCTATGCCAGCCCTTGAGTCAAGCCCTGAGATTAAACTTCTGTTTTCCAAACTAAGAATCTCTTAAATTTAGTTACAGCAGCTCTAAAAACCTTAGGCCCTCTATGGAAAGGCATGTGTACCTTGATCTTCTCATGGGATCTGCTCTGTAGTCAGTATGCCATAAAGCACATGGAGGAGAAGAGCCCTGCATGCAGTCCCTCCTAAAAGTACCATTGTGAGGCTCATCATCCTATCCAAGTCATTGCCAAAGGTCTCCTCGCTCCTCCTTGATTCCCTGTGGAGTGAGACTTGCCAGGAGTGCCCCAAAAAAAGTCAAACCTACACCCCATACATACCTCATAGGCATTAAGGAGTCTCCACAGGCACAGAGCCCAAAACCCAGCCCTGCTCTGGTTGGAGAAATAAGGACATGGGAGCAAGCAGCTGCACACTCTGGAAAGCAAACTCTTCAACCTGTTTTTGCCAGTGCTGCTTCTTTTTGCTGACTCCATTACTCTGAAACAGGAATTCCCTAAGAGGAAAGTACTGGAACAGCCCGGGCAGGTCCAAGCACTGAAGCAGCCTCTTCCTTCTATGGTGGTAAAGGGTACAGTCCACATAACATGCAACTTATTCTTTTGCTTTATCATAGGAGAGGTTTTACTGTCTTGTATTTCTTATATAAGCCACCTCTCTTCAGCACAAACAGACACTAAAAACCCATGATGAGGCATTTCTAATTCCTCCACTTACATGCTCTACTCTGAGTACAGTAGACTGCTACTGAAAATCCTCCTGGCAAACAATGTAGGATCAAAGAGCAGAATCCTGTGTGACGTATTACGAAGAAATGAATGGTGGGGCTAAACAAAAGCTTAGGAAATTATGTAACAAGTAAGTACACATTCAAAACAACCCCTTCTAAGCAAATCCCAGAACACTCCATACAACAGCTCTTAAATGGAATATAATAACTGCTATGCTGTTCAATTGTCTTGATATAAGCTCACAAAAAAAGTAAGATAAACCTTACCAATCTTTTCAACCCAGCACCATCACAGAAAATAAATCTTAAATGGCCATAATTTTAAACCATATACCAAAAAAGAGCCAAAACAAAACAAAAACAAACAAACACACACCCAAAAATCTACAAAAATTTTAACCCATTAGGGAAGATGTGAGATGTTTCCTACTGTAGGTTTACAAGCCAATTGCCAAAAATTATTAGGACCAAACTCCTCATCACTGACGAATACATGGAAGAACCAAACCCAGACTGCCCTTTGTTCACACCACACAAACACAGTACTCCTCTCTGGGAAGTGATGCTTACCAGTGCAAGCAGGACTACAGACCTCCTTCAACAGTGTCCTCATAAAAGAGACTTTCTTTTGCAGCTGGGTGGGCTACAAGAGAAAAGTAAGCAGGTCTTTCTTCAAGCAGCAGTAGTAGTAAGAGGCTGTTGGTGCAGCCAGCAGCCACCACCACTGCTCCCACCCAGCTCAGCTGCTTAACAGAGCCAAGCTGCAGTGTGCACATGTGTCCTGTGCAGGCAGAAAACATTTCCTTGGTAATTAGCAGCAAAGCCTCCTACCTGGGGAGGCACTAAACTGTACTCATCATGAAAAATTAAACATCACTGATTGAAACAGAAGCATTTGTTTCAGTGTCAGGCTTTGGCATCATAACAGGAGATGGCAGACTCAATTTCAAATAGTGATTGCAAGAGATGATGAAGGCAAACTACTTAGAAACCCCAGTTTAGCATGCAGAGTATTACACTGGTGACAAGCCAAGGATTTTGTTCTCAGAACAAAATCGTGAGAAGCAGTTTTGTACATTCAGCAAAGGAATCAGAAGGGAATAGCAATTACAGAGAGCTGCCGCAGCTGAGCTTTTTACACCATCACACCAGTGCAGCCCATTTCCCAGCAGGATGCTCCTATTGGGAAAACCTGATATCTGCTTGACATTACTGTTCTTCCCACAGCAGTTCAAGCAGTAGAATGTTTCTGAGCAAAACTGTAATGATTCAACAGAGAAATGTTCCACCCATAGAGGGACAAGACGTTACCTCACCAGAGCCAGCAGCTTTAGCGGATTTATTGCATGTTATCCCACAGCGGTTATTTTTCCTCCCAGTTTTAATTTTGCAGCACATAGTGGTTCCTTGGTACAAGAACAATTTGCATAACCAAGCAGAGACTCATTTTGAAGCCCACTTACAACAGCATCCAAATGCCATGCTGTAAACAGGGCTGGGAATGGCACATCAGGTTTCAGTATTGCTATTAAATCTTAATACTTCCTGAGGGCCGTGTAGTCTTAATTGTACCTCGTGCCTTTGCCACAGCACTCACATAGTGTCATTTCAGTACAAATCAGATGAAAACCCATGCAGATTTATCTGATTGGTTCCCCTATCAAAGTTTTTGAATCCCATTTTCTCTGGAAACCTATGAAGAGAAGATAAGGTTCAATACACAGAAGTGAAAGATTAAAAACACATTGCTGTGATTTTGCATTGGTATAAAAAGTGAAATGCCAGGGAAGAAGAGAGTGTAAAGTGTTTGCTGTTCTCCAAAAGACACCAAATGATGTATTTTGGCAACTAACACTTAAATTTCAGTTTGCTTCCTCACAGTCCCTCAAAATGCACCGCCATTTTTTTTCTTTTTCCTTTGTTATTCTTTAATTTCTCTATGGAAATATGGTAGGGCACCACTGCATGTTAGCTGTGTAGATGGTGTTTTAAAAAATCATTTTAGGAAAACACACTCTGCCATATTTATTCAATCTTATAGTGGAAAGCAGGTTACTCATGCTACTTTACTATGCCAGCCTGTAACTCCAAGTTCTGTGTTTAGAAGTACCAAGCAAGAATTTGATGAGGGTATTGCATCACTCACTTAAAGACAGTGTATGTGCATAATTGGAAATAGAGCTTCTGGACTTCCTTGGATTTAATGTAGCTCTTTGTTTATGTTTGCAGTCCGCCCTGTGGTCTGAATCCTTTTTTACATACACAGCTTCTGTGATGGTCTTCTATGAGATGTTTTCCTCGTGCTTCTTTCTCCTTTTTAATTATTCAGTGCCAGAATTAATAAACAGCTTAGAAAATGAAAATGTCACAGCGTAGTGCAGAATGCATCAATTACTAAAGTAGGATGCAGGACAGTTAAAGGTACATTCCCCAGTGGCAATAGAGCTGATCTTCTTCCAGCTGGAATACAAAGCAAAAATATCCCATTGACTACAATGAGAGCCAGTGGGCTTAAAAGATTCTCATGATCTTACAAATTAAGACAACCTACTTTTCATGAACAGTGACAGAACTTGTAGTCTAAGCATCATTTAAGAACTATAAAGCGCACAATATGCCAAAGGGATTAAATTTACTTTAAAAAAGCAATTTGCAGATCTCATGAAAAATGTTATAACAGTTTGATCCAAACGTGTGCAATCAAAACTACAAAAACTTGCTAACCTCTCCCCTTCAATCAAATTGTCCTATAATGAAATACCTTGGGGAAGGAAACAGACCAGAGGATACAACTTTTAGGGTTTTTTTAATTCTTTTAAGTATTTGGCCTGGGCATACGCAGAGAGGTTGATAGGTGCTTTGGAGATCGAAGGGTAATTTGGGCTAAGCTTTATCAGCTGGATTTGGGGAAATACCTGAGATCTGATTGAATAAAGATATGCTTATGCACTGGCCTCTACCATAGTTTCTGCCTATGTGGAAGAATGCAATAAGAATTCCTACAGAAGGGCTCTGAAAACATCTAGCACAATCCAACAAACCCTGATACACCATTTGTAGAAGCAGAAAGAAGCAAAAGAAGGTAAAAATTGTCACCATGGCTCCTCACAGCCTCTCCAGTCTGGATGCAGCGATGTCCCTATTTCCTTCTTGCACTCCTCAGATCTCTTTTCACTGTAACTGCTTTCAGCCATTCATCAGAGAAACAGGCTGGGGGAGATTTTCAAAAGAAATATCCCAATTTCAGCTTGGGGACATGGACTTGCTGCAGGGAGGCCAAGCCCAGACAGTGTGGGTCCAAAACTACATTTTCTTCTCAGGCACATCTGAAGCAACACACATTAACTGTGCATGTTGGAAAACCATTTTTTCTGAGAGATCAATGGCAAATTATGTATTATATTAACATGAAGAACCACAGTTCAGCAAAAGAGGTATTTCTTAATGACTGTAATCCTCTCCAGCTGAATTCCTGTCAACTACATCCAGTTTCCTTCTTGAAACAGGCCAGCATTTTAAGCCCAACTGAAAAAATGTTTTCTCGTTTCAACTACTTACTATGTTTAACCCCTTGAGACATGTGTCTTCTAGTGTCTTGTCATCTCCAAATAAGCCCTCATTTTTAGTTGTTCACAGGCAGACAGTCAAGTGCTGTAGGCTTTATACAAACACACAGTAAGAAATGGACACCACCTCAAAAAGTTAAAGTAGGATGAGTTGAAAAGAAAGCGTGGGGAAAACCCAAAGACATATGGAAGAAACACCCCAGCAAAAAGCTTTGTCCCAGATCAGCGGATGGGTAAGAGAGAAGC
The DNA here is from genome assembly GCF_024509145.1 of Vidua macroura. Classification (NCBI taxonomy): domain Eukaryota; kingdom Metazoa; phylum Chordata; class Aves; order Passeriformes; family Viduidae; genus Vidua; species Vidua macroura. The sequence goes on along the minus strand of NC_071572.1, from coordinate 93,054,913 downwards.
ACTGATGACCTCCTGATGCTCTGTTAATAGAAACTCTTAATATAATAGAGTTTAGTGCTCTGTTAATAGAAACTCTTCTCTTTAAGCACTTTATCCTTCTATTGTAAAAAACAAGCACCTTATGTGGTTGAGGAGAGAGTAGGCTGTATGTTCACTTTAAGGAATCTGCAATTTCAAACATAATGATGCTATACAATGTAATTACCCAGGGCATTCATGAAAACCTGTGTTCTCTGTGGATGGGATAGGGCTCACAGAAAGACATCATAGATTAGGATGTGCAAAAGTATTTTCTGAGCCAAAAAAACTTACCTTGTGTTTTAACTGAGAAAATACAGAATCAAAGTTAAAGAGGAAATTATTTTAATCTATCCTGTGGCAGACAAATTAAATACAGAAGTGTTAATTCTTGAAAGTATATAGATGTTTGATTAGGCAAAGTGTATTGATTGGCAAAAAATTATTCCAAGATCAAAACCTGTATTGATTGCTGTTTCTCTGCTTACCCAGTTTAACCAACGTGGCCTAAGAAACTCATGTTTAGTGAGGGTGGCTCTGAGAAGGGGCTGTTCCCTTTTCCTCTCCTGCTTTTTCCTCCCCCATTTAACAGGACTCCATGGTGGGACCCTTCTGCCCCCACATACTGTGGCTCTCCACACAATTTGCTTATGCTTAATTCCATTTCTATCTCTGTTTTCCACCAGCAGGAGCTAAAACTGAACACTGGGATGGGAGTTAGATGTGGAACAGGGAGAGCCGCAGTGGGTACATGTGGCAGCTCACTGTGGTGACAGGCCAGCCACTGCCCTTCACTGAGCCTTCAGTGCCAGAAGTTTCAGGGGCACTTGTGCCAGAAGAAAAACAAGGTTTTTGGCTGCTGTCTTCCCCAGAGCCTTGAATGAACAGTGTGAATGCCATAAGCTAGTGTCATGCTTAGTCTGGAAGAGTCAAGGACTTACTAAATCCTTATCCAGCATCAAGAGACACCACATTACAAGATGACAAGTTGAACCTCTTCTTCCTAGCACTGCTTTTTATGTATTTTGAGATAATTTCCACAGATCTGCATGTCTATGTTTGTCATATTTGAGCCTCAGAGATAGAAAATACAGTATTTCTAGTTCCCCAGCTAAAAATTTCTCTTTGTTCTCAGCAGAGCTTGCAATGCCTCCTAGTCTAGTACTACCTTCAAATTCAATTGATTTTTGTAGTCACCAGCCAGACTTAATGGGAATTCCTGTGGGAACCCAAAGGACATTGCATCCCAATTTAAAGTATGACCATCTATCATTACCACTGATGCCGTTTTAGGGATGTCTGATATTATTGGGCACAAGAAAATTTATTTGGTGTGGTAGGCAAGAGTAGGAGTTGATGGTAGAAGGTGCTCCTGCCTATGAGTTGGAACTATCTGGTCTTTAGGGTTCCTTCCATCACAAACCAATTTATGTTTCAACAAACTATATCAATACGAGGTCAAAATTAATAATGTCACCTTTAAAAGTCACTTCTATATTCTGTGATTTTCCTTTATTGAACCACATGTACATTCCTAATGAGTCCATTACCTCCATGATAACTTATGATTTTTCTTGTACGAGAGTTTAATTATTACTTTACTACAGTCAGGATTTAATACTGTCTAATGACATATGCCAGAATAATTCTTTTAAATCATTGCAATATTACCCTTCTCAAATAGAAGATAATTCCAAAATTCTCATGACTGGTAAACAAATTTGCAATGATATAGTAAAGGTGTAGGTAATTCCCTATTTCATAGATCCTGTCCCTCATACCTGCAGGGCATCTCTAACTGCTTCTTGCTCTCTCACGAGTGTAGCTGCTTATTTAGTGCTTCATTTATTAGCTACCCATGCACCTTGTTGGGGGATTTTCCCAGCATAGATGAAGCACAGATGAACAAGGAAGTGTGGGAGAGAGAAATCAGCTACAACAAAAGGGTTGAAATGCAAAATATTTTGAAGTCTCACTTAATTCTTTTCTGGGCTACTCAGAATAAATGTGAATGACCTACATACTGTACATATACATGAACTTATAAATTGGGTTAGAAAGGTTACGTCTACAGTGGCCCAGCTCCAGTTCAAAAGCAGTTCAAACAGAGCCCTCACAAAAAGAATCTCAGCCCTGTCTATTCACGTTAAAACAGAGCAATTATTCTTTACAATTCGCTGTTCCATAGCTCACAATTCTCATCTCTCTTGGTATTCACCTCAGTGCTGGACACAGTGCTTGTCATTCAAGTAAGGAAGGATCTTTGCAGATATGAAATGCAATGCAAATACCAAGCTTCACAATTTTTTTTTTTTTACCAGCATTTTCATTTTAATTTGAGTGCTTGGTTAATGAGTGTTTTAACCCCAAAATTATAGCAACCCTGGAAATAGCCTATAAAGTTTTATTCTGTCTATTAAGATTAGACTCATATTTTTTTCTACTGGCCTTCAGTGTTGCACCAAAATAAAACAGATCTGGTGTTGCCACTACAGTTACCACAAACACATAAAAAAATCACGCAAAGCCCAAGCACTGAGCAACATAAATCAGGATGCATAATTACACAGCAGCTGCTCACAGGCAGGAAGGAACCCTGTGAGCAAAATTTGGCCTGGTAATTTGGAATAGGATTCAAACAGATGCCTACACTACTCAAATTGCTAAGACTTAATTTAATGTTAAAGCATAATGTTAGCTAGATCCAAATAATTGTAACTCTTTACATTTTATTTTGTCTAGGATGTGGAGTCATAAAAAATAATGCTCAAGTGTCAACTCCCTTGTATTTCAAGGTTTTGTTGTTGCCTCCACACTTGGAATCAGAAACAAAAGGTGTGTAGATCCCCAGAAGATGCTTTGGGAATGCAAATACTTCTCGGATATTTATGTATCCAGCACATAAGGGTGTCAAAGGGTTTTGGCACTGCCCAAAAACTCCTGAATCACTTTTCTGAATTTAAGTGCCTGCTTCCCCCTTGAATGCCAAACATGCACCTCCAGCTCTTCTCCTGGTATCTAGCACTGGGTTCTGAGGCATAGTACTGCAAGAAGCCAGAAGCCTGAAAATGAGCAAAACTCAGCACCTAGCTTTAAATAAGGTTTTTTAGCCCTTTATAGGATTTAGCCCCAGCTTTCCTAAAGCTCACTGATCAAAAGTAGTTTTTGAAAATGGGATGTGGCTGTTTGAAAATCTTAGACATTACTAAGGTCAGGGAGAATTCTGCTCTAAGGGAGCTGAAAGCTTTAGAATGAAACCACAGGAGCACAGGGGGAAAGTGCTTTAAATACCCAGCCCTGTTTTCAGTTACCATCATGAACACCTTTTTGGGGAGAGCAAGTAACTTCCTTTGCCAGAGCTGTTCCAAACAGCCCATAGCCTGCTCCAGGACTGACCCTCCCACAGGGAAGAGGGGACCTGAAGGGTGTCCCCATCTGGCTCACAACCATCTCCTGCACCAAACAATCTAGAGGGTTCTGCACTGAAGGGCAGCTGGACTGGGTGACCTTCTGCCCTCCCTCCCAGCCAACACTGTATTCTGGATCCTAAAAGGAGCTGGAAATAAGATTGTTGATTTATATATAGATATGTTCAACATGTGCACCAACAACCTGCTACCCCACTGAGCAGGGAGGATGGGGGAAGGGAGCTGATCTCAGTATCACAACCTGGGATCCATCAGATCCCAGGATACAGACACATGGGTAAGCAGGGCAGCACACTCTTCCAGATCATGACAACAATCTTTTTAATGTATTAAAAATTCAGCCAGAAAGGTGGTAAAGGAGATTTTTTTTTTGGGGGGGGGGGGGGGGGGGAGATCAAAATAATAATAGTTTCAAAGCACTGTACTTATTTTAGACATTCTTACAGCATGTTTCCATAGGAACTGGAACGCAAAGGAGCACACTGCAGCAGTGTTCACAAATGTTGTGTGGTTTGGTGGCTTGTAAGGGATCGGTTAAGGGCACCGTGACCACTCAGAGTCCCAGGCACCTGCTGCCTTTGCTGCACAACACGATATTAGCTATGATGTTCTGCAAAATCTAGGAAAATAACCTTTTTCCCCAATTTTTTTCTGTCATCCTGCAGGCATGGCTGCTCTCACATCCTTGTGTAGCCTCATTCCTGAGCAGTCCCCACCCAGATCCACCTCATATGGGGCATGAAGACAGCAGTGTTTAACCCAGGTTGGCTGGTTGCTGTGGAAGTGGTGTGTCCTAAGGAGTAGCAGGTGGGTCTCCATCTTTAGTACCCACCTGCTGAGTGACCTTGTGCAAGTCACCTCAGGTCCGATCTGCTCCATCTGTTGGCTGCCTGAAATGCATCTCACCCAGCCCTGCAGGTGAGCACTTCTCTGGCCAACAGGACAGCATCTATCCTGCCTGAGACACCCACACCATGGACAGGTCTCTTATCACACCCATACACTAAGCCCTTTGCCCACATGTCAATGTACCACGTGGCAATTGATTATTTTCTCCATTCAAAATTGCCACTACAAAGTGAGGTCTGTGTTGCAGCTTACCAGAGCAGCACTTAACTGCACAAAGAGGGTGTTGCATGTTTTGGAGCAAGGCACGGGCATGGGAGTGTTTTTGGAAACCTTGCTGGTGAGACAGCACTGGAGGATATTTACAATGTGGGGAGCCAGACCTGGTGTAGCATTGCCCTTAACTCCTCCTGTGTCAGCCTCCTCCATAAGCTGTCCTCAAAATTAAAATAGGATCTTTCTCAGAGGAAAGTAATTAGTTGTCTCCAAAAAGCAGCATTTGAAGCAAAGAAACCCAGGCAACAAGATAAAATCCAGGCAACAAGAACCTGGGACTGAACAGGAAAATGAAGCTATCTAACTGCATTTCTCAAAGAAAACAAAGATGCTCCAGAATGTGATGAACTGTGCAACTCACCCTGTGGTGGTGAGCCTAAATGACCAGTTTAACTTCAGATGGTGAAAATGAGACAGAATTCCTCCCACGTCCTGTGCTGTCATTCCTCAATGCACACAACAGTTCAGTGGCAGCAATCCCATTTGTAAAGGATTTTCTTACCAACTTGTGACAAGGGCTGTGCAAACACTGGTTACTTGTACTTATGGATTGAGAAAAAAAGTAGAACTTTGTTACTTATGGATTTGAAAACCTCCGAATTTTAATATATATTGAGACCTGCCAGACTCATACAAGTAAAGGTGGATCATTTTTAACAATCAGGGTAAAACACATTCTTCCTTGGACTTGCCAGGTTTGTCACATGCCAGTAAGAAACTAAGCCAAAATGCTGGCCAAATGCCTCTGTCCAGAAGTATCATCCAAACCATAGCCAACAGAATCACACAATCACAGGAGCTGGAAGGGATCCACAAGGATCGTTCAGTCCAACTCTTAGCCCTTCACAGGACATCTCAGCCCAAATGCTCCATTACTTGTAAGCACCTACAAAAATTTTTATGCTGTTGTGGAAGTGCAAAAACTATTTTTGTTTTTAAAGCTGCATTCTGTAAATGAATTCAGTGGTTGCCTACAGCTTAGAGGTATTTCATAAACACTACTACGAAAACATAACAATTTAGGTATTTAGATACTCCACATACTGCAATGCTTCTTTCTCATCAAAAAAACTTCCTTCCACTGTACATATTGCCATGGGAATTCATATCTAATTACAGATTTAACAAAGAAATAGAGGATGTCTGAACCCAGGACTCATTTCAAATGACAGTTCAGTCTGTGTAAGGATAGAAATATCTGGGAAGCCCTGACAACCTCACACTGAAATTCTGTGTTTAAAATCTGATTATTTAAAAGAAGAAAATTCTGAGCATTCAATCTTTTCACACCTATCCAACAAAGCAACTTTGGGAAGGTGCATTGAAACTTTCACTATGTCTGCACCTTGTATTTTAAGTATACGAAGCAGTATGTTACAAATATAGATATTTATGCGTTTTTTGCCTGTGAAGTCATACACTGAGGGAGCAGAAGACATGCTTTAATGTCAATTTTCAAATCTGAGTGAAAGCTAATGACTTAAACCAGTGCTGTAACAAAGACACTAAAGCATGATGTAAATTTTGCACACCTGCATGTATTTGCACAACTCCAGATGCAAGCACTGAAATTCCCAGTGAGGAGCAAAGTCACAAGCCACAGTGAGATGGACTAAACACAGAGAGCAGTCTGCTTCACAGCCCAAACTAAACAAAACAACACATAGCAGCAATGAGTACATAGATAATGTAGAGATATTAGGATGTCTGATACTGCTATTTTTACCTTGGATAACTCAATCTATAATGAAGAAGAATACCGTGTCCTGCGCTGGACAAGCCAGCTGCTGTGAACTCACCCAAGCATTCAGCTTTCTGTTCTGGGTCCCCTTGTGGGCAAGTCAGATCCAGATCTTCTCTCTTGCATCCAGACTTTGTCTGTTTTTACCCGAGACCACATCTCACTCCAAGAAACCATCGCTTTCAAAAAGGGCAAAATGAGCCCAGCAAGGGTCAGGCTGCAGGACTTCTCTAGGGGCTAAGAACAAGTAGAGATCTGCCAATCTGGCCACCCACTCCAGAAACCATTTCTCCAGCTTAGCTTTCCCACCGTAAATTCTTGATGCAGATAAACAATTAAAAAAAAAAAAAACAATCCAGTCGTTTATCCTCCAGGCTGGAGAGAAGGAAAGAGGCTGCCACAGCAGTGCCTGTTTGGAATGCTTGGCAGGTACAGAAGCACAAGGGGGATGATGCTATAGATAAGCATAGACAGAAATAGCTAGAAGGATGAGCTGGCTCAGGGTAGCAGTGGTGAAAGGCAGCAATGTCCCTTCTCCTGTGATTGTACGAAAACTAGCAGCTGACCCACAGACTCACCGGGAATGTTGGCAGGAGAGGGTTCCTCCAGGCTCTGAGCCTCACACTGGAAATATCCTCCTGGCACAGATCCCCTTCCCCATCCTGGATACATGCTTTGAAGGCTGCATCTTCTCAGCTTGCTTCTGACTCAGAGCACAAAACCTGCTCGCTGCCTGTCGGGGGTTTTGGTGCTGTTCCCAGAATCCTGCCAGGAAGCTGCAGCTCACAGATCTCCCTGCGCCAGCAGGAAAATCCAGTAACTGTGGCTCAGAAAATACTTCCAAAGCACCGAATGGAAGTATCTGGGCAGCCACCTCATCTCTCCCCCATGAGCAGCCTCACACAGCTCTCCCTACTGCTCGTACCAGCCCACAAAGAGACAAACATGTCACCTGGCACTTATGCAATTCTGCTGCAAAAATACAAAACAGTTAAAAGCAAGAGTTTTACCCAGCTGCCACCATTTAATCACCGTTTCTTCCCCACTCCTTTTCTGTATCGCAAGACATTCTAATTTTCTTCTAAAATTGGAAAACAGTCTCACCTGAATGTGCCTGCACTGGGGAAGAAGAAGGATTTAAAATCCTACTTTTTAAAGCTACTTGAGCAGGAAAAGATTAGTCAGAGCCTACTTTACCCTGTGCAGTATCAATATCCAGGAACCCAGATCCTTTTATGTCAGTATGATGGGACACCAGAGGACCTTCACAGCTTGGAAAGCGTTGAGATGGGCAAGGACACTGAGCTCAGCTAGAGGCAGCAGTCTGGGAAGGGAGACAGTCCTCCTCAATCTGAGAAAACTGAGAAGGAGGGCAGTAAAGAAAAGAGAGAGTCACTAGCATTACCGCTGTGGTTTCACTGGTGGGGAGAAAGGGGGTTGAGGTTGTGACAAGGTGCGCACCAGCGAAGAGATAAACTACAGAAGACTAGGACTGGGTCACAGAGAAGTGAAACTATGCAATACAGCAGAAGTCATGAGTGGGGCAAGCAGCCAAGAATGTGAGAACACAACAGGAGGAAGGAACAGGCATTAGAAGAAAGCGATGTCATGAGAAATGGAAGGAGCAGAATGGTCTGAGAAACAAATTAAAAACTCAGTGCTTAGAAAGAAAATAAGGGAAAATAAACCACAAACTAAACACCCACCTCATTTTAAATAATTTTGTTAATTTGTTGAGCCTGAAAACATCACATTCTGACACATGTTCTGATTCCCTTGTTACCACAGGGGGTTACATTACTTCAACCACTGAACCATGCTCCTGTGTCCAGGAGGGAATGTCCTGAGGGACCTTCCTCACCTCCTTCAGAGCAAGGGGACAGAGGACCTCTAGCACAGTGTTGGTGGCAGGGCAGACAGGAGCCGTGCCACCACAGAACTCTTCACCTCCCATACCACCACTGCATCAGCCTAGTGGAGGGGCACATACAGATGTGGGATCAAACACTGCTATTATGGCACAGCTGCTGCCTTGCTCACCAGCTGCCAGCACTGCCAGCTCAGGTTGCTTGAGGAAACCTTGTAGGCTATAGCTATCCCATTCAACTAGTCATTCCCAAGCAGCTTCCCAGGAATAAGGTCACATTCCAAAATAGGACTGAAATGGGTGACTGCATGCAGCTGCCTGATGGGGATATGTCCTGACCCTCTAACTCCTGAAGATAGGCCTGAGAACCCACTGGGAGAAAACTGCTTGGCAGGGGTCTAATTCAGGTCAGGAATTGCTCCAGCAGCTTCCCAGTGTCAGCAGACAGACTCTCCTTGGGGCCTGGCAGTGCTCTTTGCTAATAGAGACAAACATGTAGCTTCACATAATACTGTAGTTGGTCAGAGAAAACCTATTATTTTTTCATCCCACTTCATTTGTCTTGACTACCCCAGAAAATCAGAAAAAAAATAGTATGTTTGTCATGGTAGGAAAACTCAAGAACCTTAAATAAATGTCTTTTGAGATAGGGCTGATAAAGAAAAACCTTAGGTTCAGAAAGATAAAACCTACAAGTGACAGCAGAGATACAAAGGGAAGCTTAAATTTGATGTGAAATAAAACCCAACAGCAAGCTTTAAATAATTTGTGCCCAGGCAGAGTCTTCAGGCACATTTATTTGCTGTTTTCCATGAAGGAAAACCATTATTGTTATAAAAATTACTGCACATGTTTTTGATTATATTGTTTTGTTGGATAAGAACCAATGTTGCCTGACAGTGCTTCAGCAGTAGTACTAGAGCACCCACTGTAGTTTAAATTAAAGCTTTTCAAACTCATTAAACAAAGTATATGCAGACCATTAAAATAAAAAGGGCATTTCAAAAAACTCACAGGGTGTAAACTGTTCCTTTCTAAAACATTCCTATCAGCTAGGGTTACCTCCTTTCAGATTAACAGAGAAGTAAGCCTGAAAAGCAGGTAACTATGACCTAAAGACACTAAGCGGGAAATGTTTTGGCAGTTGCTTAGAATAAGTACTTTGTATCAAGCAGCTGATGATTTCAGATCTGTCCTGTGTTTTTTGCACTACTTTCACAATAAGGTGAACTGTTACCACGTGCTCTTTGTCAAAGAGGAGAACACAGTTGAAGTATTTACAGTTTGATATTTACCATTTAAATGATGGGTAAGAAAACAAGAACAGTAACAGATGGGCTTCTTTTAACTGAATTTAAGTTATTTAGAGCTATTTCTGAGTAAAAAAAAAAAAAAACAAAAAAAAACAAACAAAAAAAAAAACAACAACACCACACACACACCAAAAAGCAAACACAATCTGCCTTCCTGCTGCATATTATTCATCTGAGATTTAACATCTACATTTGTTGAAATAAAAGTGAACTGGAGTCCAGTTTTCAAAGTATATGATTGAAAAAAATTTAGTGCCCCATTTTTAACTTACAAAGGTGTTGAAGGAGCTGTTTTATTTGACAAGAGTCCCTAAACACCACTTTATATTTTCACTGGGATTTAGTTGCTGATTATTTTCACAGCTAAAAACCTGCCTGGTATGTTTGATCTTCCTCACCAGCACCCCAAGTGAAAAAACTGTCTTAAAGTCTTTCTTCTACCAGGAACTAACACTTTTGAAAACTAACTGGAAATCTCCTTAAAAGGCAACAATACACATACAGCTTATTTCCCAGTATAGTTTTAGGAGGACATTCTTCCACCTTCCACTCATATAATGACTTATCATTATATAAGGTCTTCCATAAAGACCACTGAGTCAGTTTTCCTCTAGGAAACAAACCAGTGACAGATACCAGCACTCCTCATCAGTCAAGCTAGCAACAGCCAAAAAAAAAAACCCACACAAACCCTTTTGCAAGCAAAAAGGGATATCTCCAAAAATAGATACAAGAGCACCATGAACCCAAGCAGCTCCCAAGAGCAGATGTAACAGCACTAGAAATAAAAAAATTAAATGTTTTCTTTCTCTACAAAGAACTTGCATGTCAAGCATGTTGTGCTCTGGCCTGTATAGAGCTAATTCTCTTCACAGTAGCTGCTTACTGGACTGTGTTTTGGATTTGTGCTGGGAAAAACAAAGTGTTGGTAATTCAGGAATGTTTTGGTTACTGCTGAGCAGGGCTTACACAGGGTCAAGGCCTTTTCTGCCTCTCACCCCACCCGTGAGTGGGCTGGGGTGCACATGGAGCTGACCCCAGCTGGCCAACGGGATATCCCAAACCACATCTGGAATCACGCTCAGCATATAAAGCTGGAGGAAGAAGGGAGGGATATTTGGAGTGATGGGGTTTATCTTCCCAAGTCACAGTTCTGAGGAATGGGCCCCTGCTCTCCTGGAAATGGCTGAACATCAGCCTGCCCATGGGAAGTGACGATTTTAATTTCTTGTTTTTCTTTGCTTGCATGAACAGGTCTTGCTTTCCCTATCAAACTGTCTATCTCAACCCACAAGTTTTCTCATTTTTACTCTTCAAATTCTCTCCCCAGTCCTGCTGGTGGGGAATGCGTGAGGGATTGACTAGGGGCTAAACCATGACTAAAAAAAATGAAATTCTACATCTTAAAGGAGGGGTTTGGGTTTTTTTGTTTGGGTTTTTTTTAAAATCATAGCTTCTGAAAAAAACATCATCACTGCTCTGCTTCAGAAATAAGCATATTTTATCTCAATAGACTTGTGTATTTATCTTTTGTCTGAAGTGAAAGCATTCACATTCAGTTACTGCCTAGAACAGCCTGTACAAGTAGCAAGTTACGGTCACCATCAGAGTTAGTTTTCCTCTGACATCAATACATAATTGCCATTACAGAATAGAAAGTGTCTAGGAGAGAATTTCTAATTGTCCATACTGCACTTCACATGCAATTGTGGAACAGCTTTTTGGGGGTGGATTTTTTTTTTCATTTGCTCTTAGGTTTGTATGATCTACCATGCTCATAAAGATGAAAATCCTTGAGCTGGAAAATTGTCAAAGCTGTCAAAGCCATTGTGAGGTCCAGAAGTGCTCCTTAATTGCTCCACACACATTCATCTCTAGCTTTTCTGAGGAACCTGCCAACTAGGGTTAGGTTACTGCCTACCTTCTACTGTATTAAAATGCCCATCCACTGGGGTGTTCTAAGCTTTAATCATCTTTCTATAAAGGAATTTGAAGGTGTTTTATAGCAGTTGCCCTCTCAGATCAGAGCTGAAGGCCATCTGGCTTCTCATCCTATGTCCAATGTCAGTATGAGCCATACTTCATAGGACGACATAAGAGCAATGCAGAGAGCATAGAAGGAATAAACATTTCCCTCCTCTATGACCCCATAGCCTCAGATCCAGCCATTACAGACCAAATGAGCTCTTACATGTAAGAGTTTCCTTTATGTCCAAGTGCATCCTAAATTACTGCAGTTTATATGCATGACCTGTCTTCCTTTTAATTTCCTGGCCAGTTTCAAGCAAGTGTGGTAGAAGTGCTGAATTCCCACAAGTTTTGTGAAAGTTGGTGATCAGGGAGCATAGCTGAGGAAAGCCTAGAAAGTTGCTTTCACTTCATGTGACAACAGAAAGTCTTCATGGGAAATTTTTTCCTTCATAATGAGAAAGCCTCAATTGGAATAAGTATTTTATGATACACCAAGGAATTAATCTCTTTGTCACAGTTTCTCTCCCATGGTGACTGTCTGCTGCCTAATGAGGTGCTACCATGACTGATGTTTCCACAGCAATTCCAGCATCACCAAGGACTCTTCCCTGTGTGGCTTCTCTGTACAAAAGGGCTTGGTACAACTCAGTAAAAAGTGAACTAATCATGAGAGATAAATCCAATAGAAACCAAGCTTCAGTAGTTCTACTAGTTTTGTAACTATTCACATAATTCTGTGGGTTTGAAACACATAAAATTGTCATGTTTTTAAAATTCTACTAATTTTTGATGTACAGTGTTTCATAGACATGTTAGTTGATAAATGCAACATTTCTTTGTGTGAAAGGGATTTGCTCTTTTTCTCCTGAATCAACATTTGATTTTAAAGACTGTCCCGTTGCTTTCATGGTAGAATGTAGGGTGATTGGAGCTCCCAGCACTCATAAGAAAATTCTCTAAAATTAATTGAACACAGTGGAAGTGTAATACCAGATAGTTCAGAAACAGCTTCTTCCTACCCTTATTTTTGCTGATACTCCTATTTGGACATGATAACATATTCTGCATACAAGAAAAACTCTATAAGTACTCATAACACTGCATAAGAACTCATATTAACATGATAAGACTTGTCTGTTGTAGCTCCAGTTTTAAGGACCAATAATTCAAATATGGGGATGTCTGCCAACCTGGCAAAAGATGATAAATCACACCAGTCACACATCTCCAGTAAGAACCAAAACTACAAAATACTGAGTAAGAGGTTCTAATTACTAATGTCCTTTTCTCTAGCTACCTTCCTCTGGCAATTCTGTGGATGCTAAAAACCAAAGTGTCCTTCAACAAAAACAAACTTCAATTCTATTGCTCTTGAAGTTTAAATTATTCCCAGTGCCACTGTTACACTTCCTCTTGAAGGATTGTTTTTACCATTGCAATACTGGTGTCTGATGTACACACATGGTTACTTTTCAAGTTACTTTTACTGAGGGGACTATCCTAGTACCTGGATTCAACCTCCAGTCATGCTTGATATCAATTAAATATTTCCAAATGCCTGAGCAGAGTCTAAAAGAGTACCCATGCAATTAGTGAGTGCCATGGACTCTCATCAGTGCATGTGAAAATGGGTCAGCAACATTTAGAGTGCGCACATGTAAAAGATGGTGTCTCAGGGTGCCTTCCAGCTCTACTCTTCTAAGTCTACAACACGCACCATTGAGATGAAGCCTGTGTTGAGCAGTAGCTGTTTCTAACATATTGCAGACCACTTCACCACCTTCTTTGAAAGCTTTTGTTGGGTCCCTGAAGTTTACTTCTTCATCATCCCTCCAAGTTTTATTTCTGCCACCCCTTAGACTTCTTTCAATTTTTGCACCTATTCACCCTTTCCTGTCTGTTTTCTCTAACCTCAGTTTCTTGCCTTCTCTTCTGTATTTCCACTTAAATTTAAACCATGCTTGCAGTCATACTGCACTGATTGTTTCACTAAATCATGAGAAAAACAAATGATAAGTACCATCCTAGGACACAGCTGAAGCTGTCAAGGACTCTCTTGAACATTTCACTATGAAAGACCTTCAGCTTTGCTAAGAGATTTTGTTTTACTCAATACGTCTACTGTGGCTTAAGATCATGCTGAAAGACACTCTGAACACTTACAGTTAAGCAGAGCAAGTGGCTCAGTTCTATGCTTTTCAGCCTTAGTGTGCCAGATATTTTTACGTTATTCTTACACAATTCCCAGCAGCCGGGGCCAGAGCTTGTGTAATGATTTGTGTCACTGAGAGCACTCTCCTTCAATCTGCAGTGCCCAGCCATGCCAGCAGCCAGTCTGCTAAATGATCAGTTACCATCAAGAATAAAGAGTTTAAGCTGTGTAAATAAGAAGCATTAATGTAGTTGGGAAGGGAGGCATTAGTCATTGTGCTAACAGAATATCCTGACAACAAAAAGGACCGTAGTACACACAGATCAAGGATCCGCTTATCACTGATATCAGATCAAAGAGGATTACATATTGCATTAACCAGAGATGTTTTCATATTCCCTGCTCTCCATATCCCAGGCAATTTTCTCTGACCTCTCAGAAGAGAACACTCAAAATGAACTCTTGGAGTATAAAAGTTAATAAGCAGCAGGGGTGGCTGAGATTCACTCGATCAGCAGGAAGCCAACTTCTCAGCAGCAAAATAAAGATTTCTTCTGTTCTCTAAAGATATTTCATTGGGCACAAATTCTTTTATTACACCAAGAACAGGAGGTGGCATAGACTTTTCCACATAACTTTGATAAATTGCCTATATTTATTTGCTCTCACAAGACAGGCTGTTCCCTTACGGAGTGTGGGGTTGGATAAAGGAAATGGTGCCTGCAAGAGGGCTTGTAGACTAATCAGCAAGGCCCAGCTTTACTACAAATGGAGACCAACCGTGTTCTCTAGTGAAGAGTGACCATTTACAGTTTTGGGCAATTCAAGGCAAAGAAGAACCTCTGCACTGCTCTATGTCATGTGTGTATAGCCTCTCTCCTGAAATAAAAGTGATGTTCCAGTTCAGAAGGGTGACCAGTGCACTTGAGAAGGTGCTCAGTGATGGCTCCTCCTAGTAAAGCCCTCAAGTCATACGTAAACAACCAGACATTCTGCAAAGGGAAGCTCCAGCTCTGACAGATCTCCACACTTAATACATGAGACTCCAGGACTATCAACTCCACTCTGTGCTGTGGAACTTGTCTCAGGATATTGTCCTACCGATGGTTTGCAGGTGCATTTTTTTCAGAATTAGTGCCATTGATTCTTCCCTTGGTTGAAGTGGCAAGGACAATTTTTGTAATTCCAGCTGGTAAAAAAACTCTACTCCAAGAACACAGCATAAGCCAGTTGGATTTTTACAGTAGCAGCACCCTTTCCTTCAATGCAGCTTGCAATATTATAAGCTAGAAATTTAAGGTAAAATCCAAACTCTTTTAATAACATTTAAAAAGTGAAATAAAATTTGGTATATTATGAGGTGCAGCCTGGAGGTTTTTATAAAAAAGCTGTGTCCTGAGGACACAGACTGTGTTCATAATACTGTCTTCATAATGAAGACCTAATGGGCTCAATCCACTGAAATTTGAATGGAACTTGTAAGCTTGTGAAAACTGTATTCCCAGCCAAGTCACACAGCCTTTTGAAGGCAATAAGAAAAAGCAGATTAAAAAAAATAAAAGAAAGGAAAAATAATAAAATGTTTAGGGGATGGAATGGACCTTAAAGATCACCTAGGCCCAACATCTGTCACCATGGGCAGGGACATCTCCTACAGGCAGGACACAATGCCTCTGAAGCAGTGCCTGCAAGCCCCAAGAAGAATTTCTGTTCTCACTGATGAGGACAGGATGATCTGATGGATACTTGACACCCATGACAACACCTTTCAGAGGATTTAGAAAAGAAAGATAGTTGTTGGATTCCCACCATCCTACTCCAAACATGAAAGCTGAGCAAAAGCCATCAGACCCTGGCAGAACCAGATCTGTAGTCTGATGCATCCAAATGGTTAGTGAAGCCAATAAGACTCCTGACAAGCCTCACTTCTCAGAGTGTCATTCTGCATTATTATTTTGTGATTTAAAGCCCCTCTTCAGCCAGCCCATATTAAAACAGAAAATTTCAGAGTGTCAAATCAAAGACCCCACCTCAGCAAATTGGGAGTCCATAAATGGCCATTCACATAAGAGCTGGACTTGATGGTTCTTCTGGATCCCTTTAAATTCAGCGTGAACACTGTATAACTCAGGTGTTACTCTGTGGTACAGCTGCTGGGGCTGACTCAGTGCAAAGCCAGATGAGACATTCAAGCCCCAAGTAGTTTTCTTGCTTATTCTTGAAAGTCCAAAATGCTGAAGTGAATCCATGGAGTTCACTTTATAAATTGTCCATCTTTGAGATTTTTCATTTCCAGGAAGGGCTTGCATCTAAGGGCAGAAAACTGAAATCTTTAACATTGTTGCTAGTGACTTTCTTCATAATTAGGAGGAAAAAAAAAAACAAATCCCCCACAAGATCAGAACTGACCCGCCGCTATTGACCATGCACAAAACTCATTACAGTAAACTACATTACAACAAAACTATTTTTACCAGAGTCCCCATTCCACTTCACCAGTTCCCAGTGTGTGGAAATAAAATCCGTTTAAATGTAACAAACATAATAGTGCCTCTGTTAGAGTCCACTGACAAGTGGTTCATGAGTGAGGCACCAAAGCGGCCAAGGATCAGGTAAAGATGTGAAGGGCATTCAGGGCTGAGGATAAGAACTTTCTACTGTCATGGCCACAGATGAGAGGCAGCAAAGGGGGCTGGCACGGAAGGTGGTGCAGCAGGGAAGATCAGCTGGGAGAGTGGCTGATGTACACAGATGTGATGAGAAAAGCACTTCTATCTGAAGTGGGGCACTAAATATCTAATGGGTATTACAGGAAAAGTGACAGGATTTCAAATAAAATGTGTAGGTAACTCCCTGCTGTGACAGTGGGAAGTAGTCAACTGTACTCTCTTCACAGAAAAATGTACAGAGATAAAAAAAAAGAAAATAATATCTATTT
Source organism: Vidua macroura (assembly GCF_024509145.1). Taxonomy (NCBI): domain Eukaryota; kingdom Metazoa; phylum Chordata; class Aves; order Passeriformes; family Viduidae; genus Vidua; species Vidua macroura. Next base: position 93,038,363 of record NC_071572.1, on the reverse strand, counting down.
TAACTACATGCCTGAAATACCAATGAGCCATTCACAGAGAGAAACCAGAGATGCAATAAGGTGCAGAATGGCATGGCAGGACATCAGACAGATAGTCTTGGAAAGAACTGACCAAGCAGTGGTAACTGCAACTGTGAAAGGTGGTAAAACCAGGTCTGTCCCATCCAGAAGCTAAAAAAAAATTCCCCCACTCAGGGATGGGGATGAAAGGATGAATTTATAAAGTAATGGCTGGGCAAAAACATCAGCATGTTTCCAAATAAAATGTTTTTCATGTGAAGTGCAGTGTCAACAGCAGAAATATAAATCCAAGAACATTTAATTATTTCCAGAAAAAAAGCTGAAAAAGGTGAGGAAGAAAATGTGTTAGGTGCAGCAAAGTTTGAAGAGACCCATTAATAATGGTAAAAAGTGCAATAGAGTAATTTTTCAGAGAGCCATTTCCTTCTTCATTTCTTTATGAATAAATAAGCATTCCCTCTTGCCTCTATCCCGACTTGCATGGCCATGATACCACCTCACATAACTGCAGGTCAGTGGAGCAATAACAAGATTTTCTCCTAATTGAACCAAAGCATTATTTTCAAAGCATGTCAGTATGAATCTACACACAGTCCATTATAATTTGTGTCCTCTTCTAGTTAGGAGATGAGTCTTTTGGCAACCTGGTATTTCCTAACCCTCAGCATACTCTTCTTGCTTTTTGCCCAGGTGGAGGAAGGTGAGAAATCAAAAAAACAACAGGTCCAGAAGGTTTTTACTGATGGTAAAAGTAACTGATATGAGTAGGGGAGTCAAGCCAGGAATTTATAGCATGGATTAATTGAGGGAGACCAGAAGAGAGACTTAGGAAAGAAAAATCTGGTTGCTGACCTTGAGGGTGTGGAAGGTGGTGATAGTCAATACCTATTTTCTCACACTGTCACAGCAAGTTTAATCTCAAGCATTTATATGATACAGGCTGCAAATAATAATTTCTTCCCACTTGGGATAAAGTTTGGTATCTCCATCTACTCCTCTAAACTTTCTTCTACACCTTCATCACCACTTGCAGCAAAACCAGAGCAATCCTTTTTCATATCCTTTAGAGTTTCATCTTCACTCAACACTATCAGTTGTCCCCAGAGTTCTACTTTATATCCTATTACAGTACTACATGGGAATTAAATTAGCAGATGCCAAGGCAATTGCCCAGGGAATTTTAGCAATGTTGTCTTTGAAATTTACTAAGAGTAGAACATGTATTTGCTGCAAAAATAGAAGGATGTGGGTTTCTCTAAAAACTGTGGCAGATTCACAAATTTGTATGTTCTAGTGTAAACTAGAAATAACATTAACCCCTAAATATATGACATTTTTATATTACCTTTTGTGAGTGAAAATTGAGAAAAACACATTCTAAAGACAGCTATATGCCTAAAATCATGCCTCCTCTGTTCAGAAAATCCCTAAGAGGCATATATAACAAATATGTTCTTCAGGAGAATCTGGGAGAAAGATCATACATGTTTCCCTTTATTTTTAAACAAAGGATTTTGAGGTATTCTTGATCTTATATTCAAAAGTGGAACAATTATTTACTTTTTTCTCTACTTTTTTATGGAACCAGCCTGCAAAGCATGCTTTTGACTCCATAGAAACAGCATTTTAATGTAAGTCATATTAATAAAGCCCCACAATTTAGAAGAACCAATTTTAAACAGCATCAGGGCAGACAGAAGAAGAATGCTCATGTAAATCAGAAAATGGAGGACAGGCCCCAAGCTTCCTACATTTATTTTTTGAATGGTTTATTATGTCAGCAAAGACCTCCTCTTCCTTAAGAGTTAAACTCACTTGCGCAAGAAGCAGCCTCACTCTCTCCTTTAGGGGCACCTTTATATGTGGTAACTGTTAATACCCTGTATAATATTTGGGCAGACAAAAGGTTTACTATAAGTTTCTGGCAAGTTTTTTCTTTTTTAAAAAGTCAAAACTAATATGAAGTATCATATCCCAGTATTAATTAATGTAATAAGAGCAAAGCATTGTAGGAAAGAAATTAAACCCTTGCCTTATGAGGGGAAAAGTAAGATCATTGCTGATGTTTCTGGGAAACCTCCTAGCTACTGTAGCGATGGATCCCAACAGTAGAACACCAATCTGTAACTGCAGCTCAAATGTAAACAGATGACATCTGACAGGAATTATATGAATTCTAGAAAAATATACATGCCAGGCTACAAGCCTATGAACTTACAGCAGGAAAAAAAACAAAACAGTCTACATCTATTTACCTGTAAGAGTAAGTAAAATAAATAACAGTAGAACAAATTTTGCATTGAAAAACCTTGCAATTAAAAATTATGAGTCACTCATCCAAACCATCATCAAAAATAAATTACAACACATTTATTTGTCAGTTGTTAATTCAGATTTTAGGAACAGTTGCATTGCTTTTTCTCCTCAAATTGTAGGTATTAGAAAAAGCTTATACACATATGTATAAATAACATGTATGCAAATCAGCACTAAAAACATCATGAAATATCAGGAGATCCAGAAGAAAAATTAGTAGGACTGTAATGAATATCATTGTAATCGACTAGAAAAAAACAAACAAACAAAACAAGGAAGACTGTTTCAGTCTTGTTCCTTACTGCTCACACAAGTTATAACAAGCTCTCCATGAGCACAAACTAGATAACAATGTCTTGTTTGGGGAGGAATTGAAAAGTACAAAAAGTACACTCTAACTAGATCCCATGGCCACAGAGCTACAGAGCTCCATGTCACCCTGTCTTTATCTTTCTCACTGATAAAGAATCCCAGATACTGTGCCAGCGAAGGACACCTTTAGATCCCAAAAGTGGATGAGGAAGGGTCACCCTCTATCCTACACCTCATGCAAAATGAAGCAGCCCCAGGCACAGTATGCAGAGAACAGGGTTGCATGGACAGAAAACCCTGAGAAAGTCTGCAGAGTCCTACAGACTGCAATACTGAATTTTGAATGGCTGAAGTGCTACCAGTGATCAGATCAGCTAAATGCAGGGATGCTCACATCTTAGTATTAGCAACTCTCTGGGGGCAACCACAGTTCTGAATGAGATACAGCACTGCCTCAAAAATGCACACCATTGATTCATTCTCTAGAACTATCATATGTATTTCCAGACAGTGCTTTGAACTTGTATCAGCAAGATCAATAGTGTTGCCTTTTATAGATCAGAACTCTGCAGCCTCACAGTTACTACTTCAGCATATATAAAAGACTAGCAGGATATAAAGGGATCACACTCAGCTCAATGTGTTAAGAAAAATCAAACAGACAGGTCTTTGGCTCCAAATTACTCCAAAGGTCAAGACAAAAACGGAGCACGTTACCTGCCATGCCATCTTCTGAGCAGTATTAATATTTTCTTAGCAGTCTTGATGCCAAACACAAACCCAGCCTGCAACAACATTAACATTATTGCCAGTAGATCTTCTGACTTTCTAGAGTGACCTGTCAATTTACTCATCAGTGGATGATTTTTCCTTATCTAACATTAAATTGGGATTTGTACTTACTAAAATACATAAGCTCCAGAGGAGCGGTATACTGTTATTGTAGAGACTGCCTACTGCAGCCTACCTCTCTGCTCTCTGGCTGCCACAGCAGCTTTACAGTGGTGGTTCCAATCTCTCCATCTGAGAAGCTGTAGGACTAGAGAAAAGGAGGTTTGCTTCCAGCTAGAAAAACTGACATTCATTTGCAGCCAGCCTCTGCCTTGCATTGAGGTTGTAAGTGGAATAATTCAAAAGTCAATACTGCTGAACCTGTGTGCCTAAATATTCCGGTGATCACCATATTTCACAAATTTTTACTGGAAAAAAAATGCACATGGAACAATAAGTGTGTTGCACAAAGCACTGTGGGTCCCTGAGGAGACCCTGAGCTGAGTGCTGGGTAGTGCAGAACAACTCTCCACATAGAGAAGGGCAAATAAATCCCTCCCTGCCACGTACCTGCCTCTTGTTCAGCACTCTGGACACAGTCTAAGGAACCTCCCCACATTCACAGATGGCAACATAATTCTGAGACTTCACAAGATTTTTGTTTCATCTCAAAAGCCTTTGGGAGCCTATAGATGTGATGGTAAAGGAACAGAAGTAGGATGAAACTTAAAGAGAAGAAGAAACTGCAGAATTGCAGCTTATATTGGACAAGAATAGAATATAGGCAAGTCATGGAGGCATCAACATAAATGCTACCTTCTTCTTGACACATTTGATTCACAAATTCATTAAAACCACAAACCTATTTTTGCAAGAATTCATAAAAATTCTCCTCAAAAACTAAATTTGATGGGAATCTCAAATACATTCCTCTGTGACTCAACATAAACTCAGATCAATCACCTTCCAGATAATTAATGTCGAAATCAACAATAATAAAAAAAAAGTGTTTCGTTTTTATGCTAGCTGCCTTTGGACTGCTTTGGGGCTGTATATGGCCCCAGTTGAGAAAAATCTTCTCAAATGTGTACTTTTGTCTGGTAGGCATACAATTTCAGATGACCTCAAGCATTGTGGATGTTCTAGCATATATACACATGTGTAACTGACATTATATTGATGGTATCCTGGAATACATGATTAATTTTTGTGTGTTTTGTCCCTCTTTGAGATGGTAAGTTATATAAGCAGCAGTTTCAATGATTCAGGCAGGCAGCTAGAAAGAACAGACCTCAATTGCTTTCTTTTTAAAATGTATACTTGTAAATTAAGAAGCATTTCAAGATTAGGCATCTGTCCAATTCTTTTTATCATTTAGTGTGTTATGCTAATGAGGATGCTGTTTCTTTAATTATATCATTTGAAGAAAAAATTGCATTCAGTCCTCTTGATCTTCTTTAAAACCATTCCCATGCTTGATTCCCCTATAGGCTTTTAATCACGCTGCCTCAGTGTGAAACTCCGCATTTGAGCAAAATTCTTCTCAAAACTGGTTCACTGAGAAAGTTTAAATTGTTCTCTCATTGGAGCTATGTCCTCTACCACTTGGCAGCTTTAGGAGGAAGAGCCATAAGATTCAAACTAGCACTAGCTAGAAGAGTAATGGTGAATCTTAACATACAGTGTATGTAACATACTAAATGCCAGGACTTGTTTAACAGGGGTAGAAAGACAACTGAAGTGAGCTATAAAATAATACCTTTCCATGACACTTCTCAGTAGACTTCAGAAAAATCCTATTTAAAATCAAAGCACATATCATCAACTGTTAAACCTCACTATGCAAAATGACCCACATATGATGTTCATGGGCATTTGTTATTAGTCAAATGCTTCACTGTGGCTTTTCTGTCTGTTTTAGAACACACACTACAGTAACTAAAGCAAATGTATGTTCCAGTTACAGTATATCCATTTAGAGTTTAACTGCAGTATTTGTTAACATGTTGTGCTTTCATCCTAAACTGATAGACTGAAATTTGTTGAAACTAAGAACCAAATTGCACTAACATCTTGAAGCCAAGTATTTACAAACAAATATTCTGACACCTCATTTATCTGTTTTGCCATAAAATTGGCTTATACATGATTAATTATGAAAAATAAGCACAACATGATTTCATGCACTTTTACTTTGAAATCCAGGTCACTCTTTGTTTTGAAGTTCAGAAAAACAATATGAATAATATAATTAACATATCAGAAGATTCTTTGCAAGTAACTTCATTTAAGCAGGCTAAACCAGGAGCTTATGAAGTTGTTGCTATTCTGTTATTGCAAAGAAATAATTTCTTAACCCTTGCTTATATACTTCACTTTATTTGACTAATCCTTTGTACTGAAGGATTTTTGGAGTAGGTATCCTTCTACTAAGCCACACAATGCTGAATAAAAACAGTTCTCTTGTCCCAAAACATCTATAAGCTAATTCCTTCTCAGTGCACTTGTTTCCAGCTGGGATGCTGCTCCTTAGAAACAAGTCAGTAATGGTGTGATTATAGATGGTAAAACAAACTTGAGATGTAGAATCATAGATTCGTTTAGGCTGGAAAAGACCCTTAAGATAATCAAGTCCAACAATTAACCCAGCATTGCCAAGTCCACCACTAAACCATGTCCCGAAGTGTCACACCTGCACATTTTTTAAATACCTCCAGGGATGGTGACTCAACCTCTTCCCTGGGCAGTCTGTTCCAATGGCTGGAACAGACCAGGCTGTTCTCTTTCTAGGAAGCAGCTTTTCCTAATATCCAATCTAAACCTCCCTTCATGCAACTTGAGGACATTTCTTGTCCTACTGCTACCTGAGAGAACTTGCACCTGGCTACACCCTCCTTTCAGGCAGTTGTAGAGAACAAGGTTTCCCCTGAGCCTCCTTTTCTCCAGGCTAAGAAACCCCAGACTTCTTAGCTGGTCCTCACAGGACTTGCACTCCAGACCCTTCCCCAGTTCCACTTCCCTTCTCTGGACACACTCCAGCACCTCAATGTCCTTCTTGCAGAGAGAGGCCCAGAACTGAGCGCAGGATTTGAGGTGCTGCCTCACCAGTGCTGAGTAAGGCTTTCATAACCCACTTGAATACATAAAGTGAGTCATTCTACAGGTTCTCCACTCATGGCACTTAGTTGTCAAAATACCTGTGTAATGACACATTTCAGTATTTTACTGTGCTTTTCTCAGGCATTTGCATTTGATCACCCCATGTGAACTATCCTCTGTCTGTACAGCTCCTTACAGACCCTCCCCAAGTCCAGATGTGAGAGTCATTTCCAGCAACAGAGCAAGATCCACCTTGACCAGCCACTTGCTGGTGAGAATTTAATTTCTAGGTGCTGTTTTCACTAAACCATTTGCCTGGTTATGACAGTAACAGCCATTTCTCATTACTTTAGTTTCAAGACCTTCCCAAGGAATGAGAAAAGAGAAGGTTTATCAGCTTTTGACCCCAGCTGCTTTCTAGAGCCAGCCCCAAAGCCAGCTGCAGCATCAACTCCAGCTCAGGAAGTTTGCCTTGTCTGCACAGCAGCTGAGCAGTGGCTACTGGCTTGGAAAAGGCCACATGGGCTGGGAGCTGCCAACTGAAGAGGTCTGACCAGCAAACAAGAGCCTCCCATGTCAAAACGAATGGCCAAAATACTTGTGATTGGTGCATTGCAGAGCTAGAAATAGAAAGCAATTCTTTCACCGTACCGTGGTATTTGAATAGCTTCTCTTTTAAAAGGGCAAACACTTCATTCCCCTGAAAGCTTGCTTGCAATGGCAATGGCTGGGCTTCATTTCAGTAAATATTAGAATTGCTTTTTTCAAAAAGGAAGCTCAATTCTTTTAAAGGTTAAGAAGGTAACAGACAAACACACAATTTTAAAAAACTTAAAACACTAAAAGGCACTGTACTTATTTATGAGAAAAAGGGTGAGAAGATAAAGCCATGGATACATGTCCAAGAAGGAAAACAGAATATGGAATGCTGGCAAATGACAAGCCGAAGGAAAGGCTGAGGTCTACTAGAAATCCATAAAGTGAGGTATTTCTCAAGCATGTGTCCTCAAAGGCATGAAAAATATTGTCACATTGAATTTTATTCTAGCAGAGAATCTGTTCTGGAGGGACTTCTTTAAAAGTGTGGCTTTGGGAAAGTCTGCAAATTTTAGTCATGGCTTAATACAAGCGAGCAGTAAAATCAACTCTAGCTGATGTTATATTGGAGTCCTACGGGATACAGGTAAACCATCTAACCAGAAAATTGTGTTTCAATACAGGCATAGGGCAATGCTCTAATTTCTTTTTCAAATGGAAAACAATGTGCAATCTTAATCAATATTTATTTGTTTGGGTATTTTAGAAAGGCCATTTCTCAAAATTAAAAACAAATCACATGCTAAACTGAGCAGGGGAAAATAGTCACATACAAAAATATAAAAGGACCTGCTAAGGGATGCTTTATTACATGCCAAAAATAAAAAGGAAAGTCACTGTGCTACAGACATGAAAGGAAGCTTTTATGGTTGAAGAGTCCTGGCTACAGAGAGTGAAAGCAGCAGAAGAGAAATCTGTAAAACAAATGCATAGTACATAACAGATGGGGGAAAGCCACTGTTAGCAATGAATACAAATTAACATTGCAGAAATGCAAGCAAACAATGGAAGAAAAAAAACAGTAAAAAACTATGGTGAGGTTTATAGCAATATCAGCTTCCCCCTAAATGAACAAGAATAAGAGAATGCCAAGCAATTACGTCAATAGTTGATCATTCCAGACAAAAATTACCAAAAATTTCAGAAAAAGACAGATTTGACAACTACTTCTCTGCATTCAGAAAGATGCAAGATGCCCTATTCACTTGTTACAGTGATAATGATACCACTATAACTTGAGAGAGCTTTAAGTAGCCCCTCAGTTTAAACCCTGCATTCAAGAGCAGAGGGCAGATGAATCAATAACTTTTAATGCAATGACTCTCAAAAGCCATAGGTGCACTAAAGGTTCCTGGTGACTGGAAAGACTATCAAAGCAGCATTTACAAAGGTTAAGTGGGATAAGCAAAGCACCTATCAAGCAGTTAGACTGACATCAGTAATAAGCAACAGCAGGGAAAGATTAGCATGGGACACAATCAATAAGGCATTGAAAGACAGTCACATAATTAACACCAATCAGCACAGCTGTATGGAAAACAGGCCTGGTCATGTAAATCCGATCATTTGTATGCAGTGACATCATCATTTGATAATGGTATGTGCTGACAGGACGTATTTCTAGCCCTAATTTCACACTACACAGTGATTTAAAGTCATGCTATACATAAAATCCTGAATTAAAAGATTCACCATACTAAATCAACATGGCTCATAGCAAGTGAATTTCAAAAGTGACTAGCTAAATGGATAACTATGCAGAGAATCAACATCCTGATAATAGAATCCTTGTCAGTCCAGCAGGGGAAAAAAAGTGAAGTACAACACTCAGAAGCCCAAAAGAGATACAGACTGTCTTGGAAGGCAAGGCTCATTATTTACTGAAAAAATGTAATGGTGACATAGTAGATTGAGTACTACTGGTACCCTTTAAATCAAGACCTGGTCTCTTTCAGAAAGATGTGCTAAATAAAAATCAAAGGACTACTACTGAAATACTATGAATTCCTCTGACCTCCACAGAGCAGGCAAGAAGAATAGATATTCATGTGGTTCTTTTTGGTCTTTAAATTCATAAGCCTGGGAAACGATGACCCAAACATTATTAATCCCTCGGGAATTTAATGCAATAAGTGAATCATGGTTAATTCATCTGATACAGGGATGTCTTGAGTATTTCTATGGGTTTTCAGCTGTAATCCAGTGATAAATTACTGGATGACTATTAAAATATTATCAAGTCACTTCCCTGAATTTCTGATTTTTTTGGCTGAAAGGAGCAAAAGTCTATCCCTATGCACAAATAGGGAGGGGCAGTATCAAACTCTTGATCCACACCTCCCCATGTAGATCACTTTGACCTGTTCCTAAGGAAGTGTTATTAACAGTAACACTACCTGAACAGTATTTCCATGGCATATCAGAAAGCCTCCTAGCAGGCACAGCTGTGACCAGCACTAATTTCATGCAATTAGGGTTGTGCTCATATATCCATCATCTTCCTAAGCCATGCTCCAAGATCAGTACAAGAGGTGAAAGTTACATTATCCCTGCCAAATATTATTTGATTCTGTCTGTTTGAAACAAAACACAGGGTTTGGGAAATGCCATTCCTGGAAACAGCTCTGGAATAGGCCAGGAGACTTTATACTTCCAGTTTTGCAGCAGGCACCAAAATTGCAAAAAAGACTTACACCCCAATGATAAGTAGGCACAGTTACAACCACTTTTAAATGAGTGCCGTTTGTAACAATGGAAATGCATTTAAAAATATTTCTATACAATCTTTGCATCAGTGTCCTCCAATGTTGTCCTCAAAGAGATGATGTGCACTGCACTGTGCATGCTCTTCTTTCACGTGGGACAACACACAGGGCTGGAGCATCACAAGCCACCTGTGGGCCCATAAACACAAGATTTCTCTTCTTTGGTGTCTAGCCATCTGACTGCTGCAGGATGTACATGCCACCCAGAAGACAGTGACCCAGTTCAATCACTTATTTCCCAGCCATAATCACAGTATTAGTGACTGATGCCAGAGAAACTGCTTTTGACTTTGGGTCTCCCCAGCAGAATGCTTATGCCATGTTGATGTCTGAACTTGTCCAATCAAACTGGTTTTTTATCACTTGAGGGACAGGATCATGCCTGGCCATGGGAGATGCATACACAGAGGCTTGAGCAGGCATTGTTAATGCTCACCGTGAGCACAGCCTCATGCCACTTCAGCACAGTTTTACCAGGACCTATGTCACAGTCATCTCCCCGCTGACAAAGTTATGCCTTCCCAAGCATGTAAGACTACCTTCAAATATTGTTACAATGCCTCAAAAAGTAACAGGATTTACTTTAGATATATATAGCACAATGGTTTGCATAGTCATATCTTCAGTGTACACTGTGCCTAACAAAAAACATTAGGAAAGCGAAGGTCTATTTTTGTTAGATAATTTTCCACAGTAAAAAAGCCTCATGGTCTGCTTTGAAATCACCTTTATCTCTACTGCTTACACAATCATTAAATGGAATTTTCATTGGATAAAATAGCACTTTTCAAAAAGAATCAAGGACTTCTTGAAAGAGTTCTTTGGTGGCAAGTACATTTAAAAGATGAAATCAGACTTTAATAATACAAAAGACAAACTTACCCAAAATGATGGAAAAACAAGTTTTTCTTCCATTGGTGATAGTTTGCCTTAGAAGACAGTCTTTTTAAGGTGGAAACCTTAAAAAAATAAAAAGGAAAGAAAAAACAAAACCAAAACAAAAGACTCATTAGAACTAGAGTAGGTAACAAGGGCATACACCATCAAATCTTCTGTAAACACAGTGCTCAAGATTAAACATCCTGCTCTTCTGATTAGGATCCTGTCCAAGTTTCCTGGCATTAGCTCACAGATAAGCTGATCTGCCTTAGCACTGAGTGAAGCAAAGCAATGCACCTACTCTTAAAAGGGGAAGAAGATACAAAACCTTAGTGAAACAAACTCCACATTTTCTGTTCCTCTTCCTTTGGAATATCTTTAGAGTAAGTCAAGACTGAAGTCAAATTTAGGTACAGAAACTGAAGGGGAAGCACAGATTCCACCCAGTTGGGTTTTAATATATTTACAGAGATAATTGTTTTAAAGACACTCTGTGCTACTTGTCACATTTTGATGTGATATGGGTGATGTGGTGTTGCTCAGGAAGATTTAGCTACATTTGCTTGTGATGAGATCATCCAGAGAAAGTATGGAAGAAAAGAAGAAAAACAAGAAAGGGTGAGGAAGATCATCCAGAAAGCTTACAGAAGGAGCTTCTCACAGAAGTCAGGAAAAGATAACAATCACAAAAACTAAACATTGTGAATCAGAGAATGTGTGTTATGTCAAAAGACAACAGGTCAAGGCAGAGAAGGAAAGAAAGCCAGTCCTGAGATTTGATAAGAAGTCATGAGATGTGCTTTTAACCAATGGTAAAAAAAACACCAAAGCCAGATTGTTGAGATTCAGAGATGAAACAAGAACAGGCTCTCTCAAGTAGCACTGACCAGATTAAAAAGATGATATAAAGAGGTGAAAAAGGTTTTGGGTTGGGATTTTTTTTCTTAATTATGTCAGTGATGTGCATTTATTTATATTATTATGGGAAAGAGATGGGAGATATTAGAGTGAAGAATTAAAACATATGCGTGCATGGAAGACCAAGTCGAAGGATTTTACTGTGGAACAAGCAGAGCAGGTGGAGTTTAGATGAGACCTGACAGTATAATAGAGAAAAGGGAAGAGAGAGAGAAAGAATGGGGAAGCAGAGGCAAGGGAGGAAGGGGAGATCATGACAGTCTTTTTTTCCTTGTGGTAAAGACCAAGTGGAGAAAAGTTAGAGGAAAATCTAATTACATTTTACCTTTTTTTCCCCCATCTTCCATTCCCCAACAACGAGTTACTTCTTTTCAAATAACTCAGTTAAATTAAGTTGTGTGTTCAGCCTCATTAGCCACCATCTCCATTCCCCTGCGGTTTCAATTAGATAGGTCTCTGTGCACAGCTACCTCAATCCTTCCCCCCAAACAATCCACCAATGTTGCTTCTTTCACATCATCATTCTTCAAATGCTCCCAGTTACACCCGAGGCAGCCCAGGTGATCAGGGCAGTGCAGAGCTCTCCCCTGGAGATAGTGAGGCAGGATCAGCAATACACACACTCCTTGAGCACGGCTGAGCTGCTCTTCCACACTGTTTCACCCATTTTAAATAAGAAAATTTAATTAATGACAATTTATGACAGAAGGGTCAGACCCTCTGCATAGACACCAAGCCCCAAACTTTTCCCAGTAGCCTCCTTTCTGCTCTGTGAGCCATCCATCACCTCCAGACCCACCCCATGAAATCACAGAGCAGGAGCAAGGCCCCTACACCCCACCAAAGCTGGGGGATCACAGGTGTCCCCTGACCTCAGAATGATACCTGGCTGCAGCTCTTCCCCCACAGCACCCACCCTGGCAAGCCCAGCACATCCCTCAAGGCATCAAGACATGGCACCATCCCAGAGATGGGAGAAATACTCACAAGGACCTGTTCCAAAGGTCTGATCTAGACTTAAGGTTTTTTAAGGGGCTTTTTCATTGGTTTTCTTTTTTTTTTTTTTTTAAACTAGCACAGGAACAAAGGTACCAAAACCATAAGATGACCAGTTTTCAACTGGAAATGGAGGTAAATGCTAATGTTTCAGAAAAAAAAATGGAAGTGGCAAAGGATCAGGTCAACTCATGAGGAGCAAGGAAGGTATTTTTAAGGACAGAGCTCCTGCTTCAAGCACTATTTGCAATCTATTAGAAGAAAGACTGTAAATCCAGCAGGCACGGTTGTCAAAAAACCCCTCAGAGAAAAGGACCTCTGCTCCACGGCTATCCTGCAGCCCCAGAGGAGAGCCTGGGGAGCTCAGCACCACTCCCAGGCTATTCCTGGCTGCCCAGGGTCAGCAGTGGCACAGCAGGGATTAAAGCAACTTAGATTTGTTATGTAAGGGACATGGTGCTCATGGCTTCTCTCAAATCCCAAAGATGTTGCTATTATGTAATAGGAACAATCAAACAGGGCAGCTTTTCTGTGATTTGATTTTTTTAAAGTGCTGAGCAGCTGAAAATGAACAGTGGGATTCTGTCAGACTCAGTGTTATGTTTTCCACTCTAAATGCAAGTTTAACCTTAAAAATGCTGTAGCTTATAGCAACTATGACTCAGCTCTCACTTCACTCAAGATACAGAAAAGTAAAAGAAAGCAAACTTCATCCACCTCCTCACCAGGTGAAGAGCACAGCTTTTACCTTCTGAACCAAGCCCAAGGGCTTGCATTGTTCCAGCATCTGTATCTTGCTGTCTCTACTGACATTTAAGGATCACTCATATGAATAAAGGCTGTGGACCTGGCTCTGAACTTTGTTGCTTGGATTGGTGGTGGCTGTGAGCCACCCTGACACTTGGGCTTTCATGAATGAAAAATGCAAGCTCATTTGGCAAAGTCTCAAGAGTTTGTCTTCTTAGAATATTACTGTAACAATTGATGGCAATGCACATAGTTGTGCATGATACATCTATGCATACACATGTTACTTAAAACATGCATATCAATGCAACTAATTCCATTGTTTCTGTAAATCACTTAACTCATACTCGGGGCATGATCCAGCAATATCAAGGATGGATAGGTGCAGATGTTTCAGCGAGTCCTGGAAGATAAATTGATCAAGCTGCTGTCATATCAAGATTAGCACTTCAGCCAGTCTGTTTTTATTTTAGAAACTTACTAATTTCCAGCTTACAAACCATGCCCATTCCTTTTTTTCCCAATGTTTTCTTAGTATGAGATCTGAAAAGGAAATAAACACTCTTTTGATGTAGATCTGATATCCTATTTATTCTCCTAGCATCTTAAGCTTCTAGCACATTGAAGAAACAGTCCAGTTTCAGTGCTCACGCTCAATACTTGTGATCCTTTTACCATTAAGCTATTCAGATTGTGATGGTGATACAGCAAACCTGTCCTAAGCACTTACACCTGGTCTGACATTTCTAGTCTTGTTCATGCAGGTGTTTGATTCCACCAAAGCTCATGTGAACTGTTTCCAGAGGTTGTGTTCCTTCCTTTTTAAAGCCTCACCATTATATCACACCAAGAGCAAAACAACTTTTCTGCAGCAGCAAGAGAAGGACCTAAAATCCCCATGGTCTGATAGACCAGAATGAACAAATTCATCCTTAGAGTACGAGTCTGCTGAGCACAGTCAAGTGTAATTTACTTTTAAATTTCTCATCTGTGCCCAGCATCCTGCCAGCTTTCCCTGTGCATAGCACATCATGATTCCTCCCAGCATTCTGGCATGCGCCAACTACATCAAGTTCAGAAATACTTAATACAAAGCTTTATATTTTTCTCCCATCACAATCTAATTTTTGTCCAGTAACACTAACATACTGTGGAACACAGAAACACATTACCTGGGTAATGGTCCCTCTGAATTTTTCTGGCAGGATAAATTTGAGAATTATTGTGAGACCTGCTTCAGACTGAAATCACAGGTGGCTTTAAAAGGTTGTCCTTACATGTGCCCCCTGCGAAACTTGGCAGAGAACACAGGCCAGAGGGAAAAAGCACTATCAGAGCATCTCTATTTGAGCTACCCTTGCCTGCCAGACTGGCTCTTGGACAGCCCTAGTATTTTGCCACAACATAGGGTGGCCCTGTGGGGATAATAAATATGAAAGCAAACTCATTTAGGATAAGCTATCAAATAGTTAAAATTCAAAAAGTAAAATTTAATTGAGAAACTAATTTGCCCAGTATCTGTTTTAGAGGCTTGTTTACTTTTTAGCTATGATTTCAGAGGGAAGTTATTCTCCTGTAAGTGCTTGGTGATTGTGCTCAAGAGGTGAGACTCACAGCTGTGCAAAGAAGAACTTATACCTTTCTTGCAGCTTTGCATCCCATGCAGCAGCTGTTTCAAAGCAGTTTACAGCCCTCATGCTCATATAAGGAGCAGAAACCTGTATTACACCAACAACTGAGAGTCACAGCTGTAGGCTGGGAGGGGAATCCAAGAAAATTTTGATGCTTTTCTTAGTTTTGTGGATTGCATAAAATCACTGATCTGCAAGTTATGTCACTAACAGCAAAAGCTAGGTAACTGCTGCTACACCAGATGCTTCTGAGGATTAAGCCATTTTCAGAGATGTTTGATGTTGAGACCTCTGCTGGAACAAAACAGATTTCACTATCCACAGTCCCCAAATGCTCTGCAAGAGTGAGCCAGCACACTCCTCCCAGTTTTTGGAGAAGGTAAAGCATGGTCTTAAACCAAAGTTACCACATTTATACAGGAACAGAACTTTGATTTCCTCACCTTCCAGCCAATGCACCACTGGTGCACTATATGCTACGCCACACTACATTCCAAAAGTGACTTTAACTTTTCCTTGAGCAGAAAACAGTTCCTGCCCTAAAATGTGAAGAGTCACTGTCCCAGGAGTTTAGGAACTGTTTGCCTGACTGCCAGCTTTCTAGCCTCTTAATTTAAAAAGAAAATACAAATTCTTAAAGAAATTACTAAGGCAACTGCTTAAATAAAGTCTTTTAAAAAGCAAGGTCTAGCACACAAGTCTTACAAGCTTACTGAGGGAGCTGGGGTTGTTTAGCTTGGGGAAAAAAAGTCTTCGGGGACCTTATTGTTTTCTACAACTGCCTGAAAAAAAAATTGCAATGAAGTGAGGATGGGCCTCTCCTCACAGGTAATAAGCAACAGAACAAGAGGAAATTGTTTCAGTTTGTGCCAAGGGAGGTTTAGGTTGGATATTAGAAAAAAATTCTTCACTGAAAGAGTTTCTTCACTGAAAGCACTGGAACATGCTGCCCAGGAAAGTGGAGTCCCCATACATGGAGGTATTTAAAAGATATGTAGATGTGGTACTTGGAGAAATGTTAGACTTGGCAGTGCTGGATTAACGGTTGAATATTTTTCAAATGCTTTCGATATTTTACAAATATGTCTTTTGGTTACAAAATATTGACCTGGTTCTCTGTCATAACAGAGTAACATGGGGCAGAGCTTTTATTGGTATAAATCATTTGGTTGTCAAGTTATAGCACATTATAGCAGCTAACCATTTCTCCTCTTGTTTTGCACCGTACTGACCCTTACTAAGAAGGTATTTCTTATGAAATTATTGACAGAGGCCAGTCAGGTGGTTTCAGGATTTGGTTGTCCTCTGAAGAGCTTTCTGGTCACCTCAGATGAAGCACTGGATCTTACCCTCTTTCCAGTTCTCTACTGGAAAACCCAGAATAGCAAGATGATACTATATAATAGCAATGGGCAGAACAACAACCAAATCAGGTTTCCAGAGAGTACAGCATCAAATGTATACCTAGCAACAGAAAATGACAGCATTCCCAGGCTCACAAGGATGCTAGTTATATTAATATAGTGCCAAAGCAATACAAAAATCCATCTGAATTATTTTCCTAAATAAAATCTGTTTCAACAAGTTTAAGTTTACAGTAAAAAAGTTCAAGTAAGAACAAACCACCATACACTGAAGTTTTGCTCTCCTTTGCTACTTTCTTTCCAATTTCTGCTGCTTATGACTTTTTTAACAAAACTGAGCGCAGCAGGTTTGGTAACAGTTGCATTTAAACAACGTCAGTATAATTATAAATAATTTCTGATAAAATGCAGTACTTGTCAAGGGAAAGCATTTGCTAAATCAGCTGTGTCCCAATAGTCTTTTTAGCAAGCCTCAGCATCCAGGCAGGGGAGGAGGAGCGGAGATCCTCTTGCACTGCTTGCTGCTGGCATTTCAGCAAATATCTTCACCCAGATGTCCATTATTATGCCTAGATATTTTCTTCTACAGAGCCTTCAATCAAATATTAAACTAACCACTGAGTATGAGTCTCTACTGTATTGTATTACTTCACTTTATCTGTCATTGTATGACTTTTGAGAGAGTGCATATTCAAGTGGAGTTGGCTGTAACGCTGTCCTACACTGATTTCTGGTACTTCCTGAATGAACTTAAGAAACAGAGAACACACACTGCAAGCTGAAAATCTTTGTTTTCCTAACTTAAGAGAAAGGACTAATTCTCACTGGTTACCAGGTTCCCTGCACAGCCTCTGATGTGCTTTACAGCTGTGGAAGCTGCACTTCTGCTGTTGGTTCTCATCTCCCATCTTCCTAAATAGCTAGCATTGCTTCTATAACATAAATGTGTTTTGTATAAAAATACACACTCCAGAAATTAAGGCCAGGAGTTCAAAGCTGCTTTCCTGCTTGTTACAGTTGCTATCACTAAAACAAGATATAGCACCCTAGAAAATTTTACCATAGAAAAAGCTTTGCTGTAAAGAAATGAAAAACTACTTATCTGACCCAACCCTACACTTGCCATGTTAGATCAATAGCCAAATATGCACCTCTGTCCTTAAAGAGACAAATATACAGAGAAACATGGTACCATATCAAAAGCTACTGCAAATAAACCACATGGACACAGCCCTGCAAACATTTTCCTCTCTGTCTGTGTCCCATCCCATCATCCCCCCCACCCCACCCGTTCCCAGGTAGCAATTTCCAAACTCACAGTGCAGCACTGAAAGAATTGCTTACAGAATCCCCTTTACTGTACCTTAAAATAGAGCTGATTCTTCAGAAATTAAGGCGAGGCTAAACACCATGGAATGAGAAGTTAACCCTCATTTGCACACACGTAGCTCTCTCCTACTGCTCTCCGGCAGCACAGGCTGCGCTGCTCTCCACAACAGATTGCATAAATAGGAGACAAGTAGCTGGGTATATTTAATTGCATTGGAAACAGGCAGACCCAGTAAAGGGTTTATGTAGCATAAGATACAGAAAAGCCTACAACGCTGCTTGAAATTGGGGATGAGAAACTATAAAACCCACAAATACTGCACTGGATGTAGGGAGCATAAAACAATCCCTGAATGAAATCACACACAAACCAAAACAAACCATTTATGCATCACATTACACCCAGCTCATCGGCTGCCAAGTGCCTCCTTAATGCAGTCATCCGTTGCAAAGGTAACCTGCATGCAAACACTTGACATGCAAATGATTTTGCTACTGATGCCTTAATATAAGCAAATATTTCTAACGCTTGACCCGCAGAGAGATGTTTATATTTTTTACCTTTGCAGCTTTTAATGCAATAATAAATGTCAAGGCTCCCACTGGCTGACTCTTTTCATGTTTAGCGCAATCAGGGATCATTGGCTCCCTAACTGTAGGGAGCCGGTACCGGCTGGAGCGAAGGCACACAAGCCTCCTCTGCACTGTTACCTTCGGGAGGCAGTGATGGAGACCGGGCAAAAAGAAGCAGGGGCAAAGACAGAGAGGGAGATAAAGCAAAGAGGAAAAGGGTACCCGTACTCATTTAAACAGAGTTGGAAACGACCGATCTAGATGAACAGCTCTTCAAGCAGAGGCATTTTACTCGAGTAGGAAGACCTGGATTCGCTGCCGATTCGCTGCCCTATCTTCCCCACGTTTAGCTTTCCCTCCTTAGAAAAACGCTGCTTTTTATTCGTAGTAGCTGTTTTAGCTTCCATCGTGTTTCGGAAAAATGATAGGATGCTGTTATATGCCATGCACGAGGCTGAGATAAATAGCAGTATTTCAGCCCCGCGCGCCCGTGGGTTGCCGGCAAGCTCGGCACTTGCCCTTAGCCCTCCGCTGGCCCGTGCCGAAGGCTCGGCCGTGTCCCGGAGTCCCCAGCCCTCCCGGGACCCTGTTTCCCTAGGCGCTGTCGCCCCGCTGGCACGCTGCTGGCGTGCAGCTGGCAATTTCGATCCGCGCACGGAGAGCGAAGCCCGCTCGAGCCAGTCCGATTATTGGCATCCCAGAACTTTTGTCTGAATAGATTTCATAACAAATATTATCCACCCTGATAAGCTCCGCTTGCTCCCACATCTCCTGCCCGCAGCAGGGGTATAGGAGCAGCCGCCAGCCCCGCCGCGCCCCTCCCGCGCGGGAGCCATCTCCATCTCCTGGAGCTTTTACCCATGTCCTATTCCCGGCGCCCCGGGGGCGGCGAGCATGGAGCAACCCCAGTCCCGGGGCGATGCGGGGCAGGGAGGGGCGCACACCCACGAGGCGGGAGCGGAGCCGGCGCTGCCCGCGGGATGCGCGGCGCTCACCTGCCTCGGTGGTGCCGGTGGCGCTGCTGCCGCTGTCGCCGCTGCCGGGCCGGGCAGACGGCGCGGACCGGGCACGGGCCCGGCTTTTATAGCGGGCGCCGCCGCCCAGCAGCGCCCCCTGCGGGCCCGCCCGCGCCCCGCGCCCCGCGCTCCGCCCGCGCCCGCGGGGACACGCCGGGCAGCGCGCCGGCACCGCGGCACGGCCACAGCGCCCGCCGACGCGGCTGTGGGGCGCTCCTGTCGCTCCCCGGTTGTCTTTTTTGGCTTTTTTTTTTTTCCCAGGTTAGCGCCCTGGAAGCACGTAGGTGGTTGTTAGTAGGTTACCGAATGGGTTATTTGGTTTTTGGGGTTTTTTTGTGGGGAAGAAGGGAAATGTTTAGAGTCAGCGTCTGCGTAATAGTGCCTCTGATGACATCAGGCAGAAACGGGACTTGCTTGTGGCATGGCTTTTCTGCTCCTTGGCTGGCTGCCCTCCAGTTCTCCCTCGCTCCGAGTTCGTTTCTTTTTCACTCTACAATGAGCAAGATAATAGAAAAACAAATAAACAAACGAGAGCAGAGACACAATTTTGCTTTTCAACAAAACTTGTAACTCGAAGGGTAATCTCCATCACTTTTGCTATGCTTAAACTGCAGCCCAAGGGTTTTACTCCCATAGCAAAGAGAGCTCTGTGGTACCGGCAGGGGATCTTTATTGTGCGTTTACAGCCATATCTACACCTACAGCCCGTGCTACAGCTCTCTCTGTGGGCATTGTTACATTCCCGGTGAGCTAGCGCTCATTGTTTCAATCAGCTGTTAAAATCGGCAGCAGGCACGAGATCAGATGGGAGTTTTATGATCTGTGTCTAATGCTGGGCAACTCAATTAATTTTTATGAAGTCCTCTGGGCAAATGCATGAGGATCTGTTCAGGAGGGGGTGATGAAGGGATTCCTGGTTTGCGAGACCAGCCAGATGACACACAGCATCCTCCTGTCTGGGAGCCCCCGCAGTGATGCCTGGAGACACCGGGAGAACAGCCAGGAGCATACAGAGGTATGAGACAGAGTGCCCAGGAGTCTAGGGAGACATGGGAAGAAATGTCCATTATCTGCATCCCAGTGCCAGCCTGGCCCTTTGGCAGATGGAATTCAGTACAGTATTGAGGAAAAGGTTTGCTTTCCCAGTGCCTGCCTGGTCAGGCTGGTGTTACAGCCTCACACAGCAGGACAGTCACTGTCACAGGATATATCCTTCTTTCCCAGGCACACAATAACTTCCTTATTTCTGCCTGTGCTCAAACACACTGTGCTTGCATCTGTCTGCAATCTGATGTGCCAAGTACATTCCCTGTGGCACCATAAGGGTGTATTTTATCCTTAAAGGACCTTCCTTTAAGGTTTATCTTCCTGCTGAATAAAGCTGTGTTCTTCCCCCACACCCAGCCACACCACTCTAGACTAAATGCTACGCTTCAGTTACAAAGACAATGAAGATAAAGGATCTTAGCTGGTAAAGTCACTGAGAGCATCTCTCTGGCCAGCACAAAGGAGGACAAACCCTGACAAACCAGGCACTGGCTAGTTTATCTGTGGTGGTTTAGGACATGAACCTTCCTGCTTCCCAGCAAAGCAGGAGGGACAGGAGACATGGTTGCACCTCAGCTCACAATTCAGAATATTATTTATGTTCAAGCCCTGAGCTTATCTATGGCTAAAATAAGGAGAGGGGATTCTGAAGAAGTGAATGAAGCCATCCTGTGCCTCAGCCACTGATTTTCAGGAAGCAGCAGTGCCATTTGTCTTGTCCAAAGGCATTACCATGAAGCCGTTGATGACAGGGACTTAGCAGGCTTTTTGCTCTTTCCCTCTTTTACATCAGTATTTGAAAGGACCCACTGGCTCTATCAAAACAGGGACAATAATAGAGAAAGCCCAAATTTACCAAAATATTAATCAGCCTGAAAAGATCTATTATACGGAAAAAACCCCAGATATATTCCAGTTTCAATTTCTTCCCTCAATTATTTTTGCAAACAATCATTGTTCCTTTCCTTTGACTTCTGATCATGGAACTATTGCACTCTAAAAGATAATCCATGCTGTTATCACACCTAATTAAAAGCTACTTAGCTGTAGAATGTAGGCCTCACTTTATTTTTAGATTCTGTGCAGAACTGAAATTATCTGCTGTAGACAATTCACATAAACTTGTTTTTCTTCAACATTTGGAAGAGAGTTCTCTAGCCTATAGAAAGATTTCTTATGCAGCTCCAACAAGCATAAGGCATAACAAAAAAATAGTTGTTTATGCTGTAAAGAGTAAAAGAAAATTATGAGAAGCTGAAGAGTGGATGGCTTTTATAAGTGCAGGCAGAGCAGTTTCAAGCCGAACCCATTTTGTTGATGTGTTTAGGAACAAGCTGCTGCAGCTACAGAGAGGTGGCAGAATAGCCTCACACATAGAGCTGGAAATAGAAGGCAGAGAGGAGGCCCTGGCCCAGGGCAGGGACAGCCTGCCTTGGAGCACACCAGGCTGGACAGGGCCTGATGGAACTGGAGAATGGCATAACCACATGCCTTGGCCATGGCTGACCTGTCAAGTGCCCCAGGTCTTCCCTCCCTGTTGTTAAGAGCATGGATGGTTGGCGCACTGGAGACACCTTTTGCTGCACATCCAGGCTTCGTCCCTGGTGTTTAAACAAGCACCAGGATACCTCAGCGGCCCTGATTGTGATGACAGATACAGTGGGACCAGGGAGCCAGCTGGATTGGTGATCATCCGTGCTGAGTAATTTTAAGAGTGCTGCAAGGCCAGTGCCGTGTAGCCTGGGCACAGCCTGTGGGATTGTCCCCAGCAAGCAGCAGAGTTGGGACTGCAGTGCTTCCCATTTCCTTCACCCTACACAGTCTGCCAGCTCTGTCACAGGAGGCTTTTCAGCCATAAACTTCACTCCAAGTCATACAATCCACACCCTGTTTCATGCAATAAAACATCATTCCTGTGGGCTGCTGCACAGCTTTGCATTTGCTCAGGCAGCATAGATTCAGAAGGGAAAAAAAAAAAAAAAAAAAAAGGAAACATCTTTGCATTAATACCAATGTCTTGGGGCCACAGGGGCACCAGATGGGAGCCTAGGATCAAGCACTGTGCAGCATGGATATAGCCAGTCTGTGCCCGTGGCAGCACTTACTGATAAATACGAAGCTGGGGATACCAGAAAGCTGCATAAGGCTCATTTCTCTCCAGAAATAAGCAATAGACATAATCAGTGTTCAGCTTTGCAGATTATCTGGGAATGATGAAAGTCAGGCGAAAAAAAAAAATAGCCTCTCCTCCTATGCTCAGATAAAGCTGCAAAAGCTGCAGCATCATATTAAAGGCTATTTGCTCCAGAAGTTTTTTTTTTAATGTTTTTGTACCAGGGAGGATGCAGCTTGGGTCTGCATGATGAAGGGTCCACAGAGAAGCCCCTGGGCTGCAAGCACTGCTGAGGGCACAGGAGAAGGGACTGAAGCTGCAGCCTGGGGACACAGGTAGGCAGTTCCCTGGTGCCCAGCTCTGACTGGGTAAGATGCATAAGCTGCTGTCTCCTAGGGGAACTTTTCCTTAGCCTTCCAGGTCTGACCTGCACACAGTTTATAAGCAAAATTATTGCAGTTGAAAGTGTGATTTTTATATATTCTTTTGGGTTGTGGGTTTTTTTTTTTTTTCTTTTTTTTTTTTTTTTGTTGGGTTTTTTTTTTGTTTTGTTGTTGTTGTTGCTGTTATTTTTCATTTGTTTTAGGGTTTTGGTTTTGGTTTTGGTTTCTGTTTTTTAATTTAGGTAATTACTGTAGTCCTAGCAGCTATTTTTACTTAAATGCCAGTTTAAACTTCAGTTACACTGGGTAAAACTCGAGTTCTGACATACTTGTCCGAGTATGAGACTATCTGATACTAACTTAGGTATCTTCTTGTCTTGAATAGCTGTAACAACACAGGCACTTTTCCATTAACACAAGTGGTGACTAAGTCACTTAAACTGTTATCAGTGTAGTTAAAGTGGGACAACTCAGTGTCCCAGTAAACACTGAGAAGCTGGCTCTGTCTATGACTGCTGCTCTTCTCATCAGACTGGCTTGACACAGCCTCCCAAAGAAACCTGTACTGTGAAGACGTAGGGGAGCTCTATGTAAATTACAGCTAAACCAACTTATTCTCTCATCTGTGAATGCTGGCTGGCTAATTTAACAAGAAATAGATGGCTGCAGTAAGGGCAAATCTATCATGTAAAGCAAACAGTCTTGCCCAGGAAAATATCAAGGTAATCTATGAAGTTGATTTCTCCTTCATTTAAATTATGAGGACTATCTTCTATACTCAAGTCACTAGTGACTGAAAATCCTGCAAAAACATTGCATTAGGCATGCTAACAGCAATAACCTGCTCATTTTTGAGTAGAGTACAACCAATTGGTTAAGATGACTTCAAATACTCTTCAAACGGCTGGATTATTTTAAGCCATAAATTCAAAATCTTCTGGGATCACAATAGTTGCTTCTCTGAGCTGTGTTACTGCTTGATAACAGCAGAGAAACACTGCAGACAGATGATAAAGCAGTTTGATGGGAGCTCTTGTGAATGACACCGTGGAAGATATCTGTCCCATGAGACCTGAGGAATCCCAACCATGAAGAAGAGTAATTGCGGTCAGATAAAAATGGCAGCTTGCATAGCACATCAACTTGCTATCTGAATAAATATAATTGAGCACATTTATATGGACCAAGGGGACTTTTCATGTGCATAATTTCTAATCATCATGAGAAAAGACTGCACAATTTAGGTAATATTTATACAGTCCTTTTTATTCCTCCCCCACCCCCCCCACCCCCCCCCCCCGTTTGTACTGAAGAAACATTACAGTTGAGATAAACTCAGCTATTGGGGCAGCCCAAGCAGTGTGACTCTCTGTAGATTATGGATTTCCATGGATTTATGCAGTTGCATGTACAAATATGTGTACATATACCTACATGTAACTGCACACACACAGTCAGCAGTCTATTTGCAGATTGCCTGCATCTACTGCCTTCTGAGCCATGAAAATCAAGAGTCTCTAGATCCAAACAGGTCTCGTTCAAATAGCAATGCTCAAGACAATAGGATGGTCACATTGCAGAAGAACCACCTCCCTGCCAAGAGGTGGGATTTAGGGACTGTCAGAGTACAGAACAGGAAAACAAGGAGCTCTGATGTTAAGCCTAGAGTAGGATTTGGTGGCTCCTTATACACATTGGGCTGCTGCCATCAGGTGACAGACTGCACCCAAGTTGTACCTTACTGACCGCGGGTGGGGAGGTCTGATTCTCCAGTCCTTTCCCCATACCTCAATCCCAGCCTGCTCCCTCATTTCCTCAACCCTGCTGGTTGCTGAGCCCACACCAGAGCCAATTCATTTCACTAGCCCTGCTCAAACCACTCCAGCTGTCATCGCACAGCAGGGCTGCACTCCTGCTCTCCTCATAGTGGCCCCAGCACTTGCTGGAGCTGATCCGAGCCACCCAAGCCTTGCAAAAATCTAACAGAACAACAAAGGTCTTCTCCTGAGTTTGCACATTGAACTGCAGCAGCAGCAGGGCTGCAGCACAGCACTGGGGATGGAGGGCAGGAGGCAAGGCCCTTGGAGTCAGCAGCTGGGTGGGCTGAGGGCTGATTTGGCAACACAGCCAGTCTGGTGTAGGGTGGTTCATTTTCTGCTAGGTTGACATCTGACTGGCAGAAAATGGGGGAAAAAATTAAGAAAACTGATCTGCCTCACAAAGGAGTTCAGTGAGTGTCAGCATTGGTACATGAGGTGGAGTGGGGAGAGCAGGAAAGGGTAGGGGGAAAGGAGAACATGGAGGGAAGAGAAGTATTTCAGCTTTTGTCAGAGCTGGTTAGATTAACTCAGTGTATCATGAGCTCTGCTCATTAAAATGCAGCTGGTCACCCAGAAAACCTTCCCTACACAAAGGAGGCTGGACCCCTGTTCCTTCCTGTGTACATCACTGGAGGGCTGCCCAAGGAATGCCACGGGAAGGAGCAGGTGGAGGGAAGGATGGCCAGTGGGAGTCTCTGTTGTGAAACCACAACCTGAGTTTTAAAACTCTACCCTCACACTGCAGGCTGGCTTAGGGAGGTGACATTTTTTAAATTTCCAGAAAACTGTTTTAGGAAAACAGTCCTTGTGCAATGCAATAAGTGTTTGGACTTCCACAAATAGGCAGCAGAATGGGCTGCAGGCTGTGGGGTGCAATAGTCCTGACCAATGGTAAGATTGCACGGCAGCCACACTGCCCTTTCAGCCACCCAAGAACACACAAAGGGCAGAAAGAAAGGACATGTCATGGAATCATCCTGTATGATCAGCAGAGGAACAGGGAACAACTACCTGTGCAGGAAGCAGAGATACATCCAAAGGATCTGCACCTAAATTGAGGAGCATATTAAAGAGAAGTTATTGATATTCATGCACCCAGCTCTCCTCTGGCAGCCCAGGAGCACTTGTTTGTCCGTGTAACTTATATCACATCTGTATCCATCACTTTAGAGGTCCACAGTGATCATTCAAGCCCCTGCTCTACCAACCATCTTCATTACTGTGTTCTCCGTCCTTTACCTTGATTGACTCCTGATTCATCTGAGGGGGAGGGAGAGGAGGAGGAGGAAGGTGTGACTATTAAAAAGCAGCAGCAAGAATCCTCTCAAAAATTTTATGTCAAATATTCAGCTTGGCTGGTAA
Organism: Vidua macroura; assembly: GCF_024509145.1. Lineage (NCBI taxonomy): Eukaryota > Metazoa > Chordata > Aves > Passeriformes > Viduidae > Vidua > Vidua macroura. The sequence continues at coordinate 93,012,304 of NC_071572.1, read as the reverse complement.
AGTGACTGGATGAATTCACTGGATAATGAACCAGTTTTTCCCTCAGAATTAATGAAAGAGAGAAGGATGTGTCAGGGACTTAAGAAAATATACCTTACATACACAAGAACAGGTGTGGAGGGTGTGGAGGATGAAGACACAGGAGCAGATTGTCCAGCTCATCACCTGAGGAGGACACAAGCAGTCCACTCTCCTGGCTGCTTTATCCATGAGAATGAACACTCAGCATTTTTTACTGTGAGTGTTTTTGATGCCTCTTTCTGAGGCACATTCAGCATCATCTTCCTCACATGAATCAAGATTAGTCAAGTCAATGCAGCGTGAAGGGCAGAAATGGAAGATAATGCTTGAGTGCTCTCTCTCTAAACAAAGCAGCCAAGATAATTTCCTACACTTACCTGCTCATTAATTCTGATAAGAAAAACTGTGCTCATGCTTTTCAGGAATATATTCTCAGTAGAAGGAGAGTATGGCTGTGTATTTCTTCTGACTAGCCGAAGTAAGGGCTGAAGGTGCTTCACAGCTCTCTCAAGGACTGTGATTTCAGTTCTCTGCATGTTGCTGTAAAAACTCAAATGCACTCCAAACTGGAGCTGTATGTTTGAAGGTGGGGGAGCCAGGCCTGTTCAGAGGACTTAGGCAGGTTGGATACAAGACAACATTGCAGTCAGTTGTTTTTACAGAGGGTTATGGACCTTGCCAGACCTGTTGGATCCTCCTATTTTAGAGGTTGCTAGCAATGCAGTGGTCAGAGCACATTGCTGTAAAATCATACCCAAAGATATCCTCCTCAGCTGCCTGCTAATCTGATTTATACTATGGCTTTGCAAATCAGCAGTAAGAAATTACACCCTGTTCTCACCAACTATCACTGTTTGGACTTGTGATAAATCAGACAGAGAAGAAGAACAGAGCACTTTTTTAACAGAACATTAGTTTAATTTTGGATTACTTCTTTTGAAAACTCACAGCTTAGGATGCACTGTAAACAGTGACCAGTGGCCAAGCCCTGGCTGAACCAAGCCAACATTGCTGAAGCAATGGTAGATCTACATGCTTTTCTCTGCATCTCCTCCTGGGAGAGCTGGGAACTGTCAAAATCAAGAATAAATTGAAAACAGGGATGGCTCTGCTTTATCATGGTATCAGCTAGTTTTCCTCAGAGTACATTTAGCTAATAGCACTAAAGAAAATAGAAGTTAGTTTACAGTAGAGCTGCTGTTACCTGTGTCATTCAACTGCTAGAAAAGCAGCACCAGGTAATTTTCAGGGAAAACTCACTGCATATAAATATGTGAGGGAGGAAAACAGCCATAAATGAGGACCAGGAGGAAAACAACATCAATACAGTCACAGCCAGGAAAGCAAAGGGAACTGACACTTGTGTGGATGCAGAATAATGAGCTTTGTGGAGCTATGACTGACAGTGGGACTTAGCAGCAGCCTGAAATGGCAGGGATGCTCCTCCAGAAAATGATAGTGCAAATGAAGTGGAAGAAAGAAAAATTATGACAGTGATTCTGACAAGCTCCAAGGAAAGCAAATTCTTGAGCAAGTGCTTTAGCAGGCCCATAAGCAGCAGTGACACTGGCTGCAGATTCTCTCCTGAGGGCAGCTCAGTCCAGCAGCCACAGAGAGAAAGAGCAGTGAGAACAGAGCTCAGGCCTGATAGAGATTTCTACATACTACAGACAACTGAAAAGCTTAAAAGGTGGACCATTATTTATACAGCACTTATATTAAAACCTATGGCCTCTTGTGTGCCATTCTCTTCTAATCTGTCAATTTTTTATGGCTTTATGGCACCATCTAGTAACACTCCAGTTAAACTGTCAAACTTTTGACTCTCACACTTTAAAACCCAAGATTCAACAACTGGGACCAACAGCCAACTGCCTTGTTGGATTTGGGGAGAGTTTGAGGCATTTTCACCTTTGCTTTCCACTGGGAAAAAGTTTCACTTCCCTCAGCCTGAGTTCACCTGCAGAAATATCACAGAGTTTGGGATGTTCTTGGTCCTTGCCAATGGGGACTGCAGTTTAGAGAAGGGGGCAGTGGAGGAGGAGGAGGCTAGCTGAATCCACGTGCCATCTGCTTGTGCAGGGCTGATGGTTTGTCAGGGTTTATCACAGCCCCAGACATCATTAGCCTCCATAGGATTTGTAAGTAACAGGAAAGAGACACAGTGAAGAAATAAGGACCCTCTTCCAGCTTCCCTAAGTGCAGAGGGAGAAAGCTGCTCCAGGGCTTCCTGCAAGCATCAGTTATACAGGCTCCTCCAGGACAGACCACCTGTCAGCCTCCTTCTTCATGGACATTTCCATTTGGACACTGCCCTTTGAGCTTGGCTTTGCTTTATAATGAGACTATGTGGACTCTGAAGCAATTGAAAGAAAAAAAAAACCCTAAAACTATGATATATCTGCTCTTCTGTGAAGAACACATTTATAATTGAGTCCTACAGACAGGGTTGGAGGACTCAAATGGGATTTTCTCCCATTCTCGTTTCTTCTCTTTCTTTCCCCCTCAGCACATACTTGTTTCACAACAGTTTTCTGCACTAACCTCAGAGATGGATATGTTTCCATTTCAGGCACTTGACCTATTGTCCTTGGGTATCGTATTTAACCAAACTCAGCTCTAAGCCCCTAAGAATGAATGGATTACTGTCTCTCTATGAATTTTGTAAAAATGCTGTAGGAAATGTCAGCTTCACAGTTTCCAGGGTTTGTGTTTAAGGGAAAAGGATTACTGTGCCAAACAGTGAATTATGAGCTCCTAGGTCCTGCAAATGAGACTGATGCAAATCTTTCTCAAACATCTGAGGAAAACTGGGATTAAAACTGTCCTGCTGCAGTCCAAACACCTCTTGTTTGCCCTGATATCTTCTGCCTCCCTGTCCAAGGAGAGGCCATGCCCACGCAGTCACCCTCACTTGAGGCTCATTGTCACAGCTGGGGACACAGAGGAGTGCTCCCCACACTGTCAGTGTCTTCCCTCAAAGGGAGTCAAAGCTGTGACTGCCATCCAGCTGGACACCTCAGAGCCTGCACAGGGAGAGCCCCCTCATTTTATCTCTGGGGAACTCTGGTAAGGCTTTTATTGAACAGCACAAGCCTCTGGCTCTGGAGCTGCTGGAGCCTGTTTTCCCCAGGCTTGAGTTCCCTGTGATAAGGTGAGGCAGCTGCAATTGGGGAGCAAGACCCCCATGGGCTGTATGGGGATCAGCCAGGCTGCTGAGATACTCTGTGGCTTCTCTGACACATAATAGTGCAAGTCAGCTTCCCTAACTGTGCTTCTGGGGGAGGGCACATGGGGTACTTGGCTGCTGCCTTCATGCCACAGGTGAGTATTTGAGATATTTAAGATTTCTATTTCCATATCAAACTTGGCTGACACCAGCCACAAGGAATTAGGAATCCAAGAGATTCAAAAGACAAGTAATATTTTATGGTGTGACTCTTGGGGATGGTGCTGTGCAGGGCCAGGAGTTGGACTCAATGATCCTTGTGGGTCTCTTCCAACTCAGTTCATTCTGTAATTCTGTGATCAGCTTCCAGCAAACCTCAGCTTAAGTTTTCTTCATTCCATCTCACCCGGTGGACCCGATCCTTCGCCACATTGACTGCTGCCTCATCATTTACACCCAAAAGTATGAGTAGATGTGTTACCACATCTCCTCACAGGCACTCTTGTCACTAACCACATCTCCACTTCAGGATGCTGACCATGTCCAGACACCTGGAAAGGGTGGTGGTACCTGGTGAAGTTAATGGCCACTTTTCCTGGGAAAAGGTGGAAGAGAACCATACGAGGAGAGTGTGCTGATACAAGAACAACATGGTAGAATATAGTATGGATGGGAAAGGAAAAAAAAAGAAAAAAAAGAAAAGAATGAGAGAATGTGAAACAAAACTAGCAGAAAATTGTAGGATGAGGTAAAATAAATCCAGTATTAATCTGATGCAAATTTACTTGCTTCATTCAGTTAGAGACCACAGCGCATATGCCAGTAAAAAAAGGGTGTATATACTGTTTAGGTATTCCTTCCTAAGGATTAACCATTCTCTGGGAGAAATACTGTTCATTTCCAGTAAGGAGAGCATTAGCACTTACAAAAAGAATCTCAGGCCAGGAGATGAGAGGACACCTGGCACTGGTCCTTATCCCATAAGTGGTCTCCAGCTAGAAATCAGATTTGAACTAAATAAACAAACCTGATCAGGAGCATGCTCATCTAAGTGCTCTTAAAAGTGAGCAGTATGTAGAGCTCCTAATTACAGTGACATCTGCTTTGTCCTTAATGAGTGACAACTGAGAAAGTCTCTTCCCAAAAACACTTTTGACATTATCGACATAATCAGAAGTCATCCCAATATATGCAGGCAATTAGTGACAACCACATTTCAAATAAGAAGTAAATCTACCACAAGTGTCAATATTCATCTGGAGAGTATGAATCTTTGAGTCATATTTAAATGAGTTTCCTTAATTAAACTGACAATGAAGTCAGTTCATGTTTATGAAAGTGCACCTCTTTCTCTATCATCACAGGTAAAAGATTCTCTGGAACTTTCTCTCCTTCCTTTATTAAGAGCTTATAGAACTGAACCAAGTTTGACTTTCTGCAGGCTTGGGCCTATTATCAAATGTGGGCTCACCCACATGTCTTGAATGCTCACAGAAAAAGAACTCATGCTTTAAAAAGCTGCAGTACTGCTGCTTCTGAAGTAGGGGCAGGTATGAGTCTTGGCCTGCATTGATGGGCTGCTGCCTGTCAGGGTATGATATAACATTGCATGCAACTGTACAGATCTACATTTAGATACACTTCTATATTTCAAAACCACATATAAAATTACACATAAAAAGATAGAGCCATATCTGAAAAGTTAATACTGTTAGGGTAGAACTTTACAGCATTCATAAAAAGGGGCAACTCTGGTATTAAATGGCTGTGCAGCTGCACTTGCTTTTAGTTTTCAAAAGACGGTGCTTATTAGCAAGAAACTATCTGATAACCAAATAAAAATGCAAAAACAGTTGCCTAAATCTGCAAATGCAAGACTTCCCTGCACATATCTATTAAACTGAACGTATGAATAATGCTCTCTGAGCTAATAGTTCTTTCTGAGGGATCTGGGGTATTTTTAATGTGTCCGAGACATTAGCTTTCTGGCTAAACTGGTCTTACATACTCAGCTCAGCCTGCCTTGAGCCTGGATGATTTAAAAAGAACTATAACCCAGGATGGAGTTGCAAGTCAGATCTAGGGCATCTGTGCCTGGGGTATTGTTACATTGTCTACAAGCATCACTCAATCTCCCTTTGCTCTCTGCATTCAGCTCTTGTAAATAAAGTAAATACTGCCTCCAGCTTAGACTCTGCTTTTTCAATCCTAAATCTCAAAGCTGACAACAAATAGGAGGTATGCATTATCAACAGGAGTTTGCTGAAATCTTGATGGAGCTATTCAAAGCAATTTTTATGTGAGAGACTGTGTTTGAGATAGGAACCCACCATGTCAAAGGGCAGGCTACTCTTTCTCCACCTGACACAAATCTCTCCTTTAACATTTCAATAAATGCTGCTCCTCAGTTTCCTCCTGGGAAAGGATCAGGGTCCAGGGCAACAGCTTCTTTAGGGGTTGTAGGAAAGCACATTTTAAGTAATAGAGTTTTCTTTCAATTCTGAAGATGAGTCTGGAGTGGTTCATGCCCTGAGTACGTAATCATCTCTAGCTTTACATTTCCTGATGGATTTCTCTCTGTGCACAGACTTGCATCTATTTTCAAGTAATTGCCATCTCCTTTTCCTGTCCTTGAAAACTAGTTCTTGTGTAAGCTACTGTCAAATTCTATCTTCCCTCCATACAGTGTGTCATGTTGTGATTTTCTTAAACCAGCTGATAAGACACATTAGACACTGTTCACAGGAGATAAAGAGTGTGTTTCAAAGCTTTGTCAATTTAATTTTTACTTAAAAAAAAAAAAAAACAAAATAAACTGTTAATTAAAATCAAAACTTTAATAAAATATCAGCTAAGCTGAAAACATGGATGGAGGGGGATATTCAGTTTTTTGGATTATTGGGGAATTCCCAACTATGGCTACACAACTAACCTTAGATAAGAGAGCATGGTTGGCACCTCAGGTCAAAAATACTTTCCGGTATAAGCTGCAGAATGCCTGCAGGCGCCTGAGCTGCTCTATGGGGACTTTCGGGATCTTCCAAACCGTTACCAGTCAGCAGAGGGCAACACAGTCACAAAAACAGGGAAAAGCTTCACAGGCTCCTTACAAATGTGTACCCAAGCCCACAGCTCCCTGGGCCAACGTGAGCAGGGTCAGGTTCCAGCCTACTACAGCCAAGGAAGAAACATTTTGTACAAAACCCTCTTTTCCCCAAATACAGTTGATAAACAAATGAAAGGACACATAACAAGTAAACCAACTACAATTTTCAATATCCCAGTAGAATTTCTATGTGCTAGCCAAGAAATAACTGACTACAGGAAAACATGTGAGCTGGCTACACACATTTCAAATGTAAGTTCAGCTCAGGGATATGGGATAGACTCTAAGCTGGAGAACTAAACAAATGGAAATTCTGGTGTGGGCTTGAAAAGAAAGTTATAAGAAAGAATTTTTTCTCTTGATGGCAATAGTACAAATACTGGACCAGACCCTAAGGGTCCAAAATCTAGGACAATATGCCCTACACCTATGTGGTACCCTGGCATCCAAGGGGCAGTAGTTTGGAGGGGTTTAGTCCCACTCTGCACCTGGGTTTTCCTTCATGGAGGGTGGAGTTTGTGTGAGATTAGGGTCGAAGTGATACAGATACATGCACAGTAGAGAAGCTCAACAGAGCTGCAAGAGGAACAACAGATAGGAAACACGGCAGGACAGAGGCATCCACTGGAGATTTGTGACCTTTTTTAAAAAATAGTCACTGCCTGTATGCCAGATCTCTAAGAATATTAAAACTATATCAGCTTAGGATCAAATATCAGTTAGGTCTTCTGACAATGACCAGAAGTAGATACCTAGAGAAATGTTTAAGCAAGGAAATGCCTTTAGAGATACTGCCCAGAACATCCTGCCAACCAGTCACAACCTGCAGGGCAGCAACTGCCTGGAGCGTAAGAGCTGTGTTTGTGTTTACCAGCCCTTCACTGATTTCACTGATGAGAATTAAATGCATTAAGACCTTTATCACTTCCAATTCCTGTGGCAAGGAGTTCATGGAGCCCATAGACTTTTGAAGAATTAACTTGGGTTTTGCCCTGAAACTTCTTACCCACTGGTTTCCCTCATGCTTGCACTGGAAGGAGTGGTGAAAACCCTCTCCTGTTCCCTATTGCTCCAGCACTTAGAGACTGCCTTCCTCTCTGCACTGTCACCTCTTTTCCAGCTAGAAGAACTGTACTGTTCATTTCTTGGAGGGAAGAAGCCCCATTCCTTTGGCCACTTTTGACATCCTGCTCTGAACATTTCCAGTCCCAATCCAGCTCTTTTGAGAGGCAGTTGAACTTTCCACTTCTCTATTGCAGGGAATGACTGGGAACCGTACTAAAATAACAACTAAAATTGAAGATTACTAAGGTACAACACTATTCAGCTACCTGTCTGCCAGGTCACGATGCAGCAGAGATGTACAATAAATACTAGTAAAACTTAAACAAATGACAATCAGAAGTAAAATGAAACTAATGAAAATCAGAGGATGATGAAAATAATTCCTTCTTGTTTACTCCCCACCCTAGAGAGGAAAACTGTCACAAATCACCTCCTTCCAATTCTGTAACACAGCATCCTGTATCTTACTCTAATGGCATCTGTTCTAATCTCCCATACTCAGAGTGGTAGTTTCAGGTTTCCAAGCCAGGCACAGCTTTCTTTTCCCATAATGAATTCTGCCTTTCCAGCATACCAGACATAATGTGGTTGCTATGGAATTGAGTTTGCCTTTTACTGTTAAAAGATGATGGGCTTTCTCATTTAGCAGCATGCTCTTCCATGGGCAGGGCCTGGAAGGGCCTCCAGCATCTGGCACACCAGAGGTAGCTGATGTTCATTCCCCTTTCAGGTCTTTATGATACAATTTACATTTTCCATACACGCTCTTTCCGAACAACCACTTGCTGTTTTATTTTTTTAATTTCACTTTATGAAACACAGTCGGCCACTTGGGATTCTCAAACAGGCTTTTCCATTTTTGGAATGGGGAAAAGCACAAACGTAAAATCTGTAGCTTTGGTTGCTACACATCTGCTCCTTCTTACTGCAAGCACTTTTACAAACCCCGTGGCAGCCTGAGGGTTTGCTGAATCCCCCTACATCCCGGGACACAGCAAGTCTGCTGCAAAAGGGCGACAACTTTTTGCAATGGAGTAGAAGGGATTCATGCTGCTGCAGGTGGGTAGGTATTCCACAGGCTGCTCTCCTAGATCAATACTACCAGCCAGGATTATTTGGCATCCAGGAATAAGCTCTCCCTGTGGCTGAATGTATTGCCAAGAGACGCAGCGGAGACGTGAGGGGCTCCCACGTTCTGCCCGAGCCGGAGCCGTGCTGCGGAACACGGACACACGGCTCCAGCCCCCGAGCGCCTGGAGGAAGTGCAAGCCTCTCCTCCGGGCACGGAAGGTGTCCATTCTTGTCCCAGATAAGAAGCGGGCTGCTCGGGCCCCCGGCTCGGCGGGGATGCCGGCAGGCCGTGTCCGCAGGCAGGCACGCCGGCCTGGCCCCAGCTGTGCGCCGCTCCACACGTACCGGGAGAGCGGAGGAAGGATTTCCTCTGCTTGCTCCCAGCCCCTGCACGCAGCCCGAGGATGAATCACGAGCCTACAACTGCAAGATACCAGGGAGCGTTTCCAGCATCCTGGATGCAACCTACCTCAGCCCCAAAAGCAAGCTCTGAGTTAGTGGTACTCTGCACTCTCAAGCTCTGTAAAAGATATACATCAGCTGCACGTTTCATTTTGCTGTCTCCTACGGCAGGAGGAGTGAAGGCAGAAAAAAAGAAGAAATTCCATAGATTAGTTATGTGGAAGCTGAAAAAAACACTACAACTCACAAATTTAATTTTCCCAACTGTTTGTCTTTTGAACCTCCTTTCTGAGATGACACTGGACAGTTTCAAAACTGATTAATGAGTGTTACATTGTTGACTGCCAGGAACAGCATCCCACTGGATCAAAAGAACAGGCAGCCTCATCAAAGAAAGACCAGACACAAGGGATTACACCTTACATGTCACTGGAAACCCACCAATGAAATCAAAAGAAAACTAAAGGTCGTCAAGGGGCATATGCTCAAATTTTATGGTCTTCCAGGACTGAAATATCAGATTCCAACCCAAACTGTGTAAAAGCACTACAATTTTCAGCTAGAAAAAGCTGTCAGCTGATATGCAGCTGCTTGACTAGAAAACATTGATTTTTGTCATAGAAGGGGTAGGAAACAGTTCAAGTAACTCTGGGTGGTTATTTCTTTAAAAAAAAAATCTTTATCTTACAAGTTAGACCTGCTTGAGTGATTAACAAATGGGGAATCCATGGTCAGGTTTTGTAAGGGCTGTTCTGTTGCCAGCTGCCCACGGGCTGGGTGGGTTTGGGAGAGCAGAGCAGAAGTGTGTGCCCTGATGCAGCATGTAAATCTGGAGAGCATGATGGTGCAGGAGACTGGTACGTGGGGTAACACAGTGTCTGAAAGGTGGTCTTACATTAATAGTCTTGAATCAGCAATCTTAAAGCAAAAAATCTCCTTTGGCGTCGACAATCATGAGAATTCAGGACCTGGCAGGACATTTTGGGATTTGATTGTTGCAGCCAAGGTAGGTCAGAAGAAAGTTGTGAAATGTCAGAGCGAGGTATCGCCCAACTCCTTACTTGAAACCACAATGGAGAACAGAATCCCCGTCTAGATGAGCTCTGGCCAATACTGTAGTCAAAAGTACCTTCAGTGCTTTTTTCATTTTTTGAAAGGTCTGTGGGGGAGGAAAAGGCTGTCCTGGGAAGTAGAAGCAAGTGGCTACACAACTGTACTTGCCACAGTGAATTAGGCAGCCTGCCATAGGGCCAATTCAGAAAAACAAGTATCCCTGAGTGAGCCACAGTGCTGCTACAGGACAAGGACAGCCTTTCCAGCAATCAGCTGGTACGGGAGAGTGCTTCCTCTCAGTCTCTGCTTTGCTCTCAGCCTCAGGCTTTGGTGGGATGGTGACAAAGATACATTTTTAAATTTATGTATACATTATTTTGCATGGAAGTATATGAAATACTCACTTATATCTAAGGTGAATTTAAGGCTATTTGAGGTGAAAAACAAATACACAATATGTGACCTAATAGATTTTTATTTATTTGTGAAAATTGTTGGCAGCGGTGTGGAGGCTGCTCTGTGCATGTGCTCTCCTAGGAGATGGAATGGTCCTTTGATTAGAAAGAAAAAAGAAAAGAAGAAACACTGGCTTGTACTGTTGTTTGCAGATTTTTAATTGGAATATCTTCATTGTAACTCCCTCTCCACAAAGGGAGATGGCAGTTTCAGTTCCTGCTCTGAAGACTGACAGCAGTGTTTAGAGTTATGCCCAGCACAATGACCTAAATATATCCATGCGGGCATGTTGAATCAATAGCATGGAAAACAAAACGAGAAAGGTCCCAGCATTTATCTATCATGCTCCATTGCCTTCCCACTGAAGCAGCAGTGGGCTTGTGCTGGCAGAAGTGTGGCTGAGGCATCAGAGGAACGGGATGCAGCAGCGGGAGGCAGTGTTGCATCAGCTGCATTTAAAGTCACTCTGTTTTCCCTTCATAAACCAGGGAAAGCACAGCTCTTAAAAGCAATTCAGAGGAGGAGTCTGTGTTCAGCTCTCTTTATTTTACCAGTGGGAGCTTTCAGCTTTCCTATCCTATTTGAAATTATATGCCTTAGTGCTTCAAAGTCATTTTGGAAAGGGGAATGAGTGCATCAAGCTGCATAACTCCTGCAACATAAACAGAGGTCAGGAGTTGACTTTGCATAAGAATTATGTTATCCAGTTCATGGGGAACTATTACTGCCAGGAAGATTCAGGGATGAAAATGGAATGGATTAGACAGATCTTGCTGTTCCTCATCACATCAGTGCTGATGAACAGAAAATTTGTTTTACAGTTGCACAACCAATCAGCCTAATTCCAGCCCTCTAGAAACAGGACTGCACTGTAAATCAGTCCTCAGTGCTCCCTTCATGATCAGTGGCAAATGTCAGGTGTTATCAGGCAGGGTTTCACTCCCCATGATAGCAGCCCCTGTCCTGAGATGCCACACAGCCACTGTCAGAGCAGCATTCAAAATCTGGTATTGGTCATCTGGGGAGTCCACACTCAAAGAAGCTGAATGTGGTGAGCTCTCCAGAAGTACTTCCTGAAGTTCAAATAATTCCATTTATTTTTAGTTTAGAGTTCATAATCACAAGTGCTGCTTTAAGGATGCTAAGGTCATGTAACACACAGTGACACATTTGCTACAGTTTGTTTTCCTGGAAGCCTTTGCTTCTCTTGTAGTGTCTGTCCTGTGTATCCAGGACAGACACTACAAGATAGGACATCAGATAGAGGGACCCCAGAACCGCCACTGGTTTTTGTGTCCTTCTTTGGGATTTCAGGGCAGAGAACAAAGCTGCTGAGATGAGAAATTGAGCCTTTGACTCATTAAATATTAATTACTCTTGAGTTTTTGTTTTGTTTATTGCAGTTTTGTTAATTTGTACCCATCTGATTAAAAATCACTCTTCCAAATACAAATCACTGTAATGATTTAATGCCAGACCATGAAATAGGATGTGTAATAATCCACCTTATCCTTTATTCAGCTGGAGGATAAAATAACCACAAAACAAAAAACCAAAACACCACAAACTGCTTCATTTTTCTGCTCCATCCATATCACTGTTTGCTGGGGCTCATTTGCTGTTTCAACTTTCTTGCTTAAACAAACTTCAGTCCTTGGAGCAGACAAACACTGTGCTTCCAGACAGTGAGCACCCCACAGTGATTCTGAGCTGGCTCTGCTCATGATGCTGAGGCAGTTATTGGGTATCCTAAATGCCTCCTTCCAGGTTCTGGTCCCGCATGTGAACTCCTCAGAGCCATTGGGCTAGAGCTGTCTGGTCTGGCTGAACTGCCTTTCCAAGCCAATGCTACACAGCCCCAGGCCCAGCAAGGGAGGCAGAAACTCAGGCAGCAAATGCAGACCATGAAGGACTGGATGTGTCTGCTGACAACTATTTTTGCACGTCCAGGGTGGCATTGATTCTAGGATGGACAGAGAGGAATGATGATAGCAGTGTAACCTATAAGTAGGTATACCTTATAAAAGGATCAGCTCTCTGAATCTATGGCCAAATTACTTCTCTAGCTTTTCAGATAAGTATTTTGCACAACCAAAAAATCCCTGACTTCTAAATTCCTCCCTTTCCCCTGCCACATGAACTCAGCTGCTTTGTATTTGGAAGCCCATCTGAATTTCATAACCAATAATTTTGTCAGTTATTAGCATAATGGTTCACATAAATAGACTGCTTGCATATGAATGCAACCATCATCATCACCCTTCACCTTAAGCAGGAAAGATGAGTGCAGTAGGTCTGCACTGATCATCTTGCAGATAATTTTTTAGCCTTGAAAATCTCTTATCATCTTGCAGATAATTTTTTAGCCTTGAAAATCTCTTTTCTTTGAAAAAGGATCCTGCTGCATTTAGTACTGATACACTGCAGTTCCTGTCTCAAAGAAGTTGCCATGCCAAAAAGAACTGAAATGTATTTTTAGACAACACTTTAGGGTAAATCAATAGCCAGGTACTTTCCAGGTACCTATGATACCACTGCTTCCCTATGGAAAATGAAAGCCTGAACAGTATAAGAACAGCTGAGATATTTAATCTGTTCACTTTCATAACTTTTGTGTTAGATCACTAGTGATACACAGCATGGAAAGTGGGATTCTTATGCATTACTTCTGCTCCCAAACACGTAAGTCTCCAGCTCCAGCCTTCAAATGCCCATTTACACAAACTCATTGTCTCAAAAGTGCCTGTGCCCCACTAAATTCCCAGCTGTACTACTGAAACGTGTGCTCCAGAGAGTCTGCCTGGCACTGGCCTCACATCCTTTCAATATGTATATGAAGGAGGCAACAAGAATAGTGCCAGATGGCAATGGGAATGGAAATGATATGACGTACATATGTGATGCAATTTTCTTTCTTTTTTTTTTTTTTCTTGTGAATAAAACATCTTGTGAAAAGAGGAATTAGATGCAGTATTTATAACAATCCTTCATAAACATCCCCAAATTCCAAGCAGAAGACAAAAGGCATGAATCATATCACAGCAGGCGCTATAGCTGGGGAAGTGGCCTTTATGAAGATTGCTTCCGTAATTTGGGCTCCAGAATGAAAGAGAGCTGCTCTTAGGAGATCTGTAGGAAGTTGATAATGGCTTATTTAATTGTAGTATCACTAATAAAATCTGTGTTTTCATCAGGAACGTTTCCTTAGCTAAAAATGCCATGATTCTTCAACTGTAGTTTGATCCTGTTCATTTTGTCTATAAATGATATAATGCCAAAAAAATAGATTAGGACATTATAGTTTCCTTTAAAAGGAAACTTTTCGACTGTGGATTCAATCCACACCACAGAAGATGATAATCCCATAATAACTGACTTGGTATGCAAAAATAGAACAATTACTCATAAACCAGAGATCATAAAGCAAAGAAATTTGTTCTCTATCAACTGTAAAGGAAATGAGACTATAATTTGCTCTTTCAGACTTGACAGCTGAAAGTCTCCTATTAATTGAGTCTTGTCATTAAAGGAATTCTCCCCTTGCATAATCCTCTAGCAGTTTTGGTGGCAACTTTATGTTCTTAACCTGTTTGGTGGCATTGAACTTGCACTGTATTACTTGTACCAGAAGAATATCACCCAATTCATATTAGTCATGGGAAAATCCCAACATAGAAAGGATGTGATCTGAAGAAACTTCTGATGTCTACACTGAAAAGTGTAAGACCATCTAGATTCACAGGATTGATGGACACCAACTATCAAGCCAAAGGGATCTACGCACACCAGTTATTTTCAGATGCATCTGACTTCAGACAACCACAATGGAAAATACTAGCTATCAATCTAATTTAAAATTGAGATATAAACTTCTAACCTACCTGGTTTTCCCACTATTTAACAGCAAAAGTTTGGCAAAGATGACAGCAGATCTCAGCTCATTTGGCAATGCCAGCCCTGATTTGTAGCTAGAATTTTTTTCCTACTGAAAGTATGCAGGGATTTTTTGGGAAGCAAATCGTGGCATTAATGAGCAGTATGTATTGCTGCACTCAGACACCTGTGAATACATTCCCTGTACACAGACAACAGAAGGGGACAGGCTCCTGTAAATCACAGGGAGATGCAAGGCAGTGATGTCAAACAACACCCAGTGACTAGGTGCAGATAATAGCATGATTATTATGGTATCCCTGATGCTGGCCTTGTGCCTTGTTTTGTGGGCCCCGCAAGGCCTGATTTGTAGTTTCCTCACCTTTGTATCATTAATCTCCAGTGCAGAGGCTGCAGCTGGATCCAGAAGATGCACAAAGGGCACAAAAGATATGTGGATCAAAAGGTGAAGAAACTCTTCTTCCTGCACACAGATACTTTTGTACAATCCACCTTACCCTGTTTAAGGCTCTCAGCAGCTGGGCATCACTTACTTCATAGCATCTTCCACTAGAGAAGTGCTCAAGGTCAGGGCAGAAAGATACACAGAGTTCTGTGCGGAATCCTGCACAGTACCACTGCCTTGTTGAGCTAAGCATCAGCAAAGCCAGGCAGAAGAGGATACAATGAGATTTTAATGGGATTATATAATTTCCAGCTTGTTAGGACTGTATTCCAGCCAAGGGAAGATAAGGCTGCAGCATTCCTTTGCACTTTACCATCAAACCAAAGAACTGCAAATGATAGCTGACAACAGCTTTAAGAGGGAAAAATGGATGAAAGCAGAGCTTTCTCAAGCAAAGCTTCAAAGTGTGAAAGGCAAAAAAATTCCCAGAGCTGTCTACTTGCAAGCAGTACCAGACTGCCTGCAGATGACTCCAGACAATAACAGCCTCAAGAGGATAGGCAAGGTAGGATATCATGATAATTGCAAAATCAAATATTGCCAGATATTCCCATCCCAGTCCCACATAGGAAATTACTGGAATGATAACCAGGGCTCCCTAATAGCCATTTTACAGATTGTGTGATATTGCATAGCATTCAGGAAGGTTCATCAGCATGAAAAATGTGTGTGAGAGAGGAAGATTTATTGTGCAGAAATGTACAGTGCAGTCATGGCTGAAAGTTATGATTTGTTATTGCTCTCATGCAAATTGGAGTAAATTTGATCACATTTAACACTGTACATATTTTCACCAGCAGGGAAAAAATTCTATAGACAGCATTCCAGAAAATGAGAAATTACAAGTACAACCAGAAAATAAAGACTGTCAGTTTTTGCTGCTGAAGGAATTCAGGAAAAAAAGTACTTTAGGGAATAATTATTACCTTGATTTCAGTTTTGTTGTCTAGCTGATGGGACTCATCAATTGAGACAGGCTTGCTCTGATAATGCTGGCAGGGTCACAACACTGAGGATGACAGCTTATTTTCTCATGACTTCTTATCATACAGAGGATTGTCTTACTGATAGACATTAATATGACAATGCTGCAGCTGCCTCCATCAGATGTGCTCCCCAGGGTTTTTAAAGCATCTGATTCTGAAGTAATTGGAATTGTCTTCTACCTGCAGACTCATCATTCTGCTGAGATATTTCTACACTACGTCCATTATTGAAGGGGAATGAACAATATATCAACAAGCAACAGCCACTCACTTTGTCTTTCTAAATTTCTTTATCACTACAGAACACATTACTGTATTGTAATAGCTATACTTGTGTCCTACTCTGCATCCATTGTGTTCCTTCCATTATGTGCAGCGATGATACAGTTGTTGCACAGGTATTATTGCTAATATCCATGAAATATCAGAGTCTCTCCTTTTTTTTGTTAATTTTAATAGGACTTACAGATCTAGAAATTCCACCTTGGTCATATATTTTTTCCATTGTAAATTCATCTTTGGAGAGAATTTTTACTGCATTTTAACAATTTTTTGGTCCCATATGCTGCTCAAAAATAGTGTTACTATTCAACAGCCTTTCATCTTTCATTGGAAGATTGGTGTGGGAGGGGAGGCAGCAGAGGAACCTCTATCTCACGTGCTTCCCCATAAATTTGCTGGAGCTATCCTCAGCATTTTGACCCTCCCTGCATCCTCTTAAAACCTGCTTCTTGCAAGAGATCTGGCCACTGAAATGGATGCAATGAAAAAAAAAGAAAATTCAGAACTTCACTTTCCTGTATGGTAGTAGGTGTGATTCTTTATATTTTATCATAAATTTCCACCATTTACTATGGGATTTCACACCATCCAATTCTGAAATTGGGCTGAATTTTCTACTAGCTTAGAAACAAAATCCACTCTTGAAATTCTACGACTAGTATCATTTCCTTTCTCATACAGTGTTCCCTGAATCCTGTAAGTACACCCATTTCTTCAGTTGTGCTCATTAAATAG
The DNA here is from genome assembly GCF_024509145.1 of Vidua macroura. Lineage (NCBI taxonomy): Eukaryota > Metazoa > Chordata > Aves > Passeriformes > Viduidae > Vidua > Vidua macroura. The sequence continues at coordinate 92,995,619 of NC_071572.1, read as the reverse complement.
GTAATTAGTATCATGGGTGTGTAAGAGTCTGAGGTGATTTCACACAAAAAGTATAAAATATTTGATGTTTAGTTCAGCACGAACAATCTGTGAAATTGTATTTGACTTAGACTGGAGAATTGCACTAGGATGGAGAATTAAATCAGTCTTTAACCAGTAATTTCAGGATGCTTACTTATTGAAAATATGTACTTTGCTACCCTCAATTAAAGAATGCTTGAGGCTACATTAATTTCAGCAGCTTTTCAAAGACAGGTAAATAGTACCAATACTACTAAGAAAGAAGAATCAGGTACAGTGCAAATTAGTTAAAATACTCGTCCCAAATTTTCTTCAGAAGAATGAGGATGAAGTCAATCTCACCTCCCCCCAGTCATGCCAAAATAAGGTATCTAGTCTATACCACACAGCCAGGGAACAGCATGGGGAGAAGAGAAATAGGAACCCCCAGACAACCCAGCCCCACCTTAACTACTTTTTACCTCTCATCATCCAGGCTGTGACAAGCAGTCAACAAACAGCATACAGCATTGCCTGTGCTTTGCATGTGACCAAAAGAAATGAAAAGCGCAAATGGCACTGCAACAGCAATCATGCCAAATCTCCTGCAAGCATGAGCTGGATTTGCTTACAGCAACAAGGAACAATTTCCAGAGAGTAACAGCCAGAGAAGGTACAGTTTAATGAAAAGTTTCAGTACCTTTAACCACAAGCCTTGCTGTCACATAATGAAAAAAAAGTAGTATTTAACTTACAGGGCAGAGGAACATGGCCTGTGGCTGTCATGTAAGCAAAGCATTGGAGTTGTTTGGTCAGACACTATCTTATCTGCAATAAACCTAATCAATGTAAAGTGGCATTAGTTGTTTGGATTGGGATGAGGCATGCTAAAATTTGATTTCCTCTTTTATTAAACTAAGGTCTGAGTGACTATCAGAAGGGTTACTCTTATTCAGAAATTAAAAAGAAATAGCTAAGCATGGAGATGTCACAAATCAATCTCTCCCTGATTCACATGTAAATAAGTAAAGATTTTTAAATAGTTATATTAATCGTTGATATCTTCCTGCACATGCCATAAAGCCAGGCCAAAGAAACACAACTCACCTGTCACTGTCTCATGAACCCAAGCTTACAGGTGAGTTAGTTGTAGACATGAGCAAGGCTGGTACCTCCTGCACTGACAGAGCTCATCTGGAGCCCCAGAAGAGTGCCAGCCTCTCAAGAAACACAAAGACAAGCAACAAAGGGGGGGCTCTCTACCAGTTCGGTCTTGTAAAAACTAAACTAAAGTCACAGTCAGGAAATTTGAAATAGAAAGGACAAACTTCAAGCTGTGATATTTCTAAATGAGTGTGCATTCATTTATCTCTCAAAACGTTTCCAGTATTTTAATAAAACAACAGTATTGTGATGTCAGTCCAGTCTTTAGAAAGTTTAGAACATAAGAAGAGGGGGAAAAGAGGGTATTTCAAATACTCACTGTTTCACATGCCCAGCTTTTCCCAGGTAAATATTATTTACACTTGAATACAAAATGTTATATTGTAAATCTATTTTATGAATCTATTTGAATCACTGACGATATTTTGTGATGTCTTCATTAATGTGGTTTTGTTTCAAAAATAACAGAAATGTTTAGTTTTGAAAGAGGAACTTTTCTCATGTTGCCCTGGAGAATGAATGCAAGTTCAGGCTCAAAATATTATACTTGCAAAGAGTTTTCCTGTCAATATAGAATAAACAGAGCTTATCCAAGTCCAAAAAGAAAAGGTGTGAGAAGGCATAATCACTTCAACTCAGAGACTGGATTGCCGGTGTTGAAATGGGCGTGGGTGGAGCAGGACAGGGCAGAGAGTAAAAACAGTGTAAAACGATAGGGGAGCTAAGGACACTGTCTGGTTTCATGGAGAGCAGCTTGATCTGCTGGTGACAGCATGGCTTTTTGGTTTCCATCTCTTCTTCTTGCTTCCAAGCTTCACTCACCTGACATCTGCAAAGAGCTGGAAAGAATTATGGAAGGAGGCCCAGCTGCTTCTTTGAGGTGTCAATGCTGGGGAATAAGGCATGGACATAACAGTAGGTATTCCCTGGCCTTGGGCATGCCAGGGAGACAAGAGCTCCCTGCCGGAGTCTTCCCCGGATTTGGGTGACTCCGGATGGTGGTAAAGTCTCTCCTCCAACCCGTGCCTTCAAAGAAAGACTCAGTAGTCTTCAGTCGTCCGGTCTCAAGGCAGTTTATTGCATATTATCTCAAGGCACACAGACTCCCTGACATTGTCCCTGACTCTGTCTGTCCCCGTCTCTGGCTGTCCCCCTCTCTGGCTGTCCCCCTCTCTCCTCCCCGAAGGGAGGGTGCCATCTTTTATATCACACATTACGTATTAGGTGTTTATAGTTTTTTCCCAATGCCTACTACCTATGTTGAACAGTGACTTTCTACTCTAAACCAATCTGTGAGTGCCAACATCACCAAGAACATGGAGAACAGGAAGAAGAAAGAAGGAGGACAGGGCACGCCCAAATCCCTCCATCTTAAAACCTCTGACCCCCATGTACAAACCACAGACCCCCCTGTACAAGGCCTAAAACCCCCCTGTACAGCACTCAAAAATCCTACCTTTCACCTTGTGACTACTTCTATTATAATATCTAAACTTTTGTGATTTCTTGTTCTTCCTGCAAGGTTGGTAAATTGTTCCATGGGTCAAGCTCAAGACCACAGGGGTCCCTGGCCGCCTGCCAGGGTCTCAGAGGCTTCTGCCCTGGGCCCAGAACATCCAAGAGTGTCTGAGGGACACCTTGGGTTCCGACAGCTCCCAAGGCCATCAGCCAAAGAGGTCAAAGGAGAGGAGATGTAGGAAGCTGGGCATAAGATGGACCAAAGGAGGGCACAGGGTACCAGGGTGTTTGGAGTGGCAAAGAGGAAAATCATCACAACACTGTCAATGAGAATCAGCAGCAGAGAAGAAAAGAAAAAGAAAAAAAATCTCTGAGAGTCAGGCAGTTCTTTTTCTGTTTGCCAAATTAATTTTGCAATTAAGTCCCTAAGTGCTTTATTAGCTGTTCTTTTTCCCGTTAAGCAGTTTTAGCAGCCTTGGGCATGCCATATAAATACACTCAGGGAAAGCAGACAACATAGTTATGAACAGAAGGTTCAGTGTCTGTAAGGCACACTGTCACTATCAATTTTGTTATGCAAAACCACTTGATAACTGGTTTCCCATTTCCCCACCACAAACCTAATTTTTGAAATAAACACAAAGCAAAACTTGCTGTTCACAGCAGCGAGGTAAGCTTAAAGCTTAGCAAGCTTAAAACTCCTGATCAGGCTCAGCTCACTTTCAAAGCTATCTGAAAATTACTTTTACCTTCTCACAGAAAAATATAACCATCCCCAGGCCTATGCAAAAAATAAAAAGTTTGTCCAGGATGTTATGCAAACTCATACATCTATACAGCTGAATAATTGAGGCCAAAACCACCTGTAACTAACTGTACATGTTATAGCCCAAAGTGTATATCTTCATGCAAATTTATTTGAGCAGCTTCTCCTTTTGTTAATTTGTACAGCCTTTGCCTTGCATGCTCCTATTGTTATGCTCCCAGTTTTTATGAAATCTTTTCAAAATGCTAGCTCTATACTTCTATCAGCACTGCAGTACTAGTGAAATAAGTATGGCCACATTGAGTAGACAAAAGTCCACCTATTTCAAATTCCCTTCTCTGGAAGGGGCAAATAACAGATGCTCAGAAAACAGGTTAAAGAACAAGCACATCAGCTGACTGTTCTCAGGATACCTTCCCCAGTTCCAGGAATCATCAGCTCAGGAACTTCTTAAACCAGGAACATAATCTGTTATGGTTAGGTTACAGGGTTTCACAGGTCCCTGAAGGACCTGTTCAAGGTGCTTAACCTGAGTCTTCACACTTATCATTCAATTGGCTAAACCTAATACCTCCCCTTCATGAGCTCCAATTTCCAAAGGAATGGAGCTACTTTATTATTTACTTTCCTTGTAAGAGCAATAAATAGCATTCAACACTATTCTAGAAGAAATTAATTTATGATGGTGCCTAAAGTTGAATTGAAGAGCTATATTATTTTCAGCAATATTGTCCCATCTTCCTGTATAAGAAATCTTGCAAGGCACTTGTCTGAAAATAGTACGTGACAAATCTGCTTTAGATATTTCTATAATCTGAAAGAACCCAGGAAATTTTCTGCTGCTGTTCTATGATACCTAAGAGACCACCAGGCAACCTACTGCAACTATTGAAAAAAAAAAAAAAGGTGCAATTGGGATAAATACCCAGTGATGTTTATGTGCACAAATATACAGAAGAATCATGCCAGGGAAGGAATTATTTCAATTAAAGCAACAGGACATATTGACCATCACTTTTAAGATCTTTCTGGGCAGATGTTTGGAAAATCGTAAGGGTGTATTTGGGTATTTTTGGATGGAAAGGAATAAGGTCTGACAGCCATGTCCCCTGCTGCTTTGAATGTCAAGAATAGTTTTGGTGGTCATTTGGTGGAGGAAAAATGCCCTTACCATCTAAACCACAGCTAAGAAGACTGAAGTCCTGCTTCCTCTGAAACCTTTCATAGGTTCACCTTTGAGACCATTTTCTTTTTCCCTTAAGAACCTAAAACTGGAAAAAGTACATTAAATCCCTGTCTGGGGTACAGACACAGTCTCACTCTAATTCAAACTCCTTCAAGTGATGAAGACTTTGTCACTGATCTCAAGAGTTCAGCTGGACTGCTCAGGCTCAAGTACGGTCCTCTGGGAGAATAGCAGCAATTCTCTCACCGACTTTGAAAGATGAGAACAGATTGTCATTTGTCACCACTTCCTGATGATACTTAGCTTAAATACTTGTATCCTAAATACACTGCATTCTGCTTATTGGTCTCCTCAAAAAGCTGCTGCTTCTCGTGAGGGCAATGGTGGACGATGAGTCCTTATCTCTGAAAAGGGAATGCAGCAAACAGTCCCAACAGCTTACTAGGAATGAAAAGCACTTTCATTTAACAAACGGAGAAACAACTTTGCTCTAGCAAGAGTTTAAGAACAGATGAAATTTAATAGCCTCCTCCAATAGAACAGCATGTTGTTCAGAGGCAGCCACTCCAGCTCTGCCTCAGCTGCTTACTTTCAGTTCCTCGTTAAGGAACTGTTTACATTCAATAAATAAAAATTTAAAGAAGGAAAGAAACCTGCTGTTTCAGATTAAAACATGCATCTAGGCAGAAGAATGCCTCTGTCCACTTCTGCAAAGGGGCGAAGTGAAATCCAGACCAAAGAGAGAAGCACTTTGCTGAGTCACAGTAACCAGGGATATCTCCAGTGTGCTGTTGCTGATCATCGCCACCCAATACCCAGCTGCAGAGGGAGGGGACAGGGAGTGGCAGGCAGTACAGCATTACCAGTACCACCAGTTATTTTTCAAAGCATGTCCAAGGTGCTGGACTGGAGCTGTAAAATGGGTCACTAGAAATTCTGTATGAAGCAATGCAGTCAGACGAAAACTACTTACATCAGCTATCTACAGTGAAGAGCTATCACATGCCTAGTACATAAATGTGATTGATAGTAAAACAGGAAGGAAAACAAAGGACCAAATCACCTCAAACAGAATCAAGCAGCTGCATTAAATAAATTTCAAATCCTCAAGTAGTCTCAAAGCCAGTTACAGCAGATCTAGTAGCTCTTGTAGCTTTGTTTGGGATTGGGCAGAACCACAACAGGCTCTCTGCACAAGCTGCACCTGAACACAGCATGAAGGGAGTTGCTAAATTCTTCTCCACTGAGTCATCTAAACAGAAAAGCCACCAGTGTGAAGGGTTTTCAATGGAAATACCTAAATCTGACATATGAAATAATCAGCGATGAGCAAGGAGAACTTGCAAATACACAAGTACGAGAGGTAGATAACTGAAAAGCAAAACTACTGAATAAAGCATACCATTTAAAAATGGTTGCTGTTATGTGGTGTATGAGATGAGGCCAGCAAGAACATCAGTTCTGTTAAGATTTTCTTATTCAGAAAAAATAAATATATCCTGATGCCTTACATATGCTTGAGGATTCAAACAAGCACAAATTTTCAACACAACACTTCAGAAGAGTAAAAAGTGCCATATGGCATGGAGACTACAGTTAGCAGTAGTGCTGATGCTGTGACAGAGGTGTTCAGAGCACCCCATTTTCAGGAACACAAAGTCAGTGGGATGTTGTTGCCCACACCTTTACAGTTACATCTAAACTTAGGTATGCCTCTGTAGAATTACATGGCTTACTCTCTTTTCCTTTCTCCAGTATTTGGAGAACTTCCTTCATATATCTTTGTTTACCCTGCTCATGGGCATGACACAGGGTATGAAAGATTTCTGCAGAACTGCATTTTGTATAAAACTGTCTGCCAAAAATGTGCTTCTCTTCTCTTTTTAGCTTCCTTTTTAAAACTCTGTGTTAACCATTGTTCTCAAGACACCCTTGAAAACACGAGTTGAACATTAGTACAAACAGTACAGTAATGTTACTCTGTAATCCATAAATGACATGTAGATGGCTAAGGTTCTCAGTAGATTGTTAGCACTGTAACTTAAAGCCACCTCGATTTTAAAAAGTGCTTAACTTCTCAGAAGGCAATTAAAATTGCATTTTACATGTCAATATTATTTAGTAAAGCACTACTGATGTTTTCAGAAAAATATTTCAGCAAAGCATTTCTCCAAAATATCTTCATCAAAAGAATCTTCAATTCTTCACACATTGAGGATGTCGTAAAATGCAAACCAGTGCAAACTGCAGAGCTGCAGCCACCACACGCCTGTGATCTTTGTGAAGTCTGTTCATGGGCATGTCACTCAAATTTGGGCCACTGTGAATACTGGTGGCAGGGAAGAGAGGAAGGTAGGTTGCCATGTATTGTGTTTTTAGAAATGCTCAGCTTCAAAGAATAAGCATCACCCAACTAAGTCTGATCTTAAAAGTCCAGTCATATCTATTGCTTTTAGTTCCTCTTGCAGTGAGGGGGACTAGAAACAAATGAGGGCCAAGTCTCTTCCAGTGCACTTGCCTGAGGGGAATATGTTGTTTCAGCACTGGAAGATGTTCATGAACAGGCTTTGAGCCGTTGCACAAAGGTAAAAAGGTGCTTCCAGGTGACCAGCTCAGGCTGCAGCTTTGCCTTCCGCACTGGTGAGATCACAGCTTTGCTGGAGCCACTTGGCTCTGTAAACCCAAGCCCAAACTTAAACACAGTTACTAGGAAGGAGAGAAGCAGAGGACCTCTCTAGAACACAGATCCACAGCTCCACTCTTTGGCACTGGGAAGGCTGTCCTGAAGGAGCTGTGTGTTAAAACAAGTTTGGCCAGCAGCCTGGACCACACTCAGACACTTGTGTTCCTTTGCAAGTGACAGGCTCTTCAGCACAGCTGGATCTGGCAAGAAACTTAATGGGTCTCTGGACAATATTCCTCTGTGGAACAAAAGGAAGTTCCAACAGGCTTAAAATCCCTTCTTCACCCTGCTCAAATGAATGTTAACAGCTGGATGAGTGACCTGAACAGCCCCTCTCACCTAGCAGCCTCACATGATTGTTTTGGCTTTACCTTGTGACAAACAAAATGCTGTCACAGGATGAGTCAGACTTTAGACTTGGACAGGTCGAGGAGGAGGACACCACTCTCTACAAGCTGATCTCATGCCAGAGTAGCACTTTTTTTGAGTCAGCCTGTGTGCCTCTGTGAGTAAGCCTATATACTAGACCAAAGAAGCTCAAGTATATGATTGAGGCCACTGAGCTTGTATGCTGGGTTGATCCTATGCTAAGAGACACTTGACAAACCAGTGTTGTCCCTAAATTTGGGACTGAATGGCATGTCACATGACAGTGAACAAGTTAAAGTATTACTCAAGATCATATGACCCATGTTATGGATAATCTGTCTTCAAATCACTTTATCAAGGAACTTAATTTTCATGAAGTTTCTAAACCGCTCTTCTTATTTTAATAGAGCAAATACATCAGGGAAACTTTGAAGTTCTGATGTGCTTTTAGCAAAATGGACTTTTTGCAGTAATGGAGAACCAGCATTGAAGACTGAAAGGTGGTCCTTCAGGACTCCCCGGCTATGCCACCTCTCCTTGGTATATCACACCTGTGACAAGGCCAGAATCATTACTCGGTGCTGTCTTGGGAGGACAGTGAAGAGCTGTGTGCTCCCCGTGCTGCGGATGCCATGTACAGCAGGGTGGGCAGAGGCCGTATCTAAACCGCACAACTGCGGGTCCACACCGGCACAACCTTTCACGTGGAAATGCAGCAGGTGCCCCAGCAGCTGCTCAAACAGCGACAAAAGGCCTTTCCCCTGACACCTGGCACCAGCTATGCCGGACCCAGAGAGCGAAATCTCTTCCTGGCAGTGCTGGGTTAATGGTTAGACTTCATTATATTAGAGGTCTTATCCAACCTACGCAGCTTTATGATTCTATTAATGAGAGACCAGCTGGTGGCTAACAAATGTTGCTTTTACACACGCTGACAAGCCGAGAGCCCACGGAAGGGGAGCAGCTATAACACCTCTAACCTCAGCTAAGTCAGCTGAGAGCGGGGCGCACGGCAGCACGGGGCAGCAGCACGCCGCGGGTTCCTCTTCGGCCAGGCAAGGCCACCTGGCCCCTGCGCAGGCTGAGCTCCAGGCCGGGGTCGCGGTGCTAAACGAGGCCAGCGACGCCGCTGATCACGCAGATCCTCGTTGTGTAAGCAGCCCGAACACGCCGCGGGCCCGGGGAGCGCTGAGCGGCGGCGTGAGGCGCGGTGCTGAAATCGCCAAGGTGCCGATGTGTCCTGACCTCTGGCAGCAGCCCCGCGCGTCCCCGGCACGGGGACAAGCACAGCGGCGGTGACACCCGCGGGCACGGGGACCCCGCTCCGCCGCCGGGCCCGGCCCCGCCCGCCGCAGCGCCCCGCCCGCGGGCCGAGACAGGGACGCCGCGCCGAGATGGCGGCACCCGGCCTCGTCCTGTCGGCGGCCACGGCCGGGGGGGCGGTGACGGCGCGGCGGGGGACACTCCTCCGCTGAGGGACACGGCCGCCCCCGTCCCGCCTCCCGGTGTCACGACACTGCGGGACGGGGCCGGTGCGCAGGGGACAGCCCGGCGGGGCGGGGCGGAGCGGGAGCGCAGCCGGGACCGCTGCGCTCCGGGACGGGGGCCGGCGGAGCGTGTCCCCCGTGCATGGGGCTGTCAGCCTGCCAGCTGCTGCTCGCGGTTTCGCTTTCACCTCGTGAGCGCTTGCCATTTGTTTTCTGGCGCAGGGTTTGAAGCCCAGACCCAGAAATGAGGAAGGTTCTGTGCGTGGAGCCCGTCATTTTCATCTACATTTTTGCGTCTTCCCTGACGAGCCCGCTAGTGCAGCAGTTCATCTACCGGCGCCTGTGGGAGCAGGAGTACAACTCTACTTTCGTGAGCGACAGCAATGTCAGTCACTGCGAGCAGAATAAGAGCAGCCCGGCTTATATCAAACAGAAGGCAAGTGGCGGGGGAGGAATAATAATTGTAAATAAATCTGCAGCCAGGAGGTGCTGCCTCAGTATTACCTCCTATTTTATAACCTTAACCTTTAATTCTCCGGAAAGCTGTAGTTTTACAGCAGGTTACAACCTGCTCTCACTTCAATGTCTCCTCACTCTAATGTTATGCTGTAGGTAGTGATAGTGCTTTAAAGACAAAGATTTGTCTCCAGGAAGATACTGAGACAAATTCGTATTTTAGCGGGTCTTGAAAATCGCCTGAGAGAATGGGGACCAAATTAGCATTGGGCTGGCATTACAGCGGGTACAACTGGAGGTGGAGGCTCCTCCTCCCACACCATTGTGCGTGTTGTGTTTGTGAGCCACCCGTTGTCTCTCTGGCTTCTACTGTTCTTTGTAACCATGTGAAGTTTAGCAAATGCCCTGTAATTTTGAAGAACAGCATCTAGCTTAAAATACATGTATTTCAGAGGAATTACAAGAAAAAGGAACAGGGGAAATTAATTTCTTCTTGTGGTTTTAAAATGTGGGAAAAATTTAACTGATCTTTGCATGATCAAATACAGTTGATGGTTTGCCATTCAGAGTACTAGTCTGCCTTGTTGGAATACAAGGATGTCAAAATGACAAGATCCCATGGTCAGTTACATTTTTAGCACTTTTCCATAGTTCAGTGTGCTGAATAGTTAGTTATTGACTGGTACCTCTTCCATTGCACTTCCAGTGCAGTTTTAATGCTACACTTAAGCAAAGCTAGCTGTGAGCTGCCAGCAGAAGAGATGGTAATTCTCCATTTCCCTTCCCCCTCTCAACCCATGCGTTGTATCTCGCAGTTCTGCAGTTACAGGTTATGGTTTGGATTTGAGAGGGTCACTGATTCAACAGAAAGCTCATCTCTTGTTTGGGGGGTGTTGCTTTTTGAATGTTGTTTTATTTTCTGAAGCAATACACTGCTCTGGCACACTCAGTGGCCACATGATTTCTGTGTCTAATGTGGGAATAGCAGAGGGAACATGTTTTCAGAAGAGGTGCAATAGAACCATATTTGTCAACAACAACTGGCAGTTGGGTTGGATAAAGTGAAAGATGAAACCACTCTAGGGTCAGAAAAGTAAATGATTCACCATATAAATTACACAGAAGCTGGGGTTACAGAAACAGTCAGCTGTCAGTCCCCTACACTGCTGAAAAGGTGGCTCTTGAAAATTTTTGCTCACATCCCATATCTGAATCTCTGATGTGCTGCATATGTGCAAGACTGAACGCCTGAGCTTATCTGCCTCATTTGTCATGTATAAAAGGAGATTGTTAATGGTACATGCTTCCAGTGAAGGTGATCAAAGAAATAATTCAGGACTTTTAGTGTGGCATATGTTCTTTGTCATGTGACAGAAGCTGATCTTAGTAGGAAAAATGTGAAAAGGTCAATAGAATTGTGGTCCAATATGGTTTCTGGGCTGACCCATGGAGGTAATTACTAGTTATTGTCAGAGTAATGCTTGTATGTTACTCCCAAAAAAGTGTTTTTTTAGTATTAGCACCCCATTTGATGCTGTGTCTGGCCATTTTCTCTAAGCATACAATTCTAATTGCAGAGCCCATCAAGAAATCAACATTTCAAATACATCTTTGCATTTTGCAACCCCCTCAAATTCAACCTGATTTTCAAATTGCCATCACCTCTATGGTTCAAGATATAAGATTTCATATTTCTTTTCTCAAAACACTGAAGTAGAGTGCTTAATTTCAGCTGAAGATAGCATCTCTGATGTGATGACATATCCACACTTTACAGGTCTTTTGTTTACAAATTATAGTTAATTTGATATTTGAGAACATGAGTCCTTCAAGACAGCAGTTGAATAATGGCCAAGAGAACTTCGTTTCCCGTTCCTGCCAAATTTCTGTTCCCTGCATTTCAGTGACTGCCAGTAGGGCATGAGCTTTTGAACAATTACACTCTTGTCTGGATGCCTTGCTGCATTTTTATACCACACTAGTTACCATAGTGTAACAATGTAAGTGCTCAAAACATGCATTAATTTAAGTGCAAATGGGCCCCTTTGCTGAGTAATGGTCCTGTGTATGGGCCAAAGAGAAGATCCAGTTACTTAATTCCAAACCCTTTTGCAGGGAAGTGTGAAGTTGGTGTTCCGGATTTTCCAAGACCTTCCTAACCTAAACCTAACTGAATTAGGTTTATAGATGTTGTAACTATTGCTGTAAGGCCCTGTTTGGCATTAATGTTTAAAAGAACATCTCTCTTTAACAGTTAATTTAGTGTAAGTCCTTATGTTCTAAGAATGAAGAAGCTTTATACTAATCTCAGCTATTTCAAAGCAAAATGTAAAAGGAAATTGAAGACAAAAATCACTTGGAGCCTGCATAAAAAGTAGAATATAATTCAAAATGGTTAGTCTTTACAGAATTTAGATTAATTATTTTTTACAAATTGAAAAAAATAGTCATAATAAAGTGAGTTTGAAGGTAATTTGAATATAAACTGAAGCATTCTGATCACTGACTTGGATAATCCTTTTCTAATATCTCAGAGCTATATTATTAATCATTAAACATTATTTACCCCATTCCATTGATTTATTATCTAATCCATTAATTTCCCCTTGCTACTCAGTAATATTTTATCTTATGAGCCTGTGAGTTTATCATGTCCTTTATATTATTCAATCTTAGGTTCTGCACTTCTCTCATAATTTAATTCTTTTATATGTTACTTGCTTCTTTATTTTCATTCTTTTAATTTTGAAATAGGTGATTGAAATATCTATTTCTGTCCACTGTGAGTAATTTTTCAGAGTAGAGTGAGTTTGCAGATTAAAAAGCTAAACCTTTCTCTTTAAATATATATAGTTCCAGTGATTATTTAATGGAGTTATGAGATTTTAAAGCAGGTGCAGGTTTGACCTATCATTTTCTATATTCTTTTCCTTTGGCTTTATAAAACCATAGAGTGAGCAGTTGCACGCCTTACACTCTAAATGGATTTTTCCTGTACTTATGTCTGTAGTCTTCGTTTAGGGAGACATCAAGTTTTTTATCTCAGCAAGTTCACGGTCATGTGTGGTACCTGGATGTATAGCCATGTTTTGTGTGTTGCACAACTTCTTCCAAAACAAGGACACCAAAAACCCAAGTTTTTGGTTTTTCATTTTTTCAGTTGTATACTTCATTATGGTCTGGCAATAAACTTTGTATTATGTGGTTAATGTGGGTTGAGATGATACATATTAACATTTAATTTTATTTTTAACATAGTAGCATTTTTTTGATGCTCATGGCTTTGAACAAAGAATCAATGTCTGCAACTATATAGCGTTCTTTTTGTCAGCAGCAGAGGAGTTAAAGATCAGAATAACGTTTTCCATCTCAGTTTGTTCAGACTTCATGGTTTTGACCTTTCCAGGGTGACAGCACTGCTGGCCAGTGGACAGGATGTCATGAATACTAAGGCAGTCAGACACCATAAGGGAAGGGAGCAAAAGACTTTGAGGTGCTAAGGATCTTAAAGGCTTTCCCTGAGAACCTCAGAATTAGTTGAATTTTGCTCTTGTAATAAAACCTGGTATCTTGTAAGCAAAGGAAGAAATTGAATGAGAAACTCATGGTCTCTGCCTGTAAATATAAATATGAATTTACAAAGCATTCAACAGCTTTTAAAATTGCCCAAAGTATATTCCTGTAAGTTCAAGGGGTTTTTCCATCATTTTGGATGCTACTCAGTCAGGATTATGTTAGCTACAGATGAGATGCCTGAAACATGGAGTATAGATGGCTTGAATACAGGCTGAAAATGGTGTGGGCAGATATGCAGAAGTGTACCTGTTGCTGATTGAAGAGCACAATGCCTGCCCAAGACAGTGTTATGCCTCAGAAAACTCCAAGACTTTCAGCAAGACTTACTCTCTGCATTTGAAACTTTATCTTAGCTAGTATAAAGGGTTTGTATGAATAAAGTTGCTTCCTTTTCCCCTGCTGTCTGATCAGGTGGTTGTCTTTGAAAGGACTGTTGTGGCTGCTCTCGTCAGGTCTGTATCTATGCATTAGAAACAAGATCTGAATTAGCTTGCTGAGTGTCCTTTAGCATCTGGCTTCATAACAATTTTAATTTTTTTTTATTAAATGTTCTTTTTTTCTGCAGCCATTCATGCTCTGTTAAATGGTTGGTTTTCAGTCACATTTTATTTTTATACTTCTGCTAAAAAGGACTCTGAAATTTTCCTCCTAATTGGTGTTTACAGTTTATTTTTATAGTGTTAGCTGCTGTTCCTTATGTGAATACCTGCTGTGATGTATCTGTAGAGACATCACTGATTTGGACAATTTCTGAACCCAGAGCTTTACAGTGTTTGCAAAATCCATTAATTCATATACCTGTGAGTCAGTACAATATTTAAATCTGTACTTCACATTTTTGGTTATTACTGTTTTTTGTAATAGTATTAGTAAGATTGTACAGTGGGACATCAGAATAAATTTGATCTGTTTACTTGCATAGTGTGCTCTAGTCCATTAATTGTTCCTTGTAACCCCCTCAGTAGAATTATTTGGGAGGAAAAATGATCTCCTGTGAGGAGGGAACATGGGGTGTTTTCCTTAATCAATGACTGGCTTACTACTGATTTCTGATTACAATAGCCCAGTGCCCTCTTACCGTACCCTGTATTGAAGGAGATACTTGCAATTAAAGATACTTACAGCTCTTGCAAGTGCATGTTCAAAATGATTGTTCTCTTGTCTGCACTGAAACTCCTCAGTCAACAGTACTAGTAAGACTGTGTCTTAAGCTCTAGGTTTTGGATTAAAATGTAACAGGGAATGTTTGAGGAATACTGAAGATCAAATTAAGAAAGACTGAATAAGCAATGTATTTTATTATAGCCTAGTATATCAAAATGTCATATAATCTTATAAAACTACATTGCATGTATTATGTTTCATAATAGTATAATTAATAATTGATAAACATGTGCAGTGATATTTATTATATTGCATGTTAATAATTATGTGTGTAATATTGTGACAGATTTTTTTTCCCAATGTATTATAGTATTTATAATTATTTTTATTTTCTCTTTGCAGGAAGTTCAAGAAAAAGCCTCTGTTTTTAATATGCAGTTGGACTTAACTAGAGCCATTCCCAGCCTTATAGTTGCCTTTGTCATTGTAGCTAATGGGGATCGCCAGGGACACAAAAGGTCTTTAGTTTTACCATCAATGGGAGCTTTGATTTCTGGTATTAGCTTGACTGCAATATCATATTTTTCCTTGTCACTCTCTGTCCTATTTGCAGTCGCATTTATTACTGGACTGTTTGGGAGTATAGCAACTTTCCTTGGAGGAGGCTTTGCTTACATAGCAGAGGAGTGCCATGATGAGAAGCAGAAAACAACACGAATAGCTGTAGTGGATTTGATTTTTGGAGTTGTATCTGGATTGGCAGGACTGTCATCTGGCTACTTTCTAAGAGGAATAGGCTTTCCATGGACATTTGTGATATCATCTCTGCTCCATGTCATTAATATCATCTATATTGTATTTTTTCTGGAAGATACCGTAGGCATATCTCAATTCCAGCATGAAGCACCAGTATCCTGGAAAGAACTTCTTAGGGAGACGTTTTCTGGAGTGTACATGCTTTTTCAAACTGCCCCTTACAAAAAGAGAATTTTAATAATTGTGTTACTTTTTACATTTATGACTTACTTGTTTACTGCGCTGGGTGGCAGTTCACTTTTTACACTGTATGAACTGGATGAGCCGCTCTGCTGGAATGAAGTATACATTGGATATGGAGCAGCTGCATCCACTTCCATCTCGCTGACCAGCTTTTTAGGAGTTTACTTATTTTCCAAATGTCTCAAAGACATTTATATTGTCTTTATTGGGATGTTTTCTTACATTGGAGGAATGATCATGGCTGCCTTTGCCAAAACTACTCTGCTCATGTTTTTAGGTGAGTTCAGAATCAGTTTTTCCATGGTCAACAATGTATATGAAAATACTGCTGTGTTATCTGTAGTGAATGCAGTTGTTGGATATTGAACATGCCACCTTGAAAGGGTCATGGAGAGGTAAAATATAAATGGTTGATCAGACTGATCTAGGATTTGATTAAAAGATGAACTGTGTGGAGAAACAATGGAATTACCTGCTTATGGTTTTAGTGCCATAGAAATATATTTGATTTATTAATTTCTCTGTTCTTGAGAATTTTGTCTCAGTGCACATCTAGTCTGACTTTTCTGTTGCCTTTTACTGTTTGGGGAACTAAGTGTTCAAAAGTATATGACTAATGCAGTTGCAATATATTTGTAAATTCCTGGATTTTAATTACTTCAATGTCTCATGGCTGCTTTACAGTGAGAGTGCCATCTTTGTTCTGCTTTATGCCTGTTCCTGTTCTCCGATCCATGCTGTCAAAAGTGGTTCTCCCTGGTGAACAGGGTAAGTAGAATTGTTTTTAAACAATAAAATAATATGGTGCTTCAGAACAGAGATGCACAAAGATTACCTTTAAACAAACAGATCTGTATTGGTACTTTAAGATTGTTTTTCTTTCAAGTTCTGTATAATATGAGCCTGTGTCTTGACATTAATGGTTGCTGGTTCTGAATTAAATATAAACAAGACTGTGTTAAAAACTACTGCAAGTTTCAACTTTCAAACAAAATAGTTCTTAAATTAAAGACAATGAGAAACTTGAAGCAGAAGAATGCCCATTACAAATGTGATTTCACAAGGGCTTCTACATTCACAAGATTTTGGCATGCAGAGAAAGATATGTTTCTGTTATTTAGTCAATTTCGCACTTACTAATTTAAAAAGGTAAGCAGTAGGTGGTCAATTTTCATAGCACTTGGAAACAATTAGACTGGTATCCTCAGCTATGGAGCAGGAATCCAACTTCAGGCCTGTGGCTTCTAAACATGTCCCAAGAAATATAACATAATACTTCTCAAAGTCCTTTCCTTTTGGAACACAGAAAAAAGCATGCCAGGCCTCAAAATATGGCTCTAATATCCCATATTTTGCTTTTGGGGAGTGTGTATTTTCTAGATTTTGGGAAATATATACTTTCTAGAAACATTTTCCTGAGTTGCTTTGTTTTATTTTTTAAAAGATTAATCTTTATACACTAAAACAAAGATCTCTTTGTGCTAGCTGTGCTAAAATGCACCTCTGGTATTGAGTTTCTTGGCATTCTTCAGGGCTTTGGCTACTCAAGTAGCTTGATGCAGCCATCAGGTTGCCTCTTGTCATCATTTTCTGCTTATCTAGTGTGATATTGGTTATGGTTCTGTGACTATGAATGCAGCTTGGGAAAATGTGTTCAACAAGACGCTTATGGGATAGACTGCCACCCCAAAGGGTAGTTCAGTCCAAAAAATGTTGTTTGTTTCTTTTCAAAAATGAGAAGGCAGTGGTTTTAAGCTGAACCAGCAGTCCTTGTTGAATCAGTCTTTTCCCCATATAAGAGTGAAGGTTAGAGAAGGAAGGAACAAGAAAGGGAAAAGTAAGAATGAAGAAGAGAACTGGAAGGGGTAAAGGATGGAGATGTGCACAACATGGGTTAGCGAGGATGAACAGGTTAAACTTGATGTGATAAGCAAATGCAAGGAAGTAGGCATGGTGACAGAATAATAGTAAAGAAAAATAGTTTCCATCAACAAAATGTGTTGTTTATTTGTTGGTTTTTTGTTCATTTAAAAGAACTGGCATTTTGTAGGAGTTGCCACAGAAGACACTTTCATAGCAAAGTATGATTGTCTAGTGCTTCTAACTTGCATACCTGCAAAAATACTGTCAACAGATATATCTTTTGAACCACGTTTAAAAACTGCAGTACTTTGAAGAGATTTTGTTTTGTTTGTAATTTGCCCATTTATTTTTGGCAGGTGCTGTGTTTGCTTGCATTGCCTGCTTAGAAGTTGTGACCGGCACAATGTCAATTTCAATTTTTAACATTCTCTATGCAACTACTGTTGCATGGTTTTCAGGCTTTAGCTTTCTCCTATCAGCAGGCCTTTGTCTAATTCCACTGTCTGTCCTGTGGTAAGTACGGATCAGGAGGATTCTTCTGACTGCCTTTGCCAGTAATTTCTATTTTGACATGAATTGAAGCTGAATAGTTTAGTGTAGTAGTTCTCAAACTTTCCTATCTGCTAGGGTGCTGTAGTGGCTCTAGCTTCACGGCTTTTCCCTGATCCAGCTACCTTCCCCCAAACTGAAGCCTATCCTGAATGTACTGCCAGTGGGATACACCATTCCCTTGACTGCACGTGTAACTTCCCTTGGTTTGAGACCTTTACATGGTCTTTCTTCCAGGAAAGCCTTTCCTACAGATCATGTGAAAGGCATGAACTTAATTTTGCAATCTGAGCTCTTCTAGATGCTAATGAGGGTTATAAATGTGACAGTCACCCACTGGGTTTAATGGAAAGCTATCTGTCCTGGTCTTTGGTCATGGGTACCTTGTGACCCAGTGTCATTAAAATCTGTAAAAGATTTGAAAGCCCAAAAGAATAAAGTTCTAAACATGTTTTAAAAAATAGGACTCTATAGCAGTTGTGTCTAATCATATCTAGTGACCATCTAGTAATATGGACAGTGAAATTGCATTAATGAGTACTCATAAAGCAAAGATCACTTTACATTATTTCCAGTATAAATTCTTTATAGGATGCTGAAACAAAAATCTAAATGACAGAAGAGTCAATTTTCATTAGATAGATTTACAGATGGGGGAAAAAATGTTTTTCTTAAGAGGGTGGCACTCTGGCTGGAGACTTGTGTATTTTTTCCTAATACTTAGACTTCACCTCGGTCACCTTTTATCTCTGCATCAGCTGCATTTTAAGATTTAAATAAGCAGTGGTAATGCTGTAGATTTAGAACATTTCACAAAATTTCAAGTCTATTCTTGCTTCATTGTAATTATTTACACAGTCTTTACAGAGAAGCTATACTAATGGTAATTTAAGGTAGTGATGGGTCTTAGACCTGAGGGAATTGAAGCAAAGGGGTCTTGCATGTGAGTAGAATACTTTCCAGTAAAGTAGTAAAATAATTGAGAAATTCAGTTACATTAACAAAGGCACAGTAAGTACTTGTTCTATTAAATGTTATCTTTAGTTTAGTTCAGTGTAAGCTGACAAAGTGTCTATTAAGAGAGCAACCTCTACTGCAGAAAAGGAAACATATTTATCATCAATCAGCCCATCTTGCTTGTACTGTAGTACATCATCACCATAAATTTCTGAAAGTTATATTTCTTTACCTTCTGTCATTAATTTCAGATATCTGACCCTTTGAATACCCTTTCTCGGCACCTTTCTTTTTAGAGTGTCATGCAGCTGGACAGCAGAAAACGTAGCTGTTCCAGTCTGTAACAGGCAGAGTAGTTTAGTACTGTGCTCAAATGCAGTAATAATATTGTCTGACTTTTGTAATTAGGGCAAATAGTGTCACTGCTTTCGTTTACTAAGACACATTTGTGCCACAGAAGATGGCTGCAGAGAGCTGTCCTGTGTGTTTGTTGGTACTGAACCAGCATGCTCTACTGAATTATCTCAGCTAAAGATACCTGTCTTATCTTTGTCTTACAGCTGGCTTCTGTGCACAAGCTGGAATGGGGAGGACTTGGCTCTGCTGGTACCTGAAGAAGTATCCAGCTTAGAGAGTGCTGATAGTTGAACAAAGGATCCACATACTCGGGATTTCTAATCTGACATGCAGTGGCAGAGATAGTTATGTCACACAGAAACCACAGAGATAACACAACAGAATCTCCAACTGGCCCTGCAGAAATAAGCACTAAATTGGTACCACTCAATACCCAGTCTCTTTTTGGCACTTGACTAAAGCTAACTCTTAATTATGGAAATAGGCTGATAATTGAGATTAATGCTGCTTCAGCATGAAGGAAAGAATAAGGTAGGATGATACTTTTCCCACTTACCCTTTCTCAAGTTTGATAATGTCTGATGTGGATTGTGATATATCTTGTATAACTCTAACTTGGGTGACAAAGATAAGCTTAGCAACCCAGAGGACACTGGCAATTCTGCTGAAGCCATTGCAGCTTGTGCCAGCTGAGGATGTGGTCCACTGTGTACATCTTGAACGGCCTGTCTTAACAGTGAAGCCCTCAAACTGTCTAAAATTACTCAACTAAAAAATGGGTTTTTTTCAGAAAGCAAACTGGAGACAGTACTTAGACCTGCCATAAGTACACTTACTGTTCTGCAGCTAGCAGAGTGTTTGTGTAAGTTTAACATAACATGTGTGGATCTTGCCTGTGACTTAGTTCTTGAAATGGATTTTCACACAGAACTGTCAGAAAATTTCCATCTTGCAGAGTGTGAAGTTCAGCCTAAACCTACATTTTGCAGAGGCCATATTGCACATTTATCATTTTCCATACATTAAGGACTCCGTACAGACATGTTTTGTCCCAGAGATACTTCTTGTTTTGTAGTTAAGTTGGTACTTAGCTTAAACGTTTCTTTTAGTGAAAAGCTGTGATAGCACTTCTTATCTGTAGATCTTTATTTTTTTAACAACCCTGAAATGAGGTGTCAAAATCAGAATCATTAATCTAGTAATTTTGCAACAAATGCAGCATAATTTATGAACATTTGAACAGCACTTCTAATCTTCAAAGCACTTTACAAATGCTATTCAAATGTCCTTCCATAACAGATACTATCCTCTCAGTTGCATAGAGAGAAATTAACAGAGAGGACAAGTGACATGCCCAGCGCTCCAGTGCAAACTGGTAAGACTGCCAAACCTAGGAATCAGTTTCAGCACTGACTCCTCACCTTTTTCCTTAAGATCTTTAAGTAGAAATTATCCTGAGTATTTGGTTCTGAAATGCACAGCACAGCAGAAGTGAGAGTATAACACCATGTTAAGGACCACTCCCATCTGCTGATTTTGTTGAGTTTGACAGCTAATACTGTTCTGATCTCTCAAAGTTGTGTGTGACTCTTTTCCCCCAAAACAGATTAGGTATAAAAAGCAAAACAACGTAAAGTTTTTGCCATTTAGAGAATGAAACCTCTAGAAAAGCAACTACAATGACTTCACATGCACACAGCATAGGATAAAAATGCAGACAGGCATAGCATGTGCTGTATAATTGATGAGCTGCTTACAGCCACTGATACCCATCCTATGAACAGAGACTCCTGCAGAACTTCCCAGTAGTACTCCACCAAAAACCAGTAATACCAAATCATGATGATACTTTTATAGATCCTTTGTAACTGAATGATTGCATTCTTTCCAAGTTATGTATCATGATAACAGAGAAGCCTGGAAGAAGGTTCAAATAAGTTAAAGGGAGAGCTTACAATATTCACGAGACCACTATCTGCTCAGCACAGGTGAAAACAGGGTCATTTATCCAGGCCAGAGGGAATGTACTAACATCTCTAGCCAGCTCTTACACTTCTGTCCTGAACTCCCAAGACTGATGTTGGCAATTAAAGATCATTAGCTTTCTCTCAGTAGTTTAGACAAGAGCCAGAAAATAAAACTGCTTAATGCCTTTGAGGTGCCCAAGCCACTGCCAACTTATTGGTAACATGAGCCGAGTTCTACAATAACCAGTGGGTCCAAAACATAATGAGTACTTGTAGAGAGATTAAGAAAACACTGATGTAAAGGATTTTAGCACAAACATTACATTGTCTTCCTTGCCTCTTCATTATGCAGTTATGTAAGGCTTTATGAAATTAACTATTTCACACAAAACTGCTTGGAAATAAAAAAACAAATGCAGAAGGGGCATTTACCTTCACTTGCTCTTCTTCAGTGCACACCTCTTCTAGTACTTGGAAGCTCACAACAAAGCAAGCCACTTCCACAGTGGTGCTGTGTCAGTCAGTCCAACTGAGGACAAGCCCATACACCTCAGGAATGGCTTTGTTATGATTTAACTGCACAAAGTACGTGCTGTTTGCAGAGTGTTTCTGGTAGATGGAGCATTTAGAACTGGCTATAAATTTAGGCCAAAACACATGGAGGATATGAACTGTGTTTTTAAAATGCCTCGCACAGTGCAAGCTGAGGAACCAAGTACTAATATGCATCAGATTATTAAAGCAAAACCTTCTAAGTTTATAATAATTTCTTTATTTGTATATAAATACAAATTATTTTGACATAATAATAATAAAGTTTGGGTTTTTTAACTCTGTTGCATGTGTAGTTCTTGTGCTTTTAAATTTTGTTTTGACAAATGGCCAAGGGCATGACTTATAGAGGATTGTTGGCGTCAACAGGAGCAGCACTATGGTATCATCTATTTTTTATGGTCATAACACAAACAGCAGAACAGGAAAATGTGCTTTTGCTTCCCTCCTGCACCTGGGGGGAGAAAAGGATGCTGCCCAGAACACTGGCACTAAGAGGAGGTGGGGAGTTGCACAGTAGGGACATCACTGCCACCTGCAAGAAGTCATGGTGGGGGCTTGTGTTGCACCTGCCAGAGCAGCGGAGCTGGAAGTGCCTTTGTCCCCTTACCAGGCCAGATCTGTCGCAGCTCCTGTGCCCAGCATACCCCATTTAGCTGCCTCTCTGGGTTGCTCCATGCAGCACCTGCTTTACAAAATGAGGCTTCTACAAAATGGGAAGAATGGGCTGGGGCAGGAAGCCCAGTCCACAGCCCAACCCCCTTAGCACTGAGAAAATGTAACCCTTTACCTCAAAAGCTTTTTGCCTCAGTCCTGCTTGACTCCCATTTCTCTACTAACAGCATAAATTCTCACATGGGCCTCTTACACATACTGTTTGCTTTCCAGCCTGGCTAACCCCTAGGATTAGCTTCCTTACAGACATAATGAACAATGCAACTTCCTGGCTCTGAATATGGCTTGATCTCACCCAAGATTATTACAAAGTATACTAATAATTGAACAAAACCACCTCAAAACCACCTAGAAATTGCATGCAGCCTCCTAATCTGCTTCTGGTTTTACACTGCACTAATGAGAAACTCTAGTAAATTACTTGTTTTCATGTAGTTTTTTGCTCAGATGCAACAGCATCCATCTTTCAGCCAACACTAGGAAAGGCCAATCAGCTCAATACACTGAAGTGGGGAGCTGAAAGGTATCAATGTCCAATAGTTGGATGGCTCCGCTTTCTTGAACAGTGCTGGTAACATGGCAGACCTCCTAAAAATCCATGCCAGCACCTTTAACTTGTCCCAGACTGGCAATGTAATCCCTCAGCTTTTCTGGCCCGAGCCTTGAGCAGTACAAAGCCTACTGAACCCCAAGCTTGCTTCGTAACAGCTGTTTAGTTTTGCTTTACACACAACTGCAGAGGAACTTGTCAACTATAAACCAGCAGCCAACTCTGATATTTAGTAAAGATTATCAGCTCATGGATGAGGACAACTGTAGAAAACAAAAATGTGAGTAGGTCTACACTTGCATGTTCAATTTATCGGTCCTCTGTTTAACCTCCCGAAGAGAAAAAAACCCAACAAATTAAACAGCTTGTACTGCACAGCACAAGCCTCTAATCTCTACAAATCTCAAGTGACAGAAAATTTTAGAAGCTCGATTTCTTAAATGAAACAAGTTTAAATAATAAACCAAATAAGACCACCACCACCTAAAGTGAGTCATGCTATCATCTTAATGTTTCCAAAATGCTGCAATGTTATGCATATAAAAGCTCTATAAAATTTACAGGACAGAAGCTAGAGGCTTTGGCTCAAACAAGGTAATTTGTTGTAGCTATAAGCCCACTGAAAAGCACAAGGGATGTTTGCAGTTGTGGAAGAAGGTTTATAGCAACATTCCTGCTAGAATTATCTACAACACTACACTAATTACATTTAACCAAGTCATTAAAACTTGCTGAATAAATACAGTTCCTGTTTTAGAAATACTCTTTCAAGTTCTGCATATCTGACAATAGATAACATTTTTTGAACCACAGACTTTTTTCCTGACATGCCACATTATATTAGCTGCCTTGCTGGATTGATACAACATATACATGTGTATGACACCAGAAATAGTTGTTACAACCCAGAATTTAACAAATGAAACCACTTAGGCACACAAAACCCCTTCCAGTGGTCTGCTCCTTTATAAGGTGTATTTAAGTATAAATCTCTCATTCTTCCTTAACTAAGATCTAACTTTTGTAAACACACAAATAATTATTTCTGCATTTGTACCACCATATCTTCATGTTCTTACTGCAGCAGCTTTATTAGGTACTTTCATAATTCTGCATTCTTTCTTAATACTAAAATACCTATACCTGGCAGTGCTCTTTTGGATTATATTTAAACAGATTTTAAAACATCTCTTTAAATCTCAAGTGGAACTTGCTTCTACTTTCAGAAATCAAAATACCCTCCCAGGAACACACATGAAAAAAACCTAGACCTTTAATTCTACTCTTACAGCAATACTTTCAATTCTACACAAAAGCTTAATAGCTCACTCATAAATAGCTGTCAAGAGAGGGCTACAATGTATGTAACTGGCAATGCCAAAGTTAAAAACCTTTGAAGACATTGCAATAAAAGGGACAACACTGCGTCATGGGTAAAAGATTCTTGATTTAGGATTAAATATATTTTGAAACGCAACAGCATTTATAGCAAACTTTTATTCAATAGTTTAAAAAGTGTATGGAAATTTTCATGAACAAATAGTTATGCAATGGAAAATACCTTCCTCTTCCCCCATTAAATGCATTTACCACAGTAGTCAGTTTTAAAATGCCTGGGTATTTTTGAATTTTTTGTGTACATATATAGCATTTCCATATTTAAGAAGCTATTGTCCTGAGCAGTTTATGAAAAGGCATTATTTAAACTACCTAGTTACAGGACATTTATATGATTGATAACAAGCACAGAACAATTTAGAGACATTAAACATTTAATGTGCCTTTTCATTAAGGAAGGCAAGTAATAACTAGGTCTGCTTGCTTAACACTGTGAGTGTCAATTTAGTACCATGTACTTGGATCTGCACTAGAAAGACACACA
The DNA here is from genome assembly GCF_024509145.1 of Vidua macroura. NCBI lineage: Eukaryota > Metazoa > Chordata > Aves > Passeriformes > Viduidae > Vidua > Vidua macroura. The sequence goes on along the minus strand of NC_071572.1, from coordinate 92,971,019 downwards.
CAAAACATTTTTGTGAAGTATATTTTGTTACAATAACCCAAGCTTGTGCTCCATCATCATGTGTGGTTCTCCCATAACCTCACTCTGGGAAGGATCTGAAAAAAGAAAAGTTGAGAGCGTGAAGCTTTTACCAAGCTACAAAGAATAACAGCAACTAATGAAGCTGAACATCTCTTTGCATTATAATGCTTAGTGCAACAGTTATTTGACTGATTTTTGACAGTGTTGCAGAGTGCAGATCTGTAACTCAGAAGCCTCTATCCAAAGCACTGATCATAGAACCAACACGTGTATTGTAGAATAGCTTATCATAAGGACACACACACATTTCAAATAAAACAACTGGTTCTGCATAAGCACAAACTCCAAGTGCCCAAATCTCAAAGGGATTACACTACAAGTTTAGAAAGAGAAAACTCAAGTCTGAATGAAGCTTTTCTCCATAGTTGCCCTACACCTCTTTCCAACATAACTTCTCAGCAAAACAGGAGGTCACAGTCCTCCCTTCTGTTAGCTGGGACATACTCCTGTTTTCTCTTCTCCACCCAGCTGCCTAGTTTCACACCCATAAATATCTCTGAGATTTCCTCCATTCTGTAAAATATGGTTGACATTAGCCACTGTACTCAAAGGCTACCAAAGAATATGCAGAGGATACAAGAGAGACCAATACTGACAGTATGAACTTCTCTTCTACACAAAAAATTAAAATTTAAAAAAACCAATCAAATAAACAAAAAAAAAAAAAAAAAAACAACAAAAAAAAAAAAAACAAACAAACAAAAAAAAAAAACCAAAAAAAAAACCAAACCAACAAAAACACTAACCCAGGGCCAGCACACATGTTGCAACTGTTTGAAAGAAATATGCTTTTCTTTATGGGTGCATCAAACATGTTTTCCTTCCATAAAGACATACTAATGCCTCTGATTCCTCCAGAGACAACAAAAATATCTAGTCCACTTCCTGATAAATAAAGTCTTAACAAAAACACTTGTAACCCACTCACTCCTCAGCACTCTATAAAAATCTAACAGTTTGTTGTGAGCAATGGTAAATAACCAAATTTCTACAAATTATGTTCGACATTGCTCTACCCCTGTAGAACCACAATAGCCCAAGATTCCTTCTCTTGGTCTCTCTATAACCATCTCATAAAATAACCCCAGATTTGGGGTTATTTTCATGCCTCTAGATTCAGATTTGCTCCTCCATTATTTCCAGCTTCCTATCTCCCCAGCTATTTCCATTCTCAAAATACTCTCTGCCTCCTTCCATCTCCTTAAATACAAGCTATAAGCAATTTGTTCAAAAGCCATTTTTCCAGGTTTATTCAATTCCACACATACTAACAGTCAGCAGGCTACCACGCAACTGCAGCCTGTTGAGTTCATTTGAGGGAGCCTTTTCTCTGCTAAGTATCTGTTTCATTAATTCTGTACCTCTTCTCTAACATTTTCTTCTTAATTAAAGAATGTAAAAAACTTTGTAACCTCTGCTTGACAAAATCTGCACAAGTACTTTAAAAGTTTCTGAGGAAAAAGGCATACAACATATATGCATAATCTACTCCTTTAGAAACCCAGCCTACAAGCAAATACTGTCTTGCTCAGTATTTCAGAGTAATTTCCACATAACTTACAGCTGAATTACATTTATTTCTCCTTCCCCAATGCTTCTTTGCTTTTAGGATTTAATGTTGTTTTTTGCATTTTGGGAGTTTAATTCTCTTGTCCAGAAGAGGCAAAGAACTTCATAGGTCCTAAATTTTACCTTTAAATGTTTCTGTAATATTAAAGCCAGATTGTATTTACCATTAAGGATATCCTCAAAACCAATGCATTCATCATTTCCCCTCAAAATATCCATTCCCATGTTTGAGCTGTGAAGAAATGGTAGACGCTGGACCTGTAAAAAGAGTTCAAGCAAGAGTTCAAGTCTGTGCAAGTCTGAAATAGAAAGGGTTCATATTTGGATTTCTCAGTCTGAAGTGACTTAGAAAAGCCAACAGGTAGAAAAAACAGCACTGGAATAAGAGAACTACTGGAACACAAAGACACCACCATCTTCTTTTGATTATCTGTTTGAGAAGAACAGGTAGTACAGCAAATACTGCACTTTAAAAAATAACTAAGGACTTTCTGTCTACTCTGTAAAGCTCCTCTCACATAAAGTTGGGGAGGTTCACTGCAAGCCTTCAGACCCTGAGGTCAGCACTGGGCAACTGATGTATACGGCAGAGTTTGGGAACTACATTCTAAGCCTCCTACATCTCTTGACACAGGTCAAGAATGCAAGTGAAAGAGCTGTATCGACTTTCACATTCAAACATAATCCTCCTTTTAATTAATCTAAATCATAATTATGTCTCCAATCTCAACCAATTCTTAAGCTTCAAGTCCACTCCCAGTTACTTTCAACAGTCTTCTGTACCCTTCACTCACAGTATTTCCAAAAAAATTTCAAGTAGCACACAGATTTCAGAGCATAAATTTTCTGAGAATGCATTCACTACTACTAGAGGTACTTCAGCTAAACTACAAGAAACCTTGTATACCCAACATGAATTTTGAAGTGAAAAACCATATTTCCCCCACCCATCTCCCAAAACCACCTCTGGAGACAGACTAACAGGATATCCTCACCTCTTTCATTCTCTGCAATGTGCTAATATTAGCTAGGAAAAAGATTCCTCAAGACAGCACAGCTGAGACCAAGGGATGTTTGCATATCTCACATCCTTACTTTCACACCTTCAGGACCAGTAACTTCTGCCAAGCTTAATACAGCTCACTATGGTTTAGCAGCACTCAGTACAAAATTGCTCTAACTCACTTGGAAAATCTACTCTTGGTAGCTTGACAACCTTCAAGAAGACAAAAAAAGTTTACTAGTACCAATGAGCTTTCTATGTTTCCCTTTCTCCAGCTACCCTCAATCCTAGGAGAAAAGGAAAAGGAGACAGACACAGCTTCTCAATTAAGAGTTAAAACCTTTGAACTTAACTCCCTGTAGAGCTCCCTTGATCTTATAACAAAGGCTGAGGAACAATAAGCACACAGAAAACTCTCTGTTTCAGGTTTCACATTACCTCTACATCTACTCCCAAATCACTACCTGCTTCAGACCCCTAAGTCTCTTTTCCCTACAGCTGCAGAGACTCCTTCCCGTGAAGGTCATATGTTCCGCAGGGGAGAGTATTAATTTTAGGAATTAATATTCAATTCCTCCTGCTTTTCTCTGAAGGCTTACAGGAAGCTATTCCACAGCAAAGCTAGAGCAGTTACCACTTCACCAAATTACTAATAAAAGAACAGCAGCTAAGAGGCTTCAGCATATGGACTGCTCTAAAAACCAGTAATTGCACTGTTCGGTTCATAATTTTTAACAGCAGTTTTTTAACAGTGAATTGATTTCTTTTGAAACATAAGGTATCCCAACAAAGAAAGATGTGTCTCTGAAAGCATGTTTCAAGGTAAACATTTTTTCAAATGGCCTAAGTTATACCAAATGGATAAAAACGCCTACCTGTTTCACTGCTCTGAATTCCATCTGCAGCTTTAAAGGTGCATGGATTCCTTGAATGTTTCTCAGTGTGGCAAAGTTTGTTTTATCTTGATTTAACTGGAACTGTCACAAACAATATTGGTTTTTATTTTAGAAAAAATTAATTTAAAGTACAGCCATACAAGAAATTTTTGACATCCTTCTTAACAGAATGTGCTTACTAAATTTGTATGTAAAAATTCAGTGATACCATCAAACATATCTCAAGCATACAGGAAAGAGAGTGATGCAGTAAGATTTGTTCTATGAAGCTGAAATTGGTTTTTTTGCTAGATTTTATTCCAAATTAATAGGAGAAATTTTGTTATTTTTGATAATCAGAAGATGTAACACCACCAAGTGGTACAGTTTTGCACTACTTTACAACAATATTGTCTGGATGAATAGGAAGCTAAGTCCAGTTTAAAGATCACAAAAAGCAATTTGATATCATTAGTTAGTCATCAAAGACTACTTGAAAACACTTGATGTACTTATTTTCTGATCAAGCAGGGAAACGGAGCACCACTTACACTCCTTATGATTGTGAAAAGCAAATGAAAACTCCTATTTTCCCCAACTGCTCTCAAACTTACCAGTCAGACAAAGAAATTCTATTTAGTAGAGGCTTTTTAAAGAAAAACTTCTCACTCATGTATACTGGAGTACAAAGAAACAAGTTATACTTAATGTTAAACTTAAGCTTAAATAATAATAAAAAAAAAATCAAATCTCTAATTTTAAAGTCTTTACTCCGTCACCATAACAAAAGCCTTTTTTATGAGAACACATTTATGAGAAGGGATCTCAAAAACCAAATGAAAAATACAAGTCAAAGACATAACAAGCATTTTATTTGTAACAATCCATATTGAATGCTCTTCAAAAGGTAGTAGAAAATACTATTTATATGCTTCATCCTAATCTTATAATTCTGGTTACACTATTTTTCAATTTCTTTTATTTTATAGAGATAGGGATTTTGGATAGCAGAGCTATTTGGTTTCTACCAGTGCTGCCTGAAAAATTTAGGATTTACAGTAGCAAAAATAACCATGACTATTTTAGGCTAAATTAAATATATTCCTATTCAAAGGTACATGAAAATAATTCTTAAACTGGCCTTAAACTTACAGAAAAATTAACCAAATGTGGAAGAAACAATTTAGAAGACTCATACTTCTTAGGGGTCACATGGCCTGCTTTATTTCTGTGCCTTTTTCATTATGTGAAAAATGCACATGTGATCTTATTTCATGTGATCTTTTCATTATGCAGGTTTTGTATATCAAGAACAGAGTTAAAAACTAAGTTACAGCAATCAGTTTAAAAAAAAGTTAATCAACAAATAGCTCTGAAACATTAACAGTATTTTTAAATACTCATAAATTTTGTGTCACAAAACTATCCTTCTAATGCAAGGCAACACTAACACTGGCTAAAATTAGAATACATTAGACATCCCAGTCAGACCATGTCCTGCTGTTTAACTTAGCAATTTGGAACATTCTATCAAAATAACATCTTTGCTTCAGGACAGTTTGATACATTGTATCTTTGCACTGACAAAACAGGAGACATTCCATTCAGCCAGCAAGTCCGGCCTCCCTCTACCTTCCACAGACCACATGTAATGGTCCGTGAGCAAGGACTGAACCAGACAAGATTGCAAACACTTATGATAAACTGCAGGTGTAAAATCTCTAGATGGGATTAAGCAATTCATGGAAAAATATGAACATGTTCACAGGCTGAAAGTCTGAATGAAGACAGGCGCTAAGTCTACAGACAAAATGGGAGGATCAACCTTCACAAGGTGACAGGTGTGCCCCTGGCCTACCCATGGTGGCTGCACACACACTCTCAGACGGCTAAACCTGACCACACAAGGCCCTACTTGGAAGTCTGCTTACACACTTGAAGTGGGAGAGATGTAAGTAAGAGATTAATATTAAACAGACTTGCTGACAATGTTATTTGTGTAAATAAAACGTTACTATTGTTGAACACCTTCATTCTGTTAAAGACCCTGCTCATTACTTGCTACTGTACAAAGCAGTCCAGATAACCACACCATTAACTTAAACTTCACAATTGGTTAAGAGTGAAGATGGCTACATTTGATATTATGCTTACATTCTTTTCTGTCAACTCCAGTGGGTGGCTGGGCAACAATTCATTTTTCACACTTGTAAAGCTAGAAGAACAAGTAGAAAAGACATTAATTTCAAATTAACTGGGATATGGTTTTTTAAGTTGCATTCGAAAACCAATCTCAGATACAAACACCAGTCCCCATAAACACACAACTAGCAAAGTCCAAACTACAGAAAAAGATTAATAGTGAAGCAGCAAGTAAAACCTCTAACTACAGCACTACCGGGAGAAAAAGAGCTTCAAACATCCTTTATGCTTGACAAAACAGAATGTGTTTTTCTTCCTTGATATCTTTCAGAAAGAGATGAAAATACTAATAAATGAAATAATTACAGATTTAATTATGTCCAAGCTACACTGTATCTTATTTTGAAGCCTCCAACCTTTTGCAATGGAATATTGTACATACCTTCCCCCCAGTGCCAGTTGTATGGCATTTTAAACTCCATAAACTTGTTCTGGATTCATTATCCAAGACAGAGACATAAGTATCACACTCGGGTAAAAATGGCAAACTCCAAACTATTTTCATTATATTACTTTTGGGGTTTGTCCCAGTGTTGAAATTAACCATTTCTCACAGTGTTATGGCACACTCATATAAATGTATATTAAAACGATCAGATATTTCACAATTATCAATACTTTGCTGTTTCTTTTCCAAAGGACAGTATCACAGAGGTAAATGCCTGTTTGCAACACACCTTGCAAGAAACTTCTGTAAAAAGCCAACATTTAACATATGCTGAAGTTCAACACTGTCTACAACACAATTCAGCAAGCAAAAGTGAAGCGTACCCTCTGCGCAGAAGATCATGACCTTCAAATAGCCCTGAAGCTGAAACGTCTGTAAATGAGATACTATCCTTCAACAGAGAAGCAGTGCCTCTGGAATTCTGGAAGATAAAAAAAAGGATTACTTCAACAGAACCAGACGACTTTTGTATGGGCCATTAAGCCAGCCAAATGAAAGGAAGTGCTCAAAAACTCCTTAAAGTACCCCTGGACAAGCCCTAGACTTTAGAGTTTCTTTAAAATAGAGGCAAAACAGCCCAAAACATAAACCTTACAATAATTCAGAATTCTTTCAGACAGTCTGATAAAAACTAAAGGTACTGACAACATTTTTGGGTCTGGTTGATGCAGATCAAGTTAAACTGACAACATACCCCCTGTTTGTTCCCACCCTGGGCTGCAGGAATGGAAAGGAAAGAGGCAAGTCCTGACAGCTGACAGGACAGAAAGGAGCATTCCTTCATTTACTGCAATACTGACACAAGATCAAATTTAGCCACGTTTTGAGGCTGCCAGAAGGAGGACAAGTTGTATTCGAGCAGCCCAGTACACCAGTTAACTGAAAGAACAAAGGAAAGCAGTAACTTGTAGTGGATCACCAGAAGACCACAGACTTCCTAAGTACTGCTTACTGGTAACCTAGGCCACTAATTTCACTCTCACCTACCTCAATTTATCAAAGTGATTTTAGGATTGGTTATAAAAACTGCTCCAAAAATAGGGCAATGTCTAATAAACAGCAAAAGGTGACAGCAATAATCTCTGGAAGGGGACAGTGATGAGCAGCTCAGTGCAAGGGTTTCCCTCAGCAGCACTGTCAGATCCAACAGAAAACTCACACTTACAATTAAGATCTTCTGTACCAACATGCGAGCTCTCAGTAACATAAGAGCTGCTAACATGCCTGTTGTTCCATGCACATAACCCATCTACCGATTTACACATTCAGCACTGACCAGAGACTGCTGTAAATGAAAGCATTAAAGAGATACGGTTCCTGGGGAACGTGACAAGAGGGAAGACCAAAGTTAAACTGACGGAGAAAACCACGAAACACTCCCCAAAAGCAACACTCTCGAGTCACCCCGGTGCCTGGCCCGTCTGAGGCAGCCCCAGCGCCGCTGCCCACCACGGAGGGCCGAGGCGTGACCTCCCTCGCCGGGAGCTGAGCCGCCGAGGCTGCAGGAGGCTGGGACCGCCGGGGCTCCCCGTCCCACCCCGTTGCAGGGAAGAGCTTTAACCACAGCCGCCACGAGCTCTCCGTGCCTCCCGGGCCCCGCGCCCGTGAGGAGACCCGCCATGGCCGCGCCGGACCCCTATGACTCAGCACGGCCACGCTGCCCCCGGGGACGCCAAGAGGGTGACGGAAGAGGCATCTGGCGGGGGTGGCGGGGCGGCAGGTGAGGTAAGGTGAGATGCGGCCCGGTTTGGTTCGGCACGGTCCGGCACAGGGATACCTCCGCCCGCCCGGCGCCGCCGCTGCCCGCACTCACCATCTTGAGCCGCTGACGCGCGCAGCCACTTCCGCCACCGCCCGCTCACTTCCGCCCCGCCCCCGCGTGCGCCACCGCGCGAGGGGCGGGGCCGCGCGGGGCAATGGGGGTGCTGAGGGGGCGGGGGTGCTGAGGGGGCGGGGCTGATGGCGGCCGAGACGCCTCGGCCGGCGTCCTGTGAGGGGCGAGGGGTTCGCGTCCCGGGCTGTGCCCTCCTCGGCCATGGCGTTCTTACTCGTAGGTCTGTGCCTTGTAAATTGAACGCGCTGTTCACTGAAGCACAGAATCACTTAGGTTGGAAAAGACCTTTGAGACCAGCGAGTCCAACCCATGACCGGACACTGCCATGTCCACGACACCATGGCACTGAGTGCCACATCCAGTCCTTCCCTAAACACCTCCAGGGACGGTGACTCCACCACCTCCCTGGGCAGCTCATTCCAATGCTAAATCACCCTTTCTGTGAAGAAATTCCTCCTCATGTCCAACCTAAACCTCTCCTGACAAAAGTCGAGACCATTTCCTCTTGTCCTGTCGCTTGTTATCGGGGAGAAGAGGCCAACCTCCACCTGGCTGCACCCTCCTTTAAGGCACTTGTAGGGAGCAATAAGATCACCCCTGACATCTTTTCCAGGCTAAAAGTCCAGGTCGTTCTCACATGCCAGCAAAGCCCAGCTGTCTCAGTGCTGCTGTGGTGCCAAGCTGGAGCTGAAGGTCCCATAGCAGACGGGGGGCAGCCATGTCTGTGGTGTCTTGGTGTGGGGAGCTTTTCTCGGTCAAACCCATCCCGTTCTGCTCTGCCACAGGCAGCAAAAACCGCTCGGGTGACACCAAAAGCATCACAGTGCTGACAGCCTGAGGTGGTGGAACCAGGCAGCGATGCTTCCCTCTGGAAGTTTTCTATATCTTTCAATGCATAGCTCCACATGTGTATCTGGGATATTTATTTTATATATTTCTTCTGACACGTGTAGCTCAGTCAACCCTTTAATCTTTTAATTTGGGTTACCCTTAGTGACCCAAACTGACCTGTTTTTGTGAATTTTATATGTGGCAATTAAATGTCATCTCTCTATCTCACACACACACACACAGCCACAGAGGCAATATTTAAGCAGGAATTTTCTATGTTTTAACAGCACTCAGATTTGTAAAAAAAAGAAAAATTAATACACTTTATACTCTGTTTGCCTGTTTCTTGGACAATATCTGTACACCTCTTAAATCCCTCCCCCACCCATCACATTCTCAACCCAAGTTCTGGCCCTTTGTATTTAAGTCTTAGGTTTAAAGCAAAAACTTCAAAAGAATGAGAATGGAGGACTGGAGTTTTTAAAATAATTTTTAGGAAAATGAGTACCACAAAGGTTTCTCTGATCTTATAATTATAATGGGTACTTGGTTATTGTGGTGTTGGATTCATTATTATAGAATAGATGTGAATACAAAAAACAAGTCAAGTTCCTGTTTAACTGCAGCATACAGAAAGCTAGGTTTTGTCACTAAATGTATTTATTTACTGACTGAGTTTGTTGATCAGGATATGACTGTAGAGATGAAACATCTAACTTTCAAAGTCATTCTTGCAGGACACAGACAGGATGCAATCACTCCATGTACATTTTTGACATCACTGCGATCCACAGTCTAGGCTGCATAACATAAAAGGGCATACATTGCAAGAAAGAACTGGTTTTCCTTTAGAGGCTTTCACACTAGGGAAAACTTCCAGACATAAACACAAATCACACATGTATTTTTTTCATCAGATTACCAAGTATTTCAATTTGGAGCAAGGCTTGATTTCTTTCACAACTGACTTTGCTTTAACGATCTTACAGTGAGCAGCTCGACAGTGGGTGATTGGGTTCCTCTCTGCAGCCCCACTGCAAATAAATAGGAGTTGCACGAGCAATTGTCAGGCTGACTAAACCTGGGACCAGAAATGAGAGCCCGTGGTGAGCGATGAGCACTTTGACAGCTCAGAAGCAGTGGGTATGGCTGCTCTGCATGTTGCAGGTGATTTCAGGGCTGCCACCAGCACTGGGGTCACCAGAGACCAGACAGGAGCCCACAGGCACTGCATCAGGCACATCAGCCACAGCACACAGCACAAGTTTCAGTGTGCTGAAACTTCCCTGCCAGGGAGCAGTGCTGGCTGCAAGGCTGGATACTCTGCCTGAAGTCATCTCCCTGGCAGATGGTAACACAATAGAAAGTGAGATGCAATGACTGCAATTGCTAAAGGGGCCTTCTTGTCTGGGGACACTCTTTTAAGAGGATGGGGACACTCTTTTAAGTGGATGTGGACACCTTAAAATTAGTGCGACAATAACTATAGCTCCTCTAAATTGGTGACTTCCATTAAGTTAGGATGATGAATTTCACATGTTGCCTTTAAAGATAAACTCCAAATGTTTTGGGGTTTTTTTGAGAATTTTTTTTCATCACTTTGTGTAAAGGAGGTCTGAAATGTATGACTGTTTCATATGTTTTCTGGATATTTTTTACCACAGCATTTTCAGAATGTCAGATGTGGTCTTTTTCGTTTAGCTGGACCTTCATTAAAGATTCAAGCTATCCTTAGACTATGGATATCTTATCTTTTGGATGTGGATATTTTATCTTTTGGATATGGGGAAGTGTTTACTCTTTTTGAAGAAAATTATACGGGTCAAATGGTCTTTTATCAGTTATATTGGAATTAAAACAAACAAAAAAAACTCATTAAAGAGAGTTTAAACAGCATGACCTAAAGCAAATTCTGGTTTCAGTTAATCAGCTTTCTCATGCCTGGATTCCAGCATGGCATCATTTCATGGGAGGTCTGGACATTTCCTACTGAAACCTCCAGAAGAAAGGTGGTTTCAAAAATTGTCACACGGAAGCACAACATTGTCTCAAAATCTGCTTTAACGTACATCAGAGTTCCCAGAAGAGAGCTGGCTTCCGCAGATCTCCTCTTCCATGGGTAGAGAAGTCTGATATGGGGCAGCCTTTGCTACCTAACCCTAGTTCTAAAACTTTTTTTGTGGGGGGCTAAGTCTGCAAAAGGAGTATGTTCTCTAAGGAAGCTTGTCTTTGTATCCATGTTTTTTTTTTAATATTGATGCAGCTTTGTCACTTTTCAAAATATAATTCGTTTGACATATCAGTGTCAACAATCTGTTCTGACTACGTGAACCTCTATCAGAAGAAAACCTTTATCCTGTGGGACTGGGAAACTCTTTCACTGGTCTTTGTCAACAGCCAGTTATAACTTGTTAAAGTGAAAGTACTTTTTATTTGTTTTTAATCAAATCAAATAAACACATTTTCTTTGATCTTTAAGAACTCCTTTCTTGTTAACTTGCTTTATACTTTTATGTTTTGGCATTCATTGTAAATCTAATTATTTAAAAAGTCATTTTGTTTTACATTATTAAACCTTTTCTGAATTTAAGATAAACAGGGGCATGTTTTGTTAAAGATTAAAAATAAATTTCACACAAAACTGCAAAACGTAGCAAAGATAATAACGTGTAGGCGTCAGACTGTTCCAAAACAAGACTCTCTAGGGGCTCTTCTGAACACACGGCTTCGTTAAAACCATGTTCTGAAAGAGCTCAGGAAACCCCTGTCTCTAACCCACCCTTTCCTGAAGCTGGTGAAAGTATTCAGAAAAAAGTTACTGTTGCAGGGAGACCAAAAAAAAAAAAAAAAAAAAAAAAATCCCACATATTGCTGGAGGAGCTTATTATTTCCTGTTTGTTTACCAGCGAAATCTACAGCTTGCAGGATCTTTTTAGTCAAAACTTTCCCATCCTCATCGTTCAAAAGCAGCAAGCAGTCCAATAGGTGACCAGAAAGAAAGCATCGGGATCTCTATATGAGTGTAGACTTTTTTAACATACTGTAACATCTAGTGGGGAAATAATACTGACAATCCCTCATTTCATTATCTGATTTATAAGTCATCAGTGAAATTTAAGTGAAAAGATAATATATCTGTCTTCAGTTCCTTTTTTGGTGGGTCAGACAAGGGAAGCCAGTTGTATTTTGATCCAAGCAATGTACCTGGATTTAAAGGGAGTCCTTGATCTCTAGAAGTGATGACTTACTTTGCAGTTTGTCAGTGCTTTTGTAAGTCTAGGAGCACTTTTTTTGTACTAATCCGTTGTTTGTACTCCGTGAGTCTGGGCTTCCCTGCGCTCTTTGTGCAGACTCAGAAAAGCAGGATGCTGCACTGGGAGAGCCGGTCACTAGGGGATGCTCAGTACCCGAACACCCCGCGCCTGCTTCCCTCAGCGCTCGCCAGCCGCCTCTGTTCAGCCTCGCTCAGATACTCCTGCCTGGGTTTGAGTACTTTTTCACTCGCAGTGCTGTGACAATGATGAAGAAACAAGATCAAAAGATAAAAAGCAAGGTATGTGTAACAGCTGAAGCTATATGGGCAGTACTTGACGGAATGCTGGTAGGCTTATTTCCCAGGTAATGGATTGATAAATATTTTCAGTAAGCTCTATTACCTCCCTGTGACACTATTAACCTAATCCTGCAGGCTGAGTCCAACGTTTAACCACGCCAGTGTTCACGTAATCAGGACCTCTGGTCTGAAATCAGGTCCCTCACGAGAATTCAAAGGAAAATATTTTTGTGTTTCCCCTCAGTCTGGAGTGATTTTTCTCCCAGGAGTATACCCACTCTGAACATATAGGTGAGACTAAGAGCACATTTCCTGTGAGAGTGTCTTCCTACGGGAAACCTTGAATTTAATTAATGGTAGTCACAGCTGAAAGAATTGAATGGAACATTACTTCCTAGTCCTGCTACTGTGCAGGAAAAAAAAATCCCGCAAGAGTTTGCCAAACTGCCTAACAGCAAAAAAGGAGTCTGAGACTGCTCTGACTCATCATCACATCCATTAAGCAGCTAAATAATCAGAAATCACCTTCATTTCCTCCTATGTCTGAATACAATAAATGAACCCATAATCACCAAACTGAAAATTTGGCATTCGGCACAGAAAACAGGCATTTTCAGCAAAAATATCTGTATCACTAAGAATATTTTTTCTTTTCCCTCTAAGGAACTGTAAATCAAAAATATTCTTCATGTGCATTTTCTGTTATTTTAAAAATGAAATTGTGACAGTTTCTGATCCAGCCACAATGTGCTACTTAAGAATTAGGCCCATGGATATCATGGTGGTGTCTGGCTTAGAAATAGTTAAGGCTTGAATCTTCAAAGGTAATAATGTGTTGAACTCCTCAGGATGTAAGCCAGCCAATGCCTAGGTTTAGCCAGCAAAATCAGAAATAGGTCTTGAGCCTCTCAAACATTGGCCAGGCTTGGACTTAGGTTTAAATCTGATGACTCATTTTTGACAGAAAACTGCAGTTTGCTCTCTTCTAGGTAGACAGAGGTCGTAGCTTACAGTAAGCTCACATGCAAGCCCTGACACTTGTAGGGGGCTTGCTTGACTTACAGAGAGTTCCACACAGGTGCAATGATCCCACACACTGGAGAATGGAGTTCACTGAAGGAGAAAAAAACCCATTGTTTTTGTAATGGAGAACTATCCCACACTTTCTGCAGGAAAAGCTTTTATTGCATTCAACAATATTATATTGTAAGGGGTGGCAAAGTTAATTGTTTCTAAGGAGAAAATAATGTATCACAAATTTTATTTTTTGTTCCTACTTTTTTTAAAACTTTTTATTTTTTGAAACGTTGAGTATACATTTTCCATGGATGATTTTATTCGTACTTCCTTACTGCAGGTTTTCCACATAATGGGCTTAACTTGTTTTGATCTTCGTATTGCATCTCTTAATTCTGAGTCTTTACAGCTACCTGTTTCATGGCATGAATTACTTTTTTGTTATATATGTCATACCAACAGCTTAAGTCATGCTCCTATGCTCCAGTTTATTGCTGTAAGATGCTGATTGTGTGTTGCTGGAACTTTGTCACAATGAGATTTCCTATTCAGTTTATATCATATCATACTTGTGACAGAAACTGTCAGTGAATTCAAAGAGTGGCAGCTTTATACTTACTAAGTAAAGAATATTGCAGCAAAGAGCCAATACAAGCTTTTTTCACAGTTACTGAAGCACATACCATTACGAAGTTGTAGAAAGTTCTGTATTTGACATACTGAACTGAAACTAAAGAGAAAAGAAACAAATTAAGATAATGCCACACGGTAAATTCTGGGAAAGAAAGAAAGAAAGAAAGAAAGAAAGAAAGAAAGAAAGAAAGAAAGAAAGAAAGAAAGAAAGAAAGAAAGAAAGAAAGAAAGAAAGAAAGAAAGAAAGAAAGAAAGAAAGAAAGAAAGAAAGAAAGAAAGAAAGAAAGAAAGAAAGAAAGAAAGAAAGAAAGAAAGAAAGAAAGAAAGAAAGAAAGAAAGAAAGAAAGAAAGAAAGAAAGAAAGAAAGCTGGAGCAAAGAGGATGCAAAATAACTGTGAAAACTTGTGTTGTTTCTCCTTCTGAAGGACTTTTTTAAGTTGTGAAAGATTACCGGAAAAACAAACCCCAAGCCATTTATTCAAAGAAGCAAACAGTCCTGAAAGAGTTTGGGAAATATATACAGTGGACATTTCAAGACAGACTGTCATATCCTCCTCTGAGAGTAAATTTGCGTGAATACCTTTGTGGTGAAGGATCAGAGTGGGCAGATCAAAGCAATATACAAGCTCAAGGGAGATGAGGAGGGGGAAGGAGGTCGATATTTGGATTCAAGGGCTCCTCTTGATTTACTAAGTCCTGCCCACTGATGTTACAAAGAGCCATGCTGTATAATTATTTTCATAACATCTTAATAACCTTGAATATTAAGTTAACTTGATCTCATTCCTCTTCCTTCTTCCCTGACTCTTCTTATTATAAGAAGTTGTGCTCAAATCTCATTGTTCCAGTCATGAAAACTTAATATCTGGACAGAAATCATTCAGAGCCAGTTTATACCTATTTGTTTTGGTGGCTTTTAGCTCACATGGTTCTTTCTTCATGAAGAGGACATGAAAACTCTGCATCATCTGCTCCTTTGATAATCCCAACAACCCTTCCCAGAACACACTCCAATCTTATATTATTGAACATGCATAGTTAAACTTTTGTACAGTGCTTCAGATGAGGTCATATCAGTGCATGCACAGCTACAGTAATACAATTCTTCTCATACAGTTTAGGATCACGTTTGGGTTTTATTACTGCTTCACACTGGTGCTTCTTACACAGGTGAGATAGCCTGCTTCCCAGGCTTTCTCTTCATCTCAGACATTTGATTGGCAAGCACTTAGTTTGTTGTGGGAAGTAATTTTTTTAGTCTTTAGTCAAAGATCCTGTTTTATTCTGATACATTTATATTATTCTCATGTCGGTCAAGTGTGATTAGTCTGATGTTCTTCTGGTTTCAGACCTCATGGCTTTCTGGGCTACCATTAACTTTAATTAATATATTTCTATTTCTTGAGTGACCATCAGCTATGGAAATATGAAATAAGACTGATCCTAAAAATAGATCCCAAGGAACTCCAATATATGCTGAATCATTGCATTTCAAAGCACTTCATTGTAATCTTCTGAGTAAACTTCTATTCAATTTTCAATCCTACCATTACCACCCTTCTTCTCAATCTTAAACATTTTTCCTTATGTTGTCTCAAGTGCTAAACTAAAATTATGTTTAGATGAGAGCTGTACTTTACTATTTTCAAAACATCCTTTTCACAGTGAAGTAAGGATATTTTATTGCTATGACACAGCCTCCTCTTGGAAATTAATTTTTTTTTCAGTCTACATTATTTTCCAATTACCCAATGCCTAATTACAGTCTCCTTCAAAGTTTATTATAAAATTATGCATATTGGTGTAATAAGATCGTTGATTCTACTGCTATCTAAAATACTCCTTCCCTCTCTTTTCTAAATAAAACTCCTTAGTGTGCCATGAACTAAAGATAAAATCAATATTTGCAACATTTATTGGGAACCCTTATTGTAAGATTTGTGATTGCTGTGCTGATTCTTTGAGAAATGAGGATGAAAATCACTTAAGGTATGAATTTTGGTTATTCAGCTCTTAAAAATTTTCTGACACCTTGGAAATAGACATTTCCAGTTCTACAGATTTCTTAAAAATTACCATTCAGTCTTGCTGTGATGTCATATCTTCTCATTCTGCTTGAAAACTGAGGAAGAATACTCATTTTTGGTGGCTCGGGCCTGGCTAGAAATTGGATCTACATCAAATTTCAAGAACAGCTGTATCTGCATGAAAATTATGTTTATTATTTTTCCAAATTTGATTTTCCCTCTAGGTTCCTGCTAAAGCTGATTGCAGTAAAAGCTATAGCTTTTGGCTTTTCTTTGGGAATAGCACACTGACCATCCTGAAAAGATAAAAAATCTTTTGAAATAGAGAGGAAGGAAGAGTGTCTGGAGCTTTCTCCTCTGGGATATTTATGTCTAAAGAGCATAAATAAGGATCATACCGTAAATGATGTGGTGGATTGTAACTTCTCAGTGTACAAGATTTGACTAAACGAGGCCAGATTTTTCTTCTTGTAGTAGAGAGGGAACATGGGGATCTGCTCTGTGTCCAAGAGAAACAACCTACTTTTCATTACATGTTGAAAAATAGTATTGGGATTGGGTGATAAGCTATTTCAACTATTCTCTCTCTCTGAATGGTAGATATGTTTGACTATGCTTCTATTCTGTTTTATACCCATTTTTATGAACACAAGATTAAAGCACCAGGCTTCACCATACAAATGCAATAACTACAATGCCAGTGTTGGTCCCAAGCATTCTTAAAACAAAGTCTATCCAGTGTGCTTCCAAAACTCTAAAGATCAGGATTTTTCCAATCTTTAAATAAAGAGACAATTGTACTTACAAGTGTACTTAGCATTTTGCATTACTCTTATTTAGCTCAGCCTGCCAACATGTTTTATTTATTCCCTGAAGCAGTGCTCAGATCCAGCCTAAAATATGTACTTCTGCACATTCCTGGGTGGTTTTCAAAGACAGACTGAAAAAGGTACTCATTCTTCGAGACATGTTTCTGAGGGTCTGCAAACTGGAGACCACCAATTCATCCATTACTGATGAAAGGGTGATTGGGCATTGGAATTGGTTGCCCAGGGAGATGGTGGAGTCACCATCCCTGGAGGTGTTTAAGGAAAGACTGGCTGTGGCACTCAGTGCCATGGTCTGGTTGACATGGTGGTGTTTGGTCAAAGGCTGGACTCAAAGGTCTTTTCTAACCTGATTCTGTGATTCTGGGATCTCAGATAGCTTCTTACTAGTCTGGTAGTGAGAGGCTAATGCAATAATCTACTTTTCTGCTTCAATGCCACATTTCCCAGTGTTTTTCTGGCAGTTTTTCTGAAAGTCTGTGAAATGATTCATCCATCATTTCATACCTAATATGCCATAAGCTCATACTTTCTTTAGTCTAATGACAGATATTATGGGGAAAAAAATCTGCTGTCAGTTGATATCTTCATCTGTTCTGCTTCCAGTGGCAACTCACACATGTTCTAAGGACTGATAACTTACTGAGTTTGGTATCACTGTGGTTTCCCAAAAAGTTGCCCCAAATTCCAGAAGGAGAGAATTCCTCTGAAGGAAGATTAGAGAGATAAAGAGCATGAAGTGATGTGTTTGGCCCACATTCTAGATACGCTTATCTATTATTAACTGCTGTCTGGCATATTTGAACATAATAAGATGTGAATGTTAGGCGATAAGAAAGAGAAGAGTAGATTTCAGGATTATTTCTCTGTTCAAAGGATTTGATGTCTGTCCTATCCCCCACTTCCTTTCCTAGCATTTTAAGCCACAAGCTACCAAGTTATGATAATACATTAGACTTTGTAATACTGCTAAAATAATTCTATTATTTGAAAAATTATGAAAAAAGAAACTCAACCCAATACATTAATTCAGCAGCTAAAAGCCACAGCAATAATTTTGGAAGAGAGCTCCTTGAACCTCCATGTGTGCTTATTCACAATAAAATATTAAGAAAACATAGCTGTCGTGTAGCCAAAGGAAGGATGTTATGTGCTTACTTACTGAAACAAGAAAGCTAAAAAACGTTTTCCATTGTCTCCCACTCACATATTTTTCTTGCTTTTCCTAATTTTCCTGTAGTAAAACATAACTTGCTGACTTTGCAAATTATGTTATTAAAATTTTGGAAAACATTTCCTATTTTCTGCATAAATTCTGTGAACAAAACAGTGCCAGATTTTCCTTCAAAGTTTGAAAGTCCAGGGAGTCAGTATCTAAGTATGGAGACATGGCATGCATTATCAAGTTATCCCTATATCTTCTTACTTTCTTTATCTTTTCCTGAGCACGGAGCCTTTTTCTTCTCTTGCAGCGCATACTCCACTTTAGCCTTCCTCCTTATTAGCAGTGAAATCCATATTACAGGCATACTTTAAAAGTTGTTCTTTTCAAGCAGGGGAGAAGCAGAAGATAAAAACAATAAAGACAAAGTATTGGCTTCTTGTCATCTAGTTGAAGATCATACAAGAAGTCATTTATAACAGGCTATGAGCCTTAATTACAAAGTTTGTAGGTAGGTAATGTTTAGTCCTCACTCAGTAGCCTCTTCCTTCCTCTCTAGATCACTGTTCCTTGGAGCTCACAATGTGTCTGCGTTTTCCTAAAAAATCATTGTATCTTCCTCTCCAGGAAGTGGCTTGTTCTTTTATAGCAAAGCCAAACTTTGTCCTCTTTAAAGGCTATATGTCCTCTGCTGTCTAGGGACAACTGCCCTGGACACATCTGTCTAGACATGCTAGAGCATGTCTTCCTACACTGAAGAGCTGACATTCCCATAAAACAGACTTTTCAGCTACCATCTTATGTCTGTGCAGATGCAGAACTGATTTTGAGGGGTATTTGTCCTTACACACAGTTTTTTCATAAACATGTCTGTAAGATGAACTATAATTTTTCATAAGTAAGCCTGTGTGGGTCACTGCTCATCCATTCTTTCCCATGCTATAATGTACAAGAAAACAAAATAAAATAGATCATGGGGGTTTTTTTTTGAGTAAGCTGGACCCTAACATTTCAAGAATAAAGACAGCCTATTCATTCCCTGTTGATTCTTTGTGGTCCACTGGTAGAGAATGTGGGGTGTCCTATAAATGTTATTTGATAAAAGCTGAGGCTAGGCACCCTGCTGTTTTTAAGGATCATGCTGAGACGAACTGCTGGTAGGATATGCAAGAGAGCAGATTTGTTTATCCTTATTTCTCCGCTCACATCCCTGAGCACACATGGTTGCTGTTTTTGTTTTGACTAATTTTGACTTTTTTAAATGTGAGAAAAGTGGTTAAAATGAAGTCATCCCTGTCTGAAGTTGGGACTCGTGTGAAACAGTGGAAATGCTGACAGGCCTCTGGCTGGAGCAGAGTGAATAGCTGTCCTCCAGGGGTGGATGCTCTCCTGCCCTCCCAGTCCCATTCATACCATTGTTCTCAAGGAAGAGGAAACCAGGCAGTGGCATAAGAAAGCCCACATGCTTCACAAACTCCAGCTCACTGGGATTGCCCAAGACCTTGTAGAAACCCAGAATGATGAAAAGGTGCAGTGATATATTTTCATTTACCTGCTTGAATCTACCTTATGATTTTTCCAAGAGCCAATCAGTATGGGGTTTAAGAATTTCAATCACATCTGGTCATTAAGGTCTGCAAGCAATGACAGTGGATTGTGATAATTTTGTGTCCCGGATTTTACTTATCTATGAATACATAGATTTTGCTGGTTTCTTAAGCTAGAGGTCATTTTCTTCCCATGCAGGTTTTCTGCTAGTTAAAAAAAGTAAAAAAAAAGTTGTTTATCAATATTAGTTATTTCTCTTTGTGTAAAATGTGCAGGCATTGCAATATAAGACAAGGGTCACAGTCTACTAGGTAATGTATACAGAGAGAATGAAAGTATCATTTTTACTGTAAGATGCTTATACTTCAAGCTTAAGAAAAGTCAAGAGATGGAGCTTGTAGACCAGCCCTGCAACCTTTAATTTTTTGTTTCATAGCTGAGGATTTAAAATGCCCTTGGGAATACAAACACATGCTTATGAGAGTGTAAGTCAGTATGTGGTAGAAGATATTTACATCATGTGTAGGAAGGCTCTGCAGAGGGATCTGGACAGGCTAGGTTGATAAACCAAGGCCAGTTGTATGAGGTTCAACAGGATCAAGCATTTGGTCCTGCCCTTAAGTCACAACAACCCCAGGCAGTGCTACTGACTGAGGGCAGTGGCTGGAAAGCTGCCCAGTGGAAAAGGACCTGGGAATGCTGGTCAATGGCAGCTGAACATGAGCCAGCTGTGCCCAGGTGGCCAAGGAGGCCAGTGACTGTCTTGTGTCAGCAACAGTGCGGCCAACAGGACCAGGGCAGTTGTGGTCCCCTGTCTTTGGCACTGGTGAGGCCATACCTTGAATCCTGTGTTCAGTTCTGGGCCACTCACTGCAAGGAGTACATTGAGGGGCTGGAGAGTGTCCAGGGAAGGGCAATGGAACTGGGGCAAAATCCAGAGCACAAGTCCTCTGAGGAGTGGCTGAGCAAGCTGGGGGTGTTCAGCCTGGAAAGAAGGGGTTCAGGGGAGACCTTACTGCTCCCTAAAACTGCCTGAAAGGAAGGTGTAGCTGGGTGAGGGTCTGTCTCTTCTCCCACATAACAAGTGATGGGATAAGAGGAAATGGCCTCAAGTTGACCAGGGAGGTTTAGATTGAATATTAGGAAAAATTTCTTCATTGAAAGGATTGTCAAGCTGAAAGAGGTTGCCCTAGGGAAGTGGTTGAGTTACCATCCCTGGAAGTATTAGAAAAATGTGTTGATGTGGCTCTTGGAGACGTGATACACTTGGCAGTGCTGGGGTAATGGTGGGACTCAATGACCTTAGAGGTCCTTTCAAGCCTAATGATTCTATAATCATCTTTAGCTAACTAAATGAAGTCAGGATAACTGTAATTCCAGGAAGAATGTCAAAGTGGAAGATAATCAGTAGAGACAGCTGAGACGGGACATTCTAGAAGCATGGTTAGGAAACTAATCTTGGCAGCAGGTAAATTAGTAGATTAATTTGCTTTTGAGACAACTCCTTACATTTATATCAATGATAAAATTGTTGGGAGAAGAGTTTTACTCCAAGATAGATTTTTTGTTTTACTGAACTCAGGCTTGAGAATAAAGTTTCACTTTTGCTTCTCTTATATATTGCTTCACCTCCTGACTCACCTGGGGAATAATCGCATTGGGATTTGTGGAGAAGGCAGGCAGACAGACCACCACTTGGAAATATAGAACATAGTGTCTACTAAGTGTTACATGGAAGAAGTCATGTGGCATTTTTGTGGTGATCATGGCATTCAAAGAGTGCAGTGCAATGAGATTTCTGCTGATTAAAGAACTTGCAAAGATCTCTGTGTTTGTAAGCAGTCAATGTGCTTGTCTTAGGACAGTTACACAGGTATTTTTTCCCAAGAATTACTCATATTTAACCCAAGTTTAATTTGAACCATTTGTTTTTCATCCAGAAATTTATTTCCTGGAAGTCATTGGGACAGCTGTATGATTTTAATCTCATTTTTTGATACAGAAATTACAATGTGGTTTTGTCAATATATTATTAGCAACGGTGCCAAAAAAACCCATCACCAAGTGCAATTTTTGAGACCCCGAGGAAAAAGAAAGATCCATCCTACTTTTTATTCTGTTCTGGTTAATGCTACTTCTGAAGGCTTGAGGAGGAAGTTTTGCATAATATCTTCCTGGGTGTGACTCTAATAACCAAATCCATATGTCTACGTGATAGATTCCTGGAGCTAAACCTCCCAGCTTTGCTGTCCGTGACTCTTTTATGGCACAGCTTGTCTTACAGTAGTACAAATTATTCAGAACTTAAGGAGATGCATCCTCTCCTTTGCCCTGTTGGAATCCACTTGTACACTTTCTTTAAGTATTATTGAAGGATTCACAAATATCTAAGTATTAACAGATTTATCCTTTTGCCTAATAAATCAGCAGCTGATTTATAGTGAGATTAAGATATTTGCCCCAAATCAAAAGAGCCTGTTACAAATGTTGGACATGACAAATGATCGCTTTGGTTCCAATCTGGCAGGCTAGACAGAACATCCTTCCCATTTTCAAATTATTTGGAACTGCGTATTAGCACCGTATCTCTCTATGTCCTGCAGCTATATTTCTCTCTTGATTCTGCTTCAGCAATAATTCAAACACATACTTAAATGCTACTAAAACTAAACTAGATTTCAGCATGTCTTCCTGCATTGGATTTCTCTCATGACCCTGTAAATCATATAATCATATAATAATTTTAGTTGAAGGGATCTTAGGACCTCATCTGGCCTAAGCCCACTCCCTCACTCCAAATGGAGTCAGCTTTGAAGTTACACTGTGTAGGTCAGGGCCTTGAGTACCTTTGAGGATGAGGATTCTGCTGCAGCCTCTTTTCCCACCTGGGCACCTTATTAAGAAGATTTTTCCCTTACATCTAGTAACAGCTCCCCATCTAGTAACTGCAAGTTTTCTCTCTGAGAAGAATCTGTTTTCTATAACCACCTATTAATTTGTTGTAGACAGCAATCAGATCTCTCCTTTGACTTCTGTTCTCCAAGCTGAGTGAACCCAGTTCTCTCATTCTCACTTTATGTACTCACCCCCTTAAACATTTTGGTAGCCTTTCTGCCGTTCTTGATCTAACTTGTCCTTCTTGTACTGAAGATCCCCATACTGGGCACAACAGATCAGATTTCTCTCGCACACGCTAACCAGAGGGGGACACCACTCTGTTCAGTCTGCTGGCTGTGCTCTTACTGATGCAGCACATGGCTCTTGTTCAATGCTGCACAGCAATACTGATGCAGAGCAAGCAAAATGGAAGAGAGGGCACAAATCGCAAGCACTAAGCAGGTTCTGCATTTATTTACAACCATGTGAGATCATTTCTGCTCTTTGCCTGAGGGCTGACTCCTGCCATTAACAAGGAGAAAATCAGAATGGGAAAAATCCACAAATCAGTGGAACACTGACTGCCTTTGAACTTTGGTTCAAAACCCGTTTAGTTTCAAAACTGCATTTGATGATTAATGCATTAGTTTGTCACTGCTTAATGCAACATATTAGTTTAATGTATGCCTTCCAAGTGCCTCCACTGAGCCACAAATTTTTCTCACTAACGTTTGTGAAAGGTGCTGGATACCTTGCGTAAGGGATGTGCTCAGTTGAATTTGGCAAACTCAAATACCTCCGACAAAAATCGATTTGTGGTGCACCTGTTTTACATTTGGGGATTCACACCAGCAGAAAAAGTTATGTCTTCATGGTGTCGGTTCAATTTTGAGTGATACAGCTTCATTTTATTGGATTATAAGCCCTGTGTAGAAGATCAAACCATGAAATCCATCAGAAATTATGCTATTAGTCTCTTTATATAGTTGCTGGTTAATGACCTCTTTGACTTCTCTGACATTTAAAGCTAGAGAAAAATAGGAAAAAAGAGAGAAGAACACTAGAAGATGTTAAAGCTAGCAGAATAGTATTTATAGTGTTCTTAAAAAAACTAATCAGATATCTGGATGTACAAATTCAACATCAGCAGTAGCTAGGATCCAGTTTTTCATCCTTGACCACTATCAAATAAGAGTTTCCTGGCCTGGAGTTCAGACATGCTCTTTGATTCACCTGCAATCCAACGGCCAGACAAGGCCAAAACATATTCCATTGATCTCTAACGCTACAAACTCTCACTGAATTCCTGTCCAGTATGTACAAAATTTTCCTAAATCAATCTGTGAAGAAGTGCACAGACTGGAGTGATACATGCCCTACTCCAGTGAGTTTCTAGCGCTAACTTTTGCTTTCACTATTTAAATAAAGTTCCTTCTCTTTTGGATGACTTGGCAAACATTTAAGGCTCTTTTGAATGCTTTATATTTGTCTGTAAACACACGTGTCAGTTTTTGGGGGGTGGGTTTAGTTATTGTTCATAGCCTTTTGTGGCCTCTGACTGACATTTCCTATTATTTAAACAGCTAATTAGTCCCTTTTTATTAGGTGTAAATGTGTTTCCATGCTTTGACAGGCAAACACTAATCTCTGAACTTCAGTAGCACGTAGGAATTTATTGCCTGTTAATTGTGCCCTAGGGCATAGTGACTTTTAAAAGTGAAATAACAATCATTACTTCTCCATATAACTGCAGTGCCTGTATTGTTGTAACATATGTACAGTTGGTTTATCACTCATACAGAGGGTAGCCATTCAAAACTATACTGATTTTTCAAATAAGGTGAAGTTTCAGATATTACTACTAACAAAATACAATATCTGGTTGTTACACTTCAGTCCATAAATTATTTTTTTCAAATGGCTTAATCTTTTTTCTGTTTCTGTCTGTCCTAGTGACAGCATGAATGCCAGATTCTGTGGGTGTTACTTGATTTTTCCCGTTATGTATAATGATTTTAAATCCTTTTACATTCTGCTGCTTCTGTAAGGGCTTGTCATTATACAATACACTTGAGATATTTTCCATGTTCTGTGTCAGCAGATGTGCTTCTCAGTGTGTGACTCAATGATAACACACTGAGTTTTCACTCCACTTGTCAATGCATTTGCCTTTTTGTCATAAACGCTGAATACTTTGTGGGATCTTATTCAGCCACCCACTCTTCCTTCTACAGTCCTTTTCTCAGAAACAATAAAATTAGTCAAGATTCCTCGTATTTGTCTTGACATACATTTCTTAATGTGACAATGACGTTATGCAAAGATTCATTATCAGTTTAATATCTATTCTCATTATTTTCTAAGCTAATATGCATCCTTGAAAAACATACCAGGTGGAAAACTTAGAAGGGACTGAAAGAATGACACTGTACTTGTAGTGCTGAATGTTTTGGTCAAGGATGTCCGATGCAAGTTTCTATAGTATCAAATTAATGCATTGCTTACACATTTTGGAATCCAAACATGATTCCCTTAGAACTCCTAAGGAAATGACTCCATAACTGTAAGTGATTAGATACAATATAGAGAGTGTGTGTGTGATTGGAAGGGGAAGCAGTGTCCTTGATTGCTCAGTTTTATTTTTTTTTTGAGCTCCATTCCCAAGCATCTAAAAATACGCTGTGCTGATCTCTTTTATTCTGAGGCTATATCCTACCTCTTACTTCACTCCCACTTCCTTTTGGCTTACCTTCTTTTAATTCTGACCCCAAAAGGTATACTGTGTAAAATTGCTTTGACCACAGATATCTAAAACCAGACAACCCAGTCAGTAGTTATGTTCTATTGTTCCAAAGGAGGAACTTTTGTACCTTCCATTAACTTCATTTAACAATGTCAATTCTTGGCACCTTTAGAACCAAGGAAATGTGTATTGATGCTAAGACAAAAACCTCAGTACAAACTTTTATCCTGTGTCATGCTTATAAATCTTTGTCAGAAGACTTGAAGACTCCACAAACAGAAAGAGTAATATATACTCCATTTTAATCCCTGAATCGGGCTGCTAAGTAGACTGTGCTTCTGCTTTCTGTTCAGAAAAAACACCAACATTTTAATGGTATTTTTTTTTTTCCAAATAATTTTATATTACTACCTCCCTATTGCACTGCTGCTCTGAAAGGCTTTGGAAGGATGAGTTTCAATGGGAAAAGGAATGTAAAGGTAGACTTGATAGAATTTTGCCAAAGTGTTCACAGAGATGTCACACAATTTTACATGTACTACAGAGTGTACAGAAAGATGAAATCATCATAGGCAGATAGATCTTGAACAGTAAGTTGCATTATCTAGAGTGAAAGGGAATAGGGAATGAAGTAATACTGAACAGTAAAAAATAAAGTTAATATAATCACAAAAATGGTCAGCAGGAGATACTGCAAATTTTTTGACAACACTTTTCCCAATTTCCTCTCACAAATGAACTTTTTCCATGTAATGTGTTTGGTCTGTCTTCAGATCAGCAGTACAGGAGGGGAAAAAATTAAAATTAAAAGAGTTTCATCAGGGTTAAAGAAACATTGTTCTTTTGCAGCCGTGTTACAGGACAGAAGACCACATCTTGTTCGTCCTGAGGGATAGCTGCAGGTGAAGCTTGGTGCAAGATACTTCTGCACTCAGTGGGCTGGGCTGTATCTCACTGTGATATTGGACAGGGCTGGAGACTGACGGTGACATCGGTGGCTGAGGGCTGTGAGGCTACTTATGGTGTATCCAACAGTTGATCAGGGAGACAAAAGTCCCTAAGCTCCCTTAAAAAAAAACTTGTACACCCCATTTACATTCTTGTATCCTTTTGCTTTTATTTATTTTGTAAATGGTCTGAAAGTCTAAGATCGAGCAATTACTGCTTTCAGTGGCAGGATTGTTAGGGCAATTCTACTGTTACTGTGTGGGCTGGGATGGAATTTTTATACTTCTCCTCAAGTTTCTTCCTCCTTAGTGTAACATCTTCTGTGCCATCACCAGAATCTCTGTGGTTTACGGCCTTTCCCACTATTGCAGTCCCATCTCCTGATAGTACTGTCATCTCTGGCTCCCCTGTCATTCCTACTCAAGAAATGATGAAGTAACTACTAGTATTGCTGATTGCCAGATGTGATTTTGTTGCCTAATTTTGTGGGCAGCTTACATGCCAGTGTAGAGAAGTCTTGAATTTCAAACCCTGCTGCTTTCTGAAAACCAGATCCACTTAATCAGTTTTTGTTGGGCATTTATGATTAGGATGCCCAGTGGTGCACTTCTCCACCGCTACTTCAGTGGTGGAAATTCTGGCTGCGATAGGTGTGTTTCTTTCCTGAATAAGCATTTTGACATAGGACAGTTTGGTTATTGACAAGATCCTTCAAGGATACAGAAGCACATGTTATGATTGTTTTCTTCTCTATATGGCTACTTCTTGTGCTCTGTGACTCCCAGCTCCTCCACCAAAGTCCATGGACCCAGAGGAACATCCAGCATTACTTTATGATCCACTGCTTTAAAGATCCATTGCTTAATCAGCCTTTGAGACATTGCAATAGAGACGGTGAGGCAAGTTTGTTATCAGCTTTTGTATTTACTGAAGTCTGGGCTTGCCATAACCTCCTTTTAGTTATAAGACACAGGAGTTGTATTTTGTCTTTCAATAATGGTTTTGATTCTGGCTGGTTGAATAAAATCCTGTTGAATAAGAAAGTCAGGCTTCGTTAAGGGAAGTGATTCAACAGCAACATGGGTCTGTGAATGACTCCAGTCTTTCTTGGCTGGAAAGGGGTGTATAGCTTTTGTTCTTGAGCTTTTTCTAAAAGTAAAGAAAATAATTTTTAAAATAATTTTCTAAAAAATAGGACAAGATAAATAGTTGGAGGCAAGAAGGCATTAAAATAATCCACATTTGTATAAACTGTGAACTTTTTTCTAAATTTTCTCTTGTCCTGTGTTGGTAACCTGTTCTGACAGTTCTGTTTATGGTGCTCCAGGGTGTGTTGCTAACCGCAATGGGTTAAATGAAATTTTGGGGTTGGAATAAAAAAAATATGACTTCTTTCTTAGTTGTTTCCATCAACTTCCAGTAGTATGAGCAGAATAAAAATGTTTTAAGCTATCTTCATCTTTCTTCTTAGAAAAATATACTGACAAAGGATTGGTTCGTCTGCCTGCTGTTAATTGTCAAATCACCAAATCAGTTGATTTCTGTGGGACTATTTTTTAAATCTTTCCTGTTTCTACAGCATTAACTCCTGTTATATCCTTTGATTCTGATGCTAGTGTTATTTTTCTTGCCCTGTGATTAGTTAATGACTGCTGCAATTTCTATAGCAATCACATTACTATTGTTTCTATGTCATTGTGCTCAAGCCCATTGCTATCTTTCAACACACTTCATGTTTTCTTTTTTTAATTAGTAGCTGGAAACACAAAGTAGAAAAGCACAATATGATGTTTTGGTATGTTCTGGAAAACGGTCTGTGTGATAGCTTTGAGAAACTACTCTATAAAGCTGTTAAAAACAATTTTAAAGGCTTAGATATTTAAAACATTAACATTTAAAAGACTGAAGTGAATTATGACCTGGACATTTTTCTTCTGTAACTGCAGCAACTAGAAAGAGAGGTTGAAAAGAAGATAAATTTATAGTTATGATACTTAAGCCAGATGGCAAGGACTCTATTTTCTGTTCTACGACAGACTTTTTTTTTTAAATTATAGAATTATATTTCAATTTTCTCATTCTTCTATTTCTTTAAAAAAAGATAGGAAGATGCCAGCCAGGTCTCTTTCAGCTGCTTCAATAAGAATTATTGATTTCCTAGTACATATAACTCAAGTCTAGATATATAAGGACAGTGTGAAATGAGAAAAGAATAAAAGGAAGCAATACCCCTTCTGGATAAAGTTAGAAGTCTCTATTAGGTAAAAAATCAAAGTGCTAGCAAGAAGAGAGAAGAAATATATGGAAAATGTCACCAAAGAAGTCACTTGTGAAGGAGAGAAAAGATCAGCAGCCTTCTGACTTGCAATTCACACCAAACAAGATGAGACCTTGGAAATGGTTAAAAATAGAACCCAACAGAATGAAACTATAGACAAAACACTCTTGAAGAGTGCCAACTGAAAATGAAACAGTGTACTATACGCTGTCACGTTTCCCAGCACAATAGAAGTGAAAGATGCCAAAAAGAAAAAAAAAAAATAGAAAGGTGCAGGTGAGGATTAACTTATGGGGAAATACTTAAATGTCCTGATGGTTTTGGTGAGGAAACATCATTAAGTCTCTGTTCTCTGCAATAAAAGGAAGTTGTAAACACAATGACAAAGAAATGTGACCAAAGCGACTGTGGCATCTGACTGTGCACTATACATTGTTCAGAGGCAGATGAGTGCTACAGTACTACCCAAAGCAGAATAAAGAAAACAACTGCTGACAAATAAGGGAAGCGGAGATTCAATTTCTAAAAGGAATATTAGTTCCTCATCCACAATTCTTCAAGCTACTGCTTGTGGGTTAATTTTGATCTTGGAAACAGTAAACCACGGAGTAATTTTAATTTCCATATGTAAGCCAGAAAAACACAAGTATTCTGCACTCAAGCAGGGAAGTAAAATGAATCAGGAGGAAAAAAAAAAATCATAGAAGTAGTTTAGCCAACTTTTCACTGAATTAAGTGAAAAGCTCTGAAACAACCCCACTAGCAACAGTTTTTTTTGCCTAAAATGTTGGGCGTTCTTTGCATTAGAAAACACTGACAAACCCTGAAACAGAGTGCTAAATGGAAGGGAAAGAAAAAAGCAGCAGTAGATGTTCCTCATTCAGTTTATAGGTTTAAAGACAGCATTTAGGTAACCACCACACCAATATATTTGGAAATACCTTAGGTGTTATGACAAGCACTTGTAACAAGAAACTTCATCAAAGGTTTATGTAAGGAAGTAGAAGTTGTGTTTGATTTAGATTTCAGCAGTAGAAATCAGTATCAGTCACTTACTACTTCTGGTTTGAATTGTTGCTTACTTCACTGTAAAAAAGAATAGGTGGGCACAGAATGAATACTTCCAGAAAATTTTGATTGTCCTGGCAACACAGCATAATAAACTGACAGAAGAAGGTTTTCAACACCCTAAAGAAATACAAGAGAACCAGTATCAGAACTTTTAAACCAAAGCGTTTTCTCAGCAAGTGTTTCAGTGTTCTGCCTTCTGAGAAGTATGTTTCTAGTTGACAATGAAGCAACTGCATTCACCATCTTCAACAAGACTTGGTTGCTGAAATAGGCAGCCTAAAGGCTGTCCAACTCAACTGCTATTCCACCTTTGCTTAGGAAAACATCCTAAAGAAAAAAAAAAAGATTATGTCTCTACAAGACAAAAGCACCCAGAAGGTAGATCCTCCTTGTGGAAACCAGGCCAAGTCCATGGAGCACTTTGCAGTAGGGTGTTTTAGCTCATAAATAACATCAACCAAATATGACTCTATTGTTTCCAGATCTAGGCTGGGTTTATTCAGTCAACTCAGCTCATCCAAATCAAGGGTTAACATCTCGTCAACTCATTCCACCTCAAAGGTTAACAATACTACCATGAGGAGTTGAGGTCTGTCTGCATCCTTTGGAGCAGTTATGGTTGGGTGCCCACTTTGGTCCATATGGCTTGTGATTTCTGTTGGCTCACTCCAGGCCTTCAGAGGTGTGCAGACAGTAGAAGACATCAATTACAACGACTTAGTTTAAATCTAGACCTAAATGCCTCTGCAAGTAAATTCCTTAAAAAATACTAGGTATTAAGCATTCAGCAATGTCTTGGCTAGAAAAGAAGATAGAAATATCTGACACATGCTAAGAAAGAAGCCTGAGGGAGAACTCAGTTGTCCAAACGTTGGCATCTGGTCATTGTAAACCATCCCTTCTGGATTCTGAATTCTGAATTCTGGCCGCTGCTTCTGAGAGGCCTGGGCTCGCTGGAGCCATTCATCTCTGGATGGACAGCTCATGTGCCACAGGTTATTACAGGTAGAATTAGACACCCGTGTTAGGCTCCGTGTGGGGGCCAAAGCAGTAGGGTTGCTTAAGGAACATGAAGGAGTATCTGAAGATTTGTCTTCTCAGCAGGGGCCAAAGGAAGAAATATTTCACATGATGGGTCTTCAAGGAGCACTTTGTCCTGGTCAGACAGAGCTGGCAAAGACTTTTCATGCCCTCAGTACATGTTGTCACTGTGGAGAAGTAGACTGGTTCAGAAATGAGTATGTTTCTCATTTTCAAAATGTTGCAAAAGTTCATCTGTTACTTTTTTGGAATAGCTGCAGGATCCTTGCCGTAGAGGAGAGACAGAAATGCAAACAGGTACATTTCTTGTGAAGCACAAATCAAAGCATTCACTTTCAGATCCTTCTATTTGTATTTGAATAGATTGGATTTTTGCAAGCATCTTGCTTTTTGTTTCTGTTGTGCAGCTGTCTTTTGAAAAAGTAGCCAGTTTTGGTGGTTGAAACACTATTTCAGTTTCATTTTTAGAGGTTTATCTCCTAGAACAACAGTATATTTTGTTTTGGTTATCTTGCAATGTTCTTTTCTGCAGAAAGCCTTTATTTCTTTCCTTGGCCAGATCTAGATTTCATTTCCTATATATGCAAGTCTCACAAAGTTATCTGTATATATATGTATGAGAGAGCAGAAAATCCCCAATAAAACCAACTTTCAACATTTAATATTTTTGTACATAATGCTTAAAATAACTTCTCTGTGAGTCAACCTGTGAGTCAATCACAACTTCATGGAACTAGGAAGCAGAAAAGTTTGGCAATCGTATATTGGAAATGACATAGGGGAAAAAAAAAGATGTATTCAGAATCTCAGAATTGTCATGACCCATCAGGGTGAAAATGCCATGAAAAGGCACGGTGTTTTTGCATGTTTGACCAAACTGATTTAAAACTGGAATAGGTGCAGAGAATGTCTATAGAGGCATTTCTGTCCTGTGAGAAGAGTCAATTACAGTAAAAATAAAGTTGATTCTGTGTCTGAAATAAGTATTTATCAAGGAATAAATACCTGTAAATAGCAGTTAAGCTTGAAAGAAAAAGTCAGCATGAAACCAGGAAAATGTAATCTTAGCAGGAATTAACTGAGGCTGGCAATTGGAAGAAATTCTCTAAAGTAGGGGAATAAGGTTCTGTGACAGCAAACATTCTAAGCAATTAGCATTGTTTTTGAAGAAAAGAGAGAGTTGTATGAGCAACACTAATACCTACATGGCTCCTACCTTTACAAAAAATTTCTTCTCCCTTTGGAATCCGTTGGTCTGTTTGAATTAAAGCTGATACAAAGGAATAGGCTTTAAAGGTAATTATATTCCTGAAGTTTTCATGAAAATAAGGGCTAGGTGGAGACAACCCAAATAAGAAGCAATAGAGGGAAAGTCTTTAGTGTGAATTCATGGTCATTTTGTCAGCAGCATGTCTCTGAGCTCACTCAGGGACATTCATATTTAAATACCATGGGAAAGGCATCTAGCAGAACCTAGACTTTCTCAAACACAGGAGCCTCACATTACACTGGAAAACAGGTTTCAGTAGTTCCTCTCTCACATGTGGTGCATTTCTAACGCTGGAGCCTGTTACACAGTGAAAGGGTTTGAACAATGTGTTTGCCTGCAGAGGGTCTCATGACTTCACCAAGAGAAAACATTTTCTGTCCCAGTCACTCATGCTGTGTGAAAATAGACTCATAATTTCATTTTTATGTGAACTTCTTACATTTACCCTTCACAAAGCAGTCAAACACAAAGCTGACATCTTCAGCTGAATCATATTTTAAAGTGTTTGAATTAGATATGTTACTAACAGCAGGGTTTTTTTGTTGTTGGTTGTTTTTTTTTTTTTTTTTTTTGAGTCATATTAATGATGAATAGTTATGGATCTGCCCAATTTGAATGCAATGATAATTTCAAACACTCTGAAATTTGTAAAAAGTTAATACTGTTCTGAGAAATTCCAAGTATAGGGAGATTACCTTTTGGATGTATTTCTGTTTCACAGTTATGAAATATTTCTGTGGCAACTTCAACAATAGCTTTCATGGGACAGAAAATACAAAGTGCTTATTTTTAGGTGTTCATTTGGTATGTCCTATCCCTTAGGGCTGTGCCTATTTCCTCTCTAAATAAGCCTCATCCATCTCTCAAAAATGATGGGCATCTTAATTTCATTGCTGGCTGAGTCCAGTGTAAAGCGGATGACTGGCCATTTCCCAAGGTTCTGAAATCACACGCACACTTTGAGTTTTGCCATGACGAGGTCCTACGCATACAGGCATGGGTGAGTACAAGGAAATTATCCCTCCCATTTCCAACCTGTTCCCAGCAGAGATCCAAGCAGGCAGCTAACATTTTTTTTTTTCCATGGCTTGGTGACAGATGTTTTCGGGCGGCTAACTTTTTTCCCCATGGCTTGGTGACAGATGTTACTGTAGGCATTGTCTGATACTCAGTGACCAGCCATCACCAGAGGGTCAGGAGTGACATACTTTTAACATTACAAATTTACTTCTTTGGTCAAGCCTGAAAACCCCTTGAAAGCAGAAGGTGGCTGGTGTAGTAACGTGCTCATGTGTTCATGGCAATCTCCTCCTCTTCTGTGTCAGACGTACTTGCTGTTTCCTCAGCTGTTTCTTGGCTGTGAAATCTCGTAAGCAGAAACTTTTCTCCTGTGGTCCTTCTCCCTGTGGACTCCTAAATGCCGACTTGGACTTGTGAGTATACAGATGTTGAATAACAGCAGTAGCGACAGCAGCAGCAGTAATAAAAGAAAGTTTAGCGCTTTGCCTGTGTCAGACTGCGGGTACTTACGTGATCTCTGTTACACAAATCGTGAGCAACTTTGTAGATTATCAGCGGTATTTAGACGACTACATCCCTCATTCTGATGGGAGTTAGGCACTTCAATGCCTTTAAGGATTTGTGCCTCTGGGGCTTTTTCCAGATAACAGAAGTCTATGGCAGAGTTGGTGGGAGATAAACTTGAATTGCCCACATCTAAGGGCTGGGGGAAGGGCAGGCACTACCACCGGCAGAAGGAGCGCAGCTTTTCCTGCCTGCGGCGTTCCTGGCCTTTACAGAAAACCTGGAAGGAGCATGGAGAGCTGACATGCTGACTACATTAAAAATTAATATCTCACGTTACACGGGAGCTAAGGACCACAGACCAGAGTTGGACACGGTGCTGCAAACCGTGTGTAACAAAACCCAAACCTGTGTCTTTGTGAAGGGAGGCAAGGGATTATGTGAATGAATACAGCTGTAGGGTTGCAAGACCACCAGTGACATTCAGCACCTTTCACAACCAGCTATACTCAGCCGTGAGCACCTTGCAAGCTACTGGAAACCCGGATGATCTGTTTTAAGTTGGGATTTTTGTCCTGTTATGCTTTCACAAAGAAGGAGACACAGAAAGTGTGTACCATTTAGGTTTGGTGGGAGTTTTTTTTTGTTTGGTAGGGATTTTTTTTGTTGTGTTTTTTTTTTGTTTTTTTTTTTGGTTTTTTTTTGGTTTTTTTTTTGGGTGTTTTTTTTTTTTTTTTTTTTTTGGTTGGTTGTTTTGTTTTTTTTTAAGGACTCTGCTCTTTGGACATAGGAAATCCCATTAGGAAATCCCATTCTATTTTTATATTAAAAAGTTTCTAAATTATTCTTGAAGGTTCCTCATATCTTCTTTCCCTAAAAATCCTTTAACTCAGCCTATCTACATGTGTGAAGAGGAACATTATGTTTTCTTTTTAATTGCAAGCAGGCACATTTAAAGAAAATTATTTGCATTTTCTCATAATGAGCCACTGTCAGTCATTAGTCGGTCAAAGTGATTCCATCCTGCAGGCAGCCAGATGCCAGAAAACACTCAAAGCAAGAGACTGACCCTGCTGCTCTTACTGGACATAGATTTCCCTTGGAAATGGGTTTTGTATCCCATTAAGAAAGGCAGGAACTCGCCTTTAATAAGAGCTAATAAGAAAGTTTATAAGAACTATTTTAAGAATAAGAATTGTTCTTTCAAATCCTCTCTTAAGGAAAGATTAACTCTTTAAGAATTGTTTAACAAGGGATAGCATCAGCAACATTGAGTCTATCCGTATATCTAAAAGAATCGATGTACCCGCTCTTTTGGACTGACAAAATCCTTTTAGAGTAGGAATAAAATGTTACTTAAGGGAAAGCAAGCCCCGATATTTTTAAAGCCTGGGACAGGAAAGCATTGGGACAGGAAAGTGTCCCAAACTGTTTTTGGAAAATCCGTGTCTCTTCCTCAGATGTTACTTATCTTTTCCTGCTAAGAAACTGCTGGGACCTGCAGCTGGCATGAACACCGCGTCCCCTATGCCCAGGTCGGTGTGGAGAGGAAGCCCGCGGAGGGGATGCAGGGTATCCAGCCCCCCAGAGCCCCGCGGGCTAGCAGCGCCCGGCTCCCCGGGCGTCCGTACCGGGAGGTACCGGCACCGCCCGGGTCCCACCGGGGAGCGCCGGTACCGCCGTGCAGCCGCAGCACTAACGGGGAAGGCATTAGCTCCTTCCCGGTGACCGAGGTTTTGTAATCTACAATTAGACCGAGGGGTTAAGTGAGGGGGAGGAGGAGGAGGAAGACGCTCCTAATCCCTGGTGTCTTTGTTCCGGCTTGCACACATCGGAAGCGGGGCCGAAGCAGTGTGATCACTTTGCATGGAAGAGGAAAGACATTTGCAGGCACTTTTGCGCATCCTGGCCTCCTGAGCGGGGCTGGAGGAACGGCGGAGGACATCCTGATACCCTTTTCCACTGCCGCATCCCTCCCTGCTCCCAGCCGCACCCACTTTTCTCTCCACAACCCTCCCATTCCCCTAAGATCAAAAGCTCCTTGCTGTTGCAAAAGGACTATTTTCTCAGGCGCCCTTCCCCACCACGGCTTTCTGAAAAGGACAATAGACTCCTGTGTCAGTGTTGTTGGCACCAGCCTTGCATAATACAGGAAGCAGCATTTCCTTTCGGGGGTGGAAAATTAACTTGAACCGTGCGTTTCTCTTTTTATTGCTGACCGTACACACCCCGGGAAATTCGGCTCGCAGGCTCTCGGGAAGGGAAGCGGCAGCAGCCTCTTCTCCGCATCCTCCCGGGCGCAGGGGGAGACCCGAGCGCGCCCGCCCCGCCCCGCCGCCCCCGCTCCGCCCGCCGCGGCGGCGAGTGCCGGGCGGTGCCGCTGCCCCGCGCCCGCCGCCGCTCCCGCCCCGCGCGGCGCCCCTGAGCTCCCGCTGTCCCTCCGGCTGCCTTGGGCTGAAGGTGGTACGGCGACGCACAGCTTCTCGTGCTCTGAGTGAGAACGCAGCCTGCTTATCTCCTTAAGGGGGAAAAAAAAAACCCAAACAAACAAACAAACAGACAAACGAAAACCACCAAGAAAAAATTGTCTGTTTCCTGTTGTGAGAGTTAAAAAACCCAAACCGAGAGCTCTGCACTTTGACAGCTCACGGTACCTGTAAAGTCCGATTCCACAAAATAGGTTTCAACCAGTTTCTTCTGAGGATCTTAGCCCTTGCAGCCCTTTTCCTGTCCCAGGAAAGCCACACACTTGTTAATAGAGCATTTGAATGGTCTTTCTAATCCAGTTCTCCCCAGGAGACATTATGGGGTTAAAAAATACATAGCCCTCTATAGACATAGCTCTCTGGAGCAAATTTGACATAAAAAAGACTATGTGTGTGTAAAATATAATACACATTGCAAAATTGTTCCTCAAATGATGTTATGGTCTTCACTGCCTTGTGGTGTTCAGGCAAAGGTGACTGCAGCCCAGTTCTGGCTTCTCCATCTTCCCTCTGAGCACTACTGGGACTGAGGAAAGGTCAGTGCAAACTCTGATGATCTCAAGAGTACTCCCATCACCAAAATCTTCTGATCTGCTCTATTTGTCTTCCCCCTTTTTTGCCAATAACAACCTAAACCTTAGCTTCAGGGGATGACTTGCTATCTTTGCAAGGTAAAGACACACATGAACCATATCAACAGGTCTTCGTGTTTGTGAGGTTAGTTTGTGCACAGATCATTCTCCCTCCTAGACCTGCAATGGATTCTGCACGTAGTGACAAGAAAGCATTTCCAGATGAGATTTCTAAGCACTAGTTGGGCAGCTCTGAGGCTTGTCAAGTCAGTGGGCAGCCCTTTTTTTGCATCCCCATTCAGGCTGATCTGCCAGTAAAGGTTTTCCTGCACTGAAGGAATCAATGATACTAATTTCATAGCATGGAAATGACACTATTGCATCACAGAATGCAACACCATGAGTATCTCCTGGAACTAGAAGTGAAACAATCCTTTAACAATTCCCGTCAGCTAGTTTAATTTTTTAAACAGTTTTATGCTTTATCTTTTTTGCTTATTTTCAAGGAAGTGTTATGTGGAAAAGAGCTATCTTAAAATAGCTCTTAAAAATAAAAATAAAATAAAATAAAATAAAATAAAATAGCTCTTAAAAGAGCTATCTTAAAATAGCTGTTGTCTTGAAAATGTCAGTTATGACTAGAGAATGAAAGAAAAGACAATTTTAGTGCATTTTGGGGGAAGTTTTTACTCCCACTTGACCAGTGGAGCAGATGTACAATGTCATCCTTGCTACTTGCAGATGGAGCTGCAGATATCACTGACATGGTTTTGGACAAACATTGCAGCTAGAGACACCTGTGTGAGGTTCTGGGCAAACATTGTATTGGGTCTTCTTTCTTCCCACCTGTCCAGTAGACTTGCATTGCTACTGATTTAGCCCAGTTTAGCCCTGGACCCAGAGCTCCAAACTTGAGTCCTGAACCTTGTCTCCTGAAATGCCTTTCCCTGTGGTTGTGTAAGTGAACCAGCCCATGGAGAATGGAGTACACTGGTCCTGCTATTTGGGGCACATATATGGTGTAACCATATGCATGGTGTTGCAGGACCTTGACAGTGCTGTATATATCCCACATTTCCCAGGACAGCTCCCAAAACACTCCTGTGAACATAATTTCTGTGGCCAGATAACTGTTTGCTGTTGTTCACTGTTCATTTTGTGTCTGATTTGTTCCAAAACAATCAGGGCATAGGCATTTGTGCACATCACTGAGTCACCAGCTCCTCTGGAGCAGCAGCTGTGTGGGCTTCCAGCACAGAGGCCTGGTTTGTGTTATGGTGAGGGAAACACTAAACCTCTGGGGGTTAGTGCTTGGGGTGGTAAGAGGAAAAGAGCCCTTCGTTGTAAGTTTGGCTTTCTTTTCATGGCCCAATATTTTCATGGGTAGTTTTCCCTTTTTGATGTGTTTTGGTTTGGTTCTGTGGTTCTTTTGCTGACCTTCTGGTTGTGTTTCCCACTGAAAGGCAGTGACCTTGGCCCAGTGCCACAGGGAGGATATGCTGTCAATCCTTTCATGTGGTCTTGACTCTTTCTAAATGCTTATCCTGGTACATTCATGCACTTATGGCTCCAGGAAAGGCATATATATATATATATATATATATATATATATCCTCTTGTATAAAAAGAAGAAGAAATGGTTGGGAACTAAATTTCAAATGCCTGGGAGATTAAGCCAAGAGCTTAATCACCACCACACTAACCCTGCTATGCTGAAAGTAGGTCACTCCCATATTGATGCAGGTGTGAGTGCATGTGAATGGGGTCCAGCATATAGTGGAAATGCTTAGTAGCATCCTTCTGTTTTACTTGTGTTTTTCAGGGTCAAAAAAAATCTTTTTCCACTCTTTTTTTTCCTGTTCAGTAAAATATTGCTGGATGCACACATAAAACCAGCTGTGTAGTATCTTGTAAGAAAATGTGCATTGTAGTAGATTTTGCTTTTAGTAGGGTGTTAAAATCACTGGTTTTCTGCTGTACGGTCCTGACCAGAAGAGGAGATGTGGGCAGAGCCAAAATCATGTTGGATGTGCCAGAGACCAGTGGGGGCCAACTGATTCTCAAGTGAGCCAAGGGCAGTAAAACAGGCAAGTAAGAGCAATTGTTAAACCAGCAAGGAGCCAGAATGTGGAATGACAAGTTTGGGTCAGGATCGGGTCCAGAGACAGTGATCAGGGTCAGACCATGTCTCGTAATTGCCCAGCAGGGCCACAGTAGTAGTACAAGACTGGGCAGAGATGTACCTGTGTGAGCTGTGGTGTAGCATGACTAGGGATCAGCAGTGTGGCTTCAGTTTCAAAGCAGCTCCCAAGGAGCAGGAGGGGCAGACTCTTTCCTCTGGCTTTCTCTGACCTACTGCCAGTGAAGGCAGTAACCTTGTGCTGGACCAGCTGAGATCCAGCCACTGCAAGTCCTGGAAAAGGGATACTCTACAGGCCCAAGTATTCCAAACTTCCCAATAAAATACGAGGTGACCTAATTAATTGCTTATGGCAGTTAACTAACTAAAATAAAAAATGAGCAGCATCAAATTACTTGCTCCCATTGCCTCTACTTTCTTGTTATGGTTAGACAGCTTCTTGCTTTGCCTGCCCTCAGAAATGAACCTAAGTGTGTTGCAGGTGAACTGGGTACAAAGTTAAGAGTCTATACAACATAAGGTAAAGCTCAGCCTTGCTGAAGGAAAGCACCACCAGCTGTAGTTTACAGTTCTGCACACATTTATTTATGCATGTGCCCAGGGAGCAGGGTATAAATTGATGTCCCAGCAAACACCGTAGTACAGATGTCTCAGCTTCCAATTCCCACAGTCCTTGAGAAAACTAAGGATAATGATGACGGTAAATGGGATTTCCTTGATCGGGTGCTTCTTGATCTCTGTTCCTGCCAGAGGATGTCAAAATAATGGTGATGGGAAACACATCATTGAAAAGAGAGAGGAAAAGAGAGTCAGAGGAAGGTCTTGGGTAGACTAGTCCATCTCACCTCACCTCTTGCTCCAGGCTGCAGTCTCCCCAGTAGTTAAATCAATACAGAAAGCACCAATACTCAAGTCCTCACAGTTCACTGTGTCTCCCATTGTATGGATGTGCTTGCTGTAAGCTCTAGCAGTAAAATGACCTGCCTTATAAGTGACTCTCCATAGAAAGTAAACAAGTTACATGCTGGATTGTTTCACCAAACTGTTTTAAATTGAGTCCCAGAAACAGTTCAAAGCCTCAGAAACAGCTCTGCCAGTGGAAGTGACAAGGGACTATGGAGATGGAATATGGTAGACAGGGAGCACTGGAACCTTTCACACTGGTTCTGCAAAAATGCTAATGTTTTCAGCTGATCAACTGAAATATTGCTTTGATTAAATTTTCAATCCTGGAAGCATCCAGTCAAATTAAGTTGGCAGATGCAGATTCTACAGAAGATCTGCAGAGGGAGATCCAGTCTGCTCTGCTTTGACATCTTTCCTTCTCTCCCTACAGCAAGAGCTTGGGACCATCTCACAGACAGTCTAGTCTGTTCCTGTGAGGTGTCTACCTCTGCTGTGACTACAACACACATCATGAGGTCCCTCAGCTGTAACTTTGACCCATGCAGTCTTCTTCTGTGGGCAGACACCTGCTGTTGTAGGTGCTGGTGGTGGCCTTTTGTATAATGCTCTGAACATTGGAACCAGTGCCCCAAGACATTATTCTGAGTATTGGTGCAAATAAAGAATTGTTGCCATGACTAGAAAGAGTTGGGTCATGTTGGCAGGATATCAACTTCTGGTGTGAATGTGATTTTCCAGGCTCTTTATTTTTGCCAGGTCCACAGGAACTGTCCGAGCAATTCTTCCCAGAAGACTTGGCTAAAGCCTTAACCAAGGATGTTCAAAGTGTCCTGTGTCCATTGGGAAGTAGAAACCACAACCTCAGAGTGTGTCCCAGTGACTTGACTAAATCATATCCATAGGGGCGTTGCCACTCCATCTAACTCCTGAAGGCAGACATGCAAGAGACAGAGAGCAGACAAGATTCATCTGGCTGAGTATTCAGCCATGAAAAATCCAATATGCTCAGGATAATGTCTCTGTTCCTTTGTCATGGTAGTCTGCTGCTCAACGTGGACCTAAGGTCTGAGAGCCTTGATTACCCACCTTCTCAATTACATTTCCCATTGCTCATTTTCTATGTTGTTCCAATGAGTCTTGCTGGCCAGGGATAGGCAAGGGATGCAAATGGCACAGTTGGTGCTTTTGCTGCCTGACAACTTGATGATTTTAGTGTCAGACTGGGGGTTGTTCAAGCAAAATCTGTACTCTAATCTTCCTGCAGAGCAGAGTAAAATTCAACAATACAAGGTACTTCTGGGCTGCAAGTGAGCACTGAAATCAAATGCTGTCTACTGTGAAGGCTGTTTCTCCTCTCTCTTTTTCAGCTTCTGTAGTGCTGGAGATTGAGCAGATGATCAGTCTTGCAAAATGTTTGCCTGATATGTTTCAGAAGGCTTACTCTCAGCTGCTAAATTTGGCTGATTTCCTTCCTAGTATTTAGTAACAGTATTTTTAACAAATGCTAGAAAAATGAAAATTCCCACATTTCAGAGCTGAAGGCAACATAACAACTGTTATGTATCCTTTATTCATAAAAACATAAAATCATAGAATATTCTGAGTTGGAAAGGACCCACAAGAATCATCAAGTCCAAATCCTGGCCCTGCACAGGACATCCCAAGAATCACACCATATGCCTGAGAGCATTGTCCAAACACTTGAATACTGGCAGGCTTGGTGTGGTGGGGAAGCTGTTTCAGTGCCCTGTCACACTCTGGGTGAATAATCTTTTCCTAATATGCAACCTAAACCTCCCCTGACACAGCTTTGTGGTGTTCCCATGGGGCCTATTATTGGTCACCAGCAAGAAGATAAAAGCTCCTGCCCCTCCTCTTCACCTTATAAGGAATCTGTAGACCATTATGAAGTCTCCCCCCACTCTCCCCTTCTCTAGGCTGAACAAGCAAGTCACTTGAGCTCCTCCACCTAAGTCTTGCTCTTGAGGCCATTTACAATCTTGGTCCCATTCCTCAGGACATATTGTAATAGTTTGATGTCCTTCTTATATTATGTCACCCAAAACTGCCCACAGCACTTGAGGTGAGACCCAACAGTGCAACCCCACTTGGTCAGCTGGTGATGCTGTGCCTGACACCCTCCAGGATGGGTTTGACTTCCTGGCTACCAGGACTCACAGGTACGAGTCACTAATATGAGTCACACTGCAGACTTATATTCAGCTTGCCACTGACATTTTCTGTGGTGCTGCTCTCCAGCAGAACCTGACAGACCTGCAGTTATCAGGGTCATCCTTCTTGCCCTCCTTGAAGCCTAGGACATTAGCCAGATTCCAGCTGAGTGGGATGTCTCCAGATTCATGCTTGTGCTCCCCAGGGGGCTCCTGGCTCTGTCTCATGTTGAGTCAGCCTCTCTTGTGCAAGCTGCTGGTTCCATGTAAGCCTCTCTTGGGTTTCCCCTGGTTCTAGAAACTTGCCCTATTCTTCACACTCTGCTGTGAGATGTGCTTGTACCAGAGCTGTTTGCCTCAGTGAGTAATGGTTGAATGCCAATGATAAATTTGGCCACACATGTGCCACCCACTACTCAGGACATACCAAGACCTAAGATTCTGGTATGAAGAGATCATATTGCCTGCAGGATAGATTTTTGCCTGGGACAGAACTGTGGCTGTCTCCGTAGTGTTTGTCCAGCCACAGCATCTAAACTACTCTTCAAAGGTAGTTTGCATCCTACTGGGTGTTGCAAATTGCATGGTAGTAGTACACACACACACACAGACACACAGACACACAGACACACAAAAAAGTCAAGTACATTCCATGCAGCTCTCCCCTTCACATATGCATTTTCCTTCTGTCCAGATATTCCAATTTATGTGTTTAGACTGTCCAGTTCCAAGCACAAGCTTCCTACTATACCTTCCTTCTGCTTTATGGGAATAGCTGCTTCTTCTTTCTTCCCCATATCTCTCTGCTAGGGTCTTTCCATTCCACATCTCATCTCTCCCTGACCTTAACATATCAAAGAGTGAAAAGAGATTAGGAGCAGATCTTCAGGTTTGGCCTCCCTGGTCACTTGAGTGGATCACGAGCCGGTGACGTCTGTTGGAGAAGGAAGAAGCTATGGCTTGCCAAAGAAATGTGGTCTTTGGAGGGCCATGACTGAATGCAGCTGTGATGTAGGAGGTGTGAAGATGATGGGGAGGAACTGGTGTGGCACGGCTGCTGAGCTTGCGATTGGGTTCACATCATCCCAGACTCAGCATGTACTCAGCACTGGGTTGGCCAAAGGCAGGCACAAACTGTTCCCTGAGGTCCTTCCACAGGGGAGTCCTTGCTCCTAGGAGGTCTAAGCTGTCAGGATGCTCAGTGTCCTAGTTCTTGTTGGCCTGTCCTCCCTGGCTGACTGTTTTCCCAGCTGCTATCCTCTCCAGTGGAGGAGGTGACTTCGTGTGAGTCATCCTCTTCGGGAAAGAAACCTCTGGGTTCTTCCCCCATGGTGTGAGCAGCTGAGGGGAAGGTATCCATAGCTATTTTATTTTCAAGGTCTCAGCTGGGGGCAGGAAGATTGGAAAATACAGACTTAAATTTGTATCTTAGGGCGTAATTTATGAACAGGAGTTGAACAGACGCGTGCAGGAAATATTCTCACAGACTTTAAAGTTAAACAGTTCTCAAGTTAAAAACAACATCAACTTCTTATTTTTTTTTCTTGCACAGGATGGTCTGGTGGGACATGGGAGGTCTGAGTTCTATTTGTGTCTTCTGTCACCAGCTTCCTATGACCTTGAACTAGCTGCCTAACCTCTCTATGCGCCTCCATTTCCTTCTCTGTAAGAGGGGGATGATCACATTTACCTGCCTCATGCAGACATTCTTGTGACTTATTTCATAGTATAAAAATATAGAAAGGGCCACAGTGGGTCAAACTGAAGACCTGACTCATGCAACAGCCTTTCTTCTGGCTACACAGGAAAAAAGTGGAAACACAGGCCTTGAGTTTTGCTGTCATGGGCTCTCTGCTGATCTTTCACGAAATAAAACATATATGGGAAACGTGGTATGTGCATGGGTGGGGGGAGAAATGTATTTCCAGCGCTGCTCTGGATGTTATAGACTCAGTGAAGGCCAGCAGGGGAGCTGGCAGGGCAGACTCCCTAAGCATCCTTAGCCAGTGCTGCCCCTTCCTGGCTTCCCTGCTCTGAGCGCTCTCAGTGCTGCTGGCTGGGGACCCGTGGTGCTCTGGGTCAGGCCCCGCACAGACCGGTCTGCCCCGCGGCTCCTTCTCCCCAAGCAAGGTGGGGAGAGGACTCTCGGGCCCCTGGGGCACGGACAGCGCTTTGGGCACTCCGAGCATCGCGCCGGGCAGACGGGAACGGCTGTAAATGGCCCCCGCCCGACCTGGCACCCGGCTCGGAAGACGGTGGCGGGACGTGCCGCTGTCGAAGTTTTCCTGCGGAGCAGGAGAGGGTCTCCGCAACACCGGGACCCCACCGCTCAGCATTTCATCCAGGAATCGCAAGTCCGCTTCATCCCCTGCCTGGAGGAGCCCGGCGACGTGCGAGCGACGAGTCCCGCAGCCCGCCCCGGCAGCGCTGCGGCCGCGGCGGCTGGAAGCAGCCCAGAGCCGGGCTCCGGCAGGACGGCACGGCCGGGCTCCCTGGGGGCCGGGGGTGTCCGGGACTGGGAGACCCGCGGGGCAGTGACACCATGCCCGCCGACGGGCGGGCGGGCGAGCGGGCGGGGGACGCGTCCCGGGGAGGGCGTGCTCCCGGCGGAGGATGTGGGCGGGGGGGCGGAGGGGTGCGCGGCGAGGGGTGGAGAAGTTATAAATCAGCGAGGCTGGGGCTGGCGGGTATCTGATGCCCGCGGGAGGTGAAGCTGGCAGGGCGGCCCGCAGCGGATACTCCGTTTCCGCAGGTCGGGCCGGGCCGGGGCGGGCGGGTAGGACTCGGGGGCTGCTGGATGCGGATTCCGCGCCTCGCTTTGCCGTTATCTCCTCCACCGCGGGAAGCGGCCGGCACCGAGGAGAGCCCGTCGGAGCCCAGCCGGCGCCTCTGCCCCTGCCTCGCTGCTGTCGG
Organism: Vidua macroura; assembly: GCF_024509145.1. Classification (NCBI taxonomy): domain Eukaryota; kingdom Metazoa; phylum Chordata; class Aves; order Passeriformes; family Viduidae; genus Vidua; species Vidua macroura. Next base: position 92,926,469 of record NC_071572.1, on the reverse strand, counting down.
CAGGGAAAAAGCCCTGCGCTCCCGCAGGCAGGACCATGCCCCGCCAGCTGCTCCCGGGGACCGTGCTGCTGGGAGCCGCCCTCCTGCTCGCAGGTAAGGGACCGCTGGTACGCGCTGCCCCAGTCAGACCCCGTTCTGCGCCGAGCTCTCCGCGACGGGTCCCCAGTGATGTGCCTCGTCTGCTGCACCTCCCGCGCCCCTGACCGGTCCCGCCACACCCCGCTTGTCGGCTGGAGCCGTCAGTCACCTGCCTCTCCTTCGCCCTTGTCCTCTGAGCAGGGCCGGGGAAGTGATCCCTGCTTTCCAGGGAGTGGAGAAACGCCGCATCCCCGAGCTGTCGTTATGCTCCGGATCCCCATCGGCGTGCCCGGGCAGCAGCTCCCTAGATGGTCCGGCGGTGCGGAGCCGTGGTGCCTCTCCTCCTCCAGCAAGGCAGTGGTGGCGTGGAGGCCAGTCTCTCCCGGGCACAGGGCACCGCCGTACATCATCGGGAGTTGTCCGAACCGGTGCATCACGGAACGAGAGCATGTCTTGGCTGCAGGGCACGCTTCTTTCCTCCGCACTTTGTTTTTAAGTGTCCCAGCTCTGCCCGTGAAGCGGCAAAGTTGTACCTTTTCTTCGCAAAAATCGAGGTCCTGCTGCCTCCCGCCCGAGCAGGTCGGCGGAGTAACCCGTGGCGTTCCCTGTGGGGCTGGCTGCCGGGTCTTACTGGAGAGTGGGATGGAGCTGCTCTCCGGCGCCTGCATCCCGCATTGATGGGGATGGATCATTGCAGATTTGTTGTTCTTAACTGAGTTTTATTTTACTTTGAGACAAGAGCCAGTCCCCGTGGGCTGGAGCGCCGCGGTGGGCAGTGTGTCCCAGCGTTGTGTGGCAGGTCACCTGAGAGCAGGGGTGCGTAGTGGCCGGGCAAAGGCCGGTCCCGTGTGGGCTCGTCGCTCGGCAGGGCCGGTAACCTGCGGGGATGCCCCGCGGAGAGGGGCGGATCGGCGCTCCCGCAGCCTGTCCGCGCACGGGCTCCGCGTGTCCCGCCCCGGGGCAGCGCGCACGGCCGCGGGCCGCTCCCGCGGGGACGGCGCTCGGCAGAAAGGGGCCGTCGGCCGGCGGGGAGCGAGAACAAACCCCGGGTGGGGAAGCGAAAAGCCGAGCTCCCCGCGGGACAGCCGTCGAGGCCAGCGTTCCTGCGGTCAGCGGCGCGCCCGCCCGGCCACACTGCCCCTCGCGAGTGGCCGGGGGCTCGGTGTGCTCCGCGCCGCTGAGCCCAGGGGAGCCGTCCCGCTGCCTGAGGCTGCCCGGGAGGAGAGCTGGCGGGGCTGCTCCGACGAGACGTTTTCCTGCTCGGGAAGTGCTGATTCATCAGCTTTGATACAGATATATAGGTATTCTACTTTTTTCCTTTTTTTTTTCCCCAGGAAAGTGCTAATTTCCCCACATTATTTGTCTCTGCCTAGGAGGTTCTTATGCCCAAGATGAAATAGGCACAGGCATGGGACACCCACCCTGGATACAGGAAATGTGGATTCAGATCCTTGCCAGGCTTCCTTCACAGCTTGAGTCTGAACTTCAGCGTCCTGCTCCTGCATGGGCTCCTGCAGTGACCAGCTCCGCTAGGGGACTGGCTTCCTCCTTCCTGTCGGAAAGGTTTTCCATTGTGCAGATCATGGCAAGCCCACTGCCCAGGGAGAGGGTGGACTCTCTGAGCCAGGGGCGGTGAAAGAGACCCTGGTTCACCTTCCTGTTCATGTGCACCTTAGACCAATCCCAGTGGGAAAAGCTTGGCTTGCTTAGGGGACAAGCAGGGGCTCTGGGTACTGGGGACAAACATCCCAATGTCTGGCTCAGGTGCTGTAGGCGTTAGAAAATTTCTTCTCTAGTTCGGCTGGGTGCCCTTACAACCATTTTGCTGGAAGTTCATATCTTCCTCATGTACAAGAGATTGTACTCAAAGCAGAATTTAAATGTTTTCAGACTCATTGGCTTTCTTGGGTTTTTTGTTTGTTTCCTAGAAAAGCATTCTTGCTCAGCTTTGTTTGGACATCTTAAATAGGTTGATCATGCTTCTTCTGGACCACTGGCAGAACTCTTCATAGTTGCATTTGCATGGAGAGTTTGAAAGTTACTGTTGAAGTGGTGGGATGTTTTGTACCATACATCTCTCTGTGCTTTCCCTCCTATTTCACCTTCCTTCACTGCTTATTTACCTACATTTCTTACTCAGGCTGCCCAGCACTTTCCATTTCCAGTGCTCTTGATGAAATTCAATTAATCACTGGTCCCCTCTTGTAATTCAATCTCTGCAAGTGCCTGCTGAGCTTCCATTTACTGACAGGTTCTAGGGGAGATTCTCAGAAATAGTCAGTGGTTCAGAAAGAATGTAAAAAGACCTCCACAAGGAGGAGACAGAAGGAGGTCTTTCAGCCCATATAAGTCTACTTAATAATTTAAAATTACCCAAAGCACCATGCAGCCTACAAGCTTTGAGAGTACCCATTTGAAAAATAAGATTAAGGAAATTAAATTCATTTGACATGTGAGTGTTGGGCACTTCAGCTCTCTTGTGCACACACATATTTTGTTAACTTGGGAAAGAACAGTACTTTTTTTTCTGGGTTTTGCATAGAAATCACATCTGTTTTCTTTATATCTTATAATTATTTATTCCACAAATTGTATTGCATATGCTTGCTAATGATTATGCGCATAACAGTCAACATGAATACGTGGTTGCTGTATTCAGCTCAATCTCCCAGTCCTCAACTTTATTACCATAATTATAATTATTACTATAGTATTGCTATCATTTTAATCACTAGCATTTGGGATTGTGAAGGACTGTGTTTAAACCCTGGAAACATCAGACTCTGCAGCCTGGATCAAGGCATATGAGCTATGTTTCCAGAAACATAAACTGATGGCTTAGCTGTATTTCCGGCTTTCCACACAGAAGTGGAATCTCACAATTTGCAGTTAGAAGGAGGTAGACTCTACTACAGTCTTATCTGTGAACAGCACTATATGATCTCACTTTTATTTCAGTTGCAACTAGAACATCAAAATCCCCAATGGACTTTTCAACTTCATGGCCAGCTGGAAAAAGTGAAGGAAGAAATTCCAGGTCAAATCTAATCAGTGCTGAGGTTAATTTCTTGCAATGACTAACCTGACTTCTCTGAAAGTGCTGTTCAGATGGAAGTTCATGTATTAAGGTTTCAATTTGATTTGAGTACTTGCTGAAGCAATGACACAGATGGAATGGTCCGATTTGGGGTAAGGGCTGGAGTTATTAACAAAGTTGAGAAAAACTGGCTTTCCCACTTCTTCATAGAAACAGGGCTCCCTAAAAAATTCTGAACTGTAGTCACATAAAGGAGAAGAGTTAGAAACTGTAATATAACAGGGATTTAAAAAAATGTATGGCGTGTATGGGGTTAAAGCATCAAACTTTCTGACATAGTTAAAGAAAATCACTTACACAGCTAACTGATGTTTTACCAGACAGATGTTTTGCCCATGTGCTCCACACAAAGCTAGATTTCAGTACCTTACAGCTGGTGTAAATCTGGTGCAACTCCTTTGGGCTGGGTAGCATCTTCTAGATTACACTTTGTGTTGGATGAAATCAGGACTTGGCATGTGCTGTAGTAAAGATCTTCATATCCAGAAGCACCCAATATATTTAGAACCCTAAAACCTTGCCTTTGAGGAGATTTGAGAGGCTTTTTGGTGGTGTTTGGAGGGTTTTTTTGCATCCAAACAATAACAAACAAGCTGTCTATTTTTTGTCAGATGATTCAAAGTCTGAAACCAATAGCCTTCCACACTGTGTGGGTATATAGGACAAAAGGAAATTGTCCAGCTTTGCAGGACAGTTGATAAGTCCTTACACTTTTATGTGGTTTGGAAACTCCCAGCACTTTGTTTATCACCTTGCTAGTTTCCATGTCCAACTAAGATTGGGAAAGGAAGAATCTCGGCAGAAGCAGATGAGGGTTAAGGTTTGGTGTTTCAGAAATCTGTGTCCAGAGGGGCTGTGATGGGACTTCAGTGGCAAAATTGTTCCTTTGAATCCCCCAGAGTCAGGGTTTGAGACATCCCGCTGCAGGCCCAGAGGGAATGGAAAGCAAGACTGCTGCAAGAGTAGGTTTTGCATGAAATGTCCAATCACAGTCACCTCTGCTCTTGCAGACAAGTCTCTCCTGATGGTGTGAGACCTTCAAGGAGCAAACTGCTCCCTCCATGACATGCTTCATCTTTAGATCTCATCCCTGCACCCAGTAGTGTCTTTTTTTCCCCTTTATCAATATTTGTGAGAATGTAGAGAAACATTTCTGTACATTTTTGTGCATGAATTCTACCCACAGACAGAACCAGGCTCTTCTCTCTTTGCCCTTGTGATGCATCCTCACTGCATATATTCCTGCAACTGGGAAGCAACCTTTCCCAAGCATCCTCAGCTGGAAATGGTCGGACTTCTTGATGCATCATGGGAAACTGCTTATCCTAAAATTGATCCAGTGATTGTCAGGGAGGTGCCCACACAGTTTTCTCTTACTGAAATGCAGAAGTTCAATTTCATTCTCCTGTGGTTGGAGATCAGTACTGCATAAATCCTGATGCTTAAAAGAAAGAACTGTGCTGCAAGTAGGAGTTGGAAAGTGAAAATGCAGTCATTAGTGCTCACTCCAGATCCAGGCATAGCTTAATATCATGCCTTTGTGACCAGCATGATGAGCTCATGATGGAACTAAGCAAAATGCTAACAGATTGAGAAACCAACAACGAGGGCAAAGAGATTTGAAAGTATAGATTTCAGAGGTACTTTTGTCTGAAACTTAAGTCTTGAGCCATTAAGATGCATGGAGAAATTTGGACAGGGAATGTGGACTGTTTCTTCTGCATTAAGATATGTTTGCATTTGGGGTGTTTCTTGTGTGGCACAATGAGTGTAGATGTACCAGACTAAAGATGAAGAGGAGGATGATTTATCTTGTGGTGCATCAGTGTATTCAAGACCATTATAGATGTTTATGCAATAGTTAATAGATTCATTAAGCATCTTTCTCAGACTTTGGTTTGTCTTGTGTTAATGCTGAAGCCAAAGGTTCATGTTCATGGTGAGCTGGTTTTACTCTCTCTGTTGTTTTTCCCTCAAATCACAGTTGATTTTTCATTACCGAAATCCATGTCCACAATGTTGTTACCCCAGTAACATATTTAGAGCATAATTCAGTGAGATGTTGTTGACACTGATTTCTCCTGGCATGACTTTTCTGGGTGGTGGGGCTGCTTTTCCAGCAGTCACTGGTATGTGGCACTAAGCACTTGAACTTCTTTTTCAGTTGTATTCCTTCTTTTGGAGTTATGGCCTTGAGACAAGGTTCTCTTTGCTGTTGGAGCAGCTGAAGGATGGGCAAGGCATTAGAGGGTAGTTGCTTCTAGGATTTCAGTGGGTTGAAGATGCTGTGGCGATGCGGTGCCATTATTCCTACTCCAGGGCTGGAAGTGGGTGAAGCAGGCAGGGCACAGTGGTCCTTGAGAGCCAGGGACCTGTGAGCAGATGTCTCTGCTCTTCAGATGTTCTCTCAGGAAGCCAGTGCTCTGGGAACAGACCCCCTGCTTAGTGCGTGGGGTGCGAAAAGGGATGAGTGCGAGGGCATTTCATGAGAGGAATTTCACAATTTCACATAGCTCACTTAAGCGTCCTTCCTGTGGGATTCTTCCTTGACACAGAGTGAAGGAATTCACCCCTTTTGTTCCCATTGTCATTCCTCTATGGAAAAACCTCTCATCAGGATCCCCATATACTAATGTTAACAGAAGCGTGAGAGTTGCCATCCTGGATCAGACAAGGGCTTTTTTAGCTTTATGTCATGTTTTTAGTGGTGTCCAGCATCTCATCTTCAGGAAAGGTTCATGAAGCCTTGCAGGAAGCAGTTATCTGATAAAATTCTTAAGAGGGAATTTTTTTTTTTTTGTTTTGTATTATGATCTAAAATTGAATAGTATTTCATAAGAAACCATGGGATTGAGGGGCAAGGAAAGTAAAATTTAGTTGTAGTCTATGTTTATGCAAGTGATATTACATAGTGGAAATAAGTCACATTAAACTATATAAGGCAGAACTTTTTTGTTCTGTTGTGCTGGAAGTGTTTGGGGCACCTTTCTTTGTCTCATGCAGTGCTGCAATTGACAATCATCCTAATCTATCTTGTAAGCATGAATAATTGTCATTTCCCAATGTAATTGAGCCATAAGCAATCTTGCCAGAAGATTTCTGCATGTGCATCTACCTCCTTAGACTGGGTACTTTAGATGTTATTTAACAGCAAAGTGGGTTTTGCTCCTAAGACATTGCAAGGGATTCCTCTATGCAGACTGTTCCAGTTCTTCTCACCTCTCTATTTTAAATTGTTGTGCTGCATTATTTACTTGCTCTTGTTTTAAACCCAGGGGCTTTACTTATAGCTCTGCTTTATAGGTTTAAGTGGGGTGGATGGAAAGTTGGTTCCTGACTTTTCTTTTTGTCTTGGAGCACTACAGGACAGTTCAGCTGTAACAATGGAAATAATAACCAGCAGCCTTCAGCAAAGTGTAACTCCTTCAACTTTGCTTTACATTTTCTTTTAATAGTTCCTAATTTGTTTCTGTGCTTTACAGCTTAGTGATTACTACAGCCTCAGATGAATTTGACAGGTCTGTGTTGCTGGCTGAGCAGGTAGATTGCTGGCAGGTAGGCAGTTTGCCTGTCTTTATGAAAGTCTTCCAATTCAGTCTTATATTGCTTCACTTGTCCTGCCAGGTAGTCTGTTACAAATTTTAAGTGTCACACTGGTGAATAAATTTAGTTTGGCCAAGAAAATCTACACCTTTACTCTAAATGCCTAGGAATTCTAAATTGTTTTTGTGTCAATTTTAGTGTACTTGCTTTCTCTTTATACCATATCAATACTTTTCTATTCACTTATTAATGGGATAAACTTTTCTGAATAATATTGAACTGCTCATTATATACTAGGGTCTGTCATGGTGGAATTAGAGCAGAGGCACCATGGTTGCTGACACATGTCAGCAGGTAGATTTAATGACTCACAGGCATAGTCTGGATGGGGCTCTCTACACTGTGTGAGCAGCACAGGCTGAATCGTGTGTGGAGGCACGAAAAGGCACTCCTGGGTGAGTGCCGCTGGCTGATCACATGGCGTCCCTTTGGCTGGGCAGATGACAGAGTCACAACCACTCCTCATCTGAATGGCCTGAGCAGGATCTCCATGCAGGGGCCAGGACAGGCACACCAAGGTGGGGAGGGGTATGAGAGCCACGTGGATTTGTGCTGAATGTGGCTGTGAAAGTGTTGCTATAAGCTAGCTCTGGTGTTACCAGCCTCAGCTGACCTGTTTTGTTTTTAAGCTGGGCATTTACTCCGTTGGAGTGAAGACCAGACTAAGGTGGACACAACTGTGGTATTTCTCTTCTTGTCTCAATGCACATCACATGTATGTGTGTCTTTTGCCTTCTGGATGTGGTTTACCAAAGTGGTCCCACGAGGCTTCATAATGGAGGTGTTAGACTGTGCATTTGGATATCCATTTTCAATTCCATGTCCTGAGTGGGAAAGAAAAAGTTTGCACTTATGGCTGGTTTTATTTCTTCTCTGTAAATATGTCCTCCTTATATAGTTGATTAAAAGAGCATTTTTGTTAGGCTAGATATTGGCTAAGATGCTCATTTCAGATCCTATATTTCTAGAGATAGTTAAACTTGATGGATACAACAGGAAACCAAAATTATTTTTCTCTCAGATCTTTGTCTGTTAAATATTGAAATTTATTTTTCATTGGTATTATATAAAGTGCCTATGCTCATGCATGGAAGTTACCTGGTGAGTTTAGGGCAAACAAGGCACAACCTTTTGATGAACTGGTGAAGCAAGGGCCTTCAAGTGGGTCTTGTGGGGCACAAAACATGGAACTGCATGGCCCTGGTTGCCCAGGTATGATGGGAAATGTCAATGATTTCAATTGGTAATAACTGGAATGAGATTTATGTCAAATAACCGGCTGAGGTTTCAGTTTGTTTAATTTCTACATCTAATTTTTTAAATGAACAACCCCTCCCCGCTCTTTGTTAGAAAGACTTCACCACAAATGTCTATAAAACCAACCTGACCTAACTAGGGCAAGTGTTGACAAAACACTTGACAGTTATTGGGGAAATATATATTTGTTTACATTTGCAGCTATTTGCTATATTGGCATGACAGTGTCTACTGCTCACAAGTGTTAATGAAGAACAGAACTATTGCATTATTTTTAGCAACTGGATGTTTTGATTTGGCTCTATAACATTTAGTTTTACATCAGTTTGTATAGTCATCTAGGAACAGCAAATTCATAGAGAATAAATAAATTATAACTTGCTCTGAGATCTAGAACTAAAAAGGAAGGGACACACTTGTTCAAATACCTTTCTATGCCTATGAAGGCCTCTTTTGGGCAGTTACACATCATTTTCCCTACTGGCTGATTTTAATTCCACAGCACAGAGTCATGGACAAGGCTTTTAGTTTGCCCAGAGATAATTTAACCTACTGTTACCAACCTTATGCTATTCAGATTCTACTATGATGTGTATTATAAAGCATTCCAGCTTTACCATCCACTGACCTTTTTTTTTTTTTTTTTTTGGCTGACTCTTATGTCCTAATTGTACTTTAAATTCTTACATTATAATTGAGATTGATGAAACGTAAGCCTTTGATCCAGAAATCACTTGGCATGTGTTGCAATGGAATATCTCTTTTGGACCTGAAAGGGATGAACCAATGAACTGGTAATTTTAGTGCCTCTATGTGTACATAGTAAGTAAATAACATCCAATAGTTTTCTTGGTCTTGAATGCAAAAGAAAGGAAAGTTTCAGTCACCACAGGGATATGTGCAAGTGATGGCTCTGTTAAGAAGTGATACAGCTTGAGCTGTTGCTTCTACCCTGAGTGGGTTTCTGTCTGCTAGCTGTGTACACATGGTGCCTCTCTTTGCACAGGAACCAAGAGGAAACAAGTACAAAACTACCTCTGAGTCCAGGGACCCATATCTATTAACACTTGTAAATCCCCATGGTGCTTAATTGGCATGCAGATTTCTGCTTCAATAGAAATAGTGGTTACATTTTGCTGCTTCAGATCATGAGTTTGCTCATCTGCCCCATTGTCAATGTCAGCTTGGGACAAAGTCACACCTCCTTGCTCTCTCACAGTTAGGCTGCCCTAGTTTCTCTTCTGCAGGCTTCAGCTGTGAAGTTTGGATTTACTTCAGAGAAATGCTGTGAAATTAGATGACTGTGAAGTTTCCTTTAGAATGGGGACTTAGATGGCATCTGAAAGACCTGGAAATACCACTTTGAGTCTCAGGATGGCTCATGGTTTGGCACTGTAGGTCTTTTCTGGAGCCTGTTTCTAAGTACAGGCAATGGAAAGGGTGCTTTTACCCCTAGGAGCAGGAACCAGGCTGTGTTGACTTCTTCACCTGTACTTGAGCATCAGAAACCCAGGTGACAGATGAGATGGGAGCTGTTGATGCTATGGGGACAGAAGGGTGTCTCCTTCCAGCAGCAGCTCTTCCTAGCCACCAGCACTCACAGAAGCAGAAAGCTTCATTATCTAGGGTGGTCCCTTCTCCCTCTAGTCCTGCAGCAGGACCAGGCCAGACAGTTACACATCGAACAGGAAAACAAAATTTTCTTTTCTGTTCACCACACAGGTTTTAAAACAATTCTCCCTAAAAGTTCTCCTGTCTTTATAAATGCAAGTATTAATGCTGAAGAGAGACTCAGTGTTGATTAAACTAGAAGGACCTGTAGGTCTAGACTTCTTCATATGGTCAGATGTAAATTGAAACTTTAAGTGGCTCTTAAGAGTTGATCATGAGTTTTTCTTCTTTATATATACCTTTTTCTTTTTTAATAGAGTGAATTGGTGTAATGATGTAATTGCAATTATTATGGGTAGGTACAACTGTTTGACCAAAAAAAAATTCATATTTACTTACAGAATGGATTGAAGAACCTTGTAAAGAAATGGTAATACAATAGCTTGTCAGGAATAGCTCTGAAAAAAATAAAACTACTGATATCCCAGGTTTCCTTACAGAATGGAGTAAACCCATATACTCCATTTGAGGTTAGCTAGAGGCCATGCCCTGGTTAAGGTGCTGCTGCAAGGCAGAGTCAGCTAATTTTCACTGGAAATGCACTAAAGGTCAACCCACTGGGTACTGTCGTGTTCCTTTACCTTTTGTCTGGATTCTGCAATTGCTTATTAGTTGTACACATGTGGGCATTCCCATTCCCTTCAGCGGATTGACTCATAGGGAAGTGCTCAGAAGCAAGAGTAAAGTCCTGGGATGCACCTGAACTGAATGACAGATGTTTTAAGCAGCACAGAGAGGTGGAGACCCTGTTAAGAAATAACTTGCCCTCTCTTTGTAGAGTGGGCTGAATGTTTGAATCAGCAGGAAATTATATTTGATGGTAAAACCCTCAAATACTCAGTTATGTTTCACAAGGGGTAAAACGTGCAAATCCAACAGTGACTGAAACAATTACTTCATGATGGATAACTTCATTGCCCACAGATGGCACTTTAAACCCAGAAGGTCAGATTCTTTGTACACACTGAAGTTGCAAAGATAAACTGATCATTCTCCTCAACCTCTCATTGTGCAGGTGAAAAAAAGACTAGTCAACATGTTGATGATAACATGAGTGGCTGGAAGACAGCCACAGCCCCAAATGATGGAAAAGATGTTAAGAAGTCATCAAACCTGTTAACTTAAAGGAAATTTATAATAACTTCTAATATTTTAATTTTAAAATTTTGATCTTAAAACTAGCTTTTGGATTTCCTTTCTTTAGTCAAAGGTAGCAGAAATTCTCTGAGTATGAAAAGAAATTGAAAAGTAGAAGCTGGGAAAATTGGAATGGGAATAATAACCCAGATGATGGTCCCAATTTTGAGTTCAGCCAATCTATCATTTTTAAGGGAATCCAAGATTTAGCAGAAATAAGTGGAAGGTTCATCATGTGTGCATGGTTACTCATTTGTCTATAGAAGTGGACACATATCATATTGGAAAAATACATGCATGTTCATTTATTTTATCTTTCTATCATGACTTGTGATCAGAGGGGTTTTTGGTTATCAGTAGGTCATATTTTTCTTTACTTGATTCAGAAGAGGATCAGCTTTTTCTGCAGGGCAGAAGTTAATGGAAGAAAACTTTCTTTTTTTTTTCCCTTGAAAATCACAGATTACTCTCTGCTTTCATAAAAAAAAAAAATATTTGTCCTCCCCTTACTTTACCTAGAACGGCTAACTTTTGCAATCTAAGTTAACATTTGCTCATTAATTAAGCAACCCCATCGACTGACTTGCACATGCATCTAATAAGCCTTCCATAACAAACAAAATGGGTCCGAAAAAATCACCCCTTTCCCCATGGGAGGAGATTCCTCAGTTATCAGGATTAATTAGTTCTCTTGTTGTCACATGAAAAGAAGCTGCACCCCTCAATGTAGGTCAGTGTGAGGGTAGGCTGCTGATGGTCGCTTAGTGACAGGCACAATGATAAGTGAATGTGTCCTGTTGAGCCATGACCCTTCAGAAAAGACAGTGTCAAGTAAAATGCCCACAGAAGGTACATAGAAGGCATAATCTGCTTCTAAATATTGACAGTAGGAATTTCCCTGCTATTCTCCTTCCTTTTTCTTTCCTGGTAAACACGTCAAACTCTATTGCATTTGTACTCTGCATTGGTTTTGAAGCATTTAAAAACGTAAGGAAGCTAATGACCCATGAATAGATAGGATGTCAAATAAAGCTATTTTTCTTCAAGACATAGCATCTTGCTGGTAAAAGCATTGTGTCCCATACTTGTAAAAAGCAACAATATTGGCTTGAAATAGGACCTCAGCTTTTTGTTAGTGAAAAACTAAATAAATTAATATATAACTTATATATTGTGTATCTCTTGCCAAATGCACTGACATTAAGTCTTGAATGTGAATAATACAATTAACTACTGGAGTTAAGTGCCTAAAATCTACTTGAAATCAATGACGAAATGCTGGCTGGTGTCAATGGGAGCAGAGTTATACAAACACTAAGCACTCCTTAAGATCCCACACACAATATTTATAAATACTGTGCTGTCTTTTAGATATATGTCAAATGTGTAAAAGGGCAAAAGCTTGAATATGTGTCCAGTATATTTGGGGTTCTTTTTTGCCTACAAGATGGGGTGAAAAGGTAGATGGTTTTGTTATTTTTTTTTTCTTTGATTTTAGTAACTCTGAGGCAGATCTGACATACAGGCTTCCAGGCTGACTTGTTTCATATGCTTCATTTAAGTTAGAGCTTAAGGTTTTCACATCTTTGTTTATATCACTGTAAAGTTATGAAGAGAAAAACCTTGTAACATTTATGATGGTTTCTTGCTCATCACCTTTGGCAGACCTTGAAAACAGCAGCAGCCCACATTCCCAGGGCTGGTCTCAGCATGGGTCAGGTGTGGGCATGATGCTGCAGGACTGGCTTTGCTCCTGGGCACGGTGCAGTGCCAGTGCCGAGCAAAGCCAAGCCCTCAGCACTGCAGGCATGACCAGGCACTGAAGACTCACTCTCCTGTCTTGCTGTCAATACCTGTCACTCACATGGATTTTTCCACTTTCCCACAAGTTTTACATAGGAAGCAACCTACATGTTGCTCTCTAGCAACTAGGTTGAGCGTTGCAGCTTTAGCAGCTGGGCTTTGATCCCGATGGTTTCCTCTGGCAGACCATCACTGATGTTTTTTTCATACATATTGAACTGCTTGTAAACACTGTTGCATGCTTTCAGCTTTTCCAGGGCCTCAAATAAGGAGCAGTTCAGGGAAGCTTGAGGTCAACTTTTCCCCGAAGTAAAAATCAAGATTCATAAAGCTGGATATAAACTCTGCCTTCTTGGGAGAGCATCTGACCCTTCAATTCTGGGATGACAAGAGGAATGCAAATGAAATTAGGAAATGTGGGAGTTTCACAAAACCATCAGATTGTTTAGCTGGAGGATGTTGACAAACCCTCTCAACCAGAGTGCCTGGGTTGCTCTCCAAGAAGCTGCCTAGGCTGTTGTAACATCTTAACTCAATTTCTCAGTGATTAGCCTCAGAGGCATTGTTTCAGAAAGGTGAATGAGAAGACTCATAGACTCTAAGCATCTATGGGAGACTATCCCATAAAAGCACAGAGCACTCTTTGGGGGAATCAGCCCTTGAGAGTTGAGATTCCTAAAGGCCAGGCATGAGAAATCTATGTTTGCAATGCATATCACATAAAAATTACTTCTTCAAAGATTTGCTACACCTTTATTCTCCCCTCTTTTACGAGCTGCCAGAATATATTAATTTCTAGTTAGAAATATGATTGTGTAGACAAATCGCAGAGGAAGTCTGTGTATACATATAGTCTCACCATTCAAATCTATGGTGTTATTTGAGGTGCAGTCCAGAAGACCTCTTTATTCTGAAAAGTTGCTATGCCCTTGCTTGCAGCTTGTGCAAGCGAGCTATAATTTTGTTTACATCTGTGTTCAAGTGTACCCTTTAAATCTTGTTTTGAATTGGTGCAGATGATAGAATATATTAAAAGCTACTGGACCCACATCTTAAGTAAGATACCCAGGGCTAAAAAGAAAACTTCTGAATTTGGAGCAGCCATTGACTTTGATGTGTTTATACATCCAAATTTTAATCACCAATCTCAGCAGGAACTGGCGTCCGAAAGTTCCTTCTCTAGTCAGCAAAAGAGGGAGGTGTTCCTGATGGGTGATACGTAGCCCCAAGAAAGATTCATGTATTTCTACTCTGTTCGGTGCATACAGCTCTTCATACTTGGCTGTGGCAGGGACCTCTTGGTAGGACTTAAAATAGCTAAGCTAAAACTGTACTTGACTGAGTTCTAGAAGAAAAATCTGCATTACCCTTTACTATGAGATGGGGTTTCTCCCATAGGTTGACAAGGTCATACTTTCTCTTGGAGTAAAGTGGTTTGGGGTAGTTGCTGTTGCTCTCTCTCAACACTGAAATCTTTACAAATTACACTTGAGTTCCGATTGGACTACAACTGGTTTTCAGCTTCTAACTGTTTTGAAATACAACTTCTGGAACATTTTGCTGTCAATGCAAGGGCAGTGGGATGGATCAAGCAGTGCTTCTTCCCTAAGGCATGTTCTTCTGTCAGCTTGCCATGAAAGCTTTTGTGGCCATAGCCTATTACAGGGCAAAGATAAATCATTATGTCTTTGCAGCCAGCACCTCTTGACCTGATGAGAGGGAAGATCTCATATTTTTCTGGTTTTCTGACCATGGGGCTTTTTCATGGTCTTCTTAAAAAATACCTCCATGTAGACTTTGCAAAGCCCACCTGGATGTTTTCAACTGTCCTAAGCCAGCTCATGTTATACTGACACCAAAGGTTTCACCTATGCCAGAATGGCCTGGCCACAACAACATGCTTGCTTTCTCAAATAAGCAACAAATCTGGTCTGGAAGGTGTCTTGATCTTGTTCTCAAAATTTACTGTAAAGCTCTACCTTTTGACATTACTTTGTTGACAGGAAGCCCACAGCTGGTGAGGGACCATAAGTAAGTGCGCTGTCACCTTCAGTCAGAAAGGGAAGATCCTTAATGCATTTCACTCCTTCCACATCAGTTTCAGCTTTGCAGCAAGTTGTTTGAGTGGGATTTCGGTATCTTAGGAGTCAGGACGTGGCTCTTGCCATGGGAGTGGCTGAATTTACCCTTCCCATTGAAGGGGCTGCCATGGCCGTGTTTCCTGAGGAAATGCAGCCAAGTGGTGCTGGGGGCACACTTCCTTGGTTAGATGCGGATCCATGAGGTCCTTAAGTTTCTTCATGACATGTTCAGTGAAAAATTTGAGAGCAAAGTCATTGACTGATAGCTTTCAATTCTGTTTTCTTTCCTGAGTAATGCTGCTGGAAGGTTATTTGAGTCCTGAGTCAGGGCAACAGGACTTTTCTCAAAGGAAGAGAGTATGTGTGATGAGAGAGGCACAATTTTCTTTTTTTTTCCTTTCCAGTATAACAGCATAAATGCGAGCGGACTGGAAGCAGAATTATTTGACTTTGTTAATGTTTCGGTTTTTTTCTTTGTTTTTCTAGGATCTAGTTCAGGATCAAAACTAAAAGTTCCTCAGCTGAGTATAAATGGCATACAGCACATTGTTCAAGCCGGCCAGACTTTAAATCTCACCTGCAGGTAACCAACTGAGTTGGATTATGATAATTTGGCAGGGACTTCATACACCTGACACTTTCCTTTTTTTGTAACTGAAATTAGAAAAAAAATTAAACCTTATGTTGTGGGGAAAGGTGGGGAGTGAACTTCAATGGCAATTGTTTAATAGTTCTTTGTTGTTTCTGTTGTTGTTTTTGGAAAACAAGATAAAAGAGAACCCCATAAATAGCCTGATATAATAAAAAAGAAAGCTTGGGAACTGGAGCTATATAATTGCAGCCCAACATAATTGTTTCTGCTTCCTTATCTGTGTTTGCAGGGGGGAAATGGTTCATTCATGGTCTTTGCCTGAAACTCTTAGCAAGGATAGCAAAAGGCTGAAAGTAATTAAATATGCCTGTGGAAGGAATGGGAAGCAGTCCTGCAGCAGTCTGACCTTGAGCAGAACTCAAGCAAGTGACACTGGAAATTATAGCTGCAAATACCCAACAAGTCCAGCAAAAAAGAAGAAGGAATCTACAGTCTATGTATTTATTAACGGTAAGATTAAGTTTTTTTAACACTTTGTGGTACTTGCTCTGCAATACAACAAAGTGGAAAAGGAAGGCAGTTCAGCTGTGGCTGCATTTTGAATGACATTTTCAGCCTTGCATAATGTTAATTTGCCAATTAATGTATAAAATCTGTTTTCTCAGAACTTGCAAATACAAATGGTAGTCTTTTATCTGTTAGAAAAAAAATGAAGCAAAAACCAGACCCAATCTATCCATCTGCCTAGAGAAAACATGAGTCCAGATGGAAGTGGACTACAAGCAAATATGTGAAATAGGTATCAGAAGCCATATCCTACGTGATGGGGTGGGATGTGATTTCTAGGCAGCTGAAGGATGCTAAAGCTGTCTGTCAGATCACAGACTTGCCTCATGCTGCAGAAAATGACTATTTGCATGTGAAGTTGTATTTAAAAATGTCCTCTGTAATCCATGTCACACAGATTGAAAAAATCTAGAATAAATTGAATCAAATTAAATGTAGAGTTGTGTTCAGTAAACAAGTATTGTGTAATGTATGGGAAGTGCTGGAATTAGGTCAGTTAGACTATAAAAGAAACTTCTTTCTGATCCTGTTTCCTTCCAGGGTATTAATCAGACACTTCTGAGAAAAGTTGAATTCAATAGACACAACAATAAAAGAACAAATTATTGACACTTTATGGATTTAATTATCACTTTAGTTTTTCCTTATTTTTACAGAGTAAAATTAATAGATTACTGTAGTATTTCAGGACTCACAGATTTTGAAAGCCCATATAACAGAGAATGTGCAACTGGAAGTTTTCCAAATTCTGGGTCTGCTGCATCTAATGAGTTCACATCAGAGTGAATTAGCCTTTGTTTTCATTTTGTGATATGAAGAGTGAGACAGGCGCTGTGGAAAAGCAGAATGAAGTGGACCTCTCACTACACTGATAGAAAATAAGATAGCTCTCCACATTACTGTGTGTTGCTTTATTGAGCACTATTGGCTGTTCATGCTGTTCATCCTACTTTCCTTCATCTGAAATATGCTGCAGAGTGTTTTCATCACCCAGCTCTTTTCATATAATTCTCTGTAAATCCAACAACAGATGCATCCATGGAAGAATAGCTAAAATAGGATATTCATTTAGTGACCAACAGCCTGCAGGCTAGGGAAATGTACAATTTCCTTGGATGCCTTTTGCAAGTTTCACATCACGGGACCTTCTTGAACCTCCCACCTTGGATATCATCCCTGTCTGAGACCTACCCACAATCCTCTCCACTCACTGCACGAGAAGGACCTCTCTGCTAAACTGACTTTACCATACAAGGGTTGCCTTTTCATTCTCTTGGTCTCTTACCTGTTTGAAGAGTTAATTTTTCTGGATCCTTAATTTTTACAAATGAGAGACACAACCAGTCTTCTACCTATTCACTGCTTCCCAACTTGTATGTGGCTTCCCTGCATCTAAAAGGCACCTTCAATCAGATGACTGTAGTAAACCAAGGTTATCTGCAGAATTCACATGGCGATGGAAGAGAAATGTATCATTGCGGAAATTGTTTTAGGACAGTCCCACGCCAATCCCTGTCCTTCCATCCCCTCTAATCATTTAAAGAAGGCTGCCTAAGTGTCTTGGTTTTGTTGGTTTTTCAAGGACATTCAGTCAAAAATCTTGATGTTACTGTTGAAGAGAAGGCTGGATTTTATAACTCCTCCTACCTTAATTGCTAAAAAAGTAGTAAAATGTTTAAGGAACAAACCTGTAGCAACCTTAGACCACTCTGGCGTGTTAATTTTCTGAATTTGACAATCATTTTGATTGAAAACCAATTTCTTAACATTGAAGTGTTAATTGTGTCCCAGGGTAACAAAATCCTCTGTGAAGACTTTCTTTCCTGAGTTTAGTTTTACTTCGCATTAATTTGTGGGTGTTTAGGAAATAAACATTTGTGAAATTTGGGTCCCTCCTAGTTTTGTATTGTTTCCTGTGACAGGACATTGTGTCAATCCATTTCCCATATTAGCTCCATGTGGATCACCAAGGTGCCTGTTTCCCATGTCTTAGCATGCTGCAGATGAGAACAAATAGTTGCTATTTACAAACACAGAATCTGAATCAGGAAAGTTGATATTGTTTGTACAGGAAGTCATCACTTATTGTTTTAAAAATGTTCTTCATTTCCGTAATTGGAGTGATACTGAATATGAACTGGATTTAAAAAAAAATAAATAAAAGGCCCAAAGACGAGACCACAATAAACCCAGTAAAGTAGTTTCGTTCAGTGATGAATGTATGCTACAGCAGAAAATTATCTGGAATAGACAAAAACAAGATACAAGGCAATGAGAAGGAGACTGCAAGTCCCATAGGCCCCAGGATGACTTGAAGCATTTCTGAAGTCCTGCTTTTGGGGGTCAAGGAGAAGCTGACCCCCAGAAGGTCAAGGCTGGTGACTTGCCTTGGAGGAGCTAGCCCTGACACCACCCTTCTTTCAGCTGGAGAGGTCACTACTGAGTTGCAGAGGGGAGTGAGTTCACAGTGTCTCGGCAACTCTTGACCCCACACGGCTCAGGAATTGAGACATTAAGCAAGGGAAATTAATTCTCTTAAGAGTCTTCATCTTTGCCTCAAAAAAACTGATGGCCTGACTTCCCCCACGAGCCATGGGAAAAATCTGAAATGAAGCAAAGCCTCTTTGCCAATTTCTCCACTGTCTTGGACCCAAAACTGCTCAGAGCTTTGTTTTGTAAGGGAAAATATGGCCTAACAGTAAAAAGGAAAGATTTGCATACATTGCAGTGAGGCATGGGGAATTTTCTGCTTGAAAAGAGATAATGATGGAATAAAGACATTTAAGAAACACCAAATTATCAGCAGGCTGTTCTGAATCCTATGTAAATTTCCCTGGGGACAATACTAAGGGCTTTTCTTTCTGTCTGCTTTGTCCCAATATCTCCAAGGCACTTTTCAATTGCTGGAGCTCATTCACTGTCTTCAAAAATGTGTAGTACTCTTAATTCTCTACTGTCATAATTTCTTGCCTTTGAACAATTGCTCCCATTGTATGACAGAGGAAATCTTGTAAGTTCAATTACATTGATATATCAAAGTTAGATTTTTGCATGAATTTTAGCAAATTGTGATTCAAGTTGAAGTGTTGCTATTTTCTGTGATGAAGACCACTTTTGGCTAGTAATATACAAGAGTGAAATCTTAATTCTTCTGCAACAGAGAACAGAATTTTTCTCAAAGTAAAACTATTTGGCTTTAGGGCAGTAGCTCATTTCCTAGTCAGTGTTCTCCCTCTCCTTGTCTTTTCTCATAATCCTGTAGTATATGTCTTCTGGTTACTTACTTTTCCTTGCAGAATGAGACATGTTTTAAAATCAGACCTCTAGGCTGGGTTAGTTGTCTATTCTCTTTCAATACTTAACAGAGAACAAAAGAAGCTTCTGGTATGTACTGTTCATCACCTACTTTTCAAGAAAACTGTAGAACAAGCTTAGAATAAGTTTCTTGCTTTGAGAGGATTTAAGCAAGGTGAGGCAAATCAGAGCTGTATAATTAAAGGTACAGGTCCTGAGAGTCCTTGTGCTCAGCAATGCCTAGAATGTCAAATATGACCACTAGTTGTATGTATTTGGTTTGATGTGTGTCTTGGTCTCAGCAGTCCAAAATGAAGGGCTTTATCATTAGGGAATTGTTCAAAATGTAAGTCTTTGAAATCCCAAAACATCTGGGATTCTGAGCTCACTTTCAAAGACTAAAGTTGTATGCTGCAGATTTTGAGTGTATTAGAACTTCCTGGGCACCTCCCTGGGAGGTCCTCCTGCTGACAGATAGCTGGATCCAGACCCAGAACTGACATGCATTTAGAGATTTAGCTTGAATGGATTGACTCCTGTAATCCTAAAGATACTATTGTTGCAGAACATGGAGGGTATCCAAAGAGTTCTGCAAAAGGGTCTCTTTAAATCAGAAGCATCACAGTCAAAATAATTCAAAGTGTAAAAAAAGCAGTAAGACAAAACACCCTGAGAGCTAACAGAAAGGGAGATTTTTCTTCTTTTTCCTTTTTCTTCTTATTTATAAATAACACACCGATAAAAGAACCTGCTCAGGCCTGGGAAACTCTTCCTCTCCATGCCTTTTTTTGTCTTTGCTTTTGGCACAGTTTTAACATATAAGCAGTATGGTTTTGGCTTACACCATCGGAGTCAATACTATGATAGTGCTTCTGTTATGAAGAGGAAACTCGTTGGAATTAAACTATGTTGCAGCTGTATCAAGTATGCGGACACATTTTTATTTCCTAATGAGGTTCCCGTTACAAAACAGAGACCTCTAGGACTTGCTGACGTCAATGGCCTATAATTGCCGCGCTTTTGTCATTGCGTGTACATGGACTCCGTATCACAGGACACCGTGAGGAGCGGAGCATGTGCAGACACTTTGGCAGCATCCAACGCTCTGCACTGACCCCTCCATGGTCCTGCTCCCTCACCAAGGCTCATAGCTCCTACTGAAACAAACACTTTTCCAGTGTGATCCACCACAATGGAGGGGTACATCTGAAAGAGCATTCCTAATATCCGTTAGCCTTTCTAGGGATTGCTTGCTGAACATAGTAATAGCTCTGTTGTGGATTTCCTGGATAATATGACTATTTTTCCTGAAGATTTTTAACTGTGTTTTATTTGTGTCATGGTCCTACGTTGACGATAGCGTAGTGTAACTAGTCTCAAAGTAAAACAAACCTTGCCTAAAAATTGTTGTACAATTGTATTAGGAATTCTTTGTGTCAGAATGTGCCCTAGATATAAATTAATAATCATATAAGTCCAGATAAAAGAAAGAAAAACAAAAAAGGAGGTGAATACTTTATGTCTCAGGTTTTCTTTCAAGGTTTAGACATACATTGTATTTAAAGAGTGTTATTTAGCAGGTGTACAAGAGGCAAGACTGGAACAACCTTTCTTCTAGAATAAGACATACAAAATGGGATTATTTTTCATTAAGGAAATTAGGCATATGAGCCAGTTCAACAGACACATTTCCTAGGGCATGATTCATCTCATGGTAAAGCAGATGTCTAAAACAGGTCAGATGAGTCCCATTGCAAAATTCCCCTTTTCTCACCAGGGACAATACTAATGGTTTGGCTCCTAGATCAGTGAGAAATGTCTGCTTTGTAGATGTGCAAGTGAGGCTGGAATGACTCTTAGTGTGCAAAATTCTTTTGGAATTTGTTCTGAACAGCCCCAATAATTTATCTGGGATAAATAAGGAGGTTTAATCCCTTCAATGGAGAGGGAATGTGGCAATTGGCCCATGAACTTCAATAAAGTCTGCATGTCTGTTCTTTACTAAAGACTGTGGTCCTTTTCACATGAGGGAAAAGGCTGTTATGTGAATATGATGAAAATATTTCTTTTAGCTTGAAAAGAATCTTAAGGATGAGCCAAGTGTAAGCAGGTATTTTGGAAGAACTTCAGAGGATAAGCTTTTAGAGATTTCAAGGAGCTTAGATTTTCCTGCAGAGACTTTTCTTCTTGCAAATGTATGTGTAAGTCCTCTGACTTACATAGCTCAAATTATTAAAAACAAAACAAAACCAAGAACAGTAGCTGAAGCTTGTGGAAAGAAAAACCCTCTCCACCATTTCTGAATTTGGCATCTCGGTGTTGGCTAATTTAGTTGTTTGTGCAAACCCCATAAATAGCCTAGACAGGTTACTGATACCAGACATAATTTTGCTTGTGCTAAGTCTCTTATCAAGTTTTTATCTGGCTGCCAACCAGCTTAGCAAAAAAAAAAAAATCTGCTATTTATGCTCTTTAACAATATAGCAAATGACCTTCATGGATTTTGTGATTTCATGAGTGCTCTTTGTGGTTTCATGTTGATTGCAACTGAGAGATATTGTAAGGAACACAGCCAACCCAGCACACAGTCATTCATTCTAAGCATAATTTAAAAATACACTAAACTGATTTTTTAAGTAACCTTTAACATATGTAAATATTCTGGCTATCCAGCTTTCATTTTTCTAACCTCGCAGGCAGCTCTGAAGAAAAAAAAACCCTAACAAAATAAACCAACAACCCAGATCAATAATTCATAAAAAAAAGGTCAACCTTTAGATCTTCCATTCCAAATCCCAATGAAGCTGAATGTGTAACCTGGATGGGGTCTTCAAGATAGGTCTGTCTGTGATGTTCCTTTCACATCTAGAGCTTTCTGAACATAGAATTGAGTGGAGCTGGCCCAAAAGACTGCTGGTGGGAAATTAAGTCATGCCAGATGTGCTGCAAACCAGCTATGTGGGGAAGGTTCATTTACCTCCCCTCAGAAAGAAATTGAGAGGAAATGTAGTGGGAGATAATGGCAGTAGCTGGTGGTGTGATGGGAAGAAAAGAGGAAAAGAAAAGGCAAGGAGAGCTATTGCTTGGGGGACAGAAGAATTCCATGTTGTTGGCAAACTCTGCCAAGGTGGTATAACCTGCCCTGGTACTGCTGTATGTTCAGCTTTGCCTGATCCAGACTGGTAAAGCCTGCACCAGATTCTGATCTTGAGGCACCAAGAATATCCCGTTAGGGCCTTTATGATGGAAGGAGAATAAAATCAAAGGGAATCAGGAAAAGCCTCCACGCTCATTATGAAAACAAAACTGTGCTAGGAAACATGATGCATATTTCTTTTAATCAAAAGCAGGAAGACATTTGGAGCACTTGGGGCCATCAATTGCCCTCTGGCCCATGGCGGAAGTCCCCGGTGATGTCAATGGGAGCTCTGCACGCGAATAGCGGGGGCACGGCGACGCCTTGGCGCACACGGCAGGGAGTGTACCAGGAGAGGCTGTGACCAAGCCTTGGAGCCCACCAAGAGCAAACAGAGTGCTTTGGCCACTTTCATACAGCACTTTGTTGGCTTCTTCACACGTGGACGTGCATTTCCACTGAAGAAGAAAGAAAAGTGAAACATGGTGTTTTATGCTGGTTTCCTGTCCCTGCCTCTGGATGGGCAGGAATCCTGCGAGGTCTGAGCTGCACAACCCCCACTGCCCCGATACTGGCATCAGTCAGTGGTGATGCTGTCTGCAGACAGCACCGGCAGTCTCCAGAACGGGCTCTTCCTCACACTTACAATGATCTGGAGATTATGGTACAGGAAACCACTTTGCAAAGCTTGCTGGTTTTGGGCAGAAGCTCTTAATTTTGTGACAAAGACAAATGAGTCTTCGGGGAGTAGTAAATCGGTTTGTCTGGTCATGTTAAGGGGCAGGTGACCTCTTCTGTGGCCGCAGTCCCTGAAACAAAAAAGGTTCTTTTCCCTGTGCTACAAACAGGTTAATTCTTGGTCTTTCCTTGAATCGTCCTGCAGAGGAAACGTCAGCCTAACAAGTCCTCAGGGCATTTTTTATTGCATATGCATCCTCTATTAGTCATAAGTTCCTTTTGCTATCTCAGTGAACCTTTAATACCTACTATTAAATAATACTTTGTGGGTTTCATTTCAGAAAGTTTGTGTAACAGTTTCATTAAACCACTTTAGCAAAACTTTTTCTGTATCCTGGAGTACATTTGAGATCCTCTGCCTTAGGAGTCTCACTGGTATAAATTAGAGCAGAATCCATTTGTCTTCCTGTTTGATGTCTCAAACAAAAATATTATTGCATATAGTAAGAAAAGAGGATCCTAAGGGCAGAACATTTTGATGACCCTGGGAAGTGCATGTCATACTTTTGAAAGACAAGCAAAAGTAACTTACTTGAAGAACAACTTGAGTGAACATAGGTCAACATGCAGAAGTTTGGGGCCAGAACACTTAAATCAAGTGTTGTAGTTTGAGGTTTTACAAGGGATTGGTTCTTGCTAACTTTACTAAACTCTTATCCAAGAAAGATTTCCATTGTTATTTCTAAGATTTTTGACTGAGTGAAAATAATGGGATTTGCCTGAAAAAACATTAGAGTTGTAGATAAGCACAGAATTAAGATCTTAATGTTCTGCTTTTTTTAGGAGTTAAAAACCAAACCTTATGTGAATTTGGAGGTAGTCTATCTGCCATATGAGTCAAACTGAAACTTCAGATCTGAACACCTGCAAAGAAGATTTGGAGCCAGAGCCTGTGGCTTAAGCCCCTCTTTGTTAAGTGGTCCAAACAATAGCTGCAGCAATGTTCCCTGTTCCCAGCGCAAGCTATTTATGACAATGCCCTTTGTTAAAGGGATTGTTCAAGGGACGGTAAATTACTCTGCCAAGCTTTAGCTTTGAGTCAAGAGGAATTAATGTTTTCCTGGCATTTTCATTTACCTTGTCACATAAAAAAGAGACACATAGGTATTGTGATAGTGGGAAGGAGGAGAAGAATTAACTCTCTCTAGTCCATATTCTCAGAGGTGAAAAAATAGCTGGATAATCATGATAGATTCTTTCCCCTGATGGAGTCGGTGTGAATTTTTCCTATCAATTTATTTGCAGACAGCCAGAAGATGTGCTTTATAGGATGTTCCTGATAAGTGAATTTCAGCTTACTTCCCATATATTTACTTTTCCTGGTGCTAAAAAGATGCAAATGCCATGAAATAAGAAGCACATATCTCAGCAGTAGAGGTGTTGCTGTAATGGAAAAAATGGACTTCAATTGTCCTGAAATTTAAAGAAGATTTCAAAGTACTGATACTGTTATTGAATGATACATATATCTTCAAATACTTTGTAATAGTTTGATTGTGTTTAGACAAAAGTAAATGGAAGATTTATTTCAGGACTTTGTTTAGCTTTCATTACAAACAGGGCTAGTCTGTTTTTTTAAGTCTGTATGCAGTGTTACAATTCCTGTACACTGCCTTAAGATTTCACATATTAACCTTTATTTTTCTTCTTTTGCAGATACAAGCAATCCATTTGTACAGATGCACAGTGATATCCCTAAAATAATAAACATGGCTGTAGGAAGAGAAATGATTATTCCATGCAGAGTCACAGATCCAAACATTGCTGTTACTTTAAAGAAGGTACCTCTATACAAACATGTTCTGAAAGTGTTATTGTGGATGATGTTTTTGTTTGTTTATTTACAGCTATTGTCATGCTTTTGAAATATTTTAACAATTTAATATTTCTTATGCAATGTTGCTGGGTGTCAGTGTGTTCAGAAATATTTCAATCCTGGAGGCTTCATTTTGAGTCTCACAGAAGGACTTCAACAAATCTCCTACAAAGGGTGGGGATTTTCTGAAGAAACTTAAACTTTTCATACTATTTCATTAAATTCTCACTGGCAAAGGTTTCTGAAGCCCAAGAAGGAATTTCTTGTTAGGAGAAGAGATTTCCTCCCACCTCTTCCCCTGCCCTTCCTCCCTTTTCCTCTCCTGTCCTCTGGAACAGCCGGTGAGTCCCTGGGGACTTGCTGTGGCTGTACAAGGATCTTTGCAAGCCTTTGCCCTACCTCACTCCCACTAGAGACTTTGCTGCTTCCTTTTACATATGAGCGCACTTAGACAAGGCATGGCTTTTCTTTGTGGGAAAACTTTGCAGAGAAACTGCAAAGTTTGATGTGATGGGACTAGTTTTAGGGGGAAAAAAAGACATTTCCATGTTTTGGGAAAACATTTGTCTCTTAGATGCCTTAAGAGTTACATGAACAGCTAACTGAACCATATGTACATATTACCTTTTTTTGCTGAAAAATTAGGTGGAGGTGGCAAAGAAGTTTTATTTCTAAATAAAGGGAGTTATGTACATAGTGGCAATGAAAGTTCATCACTGTTAAAAGGAAAAGATGTTTGTCTCTTTATAGAATAGCATGCAATTGCCAAACAATACCACTGTAAGATGCTTATCTAGTGCAACACAAGTCTTTGATTATTCTTTGACTGCAGAGCTTTACACCAACCACAAATTTTATCAATTCTTTCAAGTGCTGCTTTGCTAATATAGATACTGATTTTGCTGCTCGGTTTTCACCTGTTAAATCCCATGAAAGAGAGCAAAATGCAGAGAAAAGAAAGTGATCTGACCCAGGATGTTACCCTATGTGTGTAGGTACACACACACACAAACACACACACAGTTCTCCTGCAAGAAGATGCACAAGGCTGTGTGGCAATAGAATCAAAAGCAAGTGAGACTTAGCTTTCCATAGAAGGGGTGTTGTAAAGTGGGAATTTATTTGAGCACCTTAGTGTTGCATCTGAAATCTCAGCATATTAGATTTCTAGCTGAGAAAATTCCTGTCAGGTTTCTCTAATTAAACAAAACAAAGCAAACAATTCTCCTTATTTGTAGAAGATTGAAACATAGCTACTCTTTTTTTTCATATCAACTTGCCTTTAGCTTGGGCTTGTAGTGTAAGGCACAGCTTTATACCATCAAAACCAGATGAAATACTCTCAGAAGGAGAATGAGGAGGTAGAGCCAAGTCTTGAAAGAAAGGATTGGTTGCTTACATGTTTTGCATTCCAGGAAAAATAAATGTGTTCCCTAATTAATCCTAGAATTTCCTGAAGCATGTAAGCTACAATGCATTACATCATATCTTACTTTATTTATCTTCTATGACACCCTTATATGAAGATTCCAGCACAGTTTTACTCACAGAGCAATTAAGAGAAGTCTTAAATGCATTCCACAGCTGCAGGCATACTACTTCTGGAGAAATGGCAAGAGCTGTTTTGTGTTTTCCATCAGTGATAAAGGAAGAATTTGGTGTCCCCATAATGCAGTCCTCTGGAATTGGAAAGAATATACCAGCTTTAATGTCATCTGCCTTCTATATTGCCAGGAAGTAAAAATACAAAATATTTTTTATAATCTCTCTCTTCTGGAAGGACTCCCTACAGTTGCACTGCCTCCAGCATTTGTTTCTTTGCAGTGCTACTTCTTAGTTTTAGTGAACCAATGTGGGAAATGTTTATTATCCATCTTCAACACTACAAACTATTTTTTTAACTCAAACTTCATATTTACCTTAGTCAAACCTTTTTAGATACTGTCTCCGTTCATTTTCAGGCTGAACATCTGTGCAGATTGTATTTTATAGCATAAAATACAATCATATAGGATGGGGGGTCTTCAAAAATCAAGAAGCTAATAAAATGTGGACTGGGAAATGGGGATGAAGCTTTTAATTCCTATTTCAAATTCAACCTTCAAGTCCCAATATAAACTTTATCTGCAGCAGCTGATGGCCTTTTCCTTATCATATGAAGAATTGTGAAATCAGTTAATAGTTTTGATCTAATGCTTAATAGTTAGATATTCAGAGCCTCTGAAACCGTCATTCCTATCAATATGATTCTGGCAGCCTCATTCAGGATCCATAAAATAAGATAAACCTTATTGCAAATAAGCTGTGCACTTCTCTTACCTCTTCATTTGCTCTTATCTTGATAAATGGAAAAAGTATCACCTAGTGATAAAATTATTTAATCCGTTTGCTTAATGAGAATTCTTTTGGACTCTCTCTCATAAAAACAATGATGTTCATAGGAATAGAAGCAAATAAGCTTCAGTACAAGGAATAAAAAGTGTAAAAAAAAAAACCAAGGGATGTTGTAAATCACATAGGCAGACAATCTGAATTCTTAATAATGCCACCTCATCCTTGCCAAACTGGTGGAAGGAGAAACCTGAAAGAAAAGCCAAACATTCAAGAAGCTAATGTACATTTTTATTAAACTTTTAGTTGTCTCTTTCCAATACAATCTGCCTTTGGAGATGTGGGGGACCACAGCTTGACTATAACTCTTGACCATATGTATATACACAGTATGTGGCTGTACTGTGTTAATGCCACCAGGTACCAAAAACATTCAGCAAAGAAGGAGGCACAGGCTATACCAAAAATAGTTGCATTTGAAACAAAGTACAAAGAAGGTAAAAGGCCAAGAATGCACTGGGAGCCACAGTGATATGGTTCACACAGATTAGTATGCAGACAATAAATTCCATGTTTACTGCAGCCGGCGCAACAAGCTGATTCTTTGAATGCCTCTGACTCACTGATGGTTCTCATCTGAAAGCTATTATTGTGGCTGAATTTATCTTCTGCTACTTCAGTGGAAGTCTCACTGTTGCAGCACGGTGTTTCTTCATAGGTTTTCTACTTCTCTCTGTGATGACCAAATGGCCAAGATTTTTGACAAGGCCTTGAACTACACTGGCCGTGCTCTGCACAAGGGCAGGACCAGATGACCTCTGGAAGTCCCTTCCAACCTAAATTACTGTGTTAGTCTTGGATCCTCTGTCTTGTACTATCCACGCAGTGATCAGCATGGTGATGACAATACCATGTTTCTAGTTGGTGGTCTGAAGGCTGGTTTGGGGCAGAGCAAAACAGCTGTGGTTCTCTGAGGGTGGGAAACAGGTAATCTGAGCCAGTGAGGTCGGCAGAGAACAGCATGGAGAATAGCTGTGTAAGAAGCTGAAGCAAGCAGGGAGAGAGGGCAGAGCTGTGAAGGGCTGTAGGCTGAGCACCAAGCCTCCATCCATCTTCTCATATGAGACAAAGTCCTGGTATTTCCATCCTCCAAAAGGGACTTGTTGCAACATCTTGGGTTTTTCCCCTTCAACAGATTTGGTCAGAGACCAGCTATGTCACAGTGGTCTTTTGCTAGTCAGAGACATCAGTTTTCTGAAGTTTTCCTTCATGTAACTTAGTGTTGTGTTATGCTTTCACAGGTCACTGGGTGTAACTTCTTAGTCTCAGATATGCAAAAAAAAAAAAAATATGAAAAAGATGTAGCTCTAGTGATTTTGAGGAGTGTCAGATGAATAAACTGTACCAGCAAATATTTGCCTCCAGGATAAGTAAGCCTAGTGGATATCCAGAAACCTCACAAAATTGCAAGTTGAAAATAGGACTCTTTTGGGTGTTTTGGTTACTTTTATATTCCTGGAGTAAGGCTAATAAAAAGTCAGTAATACATCAATTAAGTAATGCATATGCAGTGAATGCATTCCATGGGAAATACCAGTATAGGAAGGCTCTCACCCTCTGGCTTCACTTTCTTCATGAAAACTTGTACAGAAATATGCTCAGAAATAATTTGATTTTCACCAAAGCAGGAAGAGGATAAATCCAATTGAAGCTCATGAAAACATAACTAAGAACTAGTTACGCCAAAGTTGAAAATGTGTTTTGTTTAGAACAGGATTGGCAACAGAGCTCGTAGGGACCAAGATATTGTTGAATGGTAGCCAGCAGGCTGTAACGTATTGGGCTTTACTTGTGTGTGTGCTGCACACACTTCCCTGTGATTTGCATGCTTATTATAGCATCTTATCAGCTGTTGCAAAGATAAGGAATTCTACCACGTCATTTTGTGCTCTGCATTTATTGCTCATTTGATTCATCATGAACTTAGTTGTTTTGGAGGAAATTGCATGAGATGAGCGAATGTGATTTCAAGGGTGTCTGTCTGTATAGGCAGAGCAGGCAGCATCGAGGGTGCCCTGTTTTAGGGAGAAGCTGTACTACACGGGAAGGAGACAGACATTCATGCTTCCCCCAGCCTCTGACAGCCACCTGTGCTGGCCTTGCTTGTAGGAAGGAAAAGGCTGTCCAGCACATAAGTCTTCTGCTCAAATAAAGGGGAAGAAAGAGATGAAGGGACACAGTGAGACTGGTGCACAGTGGGAAGTGATGGGCTGCAAGGTGCTCAGTTGATCCAGGGATCTTTCCTTATGACCGTAATTCATTTAAACTCTACTCTGTGTTTCTTTAAAAATATCTTATTTTTACCATTAAAACAGGTGTTGTCAAAGTAGAGTCATATCCAGGCTTTGTACTCATGGCTGATCTCTGTTCTATCCAAATGGTGGTATTTATTCCATCAGTAAGGTGTAACAAAATAGCATGATCTGAAAATGAGAGGTTTTGTCTGACCTTCAATGGCTATGTTAGGCTTTACTTTTTCAGGGTTTTCTTGATACCTTATTAAAATGGGGATTAAAGTGCAAAGGATCATAATGTAAAAGATAACTTGTACTGCTGACAAAGTGAACGTTTGATCCCACATGGCAATAATTTTTTTGTTTGTTTTTTAAGTCTTTTAGGCAAAATAAATTTGACATGCATGGAATTGAATCCTGGCAGGAATTTCTTAAAGCCACAAAATGACAGCAAATTAAGCCCATTTGTCTTCTCCATTGAAAAGTGTGTATTTGTTTCTCTGTGTTGAAACCAGGATACTTAATTGCAAAGGTTCCTGGAGATGAGCACTTTAGCTGCCAACCAGGAGCCAACAGAATAGCAGTCAAACTGCTGAAGCTAATGGTAGTGTCAATCTATTGTGTCATAAATTACATCCTGTTATAAATAATGAAATCCTGGAAACAAATGCAAGATTTGCATTCTTCACCCAGGTTTTTCATCTATTTTGTGATGAAAATGTGAACTTGAAAAACCCACATCATTAAATGTCATCCTTTTCATGTTGATTGGCATTCTTTTGGGATGAGCTGTTTTCCTGATGTGTGTTTGGCACTTCCAGATTCCACGAGAAACCCTAATTCCTGATGGCAAGACAATAATCTGGGACAGCAAGCAAGGCTTCAGAATACCTAAGGCAACTTACAAATTCATCGGGCTCCTGAGCTGTGAGGCAACTGTTGGTGGGCAAACGTACAGCACCAAGTACCTAACGCACAGAGAAAGTAGGTGGCATTCTCCACTCCCTGTCTCTCAGAAAGCACCGTGCCCTGCTGGCATTATTAATTGTTCTCCCTCTTTGTCACATGCAGCCAACACCATTTTTGATGTTCAGCTAAGCACCCCACGTCTCGTCAAGCTGCTGAAGGGAGACAGCCTAGCAATTAACTGCACTGTCACCGCAGCCTGGAACACCAGAGTGCAGATGACATGGACTTACCCTGGAGAGGTGAGTGCTGTAGCTGGAAAGAAAAAAACAGAGGTTTCCCATAGATCACGCTGCATCTAGCATCCCAGGAGGAATTCTGCTTTGGAATGCTTGCCATTGTTTGCATTCCATCATTTTGACCCTTGCTGACATGTCTCTTAAGGTTTCTTTTTTTTTTCCTTCTGATGCTTAATTTCATAAGTAAACATGTTTACACAATGTGCTCTGGTTATATTGCATAATCACAAGAAAACGCTAGAATTGTTTCATCTCAGCAAGCTTCTTTTTGACCTGATGAAACGAGAAATTTATCACCCTGTCTCAGCCAGGGGCTCTCTCTTGTGACAAAAAAGTTTTCAGTGAGGTTGTCTTCTCAATACATTCATTTAAAAGAATGGCAGACAGTCAGGCACCCGATTTGAGCATGTTTAGAGAAGATATTTTGATTTAGCTAGCCAAAATCTCATTTGTTACGTGTCACACGAACAATCCTCTTGTTTTGACAAGTACAGGAATGATCTTGAATGTGCTTCTCCACCCCCCACATTGGGAGCATCCTCATAAATAGTTGTCACTTGCAGAATAACTGCCAAGGAGTCCGTGTAAAACTGATAAGAAATTTGACATTAGCTTAAGGTTTACAACTCCCATTCCTTTCATGTCAGTTTGATTTATGCTGGTGATTCAAGTCAAGATCATTTATTATGTCACTCATTGTACCTAATCACAGGCTGAAATTATGATTGCATTATATAGGGAAGATTAATGCAATTGTTTATTGCTTACTGTAGCCATTTTCCCTGGCATTTTTTCACCTCAGAAATAAACAACTTAGCAACAAGAAATGCTCCACATATATTATATTGCTCGTTGCTGCCCTACCAAGCCCTATCTGGGCACCACACTTGTGAAATTGTGCTTTGTTTTTATTTAGATGGTAACTGAAGGGTGCTCAGTGTTTATAAGACATCAACAATGTCCTGGGTTAAATAAACTTTGAGGCCAAATGCTGAGGGGGAGTTGCAGGAAATAACTCCTCTAAGTCACATTATCTTCAGTTCCACCCTGCTATTCCCTTGCCAAATCTAGTCCCTTTTCCGTCTGTAGCGTTTCCAGAATTCTCCCCTCCTTGTGTTAATGTCCTTTTCTTCTGTGTGTCTGTTCCCTATGGCACTGAATTCAGGCACCAAACTATGTGCTGCTCTTCATATCATGGCTTCAGGGATTTTTAGGAGCAGTGCTGGACAATGGCAATGGGGAGCTGGGCATGTTGATATGACAGGCTATACAAAAGGGAGGATCTTCCTCTGGAAAGTACTAGTTTGGATGCCATGACACTTTGGGTGAACACAGGGATGAATTGCCCTATAAGGTTGTTTATATTTTTTATTGTTGACCCTCTGGAAATGTTAAGCATCTTTTGCTTATCTGTGTTCTACAAAGACATCTGGGATTTTTTTAATTAAGTTATGGTGGCAGTACAGGAAAATAAAAATCCTAATAATAATGAAAATTGGTTTGATTAAACTCTTTGTTGTTCATTTCTTTGGCTCTTATAGACAAGGAAAAGAGGTTCTGTAATGCAGCGTATTGACCAGAAGAATTCAGAGGCCAACATCTTTTACAGCATCCTTGTTGTCGACAGAGTGCGGGATATTGATAAAGGCCAGTACACCTGCCACGTGAAGAGCGGGCCATCCATCAAAGCTGTCAACACAACAGTCATTGTTTATGGTAAGAAGTGGTGCATGTTTGTGGAATATTCAGTGCTCATGTACCAAGGTCAGTCGTGTGATAGTTTTACATTGTGACACAAAGTGGAAGCCATCATGGGCAGAAAAAGACAAATGAGGGAGGGACGCGCTCCAGGAGGGAGCGCCTTCAGTCTTCCATGACTGTTTTCTACTGTTGGCAATAGACATGTTAATGTTCAATTTCATCACTTTTGTACGCTAAATATTGTGATGGCGCTGTCCTCGGTCAGTTTTAGCAGATACAATCAGTCAAACTCTAGTTTGGGGGGGAAAAAGAAGGTGCAAGCATAATTTAAATAGAGGAAACCCACTTCCTCTTCTATGGTACTTATGCATTTCTATGACAAAGTAAAGAAGAAATAAATACCCTAGCTCTACATGGATCTAGTAGCTGGTAGGCCATTCAAAAAACGCAAATCATTAATATGGTTTTACAGCAGGACCCTTGACCAAGTTCCCTATGGTTTGTCTGGGTCTTCTGTGAAATCTGGAAATTTCTGATATTATTTCAAATATATATGATTAAGGACTTTTTTTGCATTGGGTACTCTTTGGGAAGAGATCTTCTTTGGGACACCCTGTTACAATTAGAACTATCCAGGATCTTTGGAGCACCATCGGTGTTAAAGAACAAGTGACTGGTGGGTGTCCTCTACAACAGATGACTCATGGTCAGAATATGCATTTATTACATATTTTCAGTGGCGTATCTTTTCTTTCCTATCTGGAAGTGTGGACTAAGCACTCTGTGTTCGTATTCTTAGAGAGAATTTCAGCTCAGTTTCTCTGTTTAAGCTCTTGAATAAGGCACTGGGAACATAGGATGAATCACGATAACCAGTTACTGTATCTTAAACAGATAAACCTCATCTTTCAGAAACTGAGGTTTAGATGAAAATTAAAGTCAGAGAAGTTGGAGATTAAAATTAGAGTCAGAGAACCTGGGACTGTTGAAGTCATCCTGCATTCACATAAGCAGACCCATCTATTGGAAACCCATATTAGAAAGAGCCTGTATAAATAAAGGTTTGCAGAATCAGGCCTGTATCTTTATAACATGACTCATGTAATTAAACTACTTATTTGTGTTGTGCATATTATTTTCAATGTGCATGGTAAGTGTGATTAAATGTTAAACTTATTTAATGGATGTCCATCATCCTTGTGCAATTCATATGAGTAAACACAGCACCATAGGTACCAAAAAAGGACACTCAAACATGTTTTTTATACTTCGAATATTTTATTTTGCACACTTTTATTTTATTTTGCAGGGGAGAAAGAGATATTTTCCAATGTATTGTATGAATTTTATGGTTTTTTGCCTCTGGTAAAAGTCATCAACTTGGCAGAGAATTGGAGATAGGAGGCAGAGCAAATGGAAAAGAATGAATCCCAGCAGGTTGCTATTATTCCAGTGAAGTGACAACGACTTGTTGGTTTGATGAAACAGCTGTTTACCAGTGATACAGAAAGTTTCTGCCTTTTCCTTTGCTATTTCTCTGAAGGTCCCTTAAATCCTCTCTGGAAAAATATTTTCTTTTGGAACATTCATTGATTCTTGGCCTGTAAGAGAGGAAAGGTCATCTGATCATCCTCAGTTCAGCCTCCCACATACTGCAGACCACTTTATATCTTGTGACTTTTTTTCTAGCTGGATACAATGTGAATTTGGCTAGAGTGTATCTTCTCCAAGCAGATTCATGCCCTGGGAACTGCCTCTCCGTTTCTTGTATACTTGTGGTATTCCTTTCTACTTTATAGATTTCTAGGAGATTAGGCTCTATTCCTGCTGTTAACATGTGGGAGCATCAAAATTACTAAAGATAATTTTTATTTTTTACATTTTCTTTAGTAGAGATACTCATTTTGCAGGGTGAAAATCAGTAATACAGAGCACTTTTTTATTTTGTTTAAGATAAAATGTTCATTAATTTGAAACGTCGAAGAAAAACTGCGCTGGAGGCTGTAGCTGGAAGAAAATCCTATCGTTTGTCAATGAAAGTGAAGGCATTTCCCTCTCCAGAGGTTATATGGTAGGACAACATTTACTTCCACAAATACATCCTGGACCTGTTTTTATAATAGAGTTGGGGAGGATTTCTTTGAAGTTTCAGAGCTGCCTGGGGTTCTAACAAGTTATGAGAACATTACTTCCATTTCGCAAGTGTGAGAAAGGAGATATGGAAAGTTTAAAGCTGAGATCCTCAAATAGGTTGGATACATCTCCTCTTGAAATCCATGGATGCTCTACAGCTAAATATCTCTACCAGCTTTGACTGAAGTGTTGCATCCAGCTTTAGTCAGACCTAGATAGGAAACCTGAACTTGCTTTTCCGACAGTAAGAGAAAGAAAAGAAGGCTTTCATTAAAATAAATTATTGACTTGAATCATACAGACATGCACTATTGCAAAAATATGGAAGTTGGTATTATTTTGCAGTGATCTGCAGGTTGTAGACCTACTTCAGCACAGCATTCACTGCATCATTCATTTTGTCTCATGTAAGTTGTGTTAAGAATTTTTTGGAGCAGGTTTTTTTTTATTAATCCAAACCACTTTCATATGCAACCATGTTATCTATTCATTATCTCAAGGGTTTTATTTTTAAAATAATTTAAACCACCAATAGCTCTGGCTCAAGTAATTGCACTTTAACAAAGGGTCTATGACAAGACTGATTAAGAACACAAACTATATGTACATGAACAGTGGGAGTTCAGGTTACAGCCAGGAATTAATTTTGCTCCAAAAGCATTGTTTTGTTTTACAAACTTTTACACTTATGGCTTCATATAGAAAACTGAGGGGTGAGTGTGATGCTGATGCCAGCCATTTATACATCATTTTCTGGTTTTCCAGTGTTTGGGTTTATTGACTACACATATAGATCCAAAACTTCTGAACTAAAAAAATCTTCAAACACTGTGACAAATTTTTAATTTTTTTAAATTTAAAATTGAAGTTGGTCAAACATTAGAATAAATAGTCCAGAGTGGTGGTGGAGTCTCCATTCTTGGAGATACACAAAACCATACTGAAAATGGTCTTGGGAAACCTTCTGGCCTTGCTTTGTATAGGACATTAGACTAAATGACTTCCAAAGGCTCTTTCAGCTGCAGCTATTTTGTGGTTCTGTAAAATACACATACAGTGAAGTGCCTAAATCCATAAGTCCTTTGACCAAATTTTAGTGCTCCTCTAATAACAGTAAGAGTTGTTTCTCAAAACTTACTAAAAGCTGTGAATCATTTAGATCAAATCCATCATCCTAATGAATATGTGTTGCATCCTTCTACTAGCATCATGTTAACCTTCTTGCAGCTTGTTAAAATTCACTTTACGCTGTATTTTAGACTTCGAAGAAAAATCTTTTGCTTCAGGAATCTGTATGTGAGCAACAGTTAGTACTTTCTATGTTGATTTTCTGTTATCTTTAAAAACATTCACTTGATATCTGGTTCTTAAGTGCTTATCTAATCTACTTACTCTTCCTCTTCCTAAAATCACAGCTGTGCTTAGGGTACTGTAATACTTTGTCCCAGGATGTATTCTGAGGTCGTAGAGAAATGGCCCATGAAAGATGACGCAACCTTTATTTCTGTGACCAACCCTTAGCCAAAATGGTTGTCTTTTAGACTAAATGGCGGTCACAGCCATGGACAACTGGGATCTTCAGAGATAGAGTGGCAATTTTCAGCAACTCTCAAATACCATAGAGCCCCCTCAGATTCCTATCAATTTTAAGATATAGAATAATATTCTCTAAAGTGGTTTACAAATATCAGCAATCTTATTTGAAAGGAAAGGACAAGCCTGTGGTAAACAGAATCTCAGACTGGAAATCTCTTCCCAAAGATTGAGGGATATGATGTAACATGGGTGGTTTAAGCAGAAATATTTTTCAGAATTTTGATTTCTGAAATTCCATGAAACAGGTTAAAAGATGGGCTACCTGCTGCTGAAAAATGTGCCCGGTACGTGGTTAAAGACTATTCGTTAGTCATCAAGGATGTTGCTGAGGAGGATGCTGGAAACTACACCATAATACTGAGCATTCGACAGTGGAACTTGTCGAAGAATCTTACAGTCACTCTTACTGTAAATGGTAAGTTCGCAACATGTTCCCATGCTTCCCCTGAACATGTAAGTGCTCAGTTTTCTTTGAGCTGGATTGTCACCAATCTTGCACTGACTTCATGGACCCAATTTTCTTACTGACTTCATGGACCCAAACCCAAGCCTCAAATGTAGGGTGAAAGACTCATCTTTGAACCAGAAGATGGACGCTGCCTTTCATTAGAAGTGTTTCTGTCCTCTGCAGCCACATATTTGCTCCTGATGACTTAAATGTGTTACTAACCACTCACAGGACTGCTGTTTTCCTTTGTTCTCCTGGGGATTTTTCTTGTTACTCACACTGCAAGAATGTAGTATTTTAATAATCATGCAATACATTGGAAATAAGCTGGCTTTAACAGCTTTCCAATTTTTACCCTTTCCAGTGAAACCGCAGATATATGAAAAGGCCGTGTCATCATTCCCTGATCCCAATCTGCATTTACTAGGCAGCAAACAAGTGCTGACATGCACTGTGTATGGTATTCCTCCACCTAAAATTACGTGGATGTGGTATCCCTGTAAACAAAACCATTCTAAAACAAGGTAGGACAACGTCTTTACTTTTATTTAATATGTCTTCTTTTACTACTACGCTTAAATGTTTTTTGTAAGAGTAAAGCTTGTCTACTTTTTATCAATATATTTTTCAGTATTTCTCTGTCCTTATTTGAAAATGGAGGACAGACTGGTTATTTGGTATTACTATTTGGGTTTATTTACAGTTCACTACTATTCATGCATGCAATATTAGTCCAGAAGTGATAATTGCTTCTGCATTTTCATGAGAGAAGACAATGTCTTGCAAAGTTCACACGCTTTCACATGAAGTTTTCCTCCATGCTTTTCTCCATGCACAGTGCCTCCTATGTGTGGTTTCTTTTGAAATCAACAGAAAGCATCATAGAAACTTCTTCCATTATGAAGAAGTGATATGTTTAGTCACAAATTCAGTTTGTGACTGTCCTGTGATATGTTTAGTCACAAATTCAGTTCAGCAAGCTAAATGTGCCCATCATTCTCCAGATGATATTTAAACAGGGTAAAGAATAAATGCCACCATGCAGGCTTACTTGACGCTGATGTGGTGCTGAACTAATCCTGTTTTTACATTTTGTTTTCTTTTGAACTCTGTTTCTTATGATTAGGAATTTGTGTTGACTCACTTATCCACAGCTCTTCCTGCATAATGAAATCTGACACAAACTTAATGATTGACACTCAACCTCCACAACAGCATTGTCATTAATTTGCTATTGGAGGGTTCAAACAGGCAAGGTACTTGCCTTGGATCACAGCCCAGTGAAGATATTTAAAAACCTGACAAGTTTAAGACACAACATTTTCTCAGTTCCAGCTGAAGAATAATCACATTCCACAGGATTTCACTTTTTTAATGCTTTCATAGAATTGGGATTTAGCACCAGGCAAATATTTAAGTACATGCTTAATTGCAAGGGTACAAGACACGTCCTTCAACTAAACAGGACATCTCAATACTGAGGGTCTCAATACTAAACATCTCAAACTAAGGATACTTGTACATGCTTTGATATCAGTGAGAGAGTGGTGAGCACTTCCTAGAAGCAGGAGTTATTTTTCCTGCTATGTCCTTGGGATTATGCTAATGACTGTCTTTCTGTGCCCTTCTCACCAAGAGGTGGCACTAGCAATCTCTCCTCTTGCTGGAATAAGTATTACCTGAAATCCTCCATTTCAAGGACAGGTGAGAGCTGCATTTCCTCTGTCTGGTATGTTACCTTGCAAGGACAAGTTGCAAAACTTATTTTTGCTAATAGATGTAAGAGAAGAGAAATCACAACATCTTTTAACTAGAGAAACCTCGAGAAAGGTATATATGAAAATTTTCAGTCTTTCAGTCTTTCAAGAGTTTATGCAGCTATGAATAATCTGGATTGAAATCCAGTACAGCACTGAAGAAACTGTTGGTTCTTCCTTGGGAGTCGAGGTGGTGTTCATCTGTTGTCAGGTATTTCCTTCTGTTAGCAAGCACAGGTCTACACTCCAGCACAGGACATCGAGTCTTCAGAAAGAGGAATGGACTTTTGCATGCGGGTCTTCAGTAATGTGCTGAACTGTAGACTCCATTAAATGCTAATTAGGAGTGTGTTTGAGCAGGTGATCAAAGGAGAAATGTAACAATTTGAGTCATCTATTGGCTCTGTTACAATGTTGTTTCCAGACTGGCTTCCAAATTGCCTTCATAATTGTTCTGTGATGATTCCCTTTAACCCTCTCCCCTTCCTTCTCCTTTAAGTACTCATTGAAGAAGTAGCCTGGAGAACACCATTTTTAAGGCTTTGCCTAAAAGGAGTGTTTCCCTCTGAATAATATGACAATTAACTATTGCAGAAAGGCAGAAATACATGAGTAATTACATTTTGTCTCCTGCTTCAGATAGGGAGCAGAGTGGAGTACCTCAGCAGCTGGCACACTTTGCTCAGGCTGATGTCTGTGCAGGTTCAGGTTTTCTCCCTGAAGAACAGGAAAACCCTTCAATCCCACCTATTTCACTATACTTCCCTCTTTGTGTGATGGGAAATTTGCCTATACAACAGATTTAATGTTCATGTACCTTGTGCAGGAGATAAGAAACATATCTTATTCTGCCATTACAGCATTTTTTAATATTTATCTGCCCAACATTAGGTTTCCAATACTAAAATGTTGCTCTATTTGTGCTCAAGTAATGCTTGTTTCTGTACACAGATAAACCTTGTACTTTAATTCAATGAACCCCCACAGGCTGCCCTTCAGTGCGAGATTCTCAGGAAATTTCTGAGTCCCATGTTATAGACATAGTGTGCACTCTGAACAAAAAGGTGCTGTTGCTGCAAAGACCTTGCAGTGCACTATTGGCTCCAAGATCTGTTTGCTCTAATATTTCTTTATATGTGTGCTTAACTTCACACCACTTGAGCACTGTCACTGGGCTGGGGACTGACTGCTTAAGTTAGATGCTTTTATTTTTGAAGGACTGTTGCCTATGGCCTCCTTTATTAGCCACCATTAGGTTTTGTGGATACTTCTTTCACTTTACAATTGCTTTGCTTAAACCAACTCTTGCCATTAATCAACCTTTTTAGCTAACTAGGTAACTAGCTAGCTTGTAGGTGGAAAGATTATCTTCTGATATTCACCCAAACAAGGAAACATAGAAAAGTCAAGGAAATCTGTCTGGGGCAAAAAAAGCGCAATATTCTGGGTTTTTTTTTTTAAGCTTATGCAGAGCTATTAAATTTAGAGATGGCAGTCAAAAGACAGTAGAAGACACAATGCAAAATAAAACTAAAATTCATTTTAAAAAAACCCCAAAAAATTAGTCTTTCTTAAGTGATTGAGAAACTGCTTTTTCAGGGCTATCTTACTGCAGTGTATGCTGCTGCTCTGTAGCAGACACATTCCCAGGCTGGGCAGCTGCAAGGTGTTCAGTGGATATAGAAGAGCACAGCCCGGTGGGACACTTATCCTGAAGTGTCCAGCAGCCTCCTTAGCCACTTTTCTACCACTCTGGAGCCATCCTATCCATCCTGAATTTGTCTCAGGCTGGGTTGTCAGCAGAGGTGTATGGGGGCAGACAGCAGCAGGACTTGCTGAGAGTCTCCAGAGCCAGGCAGGCTGGGATCCACCTAAAACAGATCAGTTCTGAGGCTGCAGAACAAGCATCTGCATGCAGGGAACGTGCTTGATGTTAATGGTTCTTGACCTGAATCTCTTCAGTAGATTTTGTTTATCTTAAACTGACCTGGCAGAAATTGCCAAGAAAGGCATGTGGGATACTGCTATTGCTCACTGGAAGCACTGGCTTGCTCAGCAGCTGTGCGATGTTTTTTGGGGCCAGTTTCTCTCTCTGGACATTTCTATGTGGGTAGTTCAAGAGAGATATTCAACCTCTGCCCAAGGTTTGACTGATTGGCCCTTCAGAAATGGCAGACAGTTGCAACACTGAAATTTTATCACGGGGGTTTCAACTCTCCCATCACCTTGCTGCCTCCCTCCTCTTGAGCTATGAGTTTTGTTTAGCCTCATACTGAATGCTATGTTATTATTTTACAGCCCTGCCATCACATCAACCTATGGTTTTTTGGCTTTTGTTATTTTTTGGGGTTTTTCCCCCTCTGCATGTGTTTGCTTGAGGGAGAGAGAAATGTAATAGTACTATGGAGCTCCGTACAAAAACAAAGTAGCTGGGAACACTGGTACATCATTCTCTGCTCTCCTGACTACAGTGTCAAGATATAAACTCTACTTGGTGGTAAAACCACCTGATGGTGGGATTGGAGATGGAGGGCTGAATACATGAAGTATCTGAGAGGAAAAAAACTTGAGGTGTTCCTTGAAACTTCTGCAGAGATACAGAAAGACTGAAACTATCATAATGACAGTGCATGGCCAGACTCCCAGCAGCTTCTGTGAAAGAGGAGGCAGGCCATGTTTGCATAGCAGTCTAATTACATTTCTGCCTTGCTTGTGTCAGGGTATTAATAAGGGATTGAAAGGCAGAATCATTAGGATGTGCTTGGATAGATGATCAGGGGAAACCAGATTTGGGACATCAGTGAGGTGTGTAAAATGAACAAGTAAAGAACAAATGTTAATTGTACATAATTAGGAATGTACTGAACCACCCACATTTAGTTCTTGGGTGTCTGCAAACACTGATGCCCACTAGCTTATCCACAGCAACTGGTTTTGTTCCCTGTGCCACCTTCTATTTTCAGGAAGGGAAAGGCTGAGTCTTTGGAGCTGGTATAAGTAGGCCAGATGCCATTAACCAACAGGTAGTTCTAAAATGCCTTTGTTTAATTTGACATGTGGCTGAATCCTCAGCTCTACCTTCACACTAGCTGAGGATCTCTGGCTGGTGGCCTTTGTTGCTTCCACCCTGTGCTACAAGAAAATCATCTTACAGCAATCTAGTAATGTAAAGGTACTTATGGGTGCAACAAAAATCATACTAGCTATTCCCTTATTTTGGTTTAGTTGGGGAAATAGATTAGTATGAATAAAAGTCAAACCCCGTGGTTTTTTACATAACCTTTAAAAATGCATAGGAACTGTCACAGGTGTGCGTTGCCACAACATGGACTTCCAGGGAACTTGAAACCAAAGGAAAAAGAGGAGTGAAACAGCATCTGATCTGCTTAAGCCTGAGTAAGGAATATGCTCAAGTATCTCATTCTGCACTTTCATTGGGAGCCAAAAGCCAATGCTTTCTTGTGAACACATTCTTTCCTCTGAGTAGAGCTAAGTCCTTGTTTTCAGTCACTATTATGGAATTTATAATGTTTTTTAATATTTTGTTTGTTTAATATTTTGCTTGCAAAATGCCTTTTGAATAATATCTGGCACATCCATATGTTTACATAAGCTTGACAAATATATGCTTTATACTGAGTACAGTTTGCCCCAGTCTGTCCAGAGGGTTACTCATTGATGAATTTATTCTGCAAGTATAAATTACTTCATTATGGATCTTAGTTGAATCAGAACCTTAAGCTTTCAAGTTTCAATATTGCTAGTTTTCAAATCACTTTAAATCAATTTTTTTAAAAAATTAAAACAAGAAGCATTGTATTATTTATTTTGTCATTGATCAATCTTCAAACACAAGAGCTACAGCAGGATCCAGATGGTCAGGGATACTCTGCTTAGTACCACGCTTTTATTCTTACTTGCCTATGTTGGGTTTTTTTCACTTGCTTTTATTTTTTCCCAGTTTCTTTTTTTTTCTTCTTGTTGCCTTCACAGGGTGGTCTCTTGGCTTTACTATGTGCAGTCTGACACCCAGCCTTAAGGAAAAACACTTAAGGGTCACGTAGGTGGTGGCATGTTTCTGCTTGATCTTTTGCTCCATGTGGCCCAGCCCATACGAAACAAAGTGTGTGACAGGCTGTACGTGGGGACTGCACGACGTGAGCGAGGCCCCGCACGCTGGCGGTGTCCGAGCCAGTGGGGAGCCCCAGCCTGTAGCCAGAAGCCTGCTCCTGCACTAGCAGGGGCTCCTGGCCAAAGGAAGGCACGGGGTCAAACTCTGTGTGTGCTTAGGAGTGATTATGAATGGAGTACTATTACTGGATCAAGTACACCTTTTACAAAAATATACAAAC
Organism: Vidua macroura; assembly: GCF_024509145.1. Taxonomy (NCBI): domain Eukaryota; kingdom Metazoa; phylum Chordata; class Aves; order Passeriformes; family Viduidae; genus Vidua; species Vidua macroura. The sequence continues at coordinate 92,883,782 of NC_071572.1, read as the reverse complement.
TTTAGTTAGCATCCTCTTTCCTTTTATGTGTATGCCTTTCAAAAAGCCTTTGCAGAAGGCTTTGAACAGGCATGTGAGGTAGGATTGTGCTCAGAAAAAAATACTCCGTTAAAAAATAGAAAACAGAGGTTAAGAGGGAACAACCAGTTCTTGCAGCGTAGGGAGGTGATCAGTGAAGTTTTTCAGGAGCTGGTGCTGGGGTCTGTACTTGTCAACACATTCAGAAATAACCTGGAAAAGGTGGTAAGGAGGTGACAGTGTTTGCTGATGATGACAAGTTATTCAGATTTGTAAGGATGAGGGGCTGATTGCAATGAAATGCAGAACTCTATGAATCCAGGTATCTGAGTGAAAAAGTGTCAGGTGAAATTCACTGGAGATAAATGCACATGATATACATAGGGAAAAAAAAATCTTGCTTTTGTATGTAAAATACATGTTAAAAAGCTGTTGGCTGATCATTACTACTACAAAGAGGGATCTGAGTGCTGTGATAGATGAGTTTGTGAAAGTGAACAGCACCTTGAACAACTCAAAAAGAAAATCAAATGTTGGGAATTACCAGGAAAGAAACAAAGACCACAGTACAGAACACCATGATAACTCCACAAATCCATAAATTATCAACGTCCTTTATGCTATGAGCATTTCTGATCCTTTCATTTCAAAGGATGCAGCTAAACTGGGAGGTACACCAGGAACAGCATCTAAAAGGATCAAAGGAATTTCAGAGAATGAGAGGAATGTGTGAAGGATCAGTGAAGAGGGAGATCAAGACTCTTGCAGACTGAAAAAGATGTGACTTGGGTGCTACAGGATAGAGACTTACAGACTTGTGAAAGGCACATGTCTGAGGATCAGTTGTGTATATCTTTTTCAACTCAAGAGGTAGGGGCCATTAGATGAAGACAGGAGGAGTAGAATTTGGAACTGAAAAAGGATATAGCTCTTCATGTAGTGGATAGCATATCTGTGAATCTCCTTGCCAGAAGATTTTAGGGGATTGAAGACTTTCTACAGTCTTGGAAGAGAAGTGTAGAAACAGTCTATATTGCGGGAAGTTCCTGAGCTGATAATAATTGGTGACTGGGGGAGTATTAGAAGGAAATATCTGAAGTTAGTCCTGCTCTTACTCATCCCCAGCCATCTGCATATGGTCATTGTTGGGACAGGATATGGGGTAGATGGATCCTTGGTCTTACATCCATGCCTGTCAGTATTTTCCCTTCCTGTTTTCCCTCTAATCAACTCCCCTCTCTCCTTAAAAATGTTTCCCCCCATTCTTTCTCGTCCTTTCCTTGTTTTCTGCCTGGACTTCAGTCATTCACTCCAGTCAGCCCAGAGTTGCTCCCAGACCCCTACTTGAAGAGAAGTTGAAAACAAATCACCTTGAAAAATACAACCTCAGTGGATCAACAGCTCCTCTGTCTCCTTTGCTAATCACTGCAACATGGAAAGGGTGAGAGTTGTGCTTCCAGCTTGTCAGCAAGATGGGCAGTGAGGACTGTGTAAATAGGCTACTGAGGAGTTACTCCTTTCTAGAACCAAGAGGATCCAGATAGGATGGAAAAGGGAAAAAGGGGAATTTTGGCATTCTGAGAAGGAAGGAGTTGTGGATACATGGATCTCGGAATGTTATAGACGTAAGGTTATGTCTAGAAGTTGAGTGAGCTATTAGAAGTGAGTTGTGCAAGGAAAATAACTTACACTAGAAGGGTCTGAAGAATATCTTGGACTTTATTTATAGGGAACATAAATTGGAAATAAAAAGAAACTGAGTGCAAGAGTGGACATTGTATATAGAGGTTTTGTGGACTTTCTCTTTAGGATTCTAACTGTTCAATCAAATTGCAAGACCCTCTTCCTTGCAGTACTACAGACTCTCAACATCAAACACTTTTTTCCCCTGAAAGAAATTCTAGGTGCTTGTGAAAATCTCATGTGATAATTCTATAGTTCCAGCCAACATCCTGCTTCTCAGTGCAGGACATGGTGTTTGCTTTTGCGCAGAGAAAGTGGAGGCTGAATCACAGTTGCTTCATGGGAGTTGAGAGTGAACACAGTTTAGTAAAGGAGGGAAGAGAGTAGTGGAACAAGGAAGGAAGGTAGGTTTGGCTGAAATATGTGATGGTATTCTGTGTCCATGAAGAACGCTGAGCAGTGTGAAGCAGAAAATTAAGGATAAAGAAACAAAATATAGTTTTCTGATAAGAAAAGGTGAGAAAATTTCAGATAACCTCAGTATGTGTAGACACCAGAAAAATGCTGTTATGTTCCCTAGTGGTCAGAGGTTTCAAGTAACAGCAAAGAAACTGGAAGCAAAATGTGGTTTTTTGGTGACCCTCAGCCTCAGTCATCTGCATTTTTTGTTGCGAGTAACTGGTGTTGCCGGGTGCTCAGGTGGGCAGCTATAGAAGTGATTTTTTTCCTGTGGAAATCTGAGTGTGGGCTGATGAAATACTGAAAGTTGGGGTAGGTAACATTGCTGTTGATCTTGCTGCTTCTTTTGAGATAGCTCAGGTCAATCAGCTTTCCAGGCAGCAAACTGGAATAGTTAAGGACAAGTCATAATGTTTGAAAAGGATGAGTGTGAAAGAGAAACACCATCCAGTTATCTAGTTGCATATCAGTAATAGCAAGAAAGGCAATGTGCAGCTATCAAAGGCTTCCTTTTTTTGATAGAGCCATGAAAGTACACAACAAAACTCTAAATGCCATCTACCCTACTCTTTTCAAAGGTATGCCCCCCAGGAGAATGAGGCTTTTGGAACATCAGGGACCTGATCCTAAATAAATAAATAGAAATAAACAAATAAACAATGTAAAATATATTCAGTTCCTCCCACCTGTAGTTTTCCTCCTAGCTCCACCAATGCACATATTGCATTGGGATGAGCAATGTTTGGGATGAGCTCCCAGCTGCAGTTTTGCCAGTATTTCGAACTCTTAACTGATTGGTTTTGACCTAGAGCAGGAGCACCTGGACCATAGCTTCTTAGAATCATAGAATCACATGCATAGACAAAGCTGGCAGGGGGCCAGCACATGTTCTCCTTCCCCCACCCCCATTAAGCACGTTTTACAAACTGTACATGCTCCCTGCTACTATTTTTCCTCTCAGTTTCCTGCTTCAAATTGACTCAATATTCCCAAGGACACGTGGCTACACCAGCCCTGTGCTATCAATCACACGACACTGGACGCTGAGGCACAGAGCAGCCATGGCCCATGCCATTCAGATTTTTTTTGGTAACTTGCACGTAAAAACCAGTTCCTATGTATTCTTTACAATTCCAGGAATTTCCAGAGTTCCTGTCTTAATGTTAGTGTCATTGCCATTGCCTCTTAAAAGATATGAGTCAGCCCAACTTGAATTTGTAGTAACATTGCCCTCACGCTGCTAGGAATTGCTGCCCTAAAAAAAGGATAGCTGCTGAGAAAGTATAGTGACTGCCAATAATCACTCTAAAAAATGGGCACTGTTGGTGACAGAATGGTTTCCTCTCCCTCCCAATAAATACTACCCCAATGAATGAGAGTGTGAGTGAGGCTGCCAGGGGCTTTGCCAAGAGGAATGCTTACTTAGAGAGTTGTATGAAATGTTACGCGAGGTAATGATTGCAATGGCCTCTGGAATCACACAGGAGGGCTTGGGACAGAGAAGCTGGGAAGACAAGGAGACAGAAGATGGGTATTTTTCCAACTGATCTGTGGATTACGGCTCTTTCACTGATATTTTTTGTTGCACTGCTTGAACTGAAAACTGCAGTACTGTCTTTGTCATGGGGAAGATGTGTCTGGATGGGCTAGAACTGTGGCTTTCAATCAGAACTGACTGTCATACATGAGGTCAAACCATCCTATGAATAATTGGATGAATTGCTTACCTCAGCTCCCATGCTCTGCTATAAATTATCAAGCAGCTTTTCTTCTGAGACCAGTAGTTTCATCGTCAGGACTTTAGCTTGGAGCTGGTCTGTAGTGTGATTTCAGTGAAATACATCAAGATGACATGAAGTACACTCTTACCCTGGAAACTTTTCCCTGTTGATAGTTATAAATACACTATGCTATTGTGCTTGGCATGCTGCATGCTAATAGAAGTGAGGGCTCTGAAACTCATTAGGAAAGGGCCGTGGAGCAGAGTGAGGACAGTGTGAAGCGAAGGCTGATCACCACAGCCTTGTCCAGAATAGGCCATGGGAGTTTTCTTATCTCGCTTTGGCAGGAGGTGCTGCTCGCTTCCTGTGCGAAATCACGAGCATATGCTGCTTTCCTCTTGTTGTTTGGCTTCCTCCACTACACAAGACGGTTCCCAGCACTGTGATTATCTTTGCATCTTCAAACATGGCACACTCTGCTTCCTCAAGGGCTTGATGTGTTCTCGAGTATCAGGCTGCCTCCCCTCCCCCCGGCCATTTCTCCAGGGCCCCCACGGGTGCCAACTCCGCACATCACAGAGCTTTTATAAAGCTGGACTTACTTCTGGTTGCATAAACCTCCCCCAGCTTCTCCAAATTTGTGTAAATTCACGAAGCTCTGGGTGAGGAGCAGGTCTGACAGCAGAACTCACCCTGCCACAGGCAGAGCCACTATCACCCTCTTTCCCCCTGTGCTGAGCTTCTTTGAAAACCTTTCAGAGAATTAGTGGCTCCTGTTTTTACAAAAGAATAGCCTTTTTCTCAGGCTCTTGACACAAAGGCCGATGTGTGCCTGTGTGGGTGCACACCTGCAAATGTGCATGCCAGCACGCATGCAGGCACATGGGAAAAACTACTTAGAGTGTGATTAACCTGAGTGCTCTGCTTCTACCAGCGCTCCACTAAGGCAGCGGAGTCTGATTGCCTCACTTTGAGGTTGTGTAACTTCTATAAACTTAGGTTTGTGCACACCCCCGTTAGCATTTGTTATGTGGGATCTCTACACATGCAGAATTGCACCCACAAAGTAGAAATGTGAAAGGGTCTGCAGGACACAGGTGAAAGAAATGCGTAGAAATGTGCTGGCAGAGATCAGCTTGTTTATCAATCCCTGCGCACGCTGTGTGCTCGTTCGTTAACCCAGCGGTAACCCTGCTCTAAGATTTCCTGAAGATGCAAAGCACCGAGGCTCATCCCACAACAAAACATTTCAGGAATTCATGTACTCTGGAGATATCTGGAGTAAGATTCAAATACCTAAAATGCAGTGGGATTTCCCTGCAAACACAGACAGTTCTTGCTAAAAATGCAATACCCTTGTTATTTTACTGAGTGGGTAGTTTGAAGAAATTGGTAATTTGCTTGAAATCAGAAAAATATGCAGCTGATGTTATGTGAGGACACTCTCTATGAAAGATCAGTCAAGTTAACAGGAAGATGATTGCCTATTTTGGTTCCAGCCAGCATGAATTTTTCTGTTTTCATTTTTCGCTCTTTCTCTCCAAGCATCTGTGCTTAACACAAACATTTAGTTTGATGATTATATCTAAGTTCAGCAGAACCTTTTCTCTTTCTGTTACAAAATGCCAGTTGTCAGAAGCTGAGGTCAGGTTAAGAGGCAGGATTTTTGACTATTTTTTCCTATCTCTACCTGATGCTGTTGGCGTAGGCAGCATCTTTCACATGGCACTCCTGGCAGCAGTAAGAGGTAGGATGACTTGGAGTATTAACCTGAGTAGCCAGCTCAGGATAGTGGACACACCTCGTGTGTTGTCCCTGAGCTATTTTAGTGTATTTGAGGTTAAAGTGAAGGGATTTGGCAGCTGATGAGAGGAAGCATCTGGTTCTGCATCCAAAGGGATGAGTCTGAGTCTTGTCCCAGACTCTGCCTGGCAGCCGTGCTGCAGCTGATCCGTAAACGTTTGCTGATCCAGCAACGTCAGTGGAGCCGATGCTGTGAGTACAACAGTACTCACACCTCCAGCTGTGTGCTGTTGGATGTAGCATTCTCAGCTCGATTGTAACTCCTTTTTTATTAAAACCATGGACAACAGCTATGAAGTGTATTAGATTTTCTACTCTAATTGCATTAATGTTGTAATCACCAGTTTGGATATAGAATGGAATGTGATGTCCGTAGAGTTCACATATGTGCCTCCAGGGCTAATCTAATACTTTGCATGTGTTTTTCTTGTTATTGTGATGTTATTGTAGTTATGATGGTGGTTTGCATTCTGGTATTAATGAGTAATCAGCATCTCATTGTGCTAAGCATCAACAAAGACATAACACTTTCCTCATCCCTAAGACATGGCAAACTAAATATATACAGTCTTTTTAAGGAATTGTGAGGAAAAGTATAATAATAGCAACTGAGTCCAGAGGCTCCAGAGCTGTAAGAAAGGAAATTGGAGATGCTTTTCAGAGATGCCCAAGCAGCTTCTGAATATGCCTTATGCCTTCTTTCTGTCCTTTACCAAAATATGTGTAAGGACCTCTATGGTAAAAAGTACAAAATTTCAGCACTGTAACAAAGAAACATAAATGCATTCTGTGGGGATAGGAAAAAATAAATTAGGAGGCACCTTCTAATACACATGAAGTAGGATTTTGGTCGCTGTTTTCCTGTACAGATTGCATCCAGTCACAAATGTGATTTTGATACTGCTTGTTTGTATGCCTGGCATCACAAAATGAGTTTTGATACCTTCTATGGCATGAAAATGTTACCATCTTAGCCAAATTATCATGCCTTCTGTGTTTTATTCTTGTTACAGAGCCAGACTTCTTAAAGCTTTAAATGTGCCAAGTAAATGGCATCTACCTTTCTGAATAATTTTACCCATTTTTCCCCATCTGAGTGCAACAGGTGCTCTTATTAATGCACCTGTCTTTCTTTCACTCTGGTATCAAAAAAAAAAAAATATTAGAAGTTGGCCTTCAAACCACCGTCTGAAAGATGTGGTTGTGTAGATAGGGCTTTCCTGCCATGCTCTTGCTCTCTGTCCTCTCTCCATGCATGAATCTCCATTGCCTTCTCCTGGCTTTTTTTTTTTTTTTTTTGTCTTTTCAACACACTGATCCTTTCAGTGCACATTGTGCAATTTGGGCAGCCCAAGTTAGTTTCCATGTCATTATTTCTTTAAGCTGTAATATCTGCTAAGTCATTGGCCAGTTTGACGCAAAGCTACACAATTAAAATCAAGCATGTACAGTTGGTGTACCATTGGTATTCTAAACAACACAACGTTTACTGTGCAAAGCCAACTGCACAGTTGGCTGAAGGGAAATGAACCTCAGTCTTTGGTCAGGATTGCATCATATTCTGTTTTTCAGTCACTGAGCTTTAAAGTTCATTTCTCCAAACAACTGTTATAAAGTCAGAACTATTTGATTACAGATATGACAGCCATTATCTTTCAAATCCAAGTAACATAGTGTATTTGAAAGAACATCATTAAGCTGAAGGGTTAATCTCTGCCAATGATGCTGGAATTGAACAAGCAACAACTAAATTCTGGATGAAAAACTGAACTAGATAGTCTCAAAGAACAGGGTCAGGCAGCACTTAAGAAGCATTCCAATGTGTTTATATCCATGTGTACCAAATCAGACTTTAAGAAACAAATTATCTCTACCATGACCACACCTGAATGTTCTGATTACAAGCCAATTTGTTGCATAAGGCAAAAACATTTTTCCTCTGGGACTTCCATTCATTAAGATGCATTTGATTTTCTTCCAGTAAAACAATCATTTAAATCCCTTTGTCATTTGAGTATAATTCTGTTTAACTTCATTTTGTTCATTTGCAGGATTATGCTTATTTTTATTGTGTGTCTTGTAATCATTGAACTTCAGTATTAATATCTTACTGTTTTGTAAATTGAACTAAAAAATATATTCAGAAATGAAAACCAGCATAATCTTTTGTTAAAACAAAAAGAACCTGCATAGAGTAAAAGAGCATCCAATGTGCTATGGAATGCATCTTGAAACAAATATAATTTGTCTTGAGTTAAAGGCTAAAAATAGTATGAACTCATGTTTTGGCCATGTCTGAAAACAGGAGCATTGGAGTATGTTAGTCTTGTATAGATCTATATTGAGGCTGTGACTGTAAATTCTGGCCTCACAGTTTGCAGTGGCTTAAATGTGAACATTTACTCCAGAGACCTAATACTCAAGGAGTAGATGTGGAAGTGAATCCAATTATCAGGCACCAAACCTCAAGATTTAATGAAAAGCAATTACACTTTCCTGGTCATCACAGCACCTGTAGTTTTCCTGACTGATCACTGATTTCAAAACAATTGTTTTGTCTTATGTGTTGAATTTCTATCCAATTTCTATCACCAAATCAATAACATTTCAATTTTTGTTGTTTTTAGGCATGGATTTTGCTTTTATACTGAAGGATCTTTCATCCTGAAAGCTGGCAGCAATGTAGGAAACAGGATCCAGAGCATCACTGAGAGAACAGCTGTAATAGAGGGCAAAAATAAGGTATGATTTGTAGGAGCAGATAACCTTTTCTTGTGTTGAAAAAGCACTGTAAGATGCTATCAAGGTAACAGAGAAGAAGCCAGCATTTTTATACTGTGTAGATTTGAGGACCTGCATGCTTGTAGATAAGTTTCATACTTGGTATTTATCTGCTGAGAGTATTTTTTTTCTGGTGACAGTCATATAAAGGCAAGTGACATGCCAGTAGAGTGTATCAGTGGGATTCGCAATATCTGCTCTCTTATCCATGCTCTGAATATCTTGGGGTATCTCAGGAGCATGGGGCAGGATTCCAGGCCATCTTTGCCTCATTTTGTGCAATTGCACAATGTCATGTTGTTTTTCCTATGAGAATTAAACTATTTACATGCATTAGTCAGTTTATTCACAGATGTGGTCCTAGTTGATTAGATGGCCATGTCTTTTTTGGAATAAATTCTAAAGAGCCAAAAGAATCCAGATTATGGAAGCAAAGTTTAAGAGAAATATCAGTCAGAGACAGCAAGATGGGATTTATCCCAGCAAGGTTAGCCATCTAAAATTAGGTGTTAGTCCAAGCCAAGCATCCCTTTATGGGTCATGGGGACATACAGATAATTCTGAAGGGCATGTGGGCCTGTTACCTATTGGTGTCTAATGTGGAAGAGAAAGCCCATGAGATTAACTTGCCAAGGGCTAAGGAGGTTTGTCCATCAGTTAAAGCATCAAATCAAGGATACCCTAGGTCAACTGCACTTCCCTAGGATAGACATGAGACTGATTTGGTGTGGTTGGGTGGCCTGTGCTATAGAGCAGCTCAGGTGTCATAACACTGTCATAGTCTGTTTTCACAGGCTAGCTTTGTTTGTGGCAGTAACAGCTAAAGAGATTATAAATTTTAAAGCCTATCTTACTCTAGGCTGTTCATTTTTAATGACACCAAAATGCTTTTTGTAATTCTAAGGGCACTGGGGTTAAAGGTCTCTTTTCCTTGATGGCTGCCTTCAGTTTCCTGTAAACGAAAATGGGTATAAACTGTAGTTATTCTCATGTCAAGGCCCTTTCACACACCACAGAATAAATAGGGTTTTACGTGCAGCCAAAAATCAGATCTGGGACTGCATTTTCTCCGGCTGTTTTACTATTTAGAAAGTATCACAGGTGTCCATGGCACCATTCCAGCGTGTGGGAACAGGCTGGATCCCAGGGAGGCATTTGCTCTATTTAGCTGTCCAGCTCTATGTGCTTAAAGATCAAGGCAAAGATGGGAGCTAACAGTTTCCTAGGGTACACTATCATAGGAAAGCACATGAAAAATGAAACATAAGGAGGGATTTGAAGGAGGAAAGGGAAATCATTTCAGGCACAGGAAGACACAGTCTATTCCACAGGGGGAGTGATGAACAAGATGATAAGAATCAATTATTTTCCAGCAGTCATATAGCCGTGCTACGAGTGCAGTCCTACCTGAAGGAGCTGTCTAATGACCAGATCTCATTCTCCTTGTGTACCATGCATTTTGGAGACAGCAGAAGAGGAGTGGCTAGAATATCAAAGCAACTTCCAGTCAACAGCAAATAAATTCCTCCCTGGAGGAAGATGCTAATAATAGGTCCTTGCAGCAGAACTGCAAGTCTTTGGCAAGCAGCCCTTTTTAAAAATGTGCCCAGAAATGATCCAAGGAATGGTCCTCGCATGGGAGGATTTGCAGTGAAACTTACTGGTCCTCCCTGGTATTCCTTGTCTTTTTGTTCTTTAGTTCAACTAAGAAAGGTCTACCTTGCTTTGCTTTACTCCTCCTGGTCCCTATGGGGAGGGGGAGGTTAGTGAAACAAACTCTGTACTCATCTTTTTCACAGCTTTTCTAATGTTTCTCTATTTCTGCTGCTCTTCCGTAGCTTTTCAAGCACTGCTGGACTGCTATTGTAAGTAAAAAAATACTCTCTAAGCCCAGGCTCCTGGCCAAGCTGAGAGTTGCATGATTAGTGCACACACAGCTGCTCTAGAGCATCCGGGACTGTTCTTTTAAATCCATGGGAGTCTATGGCTTTTCACTCTTTGCAGCCCAAGACTCACTCTCAGTGTCCCTGAGAAAACTCAAAGAGACAGCTCAGACAGAACCCGTGCCCATCTGCAGTGATATTGTCGGAGCGTTAATAGCACTGAGCTCACTGAATGCAGCACGTCATCGCAAGTGTCTGTCTCTGATGGACTGCTACTGTGAGCAGTTCTATTCCTGCAAGCAGCTGTGAGCAGCTCGTTGAGGCACTTCCACATCGGTGGTGCCCTGCTAAATAAACAGTGTCTACCCCACTTCCACATCCCAACACAGCAAGAGTGGTAAAAACAATCTCAGAGCTCAATGGAAACAACAAAGATGTAGGAGACAAAGAGGTAGGAAATGAATGAAGAAACTCAGAAAGTTTCACATTTGGGTTAGCATGAAAGGAGAAATGCGTGTGGTCACAGGATGAGATTATTGTAAGCAAGGAAAGAGATGAACAAGGAATGATCAACAGGTTTCTTTAGCAATGAGGGTAGCTGTTTTCACCTTCCTAAAGACATTGTGCCAGTTCCACGTGTTTCCTGTATGTGCAACATCTAAGTGCTTCTAGTTTGGCTCTTTGCTGTGGTAGGTTGTTTGTTTGTCTGTGGTTATCAAGGTAGCTACAAGTATATTTTAAAGTTAGAAAAAACTCAAGCCCTGTGCCTGTGCAGTTAAAGTAGTGCAGGAAGCCTGCACTACGCTATTCTTTGGTGACAGAGAAACCGTGACAACAGTGTTTTAGTAACATTTCCGCTAAAGCCTCTCTAAGCAGACATTGAGAAACTTGAGTGGTACAATGGAAGAACTTCGTAACATAAGCCATAATACTTAATCATAAGACAGCTCTTGAAGTGATTTGATTCCCCCACCCAGTGTTTTGATTCTCGTTTTGTTGGACATCTCAGCAACTTCCTACAAAGTTGCGCTATTCTTAGGCCTATTGTGTAAACAGGTCAGACACTCTCCTGTCATTCAGCTAACTAATGCCCATCACTTCTCAGTGTTTCCCATTAAAGCTGACTGCTGGGTCTAACTGAGGGCTGACACTGATTATTATTCTTTGCATGGTCAGTGTTCATTAGAATGTCAGTCAGTCAATGACCTGCAATAATAAGGTACAAAGAGCTGGTGCGTTCATTGTGCCTTTGCATACAGTTGTTAGCGGTGCATGCATTCAGTGTGTTCTGTCCCAGGTGTGCAGGCACACACTGGCTTATCAACAGCTTTGAAGGCACTTGGTACTCCTGCTACAGGGGTACAAGGGACAGGGCTCTGTAGGAGAAGTCAACAAGGATCTTGGGCATGCAGCACTGTGCTTAGAAGACCACTAAGAAGGCAAGTTCAGATGAGGGAAAGCAAAAAGTGTGGGCCAAGAAGAAAGGATTATAAATCCAAGGGAAGGAGACAGTAGACAGGAGGGCAGTTGAGTACAAGGAAAAGTTGGTGGGAGTGAGACAAAACCCTCTTGTTTTTGGGAACTAACCTACTGAGAACCTGAAATGGAACAGAATGTCCCTGACTGCCTCATGCCTCTGCTGCTAGCATATGTTGGAGTACCACTGACCAATAGCAGGTACCACGAAAGCTGGGTCTGTGTCACAGGGTATGGTGTATAAGGTATGGTGTATAAAGGGTAATAATGCATGAAATTGGAGCTTACCATGCATATGTGTGTGTGTGTGTCTGTGTGTGTGTGTAAAAGTACATCTATATATGTATGTGTATACATACACATATATATATATATATATGTATGGCTTTGTTTTCCACTGCATGAATACCTAACTGACACAGGTTTTTAGTGGTTCCAGCACTAGTGAATGACAAAGCCACTTGGCTTCATGCGAAATGGAAAGTAATGGCCCTGTAACATGATTCTGGAAGACAAAATTTAGACTCACCCTTGTGTATCTCTGGCTTGGCTGACAAAGGTGGGTCAGACTGACTGGTGGTAGTAATAAAAAGTGTAACCCTCCAAAGTGGAGTGCTAAATAGTCAGAAGAGTCAATCCTTCCTGGACATGACTGATAAGTGTAATCACACAAAATAAAAGAGTTCCATCTCTACTGCATCTTCTATGCCAAGCCCTAAACATTTACCTCTCATCCGAGTTCCCACCTTACTGATAACATGGAGAAGCATGTGCTGTGTCTGCTCTCAGTCCTGACACATGCCAGCTGTCTGGCCAGTACATCTGTGCAGATTGGCCATCTGGAACCCAAAGAGGAAGAGAAAGCTGTTTAGCTCACTACAGCAGCATCTTGATCTTTCTCCTCTACCCAACAGCTGGTTTTCATTAAATGCGTGAGATCTCATAGGCTTTGAGTTGTCAATAAATCTTGGTTGAAACCGGACAATGGATTCAAAAATTACTGAGCACATGGAGGAAGAGAGGATACTGGCAGACAGATGGACAGGCTAGCAGACAGATGAACATAAGGACAGTAAGATCTTCTTCAGAACCCAGGCTAAAAATAGCCATGGGAGCCCCACTTGCCTCTCTTCAGCACATTGTAACTTCTCCTGGAGCCTTCCCAAGTGCTACTAGAATTGGTGTCAACATTTTTAAGTGAATCTTTGGGAGGTACCAGCAGAACCAAGCCCTTGGTGAGATTAAAACCAGCAGCACTTGGGGCTTGCTGCTGCTGAGCTGAGGGACAGCACGGGATGCAGAGGGAAAACACAGCTCTGTTTGATATACAGCAGCAACTCATAGAGATTTTTCTGTCTGACCCCAGGAGGAAAGTGGGTGCTCTCCTGTGTGTACTCATGTCTTCCCATTGATGGTACTTTGGTGGGTACAAATTTTCAGGTACACATGGTAGTCCTGAAGGTGAAATGTGTTGACCAGATGTTTTGCACTGCTGTTCCTTGCTAACATGTGAGGCATGCAGATTGTATGTCTTTGGCACAAGCAGACCAATCCAGCAGTGCGCTACCAAAATTTAGAAATGCATCTTCCTAAATGACATTCCATTAGACTAAGATAAACCCAAGAGCGTAAAGAGAGCGTATTTTTATTTATTTCCTTTTTTTTAACCAATAATTATTCTTAAAAGCATAACTAGAAGAGAATCAACAATAACTGACAGACTTGCTCTATGTTGAAAGGGCAGTATTTTGCTTCTTAATACATGGGTTGCTTCAAGAAGTCAAGGTAGCAATCTCTGAACAGAGCAAGTTCATGTCAGTGTCTTAAGAGGCCTTCTGGGAGTCACATAAGAGCCAGGTTGCCAAACATTTTCTGAAAACTTATTTTCCTTCTCTGCCATCAGCTGGAGCATTGAGAATCCTCTATCTCAGCTGCTTTGAGAAGGGAGAAATTTGAGCAGACCCTCCAGGGGAAAGACCAGCCCACCGTGGCTCCGACAGCAATGATCTTGTCAGCTGCTTTGCATTCTCTTTGCCTCCCCAGCCTTTTCCTCATCAGTTTCCACCACAAACAAATCTGTGAATTTCTCTTCCATCTCTTAGGATTTCTGCCTTATGCCTCTTTTATTTGCCCAGCAAAGCAGCAGCAGTGTGGGACTTACTTCCCTAGCCCCTGGCTTTGAGATGAGCTTGTAACATGGTGCTTCAGCAGAGATGATGGGAGTAAAAAAAAGGCATAAAGGGCCAAAACTTTGGTGGTAAATGGGGTTTGTGGAGAGATGATGCTGAAGATATTGAGCATGCCAGAGGGATTTGCCTGTTCTGTCTGATCCTGCCAACTCACTTTAGACTTTCTGTCTATAATGTAGTTGCAAATCCAGGGATGAAACTCCCTGTTGTGATGCCAGATGATACAAGATTGTGAAAACCTTTGCTTGTTTTGTAGTAATAGCTGTACAGAAGGACCATGCTGCACAAACTGATCTCAAACAGCCATAGTTTCTCCATAAACAATATGCCAGGCTTCGTTTTGTACACACTGCTTCTCTGGTGGGTTTTGGCTAGCATCCACAATATAAAACACAGACTGCACCACTGGAGGGCTCACAAACTATTTAAAGAGATGTTATCTTATCCTTGTGACTAATTTATAAGCTAAAAGATTTATACAGAGACGTGCTGTCTCTAAAATAGTCTGTTCTGTTGCAAAGGCAGTCTTGCTTCCTCCTAGACACTGTGGCTTTCTCTGCCTTAGTAAACATACCAGCGTGTGCTCTCCAGCACTAAGGCCTCCTGTGTTCACAGCATTTAATTCCCTTGCCTTCCAAAGATCCATTGCTTGCATGGGAGTTGCCTGTTGGAAGGGATCCTTGGCCCATGCTAAAGAAGTATTTGGGACAGTGTAAGTTGGTCAAAACCAAAACACTGCTAGAGGGAAAAGCTGGCAATTTAAATCACTGGCTTTCAGTGCCAATGAATGCTCTCTCAGGCAATTTAACACACAAGAAAAGGCATCATCTGTAAGTCACTGCAGTCATACTCCTTTAGCTTAACTCTATGCACCATCCTCAGTGTGACAACAGTAATAATGTCACAGTGGGCTGAGGCAGTAAAACTCAAGATAGTATGCACAATTTTCCATTAAAAAGTAATACCTAATGATATAAGGACAAAATGCAGTCTGATACTTCCAAAAACCTTTCAAACCTTTGGAGTAGTTGTGGGAGGAATAGTCAGCACATGTTTTTCAGGCTTAGAAATGCTCTGCCTTGGTGTGTAGTAAAGACAGGTGTAGTGTAGTCACAGAGCAAGAGCTTCATTGTCCTTCACTGTGCGTGTTAGGACACAGTTGCTTCCTGGACAAAGTTGCTGTGAGGTAATACCAACTGGCAGAAAAAAAGCTATTTTTTGGTGGAAAGTCTGGCATAGCAGAAGCAGTTTTTAACCACCCACATCAGCCTTCTGTGGCAGATATTGTGGGACTTCCTTCTGGTCTGAGTTAGTGTTGAAAAAACACTATTCAGGAATACAGGAATCCTGGTGCTGTGCTCTGTGTCCACACTTTAAAAAATTGTGCTTAGAACCTGGAAGAAATTCAAAGAGAATTACAAAATATGGACAGGGCTGCACCCACCCTTTATAATTAGAAATTTGTAGAAGTCAGCCTACTGAATTTAGAAAAACAGGATGATTTTTTCCTAAGGGCTCTAATTATCTATCCGGTATTACTGATCCTTTTTCATCTCACAGAAGATCCAAAAAGGTAATTTATAAAAATTATAGCTAGAAATATTGTGTAGTGTGTTAGCAAACAGGTAGTTGACCACTGAGACAATTTAACAGGGTAGAGGTGCTGTTAGCATTACTTGTAGGGAATTTACCATAGTGAAGTCTTCTAAAACAAATAAGTCAAAACCAAATTATTTGCCTCAACGGTGTTTGCTTGAGTAGTAGGAAAAGTAATAGGCTCTTTCTACTAAAGAATGATTTTGGGAAACCAGAAGATCTACGTCATTTAGGGGCTCAACAAGAGTTTGGGGATAGCTATGCTTTCTCCCAGCAAGAGACAAAAGCAGTGCAAATGTTCAGTCCGTGTTTATGTAAAAATGTAGATAACTGGTCCTTATTTATTACTGCCTCACCCTCTTGTGCTTGTCTCTGAACTCCAGCAATCAGGCAGACTTAAAAGAATGTATTAATTGCACAGAACTTATTTTTAGGGTTTTTAGAGAAGCCAAATAATTCCAAACAGTGGAATTCTGAAGCCCCACAATTTCTTTTCATCACTGTCCCAGCTCTGCCCATAACTCCAGCCAAACCATGTTTTACTGAGCAAGTAAAATGGCAACAGAAAAACAGAAAATTAAGCTACCAAAATGTAACTGGGAGCACATTACACTGATTAAGTCCATGTCCATGCCTCATGTCTGAGCTCCATAACAGAATTACATGTCATTTGTTTCTGCATAACTTTCCTCTTCTGCGTAGTGCAAAAGCCCTTAGACAATGGCTTTCCATCACCCTAAAAGTATAACTCTTCTTATTACAGTGGTTTTTGTGTTTCTAAGGGCACATTAGGTGTTTTTGGTCCCTGGTCTTTGAAGGTCTTATCTTTCAAGTTATATAATTCTGAGAAAATATTTAGTGTGCTGGACCTCTTAAGATGGTGATAGAATATAACATAAATAAAACTGACATATTATTATTTAATAATAGAAATATTAACTCCAAGAACAGAGAAGAGTACAAAAGAAGATGAGTAAACAACTCTTTTGCCACTGTTCTGTCTCACCTGACACATATGTGGGAAAATGAAAGAAATCAAATTAGTTGAGTGCTAAATTGAGCTACTTTTTCCCCCCAGGATTATCCAAATGCCTGAGGCATGCCTCACCTATTCCCTTTGCAGTCTGGCTCTCCTACAGGCTGCTTATCTCCTTGTGTGAAGCCCATTGTGTCATGTTTCATGTCTTGTAGCTTACCATTACATCGCCAGTGAGAGAGAAATCAATCTGAAAGAGATATTCAAAGATTTTTGGTCATGATGACTTTGATGATATAAGGGTCACCCAAGGAGCTTGTTTCCTGTTATTCTTCTATCCTTTGCAAAACTGTTTATAGTGACATCTCTTTTAAATAGCCCCAGAGGTGCCCATCACTGATGGGAAATGGAAAGAGTGGATCATGGGACGGCCAGTGGTGACTTGGAGAAGGCAAGTTTAAATAAGTTCTTGTGCCAATGAGAACTAAACCTCTTCTTTCTTTTGCAGACTGCTAGCACTCTTGTTGTAGCTGAAGCCAAATCCTCAGGAATCTACAGCTGTGTGGCATCCAATAAAGTGGGAAAATCTGAAAGAAATGTCAGTTTTATTGTAACAGGTAAGATCTACTCCTCTATAGAGTCGAACATGTTTCCTGATCCTGGAATTATAACTGTTAGGTTGTTGTGGCTTTTTAATATACCACTGTTTCAGAATTGCTGTAATGTATGCACTTGTAAGCTCATACTATGCTTTTGGGTGATGCTGGTAGGTTTCACAGCAGCTGGTCTGGATTTCTAGGGATGCCAAATTGTTGAATGATTCATTCCTCTCTCAAGCATCAAACATGACAGAAATTACTCACAAATACAGCAATGAGTAATTCCCCATTTTGGTTCATCTCTGCAGTCATTTCATGCATGAAATTTTAGTGCATTTTCGCCCACCAGTAAGCCAGTTTCATGTGTGACATTGACAGTGTCTACAGCCTCATTCTGTTGCCCACCAGAATATCTCACAACACAGAACCTAGAACAGTGTCAGTGTCTGCAGGCAGCAGGGTCCTAGAGATGTCTGGAGTACCTCTCACAGATCTCAGGGAAAACAGCAAATTATGGGTGGAAAAGTGTCAGGATACAGACTACAGAATTTTGTTTCCTCTTCTGAGAAAGACAGCCTGGAATGTCATTTGCGCCATGGCACTGAGAATTCCTATCTTGTTATCTTCATGTATGAGTATGCTTTCTGTTAATTTTGCATTATGAGATGTGTTTGGAGTTTTCACAAACAAATGACTTAATGTTTTACTTCGGGAATTACTAAAAAAAGCCCACAGTGTGGCTTTGGGGATAACTACTGCATTATTCAGTAACATAAAGTCTGCACATGCAATTACAAAGCATTTGTTTTTTGTCAAAAGTTTGTTTTGTTTATAAAGCAGTAGTTTTATAAACTTAGGCTGTTGGCAATTTTCAGGGTAGATTACTAAAGAAATATAATTCATTCAAAAATATGAGAAAAAGCAAAAAAGCTAAAATATTTAGATGCTTTAATCCCCAAATCATAATCTCTGGGGTTTTTATGTTGTCATTCTCTTGCTTATAATTCTGATGAGTAATTTTAGAGAAACTCATTCTATTTCTATCTCTATTCTACAGATATCAAAAGAGAATAGACACACACTCACTAGACCTGGTTAAAAAAAAAAAAAAAAAAAGCTACTTTAAAAAATGTTCCGACTCCCAGACTTTGTATTTTTAAAATATTCTGACTAGCTGAATCATAGAATACCAAGTTGGAACATCTGGTCCAACCTGTCCTGGGAAAATCACAGCATCTTGTCCAGATGGATCTTAAAAGAGTCCAGTGTTGGGGAATCCACCACTTCCCTGGGGAGATCATTCCAATGACCGTCCACATAGTGAAAAATTTCTTTTGGTGCCCAATCAGAATTTCCCCAGGAGTAACTTGTACCCACTACCCCTCATATTTTCCATGTGTCTCCTTGTAAAATAGGAGTCTCCAGGTTCTTTGTAGCCACCCTCTAAATACTGGAACACGTTGATAAAGTCTCCCCTAAGCCTTTCCTCAAGGCTGAACAAACCCAATTCTCTCAGCCTCTCCACATACAGCAGACTTTCCAGTCCTTTGATCATCTTTGTGGCACCTCTGGACCCTTTCCAGACTTTCCACATCTGTTTTGTATAGAGGGGACCCAAACCGAATGCAGTATTCTGGAAATGGCCTGACAAGTTCTGAGTAGAGTGTAATGACTTCTTTATCTCTGCTGGTGATGCCTGATGCCCTTGCTGTTACAACCCAGCAGCCTGTTGACTTTTATTTATCACAGCAACATCCTTTCCATTCATGCTGAGCTTGTTGTCAACCACAGGTCCCTTTCCACAGAGCTGGTCCCCAGCTGTGTAGATCTGTTGACCCAGATGAACTGGTTTTGTGCTTCCAGGAGAGTGCCCTTTCCTGTAACTGGTAAAAGAGAAGAAAAGATAGCTTAGGCATCAATACCTGGCACCTCCAGGATTTTGTAGTCTTCCTTGAATCTGCCCAGATTTCATCTGGCTTCCATCCAGCTTGCGGTATCACTCCTGCCCACACAGAAGAGTAGCAATGAGTAGTAGTCAGTGCTCTTGACAAGTTGTGGCACTGTCTCACCAACATTTCAGGCCTTAGCTACCAGAAGGCAGCATAACTCCCTGTCACGCCAGCAGATGGGCACTACTGCAAGCACTTGCCATTTCTTTTTTAGGTATCCACTGTTGTGCTTCTTGTATAGTTTCACCTGGCAGACTTCGTTTGTGGGTGTCTATAGCTGTTAAAGCTCCATGTCATAACACACTTTCACATTTAGAAAGTTCCACTTATCTATAAATACAGAAAATTGGTATGAAGCATGAGAAGTATAAACAGATAAGTGACACATAGGCAGGTTGTTTGTTAAAGTACAGAAACAAGAAAGATGTCTCCATGTTCTATTAATGGAAGTGACAAGAACATTTGCCACCTTGAAGATGACTCTTGTCCCCACTCTCAGTTTTGCTTTCATCCCTATCCTCACATCGTGTGTGTTTGGACAGAAAGCTGAACACCACATAGTTCTCCATAAATTAACATGCCAATGAAAGTTTCATCTTTGTGTGGGTACTTCACATGAAACTTTGAGAAGTCACTGAGAATCATTCACTGAGAGTGCTGCTCTTTCAATGTGCAAGATGCTGAATTTGGCCTTCTTTAACTCTTACTCCTCAGTTTTCACAATATGACATGGAAGATCCTGAAACCAAATGAAGCTGTACTTTGATGGACCCCATTCACTGTATCCAATCTCCCTTTCAAAGTTTTGAAACTTTCAAAGTTTTGAAGGTGGTTTCAAGTATTTTAATGCAGTGGCATGAAGGATGTAGTTTTCCTATTTAGACCTAGCATTCTCAGATCTTAAACAAAGATGGTAGGAAATCCTTCTCCTTGTTACTAAAGCTGGCACGAGAACATGAAGAATGTTATGACTTCCCTTTGAAGAATCTTATATTTTCTGGTGCTCAGAAAGAGGAGTGTCAGCTTTATTATGTCTTGGAATTTCTTAACATCTTGACTATTGGTAAACATTCTTTATAGGGTAGTGGAGTTGAAATGCATTTGTCCTATGAGTTCCTGGAACTGAGCACTTCAGTTGCATGACATGGAAAGTCCTGATCATCCTCTGACACTCACTTGCATTGATTGAAAGCAGTATAAACAATACTGTTGTTTGGTCCCTACAAAAATCAGTTATACTCACCATAATTCTCCTCCATCAGGCTGAGACCAAACTGCTGTGGCTTGGTACAGCCTGTGTTTCACATCAAGAAACAAACATGTCCAGAATGTGCTTGAAAATGCACTGAGGGAGTAAAAACCTGAGAGCTTTACATGCTGATGGATGTGAACAGGACACTGAAAAGTATTTCCTTCTGATGAATCCAAAACCAATACTTCAGGGTTTGTGTGACAGCTTAGGGCTAGTTTATCTTATGTTGTTGAGTCTGCTGGCGCCATTTGAAGTCAGCCTGAGCACAAAAAAGTATTAAAAGTAAGAGAAGTGTCTAAGCAGGAGAGGATGATTCCTTGTAGGAAAAAGAGCTGCTGCCCTCTGTAAAAGGGACACGCCAAAAATTACACTAAAGAGCAGATGCAGACAAAGACTGTTCTGAACAGGGAGATCCCTTTGCTTGAAGACAATCTCCCTCAGCCCTTGTCCTGGGGAAGAGAAATTGCACATGTTCCAGTAAAGTGGAGGCAGTGCTGTGAAAGGTCTCTTTTTTTGTAGGCAGAAACCATTAGGAAGGTGGTGGAAGGCAGAACATGACCCAGCAGCCCTAGTTTGGAGTTGACAAGTTCCACTCCTTTAGGGAAAGGTGAACATAAGGAAATTAGTGTCAACAGAGAGAACCTAGGAAGAACAAGCACTTTCTTTAGTTACTGTAAATATCATTATTTCTGGGCCTAAAGTGAAATCTGCCTATCTTTTCCTAGGAAGTTTGAGAGTAGTATACATGATTTTATACACTGTGCCTGAGGGTGTATGACACAAAGACCATGGACTTTGGAGTAGTATTCCAATGGCTTCTGTCAAATAAAGGACATTTTTGGTGTATTGTAATTGTCTTAAGTCTAAAAGCAAATCATTGTTTAAGACCCAAAAGTAGCTGTGAAACTTACATAAAAGCAATGTAGAAAGGTGATTTCTGAAAGCTCTCCTGCTCACTGGTATGGAAGCAGTCTCTGTAACAACACCTTTATGCCATATTTAATTGTATTAGCACCCTTTCCTCCAGCCTGCCCCTTTCCCTATATTTTGGGCTGTTTTGCTGGCACACAGCAGGCCTATGGGTGTGTTTGCAATTACAGAGGGTGAAACAGGAACAGCTCTGCCTTATCTCCCTGGTTTCCCAATGTCACTAAGCGCATTTTATTTTGAGATTCCTGATGGTGCTTGGCAAAGATAAACAAAATCTTCCATCAGGAAACCTGGGAGCTATTTCCACAGGAAGCTTCAAATCACTAAAGTAAATAAAACCCTTTTACATTATTCCCAGCCATGTTATTTAGCTAGCCTGAGCCTGTAACAATTGGTGAGATAGGTGTCATATATTAGAAGGCTCATAGCCTTTAAACAAATGATTCTTTTGGAATCCTGTGCATTTTGCTTCTGTTCCTAGATTTATTCAGAAAATAGTCTTCACTGAAGGCACACTGAGGAAGAGCTCCAGACCTGACAACATAAAAGTAGTTGTAACTGTATTATTCTGTTGGCATGCTATCCTTTTAAGCTAAAAATAGTTCATTTGCCTCAGTCCCCAGGGATCTTTAGTTTCATCTTAAGAGTTTTGCTTGGCTCTTCATAGCTTTTACTGATTACTGGCATCTTCAAAAGGAAAAATTACCACTATTCCTAGCCAATACCTGGCTTTCCCAACACACATCAGAACAATTTGAAATGTACTGTGAGTAAGATGCAGCATCTTCGTTCTTCCAAGTACTTATCCATATTCAAAATGTTAGCCATCTGATTGTTTTTAAGTGTGTCTGAATTTAATGCTTTTTAACAAAATCAAGTATAGGATTCATGTAATCTAACTTTAATCTTACAGTTAGGTACCTAAGCTTAAGCTGATCATGTAGGATCTCTTCATAATTAAGTGTGACGGACCAGGATCTCTGGAATTTGACCCATCTTAAAGGGATGGTTTGCACTGCCCTCTGGAGAAGCCTGTGTCACCCCATGGACTGTAAACGTTTGTCCACATACAGAACACAAAACATCTATGTTCAAGTAGATGTCTCCATTTTGGCAGCTGAGGCTAAATATTATGTTTTCCATCCATGGAAGTGTTTCATTTTAATAACACTTCCAGTCAACATGTTCTTAATTAAGATTAGAATCTGACACCACACACTCTTACGTATCAGTCCTGATGGATCCTGATGGTTGTCACTCAGAGATGAGTTCATGGAATTTGAAGGTTTCCTTGTAGCTTTTTTTGCCAGAGAGAGAAAAGTGGTATCCCAATGGAATGTAAGTAGAACAATTTAACCCCTAGGCTTTAATACCCAGTCTAATATTTTAGTGTCACTGCCTCCACTAGGTTGATCTTTGGACTGCACCCCTGAACTACAGTTGATGACAGGCACACACTTTGCTCCCACTGCAGGGGCACAATGAGTTCAACCAGCAGAAATCAGGCCTCTCCCTGGGAAGCATCTATTGTCAGGAGAAATTTCAATCCAGGACTAGCAGGAGCTCATTTACCCTCTGTTTAACTCAGGACTAGATGTGGAAAAGAGGATGTTAAGGGGAACAACTGATGCCAGGCTTCCAGTAGGCAGAGAGCAGTGAGCAGGTTATGCTCATGGTCCCCTGGAAGATAAGGCAGGTCAGTTTGCAATGTGAGGATTTAGGGAGAAGCTTTCTGATTGATTGGTCAGTCAGTGAGAGAGGTTAATGAAAAAATATGTGGGATATTATTCACTTGAGTTCACTTTACACATTCCTGCTGAAATGACATTAAACCTGAAGCAACACCGGTAAGAATGAACTGAATGGAAGTCAGTGTCAAGCTGTTCATGATCTGAGAAACAAGAAAAGAAGGTATAATTCTCCCTTATGAAAGAAGAAGCCATTCTTAGGATTTCAAGTCAAGTTTACGGCCAAGTGCCGTAGCAATTAGTAATGAAAGAACAATTGAAAATGGCCACAGTCTATGTCACTTGACCAAGAAGAAGGAAATGACTTTATCAGAATATTGGCTACAAATAAACCAATAGAGGCTGCATTCTAGGAGCAAAACTTGGAAGTGCTTTCTCTCAGGAACTTCTACTTTCACTGAGGTCAGCGGTGTAAGCGCCTCACTGGAGGGATGAGCCCCAGGTGGAGGCAGCTGGGAGGCAGCTGACACCACCACAGCTTTGCACCACTCTCCAGGTGGAGGAAGTTGCAAGTGACATTACAAAAAACTGCAAACAGGACCTATTCAAGTAGGGCTTTCTACATTGGTGGCTAAAATACTCCTGCCTGAACCATCTGCTATGAAATGCAAACTTAACCCATGTCTACACTTAGTAAATTGTTAGTGCAATGATCTTTGGCTTCTCTCAGGTGAAAATATTTTTCATCTGTGATAATGCCAAGCCACCTAAACAAAATACCTTCATCCTAGTGCTGCCCACACACAGCCGGGTACCCAGGACAGTGGGTACTGCTTCTGCTTACCTCTTGGGTGGGTGGTAGGCTTTAAATGCAGGGAGGGTGAACACCTCTGCTCCAAGGGAAATCTCAGGCATGTGATCACAGATGTTGTAATTTCTCAGGACTAGAAGCATTTTTAAGAAATAGACATAATTTGTCTGAATACTTGTGGATCATAAGAAAACAGTACAACCAAGCAAGTGATGAAATGCGGTATTTTTATACTGCCCTCTTGAGATTCCTTTTCTCTTATACAGTTCACAAGCTGAAGCTGTGATCAGAATATTTCTCCTTTTTCATAGTCCCTCTGTGTTGTCTTTAAATAATTCTGCTTTTGGTACCTTGCCCCAGTCTGTCATAACTTGGCATAACATTTATACAAACTCATTATTTCCAAGAACAGCTCAGTTTACACTAACTGATGTCTGAGGCCAAGTGTATCATAGCTCCAAGAAAAATTGTAAGAATAGCTGGAGCTGAGTGTGTGAAAGATTACACACCTGAGCAGGAAGACAATGACATTGATTAGTTCAAAGGCTTCCTGATAAAGGGGGAAATATATGCTGTGTTAATTTTGGCTCATTAGTTTCATATAAACTAAAAAGTGTTCTTGACTTTTGACAGATGTACCAAGTGGATTCCATATTAGTTTGGAAAAAATGCCCATTGAAGGAGAGAATTTGGTATTGTCCTGTTCGGCCAACAAATTCCTGTACAAAGACATTGCTTGGATTTTACCTAGGACAGTCAACAATCAAACGAAAGCAAAGAAGTCTCACAACAGGGAGTACTCCATCACCCTCACTCTGACCATCAAAAACGTTTCCCTGGCACACTCAGGCACCTATGCCTGCCGAGCAAGGAACATATACACGGGGAAAGAAGTGCTTCAAAAGAAAGACGTTACAATCAGAGGTGAGCACTGCAACAAAAAGGCTGTTTACTCTCGGATCCTCAAATATAAAAGCACAAGGAATGATTGTACAACACAAAGCAATGTAAAACATTAAAGGACTCATTAAACAGTAAGAGATGTCTCATATCATCTTGATTTTTGTATTACTGTTGCTACCTTTCAAGCCCTGAGGTGGTGCTCATTTCCCCATGGGTTGGAAATAGGAGGAATAGCAAACAAAATCCTAACGCGTGAGCTTCCAGTTGAGTTCAGACGGGTGTTTTCTGCTTTGAAAAGGCACGTGGAAGCTGGGGTTTGGAAGATCCCCCGTGCTACATTTTACATGCCGTTATTTTTTCTCTTGCTGTCTCCTACTGAGCAAAAAGGAAAACTTTGGATCAATCTTTTCTTCCGCTTTGATATCAGCCTCATCAAAAGTGTCAAAGCTGAATAAACTGATTAACTTTAAAAACTGCTGTTTTCAGTCAACAATGGACATTTAATAAGCTAACTTGAATGTGCAGAATGAGCACAATTCAGTTTGAGATTGACTGGACTACATATTTTTTATTTTAATCTGATCTTGATGGACTTATAAATATTACCTGCTGAGCAAGTTCTAATACTTATTTATTTGAAATTATTTTCTACACTAAAGTACATTAATCTTAAAAAAGTATCTTCTAAAAGAAGTATGCAGGGAAGAAATAAAAATGTTGATATAATGCACAGACCTATCAGATCATTTATAATAATGATGATTTTACAACTGACAGACATGAACCATGTTTCTCCAAATAAATCCAGGTAGACTTCCAGTTGTTGTGTTGGTCAATTTTTAAAGTCAGTTCTGCACTAATGTAAAAACTACTGATAAAAGTGTGAGTGTTGCTTCTGGCCTGAAGATTCAGGAGTTTGTAATGTTGTAATTATTTTATTAAATGAGGAATGTTACACTAACATGACTGACAAGGTTTTAGCCAGCACAGTTAGTTAATACATTTTTAAAATACAAATTCAAAATTGAAGCCATTAAAAATATTCATTGCTTTTGGTATGCAAATGACAATTGGATTTATTATGGGGATTAAGAACCAGCAAAACTGCTGAAGGACAATTAAGGGCAACCTAAGAATTCCTTGTGAGCATTTCCCCTTTTCCTTTGTCATGATTTTGCTATGAGATGTTTCTGTGTGCTATAAGTTCTGTGTAAGGAAAAAGTTACTATTTTTAATAGATCTGATAACTTTATTTTTTTACAATTACATAGCTTTTATTATTTTTTGGTTTCATTTATGATTGATCACTTATATAGCATTTACATAAGCCATAACAAAACAGACCACAATGACCAAAATAGCTACAGCACAGGAACAAAGTGGCTGTGCTTTTAAAATAGAGGGTGACAACATGACAGTTTCTTGCGCTTGGGAACTCACCAGACTATTTCCTCCTTTAGGTATTGAGACCCTGTCCCACGGCTAAACTTGCCTTTCACGTGGGAATTGCTTTTGTCAAGTGTGAAAGGGTAAACAATAGCATTTCCCCATAATGCCAGTTTCATGGAGCCTAAAATGCTTAGAAAACAATTGATAACCTGGAAGTTGTCAGAGTAAAGAAAAGAATAATCATTTATATCTTGAAATGTCACCTATAGCCTGCTTGTATACAGTTACTCTTTTGTTCATTATTAGCATGATGGCTTCCAGAAACAATGTGTTCTTGCAAAGGGATCAGGCTCTCTTTTTTTCCTAAAACATGCCTAAAATGCAAGTGAAGTAGTTGGCTACTGCTTAAAAATGGAGCAAGCTCACTCTTTAGCATTTGCAATTCTTCAGAAGAACTACAATACAGAATCCCCTTTTTTCCTAGGGTATTTTGTGGGAAGACATTTGATGGTGAGGTGGGCGGTGATGACAGGACATTATGAATTTTCCATGGCCTTGGGAGCCAAAGCACGATGATTTGTAGCAGCCAGTTGCCAGGCAATATGAGTTTGGGTCAAAAAAAAAAAAAAAAAAAAAAAAAGGAGATGTGTCAATTAGACTGCTCTTCTGTGAAGTTGTTGTGCATTGCAATGATGTATGTCACTGCTGAGTGGAGGTCCCACCAGCCTGGGCTCGACCAGCACTCAGAGGGCCACGCTGTGCAAGGATGTCCTAACATCCCAATGTGGATGTCCGTGTTGGAGGGCACAGAGAAAGTTCACTGGAAACCTTTGAGGAAAGCAGTTCTTGGTGGCAGGATAAAAACTACTGATGTCACTTTTGTTGTCCTTGGATGACTGGAGAATCTCATGGGTTTGGGGAGTTTCTCTGCCTTCTGTTGTGTAATATATTATTTAGGGAGAAAGGTGTGAATTATATTTTTTCTTTTTTTTTTTAAGTGTTTAAAATAAAGCTTGTATTTATATTTTTGTACTGATTAATAAAAAATAAGTGAACAGACAACATAATCCTAACAAAGGGCAAAAATGGATGGAATGCAAATGTAAATCCAAAAATTAACAAATTGTAATTTTTTCCCTTTGTTTGCTTTTAAAAATGCAAATTTCCCGTCCCTACCACCCCAGGTCAGACAAATACTCTGATACCAGTGTCCTCTTCTCCCCTCTGCGACCCCCCTGTCACTCCCCTGGACCAAATTCTGCCTACAATGAAGTTCCTCAGAGTAACTGAGAGCAGAGTTTGGCCATCAAGGCAGCATTTGTGGGCAAGCATGAAGGCTGGGGTCACGTTTGGGGAGCTGCCCTGGGAGCGGAGCCCCACACTGTGCTGGTGGCCAGGCTAGCCCCTCAGCTTTGGAGTGAGCAGAATAGGACATTGGAAACTGTCCCCCTTGGCTTCACTGCAAAAATAAATGGGAGAAAACAGGTGGTTTGCAAAAGAGAATAATCCTCAGGTTGACCAAGTCCTTGAAAAATCAGCTGATTGTAGCAGAGAAATTATTGAAAGTATGTGAATGATGACTTAAGTTTTAAGCAAAAAAGTTTTTCTTAATATGAAATCCCATCTTTAGTGTATGGCTATAAACAAATTAAAATTAATCACAACTCACAGAACGTGTGATTTGCCTTTGTTGTGTCATCTTGTCCGCCTTCATTTTGGATGTCTGGGCTGGGGTGTCTGTCAGGGACTGCTGAGAAATATCGAGTTCTTCTCATCACGTGTATGTGGACACGCCTCAGACTGTGCCTGTTCATAGTGTTGTGAAAAATGAGAACTGAACAAAAATTGAGGTGAGCTATTGAGGAGAAGAGGGCAGTGCTCTTGGCTGCAAGGCAAATATAGTTGACTATGCCATTGTGTAGGTGTGTGATGAAGAATTTACAGTGCCTCTCATAAACAATGCTGTTTGGAAAAAGAGAAAAAATTGTCTACCAGGCTGTAAACAACAAATATCATTGCCTGTAAAAATTACTGGCTTGCAGCTCAGAAAAGCCCAAAAGCCATAGTCATTGCACAGTCATGACTATGTTGGAATTAATTTCAAGGGGTAAGGGCATTGCAAAGATAGCCCACTTTAAAGGTGTTTTTAGTGCTGTGGGGCTCATGAACACTGAAAAAGTTGGTGGTACATAGGGGTTTAATATTTCTGGAGAGTTTTTATTTATGGCTGGTAACAGAATAATTATAAAGATGGAAATGTCTGATGGCCAGTTTTTCTGTAAGGATAAAGAACAATCTTCCAAACACAGAATATCAGAAATTCAGCTGATACTGAACTTGGTGTATTGGTATCTGTTGCAGCTTGAAAGAAAATATTTGCAAATAGTTGGTTTCTGCTTTTTTTTTGGTTTTGTTTTGTTTCATATTTGGAATCTGTGTATTACCATGTTAGTAATTGCTGATTCTGGCAGTGTTCTGGAAGGGAAAGATTGCAAATAATTGGAGAGGGAGTCTGAGAGTATTTGAGGGAGTCTGCAAAGTATTTCCACCTGTGACACTGCTCAGGAGCTCCCTGAATTCTCTGTGACTACTTTAAATGGACCAAAATACCAAAAATAATTATCTGAGAGTTGCAAATGTGAATGAAAGATGTTGCCATATAATGTGCTTAAACGTTGTAAATATCTTGACCTTTGTTAGAACAGCCTTTGGCACTGTATGAAATGAGGGAAGGAGTGGCAAAGGGTTGAATTAATCATGAGTTTGTTTTGTTTCTTTCAGAGATGACTTTAACATGATGTTTGTAGTGTGTTTTTGAAATGCTGTAGTGTGGTTTGGCCAGGCCTGGTTATGTTCAGCCAAATATGTGAAATGCAGAAGTGGAATAATTTATGAAGGCTTTGGTACAATGCTTCTGTGCTCATGATTACTGGTTTTTGATTATGTGAGATTACCGAATATGATTTGTAACTGTACTCTTTAAAAGAAGTAAATTATCAAGGTCATATTCATGGATATCACGGTGTCCAGAGCTGCAAAGTGCTATCAGTGACACAGAGATTCTCTGCTACAAGGATGTTCTGATGATTCTTCAAATCTTTGGTGTCACACTTTGTTTCTTTTGATGATGAAACACTGAGCTTTCATAGAAAGTCATTGCTTTCGATATAAACAAACATGATTGGTCATAGAATTGAGAAAATCTTTTGAACACTGTCATCACTGGGTCACCATAGCATGCTATTGCTGAGTAATGGGAGTTCTCTGCACACACCAAACCCTCCTGAGCTAAGCAGAACAGTAAATAAAATCAGTGAAAAATGAGCTTGGTAGAAGAGCCATAGCAACCTCTAACACCAGTAAAATGAGTGTAGGGGAGATAATTAAATCCCCACCATTACAAGAATGTAAAACAAAGGTGTTGTTTTGTCTTATAGCTCAAGAGGCACCAGCCCTGCTGCGGCAGCTTACGGATCAGACAGTGAACGCCAGTAACTCCGCCATGTTGGAGTGCCAGGCTCGTGGTATTCCTGAGCCCCAGATATCCTGGTTTAAAAACCATGAGGAAATACAGCAAGAACCAGGTGAGAGCTTTGTGTACTCACCTACCTCTTACAGCAGGCTTTTTATTTACCCATCTGCCTTAGGTAGCCATTTGCAGAGTCATTGGCCCAGCACCTAGATGTAAGGAAGGCAGGCAGAAATCCAGGTGCTCCAGGTAATTCTGTCTCACTCCAAAACATGAGCCAGGCTGGAGATCCAGACACAACAGGTCTTTATGGAATCAGTGAAACATTTTTCATCTTAAAAGAGTAATCTCCAGAGAAACATATTTCCCTCCATTTGTTATAGAGGGAGGCCAAGGATCAGGTGTCTTGGCCAGCAGGTATGGAAGTACCAGCAGGAGTCTGTGGTCAGGCACTCAAAGTCTGTTCATGAGTAAAAAACTATCCAGGAGACTAAATCCATGTCTGGGGTGTCCAAAATCCAAATGCATCTACGAGCGGCAGAGGAATCCATGTCTCATGCAACAGAAAGGAACAGCTTCCCAGGTGGCATGTTGCAACAACAGGAAAACTTTGGGAGCTGTTTACTGATGTTTCTGGAATGTGGCTTCAAAGATCAGCTAAGGCTACATGTCCAGCTGCTGGCACCATGGTCATGGAAGTGTTCCTTGGATATTTCAAATGGAAATGAATGATGGAGGAAAAGGCAAAACCTTTCTCATGGGAATTCATGCACATTTGGTTCAGAAGCACACAATGAAATAGTGTTAAAACACTCAGCAAAGATGTTCAAGGAGGTCTGGTCCATAGGAACTTGAACGTAAGATGTAGTCTTCTACAGAACATTTTGGAAAGTTTGTAGCTATGATTGTGTCCTGAATTATTGGGAATTACTATAGCATGAATAAAAACAACTGGAAAAAATTCTGAGGATTTCTCCAACTGAATTATAAGCCTGTGCAGACTTGCAGCCCAGGCACTAAGATTAATCTAGAGACAGATTCCATAAAGCTTTACAGTGATCACATTGCTGCAGTGTGCATTAATAACACTATCTTCCAAAATGAACATTATGTGTCTAACTTGGGTGTAACGCAACAGATACAATTGGGAGCCAGGGAGATGTCTCCAGAGGGTAGGTCAGAGCACTTCAGTTAGGTGCCTGAAATAGATGACGGGAATACATTTTCATGGGACTGTGGTTCTGATGGAGCCAAACACAAGTGTGTACTTGACTGCACATTTCCTGGCTAGAAGGTGCCTCAGCAGCAGTCCTAAGGCCAAATCTGCTCCCTGCCTCTTCCTTGCTTCTTGGAATATTGTCGAGGCTGTCTTCTGGGTTGACCTATCTGGAATAAACAAGATGTTTAAAACTTCAGGTAACTCCTATGCTTTAGGATACACCTCATGGGCATTCTCTTTGCACTATCTGGAGCCCCTTTGCGGAGGAGCCCATCGTTCCATGCTACATGGGCAGGTGAGATTTGGAGCAAATCTGCTGCCCATAGGGACAGTCTGAATGGTTTTTGGAAGGGCTTTAAGCTTGAGCTGCTTCTGGGACAGACCTGGGCCTGTAAGTGCAGTAATCAGATTATCCTTTTTCCAAAAGCTGCAGACATACTAAAGTGCTCATCTGGATGAAAGCATAGGCACAGTGCTATCATCATAAACAGTACCAAGTACTTCCAATATTATTCCCTTAGGCTGAGCTTTTTGACTTACACAAGTGCTTTGTAAACACTGATTTCCAAGAGACTCACAAGGTGTCCAAGTGTATTTGGCTTTCCTGCAAACAGCATTGGGCCGTGCAGTCTATGGCTCAGATTTCTTTTGAGAAGAACTTGAAGCAGATACTATTACACAAGGGCCAAGTTTTGTTTATATCCTGGCTCCCTCTCATTGCAAAATATTTCATTTCACAGGAATAATTTTAGGGCCTGGAAGCCGAATGCTGTTTATTGAAAGAGTAAAAGAGGAGGATGAAGGACTTTACCAGTGTATAGCCACCAACTTGAAAGGGTCCGTGGAGAGTGCGGCGTATGTCACGGTACAAGGTAAAGCACCACACTAAATGGGAAGAGCAAACCTTCCAGAGTGATGTTCTTAGGCTGGAAGGGCAGGGCTATGACCTGGGACTCCTCTGGTAATCTCTGAAGCAATTTGAAGGAAGTCCTAGCAAGGGAAGCATACCAGGTTGGAAAGGAAGCCCAGCAGGAAATGCTAACTCAGAGTGTGTTTACACTGACCTAAAAAGAAGAATTGCTTCAACTCAATAAAGATCAGGTCAGGGTAGAAGACAAATGTAAATTTAGTATCATCAAAACAAACAGAAAACAGAGTAAGTAGCACTCTCCTACCCACACATTTTCCCATTTCAGGTTAATTCCATAGAAATTAGAGGCCTGGGATATTCTCATTTGTTTATTTTTCAGTGTAAAGTGAACTGCCAAATCAGACTGGAAGATTTTAGCCTAGCAATAGCTACATATGCAAAGGTACTACTACAAGGAAGTAGTTTGATTTAGTTATTTCTGTAACCATTACTTGAGTTATCATGCTAATAATTTAAATGTCCAGCATTGTTCTGCTTTCTAACAATCTCGACTCATGCCTGTGGTAGTGAAATAAATTAATTATACATTGAATAAAAATAAAGTTTATTAAGTGACCTTTCAATTTCACTGAGTACCCTTTTGGCTCATGAATTATGAGATTAGAGAAATAGGTTGACATTCTCCATATAGGTCAGTGTTGTGCATGTATTAAATTTGACATAATCTATTTTACTGACCTGGTGTTAAGTAAGTAGTCCTAGATGCATTTAGTTGCTCCTTACAGAACACAATTTGACCATAACCAGGCCTCTTAGGCAGAGATTATATGTTTGTGGATATTTTCATATAATTGTTAAATGTGTCTGAATACTTCTCAGTATTTGTAGCATCCTGCAGCACAAGACACTTACAACCAGTATTGATTTTT
Organism: Vidua macroura; assembly: GCF_024509145.1. Classification (NCBI taxonomy): domain Eukaryota; kingdom Metazoa; phylum Chordata; class Aves; order Passeriformes; family Viduidae; genus Vidua; species Vidua macroura. Next base: position 92,851,188 of record NC_071572.1, on the reverse strand, counting down.
TGCCATGAGTGTGTTAGCAGTCTGAGTTAATAGTGGTGATACAATGATGTTTTTGCTTTAAAAGGTCAGGGATAAGTATATGCACGTGTGGGCTGGACTAACTGGTGAAATTAAGCAGGTAAAACACCTATCCCCTTATGAATAATTATAGAATCATAGAATGGTCTGGGTTGGAAGGATCATTAAATATCCTCTAGCTCCAGCCTGGTCTAGTGGAAGGCAGGAACACCTCCACCAAACCGGGTTTCTCAAAGCCCACTCCAACTCATCCATGAACACTTCCAGGGATGCGGCACCCAGGACTTCCCTGGGAAACCTGTGCCAGGGCCTCATCATGCTCAGAGTAAAAAATTGCTTCCTAATATCTAATCGAAACCTGTCTTCTTTCAGTGTGAAAGCATTCTCCCTTGTCGTATCTCTCCATGCCCTTGGAAGAAGTGACTTTCCAGCTCCCTATTAGACCCCCTTTAAGTAATGGAAGGCTGCCAGATGATCTCCCTGGAGCCTTCTCCTCTCCAGGCTGAACAATTCCAGCTGTCTCAATCTGTTCAAAGGAGAGGTGCTTCAGCCCTCTGCTCATCTTTGTGGCCTTCCTCTGGACTCGCTCCAGAAGATCACAACATTCTTATGTTGGAGGCCCCAGAGGTGGATACAGCACTCCAGGTGGGGTCTCAAAACTGTAGAGTAGAGAGGCAGAATCACCTCCCTCTAAGTGCCTTGATAATACTAAGGCTTTTACAGCTGCTGTAACATTGTGCCAGCTGCTTGCTGTCCAAATCATCCTACTAATTCATAGTCCTGGACAATGTAATTCATTATTGTATTGATTTTTAGCGTAATTGAAGCTTGGCTGTTTATTACAACCGCAAGCATTCTGTCAGAGGGCTTCTAGGAAGTCATATATCCTAGTCCAGAGGAGAGGAAAGAGAGCAGCCAGGAAGGTTTCTTCTGTGGTTACGTGTCCTGAGGGACCAGGAACAATGTTCTTGTACGACTTCTATGGGAGCAGGAGATGAAGATTACCACATTAAAATTTATGGCTTTGAGACTGGATGATGAAAAGAGAGACAGTTTGTCTTATCTACTACAATCAAGGAAAATGTCTTTCCACTCTTTTCCTACTACATGAAAGGATGTCACTAGAGGTTTTTTTACTTATTCCTACACTGCTCTGGAGCAAGTGTCCCTCTCCCAGGAAATAGCAGCCTCCCACCTCATTCCTGAGCCTGGAGGGACAAGATCAGAGCTTGAATGTGTGGCTTTCTCTAAGTTTTGCCACTTTCTTGTCTCTCTGAGAAACACAGGCCCTGTGCCTGCTGCTGTGAGCACCAAAGCCTTGCCTCTGTCCTGGGACTCTTGGAACACGGGGCTGCAGATCAAAGGAAACAGAGCAGTGCCTCATGACGATGGCCATGTTTAGCAAATTCAAAAAGTAGTTTGTGAATGAGTCAGGAAGGAAACTGTCTGCTCTCTTTATTTCCTCTGAAAAAACATTCTTATACTCACAGATAAAACAATGTGTTATTTTTGTGTCCAAGATGGATGAATGGATGGTGGAATCAAAGGGCCTTTTACAAATAATTGCGGGCTGTGTTTGGTTTGGAACCAGGGGTTGCTGAGCTCTCTGTGGAGAAGGGCCACATCTGTGGGCATGTCAGAGCAATCTCTCTGCTTACTCTTGGCTGGGGAACCAAAGAGGCAGCCTCCTCACCCCTCTGCAGTCCTGCAGACATGGGGTGGTGCAGGGGGGCTTTTGGTGGGGCTCAGGGGAGAAAGGGGGCAGCTGCTTGGGGCAGTCAAGCAGATGGGACAGAGCTGCACACAGGGAAAAGTCTTTGTCTAATGAGATGTCTGGGTGAGTAAAGCTCTGGGATGGAGGTGTAAGGGGATGCCTGAAATCTTCAGCTACCAGGCAGAGAGAGGGATTTAGTACTGATTAAATCCTCACCAAACTCTGCTAATCCTAAGGCCTCTTCTGAGTGTTTCTGCCTGTTCTGCCTCAAATTAAACCTTTTTCTACCCAGCTGAGAGACACTCAGAGAGCTCTGACTTCAAGGCTTTCAGCAAGACTAGGACTCTGGCATTTGATAACCCAGCCCAGCTGGAGAAATGCTTTCTGGTTGCCTACATTTGCTCCAACATTTCAAAGACAGCACCTTTGCATCTCTTTGCTGGCTCCTGGGCAGCTGCTGTAGTGGTTAGAGGGTTGCTGTCTTCCACCCCAGGCCTGGCTGTACCTCCTGGGTGTTCCGTGTCCTGCCCTATGAAGCTGTGGCAACCAATGAACCTTCAGCCCCTCCAGGTTTTGCTGAATAGATATCAGAAACTATTATCTGCCATCTGCAGGAGTGCTGCCCAGAAGCAAGTGGAGACTATCCATATGTAAAAGGAAATGCTGATGCCGGAGAGTAGGCAAGCTGCATTAGGCTGTATTATTTATGCTATCACTATATTCTATATCTAAATCAAATACTTAAAAAAAATACTTGTGAAAAGAGAACTCTCTTGGTATTTCTGGAGACTATTGTATCTCCATTCATAGTTGTAGTCATGTTTTTCCTCAATGAGCTTTATTCTCAAAGCTCCAAAATATGATATGGGGCATTAATACAATCTGATTATCTGATTTTTAGGGAGACAAGACATTATGCTAATAAAGCAGCACATCCTCTAAACAAAGCTTTGTAGCCTTTTGTCTAAAACCAGGGCAATCCCTCTGGGTTACCCAGTAAACTCACCAGTGAGACACACTAACACCTTTTTCATTTGTTAGGAGTAACACCAAGCTGCCAGGTTCTGAAACTCTGCAAGTGCAGTTGACAAAACTACTGTGAAATCATGTTCAGAATTACTCCTCCTTCTCCTCTCATTTACCTTCTCTAGAGGGTATATCAGAATATGAGACAAGATATGATGGTTCTTTTTGTATTTTCTACCAATCAGATGGAAAACATCTTGTGGGAAGTGTAGGATTTTGACGCGATCACAGGATTTGCAAAACAAACTGCCCTGAAACTATTTTACAGATCCCTAAATAGCAGTCTGAAATGGGTTTTATTTTGGCATTTTTAAAGATTTATCAGTGGGCTCTAATACTTTCCAGATTTCTAATGTTCATGCTGCTTTCTTTTCAGTTGTTGCTGGTTTTGTTTTTCCCTTTCTGTGCTTAATCAGTTCCCTGGTTTCTAGAGCTCTCCCAGCTCCCTGCCACCTTGGTTCTGTGGGGTGCTGCTGGGAAAGAAGGGGGTCCCGTGTTCCCTCAGGGAGCCTGGCCATGTGGTGCTGGTGTTATTGGAAGGAGACCTGAGGGCACAGAGCCTGCCAAGGGAGCAGTGGATTGGAGGGAGTTCTAGGCCATATGCCCTGGATTTCTGCCCAGTGGGAATGAGGGTCAAGACCCTGGTACCATGCTGTGTATGAGCTGAGCCCCTAGATCAGATCCATCCAAGCCATGGGAAGACGAGCTCATGGACTTCTGCTGGCGGCACCATGAGTCTCCAAGAGAATCCCCAGGTCACCCCCAGTGATGGCTTTGGTGAGGGCTGGAGGGTTTACAGCATGTCTGGGATGGAGGTGCAGGCTGCAGGGCTCAGCTACCAGCAGGGAAGAGCTCTCTGAGAAGTGGATAAGGAAAGGCATCAGGTCCTGGACAGCAAACCCCAAGCAGCAGCACTGCAATGTGCCCTGGGTGACACTTGGAGTCACTGGTGCCTACACCAGCACAAACCCCCCACCCCCCCCCCCAGGAGCTTCTCCTGCATGTTAGCAGCAGCTCTCACACCACAGTACCGCCTGTGGGAAAGGCCCAGCAGAGTCATCCCCTCTGTGCAGCTCTGTCCTCTCCTGAGACTGCAGGAGACCTTTTTTTTTTGGCTCTGTGAGCCAGTCCAAACAGAGATTAATACCCCATTGAAAAGAGCTGGTCCTTCCTGGTATTTTATTTTAATGGCAAAAAAACCCCCATGAAGTTCCCTTGGTTTGCAGGTCATTTTCTAATGTATTTCCCACTTGATTTTCCCAGGCAAATCGGAGAGGTCAAACCTGGAACTGATAACTCTGACCTGTACCTGTGTGGCTGCGACGCTGTTCTGGCTCCTGTTGACCCTCTTCATTCGCAAGCTGAAGAGGGTAAGAACAGACAGGGATCTATCTCCCTGTGGTACCTGCCTGCCTCTCCTTGGCAGTCCTTTGCTCATGTCAGAAAATTTTTCCCAGGCTGCTGGGACTGCCGAGTCTACCAAAGAAAAATTCTGTTTCACTTTTACAGCACCAAGTCTGCCAGAGTTCAAGGAGTGTTTGGACAACCCTCTCAGGCACATGGCATGACTCTTGGGACTGCCCTGTGCAAGGCCAGGAATTGAGCTTTGATGATCCTTGTGGGTCCCTTCCGACTCAGAATATCCTATGATTCTATGATGCTTTGATACTGCTCACCCTTGTTCCTAGTGAAATAACCAGGCTGTTGATGGATGCTGGAGAACTGTGACTTGCAAGCCTGAGGATGAGTAAGCCAGAAAGAAAAGCCCGGGTGGGGACAAGGCTCTGAGGCTCACAAGAACTTGGGTGCCTGACTCACACCAAAGGCATCCTCATTCCCTTATAAAAACTGTGGGAGTTTGGCATCCTAATGTCTTTGAAGATCTGAGTGAGTGGGAATGACAGATCTTCACAGAATGTGCTGGGGTCTGGTTTGCACAGTGTCTGGTATAATTACATCACTTCCAAAGTGATAGTTTGCTGAAGGAGTTTTGATGGTGCACCTTCTAGAGCAGTTGATCGTGTACCAACATGATAAATTTAACTGCCCCTGCAGCTGACCCTCCTTCTTGTCCAAGGCTGACTGTGATGGTTTAAAACCCATTTTTGCTGACAGCACCCTGTCTGCATTGTATGGTGTGTGCAGGCTAATGCCATGGCAGATTTCCCGAGCACACAATACAACTCCTCAGTCATGCAGGAGGATCTCAGTGTCACCTGCAGGAGCAGATGGATTTGAGGGAAGGTATTGGGGCACTGCAAGACATAAGCTTGAGAAATAGCGGTGTGCCCCCTGTCCTCATTCTCACACCACCACCAGCCCAGGGGTATCACAGCAGAGCACCACAGGGATCTGCTCACAGCCACCACAGCTGGGTGTGTCCCAGCTGGCTGAGGGATGGTTGCTGAAAATCCACTGCAGCCTGACAGACCATGTCATCTCAACCTGCATTAAGGCCTGCCAGTGTCTTAGGCTGAGTACTAAGAAATGTTATTGACTGGTGGGAAAGCAGCACTAGACCTGCAAATCAGGGCAGTGTGGCAGTGTCGCGCTGCCTGTATTCCTACTTTGGCAAGGAGAAATGTGTGGGAGTTTGGGGGGAAAGGAAAGCAGAGGTCAGTTGAAGCTGTGGAGAAACTTCATAGCTGTAAGGGAAATTACAAGGCAAGAGGGACCATTACTGAATGCTCAACAGTAATGATGAAACAAGTCATAATGTGACTGCAAATCTTGGGAAAAAGTAAGGTTTAAGTGTAGCAAGGGGTTGCAGATCTTTTTTATTTTTTTATGTGACCAAAACTTGTTAGATTGTTAAAAGATAATAAAAATATCATCAGATAATAAAAATATCATGTAGAACAAGGGACTTTAACTAAATGACATGTTGAGGCAACTTTCCAACTAGTGTTAGTCTATGTTTATGGTCTTCTCTGTGTTTCTCTTATAAACCCTTACTCTCAAAGATTTATGTCTGGAATTAGCTCTGAATTAAATTTTATATACAAATTATGTTGCCACAACAGAAATAAAATATGCTCTCCAAGAGCATTTACTTAAAACCTCTCTGTGATGCACACAGGGACAGATTATATCCTTAACAATTTTTCATCATTGAAAATGTTGCTTCAAATCTCTGTTTGTGCCAAAAATTTGATATTAAGTGCATCTGAAGAAAGAACAGTGGGAAACTGCCTGAATTTTCCACTCCCCTATTGCTTTTTCTGGGATGGATCCACTTAAAAACTCTTCTAATTTGATGGGTAGGAGCACTCTGGTACACACATCTCTAGCTAGAAATGTCCTTTCTGGACCACCACACAGGTTTCTGTTTCTACTCATATCCCACTTATCCATGTCCTTTCCACACTTAGTGGATGCTTTGGAGCCAGGCTTTAAGCCTCCTGACTTTTCCCCAGGCATCAATGCAGCCTTCTTGGGAGAAATTTTATGGGTTTGGGGCAGATGAAAAGCAACTAGAACAGCAGTTGTTAATTAATGTAATTTTAATCTAGTTCTGTTTGTAATCAAGGCATGCACTGCTGGGAACATCCTTCTCAAAAAACATGCCTAGAAATGCAGGTATTAGGGACATATTTCCAAGCTGTAGGGGAGGAAAGTTGAAAGCATGAGACGCAGTTGAAGCAAATAATAGAAAAGAGAATATGTGGTTATATCTGTATGTTTGTGATATGTCTATGTCTTTGTCCATGTGCTACTTCCACAAGTTTAGGAAAAGTAACACCTTCAGGTTCAGTTCTGCAGATTTGCCATAAATTCCAACTAATAGCCAGGAAATTATGGCAAACATAAGACCTTTTCTATAGAAAGACACTCCTGTGCCAAGAAAAGTCCAGTGGATTAGAATGGAAATCTTGATGATCTTTGAAGGAACATATATTGCAGGAAACTTCCAGATCAGATTCATCTTTCTTTATATTTCTCACATGAAGTGGATAATCCATTTGCCCAGGAGAAACTAAACTGGCAAATTAATTTGAAATTTTATGGTTTAAATTATGTGTTTGAGTCCAGCTGTTTATAAATTCCTCCAGACTCACATGGTTTGAGCAAATTTTTCAGAAATTATATCAAAGAAATAAAAAATCCTATAAATTTGTCAGCATTTTGTTAAGTGTGCAATGTCCAATGTCCTGACGACTTGTCTTGCACAATTTCTAACCACATATGACCTATCTTTGCGGGATATATGGAACAAATAAACACTGGCAGTAGAACTCCATCTGTTGCATGTGGCCACTTCTTACTTTGCACAATCATGAAGGAAAGTTATTTTTATCAGCAGTGTTTAGTCACTTGCTGAAAGTATTTCTCCTGACTGTGCAGAGGGCCTGTGTCATAACACCATATGTTAATAGAGACCCACATGGATTTCATTGAAGAAACTGGTATGTCCAGATGGGAGGAAAGCTAGAGGAAGGAGTTTCTTTTACATAAAAACTCTTGCAATATATAGAAAAGCCAAAGGGAACTTAACCAAACCATCCAGTGTGCAGTGAAACGCGCAGCCTTGTGAACAGAATTAACTTGGAGCCCTTGACCCAAACAAGAAGATGCTGACAGATACTCTAATCCTCTTTTTCATTTTGCAATCTCTTTGTTTTCTAGCCTCGTTCCTCTGAAATGAAGACCAACCATTACCTGTCAATCATAATGGATCCTGATGAAGTCCCCTTAGATGAGCAATGTGAACGTCTACCTTATGATGCCAGCAAGTGGGAAATTGCAAGAGAAAGGCTAAAACTAGGTAATATTGGAGTAGTTCATAGAGTTTGGATTGATTGTATCTGTAACTATGGGTAAAGAGGAGCTGGATGTGTTCTAGGCACTCAGCACAATGTACTGCGAGGTTTGGTGTGATCTGTTCCACACTGAGAGTGCTGATCTGTGAATGCGTTACAGCCTTTAGGACTGGCTGACCATGTCTACTTGGCTTTTGACATGTATATTTGGACTTCATGTAGGAAAGAGAAAATAGAACCACAAGATCATTCAGACTGGAAAAGACCCTTAAGATGAAGTCCAACCATGAATAATCTACCTGTTCACTCCAGGAAAAAGCTGTGGAAGACAATGACAAAGGCTTTACTGAGGTCTGGGTAGACAACATCCACAGCCTTTCCCTCATCTATTAAGTTGGTCACCTGGCCACAGAAGGAGAATATAGACAAGAATGATGCATTCTCTATTTTGGAAACTGATTTACTTAAACCATGACACAAAAAGAGCAACCAAAGAATTCCAAATCAGACTGACAACTTTGATGTTTCTCTCTCTAGACTCAGGAGCCTGACCTTTGGCATTTACTGTAATTTTGGTGATTCACTATAATAATGGTGAAGGGTCTGGAGGGGAAGCTGTTTGAGGAGCAGCTGAGGTCACTTGGTCTGTTCAGCCTGGAGAAGAGGAGTAGAGAGGAGACCTCACTGCAGTTACAACTTCCTCGTGAGGGGAGGAGAAGGGCAGACACTGATCTCTTCTCTGTGGTGCCAGTGACAGGACCTGAGGGAATGACCTGAAGTTGTGTCAGGGGAGGTTTAGGTTGGATATTAGAAAAAGGTTCTTCACCCAAAGGGTGGTTGGGCACTGGAACAGGCTCCTCAGGTCACAGCACCAGCCTGACAGAGTTCAATAAGCATCTAGACAATAGTCACAGGCACATGGTGTGCTGCTGGGAATTGTGCTGTCCAGGGCCAGGATCATCCACAAGGATCATCCTTGTGAGTCCCTTCCAACTCAGGATATTCTATGATTCGATGGTTTTCTTCCCTTTCTTCAACCTGGAAAGTTGGAAAAAAGCCTGTGCAGAAATGGGTCCTCATAATCCATCTTGCACTCCTTCCCGTTTCTCCCTCTCCCTTTTTTTCCAGCACAATCTCCTTGTTTTCCCTCTGTGCTGCAGTTTTATAAATATTCTGTTATTGCACCATAAAGAGCAAGAATGTGACATGTAAGTCCACACATAAATAAATAAATACCCTTGAAAACTTTAAACCTATAGCCAGTTCCCCAATAGATGTCCCAGCAAAAGGCATGGGTTTGGGACCATTCTTTATTAAGCTTAGTGTGGGGCTGATGAGAAGGGAAGGTGGAAAGGGATCTTATTTTGAAGTTGATTAATCCATCCAGAAGCCACACAGATTTTAGCAAGAAGGTCAACATTAAAATGTCAGTGATAAGCTCAGCCTCGTTGCTATAGTGCTGTTTGTTCTTTCAGGCATGCATTACATTTGTCCTACAGCAAGGTCTAGAAAATCCTTTCATTTTAGTTAGAAGCTGTAACAGATTCCTCCTGTCTCCCGGGTATCAGGGATAGAGCTTGGTTAACATGTGCAAAATTAGGACCACACTTAATTTGCCTGCCAGAAGACACAAGGTGGCCAGATGTGGATAAGCACAGCTGAAATACATTGATCTCGATTTATAATTGTCATACATAATCCTGGGAATGCTGGAACCTTGTGCTGGAGTGACTTCAATCTTCAGACAATTTTCTTATAACGATGGACCAAGAGCCTGATGTGCAGACAATGTGACCACTGGGAAAAAAACAAATATAAATGGAATGTAAACACCAAGGGAAAACCCATGCCTTTCAGGGTTAGTGTTTGGAGTCCAGAGGTGACGAACGATAACCAGAGAATGAGTTAAAAGTGGAAGAACTGGTGTAAACAAATAAAGAATGCTGACAATGAATGAGAACCAGACTTGAAGAAGTTGTGTATGTGCAGTATGGTAGATTAGCTCAGTGCAAGTCCTGCTTACATGGTAGTTGGCTCAGTCTTTGAGTAACCTTGGCAGTCTCTGAGGATTAGTGTCTCACAAGCACAAAATGTGCTTCTATGGTTTTTAAAAAATATTTTTACTTAGAAATGCAACCCTTCCAGCATCTGATGTGACTGTTTTTCTCTTCCCACTTACTTATCCTCCAGGACACATATTTATTATAATTTTTTCAAAGAAGTCTCTCCTTTCAGCCCACATCTCTTTTACTGTGTGTTTCACAAACTTGCATACACACAGCCCACGGCTGTAATGCAATGCTTATATAACAGGACTCTCCCTTCGTCTGTAAGAGGTACAGACACTACAGGAAATTTCATATGGGCATCACTGAAGTCAGGGTAATTAACATTCAGCTTAGATTAGTCTCACTGAGAATAAAATGTCATCTTTTCATTAGGCAGAAAACCGCTGGTGCCATAAATCACTGTCAGTGTGGTCGGCGATAACACACTGTGTTAGCTGAGCTGTCACGCGTTTCTCCCCTTCCGCTTGGACTTGACCTTCCCAATCTGGAGAGGTGGCACAGTGCTGATGCCAGGATGCAGGGCCCGGGGAGTGTGGCTGCTGGCTCGCTCCAGCACGGTGTCACAGGTGCTGGTGGCAGCGGGCTTCCCGAGTCCGCTCCCTCCTGTGCACTGCAAGCCCACGGCGCTGGCACCAAGCACAGCACTTCCCACTCTCCTGCACGTGCACAGCTGTCCTGTGAAACATAATGGAAAACGTGAAGCCACCCGTGGGGAAAACCCAGATGACTCAAACAGCGCCAAAGAACCTGAGAAATGAGCACACTTTCGAGCCTGTGCCTTCCCACAGACATGGGGTGCGGTGTCTGCAAATGCTTTTTGCTAATGCTCCAGCTCCAGCAACTGACATGCTTGAAGGACCCTGCTAAAATGGGACTGAAAGGAAAATCTCCTGATCCAAAACTCCTTGACTGAGGCGTATGTTCACTTTAATGCATTCTGAGCAGCCCAGTAAATCCAAGTCAAGTGTGGAAAACTTAAGTAGAGCACTTTGCTTCACTGGTCTGGATCTAAATGCTGCAGCATTACATACCTGAGCATTACCCCAAACATATCCAGTGTAGCTGCTCAAAGGCTATGACAAACTGACTGCTCAGACAGTTGGGCAACTTAATATCACTCTGATTAATAATTTTGTAGTTACTTTGCAATGTCAACAGAAGGGACTTTTGCAAGAACAACCACAGCCACAATTGCATACTAAACTGTGGAGTTTTGAGCACGTGATGTAAAGTTAAAGCAGCCCTCTCCTGTGCTACTATTCAGCAGGGTACAAACAGCAGCAGAGCAGCAAGACTGAGCATTGTTGCAGTTTCCCATTGAATCACACCACTGTTTAGAGAAGGAAGTGCTGTTTCCAGAGCTCATTCTCCTTTCTGAAAGGTTAGCAGCTTTGTGCAGCTTTATGAGCTGGTGTGTTTTCCAAGTGGTGACTAAGTAGGTTATCACGATGTGGGAAGTGAATTAACAGCAATGGAAACAGATTAAAGCTACGGATTAAACAAAGGTATGGCGGGTTTCATAGGACCTCAAACTGCAAGTTCTTTGTGTAGAAACCATGGAAGGTCAAAATGTTAAGGACTAAAACCATCAATTCACTAAGAAAACTGCGACCTGGGTCTTAATGATGCTTCCCTTACACTTCTGCTGAACGAAGAATCTATATGCAGTAACTGAAAAAGGTGACAGTAGCTTTTAGATGCACACTGATTCATCTGTATTTCTCTATCAAACACTAAGCCCTTCACAAACCAAGGTCTGTTTGTTAATGCTTTTCAGTCATGTAGATCAAGTTATTTGTGGTTTATATTTGCTGTAAAAAAATGACAAGGCTTTTGTGCATCTAGGGTGGAAATAATTTTCTGTTTTGTTTTTTTTTTTTTTTTTTGGCTTAGCATATTCCACTTCATGTTTCCATTGCTTTTATAACATATGTTATTTGCTTCTACTGACAGACATACTGAGAATTACAGTTTAGATGCGACCTAAAAGGCAGTATTGATTTAAACTATTATAGACAGAGCTCTTTTTCTCTCCTTGCAAGTATCTGAGTGGGATTAATCTCTCACTCAGATACCAACAAGATAGATGTCCACATGAGAGCTAGTCAAACAGGTGTTCATCATAGGAAAAGGAAATTGTCCTGTGGAGATGGTCATGCCACATGTGCATATCTGAGAAACAAATATATGGTACATGTGATACTTTGTTTTTATATGAAAAGCTAACTGTTATTTTCTGCTCTTCTCTACATGGCAGATCCTGCTGCCATACTCTTGTTAGCCACTTTGGTACCTGGGTTCTGCTGAAAGTGAAACACAGAAGCAATCTGAAAAGCTACTTGGGAATAAAACTTATTGCTAGAGCTGATATGTTGATGAGATCTCCCTGACCAAGCCTTGACAGCCTCTGTAGCAGGGCAGAGGCAGCCAGAGCTGTCCATGTGAACGCATTGTAAAAGGGCAAGTGGGTCTGTGTTATTAAGGACATAACTGGCAGCACCACAGGCTGCTGCATGGTGCAGTGTGCTCAGGGAAAAGAGGAGTTAAATCTTTCTCTGGCAGAGCTAGACTGAAAAAATCAAGTTTGAAGCTAGTATACCTCCACAGTATGGTTGCATTTATTTATTGACATTTTCACTCCTATCACTTGCTCCCTCTGATGACACTGTCTCCTAGTTTGGCTGCTTACTTTTTAAAAAAACCCAACAAACCAAAAAACTTAAACCAGCTATATGTTGGAAATATACCTACGGGATTCATTGGAAAGTACATTTTTCAGTTCATCATCTATGAAGCCATTTGCTGATGGGATTCCTTTTTTTTACCAAGATGTCTCTCCCCACTTTATTCTCTTTACAGGAAAGTCTCTTGGACACGGAGCTTTCGGAAAGGTGGTACAAGCATCTGCCTTTGGAATTAGGAAATCACCAACGTGCAGAACAGTTGCTGTGAAAATGTTGAAAGGTATCTTGCTGCAAAGCTGCATTGGAAAAAATGATGCCCTATATAGTGGGGCATTTTTTAATACAATTCTGCCAAAAGCAAAAGCTTTCCCCAATAACTTTTTGAAGCCTCCAAAATGTGTACAAATCAAGTTGCAGGACCACCACAAATGAAATGGCAGAACTATGAAATAAGAACTGCATTCTCAGTAAAATATCATACCATTATGCATCATACCATTATGACTCTATACCAAATGCTGTAATTGAAATTTAGCTGGAGTATAAGGTATCCACCTTGATGTAAAGACACTTGGATAGAAGCTTTCATATTTTCCTTGGTCATTCATTCCAAGGAATGATCATCTTATTGTTAAAACCAGATGCCTTATGTCTCATTCACATATGACTGACTTTTGCATCTCATTCTAACCTTCTCCATTAGATTTTATAATGATTTTTCTTCATGAAGGCCCTTTTATTAAGCTAAACACATTAAGCAGTTTAAATCTTGGTGGTGTTGTGCAGCTGTGTCCCCTCTGAACCAGCTACAGGCTCATCACACAGTGCTTCAGATGCTGACACCCAGGTTGTGCAATGGATTTGCCAGCACTCTTTATACACCAGTGCTCATCTGAAAGTAAAATTATCCCCCAGCTATTCACTGCCACCTTTCTCATTGGAGCAGAAAGGACAAAACCCCCTCGTTAATTTGAAGAGGGCGCTTGGGATGTTAGCAAGCAGGATGATATTCAGTCATAGCCTGCAGCAGCTGTAATTGAATTCCCTAACCCAGAGTCCTGGTGGCATCCCTCCCATGTCATCCCTCCTATGAAAGCTAAGAGCTTTCCCTTCTTAATATATGTAAGGATCAGAGCAGGCTTTTTTTTTTTTTTTTTTTTTTGCATTGTCCCAGGAGTTTATGCTGCTGCACTGCTTATCTGTCTTAATCCCTGAATCCTTTCTGGTGTTGTTTCTCTGCCAGGACACATCCCCTGTTCTGCCAGTATGGCTTGGAACCCCAATGCTCTCCATTGGCTCTGTTCGGGGGTAGTTTTAATGAATCCATCTTAGCCAGTGGCTCCCAGCTTCACATATGCTTACTTATCATTTGTCAGGAGATGTCTACATGTAAATTCTGACCCTTGGAGTGGACTGTTGGGTTCAGGATTTCTTTATATAAATCAGCAGGCTTCTTGTGCCAGCCAGCACCACCAACAAGCAGTGGGTGCTCCTGGAATGGATGGGAGCAGAAGGCAGCTACCAGAAGTCTTCCTGATGGGATTCGCATGTGCATGTGCAGAGTAGATGCTTGTATCTGAGTCAGTCACTCAAATGCCCTTCATTGGCAGGGGTGAGAGACAACAGTTCATCCCAAGGCAGACTCCTGTATATGGGGAGCTGAGTCCTGTTCAGCTCTGCTGACAATGAAGAGAGCCAGTGGTGACCAGATCCTCTGTAGGTATCTTTAGAATCTCACCTAAAGCACAGGGAAATCTGCCTCATTCCTTGTGTCCTCACTAGATTATCCAGGAACTCAGCAGTCATTCATTAGGCCTTATCCTCACAGAATTCCCATGTAGTGGAGGAGATGTGTCACCACCCATACAAGCAAATAGTGGATCACCAAGTAGAAGACAAGTTTTGTCTGGGACACCAAGAAGAACTGTTTCCATTCAGATGTTGAAATCAAGCCCTTTAAGATCCAGCTCGAGGGTTTTTTCCACAGGACTGTTCTTGCTCTTGGTGTCACTAAACTGAAGAATTCCTTTTGGGTCTACACAAAGCAATATGTTTTTTTCTTGTTTTCTTAACAAAATCAAATCCTGCAGGAAAAAAATTTGTTCAGGGGGAATGAGAAGTTTCACTCAACACTAAATAGAATGTTTTGGATCTATTTGAGGGAATTCTTATGTAATTCCTATTATTATTGACCATGACTGGTAAGGGTGAGATGCACTCACTTCATTTTAACCAGTTAATATTTACTTTCCTGGTCTATCTCCATGCTTCCTACATAATTAACAGAACCAGGCAGGCATCACCCAGGGGTAGTTCATCTTTCCCTTATACAGATAGCTAAACTTGATGGCTGCATCAGCTTCTGGAAATACTTTGCTCTTGCCACTGATCCCTTAAAATGTTGATTAGTTAACCCTTAGATAGCTGAAGTCAGGTCAAATGAAACCAATTCTATATAGAATTAATTACCATCTTGAAATCCCTTTTTATTTGTTCTTTCAATTTGTGGCTGAAACGTCAAAACTATTCATGTAAAAAAAAAAAAAAATCTCTCAGTTCTGAATAGGATAGAGTCTACTGGGAGGAAGTTGAGTGCCTGACTCTTTTTATGGGTTTAATTGCAACCAAGAGGATGCTGAGCAGGGAGGAACAGAGAGAGAACATCAGCACAAGAAGTACATCCAGTAACGGAGATTATTTCAATGGAAAGTAACGAGAAGTGGTAAATCTCAGCAGGACCAGTACTTTGCTTTTTCACATTGACTTTTTATTTTGTATTTACAGAAGGGGCCACAGCAAGTGAGTACAAAGCACTGATGACAGAGCTGAAAATCCTAATACACATTGGTCATCATCTCAACATTGTGAATTTGTTGGGAGCTTGCACAAAAAATGGAGGTAAAAAAATCTGCACTGCTCTGAAAATGGGTTTGGATTATCCCCCAATAACAGCCAGCAACCCACGTTGTTTTTCATCCAGAGGCCAAGTTAGGAACTTTTATATTCAAGCTAATCCTGTACTTGGTGGAAAAAACAAAAAAAGAGGAAAAGAAAAAGAGCTTTTCAGTCATTTAATGAAGTGATTAAACATTTCCACTCTTTAAACTCTCTTTTAGTATTAATATATGAAGTGTGAATTTAGGAATATGCCACTTGCTATCCTTTATCTCATTCACTCCACTGCTCAAGCTCAAGTTAAACGTGATCTGGAGAGGCTGGGAACAAGGGATATCAGCTTCTGGCCCTGAACTATGAGTCACAATGCAGCTGTTGTAAAATCCTCCATGATACCACACTAAGAAAATCAAAAGACCAGTATGGGATATTGTTTGTTTTAGATATGTCACCTATTTTAGTTCAACAAGTGTGTGTGGGCTGTGAGACTCCAGTCTGAACTGCCTGAAGAGGAAACAGAGTGTCCCTCAGGACCCAGACTCAAGACCCAGCTTTCCAAAATTAGGCCCTGCCCTAATTTCCAGAAGCAGTATTGTTTTGATTATGTGCAGTGTCCTTCAAGCAGCCTTCTAGTTCATAGGACAAGTTGCCAGTTATTCTGGACTCAGGTTGTAGTTATGGGCATGTAGTTATGGGCAGTTCTCAGAACTGATGACACCTTTTATTGCTTTATGCTGCTTAAAATGTTTTGGTTTTTTTTTGTTTTGTTTTGTTTTGTTTTGTTTTTCTTTTTTTTAATTTAATTGCCCAGGGCCTCTGATGGTGATTGTTGAATACTGCAAGTACGGGAATTTATCAAACTATCTGAAGAGCAAAAGGAATCTTTTCTGCCCTAACAAGGTGAGGAGGCAGATGGTCCTGGTAGGGTTCATCTTGCTTTATGTAAGTGGTGGTAATGTAGATGTCAACTCTGAGCTAGTCTCCTCAGACTCTCTTCTACCAAAGGAGAGAAATGGCTTTTGGATGAAGTTCACCTGACCTATATTAATATTTGGCGTGGGATGTGTTGTGCCAAGAAAGGATTCACCTCTCCCTCCCTGACTGTGCAAGGAGACTGCTGTAAATAATTTGGCTGGAGCCATCTACAGCGAGGGGAAGTGGATCATATCCAAAGTGTCCCCACGTGCTCTTGCCCTGCTTTTGATGAACCCATTCCTGGTGAGCTTGAGGTCAGCAAAGACAAAGGAAGTGGTTTTGCCCACTTATTTCAGTACTGCTGGGAGCACAAACAAAATTATACCAATTAAATCTCATGTCCCAAGACACCCTAATATTCAGAGATTTACAAGTAATCTTATTATTATGTGAGGAGAAGAGCTATCAAGAGGAAAAGAAATTAGAGTTTTGTCCTCACATCCCACAGCCCTCTGAATCAAATTCATGATGGGTTTCTTATTACAAACCTAAATCCAAATGCCCCAGAAAATTCAAATTGTTCCAGAAAAAATCCTCCAAATGATCCAGGGCTCTGACATGAGACTTAGGAGCCTGGATACAGAACATCAGGTCTCAAAACCTCTGCTCAGCTGTGCCAAAAATTCAGCAGCATCTCAGGGATTTTTTTTTCGGGAGGGATCTGAGGGAGAGCTCCCTCGAGAGGACATCCCCCTCTGAAAGGCTGTCCATGTTGTACTCCACATGAGACACAGCAACTGGATCCTCCTACATGTGGCTGTTGGAGTGGGATGCTCAGCAGGGAGCATGGCTGGGCAGGGTCCATGCTGAGTGGAGTCATTCCC
This sequence comes from Vidua macroura, assembly GCF_024509145.1. Taxonomy (NCBI): domain Eukaryota; kingdom Metazoa; phylum Chordata; class Aves; order Passeriformes; family Viduidae; genus Vidua; species Vidua macroura. The sequence goes on along the minus strand of NC_071572.1, from coordinate 92,834,223 downwards.
AAACCCTGTTCCCACACCCAGTGCTCCAGCACTCTTGGGAATATTGCCTGGACAGGAAGGAGGTGGAAGTTTGGCTCTGCACCAGCATGCACAGGGAATACAGATGGTTGCAGGACAAGAGGAAAAGTAAGAGGGGGCAAGAGTATGGCCAGGCAGCCAGGCTGCTCCACAGGTAGCAGTGAGAAAGCTTTTTCCAAACAGTGTTGTGTGTGTTCCATTAAACCATCACAAGATTGTCCATAAGAAGAAAGTATTGGATTAAGGCATTGAAGAGAGGCAATCACTTCCAACAGCAGCTGTTTCAAACACCAAGTGCCCTTGCTCCTCATGGAAAGGGCTTACAAGCCCATACCAAATCCTGTGCGGGGACATAGTGACAGGTGTCTTAAGCAGGTTGGGACCAAAAGCTGCTGATGTTTGAGAGGTCTGCGATGCCTCCATTGTGGGCACAACCTTCCCAACCCACTTCTTCATGCTCCTTCTCTGTCTGCTGGAGAGAAATGGGCCCTTCCAGATGTCTCATTTCAGGCTGAGATGAGGCACAGCTCAGCAGACAGGCCCATCCATACACCCTGCAAATCCTCACTGTGGCAGAGAGAGCCCACTGCCCTGGTTACCCCAAAATCATCTGCTGGTGCTTCCAAGTCACCAAATTTCTGCCCTCTGGGGATGATGACCTGTGGAGCACAGCTCTGCCACCAGCCCCTGCATGCCACAGTGGCACTGGACACCCCTGCCCATGAGAGATGTGACCACCCATGAGAGAGACCACCAGCCTGGCAGAAGGGCATCAGCAGTCTGACTCAGTTCCTCCCCACCCCCTCCACTGCTCTGATGTAGAACCTCTTCTCTTTTTGTTTGAAGGACTCCTCTCTGCAGGGAGAGCAAATGAAAGAGAAAAAGGATATTGAGCCAGTGGAAAGCAAAAAACAAAGGCTGGCCAGTGTCACCAGCAGGGAGAGCTTTGCGAGCTCTGGGTTCCAGGAAGATAAAAGTCTGAGTGATGTGGAGGAGGACGAGGAGGGTAGGTATTAATTCCTTCCTGTCCCTACACGGACTGTGATATTTTTACAACATACTGTGAATCCCTGAAATTTTTTTCCTCATTTATCACCCTAATAAACATCCGTGGGAGATGCTCAGAGGGTCATGTCCAGAGGGTAGAAGATTTAAAAAAAGATTATTTCCAGGGTTACTAAATCTGACAGGAAAATGTGTGATTGTTTGTTCTGACTGCTCCTTATCTGCGGGGAAAACACAGCAGTGTCCAAAGCATGGGGTGTAAAGCAAGCACTATTTTTGTTTTCAGTGACAGTGGGTTGACCTTCAAATACCCCTCCATAAAGACTGAATTTATGGGAATAATGGGGTCTGTAAGAAAGGGGGAAAACAACTGCCTGTGAGCTATCTTTGTTACAAACCCTGCTTTCCACCTCTGCAGATGCTGATGACCTGTACAAGCTGCCTCTCACTATGGAGGACCTGATCTCTTACAGCTTTCAGGTGGCCAGAGGCATGGAGTTCCTCTCCTCCAGAAAGGTGAGTTTGCACTGAGGGTTTTTCACTGCAGAAGGACAGGATTCAGAGGTGAAATCATGTCTACATTGTAGTGACACCTTCCTTGGGAGAGGTCCCAAAGGAAGAGCCGTTTTCCTCTTGGCATTATAAATATAACTGTGTTTATCCAAGTATCCATAGTCCATAAACACAGGATCATGACTGAAGGCAGTGGGTCAAGCTCATTCATTTGGGCAAGATCTTTTGGGTGTGGTAGGTTTTTCCTTAATTTCAATATATATTAGGGAGCTCCAAATGATTCAGCTCTTTCCCTGCAAATGTCAAAGGGCTTACAAATTTGTCACTTTCTGGACTTAGTAATTTTTTTTTTTTTTAAATAATTACTGCTGTTTACAGTAACTTCATGTAAACTACAAGCAACTTCTCTAAAAATTATATTTATTAATAATAATAATAATAATACATTTTTAAAGGATATGGGAGACAGGAAATTTGTGGGCAGGAATAAGGAAATGCAATTTGATTGTGAAACTGTTTTATTATAGTGCATTCATCGTGACCTGGCAGCCAGAAACATCCTTTTATCTGAGAACAATGTTGTGAAGATCTGTGATTTTGGCCTTGCAAGAGATATTTATAAGAATCCTGATTATGTGAGAAAAGGAGATGTAAGTCAAGATGCTGTTTATTTACTCAAATGTTTATAACATGTCATTTCAAACTGTCCACCAAAACGTTCTGTCAACGTTCACATTTCCCGAATTTAAGAGCTCAAAAGCTGTCATGGTTTTTATGTGAAGATGAGCTGTCCAGATGTGTTGTGGGTCTGGGAAGCATTTCAATCCTCAGCCATAAGGCTTAGACATGCTAACTGCTTCACAGCTTTGCCCTGTTCATACTTTGGTTTTAGACATTTCTTGGCTGGCTCACCATAACCCCCTTACTCCGTAAACTTCCTTCAAGGAAAACAGCCCCTCCAAAAGAAGGTGTGTACCCCCCCAGTGCTCGTGGTACCCTTGTGGAGCAGCTGAGCAGGAATTGCTCCTCCAGCACCTATTTGTTGTTTTTTTGCCCCTGCTGCAGAGAGCAGGCAGTGACTGCCCTGCCAGCCCTGCTGTGAAGGGCTGGGCCAGCAAACTGCACTTGCACCCAGCCATGCCATGGGAATTTGGTGTAGACATTGCAGTCATGCAGAAAGTCTCTTTGTGGAGGTCTCAGCCACCTGCCAGCTATTCCCACATCTGTAAATAGCTTCCAGGGTCTACAGCATTGCAAATTAGCTGGGAAATGTTCACATAGCTTTGGTACTGCTCAGGAGACCCTAACAAGCTGTGCTGAGGGGGTTTCGAGGGTTGCTGATGTGCTCCTGCAATTCTGGCTCTGAAATTTTCCCCCAGAATATTTCCAATATCATTACAGAATGGTTGGTGCTTGGATGCAGGGCTTTCTGCCCTGTCTCTATGATGCTGGCAAGAGACCTCTGCTCCTACACACTCCCACATCCCTGTAAAGAAAAGGCCTGGCCACAGGTTTCCAATGTCTGGTGTTTTGTGCCACATGTTTTTTAAAAACAGTCTTTTACTCCAACAATTTATTAAGTGTATGAATGAGGGTGGGTTTATCTTGACTGCCTGTAAGGAAATCCCACAGGTTCCTGCCTGAATGGTAATTATTTACATAACAATATATAGTTGATTCATCTATGATTAAAATCTTTCAGGCTTTGAAAATAATAGTCAGATTTGTCCCTTTTACTCCAGGCTCGACTTCCTCTCAAGTGGATGGCTCCTGAATCCATATTTGATAAAATCTACAATACAAAAAGTGACGTGTGGTCCTTCGGGGTCTTGCTGTGGGAGATATTTTCCTTGGGTATGTTAGCTCTGCACCCCAGGAGCTTGACAGGAGTGGGGACTGCAGCTTGGGAGAAACATCCATTACCTTCAATGATCTTTTGGCAGGTGTTTCTGAAAGACCTAAATCAGAAGCAGAGGGATTATCATGCCCCTGTGAACTAGAAATTTTGGTGCTTTTAAGAGTGCTGAAAGCTCATTTGCCAAGCTGAAAGCCTCAAAGGATAGCACAACTGTCTGAGAACTTTACCAGCTACTTCTGCCATGGGCAATACCTAAGCTTCTCACTTTTCCCTGTAGAAAGCCTTGGCAGAAGAAGCAGAGCAGCATAGCCAGAGCAGTCACAGTGCTTTGTCTGACTGATGGCATTAGCCAGGAAAATCAGGCAATTTTAAAGCATTTTAATTGAATGTGGAAACCTGTGGGATAACACAGAGCTGTGATTCTGGGTCATCAGCTGCCCAAGACTCAGGCACCACCTCTGTGCCACAGACAGCATTCAAGACACCGAGTGCCATAAGCTGAGTGCTCTCTCAAAAGCTTCTTATTCCTCTTGTGGGAGCAAGGAGGCCAAACCCACAGTTTGCATGTCCCAGATCCTGTCACCCCCCTTGCCAGCCTGAGTCCAGGAGGTCCCCCCAGCCCAGGAGGGATCCAGCACCCCCCTCACCCAGGCTACTGGACACAGCAGGCAAAAAGCATCTGCACTGATGCTGCAGGATGAACTAGAGCATGCAATCTGAAATTAAAACCTGGTGAAGCCTTTTTTTCCCCTTTCTTTCATGTGGAAAAGGCAGGATACAAATGTACACTGAGTGGGAACAACAATGACTGTCAGAATAGAAGAATCTTAATTGAGTTCAACACAGAGGCTGACAAAAGAGGCAAACAGTAGAGGAAACAATACTATACAATTCTCAGGACAATCAATCATTTATTAGTTTAAATACATGTTGTTGGTCAGCCTGCCAGCTCTTGTGATTTTATGGTCAGCCTCATAATACCTGCTATTTTTTTTCTTAAAGCCCCAGCTCCTTGAACCTGGTGACTCTCTGACTCTGTGAAAGGTCCTTTTTTATCCCCCTTTCGTTTTCCCTTTTCCTGACTTTTTTTTTTTGTCTACAGAAAAAAAAGAAAAAAAAAGAAAAAAAAAAAGAAAAAAAGACGACCAACAATACAATCAGGCTGCATCTGAAAAAACACAGAAAATAGAAAAGCAATGCAAATGTACTGTGACCTCATTTAAAACAATGATTTCAATTTTTTTCAAGGTGATTTTGGGCATTTGAGGTTTGTTAATACTGTGCTAACTAGAATTTGGAGTTGTCCAAATTGGCTTTTCAAGGGATAGTGTTCAAATCAAATTCATGTGCGTTTTTTCTATTCAGGCCAGGAAAGCACCACCAATAGCTGTGGTCTTGATCTTACCCCCCCTCCAAAGACTGGGGCTTGGAGCACAACCAGCAGTAATTCCCTGCCTGTAGCAGCCAGAAGGGCCAGACCCTGCAGGGGGGCACCCCCTGGCCCCCAGCTCTGCAGCCTGATGAGGCACACCCCAAGCGATTGAGGGAGATGCAGAGGGCCACAGTGAGGTCACAGGTACCCAAGGCATGTATCTATTCTCCCAATGTCACTTGCAGGAGCCTCTCCTTACCCCGGAGTCCAAATAGACGAGGATTTCTGCAGCAGGCTGAAGGAAGGCACAAGAATGCGAGCCCCAGAGCAAGCGACTGCGGAGATGTAAGATGTCTTTGCTTGCCTTGTGTACCACTGCCCGCCCTCCCGGGCTGCCCTGCTGAGGATGTACCAGCCTCTAAAAGTACCCTGTGCTAGCCTAAGGAAAAACAACCCAATCCTCCATTGATATCTTCTTGTGCACACCCCATCCTGGCCCCTGGCTCTCCCAGAGGGTAGGAGAGGGTAGGGGGCAGCAAGAACCTGAGCCCAGCACATCACTCAGTGCTCTGAGGGAAGCTGAGCAAGGAGGAGGAAGAGGAGGAGGAGGAGGAAGGTCATTCATTCCTGGCTAGGTTTAATATTTACCGACATGCACAGAGATAAGTGCTGGAGGAATGTGACATTATTAACATCATCTTGACTTAGGAAGTGACAGTGGAGGCTTCCTCGCAATCACTCGGGTAATGAGGGTCCACCCTTTCCTGTACACCATGTCTGATGGCAGGGGAAGGGGACAGGGACCCGCAGCCACCCCACCCGGGTTGTCTGAGTCCTTACTGCCACGTCAGCCATCACTCCCTGCTCCCCTGCCTTCAGGTGCAGTCTCAAGCTGCTACTGTACTGCATGGCCAACACCTTTTTGGAGACCAAGGTGGATCAGGACAGAGCACCTTGCCTGGGAAGGCACATACAGAACACTGAACATTCACCCTGTGATACAAATCATTGAGGACCATGAACATGTCCAGGGTATTTTACCTCTGGAGGCAAAATCAAGTACATGTGGGTGTCTTGGTGTCCTCCCAAGTGCTATGTCACGACTCTAAATAGCAACACTTACAAAAAAATAGTTCGAGCAGAAGAAAAGGATGCAAGCCAGCCATGCCTATCTGGGAGTATTGCCCATTGACTAATTTTATTATCCTAGTGACAGTAGATAAGAGCTTTTTTTTTTTTTTTTTTTGTCTCTTCCACATATTTTATTGCAGGAAGGAAAGCTCGGCTCAACCAATACAAGGAAGTGACACATCCATATAAGTCATCTTAGGATGCCTTTAGGATACTTTAACCTAAACATTGCCAGTTAATAGATGTTTAATACAAAGGTTTAATGCTTAATTAGGAATGAAAAAAAGGAAGTATGACTGGTTGGCTCAATTATCCTTTTGATGTGGTCTTCTAGGATGCTGCAGGAAGGTTTTCTTTTTTTGTGGAAAGTTTACTGCTTTCCTTTTAGGATGAGTGCTCAATGGTGTTAGAGAGAATCTTTGTAAAACCAAGCAGGTTGAGGAGTGACCTACCTATGTCTGTCTATCAATGACAAGATGTCAAAGACTGCGCTGCCTTGGATCAAACAGAGCTGTAACCCCACCATGTGCTCACTTTGCTGTTGTCCTCACAGTTACCAAATCATGCTGGACTGCTGGCAGGGCAATCCCAACGACAGGCCACGGTTCTCCGAGCTGGTGAAAAAGCTGGGTGACCTGCTGCAAGCAAATGTCCAGCAGGTATTAATGTCACAACTGCATGCTGTCACCGAGGTAGGGGCAAGTGGCCATGTGGACGCAGGAATAAGGCTTTTATTTCTTGTTTACGTTTAGGAAGGTAAAGACTACATACCCCTCAGCACAATATTTACAACAGAAAGTGTGTCTCCCCCTGCATCTGATCCTTTGTGCAATGAAAATTTTCCTGTTACAAGCTCAAGTTTTGGAAGCACCGAAAATGTCAGGTGAGATCAGCAAGATTAAGACTGTGTTTGTTTGTTGGGGGTGGTAGCTCACTGCATAGCCCAGTTTGGACCTGGGTGGGAGAAAACACTCAGAGACAGCCCACAGGTGGCCTGAGTGTCCCACCAGTTACTGAGTCACCCACTGCTGTGGCTTTTTGGAGTGCCCTTGCCCAGGGGGACCTGCAGGTCACAGGGCACAGGCACTGTGAGAAGCACAGCTGTGCGTACCTGGGGACTGGGGAGTGAGATTTGGGTGGGGTCTGGTTAACAAGTCCCTTTTGTATGATCTACCTCAAAGATAGCTAGGAACTGCCTAAAGAAACAGAGAAATACCCAACACTTCCTGCTTGTGCACTTCATACTCTCACCAAAAATTGTCCTCCTTCTCTTGTTGAACAGATACATAAACACTTTCAAAATAAATCCCCCCCAGCGTATAAAGACATTTGAAGAGCTTCCCATGAAGGAAACGCTATTTAATGTAAGTGACTCCTGGGCCAAATGATATGCCATGTATTTTTTATTTATGTGACAGATTTATACAGGGATAATTAGGATTGGTGGGGGGGGGTTTACTGCTTTGTCAGCTCTAACTGATACAAGGTGCAGGATTAGCTGTATTTGCAACAGGAGGTTATCCCACTACCCTACAGATTAGGGTCAGAGATCCTTGCTGGCCATGTCATGGGCTGCAAACACTCCTTCCCCGACAAGAAGTGGTCAGTTGAAGTAGGTCTGCAAGGTATAGCTACCAGAGTCCCACCTGAATCTCACCGGTGTGGGAGAGACAAAATCCCTTGGATCTGCATTTTCATCTGAATAGTACTGCACAAAGGAGGACTGTGAGTCCCTTTTCCATCAGAGGATTCTTGGTAGGAACAAGACCTGTTAGCAGATGGACAAGCTGGAGCCATGTCTAACAATGGGACAAACACCTAGTCCTGGTAGGGACAGGCATGGCTAAGAGGCTGGGGCAAGCTTTTAGTCACTCAGTAGAAGGCATCAAGCAGCAGGAGGTGAGAAAGGCACAGTGGTCCTCACAGGGTTGAACTGGTGGCTGGCCACAGCCTCAAACTGCATGTAGACACTTTTCTTCCAGCACCCTGGATTGCATTAACATTACCTGTCTGCTGCACCTCAAGGCACGGGTGGTTTGGAAAGGCACCATTAAATACCTGTGCACTGCTGTACACAGAGCTGCTGTCTCCTGGAGCTATCTCAGTATCAATGACCAGAAGGATGCTGGAAATCAGACCAAAGAGGAACTGAGTCCTTTGTAAAATACAGTTAACACCTAACAGGACTGCATCTTTCTTTTTTCTTCAAGGATTATCAAGCAGACAGTGGGATGGTGCTGGCTCCAGAAGAACTGAAACGCTTCACATGGACAGGCAGCAAGCAGAAATGGACACTTTTTGGGTCTGTATTTTACATATCCTTCTCAGGTTTTAGATGGCAAAGGAGAAGTCAAGCTCCTTGTGCTAAATCATGCCTTATGAAAGTAGCTGAGGTGGCCCCAGTTCCTGCGAACTCTTGCTGAGGTGTGTCCTGCTTGGTTTAATCAGTAGTCAATCATCTTCCACACCTATGTGTTTGAGGAAGCAAATAACCCTCAACCCCTTTGATGCACATCAGCAATATGATTTATTAGCACTTATTGATCCGGCTAATGCTCAATTTAATGCCAGTGTCAGCACTGAACTGAGGTAGGAGGCAGGTAACCGTAGGAAACAAGCCCTTAATAATAGGGGAGGAGGAACGTGTGGCTGTGAAGGATTTGCAGTTGTTTCTGCAAGTCCCAAGGGCACCCCAGCTGGGACAAGGCCCCCTGTGCTTGTTTTTGCCCTTCTTTTCCATGACTCAGCTAAGCACGGCCCATTTAACACCCATGGGCTCAGGATGCTAAAGTGGCAACTTTACAATAGATGGATGTGAGGGCCTCACTTCTCTTCCTGCCTTTAAGCACTTGAATATATTGGCCATCTTCCTCCACCTAATTCCTGACAGCTGCCCAAGCAGGGAACTAGGGCTGCTCTAAGAAATGAGTTGCACTGACATGAACTCTCTGTAAATGGGAAGCGTTTATTTTCTCAGTGCCGGCGCTGTATCAGTTCCCAGCCGCTGTAAGGCTGGCAGTGTCCTGCTTTCAGCTCACTGCTCTCAGCCAGCCTGGAGACTGCCCAGACCCAACCCATCGTTCATCTCATGCTGGCAGGAGGCCAAGGCCAGCCTGCCATCCTGCCAGCGCCAAACTTGTCAGTGCCTTGCAGCTGGGCAGGCTGGGAGGTGTAGCATTGTCTCAAAGAACAATCAGAGCTGGCTGAAACGTGCAGTCAAGGCAGAGAGGCCTCGTTCACGAAAAATTCCAGCGACTCAGAGGGTGTTGGTTGAACGCACAGAAATACGTGTAGAAGAGCGCGCACACTCACAGGACTGGAAAGCACGGCTGGGTAAACGTGTTGCTGGCAGCAGCCTGCAATGGCAAAGCTGCTCATGTGTGGCAAAGCCAGGGTAACACAAGCCACTCCAAACAAATGCTGGGAAACCCTTTCTCCTGCCTTGACCTTTCAGAAAATACAATCCTGAGCAGTTTTATGGTACTTCAGCTCTGTTGTGGCATGCTGTCTTTGGAGGAGCCAGAGACTAGAAAGCTTAGAGTGTGTGGATATTACAGGGCTCCAAAGGATGTAATGTTCCCTAGAAGTGGTTTAACTAATTTTTTCTCTGTGTATTTCTGAAGGCTGCTGTCAGCCACACAGACAAGTAGGCAACCTCCCCAGACAAAATTTATGAAATGCCTTTTTCTTTGCATGGCACGGAATGCAGGGTGCATGTCCCGAGCATCCCTCTGGAAGTGCTTTAAGGGGCATTGTCAAATGCAGAAGGAAAAGGAATGCTTGGATAAGAAAAAGAATTGAACTGAACAGTGGCTGCTAAAATGTAAATCCTTGGGAAAACAGAGTGGTTGACTGAGATCATACAAGGTCATCTGGCCTGCAAGCTAAACAAGTGGCACTGTAGCGCTGTGCCAAAATGCACTCATGGATGTGAATGCAGGCAGTGACTCTTCAGTCTGCACACATTCCTAAAAGTGGTAGCATCTTAGCTAAGAATCCTTTACTTAAAATTAATTGGAGCAGTAAATAAATATCCCTAAAATTTGTACTGAGCAAGGTGGAGCCTGGAGGGGTTTGAGACATGGAAACTGATCTAAGCAGATGTACAGTCTTGCTTCTTCCCTTGCATTGCAGGCATCCTGCTCTGTGCTCCTGTGCTCACTCTTGTGCTGACATTTCGGCTTGGCTTTTCTTGCAGGGAGCTGATTCAGGTTGCCAGATTGTCAGAACAGTTTCCGAGTGAGCAGTAGCAGCTCACGGTCAGGGCTGCTGGTGCCAGCACCAGGCTGAGGAAGGATTTCACCTCCCTTTGGCAGCAGCTTACCTACAGTTAGATCCCTTCGCTGTAACAAAGCATTGGAAGATTCAGACTGGGCAGAGCTGAAGAACTGCATAGTGTGGAAGGAGCCAAACCCAGACCACCCTACCTGTCTCCAGAAGCACTCCCAGGGTTTGTGTCAGAGGAAACTGATCACTTGACTGCAGGAAAGAGCCAGCATGTGCAGTAGTGCTTGCTCAGTGTGACCAAGCTGAGAGCCAGGCCCAGGGCAGAGCAGAGCAGGGAGCCAACCTGAGAGTGCAGGGGTACCCCACTGACCCTGGCAAGGCACCTCCTCTTGGGCTTCCACTTCTCCTGCCTAGGGAAAGGCACTAATGCCAAAGCTGGTGAGCTCCTTAGGCCCAGATGGTGGCCAGGAGCATGAAACAGAAATGGTTGCAACGTGTCTTGGACTTGCTAATGCCACTGAGATTAAAAATTATATTCTGAACAGCAGGAAGAGAAGTAAGTTTTTCCTAATATAAGGCCTCAGGTAAAAGACCCCAGTAGAAAGATTTGGGGGCAGTTTTCTGAGCTGTGCTCCTTCACAGGTAGAAAGGATCTCAAGTTCAACCCTTTTCTAGCTTTTCAATAGTGGTGAAAATGCCCAACACAAGTAAGTCAAAATCCTTGGGCTGAGGCAAACCCTTGAGTCAGTGTAAATTACAAAGCCAAAAAAACAGCAAGAATTCCACCTCCTGTGAGCTGGAACAAGCATCTCAAGAGCTGCAGCCAGCCTCTAACCTCTCTCTGGTCCTGAGCATGGCAAGAAACCAGCAGCCATTTCCTCCAACAAACAATCCCAATTAAAGACCAACTAAACACAGTTTCCAATTTACACTCCTAGATTGGCAAGAAGATAGTCCACAGCTACAGAAGCCTTTACTGAGTGTCAACTCAGACTCAAAATGAAGCCTGACTACAGATGCCAAAACCCTTTGAGCTCCCTCAAAGTTTTTTGCGGGAATGCATGCCCAGGTACAGCAGTGCACTCCAGATAAAATTAATAGATGAAGCTCTACCAGTATAAAGGTTTATTAAAGCAGAAGCCAAGTCTAGCTCACAAAAAAAATCTCAGGATGCTAAAGCCTGATGATGATGAAAGGATCAAAGCATGACAGTTTTTAGACTTACAACTTGTCATGCACACTCCACTTTTGCCAGCTCCTGAAGACTCACAGAGGCATTTCTCTTTAAACCCATCACAAAAAGTCCACTGCATCTGTTATTAACCTTGTCATAGTTATAGAATTTATCCCAAGGCAAGTACTTCTCCATCTGCCAACAGACGCAATATAAAAATATGAGATGCATCTGCAATCCTCATCACAAGGGCTACTCCTCAGGAACTCCATTCATCTACTAATAAATGAAATGGGGTGGTCTTCTTAGGGAGACCTTCCAATTTCCTACAGTAGGACAGAAGACAGGGACCACACTCCTTAAAAAACCACAAAGGCTTCTGAGTTAAGAATTTGAGAAACTGTAACATCTAAGAGGAACTTGCAATCACAAGTGGTCCTGTGCCACTAGTTCTGTAGTTTGACTAAAAGCCGTAACTGTGCAAAATAAAATGAAAAGCAAAACTCTGGGCTCTGCAAGCCTCAACAATGCTCCGCATGTTTTCTCTACAATTCAAGACTAGGGCTGTCAACATTTCTGACCTTATAAATGGAGAGGACTGGATTGTCCATGAACTTATAAAAATACAGGGGAGGAAATCTAATTTTAGACACTGTGGTCCAGCATGTTTACTTTAGGAATTCAGATGTAAACAGTAATGGAAAAATGCTCTGGCTTGTCCTTTGTCTACAGATAAATCTTTGGCATCCAAGTTCCATGGTGTAAAAATTGTCTTTGCCCTAATCTTCTTCATTACTGAAAGAGCCCTTTTAAGCACTGTGATCTCTGAATATGGGTGAGAAAGTGCCGTAAGGCAAACAATGCCTTTAAAAGTGGTTTTGCCCAGAAGACATTAAATCCCTCTTAGTAAAGCATATCTTATAAAAGGCAGCCTACAGGGTAACTGGTCCTTTTAAGGGACAGGAAAATTCTAATTCAAACCATCAGTTCATGGCAACTGACAAAGAAGCCAAAAATGTCAGAGTCACCCCCAGACTGGGGTGACCCTCGGTGGTGGTAAAGTCTCTCCTCTAACCTGTGCTTTTAAAGAAAGACTCGGTAGTCTTCAGTCATCTGGTCTCAAGGCAGTTTATTGCATGTTATTTCAAGGCACACAGACTCCTTGGTATTGTCTCTGACTCTTTCTCCCTCTGCGTCTCTCTCTGTCTCCCCCACCCAAGGGGCTGGTGCCATCTTTTATATCACACATTACGTATTAAATGTTTATAGTTTTTCCCTAATGCCTACCACTTATATTGAACAGGGACTTTCTACTCTAAACTAATCTGTGAGTGCCAACATCACCATGAACATGGGGGTTAGGAAGGAGAAAGAAGGAGGACAGGGCACACCCAAATCCCTCCATCTTAGAACTTCTGACCCCCATGTACAAAACTCAGAGCCCTCTGTACAAGGCTTAAAACTCCCCTGTACAGCACTCAAAAATCCTACCTTTTACTTTGTGATTATTTCTATTATAATATTTAAACTTTTGTGATTTCTTGTTCTTCCTGCAAAATTGGTAAATTGTTCCATGGGTCAAATTCAAAACCACAGGGGTTTCTGGCTGCCTGCCAGGGTCTCAGAGGCTTCTGACCTGGACCCGGAACATCCAAGAGTGTCTGAGGGACACCTTGGGTTCCGACACAAAAAAGAGCAGATAGCCAGACCTCATGCCCTTCCTCACAAACATCAGCCCTTTGTATTAGAAGGTCATCCCAGCATGAGGCTTTGGGAACACCTACACTAGTAGTTTTCTACTTTTGCCTCAAGGTTTGAGACCTTCCATCACTCCTGCTCAAAACCCCCTGCTCCCTTATGAAGAAACATTAGATGTGGGGATACAGTGCCTCAACACCAGCAGAGCTGCCAGACACTCCCCACTACTCCACCCTGCAATAAAGTTTCACTCCCCAGCATGTGCCACAAATGAGCAATTAGAGCTTAGGCTGAGCAACCCAGTACTCCCCTCAAGCAGCAAGACTGATACAATGCATGAACACTTCTAACAGCGATGTTCACTCCCAGCACCTCTGTTTAAAGGGGACTCACAGGGAACACAGCAGGGCTCCTTCATTCCTCTGTTCTGCACTCCCACTGAGCGAGTCCATCGGCATCAGTGCCCTTGCCACCATGTAAGAATTAACTTGTGACCTAGCTTTGCTCAAGTCACTAAAACAAAACATGTTAAGAAAGCTCACAATCACACTGCTCTATTACAGCATTAAAGGTGCCAGCAGGAGCAAGGAGTCAGTGCTTTCTGGAATAACCAAGCCAAGAAACTTCTGCAGTTTCAGCTGTGACCAGCTCAGTGACTCCAAGAGAAGACACACCTGTGGTTATGCGATGCTGGAGAAAATGACTGCCAGCCGTTCTCCTCCTCCCGACTACAATTCTGTTGTCCACTATTCTCAGCCACCAGTTTAAGTACTTCTAGGCCAAGATCTAAACATGCAGGTTCTCATGAAACACTGTCAGTTTAAAAACTCTGACCCAAATTATTTTAATTATCATAAAACTTGAACAGTTATCATTGGCTTAATCCCAGTGATCTGCTTTTCTACAGACTGCAGCACACATATTTAAAATACAGCAAAATATTATTGCTTAAACCTTTACTTTCCCAAATGCTCAACACCAATAGCTTTCGCTAAAAATGCTGAGTGCTTCTGCATCCAGGAAAACCTGGAAGGCCATTATTATAGCCTCTACTCAGACTTCAGTCACTTCTGTCCTGACTGGGAGAGGCAGCTGGGAGCCCTAGAGAGCCGGGAATCTGCACCAGGCACTGAGGTATTTGCATCTCATGGCTGGGGTATGTGCTGTGCTGGAAAATAAAGGAGCCTTCAAGAAGATAGAAACTAGAAACAGACCACAAACTGTAGTTTTTATAAAAACTACTTTGAGAAACTTGTGGGAGTGCTGATGCTCTAGGGAAGCTCAATAAGCTAATTGGGAATGGGCCATTATATGGATCTTACTGCTCCAGATGGCAGACGCAGTAGGGAGCCTTGCAAGGCAAGAATTTAAAATGTGTTGCTAAACACAACTGGCAAGGATAGAGAGCTAAGACCAGATCCAGGGCTGTAACAACAGGGAATACATACCAACTCGGTTTGGACAATCCTGCTGAAATCAAGTAAATACTGAAGTTTTGCACTTTTGTCAGTAAGCCAACATGCACACACTGGAACCAAACAACAAGGTAGATAGGTTAAAGCCAAGCTCTGTCCACAAAACCTCACGGACCTTCTAACACTACACTGATTATATTTTATTTATGGAAATCTGTCTGAAAAGACAGGATGGCTAGACTGCACAAACTTTAATTGATCACTACAGAGTTTGAAGACATTAGTTAGAAATTACAAGACAATCGTAAAGTTAGGGCAGCTTTTCTATGAAGACACCTAAATTTCCATTTTAAGTTACCAGTATGTAGAGGAATAAAAATGTATCATTCATTTGCAGCAGACTCTTGTATAGCATCTCAGAAAGGTCATGAGTGTTCTTTGCTCAAGAAGCATTAGGATGCACCCATTCCCTTTTACCTCTGAATGCAGTACTGAAATGGGAGTTGGACATTTAACACAGTAGCACTGATATCTGCCAAATTAATTACAGCCCAATGTCAGCTTCTTATAGTCCACTAAAATATGTATTAACTCAAATGCTACATGTTATATGATCTCTTGTTCTCTCAGAATTCAGCTAAAGAGCCCACTAACAGACTTTAAGGCAAATGACCTTTTGCATATTTACAAATAAAAACTATCTTTGATATTCAAGCAAAATAAATATGTACTACTACTTCTGAGCTAAGTATCTCTGCACAAGAGATCATCAGTTTTAGGTATCTATTGCACTGTCTCTTGTTGGTAAAGTACATTTGACCTTGATCAAGACAAAAGTTTCAGTACTCTTTTGTTACTAGAACTGAGTGAGAATAGTTAGAGGATGATGCATCTCAAAGGACGTGTTTGCACAGTGTAAATATATAAATATGCTTTTGTGCATAAATATTTAAGAAAACTGGACTACTTCTGTATGAACCCCCAAGTGTCTTCAGATGTGAAGAATTCCTATTTTGTCTTGCATTTTCTGTCTTTATATAATGTGTTTGACTACTAAATTCAAATAATAAAGTTTGCTTTTGAAAAAAAAAAAAAAAGAGTTCTGCCAGTGTCAATGACTGCTGTGGCACACAAGTTAACACTGGGCAGCACAAACATCTGGCACACATCCATCCCACAGGCTGATTTTGTAAGCAAAGGAGAACATGGAATAATCACACAGAAGGAAGGCACACTTCTTGCACCACAAACCAGCTACAGTGACAGACACCTGTCACTGCTCCCTATGTGGGTGACATCCCCTAGGTTCAGCATATTTAGGAAGAGCTTACTGCTGTCTAGAGACAAAAATTCAACTCAGCCTCTGGGAGAGGCAAGGTTTCATGGTGGGGGAAGACAAAACAGCACATGGAGACAAACGTCCACCCAACCACCCCACCATTCCTGGTTTCTTCAGCAGCTAGAAGATGCACACCAGAGAAAAGGACAGCAAACAGAGCTAAGGTGTCCCCACCAAAGCCTGTTCTGAAGCTACTGTGACAGCAGGCAGCACCTTAGGCCCGGGTAGGGACTCTTTTCTTCAGAGAATCCCCACATCCCCACCCCATCCATCCGAAGCTGGGGATGCTGCCTCCACAGAGATATTCCATCAAGTGTTCTCTGCTAAACAGCATTCAGGCATCTGAGGGGCTCTCCAAGTGCTGGAAGGAAGTGGAGATTAAACTTTCTCTGGGAAAGTAGAACACAATGGGATCATCAATTGCTGCAGGAGTTCTGTAGCTGTTGCTGCACATTACTAAGGAGGAAACTGGAGACTGGATATGTGCATCAATCAAACAATGCAGCTTATATAATAACATTCCTAAAACACTGCAATTTCAGCAATAATGACTCCATGTTAAATACTTGCAGGGATTATTGACAATCCACAATATATTACACAAAATTACATCTTCCATAAGCATGGTCAGCATTGGATGGATACAGGAGACTTTTATCCCACCAAAAAAACATTGAACCTTCGCTGGTTAAAAATCTGGAAAAATATTCTGTGAAATGAAGTTATTGTGACTCCATGTGCAAACTCTCAGAGAAATTAATACACTTTGTTACTGAGCAGAAAAAGCTTAAGAAACATGGAAGTAAGGGTACTTGAGCAGAGTTTTCAAAAGTAGGGCTTGTCGAGGAGAGCAGACCTGATCAAACTGATGCAGATGGGATTTGACTTGGGAGTTATGGGAATATGCATTAATACAATTCTAGTGAACAATATATCTCAGTTTTAAGACATCTGATACACTTTAAGTGGCAAGCACTAAACACAATTTGTGACTCCTATTTGTTTAAACTCTGCATTGCAGACAGAATGAATACAAAAGAAATATGAGACAGAATGAAATAAAATTCCTCCACCAAAGTTGAAAAGCCCTGCATCCAAATTCAGAACTTCACAATGTCAAAATAAGGCCACGTTACTTCTGGTATTCTTTATTAAAAATACTGCTGTACACATGAACAATGAAAACAGGATTAAAGATGAGTAACACATACTGGGATCATGACATTAGAACTTAACATACTGGTGCTTTTTAGGGGAAGCAGTTGACACCTGAATTACTGAAACAAGGGCAAATCAAAAATACATAGGTACCCTCAACAAAATATTTACAATATAGTAAATACAGCAACAAAATTTAAAACAGGTACAAAAATTAAAATGACCAACATCAGATGATTTTAAAGGTTGTCCCTTCTGTGCTTTTAGCTGTAAAAAATAGGAAGGTCAGAAATAAATTTCCCATCTGGGAGGGCACATCCTGGTGACTCTTCTTTTAAATACAGTTACACGGTTCTTCCTATGAATGGATGAAACTACAACTTTAGGACAACCTTCTAAATGGAATTAAAATGGGGTAGAAGGGCTCTCCCCAAAAAAACACCCAAGCTGAACTTCAGACTGTTCAAATCATTCCCAAATACAGACCAAATAAAATAAATAGAAAACAAAGCTCAACTTCTTTTTAATTTTATGTATTACCTGACACCAAATATTTTCTGGCTGACATTATGTATGAAAACTTATTAGCTGTCTACCTTTTTATTTTTAAACCAAGTCCTGAGGTTACTAGGGGCTGAAGCAAACTGACATTATGCAAATACATACAGGTTTGCAATTTAGACATGTCTTGCAGAGGGTGTGCTGGTCTAAAAAGGATGAGAATTCAAGCCCTATTTTACCCCTGCCTTACACTCCAAAAAATATTGGTCCACAAATTAAATTTTCAAAGGTTCCCAAACCCCACAACTGAACAGATGATCCCCTTTCATTTTCAAAGAAAACAATACTGGAAAAAACCTCAGCCCGCTTATAAATTAAGCATTCCATATTTCTTCTAGAATACAAGTACTTCTTTTTTTGTACAAAAGAATTACAATATGATTTGTCAAAAAACATAGAAAAGACAGCTGCTCTTCCTCAAATACATGAGCTAATGATAAAAGACTGTTCTGCATGTTCACTTTTCAAAGTTCCTGTTCCTTTTATATTAAAAAGAACATTCTGGCAACTGTTATCGTTTGAATATTAAACATTATGTTCCTTTTAAAATTGCAACAATAATTGATTTTTAAACTCAACAACTGATGCTACTTAATGTGGATTCAACCACATTTTCTAAAATGTGTAAAGCATGTCCCTAGTCTTCAAAGCTTTCGATGTGAAGAGAGTTGCTTTTTTCTTGATGCAAGTCTCAAGGCGGAGAATCATTTTAAAGCTTATAAAAGTGGACAGAGAAATATTAAAAACTTCTCTGAAAACTACAAATATTGAGAATCATTAAAATTGATGTCAGTAACATCAGTTGCAAGTGCTTAGAGTCTGTCCTGACCTTTTGAGTTTCCACATTTTCTTCATGGTGAGCACCCAGTGCTATTAAAACATTCAGTGCTGGGAAGGACAGATACAGTCTTCACTACTGCTTTAAGAAAGGAAATTCCTACATATTTGGCAGTCTTCAGTATCAAAGTGTAGGTGTTTAACTAGAAATCCCATGAATACCCAAGTTTGGAGACAACTGCATGTCCAAAAATTAGAAAGGTAATTGAGGAGCAAAATTCCAGACTTTTGAAACTGAATTACTTCAGGAATATTCATGTGTTGAGTATTAGCAAAAGTAATATTACTTTGGGCTAAGCAGTGACTGCAAAGGCACAGCAGATCATTATCCCTCCAGATTCAGGCTGTAAAACTTGAAAAGCTCTTGATGCCAGACAACTGCTGTGTTTAGTTAATCTTCTTTTAACAGTGTCTTTGTATCTGTATCCAGTGTAGCGTACCATAATAAAGCTGTGGTTCAAAGAACAGAACTTTATACAAAAATTATACTGTAAATAACCTAAAGTAATACACTCCTGAAACTTCAGGCATTTAAACAATTTCTTTAAAAAAAAAAATCTATTAAAAAAATTGCATAAATGTAAATGCTTCTGACTACCAGGAAAATGTACAAACAGTTTTTAAAAGGCGCTGGTTGTGTTTAGAGCAAGTTTGATATGCTCCTTAAATTAAAGATGTTTCCCATTATGCTGTTTTCGTCACTTCGCTTAGACAAAGTTTAAATCAAATGACAGGGGACTTTCTTTCCTTTTTAGTCAATTCACCAATATTTCAGTTGACTGGTTTTAAAAAGTTGGTTTTTTCTCATATTTCTTTGAACTAACAGTGGGTGGCATACAGAGCTTGCATACAACACACTTTTACAGAGGTTACGAACTAAACGGTCATTAATAGAACACAATTTCTATTAAATTATTTACCTGGTCCTTTATGCTATTCTGGGTGCAAATAATATCAAAAATGAATAAATTTTGCTATATCCTCAGTGACAAAAATGTATCCCAGAAATGTCCTTGCAAAGAGTTTCCCTTAAGTATACAATGTGGCAAAACTTCAGAGATCAGAAAAGTCTTAAAAAAATTAAAATTAGTGCATATACAAGTGGAAAAAATAAAAGTAGGAACATCATGCACCTGATGTGTTCCTTAATCTAAAATAAATTCTTCACAGATAAAGCCTCCAATGGCAGCCTTAGCTCTAGGATAAGTGAAACATTCTTCCCTTCAAGTAACAGTGTACCTGACTGAAGTGCAAGCAGCTTTGCTCATCTCCTGTTTGTTTCCCAAATGTGAAATGAGATGACAACAACAATTCAGCTGTAGTGCAATTTGCTATAGGTTAAGTTCCTCAGCAATGTCCTGCATGCTTTCAGCAAATACTACAACTGACCATTTGCGGCTGCAATCAGTTCTTGAAAAGTATTTTCAAAGCAGCGTTTTAAATCGCTGTAAGTTACCACAAGTACACTCTTCTCATCTCTGGAAATGAGGCTTATTTTTTCTGGCACACCAGCATCTAACTGTAACAAGAATGCAAAAGATAAAATAAAAGAAGTGTGAAAGAAATGGCAAAACATTTCCCCAACAACAAAAGCAATCAATTTCTTGGCAAGTACATTGTTATAGTGCAGTTCAAATCCACTAACAGGACACAAAGGAAGAATCTGAATTGCACCACAACAACGTCCTTGCCAAAAAATCGAGACATTTTGGTCTTAACCTGACGGACATTCCAGACCTTAGGACTAGATTATCATTGCTTCCTTCCCTTTCCACAAAGCTAGTAATCCTGTAATGCTATACTTCCCTGTGTAGAAAGCCTGGCAATTTTTTCATGTACTTCCTGAAGAACAAAACTAAATTTGACATTACATTTGCACATATGATCCACAAGCCTAAACGTCAGGTAGGTAATTTGACAGTAATTTACTTCTTGTCCACACCGAAATGAGATAATGGATTGATCAGCCCCAGGTAGCCTGAAAACTGGTAGAAACCCAAACAAACCTCACATTTTTGACAGTACTGGAAACAAACTAAGCTGTATGGTACATTTAATCCCTTAGAAATAAAAAATTACTTTGGTATAATCCATAACCAAATGGATAATTTGGGGTAGAAGATCAACATTTGTTCCACATTTCTTCTCATGGCTTGTTCTGACTTCTCAAATTGAATATGCACTTTTTTTTAATATACCATTAGATCCTAATTTCTAACAGAGGAATATCCTGCTTTACATGCTGAAGCCTATTACATCACTGTTTCTTATATTCTTCTCACCGTGCAAGAAATCTTCATCAATAGAGAACTGTCAGACTCTCTTATTATGCATAATTTTTTTAGTTTTGTTTTTGTCAATGTTTATAGTTCCACCACAGTCTTTCTTATTCCAATACAAAAGGTGGGGCAGAGATAAGTGAGATATGACACTACCAATCCATTCTTTGGAAATACAACCCCAGCAGGTTTATAATTGTTTGTAATATTGTACTGTTATAATATTGTACTATTATTGTATTATATTGTACTGAATAGAAAAACAATGAAATTCGTCACAGAGATGTTCCACTAGCTGCTCTCTGGAGCAACACAGCAAGTTAGCATTTTCTTGCATTTCTCTTCTAAAGTAATGTTTTGAGTATAACCTTAAAAGTTGGAACCGCCACATTTTAAAGCTGCTTTTTGAATGGTTTCAGAAGGACAAAAGCAAGCCAATTATCTTCTAATTTTGTAGAGTAGGATAAAACCACCAGTGTCTTCCAACATCCATTACAAAATCTTAATACAATTGAGGTGTTTGTGAAATATTGTCCACCGTTCATTCCCATTATCATCATACAACAAATCAATGAATAATAGAAGGTCTTCCTAATGGAAGATCTGTATTAAGAAAGCCACACTGCTAATTATAAACATCAATATTTATGGCTTTCTTTCCTCCTGTGGATGCATAAATCAATATTCTCAGCTGAAAAGATGCTCAAAACACCAAAGAAAGTTTGTTGGTTTGGTTTTTTTTAAAACAACAGAATAGCTTTCATTCAAAAGGAATGTGTTTGGCAAGTACCAGTAAAGTCCATATAACTCCTACTAGTACTTCTACAGTTTCTGAAGTGCTTTTTAGAGTGTATTTCCAAAGCAGAGTTCTGTAAGTCTTACATTTTTTGTGTGCTGAGCCCACAACCACAGAAGAGAAGAGCCTCTGTTTAAAAAGGTAAGCCATGAACATTTATAGAACAAGGCATTCTTTGACATTGTCTCTTACCTGACCTATGAATTCAGGACTGTCCCCTCTTGCTACAGTACTGTATGAGTCACTGCTTTCAAATCATGATGGCATTTCAATGCCTACTTGAATGTCAACATGCTTTCTTTTTGATTTAGCCTCAATCCCTTTAATGTCCTTTTTAAAGTGATTACAGACACCAACCAGAAAGATAAAAAGGAGGTTAAAAAATGCACAGCAGTGGTCTAATAGGAGGTTAGAAACCCTGACAATTTTAGAAAAATATTTAACTGCATAGTTATTACACATCAAAGGATCTGAACATATTCTACTTTTCTTGGAGGAGAAAGTTGACTGTCCTAGTCCTAGAAAATACTGGGCACTACAACTGTGTATTGTCAGTGTCTGCATCACCATTCTCTACAGAGCAAGTGAAATTACCAAGCAGCTACAAAAGCAAGAACAAAAAAAGTTGCAGCGTCTTAGTCTCCCATGGATTATTGAAGTTTGGCAAAACAATGTAAAATAAGTTGAAATCCGATCTACCAATGAAAAAAATAATCAGCTCACATACTTTTTAATTTATGGAGCAAGACAAGTTCTTCATCTACTGAAGATCTTGCGGTCTCTCACACATCTCCTGCTATTAATCATGAGAGTGCTCAGACAAAATTCTGCTAGAGGTGCAGCTCTTAGAAAACTGCAAATAGCTTTGTTAAGTCAACCTTTGAAAACAAAGGGCTGGAGAGGCTAGGGAAGTTATTACAGAAGTGGACTTAACATATTAAGTCACAGAAATTTTCCAGCACCGTCCATGGCAAAGATTTTGCACAAATTTCTGTTGCAGTTTCCCTCCTGTCTCCTACTCGAGTCAGCACAGTTTAGGAATGGATCTTGCCTTATGACCATCCTTTGTGATAACTACCAGCAGAAACCTCCCCCAGTTAAAGGAGTATTATGGATCCTTTATGCTGTGTTGAAAGACCAGAGTAGCATAAAGGGACCAGCATTGCTTATCCACAGTAATCAATGCATTCTAGGATGAAAAGTTAATATTGTATCGCACACTATATTAACAAATTTTTAATATTCATGTACTAGTTTTATTTAAGATATCCATAGATGTTGGAATATTAGCTTAGTGAATACATGGTTTTAATCCAAAATGGGGAAAATAACCGCCAGCTAAGCCAATGGCATTAATTAATGGCACTTCCAGTGCCAACTTGCTTTGCAGTGGAATACTCTTTTAAAGAAAGCTAACCCAATCAAATGTGTAAAAGCTAACTGAAGTACAGTGTACCTTGTTAAGACATGAGATAATGTGACTGAGGTCAATCCAAGGAGTACCCGCTTCTGTCACCTGATGGAAAAGGTGATCTCGAAAGAGCTTTAGTAAATACCTGTCTCCAGTTTCTGACCACGTTGGGTCCTTCTGAAACCTAGTGAAAAACAAATTCTCATATTAAAGCTCAGTAAGTTAAGTAAAATCAAACCCCACAGATATGACACTTCAATCTCAGATGAGTAATCTTATCGCACAGCTAATCTACCTGCTATGAACTGCAATTAAATTAGTCCCCCCCACCATAAACAGAAGATAGCATACACAAAAACTTTCTCAGCTGCTTGAGCCCCTAAAGCTAATGCCTTCCAAGAGCCACCAAAAATAATGGAAGAAAGCAAAAATTATCTGCAACAAGTTTACCATGTAAAACACATGTAGAAACCTGCATTATAAACATAACTCTAAGTTTATGCAAAAGGATGGAAAACAGACAATGAATACTTCGTTTTGATGTAGTTTGTGAATAAAAAACAAGGTGAAAACTCACTAGCTTAAAACCAGTATCTACATCCTTTGCTTCAGTTAAAGCAAGCTATGGATTTTGTCCAAAACTACTGCCACTCACAAGAGAAACCACACTAAATACAATGAAACAACTTCAGCATATCTACTTGTAGCCTTCTCCTGTCTACTTAAAGATTTGGTCAGAGCTGCTTATCTGATTTTTCTCAAGTCTTCTTAAATACTCATTTCTCTATGGGCAAATATAGGGGAAAAAATTTAGCTTAAATCTATAAAGGAAGAAAGTGCATTGCAAACTGTGTTTTACATACTCTAAACCACAAAAATAAGTATTTCTTACTCTGGCCTCTCATTGATTGTTCCCAATTTTGCTAGGAGCCTAAACAACCTTCCATTTTGCACCTCCTAGAAAACAAGAAAAAGGTTATTAAGAGTCTCTGAAACAAAATTTAGATGTTTACTTGCAAAAGATACATGGTAATAATGCCAGTGAACCACTATGAATTACAAAGACTTATTTATTCAAAGAAGAGGGTATAGTTTTTTCAGACAGAGATCAAATGCATTGTATTATGTATCAGTAGTCCAGTGCTCATTTTAGCACTTCAAATTATAATGTGAAGATTCAGCAACTAGTGATACCTCTCTGTCCCAGCAGGAACTGGACCAGGAAATCTCTCTCTTTGTAGAAATGTAAATCTAATCTCCTGCCAGTCTATACAGGTATGCTAAAATACAGTAAGTTAGACAAGAAGAATATGGGTTTTTTATATATACACACACAGAGTTACCAAGATACACAGAAGTATTCAGTACACCACCTTATTTCAAGTAAAGAGGAGAAGAAACAATCTACCAGATCTGTTTTTCAGAAATGCTTTCTAGGCCATTATTAGTAAATATTTAGCAACAATATCAATGAACTCAAATGATAATTGATTGCAAAACTAGTTTTGAAACAAGTTTTTTCAAAGCAGTTCAAAGTCTTAAAAGAGCTGAGTCCATAAATTACATAAATAAAGCAATGACAAATGAGGTCACACAGAGGCAGAACATCAAAATTATAGTTGCTTAGCACACATGCAACTGAAAGTTGCTTTAGCGTGTTTTTCCACACCACTCAGGATGCAGTAAAAACAGTAACATCCTAGCTTACAGTAAACAAAAAATTAATTCACAGTGTAAATCAAAGTTGTCAGGAAAAGATCCTCTCTAATATTATTGACATTCTCCAATGGCTCAGGTCTACAACATTATTCATGCTAAGATGCATCTAATTCCATGCATGATCATATTGATTTCAACTGAATTTAGTCTGGAGTAGATTACTGTGCACAGCTAGGTAAATAAAGTGGGTCAAGGTGATAACAGCCTGACCTTGGACAACCTATGGGTTGCAGAGTTCTATTAATAGTCTAAAAACACACTGGAGAACAGCTTGTACCACAACAGTAGCTGCACTTAAAGAGACTGACATGGAAAACCAACCCTGTCCAGCTAGCCAAGGTCTACTATTTGGTCTAACCACCAAATGTATTTTTGGCATGTGGTCATACTCAAAAGCCAAAACTACATCTGTCTTAAGTTCACTGCTCTGCAGATTCCCAGTGAATGGTGACACAGCTGAGCAACAACACAGGCACTAAGTCTCCAAGAGGCCTCCCAGCAGGCCTAGTAGCCTGTAAGGAGGGAGATACTCTCCACAGGGCTTATAAACTGAGGCTTGGACTGCTATTACATCAATATGATGAATGTAAAAGTGAGGAAGGAAATGAATAGCATAATAGGGTTACTGCTGTGTGAAAAGTGATTGTTACAAAGATATTAACTACATATAAACAACTTCCTGCATCAGAAGTCCCCAAGCTACAGACAACTCCATGCTTGGAGAATATGAGAAAAAAAAAACCCACACATGGTAGTCTTTTTCTAATATTCCCTCTAAAGCATTTGCTTTGGGACAAAAATGAACAGAGGGTACCAGACTAGACTTAAGAGATACTGTATCTCTGATGTTAATGGAGGGGATCTCACAGTATGAACAAGTTACAGTGTGACAACTAATTAAGAAGTGGTATTTATCACTGTCAGTTAAACAGCTATTGCCAAACTGGGGGCTAAGCAACAACTTGAATTTGTAGTACCTCTGCCCACCTGCCAGCGATAAGCAACTGCTCAGACAATGTGACTAAAAATAAAGAAATTTTAATGCTGATCACAGGGCAGTCTCCATCTTTGCTATGGGAAAGAGTCCATCTACTCAGCTTTGTGCAGGCATATAGGCCACCCTAACAACAAATGATCTCAAACATCTCTGGAGAAGAATTAGTAGTTGATTCTGACAAAGTGAGCACCCAGCATCTAGAGGTACAACAGATACTGCCTGGCTCTTCTACAGCTCCTTGCTTCTGATAGATTTCAGCATCTTTCATCAAGGAGGAGAAAACTGTTCTCCAACAGGACAATACTGGAGAAATCAAGAGAACTGAGTCCATCAGAATGCCAAACACTGGCCTACTATCTCTTAAAAAGTTCTCAGTGAGGGGTTATAATGGAGTAGAATCACAGGACTTGATTAAATCCTTGTGTAATACCCTATCCCACACATTTTCAGGGCCATGAAAGCATTCCACAATGTATCTCAGTCCTGGTAGAAATCATGCTGTCAGTCGCTTCTGACTAACAGACACTCCTTCCTGTTGAACAAATACACCCTGACTTGATACATAGTACGTATTTCTTTTATAGCTAGGTACTTGATACCTTGACTGAACACCACAGACCCCCACACAGCAAGAGTGCACACTTAGAAAAGCTGAACATGGTATCTCCATGAATTAGAATTCATTCAGAAAAGAAAACATATGAGACCAGGGACACCAAAATCCAAACCTAAAAATTTATGGGGTTTTAGCACACATTACATGATCTACGTGACATACTTTACTCATAATGGTAATTTTAACCATGCTACAAAGAACGTAATTTCCCCAAAACTACTGGTTGAAATGAAG
The DNA here is from genome assembly GCF_024509145.1 of Vidua macroura. Taxonomy (NCBI): domain Eukaryota; kingdom Metazoa; phylum Chordata; class Aves; order Passeriformes; family Viduidae; genus Vidua; species Vidua macroura. The sequence continues at coordinate 92,807,865 of NC_071572.1, read as the reverse complement.
ATGCTACTTCAATTAAAACACAGCTGAGGACATCTTAGAACTAGGAATTCTTGAAGCTTTGGAGCTTTCAAAAGCCTGAGCTTAGAGTTGTCAAGCCTTCAGGAAGATTACTTAGGTTAATAAACAAACAGAAGGAAAAAAAACCCAGAAAGAGAAACCAGTACAAAACATTCCCTTTTAAAGTACAGCTCTAGGAACACTGACTACAGATCTTTCTGCAGGAATTACTACATGATTTACCTTTGCTAGGTCTTCTTCTATAACATCATTTCGCATCTGAGCAGCATCCAACTGAGTATAGAATCGTGCACCAATCATAGGCATGATATCGTTTACACTGCGAAGTCTGTTTTGGTCAGTCAGCAAATACCTGCCAAAATAACCCAACCACCAAAAGATTACTTTCTACAAATACCAAACATTATATTCCATTATGATTTTATAACTATTTAACTTTTTGTATTTAATAGACAAAGTTGACAATTCTTACGTTTCTCAGAATAAGATACCATCAAGAAAACACAATTAATTTGCATGTATACATTGAGTCAGTCATTTATACAAGGCAGGAGTATACTTTCACGAAACTATGCAGTTCACTCCATTCAAACAGCAAGAACATATACAAGAAGAGAGAAGGATGTAGATTCAGAGGGCAATGCAATTGTTTTTCAAATGAGGAAAGGAGAAAAGACTTCTACTTTTCCCACTCAGGCTGCAAGGGGGAAAAAGGCTGACTATATTGAAACAACACAAAAAGAATATGCAGCCAGAAAAAGCTAGCACTCAACCTTTCAGCCAAAAAGTCAGTGTGCCTATTTCTCAGTACTTTCTGAAACTGTAAGATAAGACTAGCATACTGCTATTGCAGAGAACATGCAATGAAGCCCAGTATTGAAGACAACCTAAAATGCTTGTTTTGTTTACACTCCTAAATCTTAAAAAGAGCTTTACCAGCATTATATAAAAAAAAATTATATCAATGTTTAACAGTGCACTGATCATGAAGACAACTCAACAACAGTAGATTTATCTGTAATCTTCCTTGCCTTTAAAAATACCATTTGACTTTTGCATTTGCATACATAAAAAGCGCTGCATTTTCCTTTAAAAGATTTATTAAACAAACTTACAAAATCAGATTCTTCAGATCAGAGGAATAGTTGATTGTCACCAGTTCCATTGCTTTCTGCAAATTCTCTCTCTGAATTCCTGATAAAGAATTGCAAGCCAAAGCCAACACAACTTTCCCCAGGGAGATCAGATCTGCTTGCTAGTAGGGAAAACACACACAGGTAAGATTCTTAGTATAGACAAATACTACCTATGGTACTAGATGGTGTTAAAGAGACAGTTGTTCAATAACCTTAGAAGAATTTGAGCACCTAAAGTAAGTACTATTCAAATCATAGTTCAATATGATTGTTCAAGTTACAGTAGTTAAAATGTACAGAAGAAAATCTGTCCTGACACCTAACAATTTTAAAGTACTATATTTATCTTTGAATTATTAATATTTACCTATTTTTAGCTTAAGGACAGTACCAGAGAGAACTGTGTACTGAGCAGAAGCTCTGTAATGAGGTTCTCTGAGCCACCCACCTGCTCAATCCTGACAAGTCAAGGAGTTGGTGGTAAACAGAACACATCTTCTCAATATGAGATGTAGAAATAAAAGGATTATTTGTTAAAACTGAAACCAGCATTTTCTGTATTCGTATTTTTTCAGTCTAGCCATCCAGTGTGAATTCTATACTGGGATCCATACCACATTCATCTACATGATATCACCATTTTAACAAATTGCTCAAATATTTTTATATCTGATGGACAGTGTGAAAAGATCTGAACTGTGCAAAATAACTAGACAGGCCTGTATGGCTGCCAAACCAAACAGCATTGTGTGTTATGAAGAAATCTTTGCATCACTCAACACTTTTGTTAAAAGCAGAACTGCTCTTAAAAGACAAATGCTGGATTATAGCCTGCTTTGCCATAACAGAAAATTCTGCCAGTATTAATAGCCAGCCATGAGAAATGATTTTGAAAAGCTGTAGAAGATTTTAAAGCCCACTGCTAAAAGCAAGAGCTTCATTTAGTAGCAAATGATGACATTCATAGGAAAAGTTAAACTGATTCTTTCCATGGAAAGCTTTCAGCTGCACACAACTTGGCTAAACTTAAAAACACCTGCAGCCTTCCATGCTGGACATGTCTCAGAGTGAATTTAACAGTCAGCTATAGATATGAAATTAGAATTTTCCTGAGGTTTTGGTCTGTTTTTTTTTGGTTTTGTTTTTTTTGAGAAAATAACATATTTTTACAAAAGTAAAAACATAAAAGCTACTAGTAATTGAGAATGTCAGTTCCATAGCCTAGAGCAAGGCCAAGCCATTTAGCAGAGAATGCAGGCATACCAAGAATCCACGTTCTGTCATTTCTGTAAGAAAGGCTAAAAAATCTGGCAGCATTAAAAGTTCTGGTTAGAATTCAGCAGCTTTAGAAAAGTGCTGTGATGGTGAACATGCCACAGCTCCTCACAGCTCTTCCACCCAGAGGCATAACCACACCTGCTGCCTCTGGCTGCAGTAGCTGAGCAGAGCCTTCCCTGAAGCCGCATCTCCCAGGTGCTGAGGGAAGGGAAAAATACCAAACCTTTCCAGGTCTCTCAATGTCCCTGCTGTTCCTATATCAAGTATGATTAAGCAGCACAATTTGAACATGGATAAACAATACATCAGAAGTTAAGAAGCTATTATTCTTGTAGCTAATGAAGACAGAAACAGGATGTGGAAAATGAGACAAATAAGGACAAAGTGGTCGAAAAGGACGCGGGACTGGCATATGCTAGAGTATTTCCTAAGCAACACAGAATTTCTGAGTATTAGCATCCCTTTTTTCTCTAGTAAAGAGACATTAATCAGAGCAATAAACCCCCTTTTCAGTGTGAACTTGCTTCCACTAACAAATAGTGGATTTCAGCAGCAGGGAACACTGCTATGGTTCTAAACAGAGGATTTCTGCTGGTGCAGTATCTAGAAACGTGTCACCTGAGACAATGGCATTTTCATTATGATTTTTTCCTCCAAAAGGTCTTGGAAGAAATATGCATTTGCATTAACCACAGTTGTACTTCTTTCTGCAGTCCTCTACTTTACACTTAATATCTTTCAACTTTTAGTCATTCATAAGGATATATCCTATATAAATTCTATATCATCACACAACCCTGAGACACTGAAAACATACAGGCAAGATCCTATGAAAATTCTGTCTTCCTTTGCACAGGTGCTTTCATAATACAGATTGCATTAGATTTTAGAAATGACTGAGAAAGTCTTACATTTAACATCAGACAGGAAATTTTAAATTCTAAATTTGTGGAGTTTTGAGCATTTGACTTGCAACCTTAAATTTTTCTTGTTTCACAAATTTTGTCTACCAGAAGAACTGGCAGAGAGGATACGACACCCCAATGTATCCCCAAACACACAGTTTTCAAATTACAGCCAATGATTAGCTTGTTTTAGACACAAAAGTGTCTTGGATTCATCCCACTTATTTTAGGAACTTCAAGCATTCAGTCAAGAGACGGATCAATTTAAGACACAGCTGTAATTCTGTAAGACAATTCAGATTTTGAGTCAGATGAACTGCTCTCTGGAGGCACTTCACTATTCACTGTTAGCTGAAACCCTGAAAGAAAATGTTATCACAATACCCAATGTTTTAAGTTTTACAGGGGTACAAAGGTAATATTCTTCCCGTGTGACTGGAGAATCAGAGTATCACAAGCTGGAAAGATCCCATAAAGTTCAGGACTTCTGAGAGTCAGATTACTGTTTTAGAGGCAACTAAACTACCATCTGCTGACCCACTCTGTCCATTCAGACATGACTTCCCAGGAGCTGTAAGGAAGCAATCCACATATGCCTATTAAGTCCTAACCTATCTTCAGAAAATATCAGCAGATTCAGCTCTTACTGTTCCTAGGCAAAGAAAGGTTAAAGAAGGCACACAAGAACTACTAGACTTCCTTGCAGCAGGAACACCAGAAATATATTGTTCTGCATTCCTGTAGTAGCCTTGCCAGTGCAAGGTACAGATCTATATTAGGTACAATCATTTCCATGTTTATACCCTCTGTTGTGTTTGCATGCTCCTATGGATCACTTAAGTTCCTTTTGCCACAGATCTGACAGAAAACTTCTGCTATGGTTAACTGTCAACAGTGACTATGAAGTCATACTAAGTTGATTCTTCAAGGAAAATCTTTACACCTTCTAAGCTGCAGTAGCCTTTTGTTCAAAAATATACCTTGCATGCAATTAATAACCATTTAATTAGTAATTCAATTCATAACTGTAACCTGTACCAACTTATTTTTTTTTATCTCTTGAAAGCTTTGTAAGGATTTTAGCAGCATTTAGTTCATTGATAGAGCTATTAAATAACGTTCACTAAAAACCAGCACTAGGGGATAAACTCAGAAACAGCCCCCTTCATTAATGTATCCCTGTTACCAAGTCAATTTCAAGCATATCAAGTGAGTAATTTAAATGTTAATTGCATAGGTACCCTTTCTTTTTTTTTTTTTTTTTTATTAATTAGGTATGTGTCACTATGCCAAATGCCCTAGAGATACCTCAACATTTTATATACTTGATTTTACCAGCCAGATATGTAAGCTATTCAAATAAAACTTTTTTTTGACAGGATCCATTTTCCAGAAACACTTTGAAGCCAACACTACTTTTTTATTTTGCTTTGTTTATCCTGATCCACTGCCATGCTTGGATCAGTAGCAGCTCATCCATACTCTAGTTCTGTGGATTCACATAAAAGGATAAGTTCTGGAATTGTCCTTAGAAGTACCTTTAAGTTCCTACATTTTGGTGGGTTTTTTAGAGTCAATATTAGTACTTGAGACATCTCTTCAAAGTAGTTTCTTTAAATTTGGGGAGGTGCATATGAAAGTTATTTTGGATTGCTAAATTGAAAATATTTACTTTAAGCAAAAGTAACCTTATAGCCCTTGTAAAAACAGTAAAACTTATGTTCTCTTATATTTGTAAAGGGGAGGACTTACATGTTATTCCAAATACAGAAGTATTTATTAAATATTTTTACTGTTTCCTGTATCACCATTTACCTTTCCCATCTGTACCTTGCAACTGACTGACACAAGCCTTATGGACTGCAGCAGGGCAGGAAGTCCCGTGCTGCAGTTTATCCAGGTTTAACCCCTATTTCAATGCAAGTTGCCATTCGTAGTTCATTTACTTCTTTTTAGCTTCCTTTATTGTTGCCTTTATGTAAGTCTTAAATAACCGTAGAGATTAATGAGTTTAACACAGATTGTAAAGAACAATTGCATTCCTTTTACATAGCCCCTCACTGTTTTGGCCAAAAATCTCTCTTTATATAATCCATGGGAATAGCCAGAAAATGGCAAACTCTAACAAATATAGCTTTCTCCATTAAAGACAACAACAAGGAAATGCATATTAGGTGGGCAGTAAACCAAGAGATAACCTACATTTTTAACAGCCACAGGAGTCCCAGAGGAATTCAGGAACTGGGTCATAGATCGAAAGGAAAAAGGATGAGCAGCTGCTGTTATTTTGTAATTTTATCTGGCTAGGGCAAACAAAGGTAGAGTATGAGAAATGACTCCTAAATTTCAAGGAATGGACCCAGTCTGGCACCTCTGAAGGAAGAAAATGGGCAGTGAAAGCCTAGCCCTTCTAGAAAAAGCAACAAAAGAAAATGCCATACTGTATTTACTAATCGCAGTTTAGACCTTCCAAACTAAGTATTTAGGAGTATTTGTTTTCTGGTTTAGCAGAGCAACCTAAACAATTTGAATATTAACAACATATAAAACATGAAAAGCCATTCCCCCTAAAAAAAAACTAGGCATTATCAAGCAAGTCAGCTGCCATGTGTTGAGCTGCTATGGTGGTAAGTGCTTTTGACAGACTTGTGTACCTGCAAGTATTTTTAGGTTTGTATCTTCAAGTATTTTAAATGTTTTTCTTTACTTGAATGTCAAAATATCTCAGGAGGATCCCTTTCCAAGCTGAAATTAAAATAGAGAAGTACTTAGATTTAAAAAAAACCCCTCGTTACATTTTTAGGCATGGAATCCCTTACTTACATGTATTTTCATCTTCTCTCAACTGTTTCCCACTAAATTATTACCAAAAGCCCACTGATACACAGCTGAGTGTGTGTGTGTGTGTGTGTGTGTGTGTGGGAGCATGAAATCCTTTGGTGTACTCCTCAAAGCACACTGCAAACTGCTTTACTGTATCATTAAAAAAAAAAAGTTACGTTCTAGGACTCCAACAAGTTAGTTTCTGCTGGCCAAAGTTCAAACATTTCAGTTATTACTTAAAGACTGAATAAGCAGTTCTCACAGTGAATAAAGTCAATTAATGAAAATAAATTAAATCCAACTCCCTACTGTAGTCTTTCACTCCCAGTACAGACAGGGTATGTGATGACTGCTGAAGTAACGTACTTTACCCTGAGGGGAAGTTAGGGAAAGAGGCACTCCTGTACACAGTGATGCTCCAGATGACTGTGGAACAGTTTTTGTTAAGTCTAAAGGGGTTCTTCATAATTCAGGAATTATGCAGAGTCCACGCTTCAGAGAACACCAGGAGAGCACGGAAAAACTAGGAGCCCAAAATAAAGATACACTAGAATCTTTTTGGCACGAGGAGAGGGTCTAAATGCAGTTAATTGAAAGATCTTACTCCTCTCAACAGGTATTCAACACTTAGTTATTTATGTTAAAATCACAAAAGACAGAGCAAAAACTATTACTGAATCATTATTTTTTATCTCTAACACTAAATGTAGGATTTTTCTTCTTCTTCCTTTAGAAAATTTTATTTCCAGTCTTTTCTGACTTCAGTTTGTTAAATACTATAGTTCAACCTGTTCGGTGAGCTTGTTGAAATTTTAGAGGCAGAAGATATCAAAGTGAGCACTTACATTTATAAATTACAAGCAAATTTGAATAGTGTATGGGAGAACCAAGACCAAATTAGAATGAAAAAATACAGTCATTTACAGATAGATACACTGGACTACAGTTTAATTAAAGTACTTGTCTTCCAAAAGGAATCACACTGGTTTGCAGTAATCCCTTTGCCAAGCCACCAACCTAACTGGCAGTGTTGTCATACCTGAAACTGAGCCATTAATGCCAGTGGATTATTTTGACTGTTGTCAAATGTCAAAACGTCAAAGATTCCAACACAATTAACTCGTAACCTTTAGGAACAAGAAGAGAAAAGGAAAAGTTGCCATTAAGCTTTATTGGTTTCTCAGTTTCCCTCCAGCATTCACTGAATTGTTTGATGTGATAAAAGCCATCAGTACTTAGCAAATTACTATGCATCAGAAAAGACTGATTTTACTATTTGATAAAATGCACAGACAGTATTCAGTTTACAAATAAATAAACAAATTCTTAAACTGACAGTAGTGGGTCTGATCTGTAGTTTGAGGATAATGTATAAGTCTTCCCAAAATATGTTTCAGAAGACCTTTAAAAAACTGAAGTTACAATCATTAGCACACTGCCTCAGGCCGGTTGAGAGAACTTAGTAGCTCTTTATGTATCGGGGCACAGACAGCAGCTGCCAGGAGCACAGAGCACAGTGAGACTGAATGCTTTCATTACCTTGTTTTGCCTGTTACCAGAATCTTCGTTGGATCCATAACTCTGCACGCCAGTCCTGCTGTGTGAATGGTCCGTAAGGCAGAGCTGAGCTGCACAATATATGCCCATATCAAAGACTCTGGAAGCAACCCCGCATGCTGCCGTGGCAGAGGTCCATCATGCTGACCTAGAACCAAAACGTTGTGAGCATCAATGGAAGGCTGCTGTGCAAAAAGCAAAGTACAACATCTTGAATCATACAATTAACTCACATACTCATTTCATTTAAGAGTCCTTGAAAGACACATCTATGTTGCTTTAAAGGTGAGTTTGGAAATAGACTTTTCTTCATTGGTTGGTTTCACATGTGGTTTTTTGAAAATGCTGACAATTCATTAGGCATTATTATTTTCATTCTCATATTCAGGGAAATGATGTTTTGAAGTTGACAATGAGCACTGATTGGAAATTGCTCAAAGTAGATGGTACATCAAAATATGCAGCTACTTCAGAAGTAAAAACACCAATATCCTGAAACAAAAAGTATGTACCACAATAGCTGCAACATTTTACCTCCTTTATTGCAGGAAGGCTTCCCAATTAAACATTTTCTATCATCTAATAAGATAAAAGCAACAAGCTAATTTCAACTTACATGAGCAAATCAGACAAAGATTTGGAGGCTAAACATCACTGAACACAACTTCACTTATGTTCTGTTGTGACACAGCTCCCTGACAAGTCATCACTGCATGACCCCTATTCCATGGGTCATATGAAAGAAATGCATTACTCCCCTTCCAAACAGATTTGTAGTTCTCCTTTCAAAAGTAAAACTCAATCTTTGCAAACACACACTTAAATCCTACATTGCAAACAGTTTGAGTAACACTGAGTCACACATGAAAAAATGAAGATATAGATAACAAATGTTATTTTAAGTATGATGTGTGTAATTCAAGTAAGCTGGCATTGTTTGCCTTGCACAAAGTTGAAGCAGAAGAAAATACATCCAGACTAAGACAGTACATCTCAATTTAACAAACCACAAGAGATATTTCAAGAGGTTGCCTAAGTACTGATCTTGCTTATTTTGAGATGATTAATATCATCAGTATTAAGTAAAATCATGTAAGCATCTGACTGGTTTCGCTGTGAACAGACTGCGCTCTTCTCTGAACATTAATTTCTTTTTAGTTTGATTTTCTTTTTGTTTGGGGTTTTTGGGTTGTTTTGTTTCTTGTTGTTTTTTGAGGTTGGGGTTTTTTTTTCCCCCTTTTCCTACACGACCATATCAACATCTGTGCATTTCATCAAAGTAAGCATGTGTATACTTGCATGCATACACACACACAAAATATATGCACAGTGAAAAAAAGTGGAACACATTCCTGATAACTTTTTACTTGGAAATTTTACTGACTTTGGGGTGATGGGCTGGGAATGTTACAAGCTTTCATTTGTGCTTTGTTTTGTCCATTTTCGAAATTTTAGTTTGCTTTTCAGGTTTAAGGTACTTTGGTTTAGATTATGAAGATCAAAATGCTGACTCCTTTAAAAAGTAATAAGCTTGGCATGTCTACTGAAAGCTGAATATAATGAGATATTGTTTGTTTTTTCTGGCCCCCTGATGAATCATTATGCAAATTGCTTCCCACAAAAACCATCATTCCAAGTCTCATGTAGCAAACTTTTTCCTTCATAACTCTGTCTTCTTCAGAATGACAAAAATTGTAATATAAAATGACTGAGAAGATACAATCTCCTGTACTAGTTGAGAATCTCTTTACTACTTGCTGTAGAATGTACTTTATATCTGATGAACAGCAACATGAGTAGTAAGTTTAACAGGGATGTGTATGGATACTGTAAGAAAGTTACATCCGTACAAAGTAAGTCTAAAACAGAAATGTTGCTATCATATCCCAAAGAGAGAGAGAAGCTGAAACTTGGCAGTTATTTTTGTGCATGTATAACAGCACCTGCCCTTTGATTTTCAAATTAAGGCAATGCAACCAAGAAAATATCTAATATACACTGAAAGACCACAATTCGACACAGCTTCTCCTCATCTATCAGAAAATCTCAAGCAACATTATTTTACTACTGCAAAAACTTACTTGAGGCTACAGCCAAATCTAGGCTGCTGTTTTCACACCACTTGGCTGCACCCCACATCACCTACGCTCAACATACAAACTAAAGCATTAAATCCTCAAATTCAAAGATTCAGCTTTGAAATGCCCTCTTTCATATCTATCTGTACATATCTATCTGTATATATATATCTGTTGAACAAAGACCCAAGGAGATGAGACCCAAAAGCCTGCTCTTCAGGAGAAACACACAGTTGGAAAGCTTTCCAAACAGTGCTGAACACAAGGAAAAAACATCAGAAGAATATAAGTAAACATCACCCAAATGATCAGAGTATTACTTGAAAAATTGTTTTTTTTTTTTTAAGAGATTCCATGGTTGATTTGCAAAGGCTTCCCACCACAGGTTGAATCTATGGCCACAACAAGCAAAATTTCAGACTGTGTTCTTCCCACCTACTGCATGGCAGATTCACCTCTCCCAGTAATTTCATGTCTGTGATGTAGAACACAGTCACTAATGGAAAAGATTAAAAATTTAAAACCGGCCATTTCAAAAACACAGGTTATGCATTATTTTTCCTTACCACATTGGGATAAACATAAATAAATAAAAATGCTGACACTTATTTTTAGGTCTGTGGTATGCTGTTGACAATGGAACAAAAAAATTACCTTCTGCACCGGTGTGCATGTGTATATTAAGTTTTTGCTAATTAAAAAAAGCATTCAAATGAAATTCTATTCTCCAGAGCAAGTATGAATCCAGGAATAGTCCTCGGGTGGGAAGTAAGACCTGGGAACACCAGCAGTAGGACCTGTTTGACATCATCAGGAACACTGAAAGTGTGCCAAGAAACAGCAATTCTCACATAGTTATGAAGAAAAAAAAAAAAACAATGAAAGATTCAGCTGTTTACAAAATTGAACCTCTCAGGCTTGTAAACCAGTCTTTTACATTTAGACTGTGAATTGTTCAGTGTTTACTTGGTGTTCCTAAGTTAAAGTACTGAAAACAAGACAAATGCAGTAGGCCTTCATCTCTCCTTCAGGGAAACTTGGGGTTTGGTTTTACATTTCCCAGTTTTCAATATACAGGAAAGTTCTGAACTACTAGTGCACAGCAGTATTTTTTTGTGAAAATTCCAAAGCTACTGAAAATTCAAGCTTACTTTGAAAAACTTGCAGCTTTTGGCAAAGGTATATTAGGGTAATTATTAGTCACATACTTTGTCTTCAAAAACATCATGCTGACTTTCAATATTCATATATTCTTACTCCTCATCACACACTATTCATCTACTCATCACACAACTTATTTCTTTTTCAATGGAAGGGGTATTTTATGAAAAATCATTCAGCACATGGGGATGCAAAAACTGTAAAGTCAGCAGTGAAGTCCATTTTTGTGCATGACATACTACTATTAATGTGTCAAAAGCAAAGCAAGTTTCCCAGACCATGCTTATCTTTATCAGAAAGTACTTGTTTGCTGAAAAACAGACTGTGCTGCTGAAAACTCCTACTAACAGCATGTACACCAGCATTTAATTGTTCAGTGTTTAAAAGCAGACCAAAGGACATAACAAAGGCATGCTTATCTCTGCCAACCACAAAAACTCATCAGGACAAACCTTTCTGGCAGCTGTCAATAGTTACTGTTAATTTGCCATGATTTTCTGGCTGTTAAGTTTTAAAGTACATACAGTCAGAATTTGGTTTACCATTCAATTATTGGTCTGTTAAGAGCAACATTTCAGTACTTTTGGGTTAGCTTGCTAATGCAAAGAGAACATAATTTTGGCAGACATAAATGCACTAATACGTGCTATAATCTGAAGCTAAGAAATATAAGAAAGGTGGAAGAAAACCAAAAAGTTCCAGAACAACAGATTTAATGTTTAGAGTATGAAGAAGTGTTTTGAGGAAATATAAGAAGTGAGAATAACATAAGAAGAAACTTTTCAAATAAATGTACTTTGAGTAGCAATTAACTGAAAATTCAGATTCCTGATTTTAAAACGTGCAAATTTAGTAAAATATGACAGAACAATGTTAGATTATCACACTGTACCATCTGAAGGAAGACTAGGTATCATTGAATAAAGAACACAAGCAACAACTGCATTCAGAAGTTAGAGACATTCAGAAGCATTCAGAAGTTAGAGACATTAGTTTACAGTATAGAAATTAATGTAAGCTGCTATTTTTCTCCTCCACACCAAATCTCTAGCAAAGTAGTCCTGTAACAGGATCTGTAAATAACATGGCAAGAAGAAAACACCCAAGACTGACCACATTGACACCAGTGACATGCAAGACAGCCATGTAAACCATAATCCTCATCTTTTAACTATCAAGGTCTCATGTTGCCAACTGAAGTGTTCAACATAAATAAGGTTGCATACCTGAAATCAAATTCTCTGAGTTCACTGATCAGGTTCACAGTGTTGTGCCTCCTAAAACCTTTATAAGCAATTGTACTAATCTGGGCCTCATGCTGCAGAGTACCCAACTTCCATCCATTCCCCTGCTTCTCTTGGGAGTCTCCTCTAGGCAGGCAGACGGCCAAGAAACTCTGTGAGGGGATGGAGAAAGGATCCGTGAAGGCAGGCAATTCTGAGAAATCAAGTTATAGGTATGCAATCTTATTTTTCTCTCTTAAATTGCTCTTTCTACTGAGGACCAGACTAGAAAGCAGCAGTTACCAAAAAAAAAAAAAAAAAAAAAAAAAGGCCAAAGCAAAGATATGCAGAAAGATCTGGCAAAATTTGGGAATTCAGGTGACTTTTCCCCTAATTTATCTACTGAAAATATTGAAAGAGCAGGTAGTAAGTGCCACAGTCAGGAGACAGTTATCATCCCTACATATCCCTGTAAGTTATGTTGCAACAACTCAATTAAGTAATACTTCGGTTTGAACAGACATTGATGTCTTATTTCCAATTTCCCATACTATTCCTGCCTATAAAAGGAAGCTGAAGTAGGCAAAACAAAGGGTCCAGATAACCCATTGAGCCTGTTTCAAAGACACATACACGAAAATCAGCTTGCAATGAATACTGAAGTGTATAAACATAAACAAGTAGAATATTCTATTAGCCTCCAGTGATTTGCATGCCTATGCAGTCCCCAGATATTTCTCATCCATGAGTAAGCCCACTTCCCCCTTGAACCTAGGCAAATGTCCACAATAATATGTGAAAGTTCCATGGCATAATTATCGTTACATAGGTTTTGAATCTGCTACCTGTCTAGTTTCATTGGTAAGTCCTTGGTTTTAGGCTGGAAGAAATAAAGTTTTTTATTAATTTCTTCATTATTCCAGATGATTTTTCAGGCCATATTTCAGTCATTTTTAACCCCATTATATTCCTTTCCATCTTTAAAAGCATGAAAAGCATTATTCCACTCTGCTGTTCTTCATCCAGTTGTTCCACAGTTTTGATAATCCCTGTCACCTCATCTCAACTTTGCTGCTCTTCTACACCCTTCAAAATGCATGAGGAGGAACACAGCTACAGATAGGAGTCTATCAGGCACACACATCTTGAATACAATGTCTACCATTTCACTGCCCTTTTCTTAATAAGCTACATCAACCTATTTCCAGCTATTCAGCAAGAGGACAGTACTTTCTTCAATCTACTTAACTGTGGTCCCAGACCTACTACTGAGCGGCAGCAGTCACAACAGAGGCCATCACTTCATGTTTAAAGCTAGTTACATTTTTCCTTTGATCACACTGGTTTACATTACATCACCTGCTGTTATCAGTAGGAGTTCCAGTCTTGTAAGATCCTTCTGCAATCAATCACAATTGGCCTTTGTTTTTAACAATCCAAATAATTTGGTATTACCAGCAAACTTTGACAGACCATTTATCTTCAGAGCAAACAAGTGAATGTGTTAAGAAATACAACTCCCAGGACATCTTCTTGTGAGACCCGTCAGTGATCTTCACTGTTCACTCTTTCTGTTTCCAATGTTCTAACCAGGCATTGACCTGAGAACCTTCTCTGCCACGCAACTAATTAGGCTCTTTTAAAGACTCTGTTGGACTTCATTGAAAATTCCAAGGACTTATCTACTGGATCTTCCTTTAAAGAACTTGGATAGATTAATGAGACATGATTGCCCTTTATAGGACCATAACTTAATTGTTTTCCAGTGTGACAAAAGAATGCGTTCCAAAGAATTTTATTGTAACTCCTATTATTTTACCTAGAACAGACATCATTCTACTATGATTCTTTAGTGAGATACAAAAACATAACAAGGACTGATTCACATGGAAATTGAAAACCTTGACTGGGAAAGGCTCAGAAGTCTAGTCCTGCACGTAACAGTCATTAACCTAGCAGTAGATCTTCCAGTTTTATCTCACCAAATTAGTTTTACATCAGGCTCACTGAATCTGTAATTGCACTCTGATTTGCCACAGGATATGACACAACAAACTAGGATTTCCTCCATCTGAGATATTACCACCAAAATCAGTGGTGGCAATCAAGCTCCATCTCCACTTATAATGGTCAGCTCAGTGCAAAGTCAGTGGGAATTATGCAGTATATAAGGTATCCACAAGTCTTTGAGCGTATATAAGGTTTTCTTCAAGCCTTTGAACATATTCACACACTACCAAACCACTATACTCTTATGTAAAAGATAGCCAAGTGAAGTTCTAGATCTCAACTTTTGAAAGAGTTTGAATTCACAGCTAAAAGCTCTAATTTCAAAAGATACAAGAAAGAAAAAAACCTTAGCTTCTGTTTCTCTTCATATGCTGGCAGCCTAAAGACATTTAGAGAAGATCTTCTCTAATTAAAAAAAAACAAAAACAGGCCTTGTCAGAGTCATCTGGTTATTCCTAGTGCTGGATGTAATTTCAGGGCTGGTCCTGCATCAAGCGAGAAGTTGGTCCAAAAAAGCCCCGCAGGGTATTTTTCTACCTTAAGTCTTTCTGTGATTCCATTCAGCAGTGACCACCTCTCTTTCTCAGCATGGCACTGTTTGTGTTGCAAACACCTGACTGCAGCTTGTAAGACTGCAGGGGTCATGAACTGGTCCTAACAGGAAGAATGATTGACAGCACACTGCTTTGGAGAGGAAAAGGCTTTAGCCACAAACATATGAGCTCTACTGGGCTACTTGCTGAGCCACAGACCATTCTGTGACAGATCTCATTTAAGAACATTGATGTAGTTTTAGCAATTCCATTGAAGCTATGTATAAACATCATAAAAAACCAATTCAGACCTAAGATGTGAAGTTGGTGTCTGAAAAGAATATGGTACATGGATTTTTCAATTCATTTCTTGTCTGAACTAGTACTTCACTAGATTTTAAATCATCAAATAAAATACTGTCTAATTATTCCTCATAATACACAGTGAGGAAAAAAACAGAAGGGTAGGACACCTAAACAGTAAGCATCAAATTGGTATAGCTTATCTTTTGAATTTTGGAATCATCACCATTAAATGTTAGGTGTTACTTGGTGACAGACCTGCAATAAGGACACTAGAACTCATGGCTCCCAATTTTGTTCCAACTTATTTTTCTTTCTAAGAGTTGTAATTCCCTTACATGCTGACATCAATTTTATACTTATATGACAATTTAAAAAAATTTTACAAATAGGAGGTGAAGAAACTCTCTCATATCAATCAGCTTACGGTATGACAGAACTGATTAACCAAAAAAATAAGCTGAACAACTATTTGTGACCAATGTTTACTGCTGAAGTATTGGAAACAGCATATAGAAGTATTACATCATAGTGTGGTTTCCTTACCCCATTTCCGTTTTGTGAAATAGGAATCAGCACTAGGGTCATTGAAGTGTCTGCTCATCATAGTCTCTCCTCCAGCATGAAAATCATATGCAAACACCAGAGCTTAAAAATAGAAACAGGTGATATTTACTAATTCAAGCATATTTGGAAAAAGTATCAACACATTAGCTAAGGGGAGTGGGGGGGAAAGGCAGTGGGAAAGAAAAAACTTACAATGTTCTCCAAAAGCTTTAGTGGTAAACACTTCACGCAGGGTTACGATATTTGAGTGCTGAATCTTTTTCCACATGTCAACCAATACCATGCACTTTGTGTTAACAAGACGAAAACCTAGGGAAAAAATGAAACCCATGGTTTAAAGTATAATGTTTAGAATGAGAAGTTTTTGCTTTAGCATTTCATCTGCAACTGCTGAGAAGCAACCAGACACTAAAATATGACTGGTATGCTTAGGAATGCTAGTCCTGCTGAGACAACCCAATTTTTCTCACCATGTATCCTCCGAAGGCAATATGGCAGATCATCTTTACTATTTACAGCTTTATAGCATGATGTGATGTACCCAAAGTTGCTCGTTTTCTGTATCCGATTGGGTGGTGGCAGTGGTTCCAAAGGAAAGAGACTGTGGTAGCTGTCCACTTCCGCAGGAACTGCTAAAATACACAGAAACACATTAGGCCTCAGCTGACTTTGAGAAAATTACTGAGTAGCAGAGAAAATTAAAATGACTTTCACTAATATATAAATTATCTCCACCAACTTTTAGATGCATTTGAAGTTAAAATTCACTATTTTTGCTTTAACAACAACATATTGGTAGGTTTCCAGAAATGAAGTCTCTGACCTAAAATTATTGTCTTCAGAAAAAGTGTTACACCAAGTAAAATCAACAAAATAGATGCCATTTCCATTCCATCTGCCATTTTCTCATTTACCTTAGAAATTCACCCTTACAAATGATATTTCTTTGGTGTTTTTCCTCTACTGATTCAATCATAAGCACCAATTTCCATGCAGACTTCATACCATAGTAAGAACTGCATTTTCATCAGAAAAAAAAGCAAGTATCAGTCTTATGTGTTTTATTGTAGTGGTTTATAAAACAGGGAGAGAGAAGTGCTAAAGGTTTTCAAATCAGATTAAGAGATTACCCTCACACTAAACTGCACTATTTTAACTGCATCATTATCATATTATGCACATATTTGAGAAGATACTGCAAGTAAAAATTGTTTAAATCAAGATGAATAATGTAAATTCCCCAAAAGCCAAATCACAGTATATAGTATATGGTTCTTCTGCCTGACAGCTAGTACAATACCTTCTCTGATATAACAGCCAAGTCACTTCAAAACAAACAAAATGTTTACATCCAACATTTGAAAAATATATGCATCATTTAAAGAAGTACCTAATATCTACAAAGTAAGACAAAACTCTTCTTCACAAGGCTTAACTGTCTTAATGATTTTTCCTTTCTCAACAATTTGAACTATTCTTAACCATTATGGAGTTCAAAACGGAAGAAAATTACAATAGAAGACAGAAAGAACAATTCATATTTCTGAAACACTGCATTTGGTTAACCATGGCCCAGGCTGATGATTAAAGCTCCATGAAAAAATAAAAACAGGTGGCAGTTTTTGCAAGAGCTTGTTAATATAGATGAATGTACATGGTTGCAGAAAAACATGATCACTGTTTAGAGTTTTGAGAAACACTTACTTACCAGGAATATCAGCCTGATCAATCTGGGCCATAGTTATTAAGTGTCTGTTGATGAGTTCCTGAAGGAAAAATTAAGTTAAGTTTTGAACATTGTAATTCAGCTCATTATTTTTGATAATTTAAGAAAACACTGTCTTTGAAGTACTAGCTACATGTATTAAAATAGAGAATTTATGTGTCTAGGGCAGAGAGGGTCAGAAGATCAATAGCTTCAAATTTTGAATGATAAAATACTTAAATTGTTGAAGGAGCTTCAGAAGACATTTGCTATAGCTGGCACTACTACAGTAAAGCTGAAATTAATAACACTCACAGCCAGCCTTGAGATGATGAACCCTGAGAAGAGCTCTTCAACTAACACCTGCATACACTTCCATTTCAGTGGAAGACTTTAAAACTGAGTAGTATTTCAGCTTAAAATAATGCTACGAAAATAAACCCTTGCACACCAAAAAAACCACATCCGTAATAGTACTGAGCAGAATAGTAAATCATGGCATGCAGATTAGATTGCAGTTATATATGTTGTAACTCACCCCACCCTCTGTTGTATTCCACCTATTACAAGATTTGATTTTCCAAATTCTCCACAGGGAAAACTGACTGCACAGATTGCAAGTGTCTACTTCTGTTCTACCATTAACAATTTTCTATTTTTGGCCAAGATATTAAATTTTCCTTTAAACACTCTAACATCTTACCTGTCTGAGCTCATCTGCCATGAAGAAGGAAGGTGCATTTGCTTTTGGCTGCATGTAAGCAACATGAGGTGCAGCTGGATGGTAGATGTGGTAGTTTGGAAAAACCTAAAAATAAAATATTTCAAGAAGTTTTTTAAAGTCCTTAAGGATAAAGTAAATGAAGAGTTTTCTCACTCTTTCAGTTGAAACTATGAAATCCTCACGTACCATATGAGTTACAGATATATTGTCAGATATGTTACCATTTTTTATGTAGTATTCACTTCTAAAGATTTCAAGGGAGAGGGAGGTGTATGTGTATATATGTATGTACATAATTATTTCCATAGTTTTCCAACTGCCTTTTCCCCATCACTGAAAATATGAGTTATTTAACCTATCAAAAAAAAAATCTGACTTTTTGATGTTTTCTCGTTATGTATGTATCCACTGAGACATATAGAATGCTTTCTTGCTATTGTTGTATTAAAACCCCAGAAAGCTCTACACAGTTGTAGAAATATATAAAAATTTCTCTGGTCCTTATATTTCAGTGATTTTTGGAGAATAACTGAAATAACTAAAAGGCCTCATCTTCATACAGATTAAGTGGTTTATAGTATTAAAAATAACATCTGTAGTATCAACCAACTCAGCACTTACAAACTCCAGTTGTGTATTGAAAGCCAACATACCATTCCTGTGAGAGGTGCTGGAGTAGTATCAGTGTAGAAGTATGTTGTTCCACCCACTGTTTCCTTCTGGATCACCTGGCCAGTAGATGGAGGCTGAGAGACAGCGTTAGCGACAGACGCAGAGGCACTAGTAGGCACCATATAGTTTGCTGGGTTAGGAGTATGACTTCTTCTTCGAGGAGCAGGAGATGTATGAGGAGTTATTTTGGGAGAATGAAGAGGAGAAGATCCTGCTGACAGTGACATTCCTTAAAGAAACACAAGACATTCTTGATCAAATCTGTCATCAAAAAAATTTAGCAATTTGAGAAAAGCAGCCTTCACTACCAACAACATTCTGAGCAGGTGAGACACTTAACTCTTCATATAGATATAAAAATCCTTGAGAGATAAAACAGTAAGAGCATGACTGAACAGATATCTTTTCCCCAAAATTTTTGCTTATTTTAGGAAACAGGGCTTGGGAACTTACAATAAATACATGAAGAACTGAAATGAAAAACCTAAGTAGCTGAAAAAGGAAGACAAGTCAAAATAAATGCTGTGTCTAAAAGATAGTTCATTAAACTGCAAAAAGATAAAGTATTAATGACTATGTGAGTGTTTACTTAACAGTTACATGAGCAGTCAATGGAGTTTGCTTAGCTGTAACTCACTTCACCTAATTATGTATGTACCTTTTATTAGAACTCCACAGCTATAAATATCTCCAGTAATACAGCACACAAATAAGTGTGTTAGTAATACACAAAATGGTACTATTAATAACTTCAGGAGAGTAATCACCTATTTTCCTGCAATTATTAAATTCAAAAGTCATCCTCCAAAAGATCTATTTGATATGTAAAAATAGGTGACATCTCATGATACGAAGTCTATTAAACATTCCTGTTGGAATTTTCTCATTTATTTGAAATTACTTTATTGGCTGTTGTTCACCTTCAACATTACAGGGGCAACTCCGCTGATGCCTAAGAAACTCTGCTTCTAAACAAAGTACACCAAATGAGAAAAACAAGGGCAACTTTTTTGCATACATACTTTTTAGTTACCAAACAGTCTAATTACTTTAAGAGTTATTGCATGCAGAATTCTCAGATTTGCTTACTTATAAAAATTAGGTGCAAAATAGACATTCCAGGGTGCTGCTGAGGAAGAGAACCCTTCAAAAAAAACTTCTAGAGTTACTTACTAGCAGAAGATCTGACACATTCAGGTGTTCAGATTAACACCAAGGAAAACAGCTTTGAAAGGTATTATTGCTCAGTTCAGACTGGGATGTACTTTCTCATCTATATAGTCAGAATTGTATTAGTCATACTAAATCTTTTCCTTGAAAGGATAGAAGGTACACAGTTTTCATATGTAACATTCTATTGACAGCTGAGAATTCTTCTGTCATTAAGAATTGTTAGTTATTACTCAGATACTTGATGAAATTAATTATGTAAACTCTAGTAACCAGAGCAATTTAAGCAAATATCCAACTAATGAAAGCAAGAGGAACCTTTTTTGCATACACACTTTTTAGTTACATAAACCAGTTTATTTAACTTCAATCATGAGTTACTGCATGCAGAGTTCTCAAAATGCATCATCAGTAATGTGTAGGAGTGATTTCACACTCGTATCGTGTCCCTAAAGTAATCTCATCCCTCCTACATTTCATTTTTTTCTTTTTTAAAACAAAAGCAAATAAGTTTCAGTATTAACAAGTAAGCAGTACCTTGGGAAAAATTACTCTGAAGCTATATTATCCTAATGATATTAAAAGAATATTTGTACCCTTTCATTTAGTTCCTCTCATTTACTCCTTTGATATCTCAAAAACCATGTTTATTAATTCAGCAAAATTCTCTTTTGTTCCTCAAAAGTGAGTAGTTCCAACAAAATGAACAAGACTTTTTAAAATGTAACTGTGGTAAGATCATATGCCTTTCTTTTTAATTGTGTCTTTTAAGTCATTTACTCTTTTTATAAAACTGTGAAATACAAGAATATGAAAGAAAAAAATCTGCACTTTTGTAGGCTGGAACTTTTCTTTGTATTAATACACATCCATGTGTGTACACACACCTTGTAGATAAGCAGTATTGTAGAATATTGCTGATCAGTGCACTAACTTAAAAAATGAAGAATAATAGGCACTGCTAAATGGTAACATAAGTAGTCTTCTAAAAATCTGTATGACTCTAAAATGTTACATATTTTGATAGTACCAATTTATGCTACAGAAGAAAAGTAAGTTTTCATTATGGTAGAAGTTACCTAGAGTGACTGAGTAATATGTCAATATTTCAACAGCTCTGTAAATATTGTTACATTGTTAACAAAAGACTAAAACACAGATGTATTCTTAATCTACTGGAGGAAAAGATCAATTTCAAAGGAAACACTGTATTAGTATTAAAAGCTGAAGGATTACTAAAGTGGCCATTAAACTGAAGCAACTCTACAGTTTATGATAACTAAGAGTTCTCTTCATCTATGGAAAGCTACTGATGTCTTTTTCACTCTATTCCAATAAAGCAGTTAATAAACTGAAGTCCTCGCAACCACATAATCTCAACCCAGACTAAATGGCTTCAAGAGTAACTCATTAAAACAGCCAACTGTAAGGATCATGAAATAAGAACTCAGCAGCCTTCATATATACTGATGTAAAATTAACTGAAGACCTGTCTGCTTTCAAATAAACACTATAGGTACAAGACAGTAATATCGTACAGAAAAGTGAAGACTTGCAACTCGCTAAAATTATACTGTGACCTTCTACTACAAGTTTCCCAGAAGAAAAAAAGACCTCTAGTGACTTTTACAGATACAATTTCAAACAATTTCCACTTCAAGATTTACTTTCTTAAAAAATTGATTCCTGCCAAAGAATAGTTACACACATAAATCCTTAACGTCTTTGCACAGGTATCAATGCAAGATTGAAAGAAAAAGATCACAGCATTACACAAATCCTTTCAGATGGCCTTCCAGTCTAGTTAGGTCTCATTTTAAAAGGACATTGAGAGTTCAGTGAAAATCATCTGGCAGGCAGAATATATGGCCTCCTCATTTGCCAATATGCATAGTGAGTTCAGGAGATAAAAGAAGCTTGACTAGAGTTTGGTATTATTCTACTAGAACAATATACTACAAATGCTACAAGAATTTTGCTCCTAGTGCTGTGGTGGGTACAGACAGTTTGAGACAACAAATATTGAAGGTGACAGATTCTTCTGAGAGACTTGCATTACATTCTGCAATATTTACAATCTAAATAACTACTGAAAGCCCAGCATAACAACAACAACAAAAAAGAAAAACTCTTAATACAGTGAAACTATGCATATTTAAGTACTTCAGGCAGCTAATAGAGTGCACAAACTCAAGCAGATATCACCAACTTCATTAGTATTTCAATCAGTTAAAAGCACACTAATAATAATATTTAATCATGACAAATGGTATTAGAGGAAAATAAAAGAAAAATAGTTTCAAAAACAAGTGATTATATAGTCCTCTCGACTCATACTCAAGAAAAAAGATGCTACTAAACATACAGTAGTAACAACAGAACCAGACCTTACAGAATATTAGGCTGGTTTTAACAGCACAGTTTATATAAATTGCAATTCACTTAAGGGCCTAAGAAAAAATGAGCTTTTAAAAATCTTCTTATGATTTACATATATATATACACACACATATACATATAGATACACATGTATATATATCTCATTCATATCAGTGATCTCAATAAATAATATTAAACTTTCCCTACAACAGGGTTCAAAATTCCCCTGTATTAAAATTCAAATGCCAACAGGAATACTATGACAGACATCAAAAGCCTGTTTCAAATTGTCCCTCTCCATTCCTTGTCTTGGGGAATCTTAATACACTTAATAAAGCAGTCAAATACAATCTTAAAAGATGAACTGCAAGGGGAAAGAGCTTCTTTCACTTTTCTGTCTAAAAAGAGGTGCCACAGTACGCAGCTGTCATGGTGTTGTCACACCAACATGGAAATGGTTGTGGGATTTGAAGATCCTTTCCCAACATTCACAGTGAATGTGCAGGCTACCTACACACACCGGCAGCTCCGAATGCCTTCTTATTCTGTAAAAAGAGAGATCATATTTACATATCCCTCTTTAGTCTCATATTTTCATTTATTGCCTTGTTTTTTATTTTTGAAGTTTCATTGTGACTAAGGAAAGGGAAATGGCAGACTTTGACACACATTTGAGAGAATGCCCAAAGATATTTTATGAGATTAATGTTTCTAATAAAGCTTTGTAGCACACAGTGTATTTGAATTAAAACTAGGTTGTATTTTGAATCTGATAATTCACACAGATAATCAGGATCAAAGGGCATTAAGCATGATTTCTTAATGACTCAGTATCAACAACTTTTTGATTTAATGAGAATTCACAACTCAGTGAGGCAGGATTTCATTAAGCAAGCTCACATGTATGCAAATCAGCTGGCCTACAGCATTACAGGCTAAAAAAAGACCTTCAAGTTTTGCCTGCAAATTTACTAGTTTACAACCATATCCCTTATGCCTCTAATGCTTGTAACACATTCAGAGGTGAAAAATTAACACTTAGCACATTTAACACTTTATCACTTTAATGTTCTGTACTTTAGAGATATCTCAGACTACTAGGCAAATTTTGAAGAATGACAAAGCAAAGTAAATTATAATATCAGATTATTTCAAGAACTTAAAGTAGCATCCTTAAATTCATTAACTATTTATTTTTATTGTAAGCTTTCTATCAGGTCATTAGCATTGTAGCTGTTTATTTTCAAGTTAATTAAATCTGCTTCATTCCCTAAACAATTTGAATCATCAATTCTTCCTCTTCAGTTTCAGTTGGAAAAAAACATAATTTTAGAGTCTCTTTGCCTTTTTCTGTTCTTACATTATTCTGGAATGGCTGCAGAACTTCCTCCACACCATATTTGATCCAGGAGGATGGAACAAGCTCTTGGGGCCTTCAGCCACACAAACCACCTCAGCTGAAAGTGCTCCATCTCCAGATGGGGCTGTGGGCTCTGAGAACTACAATCCTGCAGCTCATCACAATGGAGATGTGACACAAGCACAACACCTTTGCACTCGTGGCTCCTAAGCCTGCAGGTTCACAATGGCAGAAATGGGATCTCCTACATTCTGCATAGCTCAGAACCTGACTTGGACTAAATATAAAAGCAACAGCAATTTGCTGTCACTTCTATCAGTGACAAAGGCATCATTCTTTAAGTATAACCTAGACATTTTTCACTACTAGAGTGGGGGCTATACATCTGCTCTCTCTCAAGTTCAACACAGCAATGATGTCTTATCACTTTGATGACATTCATGAATTTCTTTCATACACTGTGTTGCATATTTTAATCACATTAATACTCTAATACAGCTATGCAGGACTGGGTAAGATAAGCTTGTAAGCAAAAGTGCTATTTGAAGTTTGTCAACTTCTTACTAGATTTCGCACACAAACGACAAACAGGGTATGTTTGCTAGCAAGGAAAGGGAGGAGCAATAAGGTAGTATTCAGGTGAGTTTATGAAAAAGAGTTTGGAAACAATAAATGAGATCTGTTTACAACTCTTCAGTGAAACAATTTTCTCCCACCACTTCTGTAAATTGCATTTTATATCACTCTATTTCCATACTCTATTAAAGGCCACCAAGATGAACATGACTCTGTGTTGAGATTACCCTAGAAAGCACTTAGATAAGTAAACATCTGAATATAGGAGTAACCTTCTTTCATGCTACATCCTAATTGATATGTCAAGCATGGATCCAACAAGTTACCCACTAAAGCACTTGAGGTTTCCCCTGTCATATTTTTCACTATTTCTGCAATACTGTTGACAAGACAGGCAGAACAAATATTTTCCAAGGACAAGAAATGTTAGATGTCAAAAGTGGTTTTAATTTGCACCTACCTTTAGGGAAATCTCAGAAATTAGATATGTGAAAGAACTTACAATTTTCATCATCAAGAAGAAAATCAAAGGACTGTTTTCGTAATTTACCTACTTTGTTATGGGTGAATAAAACTATGGAAGTCTTAAATACTCCTACTACATTTCCTTAATGCTCATGAAATTTTGATTGCCTCCAGTACCCTCTAAATTACAATAAGCAATCTTAATCTCACATAAATACTTAAATCCACAAAGTTAGTCTACTGGAAAGTATGCACCCTTTAACTATAGAAGGAGACTTATCTTTATTCAAATGAAAATTCTTATAAACTCTTTATATGGCTTTTATTTGAAACTGTTTTCACTTATTGAAACCTAACATATCTCAACCATTTTTTCATGACAACTTCAGAATTTTTTATTCTGTTACCCAGTATGATCTAAGTGGTGAAGTTTCCCCACACAAAGATACTGCTTTCTTATTTAAGAGCTTAATTTTTTAGAAAGACCACCTCCTAGATGACTTTGAGGTAACAAGAATTTCTGTGGATGGAACCTGTTGACAGCTTTAATGTTGACTTTTAAATAAAAATAAATGTCTGTGAGCAGTATTTACATAAGACACTTAGGTTCAGAGAATTCTGCACTCAGTGAGAGAAGAAAAGCTTCTAGAAAAATTCAGAGAATCCAATCAAGATCACAACTTTGAACTATATTTTCATTTTAGTTATACAAGAAGAGCAAGGGAAACAAGCCAACTCTGCCTGAAGTTACCGCTTATGAATACTCCCCCATCCCTCTTGTCCATAAACAAACAGTAGTATTTGAGGCTAGAAAGTATGCAGCATTGGTATCTATATTTATTTCTAGGAGCTGAAATTGTTGTGTGAACTTCTTTCATCAGTGTTACTTATCCTTTCAAGTATTACTTACAGATAGTAAAGAAATTGGACTGTGAAGGATCCCTCTGAGACCCCACTGGACACTTTCCAAAAGTAGATCATTTTACTGTATTCTATTTAATCCTTTACACACTTTTCAATCCAGGTGACAAGGCTGAGAGGCATATAAACACAACAGTTTTCCAATAAGATGGTACAGCACAATATAGGATCAAGCAGACACAGTTCCACAACATGTTCATTTGGTCAGCAGAAGTATCAATCACTTTCCTAGCCTGCTGTGCTATGTTTATACATGCAAGTTAAATGCTGGCTTCTTTCCCATTGACACTGGCATCAAGAAAGAGTGAGGTTCATTTTAATAAATGGTAATTGCCTATAGATATTTCAAAAAATCATTTATAGCATTTGTCCATCCACCTTTTGGCAATTACCTAATGCTTTTTGGTAGCCACAAGAGACTGCTGGAGGTTTAAGTACATACAGAAACTCATTAAAGAATCTGCAGTGTGAATATCCAGATTTGCTGATGACTATATGTTAAAAATACTTTAATCTTATTTAAACAAAATTATTAGAATTAAGTTAACATCTTAAGATCAGAAGACTAAAAGATGCATGAAGGACTTGAACTTATTAAATGTGTAAAAAAAAATCTGTCACTCAATTATATGACTGCATGGAACATATTTCAGAGTTTTAAACCTGGGAAATAACTACAAATTGGTCTTAAAAGTGAGATTACACATGACAGATAAAATAAAATTAACACTATTTTGCAAGGCACAGTATTATAGAATTAGCTTGTCTTCTACTTTGTGATTTTAATCCACATTTTTAAGTCCTCATATACACTCATTAATACTGAAAAGATTACTTCTACATCACGCAGTCTAGAAACAAATAAAAAGAGCACATTGGTGTGTAGTAAACCAAGATCACATGCATTGTACACTACAATGCATCTCTAGACTATGGGTAGTTTAAATCCTTTTCAGGTACTGCTCTGGCAAGAGCCACTTAGGACACAGTATGTGATAACTCAGCAATGCTTTTCCCCAAAAAGGGCAAAGTTGTTAATTTCAATGCTGCTGTGGCTGAGCAGATTTCACAGCCTGCAGTGTAATTTCCATACTACTGGAATATAAATCCAAAATTCCTCTGCTTTTTAATGATTGTCTTAAAATTAAGAGCTGAAGTAGGAGATAGCTACATTCATACCCGATAAATCTGATAACTATATATATATAGGGTTATGTTTGACAAAAAAACCCCACTGTACTATAAATCATTACTCTCAACTTACCTGGTGCTAACCCAGCAGTAGCAGGACTTCCCATGGAGGGGTGAGAGAACAAGGCTTGAGAGAAGGCAGACATACTTGACTGGGATACATTACTCAGCCTGGAAGTTGATCCTCCTTTAGGAATAAACTCACTTGCAGAAGGATTTGGTGTCTGTTTAAAAAACAATAAATTAAATGTTTATTTCGAATGAGAAGGGATTTATTTGGTAGAAAATACTTTCTAGACAGGCCTACTAGTACAGGGGGTATTTTTAAGGTACATACAGCTTGCTGAAGAGAGCAAAGAATACTGGAAGCTGGTCTGCATGAACAAATTAGACGTGTTTTTAGCTTATGTCTGAAGTGTTATAAGCAAACTTTCCATATGAGCAGCTAGTCTACAAACTCATTCAACATTTTGCAAAAGGCTTTCCATAAGCATTACATTACAAGTTGGAGAACAGACTTGACACTGAGAAAGCTTTGCCACAGCTGCAGACTGTTCCCCCGTGACTTCAGCAATTTCATCTCAAACTAACCAGCAATTTCAAATTAAAGGAGTAAAAATTATTCCTACTAGAAAAGTCACCCCTGCCTCCATTTAAAATAGATATGTTCCGTTTCTTTGTGAAAACTACTGCTTTAATTACCTGTTTCATTTATCCAGCACCCTTAATAATAGTCTAATTTGATGCCATGGAAAAAAATATAAGCAGAATGATGGTGAAACATACAGTATTTGTTAGAACATAAAACAAACACATGAGCAGTTTTTAATTTCTATTAAAATCAGTGCAGACAGTTTTGTAGTTTGGGATTGTGGTATTTGTTTTGAGGGTGAGGTTTTTGTTTGATTTGGGGCAGGGAGAGTTAGAAAAAGAAAATCCCAGTTAGAGCTGAAAAGGCTAAAAGCTTATCATTGAACAGCCAATTACAAATGATAGGAGTGGAACAAAAACTACATTAAGCCAAGAAATAAAATCAGTTATTACATGAACACACCAAAAATCTTGACGATTATTAAATTGCAGGATTTATTTTATTAAGTAATTTGCACAGTACCTCTCCAAAGTGTCTAAAGTTAGGTAAAATAAGAAGACAGCAACAGCTCCCAATAGACAAGGGATACTGTTAAGATAATCCATAATGGTTTTCTACAGAAAATTATATTGGACTACTTTGGTTTCAGGCAGTTTTAAAATAACCAAATACATCAACTGTTAGTTAAATTACCAATATTGATTTTACCAATATAAAGTGGCATCAGAGAAGTAAGGTAGAGCCAAATTAAAAGTGAAGCGTAAGCATCAATTTAGACAGTGAAGAAAGTATTTGAGAAGAGTTTCTGTTAACTGGGTTTTAATACCTTTATTTGACTATTTCTGCCAAATATCATAGTATTAATGTATTTCAATACACTGAAAAAGAAGGTTCTCAAAGTTGTAAAATTGAAGAAGATGCTCAGGTTTAAAAGCAAATAGCAAAAATATTCTACCTTTAATCACACAGTGAATTTTAACCACCATCCACTTTATGATATCAACTACCACTTTATTTGTCACCTTACATGTGCATGTTTCTGAATATTCAAGGAACAGCTATAAGTAAATATGCAGATTATGAAGTAAAACATATTAAAAGGGTAAAGAGTTCACATGAATTTTTAAACGCTTTTATCACAGTTAAGGAAAACATGTTAAAATGTACACTAATACAGCAAAACAAATGATAAGTTGAATTATACAGACTGAAAACACCTAACTGACCCATTTATACTCAAAAGGTAATATTCTGGACTTATCTGAATTTAGGTGCAGGAATAACTAAGAGAATAGTGTTCCTTTACATAAAAACTGGCATGCAACCATTCAGCAAAATCTGCACTGAAACTGGAAAAAATTGCAAAGGTGGTAGAGTACAACTTTTCCAAACAGTGACAGAGCTAAATAGTCATCAAACAGAACAACTGGGAACGAGGGACAGAATTTGTATCATTTTGCTAAAAGAACTTAATTCCAAGGAACCACAAGATCTACATTTTTCCACTGCTAAAAGTAGCAATGACACATCCACAGCTCTATCACATCTAAATACTGTGTCAACCAGGCAACAAGGGTGGGACATGCCATTAGAAGCACACAAGCACAGAAAAAGACACCTTCTGAAAGGTAACTCAGACTTTCTAGAGCAACTGAGAGAGTTCCCAAAATCCCATCCAGGGTATTCTGGCTAAACTCTTATAATTTTCACCTACTGATTCAAACTCCTACAGCATAGAGATGCTTCTTATTTCTAAATGCATTCTGCAAATTTTCATAGACCAGTTTTCATGTCTAAAAGTTACTTACTTACTACAATGTGACTTATTTACAAAAAGGTACTTTCTTACTAGAAGTTACCTATAACCATCAAAATTTTTAAATGCAGCTTCACTTTAAGAAAGAGCTCCAGGTTAACTGGTATTTTAATTTATCCAAGTGAAAGAGTCAAACCCAGTAATCTGCTAGGACTGATATGGTTTATGCTGTAGAATTACAAACAGCAATGGGTCAAGTCTGATGGAAATTCAGTTTCATTCCATTTTTTGATATCACAATTCAGGATGAGCATCAAAGCCTAATAAGATTAAGTTGTTTTTACATAACTTTGATGAAAATGTTGTATATGAGTAAACAGCATTGATTTATGAAGACAGACCCTATACTCTGAAAGCCTGTTTTACTTCTCTGTGATGCTACCAACATGAAGCTGCAATCCAAGACTTTTCCCACTGGTAAAAAAAGTGATTTAACTTTTGGTTATCATTTTAAAAGACCCTTCCATCTTCAAGTTGCTTTCTAAATACAGAAAAATACTCAAGTTCCACAGTCACTAGCCAGAATAAACTAATCAAAGTAATACAGCCAATTCTAGTGATAGGTGGTCAAAACTAGCAAATATTGTCAGACAATTTGAAGCTTAAGCCCCAAGCCACATCTAAATTCATTACAACTACATGAACCTGCAGTTCTTAAAAACTTCTATGCTTTTGAAAATATTTTATCTGAAGTAAAATATTCATTTTTCTGCAAACAGTTTTCTTCCATGAAAATAATTAAAATAATAAGGCTAGATTAAGTGACTAAACCAAGTGAGGGAATGTAATATTACTATTAGCTCTTTAATACTTAATATCTTAATTAGTTTTGAATCTTTGTAGATAACTATTTTACAGCAATGACCATGCAAATATGCCAAAATTAGAAAGCCACATTCTTAGTGGCCAATGATTCAAAGTATTATATCCTTGGCTTGAAAAATATCCTACTTTCACTCTGTCAAGTCATAAAATAAAGTATAAATTCCAGGTTTAGCTTTACATTTGGATCAATGGTAAGCTTGAAAATCTGTAACCATGCTTTAGAACCTGAGTATTCTTACAGTTTTTCCATTAGAGTCCTACCAGACTTCCCAAGATGACACTAAAAAATTTAAACTTTTATAAGAATGAAAATAATCTAGATCATCTTAGTGAAAAACATTTTTTTCATTCTGTATTATGTTTAAATTTTGCACAAGTACAGCTTTTAAACATATTTCATTTAATTACTAATTAATTATTCATCTCAGAATAAAGTAATTTATTCATGCTAGATGAGGCTTAAAATTTGTAGTCAGAATAAATCAGGATTGGTAAAATACATAGAGAAAATGGGTCTTGAAAATGGTTATTAATTTTCAAGAGTAACCAGAAGAATGGACATGCAAGAATCACGTAACAATTATGCAATACTGTGATGTCAAAAGGCAGCAAATGTACTTCTAAACCCAAAACAATAAAAATAAGCCTACTAGCACTGTCTGCACTGTGTTAAATAAGTCTAATTTCAGTTTCAAATGTACATGTTCCATTAAAAGTCACACACAAAACTTCAAAATGCTAATAAATATGTTTTCAACAAACAGCATAAAAGAGAAGGAAGTACAGCTGTGTCAGCTACATTATGTATTTCTAGCAAACCACCTACGGTGACTTCTGATACCTTTGCTAAAATTGCCATCATTCCCTTTTCCTCTCAACCTTGCCAACTGAAATCTGATCCCCCTTCTTCCAGTATATTAATAAGGATGTGTCAAACTTAAGCAGTGAAGCAACTTCCCTAATTATTACCTGAATTCCTATATCATGCATTCTCAGAATGATTCCATGAAGAAATTTCATCTACATACCCTGTTCTCAGATTATTTATGTCCATGTCTCTTTTCAGACAGCTTTGCTAAGAAACTTCCAAAGACAGACCGCAAAACTGAGTCCATGCAGCTCCACTTACAGAAACAATTCTTACATTTCTGTACATCAGAGTGAAAAAAACCGTTATAAATACAGTCCAAATGAAGGCTGATTTTAGCCATGATGCAATTACTAAGGATGGAACCAAAAAAGTACAAAAGGAGGCCAGGACCATGAAATTACTCATTTGTGTCACCAGTCAGCTCAGATTTTGTCTGGTGGCTTTTTCGCTTTTACAGGTATTAAAAGGAAATAAAATTAAAATACAGCATGGAGAGGAGGAAACAAAATATTCTGTGAGTATCACAAAAAAAACCCTCTCAAGAACAATTCAAGGGTCCTTAAAAGAATGTACAGATGAAAGCAAAGAGCAAGTTTGAGCAAGAGCAAGGATCTAAGCTGAAGATCATCACTGGAAGGACTACACAGCAGCATGTGGCCTTACTGTATGTTAAGGAGTTGCACGTAACAGATTTCTGTAATACAGAAATAAAATCAAAATTCCTTTTCATCAACTATAAACTTTGATACGCATGATTTGTCTTTATGCTCCTCAGTGGTAAACTTGTAAGGCCTCAATGCTGCACTAATTAATAAGGGAATCCTCAAAGTGCCTTTAAAGTACAGAAGTGAGCTGGAATACAGGGATGTACAAGTTATGAAGCCTTTGGAAAGCCATGCAGGGATCCCACAGGAACTCTGGAAACCACTCTTCTCTCACATTTCTCTTTCAGCATCTCTCAACACAGCTGTACAGCAGCAGCTTCAGTACTAATGAATAGTACTTCATTAGCTTGGTTCTGGTTCCTCATTCAACCAAAGCATGCTACCTAGCTCAAAAAGTAGGCCAATCTCATTTGATTTCAGAAGGATGTGCTAATGTACTTAACATGCTAGAAACTGGATACAAGCTTCTTTGTTCTCTTTTTATGTTCTCCTTCACTTCCAAATTTATGCTGATCTGTTCTGACATCCCAAATTACATAATCGTGTAATGGTTACAGAAAACCACCACTAACCCGCAACCATGTTATAAAACAGGGCACTCCTTTACCAGTTTATTTTTGGCACAGTTTTCATAATATCTCTTAGGAATACAGAAACATGCAGAAGTCTTTCTTGAGCTTAACATGTTATTTTGTTGTTGTTGGGTTTTGGGGTTTCTTTGTTGTTTTTTTAATGGGCAGAGGTTCTATATGAGGAGAGCCACTTTACAGAGCATTGCTGTAATTCCTCCAAGGATTCCTTGCGAGCCATGACATCAGGAAAGGAGTCATTTTATGATGTCAGAGCAATCCAGAAGACATGGGAGGTCACCAAGGATTTCAAAGCAAATCTTTCTATCCCACCACTGAATTTGTGTAACATGCTATATATATAATGTATCCTAATATAAGGTAGGATACATCACTATAAAACAAACTTCGATTTGGGGTTTTTTTTGCTTTTTTAATGCACAACCCAGAGTACAATTCACTCTGCAGACTTCACTTTTAATCATGTATGTGTAACACCATATTTAAACAAAACAGATTGGGTTTATAAATTCCTAGCCATTCAGGAGTAACAGTTAAACTATTTTACAATGCAAGTTTTAACACCTTTGCTTCTTCAGTCTTGCCAGACCCCACAGTTGCTCTTCAATCCCTCCTATTTCTCCTGCAATTCTATTTATTATGGCTGGCACATCCTTCTGTTCGTATTTCCACCACATGTGCATATACATGCTTTGTTAAAGCCCATATCGCCATGGGAATTTATGCAACTGTAATATGTAATATAAAATCTTAAGCCACACATACTTTAAATTAGTTATGTAGCCAGGATTCTGTTGCAATAAAGGAGCCTGGAACTGCACCCTTCAAAAGCTATGTACTCTGCAGCCAGTCCCAAACACTGCCAACCTCAGAAAGCATGGGGACCTTGAGCTTCCTTCCCTGTGCCACACTTTGAACACTACTCCAGAGTGCACAGGTACTGAGAAGACAACTGCTCCTGGCAAGAAGCTTCAAGTTTCAGGCTACTGCCTCTCTAGACTCCAAAAGCATTAAGTTCTTTTGCTTCTAATCTAAATGGAGTAGATTAACAACAAAGTTTATATCACTGTATAGCAAGAAAACAAGAGAGGACAGGAGTGCAAACAGGACTTTTTGCCCATTAATGTCCACATGAAAACTAAAGATCAATTTTCTGCTTCTCTCTTAAAACTGTCTTTAATTATGGCTTACATTCATTGTTACATACACAAAAAATTCAGTTTGTTAATTTTCTCTCCCTTCAAAACAGTACTGCTTCACAGGCTTTCACCACTGTCCTTCAAGCTTACCAAGTCCTTCTACCGATGTTTCCTTTAAGCTTCATCTTTTCTCCATCAGTGGCTGTGCTGCTTCCCCAGCAGCAAAAGGGCAAGACAGACTGAAGGTCCAAATGTCCCTAAACAATGTAGCATCATGCTGCCTACAACACACTGCCCATGACTGCTCATTTCAGTAACACAGAGATGTCCAAACATCAAATAACACAAAACTAGTATCAGTGTGGAAAGGAGCTCATACAAGCATCATGTTGGCCCTTACACGGCAGAAATTCAGTGAACTGAAAGAAAATCCTGAAGTGCCACAAGTTCTAATTATAAGTCTATTATCAATTTACCCACTTCAATCACTTTGAAAACACCAAAAATAACATAACCCTCCTAGGAAGACTGAAATAATCTCTGACAAATAAAAAGCACTACACAAGTGAAAACAGTATTAGCAGCAGTGGTGCAGTTCCCACCACTGTAATAATTTCCATCTAAACTCCACTTTAAGGGATATGAAACAGATTCATCCTAGGCTAGAATTATTCTTCATTTTCATGCCAAGGATTACCTGATACTTTGGTAAAGAGATATTCAAATCTAGTTGTACCACCCCCCCTCTTACTGATCAAGAGCTGAAAAAGATCAAGGAATAAAGTAAAATAATGGTAAGAGTTGCATACGTTTCTCAAACAAGTTGAGAAGTATAAACTATCCCAACATAAAAATTAAGAATTTATACTTCTCATCATGATGGCAATGTTTCAAATTCTGTACTGAGGGCATCTGTTTTCATTGTGTTAGTCACTTTAATAACAATCACTAATTTTACCAGTAAATATCTTCCTCAAAGGAGAATTAAAGGTTGTGATTGTTTGCTTTTAGATTACATTAAATGATTACTTTTGCTCCTTCTCAGATTATACCAAAATCAAGTAAAGTATATAGTTCAGCAATGGGTGAAGATAATTAAATATCTCCAAATCACTTTCTTAGAGGACCAGAATGCCTATTAAGTGAAATAAATATTTTATTTAACTCATACTTGGAATAACTCTTTCTAACATTTTCCAGAACTGAAAATAAAACATCCAAAACACTGAAAAAAATTACCAGTAAAAAATAATTTTACCTGTAAATTGTTTTCTGTGACTCTGTTCCACCAAACCATATTGATGGGTACTCCTGTTTTACACCTGTCAGCCAGACAGCCAATAGGATTCTTTGATTTTCTTGCTTTTGATCCCACCGGAACTATCCTCTCATCCAGCATTCCCAGTCGATACTTCCTGGGCTATGAAAAAGAAGGAGAGAAACCAGGCCACTCCTAACAACCCTCATCTAAAGCTACACTAAGATAGATATTACACTGTGTTATGATACTGGATTGGTGGAATAGGAAACAATTTGCAAGTAAAATTTAACTGAGACTGTTTCCTTTCAATCCTGACTATTTGGTTATAACAAACAATGCTTTAAAAAAATAAAGAAAATAAACTTCAGGGAATACTAATTATTTGTAAGCAAAGCCATCCATCACAAGTCAGCCACTGAAATATGCACATAAATTTGGAAATTCTGTCCTAATGAGAAATTGTTTAAAAATAAAAATCCATATGTTCAAAATAAATACCTTCAATCGCATCATAATAATGAACACCTCCCTTGAAATTCCTACCAAACAAATTTTAAATTCAAATTTGCTATGACTCATCTCCTGAAAATTTGCTTTTAAAAATCAGGTAGAACTGAGTAGCCAATTGCAGCAGAACTCTGAGAAAAACATTTCTGCTCAGTTTGATGTTTAAAAAAATAACTTCAGCTACTGTCTTAAGTGAAAACAGACAAAAATTACTATGACAAATGCATTGAGAACTGTCATAAAATTGAGAAAATAAAACAGATTTGAGGAAGTTAACATGCAGGAATTACTTGCACCTCATTAACAGTGATATTTCTATTACACTAGCAACGATCTCTAAAAATGGAACTATTTATAAAGGATTATATGAACATTAAATTCAAAAGGCTGTAAAAAAGAAAATTTGTTAAATACTTTCAAACAGGTAAAGTACAGAAGTTTTCTAGATTTCTCTGTGCTTTCAAACCTATGTGTATCTACCCAGATAGTCAATATCATCAAAAGAAATATTTTAGCATCTATGCACATTCAGACCAGGGCTTTTATGCCAATTATATCAACAATTGGATGAAATTGCAGGGGTTGACTGGTTTTCTTTAGCTGTGGCATTTTGTTTGGGCATTTTTTGTGACAGCATAACTATCACCTGGATATAAATCACTCTAAGTAATCAAAGCTTAACTTACCTTTATTCAGATTATCTATTTCACCTAGCACCTTAGAAATGTTAGCAACATGTACCTTCATATACACTTTAGAAATTATACTTCAGAAAACATGGCAAGAATCTAACTGGAGAAGACTTCCCACTCACACAGGAACAATTTGTAAAACACAGGACAAAACTACCATAAAATGGCTGCAAAAACAAAACCTGAATAGATTCTCTCCTCTACTTCCCTGGAACCTTTTAGGCTAAAACCGTTGGAAAGCACTAAAACTCAGTAGCGTCAACAGTACCCCATTTGCAAAAAAAAGACCCAAACAAACCAACCCCTCCAAAAAACCCGCAAAACCCACAAACAAAACAAGAAAAAATCCCCAAGGATACCAACATGGACTATGAACTACCAAAGGCAATAAACTCCATGGAAGGGTTAACCAAACTTAGTAACAATCAACAAGGCTGAATTTTAGCATACTAATTAGAAATCTGTGATGGGTAACAGGAAGTCCTCCTGCAGTTCAAACACACACCTGATCATGGTAAATCTAAATATTGGTTGTTTATTAGAAGAAACACTCAACTATTGGGCAACTTGTCTCAGTAAATCAGAAAGACTACTAAAATCCTAACCTCCAAAGCCATTACAGCTGAGAAGCTGGACATTTAAGCAAGATGGGACTTTAGGGCAGGGTTTGAACACAGTATGTATTTTTCTTAGGCAACTAGTGTAAACAATATAATGAAGAGTAACAGTTTCCCTGGAAGCTTTCCCCTCTCTCTCTCCCCCCATGCTCTACCAAGGGTAGGGGCACAGTCTGCCTCAGTCTATTGGAGTACAAGCCAGTGCCCAAACACACTTCCATTCACAAAGGGTTCTTCTAATCTTCTATAATAACTAGTTGTCTACAAATATTTTGAAAAGGAGAACCAAAGCAAAAGAGAAATAAGCCAATCTGGAAGAAGGCAATTTTAATCGCAACAGGAATCATATTCCAAACAGGATGAAACTCTATTCTAGGCTTTATGAAAGATCATATAGAGACAATATGAATTCATGCTCCAGTAGTTCTTTACTTACTTGTATTAAAAAATGAAATTAAGCACTGGATGAGTCTAAAGAAACACATTTTCCTTTCATTACTTATCATAAAACATTAGGGGATTACTAGGTCAAGATTTCATTATTTAGACAGACATTAGAGGATGGAATAGACAATATTAACATTTGAAAATAAATTTTTGTCTATGTGCACCAAAGTCATTCTAAATAACACTTGTTCTCAAAGAGCAAACTTGGATCTGTTTTAGAACTGCAATCTGAATTTAAAGGTAAGCAGAAAACAGAGTATCCGCGGAGAGGAGAGCTTCAACAGAAGGAAAAGCAAATAGATCGAGAAGTTTGAATAAGTGAATCAACCTTACTATATCCCTGACCTCTACAAAGAGCAGGAAACAAAGCGACATAAACAGTTCACTTTAAAATGAGCGAAACTCATCAACCACTGATAATTTCTGAACATCTATATATAGATAAATATGTAAATATATCTACGAAAAGCATAGAGAGCATGACAATCTGGACTAATAAACCAAACTTTTATGCTTGGGGACAATTTCTCTTGGATATTTACAAAAACAATTGGTTTTTTTGCCTTCCCTACAGTCTATGAGGTAAAAAAGCTGTTCATATGTAGTAATTACTGGCTGCAAATATTTAAATGAGGCAGGGAACAGCTAACTACCTTTAACTGCTAGCAACAGCTTAGCACCCCCAGGGTGAGAAGGGTAAGCATTTTCAACCATAGCTAATAATTATGACCCTTGCCCTGCAGAACCAAACTGATGCCAGCAAGTAATGATAGGAGCCTACTGGTTGGCACAATTATTATGAAAGATAAACTCCTAAATTCTGAAAAACATTACACTTGAAGCAAAAAGAGAGTCCTTCCAAAAACAAGTCCTTCCTAAGTAGCATCTTTACATGAGAACACTATTAATGATAATTAACTTCAATAGCACACTAGCCCACTATATTCTTCACTTGAGGAATAACAGAAAGTATTCCTCAAGTCAGTTTAATTACTTGGTTCTCATTCATTCAACAAAAACTTTGTGAATGTGTTCAGCAGTTCTATTTTCTTCCTACTATTTGCTATAACAGTGTCTTTGACCCTAGTTCTCCTGTTTCAAGGTCAGTGGGCAATATCACACTTCCCTTTTTTAATTCAGGACTAAACTGACCTCTAGTGTAAGATGTTCCATGGCTGCCCTAGAGGAATAAATTTAAGCAAGAAAATATCTACAAACATTGAAACTGTAAAGACTTTCATATAGTATTGTAGTCTAGATAAGCTGACAAATCAAACTACACAATTGCAAAGTTTTCTTCTACTGAAGATCTGCAACTCTTTTTTTTCAGGATCACTCAGGTCCCAAATTACATTTCTGTTCCTTAAAATGCATTTACCTCTAGCAGGTTTTGAATTTTAGATTTACAAGCCCCTTTTAGTACCAAAACATACCCAATTAAGTCCAGCACACGAACACACGAGTAGGCTGTTGTGCTTCAAAGTATTGTGAAGAGTCTGAGCTATGGTAATGCTGTCTAAGTGCTTCTACTATCAAACCAAATAGAAGTCATCATAAGCCTCCTCCACCACAGGCTAAATAAAGTAGCATTACCTTAAATTACTATAGCTAAAATATATCACAGTAGCATTAGCTAGGGCTCATCTGTTGTACAGTGAGTTGACTGTATCTGCATATACAAACAAAATATTACATTATCAGACAAAATTTTAAAAAGCTATACAAACTCACACTTTCCTTTGTACTACTTACTGGACTACCAAAGTTATGTGAGACATACAATTTTAAATTTCAATGCTGACTTTTGAAAGACCTTTTTTTTTAATTAATGGCAAAGAGACCATTAGAAAAGGAAACTTTAGATATTAGACTCAGCTAGTCCACTAGTCTACTGAAAAAGGAGCAATTTGTTTTATTATGCTTTTAAAGCCAAAACCAAAACAGAAGTTCTTGGTGTCATTATTGCTACTTTCACCCAACAACAATAACTAATTAGCTGGAATAAGCCCATACTTGAAACACCAAATCATAGATATGAACTTCAATATGTTATTGAGCCCCTTTACAGGTACAATCAGCTAAGCAGTACCTTAATTGTGAATACAACTCTCTTACTGTGTATTACTGAACCAAATTAAGTGTTACACCTGAACATGAGTTAGGGTCAACAGGACTATCCTGACATATTTGTGAGATTAAAATATGAAAAAGAAAAGCTGTCTTTTAAGAGAAATTAAACTGTTTAGGTTTCTAGCCAATAAAGCTACAAAACCCCTTTACATGGACTGGGTTAATTGTTAACCAAAATACCTCTACTCTTTCTTTTTTTATTACAACCTCCCACTGGTAGACAGGCAGACTACACTTGTGGTTTTTTGTATCTCAGCTTTTGAAGGCTAGAACCAATTTTTAAATATTTGATATCCACAAAAAATGGAATTGGAGCTTAAAAATAATTGTGTAGTTGGCTGGTTTTTGTTGTGGGGTGGAGGGTTTTTTCCTTTATGAAAAGGAAGACTATGTTAATATTTGTAATGTTATAATTTTGGAGTTTACAACACTATACATTGATATTACCTGCATTTAACAGACTAGACACCCATCCAGATTGCTCATGAAAACCTGGGTTTGGCTGAGGTCAGAATTTCACTTGTTGAAAAGTATCATACAGAGACAAACAAGATGTATTCTTCTACCCCAAGGAAACTTAAGTGCAACATTTGACATGGAAATGTGTCTTATTCTAGAGCAAAAGTTTATTTCATGAGCATTTATGCTGAAGGCATGAAAATCTTGAAGATTTCAGAAGCAGCAAATCTTACATAATTAAGTCAAATGTTTTCTCATCTATTTTGCAGCCTAGCTATGTTGGGATGAGGTATGAATTACCACAACTTTAAATCCTGGCATGGATTTAATTATACTGACAAACTTCTTTACTAAGAAATTCCTATCACCTATTGAATTGATGTAAACTGATGGAAAAGCAGACTTTTTTCTACCACCATTAAAGCAGATAGTTCTAACTATAGTGAAGACTTGTCAGAGTACCACCATCCCAAGATGTACTTTCAAAAACTTCACTGCTAAATGAACACTATGGGCAAACCATAGATTTTCTTCAAGTTTAAAGGTTTCTTTTAACAGAAAAGAATTTTTTGTGTTACTTACAGAAATGTGGGAAAATCATGTGCCGTTACCAAATATATAGGTAAGAGGGTTAAAGACTGATGCAGCTTTTACTCTGATCTTTAATAGGCACAATTTCTCAGAAGTGGTATATTTTCCAGATGCTTTAAATATTTGTATAGTGCCTTCAACTAATGTGTGCACAAATCTAAAAAAATTTTAATTATTTTACTGCAAATCACTCTTGAAGACTACATACACCTTGGCACAGCAGGAATCAAACAAAGCTTCTAAATATAAAGAAATGCATCTAGCATGTCAGTTACATTTGAAGTTATTTGACTTCAAATACACAAAAGGACGAGGCAGCAAAATGTAGAAGTGTTACATACTTTCAAAGGGGAATGCTTTTATTTATTTTAATTTTAAATTTGACTTATGTATCATAATGATCACTAATTCACACACAAAAATAAAAGCAAATAATAGATTCTCTCATGACATGTTTA
The DNA here is from genome assembly GCF_024509145.1 of Vidua macroura. Taxonomy (NCBI): domain Eukaryota; kingdom Metazoa; phylum Chordata; class Aves; order Passeriformes; family Viduidae; genus Vidua; species Vidua macroura. The sequence continues at coordinate 92,767,450 of NC_071572.1, read as the reverse complement.
GAAGTGAAAAATATGTATTTATCTAAATAGTAATAACCAAGACAGCAAGGGCACACAACCAAGGAACAATTCCAATAACTAAGTATTCAAAAAAAAAAAGTAAAGCAGATTATATTATATTAATTATATATATTATATTATAGTAACAGATTTTAGACCCCAGTACTACCTACAAACATTTATTATTCTTCTCTCAAAGCATAGTCCTCCTGCATTGCTGCAACAACTTATTTTAGCATCAACTATTATGTTTTATTACTGCAGTATGGGTGTATAAATCCCAGAGGGAAAATTTAGGTTTAAAATATAAATTTCGCCCAGATACATCATAGAGTCTGTGCAGCCATACTTCTGTCTCTTAGAACACAGTGACATAATGCTTGATCATCACCCCTCAACTCATCAGAACATGATTCGTGCTTCTGAGATCATATGCAGGAGGTTCTGAAAGGTGAAAACTGTCTTGACACATTTTCATTCAAAGTAAATTCAGCAAGACCAAAGATGGCACATAGCTTTTCAATGAACACCACTGAACTAGATAATGATCAGGTATCAGAGGTGTCAAGATAGAGCTAGATGGAAACAGGAAGCTGGAGAGAAATACAGCTTCCCAAAGGTAACAAAACTAGACGGGAGGCAGGACACTCAAAAATAAAATAGCAACCATTTAAGTCTTAAGAATTTAACATCCACAGGACCTGAAGTTATCCTTATTGCTTTCTTTTAACTTGAGAGGTTAAACTCTTCTCACACTCATTAAAAAGCTTATGTTTATGCAGACTAGGCGTACAGGCAGTCTTTGCTTCAAATAATTTTCTATGCACATTTATGTCTGCTAATCAAAGTAAATGGGTTAAGTCTGCTGTCCAGTCTCACTGTAAATCTCCACAGATGGCACTCAACAGCTGCACCCTGTTTGGGGTGAACTTCAATTCAGATAATCTCCCTTATACTGTCTTTTCTAACCTAGAGGTTTTGTCCTTGCCTTTACTCACCTAAAACCAGTGGAAGGCATTCTAGAAAAAAATTGCGTGAAAATACATAAAAAGCAGTATTAACATAATGTTTAGAGTTGTTCAGTTCAGCAATTAGTTCACCCCTTGCAGCCCGTGAACTGAAGTCATTCTCACCTTAATGGACCTCCTCTAGGTATGACTGAACAATTTAAAAAATTAAATGGAAATAAGTCAGTGTTAGAAACTTTTCATAAGAGTTCAGTTTTCATGAGGATTGAAGGTATGAAAAAACAAAATAAAATGTAAAAGTAAATGCTTTTCACTATTCTGTAAGGCTGACCAGTGACAAATACAGGAACCTTTTAGCCTGGATTGGTGGCAACAGTCTCAGAACAAATTTAAACACAAGTTTCATAATATATTTTCATCTTAGTGCATTAAGCTGTCATGTCCTTCGCAGCAGATTCTGATCAGTTATGTCACACAAGTTTTTATAAACCATTTACCAGAAGCATCAAAATGAAAGCAAAAACTTTTCCAAACAGATCATTTCAGGTTTAGAGAGGAGCCCTTTTCTAGATAATGGCTAAAGTCAACTTGGGAAACACCTAGGAAGTTCAGGTTCAGAACGCCACTCTATTTTTAACAAGCATAACATGTATTTAAAGGAAAAAAATAAGCATGACATCATTTTTCTTAGGAAAGGGTGTTAGTCTATTACTAACTCTAGCTTTTGTTCCATGCTTCACAAATCCCATTTGTGCATTGTAGATTAATACTTACCTAAAAATCTCTTATAGGAAATTCACTTTAAGGTTGCTTGTCTTACTGCATGTGGAGTTACAACAACCGGACAGTAAATCCAGAAGGTTTTACAGTTGACAGAACCTCCACCAAGGCTCCATCTACAGAAATACTTAGCTCCTTTGATTTCATTTTAAGTATCCTATAAAAATGTCTTTAAACAGTAATCTTAGCTTTCCTGAAATCTAAAATTGAAATGCAGTTTAATAATTTCTAGACAGAGATAATTATCTCAAGAATGTTCATAAAAGTTCAAGGACTATGTTTACTTTTTGAACAGAAAGCAGAATGGCTCTAAACATCAAATAATCAAAAGCAAATTAAATGGCTCAGTCATACTAACTAGTTTCAAAAATACTGTCTAATTAAAAAGCAAGGATATTCCAAATTACAATCATCAACTTATGTTCAATATTTTATTGATCTCGAATATTTCTCCATACGGCTTGCCCATTGTTAAAGGGTTGCCACCATAACATGATCAGCAACATCCAGAATCAAACTTGCTTAACAGAACTACATAATACATGCTTTTACAGATACTATTCAGTTTTACACAACACAAACATGCATAGTTATTTACACAGTTCCAAATAACTTAATACTTCAAAATATTACAAATTAGAATTGTGATATTTTTAAAGGAAAGCAATTGTTCTTTATTCACTTACCAAGACTGTATTATATCTGTCCTCCAAATCAGTGATAAACGAAGGAAATGCTGGTTTTGCCAGCTAGTTCAGAACAAACAAAACCTTAGACTTGGGCTCTTAGTAAGATAATGGAGACTTTTTCAAACAGTAGATGTTGTAAACATGTACATTTGAACTAGTCACCAAGGCTCCCTTTATAAAGCAGGCACCAAGCACTGACTTAATAAACCCCATTGTTCAAGCTATAAACAAACTCCAGTTAATGGGGTAGAGAGGAATCACACAAGGTATGAAACACAGGTTTCATACCTGGCACTCAAGCATTTAGTGCTTTTTAGGAAATCACTTCAGACAATTTGGATATTGTAATAAAAGTACTAAAAATATTAAAAAACTACATCATAACTACTTGCCATGTATTGACTGGTAGCAAAAGTCAGTCACAAAACTTATTAATTTCTCATAACTTTAGCCATCAATTTTTGTCCACTTACAGCAATCACCAATATCTGGTCATTTCCAAAGTATTTTTTCCCAGAGAGAGCTAAATGTTTCTTTCAACTACTCATCCCCCTGTGCTGACTATAGAGGGAGCCTGGATGCCTAGATTTACACAACTCAAGTAGTATTTTATCAAAACTTCCCCATTACTAGTATTTAACAACCTTTAATACAAGCATAAGTTAAAATATAGCAGTCATAACAAAAATAAATTAATATGCAAAGAAAAATACAAACCTCTTTCAATTAATGCCAGTTATAGCTGAAATGCTAACTAGAAAAAAAAACCAAGTTAATTAATTTCACAGCTAAAACTTACTCAATACTATTTTAGCAGCCAATTTGCCTTAATTTCCTTCTTTTTCTTGAGGAAAAAAATGCATTAAGTCAGAAAGCACTCTGAAATACTATTTGAGCTTTGAGGTATTTGTGCTTTACAAGCAAACATTAACTGGTTTGTTTTCATTTTGTACTGCTTAACTTTGAAGTATTTTTAGAGACAGTGGTCATTCAGACACTACTTCTGTTTGATAGCTTATTTCCTTTGGTGCTTGTGGTTCATACACAAGAACAAGTTTACACCCAGGTATATACATATATATGTGTATATATTGGCTTTCAAAGCCTGTGTTAAGGAGGAATGTACAATTATTTTTCATTTTTACCAGCCTTGGCAAGTAGATAAGCAACGCATTTATAGTTCTTTACATTCAACTTTCAGCGCACTGTACTGGCATTAAGGAAAAGAGCAATGCAGATATTCCATGTAGTTGGGATACAGCATAATATTAGAAAATTAATGTTCAACAACAGCATTTATATTTAAAAAACAGTGTGATGGGCCAACTATAGCAATTATCTTTAACCTCAATCTTGACCTGCAGGAATAATACAGAACATGCCTATGTAGCTTGCTTTCATTATTTACCACAGGAAAGCTCAGGATAACGTGGCTAATAAGTAGTAGAACATGAAAGTCATCAGTGAAAGCAAAACTTAATAATTGGCTGGGACAAGATAATGTCTGGTTTTGGTAAGTGACAGTTCAAGAAAATGAGAAGGAACTCTCATGTAATCAAACTTTTGTCTCTTATTCCAGCCTCTGAGTGTATAACTGGAAAACACCACAACTTGCACAGCTGCAGGTCAAAGGTGTTTGAAGATGCTGTCTAGCCCTCAGCAAAAGAAAGATTTCTCAATATAAATTAGAGGGCCGGGAAAAAAACCCAAACCCTCGCTTCCCAATGATAAAAGTGTTTTTTAACCTAAATGCATTTCAAGCTGTTATAATTATTATTGCATAACATGCAAATAAATGGGAAAATTGATTCTTAACGTATTCTGAATTTGCTCCCATAAAGGCTTGCAGGTCACATGTCCCTTAGTAGAATAAAAATTTGTTTTCAAATTCAATGGGCTATGCACTAAGTTTCATATTCTATAAACTTCAATTTACAAGTGCCTGGAGAATTTCTTAATAGTAGCAGCAGTCTGATCTGATGTAGCAAAAGTGAAGAAGTCAGAGCTTATTTATATCAGCAGCAACATATTACAATAAATCTAGTAACATCAGAAGAATTACCCTTATTTCATGCAGCATTTCAAGTTATTCCAGATCTTCTTCCCTGTCAACTCATATATAAATATGCTACTTATGCTTTAGTTGTTACCTACCTTCCTCCTTTGAGACACGCTGAGGGCAGCAAAGTCATTAAACAAGGATGAATTTGGTGAAGTTAGTGGATCTATAAAACCAATGTAAAACCAAGGTGTTATACATATATACACTACTAAAAGAAATTTTAGATTTTTAACTTATTTCTGTATGGAAAAAATCCTTTTGACAAACCTAAGTTTAGCAATCACACTGCTAAAACTCCCAGCATTTATTAGATTCTGTGCAATTGAAATGGTGCTCACTAACATAATTCAGTAAGCTTAATTGCTGTTGACACTATTTAAAGACCACCTAACATTTAACAGCCTTCATCTGATCAGAAAACATTCAAGTACTCCTTACATTTGCATGCCATTTTTAACCCTGTAGACGATACACTACAATGCTTCCAATTCACCAGAAGATCCTCTGAAAGGCTTGACAAGCATTGGAACAGGTTGCCCAGGGCAAGTGCATGAGTCACCATCCCTAGGGGCATTGTGTAAATGTAGTACTGAAGGAAAGCTTTAGCAGTGCACTTGGCAGCGCTGGGATAACAGTTGGACTGGATCTTAAAAAATCTTTTCCAGCATGAAAGTTCCTATGATTCTCTGATCTCCAGTTACCTGAAATTAGCAATCTTCTGTGTAACAGGTTTTAAAAATAATGATGTGGATTTTGCTTGTCCTGTCACTGTTCTGTGCAACAAATTTAAATCAGATCAAGGACAGCAGAAGTCCACATTCCAATTAATAACTTTTTATTGCTATTTCTTTGTTCGTATTCATCTTTTCCAGAGTTGAAGTATCAAAAACTGTGTAACATTCACAGATGCAACTTAAAACTCCAAACTACATAGCTAAAACTGTCAAATTAGCAGAAAACTGCCAGCTGTAAACATTGGTGTTTTGATGAAACACTTTCTTCAACATTAAATTCTTAACAGAGAATTTATCTTGTATTTGTTCAACAATAAATATTCTCTAAAAGGGCAATTCTGCAAATGAAGCACTGCTTGGCAGAGCCAGGGAGAGAGAGAGGGAAGGATCTGAGACAAAACTTAAAACAGTTTCTAAAAGTTGGTGTAGTTTCTCTCCTTGACATGCATCACCATTACTATTTGGCCTGTCACATTCAAACTCTGACTGCATTTAGAACTGAAGACCTCCACTGCCTTGAATAGCTAATTGTTCAGAAGGACAAAAGAAGCAGAGTTAATCTCAAAACCTACTGGAAATAAACTAGGAAGAAAAAACAAGAGAATACCCGCAAATTTTGACTTTCAAGCAAGTTCATGTTATAGTAGTTACTACCATGCTTAAAAATTTGTAATACTAGCAAGTAGATTAGCTGCAGGGTCAGACATGCAAATAGAGTTCTAGCATAATTTACACAGCAATTTTCAAAGCAGAAATTTATTTTAAATGTAGGTCCTTGCCATAATGGAGTTCTTCTTTAAAGAACTTAATTTAACAGCTACAGCTGAAATAATCTATAATGATTGTGAAGAGCACCTTACAAAGCTCAATACAGCCTCCACTATAATTTAGTGAGTACAAAGGCCTCCACTATCAAGACATTTTCTTCAGCTGAAAACCATGTATATAAAACATGTTCCTGTAGCAAGGAAAAAATTACAAGAGGCAATGTACGGCCTGCAAGACAAAACTGAATAGCTATTAAAAATCATCAGTTATGTGACATTTCACAAAATCCACACACACTAAATTTAACGGAAAACACCTGTACACTAATTCCACACAATAACTTATCCAAGAAGCATCATAAAAAGGGATACTATGGTGAAGCAACATAAATGCTTAAGCTATCAGTGCTTTACAGTGGATATCCAAACTAACATTTCACTTGAAGTGACAAGACTGATAATAACTAAGTTTTTTCCCCACAGCAAAAAGAAGGCTAAAAATGTGTGAGTTCCTTACACTAACATTAAAAAAAGAAAAGTACTGCTGTATCTCAAAATCAGAGAACAAGTAACACTCCCTTAAGCCTCAGTTTTGTGAATCTCTCAAATTTTCACAGGCTTTTATATGTATAACTTTAAACATACTTACCATGGCCTGCATACTGCTTGGCACTGTCATTGAGAAGGCTAGGGGAGCTGCTGCTATTTGTCATCCTCTGTAAAAATAAAAGATGGAAGTGTACATGTAAAATAAAGCCTTAACAGATTAAGTGAGGGCATTGGGGATGACCTTTAGAAAGTTTTAAGGACAGACTATGAAACTTGTGCTCATTCCCCATTTAGTAAATACGCTAAACAAACAGACTTGTAATTGACAAAAACGTTTAGTAAAATAAAGGATTTTGCACAACAGAAATGCAAACAAAAAATTATTCTATATTCAAATGAAACACTATCTCCGTTAATTTCTTCTAAATGAGGAGGATCTACCAAGCCTATGGTTCTCTTCCTGCATGTTGTGAAAATATTAGATAAGACAATTATTTATCTCCTTAAAACAGTCTTTCACACTGCACTCCTGAAACAACTACTCCCTTTAATATACTATCATCATGACATGAAACTTCTTCAATGAAAAATACTGAAGTATCTGATAGATACTTTTTAAAAACAAAAGAACCTTTTGAGACTTTTCAGCAAAACATCCGATTCCTCCAAGTCAGCAGGACATCCAAAACCCTTTTAGCATTCCTCCTAGGCTCCACTCGCTTCTCCTATATTCCTCTAGAGATACCAGCTAGCAATAAACTAGACTAAAGCGAAGCAGTGCTGCTCTAAGAGCTACTGCTTCTTTCATAAAGAAGTTTTGAAGTGTCTCTTCTTACTCCTGCTTATTATTTTCTTTCACCAGCTTCCCAACAGGAAGAAAAAGTGTGAGAAGAAAAGGAAGGCAAAGTCAGGAAGTGTTCTTCATCACTGAGAGAGACAACCACTAATTTGTTAAAATACTCCCTGTCATGCTTTTGGCCCACATCAACCCAGAGTCTCCCAGCCAATTTCCAGGCACTATTCAGCAGTGAAAAGGTTTGAGAACCCTTCAAACTGACGGTTTGCATGCAGGCTCTGCTTTAGTGGGTGAGCACACACCAGCACAAATAGGCCTTTTTGTGCCAGCTGGCCCTAAGCATCAAGGAAAGTTTCCAGGCATGTTTCATTTAGTAGTCTAGACACAGACTGACTCAGAACTGGTCACTGGAGCTGCCCTTTACAGTTATTTTTCTCCATAGCCAGTCTCAATGTTGGTGGCAAAGGGCCGGAAGCTTACTATGTTATACTTCAATGCCATTTCATCTAATTGTTGACCACAAAGATCAACATTCTGGAGTAATTTTGGTAAGAACAGAGGACAACCAATAGAGGTGGGAGTGCTATCCAATATGGTAGAACTGTAAACCTACTGCAATTCAAGACTCCCATCACTTGCAGTTTTCAGAGCACCACAAACATCACCAGGAGCTGCTGCTTTTAAAACTTGTATCTAAAAGAACAGATGATGTAAAGTAGCTTTTATGTGGAATGTTTACAACATGCAAATAGCACATAAACCTTCAACTTTTTCAAGACTTCAAGCAAACTTTTTGCTATGTTCTCTTTCCTGATTTTGATGTCACCTGTCTTTTTCCTCTTAAATATACTGACCTGACACAACATAAGTATCACTAACTTAAGTAATAAACAATTCTATACACAAAAGGCATGTGTCTAGTGAAACAAAGCTGACTTATTTTCACAAAACAAGGTACCCCTTTGAGAGAGCCACACTAAATTGACAAACTTTGTCCAAATTCAAGGATGCTCATCCAATTGCTCACAATCATCAAAATAAGAATAAAAATACACCAAAATAATTTCTGGATTATAGTACCTCAAGTAATCATACGCCATTTTCCCTTCCTAAGCAATGGAAAGAAGTTGAATCATTTGTCACAAATGTTTTAAAAGCATCCCTGTTATGCATGGTTTTTTTTGCATTTGAGATGTCACACCAATCCTCATAATACAAAGGGGTCTAAGAAGAAATGTCCTAAAGAACCTTTCAGATTTGCACAAGATTAGATAAAAATAGTATTACTGCCCACTTATAATACCATATTTAGTAATAATTTTAATGCAAAAGGTAATGATTTGTTGAAACAGAAATAAATACAATGTTGAGAACTGTGTTGGTATCAAAGCTGGTTAAACACTTAGGTTAAATATGGAACAAAGTACTTTTATTCCATTAATATTCACCGTCCTCAGGTACAGGAGTTAAACATTCAACCAGCAGATTTTCAATGTGAACAGGAGCCTGAGATGATGAAAACCAGTGCTGACACAATAACTGAGAACATACAGTGCACACAAGGCAGACTGCAACAGAGCATATTGTTCTGGGTTCTGAAAGCACAGTGCAACCCAAATCTGTGAGCATCAACTGTGCTTTTACAAAGTCAAGTTCCCATTCAAGGTGCTAACATATCTTACACAGGATTCTGAAAAACCAAAGCTTGGGCAGCTCTTGCCTTAACAACTGCTTGTAACCTGTACCTTGAATAGTTAGAAACCTCCACCACATTCATGAAATTTTCATTTTACTCGCTTTTACTACACATGCACAAGCTTCTTACCTGAAACATTATTCATAGAAGACCTGCATGTAATCAGTAAAGGCTTTTTAAACCATTTTAATATTAAGACTTCTGCCACCACCCAAATGCACTTAAGTCTTAACGAAGGCTACTCCTGTATCTGATTTTTATCAAAGTGGTCTTGAAAGAAAAAAAAAATTAGAAGAACACACAAGTGCTGTTTGTTATTTGTGTTTTCTAGCTTTGATTTTAAATAACACTTCTCAAGCTCTTCTCAAGATGCTGAACTATTTTTCATACAAACTCAATTTCATGAACATTGTAAGCACCTCAAGCCCAAGGGATGAAAGCTCCAGAAAGGCAAAAGCAACGATTAATGAGGTGGAAATTAAATATTAAGCCTGACAGGAAAGGTAAGCAAACACATATGAGAGCTTCAGACTGTTTTACTACATCAGGATTTTTATCACACGGAAGTTAATAAATAAAGACAACTTTGTGATAACCAAGTAAAACACTCAGTTCTACACACTTCTCTTCTCTGACTGCCTATTGCTATGATTTTCTGAGGTTCTTTAAACAGTACTCAAAATTCAACTAGGATGGCTGGCATACATCCTGCCCCACTCCCTTTAAACAAATTTAAAAGTTGTTTCTGTTTTAGCTTTTCCTCACAGGAGGGATGCTCCAGTACCCGCAGCCTCTTTGTGACCCTTTACTGGAATCCTTTCAGTATATCCCTGTCTCTCATGTACTGAGAAGCCCAGCACTCCAGGTGTGACTTCACCACTGCTGGACAGAAAGGAAGGATCACCACCCTTGACCTTTTAGCAATGTTCTATTTCAGGCAGTCCACTTCCTCTGTGCAGTATAGTAAGAAGAGAAGTGTTACAACAAATATTCCCACTTTCTAAAAGGAACACACCACCTTGCCTCCACCCTTCAATACTCAGTAACAAACCCCAAAATTACAGCTGCACTTAAGGCAAGTTTGCTTTACTTTCATCTCTCTCAAGTGTATATTAGAAAGTTCTCATCATAGCATGAATTAAACTTTGATGCAGACAACTAGATCTAGTTTTACATAGCTTATAAGACTTATCTTGAAGTGACTGTTTTTCCTTTATTTCCTCCACCATTTATTTTCTCCAAAATAGCTAAGAGATTATATTTATCCTCCTTTTCTCTATATTCCATGCCCCAATCCTAACAAGTAAGGATCTTCCTAATGGTCATACCACAGTGCTAAGTGTACCATCTCAAAACATTTTGCAGTATGTCACAATCTAGTCTCTTCATCTTACTACTGTTTTACTGGAACTATATTTCAGAATGTTTCTTTATAATTTTCAGAAACTGGAGTAAAAACAGTCATTCTGCAAAAGATTAAGATTGATTTGTTTGGCTGTGACATTGTTTAGTTGTCAGATTCTGTGACCTACACAGGGTGGTATCTTTTGCTTTTCTTTTTAAACAATCCAAAACCTGTCCTTGACAGCACATGTGGCACCATCTACAGAATGACCCACTCAACTGCTGAAACTAAAGCAACTGGATTTCTTCAGAAAGCATTATGAAAACAACAGCATACTTTTATATTTAAAATAGTACATCGGTAGTTCCACTCAGTTCTCAACAATTAAAAACTGAAGACATTTACAAGCTTCTGTGCTTCAAGGAGAGTTTTATTACTCGACTGTTGGCAGATGCAGCAATGGCAACAAAGGTCTTTGTGTTTATTCAGCTGCAAGGCTTTGAAGTGAGCATGGTTGCTACTTCTCAGGCTATTCAAGAATGCTTAGTACACCAACATTTGCATGGTGAAAGCAAGCAAAACAAATTCTTCTCCATTGCTTGGCCTTGCCTATTTTAATGCTGAAGACTGTTACTCCCTTCCTATTTCAATTAGGATGATTTACTGAGAACTTAAGATTCTTCCTTTCTATGTAACCTGAAATCCAATGGATTCCATGTTATAAATCTCATCCCATCGAAATAATGAAAACCAGATTCCTGTGAAACAACATGGATGAAGGCACCTTCTACTGTTTTATGCTCTTACAACCAAGCTGCTCAGTTCTAATACGACATTAAAAGTTTTAACATCAAGATGCTTCTCTGCCTCCTCCTATAATACCATTTGAACAGCCCAACATAATATTATTAAAGCTTCTTTCCATACCACCTGCATCTTGGGTCAAGTTAGTCAAAGGGCAGCACTAGTGCCAGAGGAACAGTGACACCAGCCAACCAAGGGACACACGGAGCAAACAGCCAAGCATTAGAGGCATGCCAGCCAGCCAGCACCTGCCTCTTCACTGCTGGGAAAGCCAAAAGCAGTGAGCTGCTTTTCAAACCACATCTCTGATTGTCCCTTGGCAGCTGCTGCTATGCCAAAAAGAAAAAAAACAGCCTTGAGGACAACATGCAGCCTGTCGGCCATGTGTTGCGCAGGCCTGCTCTGCAGTCAGTTATGATTACTTAGAGAAGGGGAAAATAGAAAAAAAGTGCTTTGATAAGATGGAAAACAAAGCTGTAATATAGTATATGAAAGCATATACAGATTCAGGGAAGAAGAGACAAGTGAAACGAAACAGTCTTATGGAAAAACATAAACCAATGAGGACAGAAGACTACTAGCTAATAGGAAACTAAGTTAGTAACAACAGAAGATGATGGTAGGCAATGAGGCAAGAAAGGCTAGCTAACAGCAAAGACCTTTGAAGCAATAGCAGTGGAAGGATGAGGCAAAGAGGTATTTTTCAGAAAGGAAGAAAAAGGAAGAATTACAGCCACAGCCACTTCAAAAATCCTGCCTCTTCTGAGCCATACCAAGTACTTTTACTCTGTTTTCCCCACTGCAAAGTGAGTATTGCCATTAACTGCATCTTCATCACTAATCTAAGCCCAAAGATATGCTCACGGTCTTGTAAAATATTCTTCCACAGATATAAATGAAATCTATAAATGAAAGTGAGAAATAGCCATTCTACATAAATGTTGACTACTCTTCATCTACATTATTTATGCTCAAAGCAGCACATCTACTCCCAATTCATCATGATATAATCCACCTTCCTCCCTTTTGCTGCTTACTTAACACTGAGCCTTAAGAGATCAGGCACTGCACACAAAAATGTGGCAATTGCAAACTTTGATATAGCTTTGCTTGATGCAGTCTGGTTCCATTATATATGCATTATGATAACCCAAACATATACAACAACATACTCTTTTCAACAAACCTCGTTTTATGCGCTGCACATGACAAACATATTCTGGAGATTAAATAGGAATAGTCAAGACAACTCATCAGTTGAGTACCTGATGATTACGTTGAGAGGTATGTAGTGAATAGAAGAAGGACAGCAGAAAGATTATTTCATGGTAACAGAAATAAGCAATACCCTGAAGAAACTGACTTTTTAACTATCCTTGCTAGAGTGAGGCCAGTTAAGCAACTTGAACCAAGTATTTCACTGGTGGTCATTAATTCCATTCATGAATTTGCAACTGTAAAGATTAGTTTCTCTTGTTTGCCAGCACTGTTGCAGTATTGTTTGTTTAATTGCCATCCTCTTCTATCTCATGCATCCATAAAATGTAGACTACTTTCCTGTTTCATACAGAAAGCACTGCATGAAGTTTGATGAAATAATTGTAATGGCACCCAAAAGAGCACCGCCAACTAAGAGTCTTCACAAGGATGCAAACAGCATGCAGGAATAAAGCACAGAACCATATGATGAACATTTAATCAAATATCAAACAGATGCTCGATACACATGAATGTGCCACACATCTTGTGTTCTGAGTAAGTCCCACTAATAATTTTCCCATTGAAAAAAAAATTACACAACATTATGAGAACTACAACTCTAAATATAACCTCAAGGCTGCACTGGCAACCTAAACTTACCATTTCCTAACATCTTGCTGCATCTTACTACTGTTTTTCTATCAGTGGGTGTGTTTGCGCAATTTCCCAGTTTTAAAAAACTAGCAGAAGAGTTTGCCTCATTGCATCACTGATGCATCTATTTGCGAACTACACAGGTTCACCAGAGATGACAAAGTAACTCTTTGTTTCCAATGTAACCAATGTTTCCATCTGCAAAAGCAGAACTGGGAGTTAATGAAACATTTTACAGAAGACATTTGATGTTTCATTGATGGCAGAACACTAAAGTTTTAGTATCTTTAGTTTGATTCGAGAACCTGAAAAGAAATAGGAACATGGATTTGTTCTCTCCACCCTACTTTGTCCCACCTTTACATCATGAAAACTTGTTTTCAGTTTTTGTGTATTCCGTTTGTGCCATTCCAGTCCCCATTCTGTGTGTGTCCCACCAAAATCTCCTCTCTGCTTCAGTCCCTTTGCTCAATCTTTCCTGGATTCTTCTTTACGTATCTTCAGCTCATATTCTCTAAGCCCACAGCATAAGTTTTTTTTTCCCTTACCAGCCCCTCTGCTCTAATTAACACAGATACAGCTCTCTTTCATTAAACATAGATCCACTTCCATGCTGCTTCAGTCAGAAGTGGAAGAAAAGGAAAGAGGGAAATGACGCTGATCAGCGTTCCTGCTCCGAGTTCAGTCAAGGCCTAGATTATGCCAAAGCTGCAACTGCAAAAATGTACTCAAGCTAAAACATGCCAATGCAGATTATATCTTTGGGAAATGATTTAACATCTAGGAAGTCTCCAGTGGGTCCATATAAACCAGTTCTGCAAAGGTTTAATCAATTGACAAAATCTGTGCAAATTTTCAGAGAAAGCAAGCAAGAGGTATATCCTTGACGCAATAACCAGATGTAATAACAAATAGATATAACAATCTACCAGATTCAAAGTCCCTATTCCAAATCATAAAGGACTAGTATTATTTAAAATCAAACCCACTAAAATTTCTCCTTTGCCTTGTTCTCCACAGGGCTGAATGACACAAAATCTCATTCCACGTGGCTAAACTTTATCAGTGTGTACTTAACCTAGAAGCTGACACGCAATCAAAACAGACAGCGTTACCTATGTAAACAAGAACTTAAATTACAGGATTCAAAGGAAAAAAATCAATACAGGAATGCTTTTCAAATCGTAGTTTGATGCCTGTAAGCACATTCTCAACACTAACAAAATCCTACTTCCAAAGTAATTTTCCTTGTCCTCCAATGGGCAAGAGGCACATTGATTTCTTCTCAAAGAGAAACAACAATGCCTTATCTGTAATCTCAGGCATTAGTAAAGTATTTAAAAATCCCATGAGCACTCATGTTAGATGCATGCCTCATTGTCTGTCTTTCTAGAAGAAACAGTTATAATTAAAAATTGGTGTTTAGAAAGACACTAGTGTTTCTGTAGAATACAGTTTAAGGATACAAAACATAATGACTTTGTGTTAAAATTATAGGACCTCAGTTATACAAAAATTTGTAACTGCCAGCTTCAATAGTACACTTTGGAATCAGAGGTTAAAATTGTCTTTTTAAATCATGCATAACTGTCAAGAAAACATTTCCATACTTCTGCAATTCTGTCGAATAAGAAAATCCAGCCTTCTTGAAAACATGCAGCAAAAAAAAAAAAAAACAAACAACCAAACAAAAGAAAAAAGGAACACACCTAATTAATTCCCACCTTTTGCTGAGTTATTTTTCAATCCATTATACAGCCACAATTGAGATCAAAGTAACCTCACAAGGAGAGTTTCCTCGATATAAAAGAAGAGAGTTGTTGTCAGGACTCAGTGTGAACTGTTTGACTTGTACTCTCTCATTTACCAGAAGTTGCTTTGTTTACTACAAGACAGACCATCTTCTTTCAGGGACTGTACTTCTTTTAAAATACATAACACTTTGAGGGAGTTATTATAATACTTCATGTGTTAATTCAGTACTCATTAGGTTTTAAATACAACAGACTTCTTTTCCATGATACTACCTACACAATAAATTCCACCTCATGGGAGTTCCTATGCCAACCTCTACTGAACACTATAAATACAAGCAAACATTTCAGAAGTTGTAAATATGAATTCAACATACAATCACCGGAATCTGAGTTGACAAATTCTGAAATTTTTGCCTAGGCATTTCAGGTTTGACAGTTCACATTTTTCCTTCAGTGACTTTTGATCTTAGAGAAGTTTCAAATCCTGAAATTTACATATTTAGCAAAAGGCTATCAAAAGGTATGAGCATAAAAAGAAATCTAGAAAGTCATGTTCAGAAAAGAAACTTAACACAGAACTAAGGTATGCAGCAAAGTTCAACAAAACAGCTCAGGTAAGTGCAAATAAAAATAGATTCATTTTAAAACAGTAATACTGTTTCATTTCCATTTGCAAAATTAAAGTTAGAATATACTTTGTATATCATACAAGATGACACATTCCAGAAGGCTCCATTTGTCCTGCCTCTTGAGTAGTTTTCCCTTTTTGGTGTAACACCAGCTGGAACTAATGAAGCACTACACAAATCACTGCTATTACCTGCATCATGGGATACTTCGTTTCAGCAGGACTTCCAAATCCATTAACGCCAATGAAGCTGGTGCTAAAGTATGAATCCGTTAGATTAGCATCAGCTAACCCACCACCATCCATTCCAGGAACTAAAAGGAAAAGAGAAAAAAAAAATAATGCTTCAGAAAAAGTTTCCTTAGCCATGGGTTTATTCACTAGTATCTATTATATATACAGATTTTTTTTTTTTTTTGGCAAGGGAATAGAATACGGTACTACTGTCTTCTCAACAAAACAACCAAAAACAAAATAGTGCATACCATGAAAAAGGAAGTTAATGAAAGAAGTTACTAAATGAGAGCATTTGTAGCATGAAGTTACAGCACAAATGCAGAAAGAAGCAATGAGGAGTCAGAACTTTAGAAACAAGAATAACAAGGATAATTATGATATCAAAGAGAAAATACATCAATTAAAAAAACCTATAAGGCAAGCTTATTTTATGAAGACCCATATTCTTGCATGCCCTTCTTGGAAATATATGTGTTAAGTAGAGTTTTGAACAGGATGCACTGGTTCTTTTAAAGGGTAACATATAGAAAACACACACTTAAAAATATCTCAAACCCTTTCACAGAAAGCACAAACACTTTAAATGCTTCTTTAAGAGCTTAAGACAATTTTCATCATCTCATTCTTTGTAAAGTGGCAACAATTTCCTGAAATGTAGCCCAAAAAATCCTTTAGATTGAAAACAAGTGTGAAGGATGCAAGAAGAAATTCATCCCCCCTAGAAACAAGGGCCCGACATACAAGACTTTGACCACAAATAAATTAATTCAATACTAAAAAACTACAAAGAACAACAAGCTGCCATAATTTAACATAAAACTCTCAAGCAGATATTACTTCAACAGGGAAAAAAAATGGCATTTACAATGGTATGCAAGCTGCAGTTCAAATGAACCTTCTGTAAAAGCACCCACAGTAAATTATAAAGACAGTGATCAGTATGGCCAGGCCACTGCAAGCCAACAGGCATGAGTAATGGGTAGCTTCAAGGTAGGAAGGCACACATCCAACTCAGAGGAACATCCTGTACCAAACTATCCAACTTGAACTTCTGGGAGGACTCACAGCCAGGTGATGACACCCGGAAACAACTTCCTGAACCTAATCCTCAAAGGAAATAAAATGCAACTTAGCGGCACACCTAAAGGAATGCATACTATAAACCCTCAATTTTCAACAGAACAGCAATTTTCCCTCCAAAACAGACTGCATAACCTGGTGAGCCGTTTCCATGTGCTAGGCACAGGAAACAGCAAAAGAAATACAGTCATACATAACCACAGGAAGGGCTGGAAGAGAATGATGAGTAGCACGCACACCACAGACAGAAGGAAACACTGTCCAGCTGTGCTCCCCTGAGACTGGAGCTGCATGAATCAGCCCACTGGGGAAAACACCAACACCAGTTCAAATGGAGAACTGTATGTGAGAGACCAAATAAATGGAATATCTCAGTGGCAATAAACATCAGTTTTGCAAGGGAAAAAGATTCTTGAACTTCTGCTGCCAAATCTAGAACATTATTTGTATATTCTATAGGTTTTAAGGAAACGCCTAAGAAACTTTAAAGATGCTAATTATTAATGAATTGCTACTTCTTTTTACAAAACTTTTAGAAGTTACCTAAGAGAATAGGAAAATAAAACTCTCTCCACTAGCCATGCTCCAACTCCTCCTTCATAATTTTAAGTAAGTAGCCACAAAAACTTCTGAAGTCCTCTTGCTACAGCCCTAAAAAAGATAAAACTTTTTGGATTTGTCTTTTAAATGACTGTTCCTCTTTTGCCTTTGTTTGGCAAAGTCACATTCAGAAGTCTAGGAAAAGTATTTTATAGTTCAACTACTGTACTATGGAAAACAGTAAAGTCTGCAGTAATGCCAATTACTGTCTCATCCTTCCTGCTACAGTCAGTCCCTAACTTACACTGTCAAGGTTAGCATCTTACACAGGATTTTCTGGCATCATGAAAAGTATTAGGACTCATTCATACTAGAAAACAAAAAAAGATAGCAAATCCATGTCTAATTTTAAGCATTTTCAGTCCGGTTTGCCCATAACTGGTTTTAACTGTGGTTTTATTTATTCTAAAAATACATTTCCAATATAGCTTTCTCTGCCTATACTGCAGCTGTTATCAAAAACTCCTCCAGTTTTTATGCTACACCTTAACTGACCAAGAAAAACTGTTTTATTTCCAGGAACAACTGTCATTTCAAGGTACTCCATAAAATTTCAGCAGTATATCTGTTACTTCATTTTATGCTTTTGCCTGAAATTATAAAGTATATCCAATTTCTAACAAACTACCAAGATACTCCCTCAGATGACACCATCAGCTTTCCAGATCCTTCAGGCTTAGAGAATTAAGAAAAAGTAACTCCTGCTTTTCCCACTGCTCCTCACTATGCTGGAGTCATCGTGAGATTCCAGGTACCTCCAGTTCTCCCTTGAACAAATACAGTCAAATGCACAAAATCCTTCAAACTGGGAAGAAGCAAATGAAAACTTGCAAGTTTTTCCACACTGAGAAACCCCAGAGATTTCCTGCATTAACTCCAGACAGGTGGTACAGCTCAGTCACCCAGTATCCAGACAAAGCACTTGAATCTGTGACAGCACCCTTGCCAGGGCACAAATATAGCACCAGGTGCTCTGCTCCAGCTCTGGCTGAAACACTCTTAGTGCCAGGCAGGTCAAGCTACAGGCAGGAGCAGGCTTTGGGCAGCAACCCCAGAGCTGAGCAAGGCTGAGGCTGCTGCTGGGATCTTTGACCTGAAGCCTTTCTACTCCTGGTATTTGCTATGCAAGCCTATCCAAGACACTTAAAGCTGCTCAAAGCTACAATTTAGTGCTATTGGCACAGTGATATCTAACTGGCCACTTCAAACAGCAGAAACTACTCAAGAACATTTCCTTTTATCCAGCTGCAGGAAGATCATCTCTGTACCAAAGTGCTATGGTTTGGCCATACCAATCAGCCTCCTTGTGCCACTCCAACAAATTGCTGTACTCCAGTGTTGACCCACCTACACAGCGCTAAGTTACACTGGCACCAGAGCAATTTCAAAATGGCTTTTTATTGTCCTCTTCCAAACAGTCTAGAAACATACTGCTAGCAGAGGGATCCAGAGCACAAGAAAGCATATTCCACAGGATCGAAATCAAAAGAAAACCATCAAAAGTACACTCATTGGAGGACAGTTTTCTTGGCAGTAACTCAGGTTTAGAACAGAATGCTCTAGACATGGCAAGTATAACTATTGCCTTCAAAAGAAAATTCAGTACTACCTTCCTTAAACTGACTTCCCTGTAGCAATTAGGAAGAAAATTAAGCCTGCAGAAAAGAAGAAAAAAGTAATTCTTGCATTACTTATAGAGTGAAAAAAAGTGTTTAATACATACTCCATTTGTATTCAAAGGGACATTCAGCTTTTACACTGCTGATAGCCCAGCAAATACCTGAACAGTCAAAGTATTTTTACTGTATTTGCCACCTGGCCTCCTCTATGAGAAGTAGACAACTTTCTCCTCCTTCTGCCAAACATTTAGGAAATCAGAAATTCTCACTTGCTTCTTGAAGACCACAGTAGTTGGGAAAAATTATTTATCATAAGCAATCTATAAATGGTCTGCAGAAGTGGGCACACTTTACCACATGAGCAGTGTAGTATTAAGGAAGTGGAAGCCTAGGCTGGAAAAAAAAAAACTCTAGTCCTCAAAGTTTTTATTCTTATGTGTTTACTAATTCACATCAGTTCCTGCATTTAATTTATCCATCCAAATCTTTCCTATAGAACAACTGCAAGCAAACACTTTAAAATATTCCATACACCATGCTATTAAAATACCAATGAACTTCTGATGTTTGTCTTTTCTTTTTCAAGACACTGATTACAACTTTAGTAAGTTTAGGCAATTTTAGGAAAACACTGAATTAGCTATTTTTTGTTAGAGGAATAAGCCTTTCTGTTGTGCAGCAAGCACTATCCATGCATTGAAGCTGTACATATTTTCAACAGATTCTTCTTGGACAGAAGCAAAATCTTCCTTATAAAAGCAGAAAGGCTGACCAGGCAGGTCTAAGTAAAGACAGATGTGCAAGCAAACAACAAAGAATCCAGAGGGGGGGAAAAAATGCTAATATGTTATGTAAGCAGCTGTGTGAAAACAGAACAAATTTCTAAATTCATCAACATTCAAGACAGAAGGTACATCCAGGCAATTCTGGAAAAAAATTAAATAGAACACATTGAGAAATTAAGAGAAAATTTTCTACTTTTTATACACATTATCTAATACTTTTCTTGGTTGGTGAGTAACACTGCAGCTTAATGTGACAACTGCAATTAAAAATAAATATCTTCTTATATAATTCCTCTCCCACAGAATTTTAGCAGAAAGTAGGCTTCCTGCCAGATGCAGACACCAGAGAGGAATAAAAAAAAGAAAAGATAGTTACCTTTGCCTTACTCATTACAATGACATTTTTCAGAAACAAAGCACCTCATCACCGTTTAAGTGCTGGAGTAGTACTGCCATGAACCAGCACACGTGCTTCAACTGAAGGGGTCAGTTTCAGTGAATTTTAGTTCAATGTTTGTCTTGTCTAATACTAACACTATCAGAACACTAATACTATATGAAAAGATTTTCTGGTATTTTTCATTCTATGATTTCACTAACCAGTAAAAAATTACTGTATTATCCTAGACTACTTCTTTTATGAACCCAGTATCAGTACTGACTATCACAGACACTGCTCGTACCACAAAAAAGGATCCTTTCCAATAATGTATTACTCCCAAAGTGAATGGGCTAAAGCAAGGCCACAACAGATTTAGCTGACAATTTTCAAAACAATATTTTAAAGACTTCTGGCAAGGTAATAAAATGTGGATTGAAATAATTCATTTTTTTATTAGTACTTTTTTTCTAAACGCACAATTATTTTTAGGCTGGGTAAAAAGTTTATACAGTATCTTGAGTTAAACTCTCAGCACAGCAACAGCACACTTTTCACATGCTGGTAAACTGAATCATAGGTTCACTGCATACACCTACATCCTAAGGACAAGGTGTTATCTCAGCTAGATATAAAGCAGTAAAAACTACAGTGCCATATCTCCAGAAGAATTTACAGCGATAGCCATCCTAATATTGAGACAAAAATAATAAAACATTTATAGAAAACTTATCTAAGCAATTTAAGATTTGTGTCCTTTTAGTCACCCAGAAGCACCAAGGTGTCAGAGGAGCTTACACTCGTTTTCCTTTTTGTACTGACATGTACATTTCTGTACACCAGGAAATCCTGTGCTAGTGGTGCTAACCTCACTTGTACACCTCTGTGTTATTTTCTCTACAGTGCTCCTACTTGGAACTTGTTAGGGAAATTGGATTCTCTGCTGTTTTTATGCCTCTCTCATTTAATGCTACGTTTTTGAAAGACAGACTAGGAATCTCTGAAATAGAGGCACCAGACAAAGAAAATGAACAATGCTTCCAGGCATAAGAGGCAAAAATAAAAGCACACGCCTGGGTTAGGACACTGTGACAGAGTGCAGTTGGAGGGCAGACAGCACAAATGAACCAAGTTGGCTGAAAGACAGACAGGAAGCAAAACAGTTTGGGAAATGCTGTCTTATTTACAAACACTCCCACTATGCGACAAGATATTCATGGGCAAGCAAAGGAAAACGGCAATCTTTAGCATAACAGTAAATGGCTGGGTTGTCTTTTTATATACCTCACATATCATAAAAGCATCTGATGAAGACAGAAAAACAGCATAGGTGCCATCCTTCTGCTCTGTAAAAGTCTTGTTACAGAGTCGAGAGCAGCTGGACTCCTCCTCATGGACCAAGTCCAAAAGCACAGTGATAATACAAATTAAAGTTGATACTTTCTCAAAGGAGTAATCAGAACTATTCTGTTATCAGAAACAGCAATTTAAAGTGATACAATTACTTAATACCATAGCTTTCAGAGCTAACCCTCTCCAAGATCTTTTACAATTACTAAAAAATTGCATTGAACTATTCAATAAACTGCATCGATTTTTTCAAACATTTAAGCTTTTGTTTTAACAGCTTCCAACTAAAACTCAACTTTTTATAAAAAATAATTGCATGACGCATGTGCAGATAACCTGAAGAGAACATAAGGATATTTTTCACAGCAGCTGGGGAGAATGCACAAAAGAAAGGAAAAGTCTTCCTGCCATTTGTCTCAGCAGTAGACCAACTAAAGTTTAAAGACTCTATGCATAAACTACAGGAATCACACATTGTATGACCAATTTGACAACAACTTGTATAATGCAGGTCTCTGCTCTTCTCACTTTTATATATCTGTGCTTTGTTTCTATAGCTCTATTCTCAAATTTTAAAAAGGTCAGGAGTAAAAGACTGTTAAAAAGCAAATTAAAAAATACAAGTAAGTTCTAAGCACAAAATATCTTTGTGAATCAAACAAGGCAACCACATAATTGGAACTTTTTTAATTACTGAAAGACTCATGAAGCCTACACACACAAAAGAGCACGATCAATTTCAACTCATGTCCAATACTCATGTACATACATACACAGTGATTCACCACACCATTTTTCTGATGGCATAAAGCATTACATCTTTACTAGAAAGCAACAAATCAGGAAAACATCAGCCACATCAGCTTACTATCTCAATCCTTGCACTGACCCCTTTTCATCAGCTGCCTCACAACCAAGACTATTTTTTCTGCTATGGAGATTCTATAGGAATGCTTGTATCTATCACCCTAGCCTGACTTACCATTTGCCCACTTTTCCCACAGCAGTCTAAATTTGCTTCTAGCTGGTTCCTTACACATGGAAACCTTTCTGAGCTAATCCTCAGAGTCACTATTTTCTGGACATTCAAATCATTCCTGAAGGCCCACTCCTACAGCAATACCTAAAAAAAAAAAAAATCCGTTTCTAATACCTGCTAGACAGAAATTAAATAGGGACATCCTCAGTTTTGAAAAATAAGCTTCC
Organism: Vidua macroura; assembly: GCF_024509145.1. Classification (NCBI taxonomy): domain Eukaryota; kingdom Metazoa; phylum Chordata; class Aves; order Passeriformes; family Viduidae; genus Vidua; species Vidua macroura. Next base: position 92,744,765 of record NC_071572.1, on the reverse strand, counting down.
CATTACTAAGATATAGCAGAGAGTTTGCTCCTGTAGTTAACTATCCCCACACTCACACTCCTTTCCATGTTTGCCTTTGAAGCCAGAAAACAATGACAAGAGTAACAGTGCTACAGTATTCTTCAGTACCCAACACAAGGTGGGTTCTACCAGAAACAAGTAATTACCAATACTCCTCAGATATCCACAATTCTTGTGAAATATTTGGACTCTGAATGACTTCCTATACAATAAGAAAAAAACATGAGGTATATAAACACATAAAATTAAAGCAAATTAATACTGTATTTTTTTTAAGTTTCACTGCCCTCAAAATCCCAAGTAACTTTGCAGATTAAGAAATTTGTCCTTCTCTTTCTTTTTCCTTAACTCTCCCAAATAATTTTCCTCCTATGGGTCATTCACTTAACAGATCCTTGTGGGTCCCTTCCAACCCAGAATATTCTGTGATTCTGTTATTCCCACGTGAAACATATAAAAGCAAAAAAGAAAACCTATGTCTAATTGCCTGATTTCTGGAGCTCATATATGAGACAAAAAGTGATTAAGGGAACTCAGTAACTTTCATTTCCTCTTATGCATCTCTAAGAGGTTATTGGTTTTACTCGTCAATTCTCCATTGTATCAGTCTCCAAATGATAAGAATTTTTTTCCCCATTTCTTAAAAATATTCAGAGCAAAACAAGATGAAAATTGTATGATCCATCAACTCCTGGAAAAGGCATCATGAAAATTTAAGGGGGAGGTACCTCTAAAGGAAAAAAAAGCCCAAGCGAGGTACTCAATACAGCATCACTCACAGAAAGTACAAACATGTTTGGTAAAAGAATTCTCAACCATACACTTTTACTATAACATGTACTTTCTCCACAGAAGTGGAAAAGAAACAAACCCCAGGAAAACTGAAGAGTATGAAACATACTGCAGCTATACTTGTACTTATAAGTTTCATGTAACTGTTTCTAAACACTTCAACCTATAAATACTGAAATGCTACCAAAGATAAGAAAAATCCAAATTTAATAACCCTGACCAGTTTCACTGCATTAAGAAACGTAATCCAACAGATTACCTTTAGTATCAGTTTTGATTAATAGCTACCTTTCCATTTTTTCTATATCAGCTGCTTCAGCTTGTTTAAAAAGGACCAAACTGGTAAAGAACCAAGCTCCCTTTAAAAATCAGAACATTCACAAATGTCTATGTCTTTCCACTCCAAGCCTAGTGATTTAGGGATTTCACAAAACCTAAGATGTAATGCTCACTAAACTAACCATAGAGCAATTGCATATGGAATTGCTACAGCAGTGGTCACTATTGCCCTGACTGGACACAACATGCAGATGGTTGGCTGTGAAAACAGAAATAATGTTTTTATTAGGGCTGTGAAAATAAACATAATGCTTTTATTAGGCCAACCCAACACATGCCAAGTCTTGATGTCCCTTTCCACCTTCTCGCAGGCTGGCAATAAAGTCTATTCACAGATGGGCTGTCTCAGCAGCCATAGAAAAATGCCACCTTGCAGAAACTCAGACCTGTTTTCCAACTACAGATTTCCTAGGAGGGTTTTGAAAAAGACTTTCTAGCAGAGAACTAGATCCAAACATGTCACAGTGAGACTGTGGGCTAGGCTCTGGCACTGGAAACTCACACAGCAGCAGCACTGCTGCTGTGGCCAGCTCCTCACATGCTGCCTGGCTGCCACTGGGCCCAGAGCACACCTGGCACTCCTCAGCCCAGCACCCCGGCGTTTTATAGGAATCAGAAGCCAGAAGAAAGGGTGAGTACTTTGTATTACGAACTTCACAGCAAAAAGTGGGGCAGAAATTAGCAAATGTTTGGGGCCATACTTCAGCTTGTATCTATCAATATATAATACGAGATCTACATGCAAAAGAATATCACACCTGTTCAACTACCTGAAAGCTAACAAATACAATGGCAGTTGTCCATGCAACTTTAACTTATCTGACCTAGGTATAGGCATGATACATTTTAACACCACAACACTTCCCTCTAGACCTTCCCTCAGGCAGCACTGAGAAGGGATGGCGGCCTAGGAACCAGACCACAGCATGCAGCAAAGCAGCTGCTGGTCTGCTGTTTACAGAAGCTGCAAAGTGCCACAGAGAACAGAGGGCACATACAAGAAAAGAAACTCTTCATGCTATTGTGCTCTCCTTCCATAAGCTACTCATTTAAATCCTGTTAATCAAACCTATATTTTCCCCTAAATAGCAAGTACCAGTCATTTCCCCATCTCTGCTCCTTCTGTAGCCTCTAGACATGTGGGACATACACCTATTAGAAAAGTACCATGCACAAATTTAAGCAGTTACCAAATTTGGAGAAAATTAGTTATTTTCCTTTCCCCCTTATTTTGTCATAGAAGTTCTATGTAAAAATGATTAATTTTTTAAAATAAAATTGTAGACGGGCAATATCAACTACATTCTCTATTCTGTATGCAGTCAGCTGGCCACCTTACTCTTGGAAGGTGAACCATGCAGAAGGCTAAGCACTCAACTCTGGTGGAAGAAGCAGAAATGGCACTTTGAACACATGCTCCATGTCAAATAGTTTGGGGGCAGCAAGCAGCAGCACTGCCTTCTGAGAGTGGGTGGAGCTCATAGGCACGGCCAGTTTTGCCCCCCAGGAACATAAAAATCCACATCATCAAGCCAAAGCCACATTAAGCCCACTACCTCACCTCTGGCATTGGACAGCAGTAGGTATGTGGACAAAAGCAGAAGTATGAGGCAAGGATAAAGCAGGATTTCCCAGCAGGCTTTCAGTCATATATATGCAAGGGAAGATGAGCCTGATCCAGAGATGGGAAGTTTTTTTTGTATTTAATAATCTCAAGCAGAGTTTTCTTCCAAGACTATCTCATCACTTCTGGAATTCTGTCAGATGTTAGCACTCAAAACATCTATGGGCACAGAATAGCTTAATCACATATCACCTGAGAAACTCCTCCTGGTTAGCTTTGAGGATGTCAGCTGCTCATTCCTCTTCATACTCTAATAGTAAAATACTTCCACACAGGAATATTTCTTGCCTTTTCACTGTTAACCAGCTCCTCATCACTCAACATTCCTACCACCCATGTGGGAAAAATAAGTTGGTATTTGGGGAGCCCTTGTGATTACCACAGGAAAACCTCTAAGTAAATTAACAATCCTGTACTCAAAGCAGGATTAGAGTAACACGCATGTTAGAATGAGGCACTGACCCACTTTTAACAATAAATAGGACTACCCAGTTAATTAGTCAATGAGCATTATCTGCTCTGTGCACTGGTGTCCAGTGAGGAAGGAGCAAGAGAAGGTGGCATCCAGAGTCACATTTAAGACTACAAAATACTTCTGAATTAGACAGTCAGTGACTGTACAGGCAGGTGTTTTTTGGCAACTCCCACTTTCATATTCTTAACCTCAAAACTGTTTTAATATGACTTTGGGTCTTACTGCCTACATCCACAGAAATAAAACTTTCATTCCATCCACTTGGAAATCATACTGTTAACACCACGGGCCATCAGCAAGGTAAGGAATTTAGATATTAGCTTGTCAGTACCTATACATATAAACTTCAGATTTTGAGGAATTATTTTCCTTATTTTTTTCACAAATGCATCCCAAAGCAAAGTTTAGAAGTGAGATTAGGCCCATTTCCTGGCTTTTCAACTTAAATTTCCCTGACCTTTGTTTCTGGGCTCCTTTTCCTAGCTAGTGTCCCTCAAGATCCACCAGTGGAAGGTTCTGCCCACACAACAAGCAATGTGGCCTTCCCAGGCAACCACTGACAGCATCGGAGTGGATTTCTCCATCCTTGGTGCCCTCACTCCTCAACTGGGTACAATTGCAGCAAGCATATTCAATAGAAGCAAGTGTTTCAAATAATTTAACTGCTCAGCAGTATCAACCCCCAAGCGCACACAAATTCTGAAGGTTTTTGCCTTAGATTCAGGGCTTAGGCAATTTTTTTAACTGTTTCCTGGAAGAGTATCCTTCATATAGGAGCTTTTACCTGCAAACTAAGTTAAACATCCTCTCCCCAAGTCTGAATCCCCTAACCAATTTCTTTCCCACATGGAAAAAGTGTGTTGCACACCAAACTCTGTCCAAATGAAAAATTAACAAAGATTGACTTATTGCTGCTGAATCCCTCCAACATATTTCTATTTAATTAAAAAAAAGAAGAAGAAGAAGTCAAGAGAGCCTTCAGCTTGAATAACTTAAGTTCAGCAAAAACCTGAAAGATTTTAATAGAAAGCCTTATGCAGTAGTATAGCAAAGGCTCCTCCTGAAAGGGGAGACATGACAGTGTTGTGTTAATGCAAGACACTGAGAAGCTACCAACTACAGAGATAATACTCAGTAGCACAAGCTCACCACACCTGGCAAAACAATTGCAGGATTCTGAAAGATTTATCAAGCACTAAAAACCTATATACAGGATGTTCAGCATGGTTGCATCTTAATTCCAGAAAAAATATGGTTGTGACCATTTATTAGCTAAAGCATTTAATGTAAATAAATGCCACGTTTGTGTCAAAAATCAATAATGCAGCCAAGCTTAATGTACTCATGTAAAGAGGCACGGCTTTTCTTGAGGAGCATGTTTTCTTAGCCTGCCAAATGCTGCTTCACCTACAAAACAAATGGTTACTAAAATCAGTTTACTGCAAGCTCCATCTAACTACCAGCCTGCACATCAGGGGGATGCAACACTGATCAGCAACAGCAGTGCAGCTCTGCATGACATACAAGCTATCTGAGCTCTCACCATTTGAAAAGGGGCTGCAAAAAAAAAAAAGGGGCTCAGAGCTAGAAACCTTCAAAAAAAGATTTTGAGACAATTTCTGCTCACAATAGTAAATAACATAGACATCTATCAGACTCATAGTAACATTACAGTTGGAAGGGATGTGGGGATCATCTAGCTCAATCCCCCTGCCAAGGCAGGATCACCTACAGCAGGTTACAAAGAAATCCATCCAGGTGGGGTTTGAATGCTTCCAGACAGGGAGACTCCATAATCTCCCTGGGCAGTCTGCTCCAATGCTCTGCCACCCTCAACATAAGGCAATTCTTTCTCATGATGAAAAGAATCGTAATCTACAAATTCTTTTCGTAATTTCAACGTTGTATTTTAGCTGGAGCATTTCAAACTTCCAAGAGCCGACAGTCAATATACGCTGTTCGGAAGAGCCTATCCAAGGGTACCGCTCGGGAAAGCGCTGCCTCCCTGCTCCCGGCCTGACTTCGGGCAGGGAATACCTGTGAACCTGCACCAAGCCTAGCTCTAGAGGGATGGATGGACAGCTGCCCGGGAGCCCCTTTAAAGACACACAGGAGGAAACCCTTCCCACAAACACCTGCCCGCTCCTTCCCATCGGTACGGGCCGGGTCTCCTCTGGGCAGCCAGCCCAGCCCCGTCCGCCCGCCCGGGACGGCCGCAGTCGAGCGGGCGGCCCGGGGTCCGCGGCCACCACCATGGCTGTTGTTATTTGTTTCCGGCAGCACCGCGGCGTGTCGGGGACGAGGAACAACGCGCCGCCCGCCGCCCCCTCCCGGCAGCGCCCCCCCCACCCCACCCCCGGGCCGCCCCGCCGCACTCACTCGCCAGCCGTGAGCCTTCCAGCCCCCCGCCGCCGCCGCCTCCGCCGCCTCCCGCCCCCAGCTCGGCTTTCTTAGGCCCCACCACCGCTGCCGCCGGGCCCGAGCTGGCCCCGTGAGCCGCGTAGCCCGGCCCGGCGGCGGCGGCGGGTGGGGGGATGCCGAGCGGGAGCCCGCCGAGGGGGGGTGCGGCGGGCCCCGGGCCGGCGGGGGCGGCGCCCGGCTCCTCATGCAGGAACTGGCACTCCTCGCCGTAGAAGCAGGTCTTGTCCTTGGCGTAGTAGCGGCAGAACTTCAGCTTCACGGCCCCGCCGCCGCCGGCCCCCGCCCCGCCGGCCGCCGGCCCAGCCACGCCGACCCCCGCCCCCGGCGGCGGCCCCACCACCGGCGACGGCGACGAGCAGGGCAGGCCGCTGCTGTTCATGGCAACCGCCCCGCCGCCGGGGTCGGCACCATGGGGAAGGGGGCGGGCAGGGGGAAGGGGCGCGGGGACCGCCGTCACCCCGGGTCCGGCTCCGGAAGGGGCAGGAGGAGGAGGAGGGGGCGACTCCGCGCCTCTTAAAGGGGCCGCGCGGCCCGGGGCGGCGGCGCCTCCTCCTCCTCAGCGGTCCCGGCGCTCGGGGTTGTTTATGCCATTTTCCTCTTCCTGAGCGGCCGCGCCTGCGCCGGCGCGGAGCATCCTGGGTAGCGCCGGCGGTCGGGCCGCGGAGGCGGAGGGGGAGCCGGTGCTGCGGGCGGGGGAGGGAGGGAGGGAGGGAGGGAGGGGTGGCGGGACGGAGCGCGGGGCCCGCGGAGCCGCGGGCGGCAGAGCGCCGTGTCCGGCGGGGCCGGGGCGGCGAGGGGCGTTAGCCGCCCGTGGCGGGAGGTGTCAGGCGGCAGGTGATCCCCGGCACACGGCCCGGCCCCGGCCTGGGGCCGCTCGGCTCTCGAGCGCTGTGCCAGGCTGGAGCTCGAGCCTTCTCCCGCTTCGCGGGGTCGAGGTCAAAGCGCAGGCCGTCCCAGCAGGATCTCAACCGGTTTCCCTCCACAAAAGTTTCGTGCCTCTTTCCTACCGTAAAACCTCGCGGCAGCCTGCTGGCCGTGCCTTGCCCGCTGGCACGACGGGAACGCGGCCCGAGGGATTCTCCCTCTCCAGGTGACGACATGCAGTTCTTAAGAAAATGCTTCAAGTCTTTTCCCCGGAGCTTGGAGAACTTTGTTACATGAATTTTAACGGACTCTCTTGCAATGCTACTCAAGATTTTAATTTTTTTCAATTTTTACTCAGTCAAGTTGTTGGCATAGTTTGTGGTGAGGAAATAGCTGAAATAGTGTGTATATGTGTAGTTGAGAAAATATAAGCTAAAGTTTACTTGACATTATTTTGGTAAGAAAAACATTTACTGTAGAATTAAGATTACTTGTTGTCTATCATAGCCTTCTCTCTTATTAAAAATGAAAGGAAAATCAGGGCCTGCCTAGAAGATGCTTTGACAGTTTGTGTAAAAAGAAATTTTAAAATAATGAGCGAGCTTGTCTCAATGGAACAAATCAAAATCTTCCTCAGATAGAGTGTTCAAAGACCTTTAGAAATAAACGTGCCTTAAGCTGAAATCTCAAGATCAAAAATTTTGGACAGAAAACTAGAGAAAGGACAAGACTACAACTGTCAGTTTTAGACTGTATACCAAGAAGACAGGGCGAGGATATTATCTCTCTCTCATTCCCCAGCAATTTTTCAGAAGGTTTTGCCTTAGATTCAGAGCTTGGTCAATTTTTTTTAACTTTCTTAGCAGAGCATCCTTCATATGGGAGCTTTTAGCTGCAAACTAAATTATGCATCCTCCCACCAAGTCTGAATCCCCTAAACATTTTCTTTCACATAGGGAAGAACTTTTACTTTCTTTAAACAGTATGGCAGAGAGCTCACAGCTTCTGTCTTTCTCCAAGCTTGAAAAGTAGGCCAAAGAGTGGAAAAGACCCTGTTGGTTTCTCCATTAAAATCTTGGAGTCAGAGCTCAGACAGACCACAGCAGATTCCACAAGGGAGAAAGACCTCATAAATGCCTTAACGGTGGGAAGCATTTCACTCCCAGCTTGCACCTTCTGAGATAACCAAAATCGGTTTTGCTTTAGGTGAGGTGCCCACAGTGCTGCTTGTTTGTGTATCACTCAGCCCCCTGGCATTAGTGTTATGCCTCTGAGGAGTGAAAACAAGGGCTTCCCTGCGCTGCTGCAGCTACGCACAAGTGCCTGCAGGTGACACTTCCCTCAGCTGCTGCAGTGAGGAGGGAGTCTGGGAGTGCATTATTTTCTCCTTTTGTCCTGCAGGTTGGTGCCCAGGGAGAATGCCAGCAGAAGATGGAGGTCTCAGGCAGATGGGAATTTTAGGATTCATGGGTTCATAGAGGGAAATGGGAGGTAGAAGGTGTTGTGTTGAGGTAATGCCACGTGTGAGGGGGAGACAGGAACCCAATATCATTCTCTGCTTAAGCCTTATTCTCAGTAGTCTATTTATCGCCTCTTTTTCCAGGAATGATGTCCCTTGGAAAAATCCCTTCCCTCCCCAGAGGTCAGACTGGGTAGAAAAGTTGTATGTACATGTGAGATGGTTTGAAAGGGAGGCACAAAAATGTTAGTAAGGGAGAAGAAAAATCTCAGCTTTCACCCAGAGTTTTCCCAAGATCTGTGGGCCTTTTGTCTGGCGGTTTAGTATTGTGGATTTAATGGTATCAAATTATCTTACAAGAGATTTGATGATACACATAGGATAATACCTTTTCTGGGTAAACTGGTTGAACATGAAGTTTATTCTTCCAAGCAAAGACTTGAGATGCATAGCCACTCCCATCACTGAAGTGTATTCTAACCTGTGTTTTCAGCCTTGTGAATCTGCTTTTCCCACAGCTCTTTTGCTGATCTCTGCATATGTCTAATATTACATGTACACGGTGAGGTTAGGAACAAGGACACAAACGGGCTTGTGTACGCACGACCCACATTTATTCTATCCACATGCTGTAGCTCAGGTTCAAAACGTTCCCACTGGATGTGGGAAAAGCTGAAGTAGTGGACTGGGCAGCAGTGCGTGATCCTGCCAGCCTGAGTGCCCAGCTAGCAATGGCGTGTGCAGTATGGTGCCAAGAATGTTGGGATTCTCCCCCACTTAAGTCAGCCTAAGTACTGAACCTGAGCCACTAAACAGCAAACCAACTTGGAAATGTCCCTCACCTTTTCTACATTGTCTTGGCCAGCAGAGCAGAACCAATGGGAAGATACTCAAGGTGGCATGAGCCTCTTTTTGTGACTCTGGCAAGCTTTCACCTCTCCTGTCTCTTCATTTTTGTTCACTATATAAAAGGACGTGTAGACTGACCAGCAGGAAGTGAGTGTCTATATGGGAGCCTGACATCTTCTCGTTAATCATGTGTTCCCCTCCAGATTCTGATTTTTATTGTCTGTTCTTGCTGGTCAGACAGAGTGCTGAGGAGGACCACAGACCAGTCTCTCTATGCTTCAGCTTGCTCCCCTGCTTCGTGTAGTGCATGGAGATGTACTATGCATTCCTGCAAAGGAGTGATTGATGATGTTATCTCTTTCACAAAACTAGGTCCCCTGATCATCACAGCTGGCACCTGTGTGGAGAGTGTTGCTGTACTTTGCATGAAATTCAGGAAGCAAGAGGAAGGAGAAAGAGATTGATACCCCTGGATCTTGTCCCACTTTGTAGTTAAGTGATAACCGTGGTGTGCTTTTTGACCCAGAAAGGGGGAAATACCACTGTATGCATGCCTGCAGCCATGGCTAAGTGACAGAGTGTCATTGTGTTATGAGCTGTGCCAGAAAGGCAGAACCAAACATTATGAGATGAAAAATCGAGGTGGGGGAGGGAATCCTTGGGAAGGAAACATCTGCCAAGAGCTCTTTTTTTCCAGCCAAATCAGCTTGCAAGTGCCAAGCAGCTCCCCCCTAATATTTGAACCATTCTTGACAAAGTCATGTTTCCTATTGAGAGTGACAGTTTCTCTTTGGGTCAACCCAGAATTAACATGTTTATGAAATCATGTGGAAACAGATCCTTAAGTGCAGGCTGGCATCAGATAATGCAAATGAATAACAATACTTTTTAAGGGAAAGAGTTACTGTAGCTGACTTTTTTTTAAGGTATAGGCAAGACAAGTTTTGTAGGTAGGAATCTTGTTTAATCAACCAAGTAGTTGGAAAAAGTAATGTGTGAACACTGGGGTTTTTCCAACAGTACCAGCAGGGTCTATTAGAAGATACTACTTCTGCTTAGAAAACTAGCCTTACTATTACTGAAAGAGATCAAAGAAAATACTTCTAAACAAAGTTTTCACATAATCCGGATTTAACTTTTAAAGTCTTATTGTTATAGTATATAATTAAGGAAAAAAAAAAAAAAAAACGGATGTGATCAGGATCCACAGTAATATTAGACAAGAATTTAGCATTTATGAATTTTTCATAATTGCTAATAATTCATATTTCTAATACTTCAGGCTATGCACCAGCTACTGAAGTCAGAAGGAGATTGCCACTCTTGAGGAGATTATTCCACAAAATCATCTGCCTTTGAAATATTTGAGAATTACTAATATGGCAGTCAGGATATTGGACTGCATGCACTGACCTGCTGTGGCAATACCTATGGGTCCCTAACTGGGCAGTTGTCTGTACTAACAGTATCTGGAAGAAACCAGGTGTGGCTCCCAACCAGACTCCTATTCATGTGCAAAAAGAAATTCATTTCAACTTAGTGAAGTTTTGAATTCAAATCAAGTCACAAATCAGGAGTTGACCCTGAAGTGCTCTTCCTAACACCTACATTAATAATGTATGCTAACATTTATATTAATAATGTATGGAGGGGGGGTCTTAGCCCTAAGCTAGAATTACAATTAGTACGAGCACTAAAATAAAAGTCTAGTTTCACTGTGGTGGTAATCCAATCGTATGGTTCAGCTAGAGAATTTCTTACCATGTGGCTACTCCCACTGGCATAGGCTTTATCTACCCGTTGCAGTGAAGGCCAACCAGGATGTGACATAAGCTGGATAAAATACTTGGTAACAGAAGCCATTTTCTCATGGTGGAAAAAAGCCCTGCTTACTCAAAGAATGCTTTACTGTCATATGCATGTGTATGATACATTCATTGAACCCTTTTGGACCCCAGTCCAGCATCTTTAGGAATAAGTTAATATGGCAGAACTTGTAAATATACTTTGGCTTAGTCCAGTAGATGTTAACTGTCCTAGCTGGATCTTTCACAGAAGCATTTACACTGAAAACCTGACATATACGTTAAGGCTTCTGATACCAGATCAGCTGAATCACCAGCAACAGATTTTCATTATTAAATGGTAGTTTCTCCTTGTCAGAATCACAAAAAAGTAAAATATCTTCAATGGAATCTTAGCAGCTACCAGTGCTGAGTGCATCAGGTGGAAGAGAAAACAAAGCACTTGGGTCACTTGCCAATTTTAAATCAGAGGACAAGAATCCACTTACCTGGTAGAAATGTAAGTGTTTAGACAGGTCTTTGTCAGGCTACCCTACCAACAGTGAGCACTCAGTGGCTGGGATAGATGTCTGTTATTTTCAGAACAGAAGTACAAACTGTCTACCCCTGTTTTCTGAGGGCAAAACCTGTATATGTGTGTAGGGTTGAAAGGAGTATAGGAAAGTACAAAACACATAATTGGTAAAGATGTTGAACTGATTTGGTCCCAAAACCAATCCCTCAGGAACACCACTTGTCACTGCTCTCCACTTGGACATGAAGCCATTGACCACAATTCCTTGAGTGTAAGCATCCATCCAATTCCATGTCCACCAATTGGTGCCTCTGTCAAATTCATATCTGTCCAGTTTAGACACAAAGTTTCATGATGGACAGTGGCCAATTCTTTGCATGAGTCCAGGTAAATTATGTCAGTCACTCTTCCCTCACACACCAAAGCTGTAACCCCATCATAGAAAGCCACCAGATTTGCCAGGTACCATTTGCCCTTAATGAAGTCATGTTGGCTGTCACCAGTCACCTCCTTATTTTCCATGTGCCTTCTAATTGTTTTTAGGGGAATCTGCGCCAAGATCTTGACAGACACTGAAACTGACTACACTGGTCTGTAGTTCCTTAGGTCTTTTTTTTCCCTAAAGATGATAAGGGATTGGGGTATCCGGTAAGGGAGTGAAATGACTGGGACTGCTTAGCCTGTAGAAGAGAAGGCTTGGGGGGAACCTTATCAATGTGTATAAATATCTGATGGGGGAGCCAGACTCATTTCAGTGACAGAACCAGATGCAATGTGCACAAACTGTAACAGGGGAAGTTCACTCTGAGTATCAAGAAACATTTTTATACTGTGAGGTGGTTTTAAGTGCTGAATAGATTGCCGGGAAAAGTTGTGGACTCTCCATCCCTGTTGGTATTTAAAACTGTACTGGATGTGCTCTGGGGCAGCCTGTGCTAGCTGATCCCATTTTGAATATAGCACTGGACTAGGCAATCTTCAGAGGTGTCTTAAAACTTCATTCATACTTAGGGACTGTGTACCAGTGTGAGCAGTGGAAAAAAAAGGGGCAACCTGTCAGCCAAGAAAGCTTGTTGCCAGCATGGTATTTTCCTGTTTGCATCAATTTCTTTAACGCCTATGGAATCCTATGCCTCCTTTTCTCATTTTTGCATCCTTGCAAATATGTACCTCCCTAATTTTCATAGAATTTCAGCTCCTTCCTTTGCACTGTAAAACACACAAACTTGTGTTGAACACCACAGTACAATGCTACTGACTCATTCAGTGTGTCTAAGGCAGACTTGTGAGAGATCATGCATTCATATCCATGAACAGTGCTGGCCTCTGTGCCCCATTTCCCCTGCAGTTACCTTTAGGATGTTTTATGCATCTTCTTTTAGCTATGGTATGTCTGTCTAGTTCTGATCCATCTACATTTTTTTTGACTTCCCTAATGCAGAAGGTATTTTATTACTGATACCAGGCAGGTATCAATAAAAAATCTAAATATAATGTCTGAGATGTTTCTGAGAACACTTTGCCAACACTGAGTTTATTTGCTTAGGGATTCTTTTTATTCAGGTTCTGAACAATTGCAGAATCATTGCTCGGCCCTTGGCAAGTAAAAATAACAACTGAATGAATAAAAAATACAACTTAATACAATTACTAAATACAACAGCCAAGCAAATAATAAAAATCCCCCAGTCTGTCCTGGGGGATCATAGAGGGGAAGTTCAAGCTTAATCCTTAGAACTGGGTCTGATTTGTGCTTGGTGATTGTGATGCATAGCTGTGCAAGGCAGGGAGATCTGTCTGCCCCTCTGCCATGTCCTGTTCTGGTACAAATCAGTGGGGCTTTCTGGCCCCAGCAAGTTCATCTACACCTGGACCAGTTCCACCTCTTACACACCAGCAACCTGGAGCTGATGAGGAGGCAGCTCCTGAAGCACTATGCTCCAAGGAAGGTGGCAAGCAGGGACAGGCTGAGGGCAGAGGGATTCTGCCTCTACAGGCTTGCGTCTCAGCCTGGAGGCCTTTGTTTTCATCCCCTAGACAAGTAATCTGTGTAACAGCTTCAGAACAGCTGTGGCTCCCTTTGAACCTTCCTGCAAACAGTGCTAATTCCCTGTTCCCCCTGGTATAAGCACAGCCCCATGCCACAAGCCCACTCCCTGCCCAGGTGGCAGCCCCCAGGATCTCAGAGGTGACCGCAGCAGGTCCTCTGTCACCAGCAGAGCAAGTGCTCACCAAGCATGGGAAACCTCCCTCGGCCCACCATGACAGATGTGGTGGGGTATTCCCATGGTGTTGCACAAACTTCATTTGGATTTTTTTTTGAGCTCTTCAGCTTCACAAAACACTTGCTCTTCCCCTCATCAGGACTTGTAGAAGTTATGCTTATTGCCAGCTTGTGAAAGCAGAAATTGTAACTGCTTCAAAAATAAGAGTTGAAGAGAGACAGCACAAATTTACAGGAGAAAATATGTCTTAGTAAGTGTGAGCAAAGGACTCAAGACTGAGCAGCTGAAGTGGAGGCAGCTGCTCAGCTTGGTGGAGGCATCCTCTGACAGAAGGAAGATGCTCCCTGACCCCCAGAGAGGCCCCTCTTCTTCATGTCCCACAGCCATTTCCTTGTGGCTCAGGTCTCGAGCCCTCTCATTTGAAGAAGTGGTTTCACTCTGGGCAGTGACATGCACTTAAGGCAACCACCTGCAGGCTCAGTTTCACTTGTGGGGCCAGGGCACTGCAGGGCACCACCAGCCATGACAGCGATTTGGCCCCACAGCTGCTCCACTGGAACTCCATTTCAGCTCGCAGGTGAGGTCTTCTCATCACACCCCTCAGGCCCTTTCAAATCCATTTCCCACTCTCAATGCATCCCTTCACATCTTTCCTTTCTTTCTCCTTTGATTTCTTCTTCTCTTGAATCTTTTATTTTCTGTCTCACCTTTCTTCTCTCTTCTGGAGATGCTCTTCTTTGTCCCATCACCCTAATCTCTCCCAGCCCAGCCTGGCTTTTGCTCTTACTGCATCTGACACATTTTATTCTCAAGGCAAAAAGTATTTAAATTGCTGATTTTTTTTTTGTTCTCTTTCTTCTGATGTAAATTTATTTCCTGCTGTTAATGCTAGCTCGACCTGAACACTTTAAATAATATACCTGCAATTTCCCACATAAATAATCTATGAATCAGATACCTTAGTAGAGTGAAATATAATGATGTATCATTATCTTACCAGGTTTTGTTGGTTTTGTTTAATGATCTAAATAGAAGAAGGCATGATATTAATATATAGAAAGTACCCTTTGTTTACTGTTAGAGTGAAGAGTTTTGGAATTTAAAGCTTGATTTCCTCTACTGAAAATCAGCCCAGCAATTAACTGTTAAGAAAAAAGGAAATAGCATTTGCTTCCATCTCAAATGCCTGAAACTGTTTTTCTCTAAAATTAATGGCTTGTTCCTATCTAAAATTATCTTGCTGATTCAAAATCCAGGACTGAGTGCATGTTTTTCTCCTGATATAGTTCTAGTGCATACCTGAGAAAGTTTTTTAACAATCTCTGGTCCATTTTCAGCTCCATATACAGAGATAATAATATTTACTTCAAAGAGAAATTGTTAGATATTATTCATTTATGGTTGAAAGTCTACATGAGCTATTTGAAGAGAAGGTGGAGTAAAAATGAAAATGAATATTTTATGATCTCGTGCTTTGCATGACTGCTGATACTACTAAGCAAACCCTGTCAAAGGGGGATTTCTGTGTTTTCTTCTTTGGCTGAGCTTTGCTATTTTGCAGGCTGCCTAACAAAATAAATAAAGATTACTAGCATCTGGAACGTGATGGTGCCCAAAGGCCCCTGTCAGCATGGCTAAGAGACAGTTCTGCAGAGAGGGCAAAAGGTGTGAGAGCCCCAAGATATGATTATCCTCTAGGAGGACTGCTGTTCTTTCTGCTGAGATATTATTTACTCAAGGCAAGGTGCACAGGGAGGCAGTGTTTCTTCTCATAAGGCTGGCTGTTGCAGGGGAAAAATGCAAATGCTTTTGGACATACAAAACAGTTAGGACCTGAAGCATCAGAGACAGACTTGACAGCAAAAATCCTGAGAATGGCTAGTTCCACACATGTCTGTAACATGTCACTCTTAAAAACAATTTTGATCTAAATAATGTGAAACATTCAATGAATTATATACACTTTCTTAAAAATGCTTGTGTTCCCTTTAAGAATCTGTTTTATGGAGATAAGATTGAGTAATAATTGTGCAGACAACAGATGGTATCCGTATGATGAACCAGTGTCATCAGAAATGGCAGCACTTAATCAGCAAAGGAAAGCTAAAGAATAATAACACCTGGAGGAAAATCTCAACAGTATCTTTAGACTTAAGGCAGCAGGTCAGTCTTAAAATTACAGGCTCAGAACTGCAAAAGTTTCAAGAAAGAGCAAGCATCTTGCCTGTGTTATTTGCTGTGAATAAATGCTCCCCAGCAGCAAGAAATTTAATCCAAAGAACTTCAGAAAACAATATACACAATACAATATTAAAAACACTATTCCAGTTTCTCATCTTGCATTCTTCTGGTCATCCCAAACAAGAGTTTGTGTCTAAAGGGAATGTTATCTAGCATACAATTAGCCTTGCATTAGTGGATAAGGTAGGAGCATGGATGGGGCCTGGGAACAGAGGCAGTAGTAGTTGTGTGTTTTACAAATTGGAGAATTTTGCAAAAAGAGACTTTTAGTGACCTTTCTCATCAGAGAAAGTTTTCCACTGACAACCACTCCTGCTCTCTTTTTTTTAATTGCACCCCTTTCTTACTGGGATATGTTCATGAAACCCAGTTTCAGGGCATCTGAGAGAAATGAAGATATGAGAAGCTGCCTAAGATCTCTCTGTGGCTGGCAAATGAGAGGAAATTGTATATCAGCAAGGACTGCAAACTCAGATCCCAACAAGGTCCAGATTAGATTATGGTGTGTCTGACTGCACAAAAATTATAGGGCAGTACTGTTGAAAATTCCCTCTCAGAACATCTAAGCGTCCATTAAATTCCTATGACAGAGATCCTGGAAAATATGAGATGGGCCAGCATGTTTCTTTTGGAGGAGAACCCAGAAATGTGTGAGACCCAGCCACCTGCATGATCTGTTCAACTCACAGCAAATTGGATTTCTCTCCAACAAAACAGCTGACAAACATTCCAGAGCAAGTTAAGGCACTGAGCCCTGCCACTGGCAGGAAGGTGAAATCAATGAGTACCCCAGGGGGAAATCAAGTTTGATCTTGTCTCTTTCCCAAAACATGCAAAAACTTGGGTGCAAACTGGATGTGAATGTTGGATAAGGCCAGTACATGGTCTGCTCACTCAGGGAAACTGTTGTGCCCCACAGACCACATATTCATGGTCATCCATCACCATATATTTCATGGATCAGAAGATAAGGTATCACTTCTGAACATTCCTGAAGGTGAAAGGACTGTGCAGGAAAATAGTTCTTTTCCAACTGAAGTAAATGCAACTTAAAACTATAGGTGTTTTGTGTTTTTTGAGGTTTGGAGCCATTTGCTTTTCCCCTTCCTTTCTTCAGAAAATTCCTCTGGTTACCCATATTTCAAGGTACTGAGAAGCAGGAAGATGCCCGGAGTGCAGCCCAACTTCCAGGGCTGCCCCCACATCTCTGCCCAGTGTTGGGTGGATGCTGCTACTGTGGCTGCTTAGCAGAGGCAGGTTTGTCAGCAGAGCAGAGCTGTGGGCATCCTGTCCTGCTGCAGGAGCCCCTCCTATAATGACCCCCAAATTAATATAGCATGGAGCACCTCTTGTTCACAGGCTTCTGAAAATGTATCTCTCAAAATACTGAAACTTCGTGAAACTCACATTTCAGCTGAGAAACTGCTTTAGATCACTGGGTTGATTTCAGTTTTCTGAAAATCTTCCTTTAAAACTGCTGAAAAAATGAGCAGGGCAGACAGACAAAAAAGCTAGCTTATTGCCTGGATATTTAGCTCTGTTGCTGTTGTAAGCCCTGTTCCTTTGGTGGTAGATAAGATTTCTAATGTGTGAGATACAAAGGCTAGTTTGAAAAGTGATTTATTGTTGCAACATGATCTATAAGGAATATGTTGGATTTTACATTTGTACAACTGCTTTGGAGTTGAAATTATTTTTAACCCTAACCTCCTAATGAGACAAATAAGAACAACTAGTATTTATTTTGTTAATTTTTTACCATATTTAGTTCCAAATGGCAACTGTGATTTTTTTTTTTCAAATATCTTAGATTTATTTTTGTCTTTTCTTATTTTGCAGCAAAATTGTTCTCTCCCACACTCCCTCTTTTTGTCCATTCTTCCTCCATATACATCTCAGGCCTTCTGTATTCCCTCCTCATTCCCTCTTCGAGGAAAGTAAGGACAATATCATCTAGTCAGTTATAGAAGCCTGCTTTCATTTAAAAGGGAAGTTTTACCATACTGGGATGACAAAGAGTATCAGTTCTTTATCTGCCATCTTCTGTTTTCATTTCTGTTTCAGGCAGATCTTTTTCTCCTTCGTAAATATGTATGAGGGCTCATATACCTTTATCCTTAGATACTTAAGTTAAAGTAGCCTTTGTTTGCAAGAAGTTAATAATTCCACTAATGTCAGTAGAAATGCTACGGCGTGTTGCGTAATGAGACTGGAGTACTTAAACACAGAGCAGTTAAAAAAAAAAAAAAAAAAAAAAAAAAAAAAGGAGAAAATAGTTAAAGCAAACTTACTTATGTCATTAGACGAGATGGATCTGTTTACCTTACTTCAGGGTTCTCTATCCAGCTTCTTAATAGCACAAACACCATGCCCATGAGCAAACATCCTCTAGAGAACAGTCAAGGATAAGGACAGCCCAATGCCACTTTCTGATTTGTGGCAGGCCTCTGTGGTGGCATCACACCAGTGCTCCTTTGCCCACAAAATTGTGCAGTTGTTCACACAATCACAGCAGGGTTGAGGAAGGGACCTCTGGATGTCATTTGGTCCAACCGGACTGCTCAAGCAGAGCCGTCTAGAGCCAGCTGCTTAGGATCCTGTTCAGGTAGCATTTCAGCACCTCTGAGGGTAGAGACCACCACCTCTCTGGGCAATGTGTGTCCCTGTTTGGTCACCCATATGGTGGAAAAGTCTGTGCTCTTTGCCTCTGTGTCACTGGGCACAGCCAAGAAGAATCTGGCTCCATCCTCTTTGCACACTCCCTTCAGGGGTGTGTGCATCTGAGCCTTCTCTTCCCTGTGCTGAACAGTCCCAGTTCTCTCAGTCTTTCCTCATAGGAGAGATGTTCCTGTCCCATAATCATCTTTGTGGCACTCCACTGCACTTTCTCCAGTATGCCCATGTCTCTCTTACACTGAGGATCCCACAGCCTGGCACAGGACTCCAGGTGTGTCCTTGACAGTTCTGGGTAGAGGCAAAGGACCTCTGTCTGCTGGCAAAACACCTCCTAATGTGGCTCATTGTTCACCATACTTAGTGGCGTGGAAAGGTAATGTGGGAGCAGAAGAAGCTCCTTTGAGAGGACAGAAGATGTGGACAAGAAGCAGAAGAAGAACCAGCCACAGCATAGGCTCTTCCTCAGAGAGGTTGCCATGGTACCTGAGGTTCACTATATTTTCAGCCACTTTTCAGCCACTTCCTAAAAAAGGGTGTCCTCAGCAGTCCCAGCTGTTCTTTGCAAACTGGACCACAAGTGACTGGAATCACACAAAATGTGGCTAAAGCAGCAGGGATTTCTGTGAGCTCCCTGTGAGCACCAGCCTGAGCAGTCAAACTAGGTTGTTATTCTTCCTGATGTAATGAATGATGAAATCACAATTTTTATCGCAAGGCATGGTTTGGATATCAGTCTGCAATAAAATCAATGGCAAATTAATCAATAACACTGGATATGTAATAGTATCATGAGAAAAATACTCCTGCACTTGCTGTCATTGTTGGCTTATTTTTGCTACATAAGGCACTGAATCTGACATACCTGTAAGTAACCAGTAAAAACAGGAGTATTTGTTGACTCCCAGCTACCTGTTCTTTGGGGTAAATTTTTGTCTGGTTTTCCAACAGAGGAGTGTAAAATATATGCCCTGTGTGATACCTTATTTGAAAACTTCAGCCATCTCAATTATTCTTTGATAAAATCTCAATGTAATTTACAAGTTGTCTGCAATGAGCCATAGGCTGGGCTGCTGACTGTCCTCCTCTAAGACAGGTATTAGCACTGAAAAGCATAATTTTATCCAAAAGATGTAGCTTGCTGACATCTGTACCAAAATTTCTTAGGACATAACAAGGCAGAGGAAAAATAGAAAATGGTGACCAAGTTATTAGGTATTTATTAAAAAAAAAAAAAAAACAAAAAAACAAAAAAAACCCACGAAAGAGCAAATTTCTTGCAGCTGTTTTCATCTGGGACCTTACAATGGAGGGTTGATGAAAAGATGATGAAAATCTAAAATACAGAAAATGAATTTGTGGACAGAGTTTTCCCTGTTGCTTGTGTCAGGCTCTGTTAGAGTAGGTGGGTCTTGGCAATAATTTTCTGAGGCAGACTGAGGAAACTTCTCCATTTCTCATATGTTGAAGAAGATATTTTTGATTAAGGCATAGATTAAATTTGGGAGAACTAGGGAAGCAAACTTCTTAGGAGAGGCAGTGTGGTTTCACTACAGAAACTGACATAAAATGGATGTTATTAACCAGCAGAACCCTTTGCTGAGACTTGCACTGGATGCATAGAAATGGTTTACTCACTGTGACAACAAGTCCTAGTTTAATATCTCTTCTGAAGAAACAATTTTGAGACCACTTTAATAAAAAGGGGCACAACCTACATGAAGGTGTTCTTCTGAGAAAGAAGATTTTAATGTATGAGTAGTTCTTATGCAAAGAAAACCCAATTTTTTTCTACTTTTCTTTTTTTTTTTTTTTTCCAAAATCAGAGAATCATAGAATCACTTAGGTTGGGAAAGACCTCTAAGATCATCAAGTCCAAGCATTAACCCAGCACTGCCAAGTCCACTACTAAATCATGTCCTGAAGTGCTATATCTGCACGTCTTTTAAATACCTCCAAGGATAGTGACTCAACCACTTCCCTGGACAGCCTGTTCCAATGCATGACCAATTTTTCTTGAAGAAATTGTTCCTGATATCAAATCTAAACTTCCCTTGATGTAATTTGAGTCCATTTCTTTTCATACTCTGAATTTTTACCTAGGAAAAGAGGCTGATCCTTAGCCCACCACACCTTTCAGGTAGTTGTAGAGAGCAATAAGGTCCCCCATTAGCCTTCTTTCCTCCTCAGCCACTGCTCATCAGACCTGTGTTCCAGACTCTTCCCTAACTTTTTGAAGTATTTTTAAGCTTTCTGTCTTTCAATAAAAAAGAGAAAATGTTTGCTTGAGCTTCCATGGGAAAAAAATAATAAAGCCAGTCCTCAGCGATTTAACTGATGCGTGAAAGAATTTACAAGGAACTTTTGGGTCACGTTTCCTTCCCTAAGAATATAAAGAAGCAGGGCATCTCCTCTGCAATCACGCAGGAGCCAGAACTGGGCGCGTTAGGGGCCGGCGCCGCGCCCGTGTCCCGACGGCAGTCCCGCAGGAGCGCGGGACGCGCGGGGCCGCGCGGGGCCGCAGCGCCCCCTGCCGCCCGCACGCCCCGCCGCTGCCGCGGGTCCGTGGCCGCGGTCCCCGCACGGACACTGTCCCGGGACAAGCAGCGCGGAGTGCCAGCGCCTGCGCGGGTGGCAGGATTGGAGAGGAGTTCGGGGGGCGGGGAGGTGGTGGTGGCAGATGCAGGTGGGAAAATAATCTGCGTGAAGGGCAGCAGGCCATGGCAAATAAGACTGGTAGGTGACGGTAACATTCCGGGATGTTAGATAGTGTCAGCTTGGACCCCACTATAAGTTTTTGACTCCGTACACAGACCCAAATTGAGCATTTTTTGAAACCACATGACTTCCCCTGCTCCATTTTTGTCTCTGCTGTCTTGCTCAGTGATTCAAATCTAGAGATTCTTGTCCCCTCCCTCTAAACCCTCCGCATTGAGCCATCACACTCTATAGGCTTCTTTCCACCTCAAATCTCAATCATGCTTGAACACGACTGTGAATAATTAAATCAATTCACGTGACATTTATTGTAAGTGACTGCTAAGACCAGATAAATGGCTATTCCTGACCCAGACATACCTCAGGCAGTGTTACAACAGCTGGTCACAATTAGCATGAGCTGCAGCAGAGGCATCTTGTCACCCACCTTGCTAATTAAACCCTATTCTAACATCATTATTATTATTCCAAAACACAGAGCACCACCTCTGGCCCTATCATCATATGAGAATGAACTCACGAAGTGCATATTTTTCTGAGCTGAGAGTTATTTAACCTGAAAGAGTGAAGATGCTGAGGAAGGAAGATGTGGAAAAAGATGAGGAGGGACAAAAGTTAAGTTTGATGGGAAAGAAATTAAGTATTATTAAAAGGCAGAAACTAGTTTAAGATAAGTCCTTTTTACCTGTCCTGCCTACCTCTGATTTTTAGGATATTTGTATTGAGTACAAGTCTCACTTCAGGATCTGCCACTCTGGGGGTGATTTGAGAAAAAGGCTACCACATGCAAAAGTGGGGGTTTTAAAGAGTAAATGAATGAATATTAAGCTCATCCATGCCACTACTTTGAATTTTTTTTTTTCCCTGGCAAGTCATGACAGACATAACAACAGTTTTCATGGAAGAAAGGGTCCATCTACCGCCCCTGATCACAAAGAAAATTTTGGAAAGTTCATCCAGAGACTCACACCCAGAGGACATAGTCAGAGGACATAGTCAGAAACCAAATAAGACCCAAATCATAGTTTGCTTTATGTAAATCTTCTGAGCTGTAAAGCAGAGTAGAAGATTGTTCTATGTCTAAGAAAGGCCTGACTGCTATGTAAAATATTAAGCACCCTGAGCTGAACACAAATACAAGATGCATCCCTTGGTATGAAGAGAAAGGTTTTCATCTTTCACAATTCTCCAGTTCCCAAGCTACTGTCTTTCTAGTTAACTCAGACTTTCAGCATATTTTGGAGTGGTTTTCCCAGTCTTCCAAAGGCTACTTTTGTGACCCTCCATTTGAAAATAAAATTTTGGAAGTGGTTGCATTCATCTGATAGCTGAACTAGCTTAAACAGAGCTTCTTGGTTTGGTATTTCTCCAGTAGATTCAGACCTTTATTGTAAGCTCCCTTTTTGCCTTTTACAGGCATTTCCCCAAGTATGTGCTAACACATCTTGATGAAGTCTTGGCTCTGTCGATAGCAGCTAGATGTTTGTCTGACTGCAGTGAGAACAAGATTTCTCCTACTGCCTCTATTTTTGTATAACCTATGAGAAGATAATGAAGATGGAAAGCAGGCATAAACAAACATTGTTCAGAGGCAGCAATTTATTTTCATTTCAGCTTCACTCTAGTTCAGTAATAGACAATATGATTATGCATGCTACATATTTGATATTCTTTACCCAGTGCTTTCAGTCTCTGCAGTTCTTAACTTGGGTTTTCAGGAGGATGACTGATGTGCAGACCATAACAGCAGTCCTTGAACAGGCCATGTGGAAGCTGAAAGATCAAGATGGAAAATCAGAACATTACCATTTCCCCAGTGTTTCTTTTCTGGATTTTACTTTTTCTGAAAGTCTCATTCATGCTCTGATTTTCTATTTTGTCCTACACAAGTCTTCAAGACCTACACATATTTAAGCCACTCAGTATCATGTAAATACTTCTTACTATCGTATTACTCATTTGTTTCTCACTGTAAAGCATCTGGAATCATGTCAGGTTCAAAGTATCCTTCCTTACCCTAAAATACTCCACAGGAATAAAGGTACACCACAGCAGTGGCAAGCTGTTGCAGTTCACATGAAAAGGGGTCCCATTTTTACTTACACATGAGGGTATCAGGGTGCTCACTGCTTCCAGCATAGTCCCACATACTGTCCTTTACAGATGCAGTTCCAGCTCATCAGACACTTTGTTTGCATGTCTCACTTACAGTCTGTTTGCTACAGCTGTCTAACTTTTGGCTGCAAATCTGCTCCCTGTTGGTGTTTAAATACACCCTTCCCTTTTCTGCTGTGGCCTTAGGACTCCCTCTGACAAGGCAGTATGAGCAAAGTGGAGTGATGCCATGTTGGGATACACTGTCTTAGCTTGTACAATCAGAAGTTAAAATTATTCACAAATCAGAAACATAAAGCAAGGGAATGCTCATCAAGCCAAATGAGTTGAGTTTTGAGGCCATATTTTCAGGTGGTTTTAGAAATCAGAGGACTTAGGTGGGTTTCCATCAGCTAAATCCCTGGCTGCAAGCCAGGTGAATGGTCTCTGCTTTGAAAAGGGTGAAAGAATCAGCCAACAAACCAGCAGATGTGGAGAATGCTGAGCAGAGAAGGACTTGGTGAAAGGCTAGGGAGAGAGCTAGAAACCTGATGCACTGGTGGAAGGAATTCACCGTGCTTGGTGTAGATACCTAATGCACACCTGCCGTTCAGCTGCCCGCTGGCACTCCCTGTCTCAAGAAGTGCCATTATTATTTTTATAGTCAATGGATGGAGATGCATGTCTCCACAAAGAAATCACATTCATCTTTCTTAGGGGTAACACGCAGGGTTTTACTCAGACATCTGCAAAAGCAGACCATTGCCTGTGCATGCTGCGGAAAGGTGCCAACCAAAAAGAAGTGTATGTTGGGTGCTTGAATGAGAAAGACTCAGCCTTAATACACTTTGGCAAGGAGAAGAGGTTGTCAAAGTGTTGCCAGCTCAGAGCTCAGGCAGTTCCAGAAGATACAAATGGCAAGGAGGAGATGGCAACAATGTTTACTCATTTCTTCCTACTTCCAGTTTTGCTCCTTCATTGCCTGTAGAAAGAGACTCACATTCATCCTTCAAGTACTTTGTGATATACTTACCTTCTTTCCTTCTTTCAACTCTGCACCAAGCTTTATGTGCAATCATCTCAGGAACTGAGGGAAAAAAAAAGAAAACAAAGCAAAACACCAAGGCCTGAGGGCAGAAATATTTTAGGTTGCCAGGAGAAAGATGTTATTTTTTGATTCACTGCTTATTTGTACTGTTGATGCTGGCTTTAGGGAATTAATGGAAATCAGTCACGTTTCAGCCAGCCAGTTGTATAGCCTTGTTTCTGTTTGGTGCAGTGGTGGGTACGCGGTTACTGTAGCTCCTTTAAGGCTAAAAGGTGACCTTTCAAGCTGCAGTCCTGCAGAAAGGCTTATGGAGACAATGCCTTTGAGGCATCAGAAGCTTTCCCACACTGCTCTTTACATATAAAGGACTTCTGCTACTTGGGGCATCTGCAGTTCCTCTGGGCAGCCTCATCTAATGCCTCAACACCTTCCTAATGAAGAATTTCTTACTAATATTTAATCTAAACCTGCTCTCTTTCAGTTGAAACATTCCCCTTTGCCCTTGTAAAACATTCCACTCCAGCTCTCTTCTAGCTCCCTTCAGGTGCCTGCAAGGTGCTGAAAGGCAGCCTTCTCTTCTCCAGGCTAGACAGCCCCAAATCTCTCAGCCTGTCTCCATAGGAGATAATCTTTAATAATCCTCTGATAAACTTTGTGGCTCTCCTCTGGACATGCTCCAATGACTCCATATCCTTCTGTACCCCAGAGCTGAACACAGCACTGCAGGTGGGGTCTCATGAGAGCAAAGCAGAGGGGCAGAATCCCCTCCCTTGACCTGCTGCCCATGCTGCTTTTGATGCACCCTAAGATTAAGTTGGCTCTCTGTGCTGCTCTCTACACTGCCAGCTCATGTTGAGCTTCTCATCCACCAACATTCCTGAGTCCTCCTGCCCAGGGCTGCTCTCAATCAATGTTCCACTCAGCCTGTGTTTGTGCTTAGGATTGACCTGAGCCAGGTGCAGCACCCTCCACTTGGCCTTATTGAACATCATGAGGTTCTCACAGGTTCACCCCTCAAACCAGCCCAGGTCCCTCTGGATGGCATCCCTTCTATCCAGTGTGTTGACTGCAGCACACAGCTTGTTGTCATCAGCAAACTTGTTGAGGATGCACTTGATCCCACTCTCCATCTCATTGATAAAAATGTTAAAACGTATTGGTCCCAGTTCTAACCCCTCAGGAATACCACTCGTCACTGCTCTCTGCTTGGACATCAAGCCATGGACCATCCAGTGAATTCCTTATCCATTGATTGATCTCTCTGTCAAATTCATGTCTGTCCAGTTTAGACACAAAGTTTCATGAAGGACAGTGGCCAATTCTTTGCATGAGTCCAGGTAAATTATGTCAGTCACTCTTCCCTCACACACCAAAGCTGTAACCCCATCATAGAAGGCCACCAGATTTGCCAGGTACCATTTGCCCTTAATGAAGTCATGTTGGCTGTCACCAGTCACCTCCTTATTTTCCATGTGCCTTCTAATAGTTTCTAGGGGAATCTGCTCCATAATTTCAACAGACATTGAGACTGCCTGTCCTGTAGTTCCCCAGGTCTTTTTATTTTCCCTTTGAAAAGGGGACTTCTGTTTTCCCTGTTCCTATCAGTGGGAACTTCACAGGACTGACAGTGATTCTCAAATATGATGGATAGGAGCTTACCCACTTCCACTGTCAGTTCTCTCAGGATACTCAGATGCATCTCATCAGGTCCCATGAATTTTTTCACCTTCAGGTTCCTTAGATGTTTTCAAACCTGATCTCTTACAGCAGGTGGTTCTTCATTTTCCCAGTTCTTGCCTTTGCCTTCTCATGGAAGGAAGGTGCATGATCATCCTCCATCTCACAGTGGGCAAACACTGACCTGTGCTGCAGAATTTGGTGCTGCTGGTTTTGGTGCTTTCCAGCACAAGGATGCAAAAGGGATGTGCAAGAGAGCATCTGTGTTTGGTAATCCTGTTTCTAAAGGAGCTTCTATATAAAACATATTGTCTTTTGTCTTTAGACTTTCTCTGCAGTATTACAGGAGATACTTGTAAAGCATGATGTGCCTGTGCTTTTGAAAGGTTCTCCCAACAGAGCTTCCACTCAGCTTCAATACACAAATGCAGAGTTAGCAAATTCATACAGTATGTCTGCATATTGTTTGGCTTTTTTTAAAAAAGATGTAATCTTTCTACAGTTTTGTTGTATTTTAACTAAAATTACTATCCCATAGCAGAGATCCAGACTTTATTGCATGTGTTTTCTATTTCTGTTTTGCAGTTTTTGTTATGACAGCAGTTGCTTTCACTTCTACAATGACTCAAAATACATCTGAGATAATGTGTGGGTTTATCAGCCAGAAGGATGAAGGTTCAGAAGCACCACAGACATCAGTAGCTCCTAAGGTGATACAATAGAGAACAAATTGCTTATAAAATGTTCCTGTCTGTTCCAGGAATACCTTCCCAGGAACTTACAACACCCTAAACCTTTAGAATGTGAGGACATCACAGACAAAGTTGCTAGGGTTATGCCAAATATGGCTCCAGAAGGTTAGAGGGATAAATATCTGAATAGTCAGACTCTGAAACGGTGAATAGTTAAGTACCAGTTTTCTCTAAAACTGGCTTTTTTATTAACATCATGATGTTATCTTATATCAGCATGCCTGAATATTGCTGGATGTTGTTGGCAACGTATCAGTGTAAAAATGTATATGAAAATATATGCCCTTAAGGGGAGACTGCCAAGGCCATGGTGTGTGTATTCCATAGTTGCTGGGACTGACAGAAAGCTGTACTGCCCTCTATTCCCACCACCAAAGCCCATAAATCCCTGCCAGGTCCAAACTTTGACTTCAACACCAAAGGTGGACAATTAATCAAATACAATGTTATTTTTTTCTCTTCTGACTCAAAATGGTATAAAACCAGGTGGAGGTGATGTGTAACTGAATTATAAATCAGCTGAGACCTGCAGTTAAAATGTTTCCTGAGGATTCTTGTTTCAAGGAAGTCTTATAAAATCTTTTTCATTCCTGAACAACTGAATCAGTAATTCAAATAATAAATGAATGTATAGCAGCCAAAGCTGTGCTGTCCTGGTATGTGACAAAGCAGAACATGGCTGTTACTTCTGGGTACTTCTCAGATCAAGAGAAAGGAGAAAGGAGAGAGTCATGAGAAGAACCAACCAAACAAGCAAAATGGGGATGCAATGAACTCTGTCCTTTCATAAACTTACACTGGATAAAATTCATCCAACAAAGCAATGGAGATATTTAGGGCTCCTCTTCTGATGGAGCTACTTACTTGCCACCTTTTGCTGCAGCTAATCTTAGAGACACACTAATCCATTGGTGGCTTTCAGAATGACTGTGGAAGATTCTGTTTCTGTTTGCAATTCTCCTTTAGTTGTACACAGGGGTGAGGAAATGAAAAATATGACAGGGTCCAGCCCAAGTGTTCATTACCAGTAAAGCCCCTAAGGAGTTGAGGAGCAGTCTAGTCAGATGATGCAGTGACAAGCAATGAGATGCTAAAATAAACCAAACAATCTGACCCTGCCTTTGCATCCAAGTTGCAAACAGAAAGGTTTTATTATAGTTCTGTGTTTCCCTATGGTTCTAAATAAAAGGAAATGAAATCAAGTGTAAAGAATAACCCATATCACTAACAGAAATTATCATGACTCTGGCTAAGATTGTTCTGTGGTGTTTGTCTAGAGAACAGAATTTACTAATTCAACAGGAACCCTATAGAGTTTCCTCATGCAGTAGAATTCAACATATTTATTAATAGGTTGGATTGTAGAAATCAAAAAAGAGCATCCTTTAAAAACATCTGAATTAAAAAAAAAAATTAAAAAAAAACAAAAAAAAAACAAAAAAACAAAAACAAAAAAAAAAAAAAAAAAAAAAAAAAACAAAAACAAAAAAAACCCAACCAAACAAACAAAAAAAACCGCAAATAAAGCTAACTGCTAATAAATACCTAACAGTCTGTCCTCCTGCATTGCAGGTTCCTAATATTTTGGAAGACCTTGGGTGTTACTTGAATTCTCAAGGAACAGAGAACCAAAACAGAATCTACCAAACAATTAAAAATGTGGAAGTCAATGTATTTGAAGATATTGAATTAAGAATAACAATGAGCATTTCAAATATCATTTCATGCTTCTGGTTCTTTAAAAAGAGTAAAGCCTGTAAACTTTCTTTTGACTCAGAGAATCGGTAAGTCAAGGGATGTACTGGATCAAAGATCCTTTAAGAGATCTTTTCTTTTAGAATGCAAATCGAGTGTTTTCTCTGACTGTGCCTGTGTTTGATTTCCTGTGTGCATTATCTTTTTCAATCTCTTAATCCTTAATTGTTGTCACTCAGCAGCACATTACTGATTGTCATTTAGATCAATGTACACATATGAATCTTAAAACCAAGAACATTTTAAAATAAGCTTGTTCTTTTAATTTGTATAGCATCCTGCATAGGGGTCTCCAGGCACTCTCTGACATTGATGGATTTGAGCTTTGCCATGCTCGTGAGGAAAAATAGTGATTTTATAGTCAAAAAAAACAGAGGCATGGAGAGTTATGTGACTTTTAGGATCACAGTGCACATCAAGAACAACAGCAACAGCATTCTCTCACAGCCAAACCTGGATTGGAACCTGAGACTCCATAATTGCCTCCTCATGCAAAACTTGTAGAATGAGACTGTAGGTAAAGCATTTGCCTGTGGAGCTCCTGAACTGCCTCAAGTTCAGGAAGGCCATCCTTGCCAATGCTCAGCATTCAGCATGTGGTATGTGGCTGTAAGTTCCCATGTGCTGCTTGTGTAGGAAGACACATGAAGGAAGTATTTCAGGTTGCAGGGCACAATGTAAATAATGAATACCATTATTTACAACCTTTGAAGGGTTTTTGCAAGCGCTGAAGAGCTAACATTTAATTGTGTGTGCTGTGCATTACCTTCTTCATATTAGACTGACAAATGCAACTTTACTTTCTGTTTTATAGCTATATAACATCTTTGGCTATTTCCCAAATGAAAGAAGGACAAGCTGGAAAATACACCCTCTTGGTCACAAGTAAATCTGGCAATTACACAGTAGTTGTGCCTGTTCTCATCCGAAGTAAGTATGTCTACATGAAAGGGGTCATTCCATCAATAGGTTCAAGGGCAGAGGCTCAAGTTCAGTCAAAGCAATGAAGCTTTCATGTGCTGCACTTCAAGCATCTTCCTAGATTAGCATAGCACTTGGAGCTGTCTTCGGAGGCTGAAGTCAGAAGCACAAACTGTGTGAGAGTCAGCTTTCTCTAGTCAATAAACCATGTAAATGAACAAATAAAGATGTAAATGTGTAGAAGCTTTCTTCTCCCCTGTGAAAAATTCCTCTCTGTGTCAAAAGGGACAAACTGATTGTGGCTTTTTTTTTTTTTTTTTTTTTTTTTTTTTGTGCTTTTAAATGTCGTGGGCTTGATTTGTTTGCTCTCATTTTAACCTGTTTATTGTTGGTGTTGCTAACTGGGTTGTAATCTGGACCAGATCAGGATTTCCCTTTTATATTCTGGTCACACTTTAACCTGCTGCCACTTTTCCACTTGTGCCTGCTGCTGGGTCTCTCACTTCTCTCGCTGTTTTTCCTTTTACAGTTCTGTGGGTGGCAAGAGGTACACTGAGGAAAGGGGGGAGAAACAGTCCCTCTTCTCAGCAGCAGCTTTGACTTGTTCATTGTCTTTTAAACCAAAACACGTCAGTTCTGCAGCTGCTCAGCACAAGTGTGCCCGAAAAGCTGAGGTTTTAGCTGCTGTTAAATGCTCATGACAGAGCACCTGTGAGGTGCAACTTTTTGAAAGGCTCCCAGTGGGAGTGGATTTGATTGAGTTTTCTCAAGGCTCACACAAGAGATATCTCTGATGCAAAGGCAACAGCTGCAACAAAGTGCAAGCTTCTGTTTCTAACTAGGGGTGTCCAAAAACATCTCAAAAAAACCCATAAAGACACACGGTCACATGATTTTTTAACAGAATAGAAAGATTATATTATTTTGTCTGGAAATGGATGAATTTAAAGATAAAATTTAAAACAGCAAAAAGAAATTTCAAAGGCAAAACCTCAATCCAAACAGCTAAAGACTAGTGAACACTACATGTTTAACAAGTGCTATTATTTGCCTTGATTTTAATAAACTGTGACTAATCAGCATTTGTTTTTCTCTCTTTAGTTGTTTTTAAAGTATTTCTTCTATTTAACTTTTTTTTCTCTCTCTGGTTCAGAAAAGTCACCTCTAATCTCTCCTTGCTTAATTTGAAAGCTTATTGCATGCCTCAATTATAATTTTAACAGCTTCATTGAGGGGACAAAGTATTAAACATTTCATTAAGAATTGCCATCTCTATATAATTAGGCTTTAGAGGTAAAAAGTGTTATTACATGTGCAAGCAAGAATAGTTTAAAACAATGTCAGTAAAGGTCCTTTCCCTATCAATGCTTGGATTGCTTTCTCTTTGCTTCTGTGAATTTAATATCATAATCTCTTATAAAACCCTTCAGGCTAGATGTGAATCCTTCAACTTGGATATGAATCTCTGTAGGTAAAAAAAAACCTCTTAGGCTTATCCTATAAGACATAAATGAGGAAAGAAATTACAAAGCCATGAGTATTACTTTCACCTTAGTGCATCACCTTGCCCACAATGAAAATATGACTGAGGAAAATGTCACTTTTACATGTGGCAGCTGCGATTTTATTGAAAGATGACTTAAAACTGGACACAGTGCTCTTCATTTTGAGTCAAACCTTTAGCAGTTTCAATACATTAAATTTTTTGTTCCTAGTCCAGGTCTGTGCCTGAGAGGTTCAGGGTACTGGGAATTGTCTAGGAATCATTTCCCTCTGGGTTACAGATGCAGGGTAGAGAAGTTTGCTGGTTATCAGAAGTAATTATCATCCCTTCTGTCTCCATCATGTATCTGATCTGACTGAGCAAACCCCATTTTGTGTACAGATTTTTTAGACTCAACAGATACTCCACCAAAGGACGGGCTTAGGATATGATTTCAAAATCGCAATTGCTCCTGCCCAGTGAAATGAATAGCAACCACAGCACATTAACACCTTCCAGTAACAGCCTCAGGATTATCCCCTGGCATATAGAGGCAGGCCTTTGGTACAGAGAAGCTGTGTATTTAGCAATCAAGGCTGAAAAGCTCATGAGACCAACCCACCCACCTAAGGCTAAATTGTTTTCTGTTCCCTCAGTGTTAAAACTCCTGAAACAAACCACAGCTCTGTAACTTTATGTACTACAAAATAAGCAAAACACTGTTTCAAAATTATTTCAGCTTTCTTAAACATTTGCATGATTTTTATCAGAAAAACCAGCCAAACCCTATTTCAGAAAAAGGGAAAAATCAGATTCTATTGAGTGCATATCGGAGAGCTACCCCCAGTCCTCTGTGGAATGGATATTCTGCAAAACACCAGAAAAGAGGTATGTGTATATTTATATGCATGTTGTATCTCTACTGAGACTGAAAGTTTGCCATCTTCTGAAGAAAAAGTGACAGGGTGAGAAGAAATGACCTCAAGATGTGCTGAGGGTGGTATCAGATTGTATATTAGGAAAAATTTCTTCACTTACAGGGTTGCTAAGCACTTATTAGGCTGCCTAATAAGCAATTGAATCAATCACCATCCCTGGAAGTATTAAAAAAACATGTAATGTGGCACTTGGAGACCTGGTTTAGTGGTGAACATGGCAGAGTTAATTTGATGGTTGGACTCAATAATCTTAGAGGTCTTCTCCAATCTTAATGATTCTATGATTCTACACTGCTTAGTGTGCCTACACAGCTGGGGAGATAACTGAGAAGAGCCTGAAGTTTTGGAGATGGGCTCTGCTCTTTGGCACACTCATGGGCTGGTTGAAAACCTATGTCCAAGTGATCCACTTTTGGAGTGCTGCAACACATTTTTCCTAAAAATTTTTACTATTGTGCTCTTTTGGAAACTGTCAGCTCTTGGCTTTAGAAATGTTATTCCAGATTCATATTTTGATGTCACAAGGGCAAATCAAAGGCATCTGGTTTCCCCCTAGTTTTTCACGTTGTTTTTAAATTTGACTCTTACAATCATAGAACACTTTAGATCGGAAAGGACCTTAAAAGCTCACCTTTAGCATCTAAGTGCACTGCAATATGCATAGGTACATCTTCCACGAGATTATTTGATGGTTTCAAATCACCTCCCTGTGCCTTAGCAGAGCTTCTAGGAGTCTCTGTTCTGTGACCTTCCCAGGCACAGAGGTGAGGGTGACAGCTTGGCAGTTCCCATGGTCTTCCTTTCTAACCTTTTTTAAAATGATGCAATGTTTCCCTTTTTCCAGTCACTGGGGGCTTCACCAGGAGTATCAGAGCTGAGAAGACAAGGGGTCGTGATTTTGTGAGCTAAATAATCTTTCCCATTCTATTAATATATAAAGTTCATTCTATTAATATATAAAGTTTATTCTATTAACAGGGGTAAAAATACTTTTCTCTGCAGCATGGCAGTTCGGGGTCTGGGTCTCATAATGCCACTGGATTTGCAGCACCTCCCACCACCAGGAAATCAGAGATGTGGTGTGAAAGCTCAGCCTCTATGATTTTACTCTTGTCTGGATTTTAATCACATCATTACCTGTCTAAGAGCCAGTTTGAGCATATTCAGGTCATTTCAGCTCACATTTCTGCCCAGATGGTGACATTTTTACTTTCTTATCTTCACCTTTCCTAGTTCCTTTTTATTCAATATGTGAAATCCAGTTTTCCCACTATTGTTTGCATAATCTCATGGCTTAGAGATTTATCAGATTTATTTGCTTGCGGTTAACCAAATGAGTCAATGAATAATTATGCTTGTAATTGCAGTTGCCCTTATAAAAGGCATGAAGAAACTGGAGAAATACATGGCAAACAGATGGTGCAACATGAATTATTTCAAACTTACATATGGTGCTGTGCAGTTAATGTCCTGGGCAGAGAATGCACCAGCCTCTTTACAATAGGTAACTTCT
Organism: Vidua macroura; assembly: GCF_024509145.1. Taxonomy (NCBI): domain Eukaryota; kingdom Metazoa; phylum Chordata; class Aves; order Passeriformes; family Viduidae; genus Vidua; species Vidua macroura. The sequence goes on along the minus strand of NC_071572.1, from coordinate 92,711,564 downwards.
CTCTAAGGTTTACTTGCATGTGAGCTCAATCCTGCTGCTGAAGTTAGTTGCACTACCCATCTGAGCATGATTTCTGGTCTAAGCTACTTGTTTGTAATCCCTGGAATAAAGCTAACAATGAATATGATTGCTGTGTCACGTGTTTAAAACCTAATTCCAATAGCTCTTTCTGGTCTCTGTAAAAAGCCTCTTGCCTTCTATATTTGCTATACTTGTATTGACTTTTTGCTCATGCTTTTAGGACTGTGTGCGTGGAAAAGCTCTCCAAAGTGTTCTCAAACATATATGTTTACATTTAATTTATAATTAATATACACACTCAGATTTACTCGCCTGTTTTTTTTAAATAAACCTAACCTGAGCTAAGCTCTATGCTGCACTGTGCCCTAGAGGTGTCTTGTGAATCATGACAAAATTTGTTTTGAGACATCTAAATCTATAAAGGTTACTAATTTTGTGATTATGGTAATTATCATTACAATGTAAAAATTAATATCTATACAGCATTAGCAGAAAAAATGTTGATCTAACTGAGCATTTTCCAGGCAAAGTGATGGTTGTTTCAGTGTCTATGTTTTGGTTTTGTAGATTTAAATGAAAGACAAGCAGCACCTTTACATGAACTACTACTTAAGGCCGGTGAACCATTGCTGATCAGATGCAGAGCTGTTCACCATAATTATAAATTCAGAATACATCTGGCTTTTGAAAACAGAGAAGTTGAGCAGGTAAAAAGACAGGACATATTTTAAAAAAGGTTGTAATGGTCACTATCAACTGATTAAATGTGAATCTCTGTTGAAAACCAGGGTTGCTACTTTGAAGGATTAGAATATCAAGAAAACTTCTCAGCAATTCGGGTCCAGTATGTGTTTGTTTCAGCAGCAGAAAAAAATTACAGTGGACATTACACCTGTTCTTCTACTGCTCATCCAAATCAAACTGCTTTGATCACAGTTCTAGGTAATTCCAGTCCCTGGTGTTCCTTTTGTCTCTCAGCTGTTTTGCTTTGTTTTCCATGTGTCTGTTCTTTACTTGCAGATATGCAGTGTATGTTTGTAGTTTCCTTGCTAAGGAAAAAGTCTGTTTGCACTTACAACCAATCCAGGAGAACCAAGAGATTAATCTAAACTGAGTCATTCTGGTACCTGAATACAATTAACCTTTTCTTTATATTGCTTTTCAAATAATTCCCTTTAAAAGACAGTGCTTTTAGAGGAGAAATGAAATGGCACTGTTTAGAGATGCAGCCTGAATGACTGTTTCAATGGGGTCTTCTAGAAACACAGGCTGGAATTCATCTCACATGTTGGTGACTCTCAGCCAGTGTGCCACAGAGCTGTAATTAAAAAAAAAATCTCATTCTACTTAAGCAACATGCTGATTTGAAAGCCAGTGGTGTTGAATTTAGTTGAGAGCAGACTCAACTGCAAACTTTGTTCCTCAGATGGAAATAATATATAAATAGGCCTAGGTCTGGAAATAAGGCATAAAAAGGAAAGCTGTAGGTAGAACCACACTGCTGAAGTAGGTACGGGGGTACAATTTAATGGCTGGTGTGCTTGGAGTTGGAGCCTCTAGCCCTGAAAACAAGGCTCTCTGAAGCAGTCACCATATGTTTGACCTTAGATGTAGTTGCTTTCAGGATTTATGATACCTAGGCTAGGTAGGAAGCGAGAATCCTTACCCCAGTCTCTTCAGAAATGACTTTCCCAGTGCAATATCCTCTTTTCAGCTTCTGCCTACCACTGAGCGGGAAGTCCTCTCGTCATTTACCATAACTGAGTATGATACCTGTGCATTTTTTCTCCACACATCTCCTTGGTAAACAGGAACATAGGGGTGAGGGTACTGTAGAAGTAGAGCAAGATCCTCTTTTTCATCAGTAGCTGTGCATAGGTCAGAAATAGTGGCTTCTGGGATCTGTGAAGTACAAAGTGTGAGCATGGGTGACAGTCAGAGAGAATATTTGTGTTGCTGTCCCTGGAAGGCTGTATTTCTGAGCAGGGTGTTTTTTTCACTGCAATGCACCAACCTATATTGATTGTCTGTGCCCTCCTTAATACCCCTTCATCCCAACAAAACTTCTGAGGGTTCATTGTCTTTGCTGGTGAAAAAATCTATTTGTTTACTTACATGGTGGATTAAAGTGGGTGATGTTGTCATACCAAGCTAACAGCTGTGCTTCTCCCTCCAAGGTTCTACAGGAATATCCTGTGCTTCTGATCCATCCCATCATTTAGCCTAATGTGTTAATGACAATCACTGTGGGTGTGAATTTATGCGAACAATGCAGATTCCATTTCAGCAGTGATACAGATACAGATTTCACTCAGTTGCCCACGTGTTAGGGTAGCAGTTTCTGAAACAATCTTTAAACCATTACTGCGCAGGATTCAACACCTGTAGCTTCACTGGGAATCATCACGGTGAAACTTATCCAAGAGAAAACTGATTTGGTTGGCACACACTCCATTGCCTGGGGAGCGCCTGGCTATCATATCTGTATGGATGGGTGTTCTTTGAATCTCTAATAATGCCTTGCAGCCAGACTGCTTTGATTTGCTCTTTAGTAATTGATACCTCACCAATTTATCCCATTTTGTGTGTCTGTCAGGTCAGGCAAGGTGGTTAGGCCACTTCAAAGCACAACAGAGATCATGCCAACAGCTGCAACTGCAAGACTCTTTGTTACTGCAGGTCTTATGTTCAGTTTCCACCACCATTAAATAAAGAATTTATTGCACTACACAATCTTAGTTCAGTGTTCAGTTATTTTGCAGCACATTATATTAAAAGCAAAAAGTACAGAAATATGAGGAACACAGGCTTTTATTCAGTCTCGAGAGTCTCATCTCACCTCTTTGTCATTGCTAAGTGTAAACAGTCAAAAATACACTTAAGCCTGCCAAAAAATAATAAACCAATCAACAATGTGCCATTTTCTGTCTCCTCCAATAAAGAAACAATTTTGTTTTCTCAGTTGTTTTCCAGAGAAATGGCATACACTGCTCCAAGGTCCTTATATGCTCTCTGGAGAAAGCCTTTACTCTTGGTTGGTTGTGTTGTTAACAGTACACTCAAAGATGATATTCTGCCTGGAAGGATGAGGACCAAAAGATGAAGGCTCTATGTATAAAATCAATAAGCCTTTAATATCAAAAAATAGGAGAGTAGTCATGAAAGCAATAGTTTCTTGTTTTGAAATACTGAAATGTTTGTGGTTTTATGGGAGTTTCTAGGCAGTAAGTAGGCTAAGACAGATAAAACATGCCAAGCAGAATATAGGATTGCAATCAGAAGGAAAACACTCAAAAGGAAAAAACAGGTCCAGCAATATTTTTATGGTGTAGTTTTTCACCATGTAGCTGATTAAACATCACCACAAGTTTTCCAGAGGTTGTACAGTCCTTGGAGATACCCAAACCAAACAGGACATGGCTCTGAGCAACCTCATCTAGCTGCCCTGGTCAGGAGTTTAACTACATATCTCTTCCAGTGTATATGGTTCTGTGATCTTTACAGAGTTGATCCTAGCACCGCTGGTGTCTTTAGTACAGCCTCCTCCCACACATGTCTGCTCCCTCAGTTTCTTTGGGCAGGATTCATTCCAAGCCATGAGACATCCAGCTCCAGCAACAACTTTGGTTCCTTCATCAGTCAGTGCCAAGAAACAGTATTTCCAGAAGCAGTGCAGTATATCATTGTCATCTTCTGCTTTAGGATGGGATACATCTGAATATGCCTTTTTCACGCCACTGAGTTTATCAGACATCCAAACACGTAGCTTAGGTGGATCACAGAGCTTTTGACATCTCCACTATGTGAAACAAATCCCACCCTAGCAGGGCAAATACCAGCAGCACATGGTTCATGGACCTCTTCAAAACATTTTTCCATGTTGCTGTCATCTTGCATTAAATATGTTTAATTTAAATGGAGAAATAAAAGAACAGCTACAGGACTCATTTACAAAATCTTCAGCTTATTTCAAAGAAGGAGAAAGAACTACTGATTATGGTGGTGGTGCCACCCGGTTTTGTTCCTGTAGAAAGAAAGCCAGGAATTGCAGCTCTTAACACCTGGAATACACACACAAGCCAAACTAAATAATTATATTATTGGCCCTGTGACTCTGTAGGTTAGAATGAAGAGAAATGTCAGACCATTTTGGAAGTGCTCTGATCTGACCAAATATCCTACTTCATCAGGCTCAAATAATTTCTCTGCAACAGAACACGGTGACAATATTTCAGTACTATTTTGAAGCATTATCTTATTTTGATTAACAGGATACCTTTTGTGATGTAACATGGTTTTTGCTTATGATAACCAAAATGAAAGACATACAGATGTTAAAATGTCTTCATTAAAGTCCAGCCTTTTTAAGACATCTTTTCTTTCATTTTTTTTCTCCAGAAAAGGGATTTATAAATATAACTGACTCTAAAGAAGATTTTGAAATTGGTGAGGAAGAGTTTTGCTTTGAAGTCAACTTTACAGCATATCCTCCAGTTAGATGCGTGTGGCTATATTCCAATAAAACATTTCCATGTATACAAAGTTACAGTGTGGATGGACACAGGTATTTGAATATTTTATATATTTTAATACAATAATGTTTCTTCTTTATATCTCATTTGGATGGTTTACTGTCAATGTTTTGTACTCTCTTTGGTTTTTAAAATATGAATGGGCCACATGGTGAGACTGTTAACAAAAGGCACTCAAACATAATTTTGGCTTTGAACAACAGTTCACACCAACAACTTGTAGAATCACTTTATTCTCTGCTTATAATGAACCCTTTGCTAAGTTAGGCACCCAGCAACCCTTTAGTCTATATGCATTTTGCCATTCCCCTTCTCTCTAACATAAGTTCTGAGTTACAGATCTGTTGCAGTTTTCATTCTGGATCACAAGTTCTGCATGTTCCCATTTACTCATCCTGTTGTTGATGATGTTCCCAGTGTCTTTCAAACAGCTCAGACCAAGTCCAGGGTGCTGCAGTTCCCAGGCCTCTGCTAGGTCTGCTGGCCTGTGCCTGTGTCACAGAAACATGCCGTTCTGCTCGTTACCCAGGTCATGGATTCTTCCGCTGCTGCAGCAAAACATGTTTTGAATAAACCTGTTGGTTATCTACCTTTTCTGTTATTTCCTACAATGGACTTCTGGCATGAATCCTGTTTAAGGCTAATGTTTTCTCCATTCCCTAGGCTCTCCAATTTCTTGATAACATTATCTAATTTCCTTCAGGGTTTCTTTCAGAGTAGTCCCATGGCTTTGCAGGTAACAGCTTTTACTCACCTCAATGAAAGTAAAGCCAAGCCACTCTTTTCAAGTTTTTACATTAAAAGTGAGAAGGTTGTAGGCAGGAGCTAATGCTGATTCCTTCTGATATTCTTAAATATTCTGATTCCTTCTCATATTCTTAAAACCTCTGTCATCATCTGCATAAAGCTGTGTCAAAGCCTTGATTACACTTTATTATTTCTTTCCATAGTATTTTGGTACCTTTGATTTTATCCACTAACTTGCCAAGTGATCTTTGCAACAGACTAGCCTTTTCATCTGCATCAGATTGTGTATTGGAGTCAGACCTCAGTGAAGTTCAGAGACAGCTCAGTTCAGGTTAGCAAATTGTCATCTCCTGGCAATGGCCACAGGAACTCTGTCCCTGCTGATAAAGTGAGGGCTGTCAACAAACTTTGATAGCACTGGGTGGGTGTTGGTGACTAATCTGCAATGCCTGACATGGGCTTGGCAGAACTGTGCCTTGTGACAAGACTGATTTTGGAAATGAAGTCTCAGGGGACAGCCATGAGCATTTGCTCATCCTTGTCCAATAGGAACCTCCCTCCAGCTGATAACACGGAGTTGATTTGCTTTGCAGCTGATACACACTCCTCCTCACTGCTTGTACCAGCAGGACTCAGTTTTGCTTGGATGATTGACAGTGGGTGTAAATTCAATCCAGATAAGAATTAGGTGCTATAGGCTGTGCCAACAATAATTATATCGAGAACTTTTGAAATAGTTTAGACAGCTGTCATTAGTTAGTAAGGTGCAACTGCTGGCTTGGGATTTATGAGTCACTTCAGAGGCATCGCAGCAAAAAGCAGCAGTTGCTGAGTGCTGATCACCCCCTGCCGGATGGGGGAAAGGCCAGCTTGTGTCCCTGGAGCCGTGTGTCCGGGCTGGCTCAGCCACAGGCACAAGCCACAGTCACCAAGCATTGCTGGGGCATGGCCTTGTGGCGTCTTCAAACAGATAACTCGGCCATTTGTCTGACAGTACTGTTGGACAAATAGGATTTTTTTATGTTTATTATGTTTATTTTGGGCAAGTTATTCTTTGCATTTATTTGCATCCTATTTATTCCATGGAAAAATAAAATAGAGGGGAAAACACTTGAATTTGCTGATTATTTCATCTGACAAGTACATTCTTTTGTACAGACATCCCTCACAACGATCCAATTTTGTCTGAATACAAGCATTGGATAGACAAGTCTCACCTGAGGACAAAGAGTAGGGGTACATATTTCATTCCGTTTGAAGCACTCAGAAGCAGAAAGGGGTAGGGAGGCCAGGAGATTCTGCAAGCTGTAGCCTTGCAGATTTCAATATGATTTTAAGGCAGAAATTTTCTCAAAGCAACACAAAAAAGGTCATCACGTATCTAAACACGTTGTGAGTCTCACTTTGCCTGTTCTAGTTGATTTCTGTGTAATCCTGTATCCCAGCACTTCTACTTTGTTCTTTTCATATCCTTTTTCATTTCCTGTTTTTATTCTTTTAATTTCTACCAGTCTCTTGTAAAACTAGTCCTTCAGATTAAAGATCATATTAAATTTTAATAATTAACTCTGTATTTTTCTTCAGCTTTTCATTTCAAAAGCCAGTTATCCATCTCTCCTGTCACTATGCTTACAGTATATTTTCAGACATTCTTCAGAATTTCCATTTTCTATTTGCTTTTGTGAACTCTCTGTTTCAGCACACTGCTGATTTTCACTTCCCCCCTAAGAGCTAATGACTTTTCATACAAACAATGTCCTCTGTTAAATTTATAATACTTAGCTCACACCCTCTTATATTTTCAGGTATTGAAGATACTGGTTTTTTTTTTTTTTTCTCCTGATTATTTCATTAGGATATAAACCTTCCAACCTGGGATTTCAAAAGCAACTAATTATTTTTTGTTTGGTCCTTTTTTTTTTTTTTTTTTCCTGTCTTCAGTATCTTTTTTGAGGCAGCTTAAAAGGGTTCTGACTTTAAAAAATCCATGAGTTCGGAGACATTGTTAAGGCTATTTCAGATGAAGACATTCAAAAGTCAATAACTATATGAAAGTGTGGCCTTAGTTAAAAGACAAAATTGCCAGGGGCTTCAAGGACAGTTTTCCTGGTTTAGAATTAGAAGGTGATACTTGGTGCTTTTGTTTGTATCTTGCTTAAGGAGAAATATCCCAATTTCAGTTCTCTAGATTGATCTCATTATTGCTTTCTCCTGCTTTGCATATTGCTGATATGGGCTATCTGTTTTTTTGTTTTCTTCTCTCTTCAAACTCTCTGATGTTCCTGCTTGCCTTTATCACTAAAATAGAGTTGGGGACCTAAAACCTGGTCACCATTGAGTTGTCAGCAAAAGTATCTAACCCCAAAGTGTCAGCAACTACACGTAGGAGAGATTTTCTTAGGTTGCTCTTCTAATGCTCATGAACTGCATTATCTGCTATTCAAAGCTGACAATTGTCCTGACAGCAATAACCTAGTTGAAAACACAAAAATAGAATACTATCACTGTAAAATGGCATATTCCCTTCTCCCTGCCTCCTACCATGTCCCATAAAGCAGTAGCACAACAAGACAGTCAGGCATGAATCTTTAAGTCTCTGCAGGTCTTTGTAGTTTCTGCCCAGAGACTTGTTAGAGCCCCTCCTGGCCATCTCCATTGTCATGAGCTGATTCCTACATGGTTTTGGTCTTGGTTTTCTGCCATCCACTGGCTCAAAGGCCATAGGGATTAGTAAAAGGGTGTTTTTTTCCTGCAGAACGACCTTGAGGGCTGGTGTTTCATCTCATTGGCAATGAACTTATGGTGATGATCGCTTTCCTGAGCTAATGTGAGATCTTTCCATTTAGAGATGTTTGTCTCTTATGTTCCTCCCTGTCATTGTTGTTTCCTAACACAATCTATCACATCAGCTAGAAACTCCCATCAAAGTTCCTTGGAGAGAAGAAAGTTTGATCCTTTGCTGGTCTTAGCAGATATACCTGGGTGTGTCTTGTCGTCCAATGAATTAGTAGCAAAATCAGCTTGACAGCCTGCGTGCACTCCAGGAAGAGTGAGAGAAAAAATGCAGAATTAAATCAATACTGCAGGGGAAAAAATATCTTCTCAGCAGCACAGTTAGATGCTGGGGTTTATGTTCTCTAAGCAAAAATAATTTCCTTTGTATGCTTCATTAAAAGATACAGAATTGTTTCAAACCTATATATGAGTCTTGACTGCATTTGAAATATTTTTCAAGTCAGTATTTTGTCCTTTTCCCTTTTTTGACTTTGTTCCACAGCATTTCATCGAAGTTCTGCAACCATCAGCACCAGTCTGGGATATATGTATTTTATGCTGAAAATGATGATACAGTTGTAACAAAAAAATTCACTCTGTATGTGAGAAGTAAGTAACAAAACTATTGCTGATGATTTGGCAAAGTCTGGGATTTTGTCACTGGTATAAATTGATGGTTTTCTTCATTGGTATTCCCTATTTCATTTACATAGATTTATTGTTTAAAATGGAAGATCAAAAGGCAAAAACTTGATTCTGTTCACACTGCGTCACACTGCTGAAATCCAGGCACTGGGTCAGAGAAAGACGCTGGATGCTTGTGGGTTGTATTTCTTGTGTCAGTTAGGGATGGAGAACAGAGAAAGGAGGAGAAAGTTATTCGTTTTTTTTCTTCCCTTTAGTCTACCATTAACAGAATATGAGGAATCAGTTGCATACTGAGAAAAATTAATGCTTCTTAAGAAAATTACAAGCCTAGGAACTCAGTAAAATACAGTAACTCTATTCTATCTCTAAAAAGCTGGAACATATGTGATTGCTGCAGAAACCACAGGAGATACACAGTTGGGAGGAAACCCTTATCCCCGTTAGGAATTAGCTTTCTATGCCATATTTATGTCATTTTTTTTCCCTAATGGCATTTATGAGTTAATGTAGTTGGTGTGGACACCCCCTGGTGTGTAACTTGAATGGCTGGGCTGCAGTGCCTCATACACCCCTGCCCACAATTCACACACATGCACAGTCTTTACCAATGCTCTCAGTTATCTCAGTTCTGCCACATGACTGCAACATCTCTCCCTTGCTCCAGGTCTGGGGCCTTTATTTGTGATATCTAATTTATAGAAGGGTCTTCTGTGCACATTTTGTACAAGTTGGCCACCCAGAACCTCAGTGCCAGGGCAGTCCTAGGGCCAGCTGCTTAGTCTGGGTCAGAAAAGCAGAAGTCAAGACTTCTAATTTTGGCTCTGCCATTGTTTTGGTTGGCTGTGCCCATACAGAGAAGTGGCTGCTCCCCTTGCCTTGCCACACTGCCATCCACAAAACCAAGGAAGGAGGAGGACTGTGAGTTACACCCAGTTCTCACTGTGACATGCAGTTTTTTATTTTGAAAACAGAAGCAGACCTTGGTCTCAACAGATATAACATTGCCTTGGTCTCAACAGATATAACATTGCCACGTAAGTGTACAGGTTTTTGTCACTTGAAGTGCTGACAGAAATTGTCTTACAGAATCACAGAATTGTTTAGGTTGAAAAATATCTTTGAGAACATAGAATCCAACCATTAACCCAGCACTCCCAAATATACCACGAAGCCATGTCCTTAAGCCTTGTGTTGTCTTACTGCAGGAAAGCCTGAAATAAGGATGCAGTTGTTGTTCAAGCAGATCTCCTGTGTTGCTGAAGGTTACCCTGCCTCATCCTGGGTTTGGAGGAACTGTCTTGAACTGAACTCATCCAAGTAAACAACTTTCTTTCTTTTTATTCATTGCAATGACTAGCTGAGCTTTGTTTAAATGAAGACCAGCCCATAACAAATTAAATGTAAAATGCACACTTAACTGCATGCATTTAACTGGTTTAACTGCCTCCTACTCCAGAGGAACCAGATCAACAAAATTAGAAGCCTATAAAGATGTGTATCTTGGGCTCTTAACACCAAAATAAACCAGACTGGGTTTATATCAACAGTTAAGTGGTAACAAAGTCCAATCTAAGTTTTTCTCTTAGCCTACCAAAGTTATAAGGATTCAGGGAATGCATTGGTTAATACAGGCTTGATTAATTGGTTAAGCTTTGGTTAAAAGACCTGCTATGGTGACCTGTTACCAAAACCACTAAAGTCAGTGAGTGTTCCCAGTGAAGTTAGTGAGTGTATTTCCAGTAAAGTTAGTGTCTCCATTTCCTCTATTTATTAAGGGGAATTAGTCAGGCTCTAAAATTTCAAAAAATCCTGAAACAGCTTTGACCTGATTTGTGAACTCTGCAATTTTTATTTTAGATATGCCAAGAAACTAATAATCCCATGGTGCAGAAGAATACTAAGTCAAATTTTCCTTTGTAAGCTTGTGAATAAACTGTAAAGTATTTCTTTTAGCTAGACATAAAAAAATACCTAGACAATTTTCTTATCCATACCTCTTAAAAGGCTTCCTTATATCAATCTGTGCAGAAATGGAAGAGGAAATAAACCATGCAGAGAGTGGGTTTAAAATACTCCTTAAATCATTTTTCTGGGAAGAAAATGCTGTGACATATCTTTTCTGAGGAACTTTCAAATGTAGAAGCTAGTGCTATGAGTAGAGCTGAATAAATTTCTTTCTTATCTCCTAATTTATTTATGTGGAGAGTAAATTAGACAGTAAGTTGATGAAGGATAGAAAAGCTAGAAGTCAAAATTATCTATGTGGACCACCTTTCCCTCAAGCATCAAGTTCCCTCTTTCTACATATCAGGCCTTAAATAAGTCATTAATGCTCTCCATCTGCGTGGATGGAGGCTCTCCATCATGAGTGAGAGAAACTTCATGGGTGAAGCAACACGCCTTCAGGGAAAGGAGCTAGAACTTCAACTCTGGGTTCATATTACATTTATAGTTTTAGCAGTGGCTCATTTGCAGCTGCTCGGGGGGTTGAATGTTTTGAGGCAAATATGAAACCAGTGGGAATAGATGAGGTGCAGGGGGGTTGTGTCAGTTGTGAAATCGATGGAGGTTCCAGAGTTCAGGGAGTGCAAGTACTCTGCCAAGGCAGCAGTGGAGAGTGGCAGTGAGCCCAGTGTAGGAGGTAGCTCAGTCCCTGCTAACCCTGCCACGTCCATCAACAAAAATGAGACTGGTAAGTGACCAGAAGTCCCACTCTTGCTGACAAAACCCAAGCCCCTTCTGTTCTTCTCTTCCAACACAGACATAAGACATGTTTTGAAACTTCCCACCTTCTCCCCTGGCAAATGTCACTGTGAGCTAAAAATCAAAACCGGTCTGCTTCCTTTTTCAGCTGCACAGAGGAAATCACAGAGGGGATTCAGAACTTCTTGCCAGAGAGGAGATCCCTGGGGTCGTGGATTTCAAGCAGTACTTTACATGTAAAGGAGACAGCAACAACCTTCTCCGTGGAGTGCTGTGCAAACAATTCAGCTGGTTCAGCCTGTGAAAAGAGTTTCATTAACCTGGCAGGTACCACAAGCCAGTGTTTTAGCACGGGTTTTCTCAACTAAAGCTGGCATGGTAGAACCTACAATATTTTTTATTTGGCTAAATGGCTGTCATAGTTTTAACATGTTAACCCTTTCAGTGCCTCAATCCTCCCTCAAGTAAAAGAAAAGAACAAAATACAAACATGTGAAAAAACAACATAAAAACATCAAAGTCAGTAAAGAGAAAGTTAAGTCCCAGATAAGAGGGAGGAGGAGATACCTTGTTTTTAGAGCTGAAATACTCTTATAAGCTATTTTAAAAGACTCTTTTTCCTTATAACCCATAAAACTATAAAAAAATAAAAGTATTCAAATTAATTTCGAGTAAAAACCTCTATATTAAAGTAAGCAAATGTTAAAGTAGCTATGATCCCATAAAAAGTTTAAGCAGAAGAAGAAAAAAGAGTAATCCTATACTTTAAAAAAAAAAAAATCTCCATTCCCAGAGATGAAGATAATCTTAAAAATAAATAATAAGAATTTTTGCTTTTAAACAACTCATCTTTAAAACAATACCCCATAAGTCAACATAGCCCATCAACAAGCTGTAAAAAAACTTGTATAAATAAAAAAAAATTCAAAATAGCAAAATTCCCCAAACAGCCATTATTCATAAAAAACTAAAAACCACCAAAAAACTGTTTTCTCCTCTTGTAGAAGAGTCTCCATAACCGTAACAAAAAAAAAAAAAAAAAAAAAAAAAAAAAAAAAAAAAAAAAACTTCTCTCCCTAAATAAACTAAAAGAAATATTTCAGAAGTAGTAAACTGACTAAAAATGTTAAACTTTTTTTCTTTACATTGTCTGTAAAAAAGAAAAAATTGTAAGGAAAAAAGAGTATTCTAAAGTGTTTGTTTTGGTTTTTTTCCCCCTCTTTTTCTTTTAGTTACCTTTAATAAAACTTTCTTTATACCTTTTTAAAGTCTGAAACCTACTTTACCTTTCTCCTAATCCTATCTCACAACAAAAAATAAGTACATTAGTAATTAACCTGCACTAAAATCCACCATACTCATTAATGCATTAGTTTAAAAAAAGAGTCAAAATTTAAAAATCTGAAATTAACAAATCAAAAGCACTACAATGGCTGACTGTGCAATGTCATTGCAGATAAAACACAAGCTCTCTATGTACATAGTATCAGAAATGGTGGGTGAATGGGAGACAAAATTCTCTTTCCTCTAGGCCCAAAGAAGAGGCCTCCCTCATTAAAATAAACAGAAAAAAAAATAGGAAGTGCAGGATGCAGCCATGGCAATATTTGAGGCTGATTTCTTATTTTGCTTTTGTCATCCCTACATGAAATCTGGAAGAATCATCTTTGACAAGAGCTAAAGGCACTTTGGTAGCTGGTGGCATGTGCTATCCCTTGCTGCTTTCCTGTAGGTCCCTGTGGTGTTGCCAGAAATGCCCATGGGAGCTCTCCTCATCCCATGGAGGTCATTGCACACCCAAGCAAGATCATGGCTGAGCCAGCAGACCCACTGAAGGGTCAATCCCTGTCTGGAAAGCAGGCGTACTGTGAAAGAGACCTTAAACTGCTATAGGCAGGTGACTGAAGGTTAAATCCTGGTTAAGTAGTCTCTCTTTTTGTCAAGGGAATCACAGATTGTTTCCTCATTGAACCAGAAAGTCAGTATGGTTATTTGCACCTTATACTTGTGACACCGTATGTATTCCATGGAGAAAAATATTTCAGTTAGAGGGAACATGCTGTGGCACCAGGAATTGTTTTAAAACGCCCAGGTATTTGCAGTACAGGGATTTCCTTTGTCATGATGAACAAGCAGTTTGGTGCTTTTGACTACAGTGGACAGAAGCTGTGACCACTGTCAGAATTTGAGCATTTATATTTAAAGTAGAATAGAAAGTAATCACAATACTTACGCTTTTAGAAACAACCAAAATATGAAGGTAGGTCTCATGTTTGGATGCTCATCTACCAATCAACGCCTTATTCCTGTTTATGCTCACTAAGTTCAATCCAAGGACCACAGCAACACCTCCATGAATTCCAGTTTATTAATGGATTTAGCTCTTTTTTTTATCTTTTAATTTTTTTAAATGAAAACAGATGTCAGAATTACCTAGAACTTAATGCCTACTGCCCATCTTGCTTTGCATATGGCTGCATCTCACTCCCCATGCAGAGGAGGCTCAGGTGTGAGAGGGCTGCAGACTGCCAGAACTGACCGTGGGCTCTTCTTGCTTTTTCACCTGTACACACAAACTCTGTTTCAGTGGGTAGTAATATGTGTCTTTTAAAGTTGCAGGAGCTGTTTCTTCCCCCCTGGACAATGCTGCATTCTATGTCTCCGTTGGATTTTTTCTCCTCTTGATTGCTTTTGTGCTTGTATTCATTTTTCTTAAATACAAAAAGGTAAAATCAAACATAAATACCTGATCATCCTTCTTTTGTTCCTACCAGGCTGTTTCTTCTGTAAAACTTATTTTATTCTGTGTTTTTTTTTTTTTTCTTCCAAAGCAATTCAAATATGAAAGCCAGTGGCAAATGATACAGATGATAGGGCCATCAGATAATGAATACATCTATATCGACTTCAGAGAATTTGAATATGATATAAAATGGGAATTTCCCAGGGAAAATCTGGAATTTGGTGAGCAATCCATAAGGTAAACCTCAATACTGGAGCAGTAGTCTGTGCTGTACCAGCAGCAAATAATACTGGCATTTTGTGTCTTGTAGGACAGGTTCTTGGTTCTGGGGCCTTTGGGAAAGTAGTGACTGCAACAGCTTATGGAATTAACAATGCAGGAGATTCAGTCCAGGTCGCAGTCAAAATGCTAAAAGGTATGATACACTCTGGTGCTTTCCACAAGCAGTGATGTATTCTAGTATCTCCAAAGTAGAAGAGGCATTAGAAATCCCCCTTATACTGAAAACTTTCAGCAGTTACACCTCACAAATGCTTGGCTTTAAAATCCTTTCAAAGTGCTTTCAAAACCCTGTTTCAGTTTGGAAAGGTATTGCTGAAGTGCCTGCAGCCCGTTGCATTTTGCCCCACACACTACAGAAGGTCTGTGTTTTGTGGAGAAGTATGGAGCTTCTAAAGAGGATAAATGCAAACCCCCAGTACAGATTATCCTACTGGTTATACTGGTGATACGACCTTTGGTGTAAGGCCTCTTTTTCTTGTAATGCTGCCTAGCTGTGCCAAGCCCTTTGCCTGCTGTGTCTGAGCTAGCTTGTTTCCAAAACTTCCAGCACAATTTCCTGTAGTCTTTTTTCTTGATGATGACACAAAACAGTTTATTTCCATCCCTCCTTATGAATAAGGATATTAAACCTCGAATACTCCTTCCTGCTATGATCTGGCCTCTCTCCAAGCTGTCTTGACTCCTCACAAAAGCAGTGTCCAGGAGCGAGCCTCCCTGGCAGCGAGCAGAGGAGGGCTGCCTCACTATGTCCCAACTGACCACAGCCCTGTTCACAGCATGTTGGAGCACTTTGCACTGGAAAAGATCTCTAGGACCACGGAGTCCAACTGTTAACCATCACTGTCAAGTCCACCACTACACCATGTCCCTCAGTGACACATCTTTTAAATATATTCAGGGAAGGTGACTCAACCACTTCCCTGGGCAGCCTGCTCCAGTGCTTGACAACCCTTTTGGTGAAGACATTTTTCTGAATATCCAATCTAATCCTCCCCTGGCACAAACTGAAGCATTTCCTCTCCTTGAGGAGGTGCTTCTCCTTTGACTTGTTACCTGGGAAAAGAGACCGGTAGCCACCTCACCCTCCTTTTTATATATATTGGAATGAGCTTCACACTGATACCAGCACCCTGCCCACCTGTGTGCCTACACAGCCCCTTCCTGCCAGCACTGCCATTCAGGTTTTCATCCCCCATTTCCACATAGCACCAGTTTTACACTTCCTTGGTCCACTCCTTTGCGGTTGTCTTTGTGGAAGCTCGACTTGATCATTTTGGTTCACATACCCAATTCACTGAAATCATGAGCACCAAAGCTCACTGAAAACAAGGCTAAAGCTGTTACTGAAACACAGGGTGGCCTTCTCAGCTGCTGGATTGCAGCTGGTTGTGTGCCATATGGCTGCCATTTTCCTCCCTTAACATTTCTCTGCAAAAGGTTTGTCTGCCATTTTTTCTGTGCTTGGGAACACTTTAATGTATTTCCTTGCCAACCCAAGAATGACAAATGTTGACATTTAATGACTGCTTTCCCAAGCTTTGAAATGATCTGCACTCACACTCAAATTTAGTTTCCACCTTGACTGAATCTTTTTATACTTTGGAAAGGGGTTTTTTTAGGATGTTCCCAAATGTACTGTCAGTCCAATTAATTTGAAATGAAGATCTGCACATGACAAAGCATCACAACCATTTAAATTTTCATTTCTCTGCCAGAGATTTCCAAATCTGTGTTATTACTTTCACAGAAAAACCTGATGCTGCAGAAAAAGATGCTCTAATGTCTGAGCTGAAAATGATGACTCATATTGGAAGCCATGAAAATATTGTGAACCTACTAGGAGCTTGTACTCTGTCAGGTAAATTGAAATTGTGGAAAAGCACCAATTAAAACCACCAGAATAATAAGGACTAATTTTGCTGTTCTGTGTGGCCCAAAATAAGATGAAGATGAATTGAAAGCAAATTTAAGGCCATGCACGTGTACAGAAAAGGGTAGTTTCTGACTATACTTGCGAGAAGTGATACAACAGTCCTTCTGCAGAATAAAATTTCCTGTTATGGTGGTGATGGCACTGGTATAAGCCAGTTTATTAAGTGAAAAGGAAAAACTTAACTGGTGCAAGGGACTTCTGCATACACATGAGTATGTTCACATAAGAATTTTTTTTTTTTTTTTTAGTTCATGTGGCTCACCAATGAATGGATAAAAATAGCTAAAAGATAGACAGGAAACAAAAGAAATTGAAAAATAACAGGGGTAGAAGGGACATAAAAAACAGAAATGGGAGAAGTAAATAATGGAAATAGGGACAACCTTTTAAATGACCACATGTAAAAACAAAACTGAAGAATGAAAAAAATAAGCAAAGGTGGGCTAATATGAAAGTAGTGAGATATTATCACTGATTAATTCTTGTGTGGCTCATGTCATCATTGAGGAAATTTACACAGCTATTCTTGTCCAAAGAACTGCTTCTCTGGCCAGTTCAGTGGTGAACAACAGTGGGTGAAGAGAGGGTAAAGAACAGATCAGTTTGGGGGAATGCCAGGGTTTCACCCAGTGTAGATCTGTATCATGAACTATAACACCTGACACTGAAAAGCTTGTCAGATTTTCCATCATGGTTATTTATTTAGTCAGAAAGACCAAGCAGAACAGTTAACTTTTGTTTCCTCAGTTCACATCAGCAGCAATACTGTCAGGCACAGACATGAGGAGTAAGAGGAAATCAGAGAAATAGATTGTTCTTAGTAGCTTTAGCTGATTTAAAAATACTGCCACTGCCTTCTGGAACAGTGGGCAGGATGTGATGGTGTAGGCAGGAGAGCTGCAGGAAGACCTGCTTAGTCTGGTAGGGCAGGAACACTTCCAGCCTTATCCAAGTGCCATTTTCAGAGAATGGTTCTCAAGATTTTCCCATCCATCCTCTGAGAGACTTTACAGCTTTTTCCAGTGTGCCTTACTTTGCTTGACAGTGGCCTTCTGACAGAAATATTCACAGATTCACAGTCAGTCTTTCTGGGCCAGAAGTGGTGGTGGCAGTGTGAGGCTTCGCAGGGTGATGTGTGACCACTCTGAGCTCCTGCTGGCTGGTCGTGGTTTTTATCCATGGGTCAGGAATTGGTCAGGATTTTTGATTTCTTGAGAAAGTGTCCTGACCAATGACTTAGACACCTCCCCTTGCAAGGGGTATCCCTCATTAAGGTCCTCTCAGCAAGTACTCTTGGGTTTCAGGTGGTCTTCGTGGGGAAAAATAAAAAGGGATCTTTCCAGAGCATGAAGGTTGCAGAGATAGATGGAAGGATGTACGTCAAAGGATACAAATGCACACTATCCAGATAATTAGCAGGAGTCATCTTTTGCTTGAACCCTGCATGGTTTAGAAAATATGCTGCATCCTTATAGCCTCTACTGTCCTCCCCATTGCCATTGGGATGGGCAAGGATTTTTGTTTCTACAAGGGGTTTTCAATACAGTTTGAGAGATGCACACAGACTATAAGGGACGTTATAGTCAGCAAACAAATTCTCATTATGTCACTATCAGTACAGCTTATCTACCTGGGAATGGAAGATGCTTGGGATGTTTTAATACAGATTAATCCTGAGAGAAAATGAAGCAGCATTAGGGCTTTAATGGGGAGGGTGCTATAATTAGCAGCAGGCATTTACATTTCCAACTATTTCAGGACCAATCTACTTGATATTTGAATACTGTTGCTATGGTGACCTTCTGAACTACTTAAGGAGCAAGAGAGAAAAGTTTCACTGGACACTGACAGATATTTTTAAACAGCAAAACTTCAGCTTTTACCACAATATCCATCAGGACCAGAACTCTAGGTAAAGAATTTAGTACCAGTTTGATACTTTTAAAAACTGCTATCGCTTTTTAAGCTGCGTTCTCACCTATGCTGTACACTGGTGAAATTATTGAATTCTTGAGAATGTGCCTTCACATACTTTAATAAGCAGTGCCTTGGGAGGAACTGAGATTTGATTCTCCTTATGGAGACTGCAAAAGACAAACAACCTCTTGTTTCTCTTCCTGGTTTTAAGAGTCATGTCTGTGTCCAGATTTTTAGTAGTAGTAACTGTTCATGTTTTTCACTGCAAAAGAGTTTATGTGTAGAAGATTATGTGATGCACTGTGTGCAACCTTTGAAAATGTGTTTCCCACTCCAGGACAGGGACTCACCTGAAGTATGGTGTGAACACAACTCTGTGCAGAGAGGATGAATTTGAAACCATGCAAAGAAGCCAAAACATAAATGTGACACTGGGATCAAATGGGATTGTGCTGTTTTCTGAGGAAGGTAAGAGATTAATTGATTATATCTTCAGGAATGCTGTTAGTATTGTATTTTTTTGTATTATTGATATGACCAGACTAGATTCCATTACAAAAGAGGCCTCTTTCTATCATAAGTTTCTCTTCAGTCCTGGCAAGAATTTTGCTGGAGGAGGATTCAACAACAGTTGAGATCAGAGGGCTTATGTTTCTGCTCATGCTAAAAGCATAGTATTTGAATACAAAAATACTTACCTTTATTTTGTATCTGAGTAAAGGATAAAAAAGAAAGATACTCTTTGTGATGTTGCTTTTCATAGGAGCATGTGAAAATCCTTAACAACAGTCAGTGGAATTAATCAGAGTGAGGAAGTCCATGGAAAACTCATACTTTTGATTATTCTTTACAGATAAAATTAAGGATGCAAGCACACCGATGGATGAAGAAGAGGATTTTAATGTGCTCACTTTTGAAGACCTTCTTTGCTTCTCTTATCAAGTTGCCAAAGGAATGGAATTTCTTGAGTCCAAATCGGTATGGTGAAAGGTAGCAAATTTTTCAGATAGGTCAGCTTATAAGAGGCAGGTTGAGGAACAGAGCCACTCAGTGGCAAGCTTGAACTATACCTCCTTCCCTGGTTTAACAGCGAAGACTGGGTTGCAGTTTTAGGCATCACCCTAAGAAGCAACTGCACGGCACATTTGTGCCCTCTCTGGCCCTGTCTGCTTGGCACCAGCAGCCAGGGAGTGTCCAGCTTGGCTATTCACCAAACTGCTGAAGTGGAAGGAGGTGCCAACTCAGAGGGCGGAGAATTGTCCACCACTGATGCCAAACACAGTGGAGTGTTAATCCTTCCTTTCCTTCTAAGTGCATTCACAGAGACCTCGCTGCCCGGAACATACTGGTGACCCATGGGAAAGTGGTGAAAATATGTGACTTTGGCCTTGCCAGAGATGTAATGAACGACTCCAACTACGTCGTCAGGGGCAATGTAAGTTCATGAGGGCTCTCTGGTTTTCACAGCATTGTAAGAATTATAAGGAACTAAGAAAGAAAAGTTTAATTTTTTTTTAATTCCTTGTTAGCTTTGTGCATATCTGTATGGACAATGCAGAAATCTCAGTTTTTCCTGCCCTTGGCAAAAGCAAATTCTTAGATTATAATTAAAATAATCAAGCTGGTTCTGTAAATGAGATGGTACCCATACTCTTTCTAAAGCACCCATTGATGGAAGCACTGGGAGTTGTTTACTATTGTGGGCAGTAACAGTGTAGGACAACAGCATGTGTGTGGGGATGTGCCAGATCCTCTGGCTTTATGAAGAAGTACAATGTGGACATCTCCATCTGGGCCACTCTACGCTTGAAGTCAGAGGAAGGAAGGTGGCTCTTCCAGGACTGAGCTCATCTCTTCCATAAATAGTCATCTAAAATGGATGAGATGAACTCTCTGGCTCTTTAGGAGTGTCTATTTCTCTCTGCAATTAGAATGTCCAGGGACTGCTGACAGAGACACAGCTTTGCACACAGTGAACATGAATCGATCATGCTGGCAGTGAGAAGTACAGTGAGTCACCTAAAAAGTCTGTGTCACAGCCTGTGTCACAGCCTGTGTCACAGCATGACCTGGCCTCCATCCCTCTGTCTGCACAGGCTCGACTGCCAGTCAAATGGATGGCTCCCGAAAGCTTGTTCGAGAGGACGTACACCATGAAGAGCGATGTCTGGTCGTATGGAATACTGCTGTGGGAAATATTCTCCTTGGGTATGTTTTGCAGTGGGACAAAAGAGCAGTGTTTGGTTTTGGCAGTTTCTGAATTAACACATATTCTCCAATAATTTCCACAGGTGTAAATCCTTACCCTGGTATTCAGGTTGACACAAATTTCTACAAATTAATACAAAGTGGATTTAAAATGGACCAACCGTATTATGCTACAAAAGATGTGTAAGTGTATTTCCAAGTGATACACAGCATGAAAATTTATACTTACTAGGTCACTGTTTGAATGACCTTTTATGTATTATACACTATATCTTATACAAAATTAGTTGCAAAACATGAGATATGCCTCTAAATCTAACAAAGGCTGCCTGATCCTGCAGGTTTTGTTCTAAAGCAGAAGTGATCAACACTATAAGTTATGTGTATTTGACATAACTAATTTATTATATTTATTTAGTTGTGCCTTCTTTCCCCAGGGAACTTCTTATTCTCTGACCACAGATTTTTTTCCCCCTTTTTTTTCCTTTTTATTTTCTCTTTTTTTCTTTTCTTTCATTTTATTTTTCCCCCCAAAAGCTATGTTTTCCATATTGACTAAATTTTTGGTGAGTTCTTTCCTAAGCTCTATTATTTAATCAAGCTTTATCAGGTTTGTTTCATTTCCAGGTGGCAAGAACTTAGATAAAAACCCTGCTAAGGAAGAGTTGGGGGGAAGCTAATTCTGTGCTCTCAGCACATAATTTTCAGCCTGTGCCTCTGTGCCTAGGTGGACTCTGCCTAGAGGTGGGCCCCAGGAAACAAGAGAAGAGAAGGTGACAGAGAATTATGAGGTCTGGAACATGGAGGAAAGGGAAGGACTTTGAGTTGGCTGAGCTCCTCTGGCAGACATTTCATAGATGCTCTAGGGACAGGTGCCTTGCTATGACTCTGCACTGCTCTTATCCTCACCACATAAAGGCTGTAATGGCATTAAAAGTACTGGGGAATCCAACAGATTAATCCATGAAAGATTGCTGGGGGGGTTGGGTTAAATATCAGAGAGCCTATTGTCCCAGTACCTTTGCAAGGGACTTTAGCAGTCAGGTACTGCTCTGATGCCTGATGAAGCTGCAATATTTCTAATGTGATGTTTAAATTTCAGAAATATTTTTGTGATGTCAAATTACATTAGAAGACTTGCTGTGTGAAAAGTTTACTTAAGATTACATTGTCCACAAGGAGCAGATTTAGTCCCTATGACAGACAGGCATTGTTTTCCTAACACTTTTTCTATGGAAGCTGGAAAACAAATATTATGCTATTATGTGACATACCACAATGAAGATTTTACTAAGGACTCTGATTAAGTCACTGTAAGATCATTTCACCCTTTATCCTTATCTTTCTGCTTCCTTTCCTCTGATGCAACACTGTAATTCTGGCCTCTTTCTATAAAATCATTCTGATTCCCATGATTCCCCATTCAAGTTCTGCAATTCCATATAGTCACTTGTAGAGAGTCCAAGAGCTAACATGTTTTCTGTGTTGTGTCTTTTCTACTGCAGCTATTGCATGATGCAGTCCTGTTGGGCTCTTGACTCCAAGAAAAGACCCTCTTTTTCTTACCTGGTTTCCTCTCTGGCCTGTCAGCTGGCTGAGGCAGAAGGAGCAGTAAGTAAATACAGTGAGATGAACACGTGAACAATGTCTGGGTTTAGGTTTGGGTTTTTGTGGGGTTTATATGTAGCTCCACAGATCACGATGAACTGAGGGGATAGCCTCCTGCTTTCTATTGAAGTGCACAACTCTATTATGGATACATTGCCCATGGATCCATTTAAGAGCTTGGAGCATATTTTTCTGCCATCAGAAAGAATCCTGACCTTCCTGATGAGGACTTTCTTCCTCCCACTGCCTGCACTGGGACTCTGGAAAGCTGAAGTCTCTCAGCCTGTGCTGAGGGAATGGGCTTCCCTTGTGCAGCAGCCAGTGCAGTCAGCTTTGGTGATGCTGATCTCCCATGGAAGGGGAGCTGAGACTGTGCCAGGGGTCAGGGTCTCATGAGGGATCACCATGCCATGTCCTCACAGACAGAATTTTGTATGTCATTCTCAAAGGTCAAAATAATAAAGATGATCTGAGGAAGTCCTGTTCTATCCATACCAGATGATTATCTCCTCTTCAGGGAGGATAAACAATTCCTTTCCAAATTACCAATTGCTACTTGGGTATCCACTCTGGACTAAACACACTATTTCTCAATGCCTGCTTCATGGGGAGAAAAGCAGTTTTCCAAATACAATAAATAATAACAGAAGGTATCTTTTATTTCCTCTTCCCAATTCTAGGTTTACCGTAATACAAAGAAAAGCCTTGCTACACACCATTCCAGCATCAAAGCTAAACCTTGTGTAAGCAGGAATGAGGAATCTTTGCTGCCCTCAGTTGTGCTCCAGCATGAAGACCCTCAAGTTGAAAAATAATCTGGGTTGTGGATTTGGTCTCAGTATTGTCATACACTCTGTGTAAGATAAGTGTTTTATACCAGCTCTGAGAAAAGAAATTGTTGCCAACTGCTGCACTGTTTGTATTTCTCGTGGGCCAGTCAGTATTTATGTGACTTTTTGAGAAGAAGGTGTCATTCATTTGTTTGAATTCAGAAAACACATCTATAGCAAGACAGGGTTTTTTGCTACCTCCCTCCAACTGAGTACCTCTTTTCCTGGTGTTATGTAAATAGTGCCCAATCAATGTATTGAATTCATATTGTTCTTGCCACATTGCAAGCAAACATGAGAGAATCCACTTTTTTTTAAGTCAGTGTTTACAAGCATCAGCTATGCAGCTAAAGAGAGCTGGTATGATTTCCAGAAGTGCTATTCACATCTTCATCTCCAGATGTCAGGGAGTGTTGAGGAAAAAAGGCCACAGTAGTCACCAATTTTAGATGTCCAAATTTTACAGTTCCATCAGTCTTGTTTTACAAGGAGCTCTTAATTTGATTGAGTGTAACTGTCTTACCTTGGACATCTCTGTGCTTGTGAAGTATGGGTGGTGGGTGTTCAGTTCAGCTGAGTTCATTTTATCACAATTTAGTTACTCATGTGGCCTCTACTCAGCCAGGCTACATTCTGCAACTACTGATCAGAGATAGGCACTCACATGAGGGACTCCTTTCTACCTAAAATAAGCATCAAAAGTAACCAGGAGGAGTGATATTCGGAGATAACCTTCAACCTCCCTGGTTTGGAAAATCCAGGTGGCAGTCTCCAGCTGGAAGTCTCACTTCAGCTGAGTTACAGCTAATTCCATTCATGGGGCTTTGTGTGTTTTAATAGCAAATAAAAAAATATTTAATTTTGAAGAAATTGCATTCTATAATTTAGGAATGTACTATCATCACTCCAAATCCACAGAATTCAGCCTGGGTGTATGAACACTGCTGCACTAAAATGAAGGTATGCCTCTTTAACTTTCTCACAGACTCCCGGGAAAATACCCAGAGGCTTGATGCATTTTCACTATACTTAAAAAGACAGCTATTTTCACTATGAGGTTTAGGAATTTGTAAATGCAACTTTCATCATGACTAATAGGATACATTTGTCTACATCACAGTGGATCAAGATGAGAATATATTGGTTAATAGTTTTTTTCTCTTTTACATTTTACAAGGTGCTAAGTTCAGTTAGGATTTTTCAGAGGCAGGTCTTATAAAATAATAACTTGCATATAATATGCTATTACAGAAATTGAGCTGCTCTTTACTAACACTGAAAATAAATAATGTTGTAATACAGTGATTATGATTTGTACATTTTTGTTAATGTTATTAACAATTATCAATGAATCATCAATTTTTTAATCAGATACAAACCACTGAAGAGCAATTTGGAGATATTTAGATAGAAATAAATTTTAACGTCACATTCTCTGGAAAATGTATATTATTTTTAACATACCCATAATGGTTTGAAAGTGTTCCTCTGCAAGATGTCACTGTTTAGCACTGATAGCACACTGATAGCCACTGCAGTGGCTGGACAGTAGGAGCTGAGCATCTTGTGAAGACAGGAGTTTTCAGCCTTCAAATTTATAGAAACCTAATGCTGAACTGGTCACTTCCAAGCCTGGTTGGCCTTAGAAGCAGATGTGAACTTGGCTCAAAGAGGAGCAGATGGGAATCCCATGTACTTAAAAACAAGCCAGGGAGTTGTGTCACATGTTTATCCACAAGACTTGAAAAGAACTGGACATAGCTCATCTGGCCCCAGCATCACTACTGAGCTGAGACTTGGGAATATAAAGGCAAATAGAGAACCTTGGAGCAAGTACAACTTCTCGTGATTCATGCATGAAAAGCAGCTCAGGCAACACAGCATTCCATGAGGAAGAGCAATCAGAAGAAAAACCGTCCTGTATGGGCTGAACGTCTGGTAAATTGTGCATCTGCTTCTCCACACAGAAGAGATGAATGGAACAAAGTTACAGGAGGTACTGAGTGAAAAATAATTTCTTTTAGGACATTTTTCTTTCCAGGATGCTTCCAACACAACTTAGCAAATTGGTGGTCCATTCCTGAGGCTTGCGCAGAGCCATAGACAGTGCTGGTTAGGGATCAGTTTCGTGATTTCTGAAGGGAAATGCCCACATTTCTCTCATTAGGATCCAGACCCCTAATCTGTGCCTCCAGAAGCACGTTGTCAGGAGAAAGTGATGAATTGCCCCCTGCAGTGAATGGAGAGAATTAAGCTTGTTTGAAGACCTCCAGCGCAGACGAGTTTAGCCTAAGGTGGATGCCTTAAATTCAGCACAGACTGACAAAGATTCAGTAATCATTAATCCGGGAAGAAGAGCAATAGGAGGGTTAAGGTCAATTAAAAGCACTGAAGGGCAAAGGACATTTGAGCTCTCCCTCGCAACAGTAACAGAAATAAGAAGAAAGATAATTTGACAGCCCAAACTGAAAGACAGGATGGCGCTGGGGAATCTGCCCAAATTTTCTTTCCCCTCTACTTGTAAGAGCGCGCCTCGGAGCCGGCGGCCCTGTCCCGAGGAGCTCTCCCCGCGGGATGCCCGGGCACACGCGGCCCCGTTCCTGCGCCGCAGCCGGCACTAGGTGGAGCTCCGCGACCGCGGCTGCGGGGCGGACAGTGCCGAGGGACGCCGGACGGAGGACAGGGAGCAGGGCTGATGCTCAGCGCAGGGACTCGAGCCAGCCTCGGTGTCTGGACCAGAGCTACAGGAGATCTGGAAAGTAGGGCTGAGGATGTCGGTCAAAAGGACTCCACAGCCAAAACCTCGTAGCACCGGTGGGACAAACCCAGTAC
Source organism: Vidua macroura (assembly GCF_024509145.1). NCBI lineage: Eukaryota > Metazoa > Chordata > Aves > Passeriformes > Viduidae > Vidua > Vidua macroura. Next base: position 92,685,785 of record NC_071572.1, on the reverse strand, counting down.
CAGCACAAACCACACCGCCTCCCCACCCCCCTCAGAGCGTTTTCGCAAACAACCATGTCCCTGTGCCACAGGCAGCAGGGACCAAAAAGGTAAGAAACCCTTCTCTGTCCCGATCAAAACTGGAGGTGCTTCTCCAACATGCCATGCTTTTGGGTTTGGGATACCTGGGATGGGCTCTGTGGGGTCCTTATGAGAGAAACTGGAACTAACCATGTCTTAAACCAGAAGAGAAGAGCAGAAGTGACCCTGTCATTCATGCTAGCAGTAACTTTCAGTCCACATAGTCATGGAGGGCACTGTGAAAGGCAATGAAGAAATCCAGGGTCATAGCTGCTCCAGAGCTATTTGCAGACAGGTTTTATTTTAAGAGTCAGAACTTCTGCTGGGAATTATTTCAGGGGCAAAAAAATCAAAGTATACTGAAGATGAGTGGATCTCATAGAGCTGGATACATCAAATCTCAGCACCCTTCTCCCAGACACAGAATCAGATCAAGTGCTCAGTGGCTCAGGGCTCAGGCTTCCCTCCTGCATAAATGGCTAATTAATTAGACCATGCAAGAAAAACACCTTTAAAAAAAAAAAAAAAGCACAAAAAGACCCACCCAGATCTGTGGTTGAGAAGGCCTCAAATGGCTTCAGAAAGAAATGGAACCAGAGCCCAGCTCCTTCTCACCCTTGGTGAGCATCCTAGCACTATGGAATGGCCCAGCAGGAGTACTTCCAGGCAAGTTGTCTGAGACCTGGGCTAGATTCATGCTTCCTGAAATGCTTTGTAATGAGATAAATAGTGCAGCTGCTTAGGGCAGGGATCCTGCCTCATAGGTCACCGACAGATTAAAATTTATGTGTTTAAGGCTGTGCCAGAAAACTTATAAAGTAACACTCCTTGAAGATCTGTGGGTGCCCTGAGGCACAATCAGGTTCAGATCTCAGCTGAGAAGGAATTCTGAATACCTGTTTGTGGACAGATGTGGAAAAGTGGTGGTGCTCCTGTGGTTGCCTCCACAGTGGCACAGAAAGACTGGTATGGGATCCAGTTCATTTAAACACTGCTTAGCTGGGATGAAAGCAGACAGGAGATCCTGACAGTGACCTACTCCTGCCATCATGTATTGCCTATACCTACTCGTAATCCTTTGCCCCACAGCCAAGCTTTGACACTTAGTTTTGGCTGCCTCTTTCCAAATACACTAGGGTTCCTCTCCCTCCTTGCTCTATGCATCCACCGTCTGAAGAAAACCCAGAAGTTACTTCTAATGACAGCCCTCCAGTCCCACCAGTGCCGTGACTGTCCCATCTTCAGAGGAGGCTTAGAGGTTTCAGATCATAAAAAGAAAGAGATGCCTAGCTCAAGTTTCCAAAATACTTCTCTTGGAGAAGTAACGATGTGATGCATACTGGATTCTTCTTTGGAAAAGCCTCCTGTGTGTAGGGTTGCCCTGGGTGAGGAGGGGCGGTGAAGGTAAACTGAGGAAGGCTGGGCTGGTCCTTGGGAGCTGAGTCATGGAGGAGAGCCTGGGGCAGGGGAGTGTGGGCCTCAGCTGGAAAGCTGGTTTTGAGTCTACCTGGCCCTACCTTCAGCTCCTTTTGGGGCTTCTTTTCAGACCAGAAACAAAAAGTAGTGTGACTCCTTTTCCCTCTCAGGAACTAGAATAAAGTAGCTGGGAGCAAATGTGAGATGGTGGAGAGCAGTGAGGTACCAATTTCTCCTTGGAGCCAGAAGGACTAAAGTTTTGGGTTGGAGGGTAAAAGTTTGTCCAGGGAGAAAGATGAGTCTTCTGCCTTCCTACAGCCCCATCGTAAGGAAAGGTCACATGTGGGAGCCTTGGCCTGCTCCCTGCCAGGCCAAAGAAGCACTTGGCACTTCTTTGCTTTGGGCTTCTACATTTGCTAGCACTAAATATTATCCACAAAGCACCATGGCCCTTCAGGGATGTGTACGATTATGATCTTGCAAATAGCAAACCATCTACATGGGTCAGCAACACCCTGTGCCTCTGCTCAATGAGTTTGTAGGATTGGGCTTGCTGTGGGACACAAGGCTGAGGGAGACAGTGGCATGGGGAAACCAGCCCATAGTGTCTTGCCATGGAAGGGCTTGGAGCAGAGGGAATGCTGGAGAAAAATCGGCAAGACTAGCATGTGTTGTGGAGATGGGGACAACACACCCAAGGGGCATGCATCACCTCCCTGCTATGGTTTCAGAGCTGGGAAATGTAGATTAATCAGTGAGGAAAGCAGTGAGGGTGTCAGCCTTCAGATTGCCCTTGGGAGAGGGAGATAGCACGGGGGCAGGCACACTGCTGGCAAATGTGTGCAAACCATTTTACAGCTCAAATTCGGTGTTTGCTTGGCACGGGAGACGACACTCGTATTAGTGGCTCCATCCCACCAGCTGGACCGGGACTTGCGGTTTCCCGGGGAACGACGTGGCTCTGGGGGAGGGCTGGGAGACCGGGGGCAGCCTCTGCCAGGGTCTCTGGTGCCGGCCGTGCCTCGCCGCAAAGCCGAGAGCGTGAGGCTGGGGAGCACCGCGCTCCCGCTGTATCCCGTGCCGGGCGCTGCCGGGCCCGGGGAAGACAAGAGCGGCCCTGCGTGCTGCGGGAAGCGTCCGTGGGTGGGCGGGGGGTGTCCTTGGTGGGCAGGGGCGACAACAGTCGAGACCTGGGCTTCCCCCGCCGTGAGAGGGAGCGCCCCCGCCCCCGCCCGGCCGCGCCGTTGGGGCCGTGCTGCGGGTGCGCGCTGCCGGTGACTCACCGCTCCCGTGACCGGATCGGGCCCCGGGCGTCCCAGGAGGGACATGCCAGCGGGGGCCGGGCACAAGCGCTCTGCGGACAGCGGGGAGCCCTGGTGCGGCTTTCTTCATCTGTGACATTTAAAAAAGATAACAAAGTAAAGTAAAGTCAGGTAAAGCAAATTAATCGAATAAAATCCAACCAAGGCTATTTCCTTCGTCAGCAGAGGTATGCCAGCCACTGGATCTGAGAGGCTGGGAACACCCTCACCAGCTTCTGGCTGCAGAGGCCTCCGGTGTATCATACGACATTTTTTTTTTCCTTCTTCTCTGTTTACGTTCCTGTTTCCTGAAGGAGAACAGGGCCATGAGAACTCAGGCCTGACAGCACCTGTGCGAAGAGGCAGGGCCGGCCCGTGGCGGTGCTGGTACGGGGCGGCTGTGCCCTGGCCAGGCACCAGGTGCTACCTTCCCTCCCCGTCTGCTTTCTTCCCAGCAACGCGAATCCACTGGGGAGAGAGCGTTCAGCATCTAACCCCCTCCTAGAGGCATGTGCTTAAACAAGACGAGTATCAACCCCACGATAAAAGTATTGGGTTATTCTGCAATGTAATCTACATCAAAGCCTCGAGGGCTGCCGGCTTGAAAAGATCCAAGATGTTTTCTAAGTCCTTATCATGTCTGTGCTTAGGGGGAGTCATAAATTCCACAGGTCGGACTGACTAACACACGATTCCTCCTTCCCTTCTCTCTCCATGGCCGCCAAAGGGCTTTCAAGCGGGCTTTTTTTTTTTTTTTTTCTTTACCTTGTAAACAACGCTCCGGGTTCCGTGTCGTTAAGGTGGAGGGAGACAGAAAGATTCCCCCCACCCCACCCTGAGATTCTCCTAAATCACAGAAAAAGGAGCTATACCACAATGCAAGCAGAAATAAAGACGGTGAATCCGCGTCCCCAGAGGGGTGCTGCCGAGTGGGAGCAGTCTGTGGAGGAGGGATCGCGGGTGCTGCTCAGCGCTCGGCCTTTCCCGGGACTTAGGGGGTGTCTCTGACCTGGGATGGGAGTCCTCGGGCTGTGCTGCTCAACCCATTATCCTCCAGCCCGCGCCAGCCCCGTAGCCCGAGGTGACGATGAGCGTGGGCCCCGAAGCGCGGTGTCCGCTCCGGTTCCGAGCACCGCCTGCCCGGGGTCCGAGGGCCCGGCAGCCGGCAGCCGGCAGCGGGCAGCAGCGCCCTGTCCCCGGCACCTCCCCGCAGCCATGCCGATGCCCTGGCTACCCCCGGAAAAAACGTCGGAATTTTTTTTTTTTCAGATCAAGAAGTAAGGTTGAGGTTGAAGGAGGACTGGGAGCCCAGCGTCTGCCCAGGAGGCAGCCCTGGGTGAAAAAGCCCTACGGGGAGAATATCGAAGTCAACGTGAAAAAGCCCTACGGGGAGAATATCGAAGTCAACGTGAACAGGAGGGGGAAGATATTTCCTTGCGAACAGTGTCCCCCATCAGGCACTTGTCAGCTTGAGAGGCGGTGGGTCGCAATTCCTCGCTCAGAATCTAAGGAAATAAGAAAAAAACCGGAGGAAGCGAGGAGGGAGAGGTCAGGCCTTCGCCCAGGCTCCCATGTGGGGGTGTCGTCCCTACTCCTCTCCCGGATCTGCAGCTCTGGGCCGGAGCTGACGGGAAAACCCGAGACGAAACAGGAGAGGGAGCAGCCAGAACGGAGGGGAGAAAAGAGGTGAAAACCGGCCGAGAGAGATATCCTCTCTCCCCAACCTCCTTGAGAAGCCCCGATAGCTGGGTAGGGCCAGAGAGGGGACAAATCCTGTGCCAGTCACAACTGAAAGAAGCCCGAAGAGCCGCAAAGGCATCTAGGAGTGGATGGGGATCCCTCTTATTTTAAGACAAGAGTGGCCCGGGGCAGCGTGTCCCCATCCCCAGCAGCTGCCATGGGTCGCGCCCGGGGAGCCGCTGCGCGGCGGAGGATGCTTCGAAGCATTTATCCGCGGAGGAAGCGGGACTCATCCCCATCTCGCCGCCGACCCCAGTTAGGGTACGGCTGGTGGGGCCCGGTCTTCCTAAGTTCTCCCCGTACTGGGGGACAACTGGGATCACTGTCAGAATGGCAAAGTAGCGGAGCAGCGCTCTGGTTGCCATTCTAGGTAGTCGCGGAGCTGCCTCAGAGCCTTATCCTGTTCCTTCACCGGAGCCGCGAGACTCTCATTTGATCCCGCAGCCAACGGCCCCCAGCCCTGTCAGCTCGGACTGGCGTCGGGTCTCACCCCAAAAAGCTGCCACCTGGCCGCCAGGGATACACTGATGGAGCCTTAGACATTGAATCGGGCTGTTTCGGGGTTGATCGGGGTTGTAGTGCGTTTTATTACAATATGTCCAGAGTTTTGTCGTTTTAATGGCCCCTTTCTCCGTTTATGGCATCATCAAATTCACATCTGCATAGATCGGCTCTGTCGGCGCTTATCGGGGGAGGCGATTACATTGAAGGGACACAGCATTTCCTTTCCAGAGTGACATTTCAGTCTCCTCCTCAGACAGCGCTGGGAGCTCCAAGCCCCGCTCCCTTCTCCTTGTTAGCCCACCGTCGGGGCGGGGGAGGGGGGGAAAGTATCACGGTGGGAATAGGCAACACAGAGAGAAATTCCCTCCCGAGAAAGCGTCCGACAGGCACCTCTGCATCCCTGCTGTTGTGCTGCTGTTATCGTAGGGTCGCAACCGCGGCCGCCTGCGACAGCCTGCGAACAAGTGACCGTGTGGGCAAAAGCATTCCCGGCTATGTGCAGGGTGGGGATACCATTTTTCTCGCATCCAAGACGTCCGCAGCGACTCCGAGGGGGCCGTCTGTAGCCTCTTCCCAAGGAAAGATGCTCCATCTTTTCCTGCCTGAGCGTACCATTCTCCCAGGGCCACTGACACTGGATCCCTTGGGACATTTTGATAGGGGTCACTGAATTACCCGCACTGGTGTTAAAGCATGGCTCCGCGTCAGCAACACGCTCAGCACCAAAGGAACGATAGAATGGGGGGAAGGAGAGGGAGGTTTTCAGAGAGTGGGTTCGGGATATCTGCCTTTGCAGAGCCGAAATCTGCCCTCAGCTGCAAGACACCCCATCTCAGTGACACTCCTCGGTGTGCAGAACAGCCACCCACGTGGAAGGAAAAGCACCCTTGGGACACGACCACGTGGATCTCCGTATGTAATACCCGGGACATGAGGGTCCGGGATAGCGCGGGGCCCGTCTGGGGAGCCCGGGTAGGACCGAGCCGCAGACGCCCCAAGGGACCGGGAAAAAGGGGAAAGCCGGTGAGAATGGCTGAGACGGTGCCGCGCTGCTCCGGCGAAAAGCGCTGGGAAAATGGGGGGACATTCCCGTCCCCATCCATTTTTTCTCGGCGGGTGAAAGGTTTCCTCGCTGTGTCATGGGAAAAGATGCGAATATGCAAACGTCGTCTCGCATTGTCCCCACTCAGGGTGAAAAGTTAAAGCATAAAAGCGGCGGGGGGAAGCTGAGAGGGGGTCGCCTCTTCAAAGGGGACTGGCTGGGCTGGGGGAGCCGGCTGCCGCTTGCCTGGGAGCCGCCCTTCCAGAGCCAGCATTTCCAGAGGGTTTCCAAGGAGCTGGGGAGGGAAGAAGTGAGTGTGCCTGGAGGGACAAGTCGTCGGCTTCCCCGCGGGCTCGGCCGCGCTAGAGCGAGGGAATCGCCCAATGAGGTGACAGGCTCCGGGAGGAGGTTGATGGTTCCCTCGTTGAGGAGAACCATCCCCTGCCTCAGTCCAAGGCCTCCCCGGGCGGCAGGATTACCCGGCTTCGCTCCAGCGGAGGGTCTGAGGGCAGAGGGTGTTTTAGACGAAGGCACCCCCAGTCCTCGTCCTGTCCCGGACCTACTGGGCGCGCCCGACCTCGAAGTTCTGCAGGCACACGCAGAGGAAGGAGACAGCGCCCTTGGAGGGGGGAATTTCTCCTCTTACCTCGCCTTCATCGCCCATGACCGAGCGGGAGCGGGAGCGGGTGGGAAGCATTTTACAAAAAGCAGTAGGCCGTCACGATGGGGTTTGTTGCTCAAAACAACCACGACAAAATGGCTTTGTGGATTTTTAATCAAAACTCCCTCCTCTTCCGCCCCTTCCCCCCCCCCCGCCCACCCCCCAATCCCAAAGCACAGAGAAGAGCTGGCTAAAGTGCTGCCTACAGATCGGCCGTGATACACGGCTCCCATATTCCCACCCTCGCCCTTAGATCTCCCTCGCTGTCTTTTGCAAGTCTCTTGATTTCATCCTTTGAACCTGTGATTGGAGGTTAAAGTGCACCAGGTTGCAATGGAAGGAGGAAGCTCTTAAACAATAAAGGCTTGAATATTTAGCTGTGATCAGGTCGCTGCCCTCTCCTTATCTTTTTAAATGCAAATCGTCTTTTAGGGGTAGTAGCTATATACCCAGCGCCTCTCCACGTCACCTGCCTTTGGTGTGTCTGGGCCATTACTAATAGAGCCTTGTAAACAATCGTTAATCATGTAAGGACTGCCGGCCATTGGATTCGGACCGGGAGCGCGGAGGACGGCGGAGCGCAGCGCGGGGCCGCGGCCCCTCCGCCTGCCCCCTCCCCGCCCCGGGCAGCCCGGCCCCAGGCAGCAGCAGGCGCGCCGCGGCGAGAGCCCCGAGCAGCATGTGGAGAGCCGCCGCCGGGGCCCCGCCAGCATGTACGTGAGCTACCTCCTGGAGAAGGACGGGCCCATGTACCCCGGCCCGGTGCGGCACTCGGGGGGGCTTAACCTGGCGGCGCAGAACTTCGTTGGTGCCCCGCAGTACGCGGACTACGGCGGGTACCATGTGAACCTCGACGGCGCCCAGTCCCCGGGGCCGGCCTGGCCCGCGCCCTACGCCGCCCCGCTCCGCGACGACTGGGGCACCTATGGCCAAGGGGCACCGCCGGCCGCCGGCGCCGTCCATGGCCTCAACGGGGGCTCCCCCGCCGCCCCCATGGCCTACAGCCCCGCCGACTACCACCACCACCACCACCACCCGCACGCCCACCACCATGCCGGCCCCGCGCCCCACTGCTCCGCCGGGGTCATGCAGCCCCTCAACGCCGCCAGCGCCGCCGCCAGCGCCGCCCCCGAGCCGCTCTCCCCCGGTGGGCAGCGCCGCGGCCTCTGCGAGTGGATGAGGAAGCCGGCGCAGCCCCCGCTCAGCAGCCAGGGTAAGTGCGGGCCGGGGCCAGGCGGGCGGGGGCTGCCCCGCCGACGACTCCTCCGGGGCGCCACAGGCTCCCCGTTAAGCCGGGCAGCCTGACAAAGCCTTTTTTCCGTGAGAGCTCCCCGAAACAAACACCTCCGAGGATTGATCCTCGGGTGAACAGGGCTGCCAGGCTCTACCGACAGCCCGTCCCCACTCACTGCTGAGTGCCGGGCCGGCAGCGGCAGGAGCGGCGCTCGGCCGGTGAGCAGCCGCTGCCGGCCCCGGAGGCTCAGTGACCGGGGCTGCGCTCCGGCGGAGGAGGATGGAATGGTCTGGATCCCGAGGAAACGCTCACTCTTCCTGCTCCGCTCTCCTGCTTATAGCCACTTAGAAGATTTTTATAACCAATTATAGTCATATAAATCATCGGCCGGTGTCGCTCCGCATTTGTTTCTGAGTCACTGGGCGCCTGCCCTTTATTAAGGTCTCCGTGCGGCCAGGCCTCCCGAGCGACAGCGGCGGCCACTTGCCAGCCCGATCCCTGCGAGCCGGGCCGTGCCCCCGGCCGGACCGGGCCGGGCCGTGCGAGGGCGTGCCCTCCCTGGTCAGGCCGTAGCCGGCGCCGCGCTCCCTTGTGATGTTAATACCCCCGCAGACCCTCTTTTTCATTCCCACCGTGCATCTGCCAGGGGACAGACGTGCTCCGCGCTTTGATATACGCCTTCTACGGCTACTATCTCCTCTTTTCCTTTTTTTTTTTTTTCTTTCTTCTTTTTTTTTTCTTTCTTTTTTTTCTTTCTTTTTTTTTCTTTCTTTTATTTTTTTTTTTTCTTCAATTTTAAAAATATTTCTACATAGTGACCGGGAAAAAAAAAAAAAGGATGACGACTTTCGCAGTGAATAATGACTTATGGCATTCCCCTCTCATCCCCTGCCTTGCGTGACCGACGGCAGGGCCGCCGGGGGTACCCCGGTTGGAGCGGAGCGGGAGTCCCGGCTACGCCTGTGGCCGCCGCGCCCCGGGGGAAAAGTCTACGAGCCCCGGTGCCGAGCGCTGGCACAGCCACGTCCCGGGCGCCGGTGGCGGTGGAACTCTTACAGGCCCACCGCGCTTCCCACAGCAGCCCGTGGTGTTCCCACAGTTTGGGCTTGTGCGGTGGTGGCCGGTCCCTTGTCTCCATTCAAATTCTGCCTTTGGAGCCAGTGTTTATGTTAATGTGCAGAGCTTGGGGGATGAAAGCGCCTGCCGCCATTTGTTCAGTAGTGGTAATTCAAACAGAATGTGGCTGTCATTAAGGCTTTGAGAAGGGTTTTTCTTTGATAAGATCTCCTTGTCCTGCATTGTTTGGGATTGTGTTCCCTATTCACTGACTCTGGGGAGTTTTCTCTGATCAGGCTTGTATCTTTACAGGGTGCTTTTGTTGTGGTTTGCAGAGAGTTTACCTGAACAAAGTCAGCCTGCTAGCCATTAAGCACCTTGGGGGCAGAGACTCCCCGCCTCGGCTCCCTGGGGAACGGGAGGGCCGGGGACACAACCAGTTAAACAAGAAACCCTCGGGAAAAAGGAGGTCAGCGGCTGCGGCGATGCACACTCACCGGCTGCTAGCTGGCTTTCGCCTTCGGATTCCGTTGGGTTTTCGGTGCTTCATCTGGGCTTTTTTGTTTGTTTGTTTGTTGGCTTGGGTTGTTGTTGTTGGGATTTTTTTAGCTCTGAAGTTGCACGTCACACTTCCAGGCTTCCCAAGAAATCCCTTTAGCCCCTACGCCGTAACAGAAAAGGGGGAGCTGGCCACTTCACGAGTGGTTCCCCGCTGCCGCTTCCTATTCTCCGCCCTTAGATGGCTGTTTCTCGTTTAGAAACGAAATCACCGTGCCCTGAACGGGCCTTTTCATTCTTTCCCTCTTTCTCTATAAAGTTTGTTGTCGCTAGGGAAGGCAAAACAAAACCAAAAGCTAGCAAGTGCACAGTGAAGGTGTCCCCGGGCAAGGCAGGCGTGTGCGGTAGGGCCAGGGCTGGCAACCGGGGCTGGAAGCCTCTGCGCCCGCCGGCATGCCCGGCATTGATGTCTCATGTCCCTAAGGAACTGTGGGACGTCTCTTCTCCTCTGCTGCGCTCAGGGCAGGGGGGAGGCGAGCAGCAAGCCTGGGAGGGGGGGATAGGAGTGCTCCTGATCGCTCTGCACCGCAGAGAGAATGGCTGCGCTCAGCTCTGCCCTTTGGCTTTGACTCAACCCTGGCTTTGTGTTCCGCAGTTAAAACCAGGACGAAAGACAAGTACCGCGTCGTGTACACCGACCACCAGCGGCTGGAGCTGGAGAAGGAGTTTCACTACAGCCGCTATATCACCATCAGGAGAAAAGCGGAGCTGGCCTCCAACCTGGGGCTGTCGGAGAGGCAGGTCTGTCCCAAAAGTGGCTCTCCCTATGCACGCCACGTGTGGCCGGGCTGCGCGGGGGCAGGGACGCGCGGGGGCGGAATGCGTGGGGTTGGGAAGCGCTCTCGGTGAGAGCCCCTGAGAGGGGGATAGATCCCCGACGGACTGTCCCCCCTCACTCCACTGTCGACCTCCTGGCAGGTGAAAATCTGGTTCCAGAATAGGCGGGCGAAGGAGAGGAAGATCAACAAGAAGAAGCTGCAGCAGGCGCAGCCCGGCGGCGCGGAGCCCCTCAGCCCCAGCGCCTCCTTGCAGGGTCCCGCGGCGGGGGCGGCCGCCGCCGGGCTGGGCCCCGCCGCCCCGCAGTGACAGCGGCCGGGGACAGCGGCGCAGGGACTGCTGGAGGACGCAGCGGATCGGGCCGGGCCGGGGGCACGGCGGGAGTGCCCCCCCCCGATGCACTACACCGCCCCGCGGGGCCGGCCGTGTGTACAGGTGTACAGTGTATGTGTCTCGTCGTCCGGGGGAAGCGTGTCCATCACTTTATTAATATTATTATTATGTTTGGGTGCTTTTTTTTACCCTGGAATTTGTTAGATAAAATGGGGGCGCTGCCTGCCAGTCAGCCCCCAGTATATCTCAGGGATCGGTCCAAAAGACCTTTGCAATGTTGTTGGGCTAATGACGAATTTTAGCAGGGAAAAAAAAAATTAAAGCATATGTTTTTTTATTTTATATTATATTTTATTTTCTTCTTGCAACTATGAATATGCAAAATGTTCATTCTGCCCTGAGGGTCAGAGCAGACAAGATAAGGCACTGTTTAAACGTTCAGAAGTGAATTGCTTAAGTTAGGCACTTGTAAAAGAGCCCATAAATCCAGTGCAGATAATCATCCATCCAGATTTATTAGCTGCAGTGCAGAGAAATTGAAAGAATTTAGTCTTTTCTGAAAAAGGTGTCCTGTCATGCTGAAGTGAGGAGCCTTGTTTGCATGTGCAATGTCCCTTTGGTTAAACTGTGTGCTGTTTCTCACATCTTTACAATTTCTGTCTGGGGGGGGGAAGGTGGGAGGGGCTGTCTCAGTTGATTTTCCAAAGTTCCCTTGATTTTATCACCTTTATGTAGGCTTCATCACAGCTCCATCAGAAGCAGAAATCCTTGGAAGAGCCCTGTGCTCTGTCAGAGTCTACTTTGCACAGGCTGTGGCCCATTTCCACATGCTGGCTAGATGGAGGGGATCAGGGTAGAGATGCCAAAAGACTCAGGCAGACATGAAAACTAGAGAAGTCCAGCTGATTTGGCCAAATCACCCTGGCCGTTTGCCATATGTACTTCTTATTTAGGGATGGGAGAAGTCCAACTGAGAAGTGAGGCCAGGCTGGAGCAGGCACGCTGCAGTTAGTGCCCTTGGCTGGGTGTGGAGCCAGCTCATGTGGGCCTGGGCCCAGCAGGGATGATGGGAGCACTGTCTAGCCCCAAACACATTATGTGGATTATTGACTTCCCCAGGATTTAGCTCCATGCTGTTCAGTTTTGGTCATCAAATTTATTTAAGTTATTTCATTTGCCTTCTTTTGGTTTCTTCCTTGTTGAAGCTTTTCTTATCTTTTTGCTAAAAGCCAAAGCCAAATGCTAGCAGCATCTACAGAACTGCCTGGGGAGAATGGTCTGGTCAGGGACTGACCCTACTGACAAGGCAGCTCTCTCTGCCTGAGGGAACTTGGGGAAATGGAAAGCACCAGCCCCAAAGCCTCTGCACTGCATTTTGTCTGCATGTAGCTCCGTGCCTTGCAGGGCCAGGGGCTGACAGTCCAAGAGCAGGCATGTGGCCATGAAAACATGATCCAGGGCTCCTGTGCCTGGGAGAAGACCGTGGTGGGAGGCAGCAGCTCCAGTGCAGGGAACCTGCTTGATTTCCTGATGCATACGTGGTCTCTGAAGTGGGCCTGGCCAGGAAACATGGGTGCAGTCCCAAAGCAGTAATGTTCATTGCGCACGGGCTTGACACAGAGCACGTCCTTCTGGGTCCAATGTCCATGGTTTGCTCCTCATCAGAGGGAGGCAGGAGCCAGATTGATCCTTCTGTGACTCTAAAGGGTCCTTGGATCATTCTGGAGGAGCTGTTGGGAACAACCAAAGCTGAGCAGCACCCAAACGAAGGGTCTTGGCTCTGCAGCACCAGACCTAAACCAGTGCAGAGCAGTTGCACCAGGGCTCTCCGAGCTAGAAGGGCTTTGCAGGCACCATGTCCCACTCCTCTCTCCGTGCTGTCCCCGGGCACGAGGGCTCTCGGGCTCTCGGGCGGCAGCAGCCCTGGGCGAGGCTGCCCCTTCGAGGATGTCCTCTGGCGCCCGGGGCCACCCCCGCAGCATTGATCCCAGCCCGCTGCTGCCGGAGCTGCTGCGCGTTGCTGCGATACGCCTGTCAATAAACCCTGTTTGGATTGTGGAGCAGAGCGCAAGGTTTGTTTGTTTAGTGGTTAGAGGTTCAAAAGTCGGCATTGTCCCACTGCAAATGAGCACAAGTTTTTTCTCCCTAAGGAAAAGCTGGCTGTGCTGAGTGGGACGGAGAGATATCGGTGGGCCCTTTTATTTGCTTCCAGGAATAATTAATGGCAGTGAGAAAAAAGATGACCACAGAGTTATGAAAGACCATCAATAAGTAAATTAATCACAAAGGATGTGAGAGTTTAAGAGGTGCTGCTTGCTGTGGTTTTGCTGGCATTTACCCATGCCCATGGGGCTGGGGTGACACAGGACTGGCAGAATCCAGGACTCCTTACTGCAGTGGTGGCACACAGTTGCCTCTAGACCAGCCCAGGCATGGCAACATTTGTAATGTTGCCCTGTAATCTCTCAGTCATGTGCTTTGTGGGTTGAGTTTTTTTAATGCTGAAAGTGTGAAAATTTCTTTCTTGCCTGTAGGACTTTTGAGAAAGACAGTTGCCCTCATTAAGGTGAATGGAAATCCATGGAAGTTTTTTTCTCCAAAAAGCTCATTAGAGATACATCAACAAACTTGACACATTTTAAACATCCCCATTCCAGATCTCTTGATCTCTATTAGCAAGCATTCATTTTCTGAGCTGTCTTCAAATTCTTTACTCTGGCAACACAGAACTCAGATTTCTGAGTCTAAGAAGCAAGTAACCAAGCAAATCATATCCACTCCAATTTCAAATATGTTCCCTCTCCCATCCCCAAGAAAGCAAACCATCAAGCTTCCATTCTTTATATTCCTTATGCACCATAAAGGAGTGTAAAAAGGAACAAACTGGGTATCTGGTTTATTTGAGTGGATATTTACAGGCACCTGGATCAGTCCATAGCTGAACTATGACATTGAACGAGAAGCTCTGTTTGTCAGAGGTGAGCTGGTTGTGGTGACCCCCCTGAGCAACCCATGAGTGTTTTAAATTCTCACAGAGCTCCATGCAGTCCTGCAGCAGCAAGCCAACCCAGACTGGTGGGGCTCAACAGGTCAGAGCTGCTGCACCTTGTTTGCCTGACAGGGGCTGGAGCAGGAGTCCATGAAAAGAAAAATCCAGGAAATCAGAAGGTTTGGCCCCAAAGTTACAAGATGGAAGTCCCCTGCTCCCCCTCTCTTGTCAGATTTTCCTGCTCTCATCACTGTATAATAACAAATCAATTGATATTCCTTCTCTTGGATTAACTCTTATGCAAATACCAGTTTCTCAAGAAACCTCTTTGAGTTTGGGGCAAGGGACAACAACATGTGTCATAGCCCATCATAGGAAGAAGAGTAAGGTCCTTAGAGGCCTTGGATGGTATCTAGAGCAAATGTCTGCTTGCTCTGATCTGAAGTATCTTTAGGGGTACTTTATGTGTCCTCAGTCTGATGGCTGAGCACTCTGGATATGCAGAATGAAGACAGGAAGCTTTTATAAAAAGAAAAAAAAATAAAGATTTTACATTAGGAGTAAGCAACAACTTGAGACATATTCTCCATCCAGCATTTTTCCCACACAAGTGACCTCTGTCCAGGCTGTTTCCATCTGTGGATGAAGCAGGGTTTAGAAGCACGTATCCCAGCCACCTAACAGAGGGCAGAGCCCATCCTTCAGAAACTGAGGGGGGTGCTATGGCTGACAGAAATCATGGCTCCAGAGGACTGTGTGGGGCCATAGGTTTCTCCTTGCTATTCCATTAGTTCCATTAGTAGCTGGCGTGGAAAAGGCAATCATGGAGCTTACAATTCTCTTGACACAGCTCTGCTGTGTCATAGCCAAAATTCATGACCAAATACTTTCCCTCGGTCCCACACAAGTAATGGAACTGTGTGCTGAAGTTTAGAGCACCTAGAGCTGAAAGCAAACCTTGAATTGATGCCAGAGAAGCAGCACTGGAGGCCTTCCAGGAAGCAAACAGCTTGTAAATGTTAACAAAAGTCAGCAGGACACGAGTCTGTTGAGGGCAGTCCAGCTGTAGGGGTAGCTCAGCAAGAGAACAAGGCCACCTTGGAGTGAGAGGCCATGGGATGGGTGGCCTGATGCAGCAGAGTACAGTGCCAAGGAGGTGCATGCTAGGAATCTCCCTAGCAAAACAGCTCTGGTTACTGTTAGAAAGCCATGGCAGGGAAGAGTCAGAAACCTCTGGGGACAGATGGGAACAAACTCTCCCAGAAGCCTTAGCAGCCTTCTGGGCTTTGCTCCAGAATAGCTCTTTGACGGAGCAGGATGTTCCTGTTCTCTTCGCTGATGAGGAAGGGCTGCTTCCTTCTCACCTGCATGTTCTGACACGCTGTGACTCAGGTGAACACAGTTTCTCCTAATTAAAGTCTCAGCTCCTGCAATGCCCCCAGTTCCATTTGCAGTTTTTGATGCTTTCAGAAGTCAAACTTACCCTCCAAAGAGGGCAACAGAAAGTCACTTGCAAAGAAACAGGAAAAATTTGAGCTATTCGCAAAAACAAACAGTTTGTTGCCAGGAGATTGGAATTAGGGACTTAGGAATCCCTTTCAAGCCCTGTATTTCTAAATTGAGGTATCACCTATTTTGGGATGACACCCACTGGATCCCCCTGTTTCTAAGGGGGGACGAAAACTCATGGAGGATTCTCATTACACATTCACACAGATGTCTAGATACAAATCTGTGACATTTTTTAGACTCCAGACCAGTTAAACACTGGTAAATAACATGAATAATTTTCTCATTGCTCCTAATTTCCTCCAATTAAAACACTAACTAAGCTAATATCTAATGCAATCTGTATTATAGATAATCTATTTCATGTAATATCTAACCTGTTGGTCCAGGCAGGTGTTTTGATTCAATTTTTCAAAGTGAGGGAAGTTCATCATTACCTTTCTTAAGTGTGCTTCATAGAATCATGTAATAGTGTGGGCTGGAAGGGACCTTTTAAACTCACCTAGGTCCTTCTGCCCTGCAATGAACATCATCAAATGGATCAGGTTGCTCAGAGCCCCGTCCAACCTGACCTTGAATGTTTCCAGGGATGGGACATCTCCCACCTCCCTGGGCAATCCATGTCCTTCATGCCCTCTCCGGGAAACATGTTCCAGTGTTTCACCACTCTCGTTGTAAACATTTCTTCTTTATATCTAGTCTAAATCCAGGCTCCTTTAGTTTAAATTTCTGACAGCTCATCTCCAACCTGCTGATCCCTAGCACTTGAGCTGGACAGAAGAAAATTAGAAAGATGCCAAATGCAACATCTGCCCCTCAGCGCCCCTGCACCCAGCTGCAACAGGCAGGACTGGGGGAAAAACCACTGCTTTTAGTGCTATTCCAAAAGGAGAGAGCAAGCCAAACAGAACACATGGAACTTCCCTGCTTTCAGCATTCTTCTTCCCTTAGTCACCCAGGTATTTTTTGGGCAGCTGTCGCAAGCTCATGCAGTTTTGCTTTTGAGTCAGATCCTGTTCCCCTGACACGTCTTGCTGCCTTCCACAGAGTTACAGCCTGTCCTGCAGATAACTTGCATAGACCCAAAGACCTCTGTGAGAGAAAAGCTGCCTTATCTCCTGCATTCTTTGGAAAGGGATGCTCCTCACTGCTCTGTCCCTTCCTCTGCTGGCATTCAAGAAAATCTTTCAGCCCTGGAAACTGAGATTGCTTGTGGTCTAATTTTTCCATGCCATGGTGTGACCATGCCAACAGGAAGATCACTTAGGGCTACAAGACCAAGGCTTGCTTGGTCTCTTCCCTCCCTGAGTGTCACCAGTTAGGGCTTTCAACAAAGGCTTGCTTGTAATTAAGTCCTTGGAGAACATCTTGATACAGAACTCAAAAAGAAATCAGGTGCATGATTCAGGGCACTCCACAATCAGGTGGGTCTCAGGATTTTTAAGATCACAATTCTGCTTTTCGGCACCTCAAGTGCAGTATGGGCAAGACATGGACACCAAGAGGTCTTCTGAGCCTCCAAAGGCATTGAAACTCCTAAATCAAGCAAGAAACCAGAGGCATAAGTACCCAAAATTTTTCTTCCTTTTTCCACAGTTTGAAAATGAGCCAATTTTGTCATGGAGATTGTTGGAAGTCATATAAAGAGCTGTACAACAGTTAACTACTGAGGTACCTTTAAAGATAATTCAAGCTTTTGATTATGTTTTAGGGAAATTCCAGTCCTCATTTGATCTAGAGATTTTTTTGTTGTTGTTGTTACTTGTAAAATTTCAGGTGAGATGGAATTTACATTAGTGAGAATCCCTTCCTATCCATAATACCAAAGATTTTTTTTTTCCAGTTTAAAATACAAATGTGCTATTTGAATAATAATCAAACCACTCATTTTTCATATATATTAAGTGTGTAAGTTTACGCTGTTTTTCTGGCAATTATGCTCATTTTTTAGATCTTCTTTCCTCCCCATCAAGAAGCTTATATGTATCTACAGAGGCGTAGATAGAGCTAACCATGGAGATCTGAAAAGGGGTCTCTGAAAACATCTTGCGCAACTGTTTCTAGGAATGTAGTGACTCAGAAGAAAAAGAGACTTTCTCTTATCAGGAGTGTGTTTCTTCCTCAAGGACTTCAATCCAGAAACATGATCCTTTTTCTGTTCCCAGTAACGACATCCTGCTCTTCCAAGGCCAGAGCAACACTTTGGACCTACTCTTTCATTCTCAGTCACTCCCTCACCAATCTCCTATCGTAGCTCCAAAGGTGTTTTCCATCCTCAGAGGCTTGGTCTCTGCTGACGGCTCCTGCCGGTAAAACGTGCCCTTTGTTATCTCTTTGCCTGTGGGCACACGTTCCTGAATTGGAGCAGGAAAACATCGACACTGGCCCAAGGAAAGCAGCTGCTCAAGCAGGGGCAGACGGGGCTGGAATGGCGAGGGGCCAGCAGCCCACCAGAGTCTGTGGTGGTCCAGAGTCTGGGGGGATTCAGCCTCCTTCAGTGCACATCCCTTTCCAGGCATACTGCCATGGACACCTGGAAACTTGCCTCCTTCCCTCTTCATAGGAAAGTGCTCCTGTGTGGTCTGTGGGCTGGGAGCTGCTGTCACACAAATACCCTGGTGCTGAGACCTTATGCAAGAGACAGCAAAATTGAAGTGTAGCACGAGAAAGAAAGTAAGGAATTTTCCTGTCTCAGACATAAGGAGATTACTTCTGCCGTGGTAAGGGTAAGAGCTGGGGCTGCAGTGCCAAGTGCTCCTAGAGGCAGGGGATGCCCTCAGTGGTACCTGCTGCCGCCCTGCTGAGAGGGAGCCCAGGCACAGCTACTGCAGGCAGCAGTGGCCCTCACCCTGACCTGGCAGCTGCCTGTGAGGCCCCTGTGAGGTTCCTGTGGTCTGGGATGAGCTCTGAGGTCCAGAGCAAAAGGAAAGCATGCTGAGAGGGACACAGGTAAATGCACCACGGCAGCTGGCAGAGCCCATGAAAAATGTGTAAGGAAGGAATGAGAGCCCAGCAGCCACTGCTGCTTTCCAGGCAGGTTCCTCACCATGTCTCACTGTGCCACTCCCTTCCCTGTCCACCCAACCTGCTCAACTCACTGGTCCCTTCCTGACAGTCCAGGAAAAAGCAAGGGCCAGTACGAAGTGTTAGAAGCATAGTCAGCACAAAACGATGATTCATGCTGAAGGAATCACAGTGTGTTTTTATCTGACTTAAATGTTTAACCTCACTCAATCTGCTTTTCCCTTGTTCTATATATGCTGTTTTATGAAAGACACAAGGCTGCTTTCTCCCAAATCAGCTTGTGCTCAGATGCCCTCATCAGTGCTCTTCAAATTCAATCATTCAGCCCTGGCTCAGAGGTTCTCAGCCTGGCTCCAAGAGCCTCACTGCTCTGGCGTCCTGCAGTATCAAACCCCTTGAGAAGAGTACTTGTCTCACAAAGCCAAGATCAACTCTCCTGGAAATTCTCTAAAGTCATCCAGAACCAGCTTGGGTGACAGAAATCTTCCTTGCTGTAGTCAAGCTGCCCATTTGATGAATTCCTACATCTGTCCTAACAAACTGAAAAGTGCCAGAAAATATTCCTGGGCACTGCAGCTCAGTCGTGGGTTACTAAATGGCTGGCGTGGTCCACAGCCAGCAGTTGGCTTGGGCCAGCTTTTGCTTGCTCAGGATGCAAGCAGGATGCTCTCTCTGGGTGCAGATTTAGAGTCAGGACTAACAATAGACTGTTTTCAGGATGTGGTTTAGGTACAGCCAATGTTCTAGAGGGTAACACAGAAGTCATCTGCATGTGGTGACCATTTGGTGACAGCTGGGTTCAGCTCTGAGGAGTGATCTTGAGACATGCTCAAATTATGGGTGTACTCAGAGCCAGTTCCAGAAAGGCATTGCTTATTGTGTTTTTTTGTAAGAAGACAGGGATACCTGGACACTTGAACACGCCTAGTGAAATGTCCCTGGAGATCCTCTCCTTTCTGTTTACTTCTTCAGCAGGAAGGCAAAAGCACCAGGATTGGGGTAGATGCTCCACCTGTGCTGGACTCACAGGACTGATTCTTGATGCTCTTGCCAAGAATTGTGCCTGTGCAGTTGGAAGAGCTGAACCATCAGGATGAGGACAGCTGCCAGCATGCATCTGCCAACCTGCTGGCACGCTGACCCAAAGCAACCCAAGCCTTTGGCTTTCAGTAGGGAACTGCCACCAGCTTCCTCACAGCCAAAATCGTTCTCATTGCAGCATCTCTGTGTTGTGGGGCTGGAATGGGGTCGAGACACACTCCCAGGAGTGGGCTCATTGCATCAGGAGCAGAGACCAGCTTGGGGGCGGGGGGGCGAGGGAGGCGAAGGGAAGGGAAGGGAAGGGAAGGGAAGGGAAGGGAAGGGAAGGGAAGGGAAGGGAAGGGAAGGGAAGGGAAGGGAAGGGAAGGGAAGGGAAGGGAAGGGAAGGGAAGGGAAGGGAAGGGAAGGGAAGGGAAGGGAAGGGAAGGGAAGGGAAGGGAAGGGAAGGGAAGGGAAGGGAAGGGAAGGGAAGGGAAGGGAAGGGAAGGGAAGGGGGGAGGGGAGGGAGGGGAGGGAGGGGAGGGAGGGGAGGGAGGGGAGGGAGGGAGGGAGGGAGGGAGGGAGGAAGGGAGGAAGGGAGGAAGGGAGGGAGGAAGGGAGGGAGGAAGGGAGGGAGGAAGGGAGGGAGGGAGGGAGGAAGGGAGGGAGGAGGAAGGGAGGGAGGGAGGGAGGGAGGAAGGGAGGAAGGGAGGGAGGGAGGGAGGGAGGGAGGGAGGGAGGGAGGGAGGGAGGAAGGGAGGAAGGGAGGAAGGGAGGAAGGGAGGAAGGGAGGAAGGGAGGAAGGGAGGAAGGGAGGAAGGGAGGAAGGAAGGAAGGAAGGAAGGAAGGAAGGAAGGAAGGAAGGAAGGAAGGAAGGAAGGAAGGAAGGAAGGAAGGAAGGAAGGAAGGAAGGAAGGAAGGAAGGAAGGAAGGAAGGAAGGAAGGAAGGAAGGAAGGAAGGAAGGAAGGAAGGAAGGAAGGAAGGAAGGAAGGAAGGCTGCAGTGTCGCGGCGTGGCCGGCAGGCGGCGGTGTAGCGGCGGCTCCGTGCCCTCCGGCCCCGCCGGGCTCCGCAGGGATTCCGGCGATGTGAAATGCGTTTCCGCTTCCAAGCCGTGTCACTGTCTTCATCTGACCTCAGAAGAGGAGTCTGGCACGTCCTTCCTCCCCTCCCTGGGCTTGTGGCATGAGGGATCGATATAAAGGGTTTGAAATGGCTCAGCATCCATTTCCCAGCAGGCATCAAAGCAGCATCGAGCACAGTTCCATTCGTCTTCTTCCGTCTGCAATGTTTTTCCTTTCTTCTGATAGTTGTTGCTACTGCAATACAAGACATCAGCCAGTGCTGCCATGTAAAACACGACCTCACAGAGCAGAACCTGCCAATGGCTGTGGCACCATCTGGAGAGCCCTGGTGGCACTAAAGAAAGCCTTTACATGTCCTACATAAATTATGTTTGAATGGCCCTCCTCCTCCTCACTTTTCTATCCTCAGTTCTCCACACTCATCATACCCGTGATATCCTCTTTTACAGCTGCTGTTCAAGAATCTAGTCCAGAGCCCATTCAAATCAGTCCCATTGACTGCAGTTAGCTTTGGACCATGGCCTACATCTCCTTTACTGGCTCTTGGCTTTATGCCTCTTCCAAGCCCTCAGCTGGAGCAATCTCTGCCTCTTTGAAGGGTCCCTTTCATCAAATTTCCCTTAGTCCCCCTTATTTCAGGATGTCTCTCTACACTGAGTAAGTGAAGGCTTTAGAAAGCACATTGGGATGTAACAGAGTCCATCTAAGAGACGGCAGAAGATGGAGAGATTCCTGGCAAAGAGGGATATCTTCTGGAATGGCAGCAGGGAAATTAAGGTGGCCAACAGCCAAGATGTGTCAGGCTGCAAAAGGAAGCTCAAGCAAGGCAAGAAAACTCTTCTAGTAGCTATGCTGCATCCATGGCCCCATGGGTAACTCTCCTCTGCTTCCCTGCCTGCTTCTTTTTGGCCTCCAGATCCTGCAAGTGCTCCTGCTTCGTGTCAAAGGTAGCGCAGGTGCAAGTATGCAGCGAGCTGTTTCCAAAATGAAAGATATTTCATTTCCATTTTTGCAGGATAATGAGTATTTTGTTGGATTGATGAGTTGAGCTGTCTCTTCCAGCTTCTGTTTGCTGCAGAAACAGGAGGCAGAGCGGGAGTGCTAAGATTTCGGATTAATGTGAAATTAAATGCCAGTGCACCCTCAGACTGGGGTGTGACAGCTTCCTGGCTCTTGCCCATCCATTGCTGCTCTCCAGTTCTGCCCTTGCCTGATGGTTCCTCCATCTCTATCATTGCTTTCTGCCCCATGTTTTATTCTATGTATACCTGAAGGAGGGAGAAGGTTTGAAAGCAAATTCTTCCTATTCTCCTCCTCTCTGCACTCTTCTGGCTCCCAGCTACAATTCCTTCCCTATGGCATAGAGAGAAGCACTGTCTCTTTAGTTACCCCCTCCCTGGATGCTTTTTAGTTCCTGCTGCATCTCCATCATCCACTCCATGCCCCATCTGCAGACAGGGTGCCAGGCTGGCATTGCAGAGGTGTGCAGAAGTAGCACTGAAACTCCCTCGATCTGCCTCCCCCAGCTCCATGTGGACACGGCCTGCAGGTGTCAGCTTGTCTCTTCCAAGGTCCTGATGTCAACCTGTAAAAACCCTGTCTCCCCTGAGCCTCCCTCCCCACACTCTCCCAAGTGTTTCTAGAGCTATAACCAGTGAAGAATGAAGCCTGACCTATCTAGGGACCACATCTGGAGGAGAAGCACGGACACTGAGATTGTCCAACAAGCTATCACTACTCCCAGCCCTCTGTAATCCAGAGGTTGGGACACCACAGTGAGGGTGGGATATTCCAGATCTTCCATGAGCAGTGCTGCTGTGTGGCTGACCTCACTCTTCAGAGCCAAGCTGAGAGGATGGGATAAAAGGAAACATAGGGATAAATGGAACTTTGCTGGAGCAGGACATAAATCTGCCACCCTAAATGGATTTTTATCTCCCACATCTCTGCAGATTTTCGGACAATTTCCAGTGCCTGTATCTAAATGAATTTGGATTATTTTTCACAGGAACTGTGAGGCAGGTCTGTAAGATTTTTTGCCAGGACATAGCTTGACTTAGACCCCTGAATAAGCAGGACTCTAAGTACCTGATTTGTCATAAGCAGGGACAGCTGGAACAAACCCTATATGTAACAGTGAATAAACACTTCTGCAGAGCAACTGCATTAAATGGAAATCTCTGCCAGAATCACAACTTCCTTTAGTGTATGGACCAGGAGGAATGTGGAGGCAAGTGAGAAAACTCCATCACATTACAAGGGGGAATTAAGCTTCTACAAGGAAGGTGCAAGCTGTAATTAACAGCTAAGTAAAACACACAAAACACCTGGTTTCTGTATCATGACTTATGCCTGGAAGCCAAATGGCATTCCCAGATAATGACCTCATTGGTGTCATAATCCTGTAGCTGTTGAGGTCTTGGCATTACATCAGTTACTGTTTTCTTCACCCTTCTAATTAATGCCTCCCTCTGGCTTCTCCCCATAACAAACCAACTGCTTCAGCCTTCATTTGCCTCTCTTCTGACCTCTCCTGTTTTCAATGCCAGCTCATCCTTCTGGCTGTCCACTCACTGACAGTGTTGCCTTCCATCACTCTCTGGAGTATCATTCCTCTACTTGCCTTGTAGGCCCATCCTGCCCAGATTCTGCGTTTGAGGTCTGGGAATCAGCTCTTGGTAATTTCTGTAAAAAGTCTCTAATAAAGTGGAAGTTTCCTGGAAAATTAATTATCTTCACCAAAATGTTTCCTTTGGCTTCTTGGGAGTCTGTTTTAAAGAGAAGTATACTGTCCTCTCCTTGCTATTAGGGCAAGAAACCATAGGCTCTAACTGCAGTATGTAAGGTTGGCTGGATGCTAGGAAAATGCACTCATGGTGGGAGCAATGATGCACTGGAACAAAGAAGATTGTGAAATCTGCAGTTTTGTAGCCCTTAGTGAACGGAAAAGAATAACATGTCTGAAGTGATCTTACTTTGGGCAGAAGAACAGAGTAGAATGCTCAGTGGTTCCAGTTTCAGTTCTATTTTTGCTCCTTCAGGGGTGCTCCTAAGGAATCCCTTCTTTGTCATGAAAAGGTCATGCAGCTCTACATTTTATGGCCCTTTCCTCTGCCTTTACCTAATCTCATGCACAGCTCGAAATGCTTTCTTGCACACCTGCCATTATATGTACATCTTTCTGTTTGAAGTGAAACTGTCTCACTAAACTATGTGGGATAAATATAAAAAGCCAGCAGTGATGTGGCAGCAGAGGGTGAAGTTGTGGGCAGGTTTTCAATCACAGCTCCAAGAACCAGCCTGGCTTTAACAACAAGTTCTATCACATCCATTCCAGGGTAAAGGATTTGATGCCTTTGAAGCAAAAGGGATTTCCCCCTCCTCCCTCTTTTATGACAGGTTTAATTTTTTGGATGAAAATTCAGCTTACAGAATGGATTAAAAATAAAAATAATGCCAAAACAGGACTTGCTATTCTGCCACCTTATCTTGAGCAATGTCACCTCATGCAGTCTCACCCTTAGCCAAATACTGACTCACCACCAAGGGCTTAGCAGCGGAAAAGGAGAGAGGGCATACCAGATGAGAGAGCAGCTCTCCTGGCTGGGATCCTGGCAGGGAGTGAGAGGCATGTGTTTGAATCAGAGGGACTTGAGCTGCTGCACTGGAATGTTAAAAGCCAGAATGCAAGGGGGCTGCTGTGCTACTGCTTGCTGCAGGGAGGTTCAGACTCCTCTCCTGGAGGGCTTGGTTCAAAACATGACTTGGAGCCCTACGATGCCGCACCCAGCTGAGGCTCCCAATAGGTAACTGTTTGCTTTTCTCTGGAGAAGGGTTTGGGCCCAGGGAAGTGGTGTTCAAACACAAGTCTCTGCACAGTCCAGGATCTGGTATACCTCCCCTGGCTCCACCTTGGTCCTAAATAGCTTGACCTGCCAGCAAAGGCTATGGGTACCCTCTGTTCTCTCCAAGGGGAGCTCTATGCCCTGTTTCTGATTTCTTCTTACAGCAAGGGAGTCACTAATCCCTGCCTGCCTCTGCTCAGTGCTTTGAGGTCTGCAGGGAATGTCCAAAGCAGGCACAGCTGAATATATAATGGCACACACTGCCCAGAACACCAGAGTGCTACCAATCACTCTTGAAGACAACTCTTCCAGTATCCACCACCAAGTCTAGCCCTAGGAGTTGTGCTGCTGCTGGAAGCAAATGATTTCTGGAACAAGCCCTGATATGAGGCAGCAAGTGCGTCAGACCTTATAGTAGGGGAACCACGTGTTTGAGTTTCCTACTCCATGAATGAGGCTGGCTAGGCCTGATTCATCACCGAGGCATGCTAGGGAGAGAGGCACTCAGCTCATTTCCTCTGCATTTTATTTGTTCCTGCATATACTGTGATCCCAAAAGTGCTGGGGAACAGAGGAGCTGCATACCAGGACACTAAATGGTGGGAGGAGAGGAGATGTAGAAAGGCAAAGATTAGGAGAAACCTTGCCTCCAAGCACTTTCCCCTTTGCTCCACCGTTTTTAGCACTTGCAGTGAAAGCACTACTGGGGCACATTGGTGCTGGCATAGTGCATGGAAAAGGTGCTGGAAAAGGTGCTGGAAGCCAGTGAGACAGGAGCAGTGATGATAAATGTTAAATGAATGTCAATAGTGGGTAGGTGAAAGTAGATAGCATTCATTACTAACACAGACACTGCAGGGTTTCCACATTTCATTGTCATTTCATCTCCATTTCATTTCATTTCATTTCATTTCATTTCATTTCATTTCATTTCATTTCATTGTCCTCCCTAGATTTCTTTCTGATTGCTATAAAAAAATATCCTTGAAGATCTGGCCATTCTTATCCCCATCCAGGGAAACAAAAAGCAGAAAAGGTATTGTCTTTCTGAGTCACGGTTTTTTGGAAGCCATGTGTGTGCATGTGTGTTTGCATGGCTTGCCTATGCTAATGTGTAAAGGTGTCTCTAAACTATAACAAGTGAAGGGAGCACAATGGCATTTTTTTCTACTCCCAAAACAAGCATTGAAACTTAACACTTTTCCCTCAGCCACCTCTGCCCTGTGTGGAGGACAGACCATGAGGTGCACTGCCCAGGCCACGAGGCCCTGCTTTGGTGGTGGTTGCAGGGTTGGCATCACATTCCTGGTTGCACTTCAAAGCAC
Source organism: Vidua macroura (assembly GCF_024509145.1). NCBI lineage: Eukaryota > Metazoa > Chordata > Aves > Passeriformes > Viduidae > Vidua > Vidua macroura. The sequence continues at coordinate 92,660,307 of NC_071572.1, read as the reverse complement.
CAAAGCCTTTCTGAGCAATATTTCATCTCTCAGCCTGCAACATCTCTCTTCAGCTGTGTTTGTGTCAGCAGCAGCAATCTCAGAGTAGGAGGTAGCAACCTTCAGTGCCTGACTGGAAAGTCTTTCACACCTTAGGTTAAATCGCTGCTTTCAGTATTGGTTTATGGGTGTAATTATCCATAAATGGAGAGATTTTCAGATGAAAATAATAGGTTTGTACTAGAGGAGACAAGTATAGTCTTGCAATCCTGCTTTTCACATGGCCATTGCTGCAGGATTGTGGGACATGGCCCTGCTGGGGGGGAGGTAAGGCAGGGTTGGCAGCACACTCTGGCCTGGTGTGACAGCAGCCCCGAGCTGCTGCCAGGGTTTGCCCAGCCATGTGCCATTCATCTCAGGTGCTCAGCCCTGCCTGGGGGAAGGAGAGGTCCTGCCTTGTGGTCTTTCATGGGATGGCAGTCAGTCTCAGTAGTGCAGAAGCAGGACAAGAACACGTTCCCTGCAGCATTGGGGGATGGATCTGAGCAAAGGAGGAGCAGCAAATGTGTTGCCTGTGCAAAGCTCAATCAAGATTCTCTTGATTCTCTTCAAGCAGCCTCACTATCTTCCCTGAAGCTATAGATAGAATTGATGTCTCCATAGTTCCCAATGGGGTAGATGCCATGGCAAGGTGCACCCAGGGACAGGAAAATTGCCCTGAATCTTGCTCAGCTTTTCCTTAAAATAATTAACACTGAACATATACAATTTTTGGGGACATACCTCTCCCACGCCTGCCTAAAAGATTCTCACCATTGCCCAAGAATGAAATAAAAAGATGTCTCACACTTCATTATCTAACATTAGATAATGTTAAACATTTTTAACATTATCTAATGTTAAAAGCAGTTTGAGAATGTTTTATGGATATTCTATCCTAGGGTTAAAGGTGATTACAAATAAATCATAAACTACTTTATAAGGGGAGGTGTCTCCTAGGTATATGGATATATCTGGACAACTGGTTTAGGTGTGGTGACATGGTTCAAAAACTCCAGTGGCCTTATAATTCTCCATGTCAGCCTTGCCTTTCCCCAGCACTGTGTAGGGCTGGCTGTTCTGTCAGGTGAAGTTGCCATGAATCTTTAGCTCTACAAGGTCCCAGAGCTGTCTTGATATAGTTTATGTTAATTTTTCCATTGGTGCAGTTGTAAAAAAAGGTATATATATATATTATATATATATATATATATATATATATATATATATATATAAATGTAAGTGCTAAACAAATAAACTGTGTCAGCTCTTAGAAGAAAAATACTTTATTCATTAAAACTAAACCATGCAGTTCTGATTCTGCTTCTACTAATAAAAACACCTTGGCACCGTGGTCAAGTGATTCACATTAATTGTGCACTTTTTTTTTTTTTTCCTTTTGTGCACAAAGACAATCAAAACTGAATGCACTATACTAAAGAAAGGACAGGCGGGCAATGTGCTCAACAAATCTTAGAATAAAATCGAGGTATTTTGTATGAAAGACATCCTTTCTTCAGCTGGATCTGTTTTTATAGTGGCTCCCGAATTGTAATGTCTGTGGCAGATATTGTAAAAGGTACATGAAAATTATTCTACTTCATGTTACCAGTGAAAGGTTAATGCTAATGAATAGCGATTAAAAGTTCTGATGTTTAAAAATGGCTTCATGTCCCCCAAAAGTTTAAGAAATATTACTTTAATTAATATGGTGTTTTGCTTCTTTAGCAGAACAGCTTTATTTGAATTTTGCTCATATAATGATTAGTAACAGTTCTCACTCATTGACTGCATTTTGATGAATAAGGATATGCAGTCTCAGATGATACATTTCTCAGGCAACTTGCAGGAAAAATTACCAGAAATAGTCCTGTTTGCACACAGATAGTAATGTCCCCAGAGGAAAGAAAAGCAATAGACAAAATACACCTTCAGTTCAAGTTTCCACCTTAATGTTAGAAGTTCCATGTAAAACGAGAAAACCCCAAAGAGCTGTGCCAAGCTAATTGCTCTCCCCGTCGCTTTCAGCGACTGGGAACATCCTCTGGCCAGGGTGCGACAGGTTGCTTTCATTTTCCTCCTCGCATGGCACTCCCGTGCCAGCAGCGCGGGAGAGCCTGCGGCGGTCCCCGAAGGATGCTCGAGGGGCTGCTGCTGCCGGGTACGGGGCAGGAACCTCCCTGTCGAGGAAAGAAGGCAGATCTGCCTGACCGACAATAAACCGGGCAGTTCCTGCTTCCTTCCAACCTTTGTTTTCTGTTTCTAGTTAGGCTGTGAATTGTTCCCCACTTAGTTGGAGTCCCCGCCGTTGTCGGGACGGGGAGGCTGTTCCTGGAAGCAGGAAAGGCAGGCTGGGCCTGGGGCGGCCGGCACGAGCTCCACTACCCATCTTCCCGCAGGGAAGCCCCGGCCGGGCTCTATCCCCGCTCCAGCCCGGAGGAGCCGAGCTCTCCCGCACACCGGGCCGGCACGAAAAACAGCATCCAGGAAAAGTCCCCGGTGCTCTGCAGTGCCTCGGAAGGCAGCCGGCCCCAGCCTCTGCTGGGAGGAAAAGTCTGCAGAGGAAAACAACGCAGAGAGCCTAGCCGGGACAGGAGCTCATGCTGCAGAGAGGTTTCTCCTCTCCAAGGCAGAGTCCGAGCTTGCGAAAGAGTTGGAAGAGAGGCAGGAGCTTTTTCCCAAAGGACAATGTCCCTGGGACCAGCCCTACCCCCCCAGATATATCGCGCTGTCTGCTCGCTACCCGGAGAGCACCCGCGACTTTTTCTGTTGGATCCCTGGGCTCGCATTCACCCCTCGAAGAGGCGAGCGCAGCCCCGGAGCCGCGGAGTCCCGCGGAGCCCAGACGGGTGCGGAGCCGCGGGCAGCAGCGCAGGGTCCCCGCAGCAGCTGGCGGAGCCCGGAGGAGGGTCTGGCTACCTATGCCGGTCATAGGGAGCCGGTCATCGGGGGAGACAAATCCTGCCCGCAGGACACGTGGGCTTTTTCTTTTCTAATTTTTTTCATTTTTTTTTTTCTTTCCCCCGGTCTTTCTTTCCCAAAAGCAAAAGAAAACGAAAGAAACCAGGTCCAGTTTTCAAAGAAGTAAGTAACAGTCCTGAGAGAGTCCTCGGTAGAGCCGATGCCCTGGGGCGATTGGAAGGGACGGGGACGGCGGCGTGCCAGCCCGTGGATGGTCCGGGATACTCGGGTCCGTGTCCGCTCCTGTGGGCCGACGGACGCGGCGGGACGCGCGCTCCGACCGAGCAGCTGTCGGCAGCAAGGAAGGCAGCGTGCTCGCAGCGTGCGCTGTTTCCAGACCTCTCCGTGCACCCGGGGAGGCACACACCGTCGGTGGCCACCTGACACCCACCTTCCCCGGGGAAAGCTATCCCGTAAGGCTCGCTGAAGCGCAGGCGGCCGGGGACAGCGGGGCCCAGCTCCCGCCATCCCGGCGGCCTCCTCCGGCGCTAGCGCCCGCAACGAGCCTCTCCGTGTCACAGCTGGGCATCTTACATTTACTTTCCGGAGGACGCGAGTTTCGAAGTGAAGGCACCGCGTTTCCCCGGGGGAAGGCGCGAGTGGGGTCGGCACGGCACGGCACGGCACGACAGTGCACGGCAGAGAGAAGCTGGCGCCAGCCTCTCGGCTCTTTTCCATGTCCCATCCTTTTTCTCGTCCCGGGCCGTGGAGCTACTCGCGGCTCACCGAGAGTCCTGCTGCCTTCTTGAGACCAGGCTGGGGGCGAGAAGGTCCCTGGAAGCTCCCGAGGGAAGGTTCCCGGCGGGGCACGGCTGGAGATCCTCCTTGGTCTGCAGCTCCCCGGGGGACACAACGCAGTCTTGCTCGGGGTCATTGCTGTTGCCCGCCCCTCGCTTTTTGTCTTCTTCTTTCTTCCACTTCATCCGCCGGTTCTGGAACCAGATCTTGATGTGCCTCTCGGTCAAGTTCAACATGACAGCCAGCTCCACCCGCCGCGGCCTGGAGATGTACTTGTTGAAGAGAAACTCCTTCTCCAGTTCCAGAAGCTGCGCCCGCGTGTATGCCGTCCTCGTCCGCTTGTTCTCCTCCGGTTCCACCATGTAGGATCCACCTGGAGAGAAGCGAAAGTCAGCCTGGGCCAGCCCGGCCGCCCCCTCGGGCTGCGGGAACCACGTTCCACGACCCCTGCGCGGCGCAGAGGATACGCGGGGGGAAGCAAGCGGGGTGATGGGGAGGCCTCGGGGAAATCGCCTGCTGGGCAGAGTCAGGTGGTGCTGCTGGTGGCAGTTACCGCTGCTGTTATTTTATTTTACAATAATTTAATATTTTTAAGCAATGATTTGGATGAGGTTTTCAGGGAAGCGCCGTCTCTGGAGACGAGGTAGAAACTCACGTGCAACCGTCGGCGTGACACTGAAAGCTAAGAAAGGCTCCCGGATCCAGGGCTGCCATTGTTCAAGTTCACGTTAAAATTAAATTTTAAAAAATAATTTTTTAAAAAAGTAAGAAAAGAAAAAGATAAAAACTCCACCACACACACACAAACCAAAACAAAATGGAAAAATTTAACCCCTCAAAAAACCGTCAAAAAAAAAAAAAAAAAGGAAAAAAAAAGGCTAACGCACCAAAGAAACCCCTCTAAAAAAAAGCAATAATAATTATTATAATTAGTGGGCCTCCCGGGCCGGGCCGGGAGTTGAACCGCAGCCGCTCCATTTCGCCACGTTGATGAAACCTTGGGTTTCTTGTTCCTGTAAAAACGGCAGCGGCGGGATGGCCATTCCCAGCACGGCCGCCGCAGTCCTGCGTGGGCACTGGGGCGCGGGTAGCACAGGCGGGCGCATCAAGAGGGGCCAGAGGTGGGCATGGAAACTCAGGGCCGCTTTTGCCAGTGCCAGCGCCCCTCTGGGAACGTTTTTGGGGTTGATATCATCTGCGGGAAACAGTGCTTTAAACATCCAGAATGAAATAATAATTTCAAGAGGGATACGTGGATTCTCCCACAGTTCATCTTCCTATTCCCATGATTTTGTATTTATATATACAGTGTTTGTAAATGTAAACCTATGGATAAAACTTATATATGTATTTAAAATATATATTTAAATACACTTATGTTCGCATAGTGATGTGTATATGCCTATGTGCTATATAAATAAATATTAAAATCCATGTATATATGTATTAAAATGTTGGTAAATCTAAACCTAGGCATGCATGAGTTTGTATCCGAAAAAAAAACTTGTTCTGTTACTTTAAACTAAACTGGAGCGGAACGCCCGGGGTCTGTCGGAGGGCCGAGGTCGGTCGGTCCCCGGGACAAGGCCGATAAGGCCGGGGTGAGCGGCGGAGCCCGGAGCCGGGCACGGCGTGTGGCACCGGGCCGGGCTTGCCGCGGCCTCCCCGGGCGCCTTTTCCTGGCAACAGCGCAAAGCCCGGTAGCCTCCATGGACGCCTAAATCCCAAGGGCTTCCATGAAAAATAAATCGTCGGGCTATATAGTTTGCCACATACACGGTACAAAATATGCCGGGGTTTGGCTGTGAGCGCTCTGTCGCACTCGGCACAGCGCAGTGCCCCTTTCTCTTCCTGCGGCGTGCTCTGGCAGGAACCCTGCACACACATCACACCGACCGGGTCATGCACAGCCCCTGCCTTCTCCTGCCCGGGGGGCTGGGGTCAACAGGCAAGAATTTTAGGCTTCTACGGGGAAAGTTTCACTTTCCTGCTGGTTTTGTCATTCTTCGGGTACAGGAGAAAGAGAAAAAAAAAAGTTGTGGTTCAAAAGTTTGGCTTTATATTATTATTATTATTATTATTATTATTATTATTATTGTTATTGTTATTGTTATTGTTATTATTATTATTATTCCCGAAATTCACTCAACTCATGGAAAACAATCTGATTTTTTCTCTCGCTCTCCCCACCTCCGTCCTGACACCATCCCTGCCGCCACGTCCGCGGGCTGGGACAGCGCGCTCTTCTACCTTTGTGGGCGGATGCGCCTCTAGGGAGACTAGGGACCGCCACCTGTCCTTCCCTCCCCCTCGGCCTGCACCATGCAATTCCCAAGCTATTTCGTGGAGATTTTAATACTCCGGTCCTTTTTCCAACTGTCTATTTGAACAAAGCCATTAATATAATATTTGCCGTATAGGCGTGACGGAGGCGCAGGACACGATAACATTGTGCCGGCAGAGACAGAAATATTGTTGGGCAGCGGAACTTTCTGTCTAGATAGAGTTTCTTCCCCTCATTGGCAACTCTGTTTCGTTTGTGCATTGTTTTCCGTGTCCTGTTTTTTTTCACTCGGAGAGGTGCATTTGTGGCTAAAACCCGCCGGGGAGCAGGAGGGGCGGGATAGAGGGGCCAGGAGGGGAGATGGGCTCTGCGCCGGAGGGAGCCGAGAGGCAGCTGAGAGGGTCTCGGCGGCTGCCTTGAAGGCTTGGGGGCTGCTCCGCGGCCGCATGGTGGGCACAGGGACGCGGGGCAGTGGGGCTGTCCCCTCCCGTCCGCCCTGCCCTGCCCTGCCTGCCGCTTCCCCGCCCGCTCCACCTCGCAGGTGCCTCCGCGACCCGGCCCCTGCTCGGAGCTCACCGCGCCCGCGGGGACACTGTGCTGCCCGAGGAAATAGCTCCCGGGAGGCGTCACAACGTCCCGGCTTGGCCACAATTAGTTAATTGGTGAAAAATAATTCGTTAATAATTGCTGAGGGGCAGGGAGCCGTGAGCCCGCCGGCGGGGACTGGAACGCCGGCTCTCTCCCCAGAGTTCAACCCAACACTAGCAGCCCTAGAGCAGAGGATCTGCAGAGGCTGGCAGAGGGGAAACGACCCTCCAGGGCCGCTCCACACATCCGAGCGGTGGGAGCAGGACCGGTGCAAGGGAGGGCTGCTGAGCGCCGAGTGGGACAGAAGCGGGGGGGGAGGGGGGGGCAGAGGGATGCGGCAGGTCTTACCGGTCCACTGTCCCTTCCAGGCGTGCGATTTGGTGGACTTCATCCAGGCGAAAGGCACCTGCATTCGGGGTTCCTCTATAGCCCCCGTGTCTGCCCCGTCTGCAAAAGGCAGCGCGTCCTGGTGAGGAGGAGGAAGATGAGGGTGGTGGTGGTGATGGTGATGAAGATGGGAGACCCCGGCATCCTCAGTGATGGGGGGCACCTCGTAAGGTGAAATGTCTGGAGGGCTGCCTTGCTCGAGAGCCCCTAAGGCGCTGGAATAAGGAGTCTGCTGCTGCCTGCCCATGTACAGGCAGGCGGGGGGGCTGGGGTTGTAGTCCTGCGCTTGGGCTCTCTGAAACGCACACGACTCCTTGTAGAGCTGCGCCGAGGCGTAATACTGCTCCTCGGTGTTCATGGCGAGCGGGGCCAAGGGGGCTTCGCAGCTTAGGGACACATAAGGCTGCTCCCGCTGGCGGAGCCCGGGATGCCTCTTTGACAGCTGGCGGCCCCGCCGGGCCCCACCGCCCTGCCCGGCTCCCGCCGCCTCCCCATAGGCGCCTCTCCCCCACGTGAGCCCTCCCGCAACCCTCCGGGGCGGGGCGCGGGCCGTAGGAGGCCACCCGGAGTGGTCCTGGTCCCGCAACCCTCTTTCTTCCCCTCAGCCGGGCCGACCCCGAGACCCCCTACCCTTTTGCTGGGCGCTGCTCCCTGCTTTGGGGTGAAGAGTCCCGCAGCGGTGGGCTTGCGGGGCCGGGCAGGGGCTCAGGGGATTGCGCCGATGCGCGGGGCGCTGCGGGACGGATGGTGCTTAAACTCATCTTTTCCCTCTCCCCCGCACTTGCCCAGAAGCTGCTCATCCCCCAGTGACCCCCGGGGAGGAAAATCCTCGGAGGGCCGGAGTAAACTCAGCTCCTGGAGGGGTTTAGCGACAGAGCACTTTTGGCTGTTGAGGGCATCTCCCCTAGGGATGTGGGTGTCCAGGGGTGGGCAGGGCGCTCCCTCGGGGGTACCCGATTTCCGGAGCCCTGGGCGAAGGCCAGCACCGGCCGGTGGGGGACCACAATGCTATCACCAGAGCGAGCGATAGGCAGCGGATTGTTTGTCCAAGAGGTAAATTTGGGAGCCTTCCCCGCGGCCTGGGCTGCAATGTGTTGACCCTCGGAGATAATGTGCTCCGAGCTGGTGCCGGTTGACTTGGTGACGAGGCTATGAGGAGGCGGAGAGCTACCGAAAAGGACAAAGATCATTTCCCTGCCTCCCTGCGCTCGGTCCGGCCGCCGCTCTCTCCTGCTAGGGTGCAGGCACGCTTCCTATCTGCCCTGCCCGCCTTCTCTCGCCTTCGCTTCCCCGAGGCCGGTGCTCCGGCCGCCTTCGTCGGGGTGCGCTCCCTCCGCCCTGTGTAGGGCGGGAGCCGGTGGCCCGGCCCGGCCCGGCCCGGCCCGGCTTGGCCCGGCCCGGCTCGACTCGGCCAGTGGTGATGCACGCCGTGAGGGGCGAGGCAGGAGGGTCCCGGTCCCTCGCTCCTGTGCCCTGCTCCATGGGTTCATAAACCTGCCCAGTCCATTACACTTTGAGTTTCCGCTCTGGACTCACGCGGGTCCCCCATCCCTTAGAAAGCGCACTGAGCCTTTGATTCAATATTGAGCCATTAAGCGATTGCTTTCCCAAGCCATTTAACAGCAGCTCTTATGGATAAATAAACAAAAAAGGCTGTAAACCAATTATAGCGCGGATAGTGAAAAAGTATTTTATTAGCGGGAATTACAGATAGACATGGCTGCTGCTCAGGCTCCCTGCGCTCGGCACCTGCCCCCTCCATCCCCAGGCATTCGGGCAGGATACGCGGCCCGGCGGGGCTCGCAGTGTGAGGCGAGAGGGGGGACGCAACTCCCTTCGTGATGGTTCCCCCATACGCGTCCACGATGCCTCCACTCAGTCTCTTGCAGGCACGGGTGTCCTTTGATCTGGAGACGTCTTGTGCCCCGACCCCAGAGCAGCACCCGCAGCCCCTTCCCCAGAGATCTGTTACCTGGAGCATTTACTGCTCCGGGTTTTCCACGGGGAACCGGCGCGGACAAACAAACCCGAGGCCATAAAACCCAGAGCAAATTGATTCATCTCCTGGGAGGACCATTACCCGGCGTCTTAATGCGGTCCTCTCTCTCTAACGAACGTTTCTAAACAGAGCAAACACTTCACCCTCCAAAGCAAATGAATTTCGTATAATTTAGAGCTAATTCTCTTTCATTCTGCCTGCATGAGCAGGCGATAAGGGCACGCTTTGCCGTTCTGACAACAAGGTGGCGAGCTGCAGGGCAGTAAAAGGGCCCCGCTGGGTATCCCAGCACTGGGGACCTCGGCCACGTCCTGGGGGTGGTGATGTCCGGTAGCCCGGGGTTCCTTGAGTGGGTGAGCCCGGCTGGAGACAGATCCCAGGGATGACCTCTGACTGCCTCCTCGACCTGGGATGCAATCACTGATATTTGGCTTGAGTCCTTCCACAGCTGAGGGTTCCCAGGAGAAGTCTCTGAGCAGTGAATGGGTCCCACCAGAGCGGGAAATGATCCACTAGATGTGGAAAATGGGTGATGGAGGAAGCCGATGGGAATGATGGGAATGGCCAATGGCCCCACTTGCCCCAGAACTGGGTTCTGCAGACAAAAATCCGTCCCTGCAAGTGGTCAATATGCATCCCTGAGAGAGTTGCAGAAGGGTGTGCATACAAGACACCTAAACATCTTTTACTAAGCTCCCAACATTTTCTGCTCCAAGGAGTTTCTGAGTGCTATGAATGTAGTAGCCCTCAGCTGATTTTTTCACAATTTGTCTCCCCTGAAACTTTATGTAAACATTTTGCCTCCCACCACCTTGCAGTGAAGTGTTCCCCAGATTAAGTGCTGCTGTGTGAGACTCTGCTGATCCTGCAGCTGTCTGCCTTTAAACAGTCTTAATCTTCCAGCTAGAAGATCCTTGAGATATGTCGGCTCAATGTAAGAAATTAAAAGGTTCATCCTTGCCTCTAGCTCATTTGCGGACTTTGAATGGTGAGCCCAGATACTCCTGTATATACATTGTCCTCTCCCTGCTGAGAACTTCCCTGTCTTTACTCCCCCATTCTGGTTTTGGCAGGCTTGGAATGACAAGAAACTTGGCCATCCTCAGTCTATAGGCAACCATGGAAAGAAAAAAGAGCTGATAAAAATATCTTTATTCCCACTAATAGATGTACAGTCAAGTTTTAACCATTGAAATCAGAGAAAAGTAATGGACATGTTGCACACAGGAACAAATCATCAATGGATCAGGTAGAATTTCCCCCACCTTAAACCCCATCTGGATGTATGCTGCAGTTCAGCTGGAGATCCTGTACTTTACTTGCTCTAGGAAGTTTTAAAGGACTGCAGAAGTCCCCCATAACTTGGGGATATTTATGGCTGGCATATTTGCTTAAATCCCCCAACTTCATCCATGGAGCTGAAAAGCTCAGTGTTGTGTCTGATGCATGGTCCCAAAACCCAATTAATACAGTTGTAGTTCAGGCTGAGAACACCCTCCAAATTTTAATATCTACAGAACCTATCTGGCAAGCCTGTTTCAGTGTTCTGTAAACCTCAAAGCAAGGAGGTTTTTCCTCATATTCAAATGGAATTTCCCATGTTTCTGTTTGTGTCTGTTGTGCCTTGTCTTGTTGCTGGACACCACGGAAAAGAATCTGACCCCATCCTCTGATACTCACCCTTAAGGTATTTGTACACATAAACAGAAATTCTTATAGCCACCTTGCTAGCCCAAAAAGGGACAAAAAGGAATCCACAATCCTGTACCGGTAATTAAGGGATCATGGTGATAGCAGCAGTGTTAAGTAGAACAGCAGGTTGTAATTATCCTCAACACAAGCACAGGAGTTCAGATATTTCAGCAGGAGTTACAAATGCTTCAGGTACACAACTGCTGCAGTCCTACAGTACCATCACACAATAGCTGCACTTCAATACTTGAGTTAGCATATTAGATTGAAGTATGTTTTAAGGACTTGTCAAGATCCGATCACATTCCTCTAGCCTGGTGTTTGACAGAGAAGACACAATCTGCATAGTTAAGTCATTCCGTATTATATGAAACCTAAAACTTTGCAGTATAATACAAATCTCTGAATGGCCAGAGGTTCAGAAAGCAAGGTCACCACCTGCCTGACGTCATATTTATGTGGTTTTAAAATGTATGCCAACATACATAACATGTCTCTTGAAATTCAAGGGCATTTGCAAGTTCCCACCTCCAAATGGTTAATATAGGGGTTTGATGTGGGTCACTGTTCTTTGGAAGTCTTCCCCAGTAGACTGACAGACAGCACTGCAGGCTGCTTAGATCAGTGAAATATAAATCTGGATGCAGTACTACCTTTTTCCCCCTAGGAAAGGTGACAGGAGCATTTTGTTTGCCTTTCAACACAAATAATTTGTGAACCCCTACTCAATTAGCTCCCTTTCCTGTCGTAAACGATGACAGTTTTGTCATTCCTCCCACCACCCTGACTGTCCAATTAGAGTGTAAAATAGTAAGGAGTATAGTTCAGTCACACTTCCTAAAGTAGTCTGGTTAGATTTTCTCTATCTGTATAATATTTAATGGCCTCTCAGTGCTCAAACCCTTTTCTGGAATCCACATTTAGACAGAAAAGAAATATTGAAGGTGAGTGGAGCATATTCACAATAACCTCCTTTTCTCTCTCATCTGTGCTCAAACCAACATGTGTAAACTCTATCCATGGCAAGGGACCTCAGTGGGAGAAGGTGACTGGGAAACAGAGCTTTCCCAGGGATTGATTTTTAACCCCCCACCATAGCTGTATCGAAAACAAATCTGTCTTTCCCTCTTAGAGCTAACGATAAAAAAGAGAGCATGAACTATTCCACCTGCTCTAAAGTAAGACTGGTTCATCAGCTTTTTTTTGGCAAGAAGCTGTTTTAGGCCTCTAAGCGATTCAGCATTGGCATACAGCAGGTTCAGTTTGCTCTTCCCACCACACATCAGCTTCTTCACACCGCAGGTGTGAGAGAAGAGAGCTTGAACTGCAGGAAGACATGTTTACGCAACCATTTTAAACAAGGAAATATATAGGAAATTTACCTTGGGAAAGGTGAGAATAGTAGAGTCTTCTATAAATATAGTATCTTTTTACACTTTCTAATTTGCACCTTTGAATTTTTTTCCATCTTTCCCAAAATTAATTATTTCATTATCACCAGGAAAGCACAATTTCACTGTCTTGTAAGAAGAGCTGAGGAATCACTTTTGAATACTGTGAACCCTCCTGCTGAAAACACAACTGTTTTGTGTTGCGTGCCCCACACAGTTTTCTGTCTTCTACTCAATGTTTATTATACCAGATAGGAGTAGAAAAAAACCAATATGTTTATTTATTTATTTATTTATCCAGAAAGTTACAGCTAGAGGAGTCCAGGGTAGAATCATCAACCTGAAAGAACTCCTCACATCCCCTGACTGCTTGATTTTTCCCCTAGACCCCAGGGTCTTTGGGGCACATGAGGTTTGGGGCTCAGACAGACCTGGCCAGGCAAGTAGCACCTGGCAGTTCTCACCACAGTCGTCCCCTCTTGTTTGTCTATTGTAACTTTACTGGACTTCACCTATTTGAGGAGAAATTTTCCATTCTGTATCTCTACCTCTCACCAAACATGTGGGGAAACCTTCCTTATAATTGTTTGGACTGGTATGAAAGTGAAGCTGGGAAACTGTGATACACAGTAGCTGCCCATGCCTACTAGGGAGGGTGTGGCATCACTGCCTCCTTTGCAAGACTCTGAAAGCAAAAGCGATGGTGTGATGGATGATCCCAAATTAGTAGAGGACAGGAATACTTGCAATCCTGCACAGTATTTTCCTGCTCTGTTTTCTTAGCTGCTGTGTTTCTTTGCTGGATTTAAGTATGTTAGCATTCCTGCTGGGATGTTGTCCCACATCAGTGTCTCTCCAGACCAATATCTCTGTGCAAAGCTGCCTACATTTAATCAAACTTTGAACTGCTGCACATCACATAGGTTCCACAGATACATCTTAAAACTCAGCAGCATCTTAAAACTCTTTATGTGTTCACAACAGTAAGCAGATCCTTGGCCTGGACCTGAGGGTTGAGTGAGAGCTCACCGTGTAGCACTTGCGATACTGAGCCCTGCATGGACAAGTTGGGAGGTATTCCCCATGCTCCATCCTCCAGCCCTGGGCATGGAGGAAGAAGGTGATTTGTGCAAAAGACACACAAGGTGAACACCCTTCAGAGAAAAGCATTTGAAGGTCTACTCCCTGCCCACAGTGAAAAACATGGGTCTAGAGGCCAGGAGAGAGGAAGGCTGTGCTCTCACCATCCCTCTGCCCACGTGGGAAGCAGGACCAGGGCTGTGGTCCCAGCAGGTCTGACCAAAGGGTCACGATGTAAGCTTGATCAGTCTCTTGGGTAAAATTTTCCAGAATGGGTTTCCAGGGCAAACACCTTTCTTTTCTGGGCAGCTGGTCTGGTCTGCAGCAGTTTGAGGTACTCTCAAGAGAAGGGAAAGCTTTTGGGGAGTCTGGCTGTGAACACCCAATGACACAAGTACTGCACTCTGGGAGTGTCTTGACCCCCTTCAGTGCTGTCCACACAGGCTTTTTCTTAGCACCAGTAGTACTTCTGAGCACTTCAAGTAGACACTAAGAACTAAAGGAGACTTTTTAGCCTTATGACACTTGATCTAACGTGGATTTCAGAAGGTATTTATATGGTTATGCAATGACTGAAATTCATTTGGAAATCAAGGCATCAGATTTCATTCTTCCCTCCATAACTGATACCACATAATCTCTGGAGGTGCTGTGTACCTTTCAAACTCTACAGAAGGAAGTGCTAGGAAGAAATCCACAAGAAAACCCACCATCCCTCTGTCCTCCAAGCAGGGGTGCTTTAAAATCAGCAGTGAGTAAGTCTTGGACTCGAGGACCTGCAGAGGCAAAGTAGAACAAACACAGCATTCTTTTAACTGAGTTTGTCTATAACATGTTGCAGATAAGAGAAGATCCCTGGGGAGGAGGAGGAGGAGGCCAGCAGACAAAATGCCGTATCACAGAGCACACAGATGTGGTATCAACTGAAGCTGTTCACTCAGCTTCCTTGCTTGTATTTCCTTGCCTGTGTAATACACTGCAATGGGCCTAGATCTTATGTTTATCCAACAAGTGAAGAGTAATGTATCCATCTACACCTTACAGGCTCATTCAGTCATTAGCACAGGTACAATTCTAAATATTGAAATAATTATATTTTCTAAATTGAGACATCTTCCTTCTAAAAACTTTTTGGACCCCTCTTTTAAAAAATGAAGGAAAAGTAACTAGAATTTTCTTACAGGTAATTCACTAAGACAAAAGTAAGTGGAGCCAATTAAATAAAATATGGATTTCTCACTTGCTCAGTGGCAATGACCAGTTTTCCATTGTATATAAAATAATCTAAACATTTTCTGTACAGTGTAACATCTCTTAACTTTGCTTATTTATTTATAATATGCTGTTTTAAGTGAAATTTAGACATATTAAGGATTCATGTAGCTACGAATACTTCCACTGATCTGCAAAACTCTTCTGCTTGCCTTTCTTGCCCCTTGCCTTGTCTTCCACCACTTTCTTTCACTTTTTTTTCTCTTTCACTTTCTCTTCATCTATTCTAATCTTCTGAATTATATTTTCATCTAGTATTTCCAAATCCCTTAATTATGTATCAACTTTCTTATTTTGTATACTACTTCTGTTCAGTATTTATATATTTATTTCTGTATAAGATTCAGAATTCAAGTCCAGCTCAAGTTCATAAAGCTGTGATTTAAATCCACATTTACATAGAAGACTAGAAAAAAACCCAATATCTTTATGAAGGGATGATGAACTGCACACGCATAATGGGTATAGGTTGGCACATTTAATTGAAAACTTGACCTGATTTTTATTCTCTGAATGATGCATGTAGGTTTTATTGCTCCTTACCTGCACACTGGAAAGCACATTGTCAATGCCTGAAATGATTTTATGTACTTGAACATCACCTGATTTAATGCATCAGCTGACAAGGACAAAGACATTGATTAAATGTCCTGCCTCAAGTGTCCAGAAGGCTGGAAAAGGTTGTCCCCTCAAAATAACCACTGAAACTTCACTCAGTAATCATTAACTCAGTATTTGGTCCAAGCTTTGGGAATAACAGGAGGTTTTAAAAAGCAGCAGTCAGAAAACACCTGGTGTGACTTAGGAGACTGTTTGGTCTTGTAGTACATTAAGGGAGAGTCAAACGGTCAGTGTCTCCCTATTGGTAAGAAATGCATTGGGCATTTGATCCTTGGGAGGGCACCTCTGGACTGGGCTCTTAGCAAGCACTGAGTGCTTGCAGAGGGATTGTGAGACGCTCGGTACTCTCAGCTCATTTCAGTTTCAGTAAAAGCTCTGGGTGGCTTGCACTGACCCCTGACAAAGTTGGTGTCTGCACTGCCAAGGAGCAAATGAGCGCTTGAGCCTTAAAATGCTGCTCTGTGAGCTACAGCACAGCAACACCCAGCCACTGGGTTTCTAGCCAGGCATGACCATTAGATCTTTTGATGTGAGGCAGCTCTCCCATATTGCATCTACAACAGTTTTTCACAGTCAATAAAATCCACGTGGCATTGCAGAAACATTTGTGAGAGTAATTTCATCATAGCAACTGAAAGAAGTGATACATCACCTTGTAGCAAAGAAGCTTTCAGAAACCCCACAACCATCTGGGCCATATGGTGCCACCACTAGTTCAAACTAGAGGATGATCTCCACTTGGAGTAATATGCAGTCCAAAGATCCAGAGCAGACCAACACAGGCAAAGGCTTAAGGGAAGGAAGGAACCTGTCCCAAGAAATAAACCCAGTGAAAGACTCCAGGTCTCCCATTCTTGGCTGGTGTCCTATGAAGTGATCACTTTCTGTTCCCCATTGTGGTTAAGAAACCTAGAATTTAATAAAAGAGTGCTACTGTTGCCAAAACCAGGCTTTTAACCTGAATGATCCTCTTGCAAACCTCAAATGAAATCAACTACGTAGGGCTCAGCTGATTTGTGCAGCAGCACCATTAATATGGTTGCCTAATTTACAGAGCAGCCAGGTTCTGGTTACCAGTGCTAGAGCAGGTAAGACGGCAATTAGTGGTCTATTTTCTATGCACACCAGAGCAGAAATGTGTATTAAGAAAGTTCTTCTGGCAGGTGCAGCATGCTAAAAAGCTTTCCCCTAAAATTATATAGCCTGACAAACAATGTAAAAAAGCAGATTGCCCAATAAACAAATAACATATCAGCTATTTATACAAACCCATAGTACTTAGACTCCTCAAGCTTGAAATGACTGTGTATTTTTTCCCCATTAAAATGTTATTATGGTCTATGTATAAATTGTTTTAAATTCAGATTTTATATCAGTGTGTTTTCAAAGCCTAGATAGATTTAACACTTTTTCTAAGAGGAAGCATTAGTTCTGGGGGCATGTGGAATTAGCTCCAAGGATTTGTTCTAGTGAAAGGTACACCTGACTATGGCAGAAGGGCTGGAAACAGAGGATTTTTAAGGCCCCTTCCAACCCAAAGCATGCTATGATTTCCTTCCCATCTGGAGCCATGATACATAGGGCCAGCATCCTCTGGAGCCCTGGTGCCCTTGCACAAGCCAAGCAGGAGCTGTGGAAGGGATGCTGAAGGAAACAAACTCTTGTGGAGGTGAGGCCACACCACAAACACTCTCTTTGCCCTTCCCTGGGTTTCACCCAACCTCCTCATTTCTTTTTTTATAGTGTTAGATTAAGACACTCCATGAACCAAAGGAGAAAAGGCTTCCAAACTAGAATTCACCAAAGCAAAAGTCTCATTCTCCCTCCTGCCATCCAGTAGCTTGTACTTGGTGCATGTGCTGCTTCCCATGTCAGCCACACCCCCAAACCAGACCCTGGCACAGGTCCCTCTGCTTTCATGACCCTGCTTCGCCAGCGCCTCTTTTCTTGCTGAGGGCTGGACTTGTTCCTTGTGTACAGCTGCAAATGTTTTAATCCCCTTGGATTAAAACAGGGATCAGCAGGGCTGAGCTCAGGGGGCTGCTATCTGCAGACCACAAAGCTGCATGTTTTTTCCACAAGGTTTTTCCCTTTGAGGGCCAGGCAGCCAGCCAAGGCCTTGGAGACAACCTCTGAGCTGTACTCAGGAAAGGCAAATGGCCCCTGCTAATCACTGACTCAACGTGAGCACCAGGCAGATGGGTGCAATTTATTTAGCTCATGAGTCTTCAACTGCTGCAAGGGTAACAGCTAACTTGGGCTTGGACTTCTGTAGTTATGTGAGAGAAATCCCACCTACCTGTCTTGTTGTTTTAATTTGGCATTATCTGCTCCTGAAGACACTTGTACTTCGGGGCTTGGAGAGAAGGAAGAGGTGGGAAGTTGCCTAAAACCCTTAATTCATTCCTAAACATTGCCATCATCATATCAATAGCCTGATACAAACATGATACCAATTGCAAGATGCATATTCTCCAGTTTCTTGCCCTGCACACCTGGGTGAGGTGTGAATGTGGGGGTATCAGGCTGCTCTCATGTCCCTCACTTACCTGTTTTTCATCCACAGACACTCAGAACTGTGCCTGGAGCCTGAGCCATGCCAGCTACTTAGTACAGCCTCAGGGGAACCAAGCAAAACTCCTGCCTGATCCTTTCAGAGGTCACATCATACCCAGCCAGCCAGCAGGAGCAAAGGCTAGGAGACAGTGGCTCTTTGCCACTGGGAGACAGCATGCTCCTGGTATCCACTGGCCACACGTCCTACCAAATTGCCACTGGCATGTATGCATTTATCAGCTGCTCTGTGGTCAGGGTATCACTCTCATGCATTCAGCAGTGGGGGTGACTTTGCTGGGTGTGAGAAACATGCACCTCACGAGTGTCTCAGAGTAAGAGGGAAGAACTGCTGTCTACAGGGCTGGGAATGACAGAGCAGCCTCTTGCCTCAGAAAACAACACAGAAGTTCACTGGTTTTCTATAGTCAGTCAGGTCACCAAGGAACCTGACCTCCTCCCAAAGAACATTTCCCCATCCCAAACACCTTTACCCCAACCCTGACACCTGCAGTATCTTTCTGGGTAGGCACAGAGAAGGGAGTCTCCTTCCATAGAAGCCCCTACAGTTTCTCTGCATGAACATGAAAAATACTGGCTGGCATGCACAAGGGCCAGGGACAAGTCCATTCTCCGGTGGAAAGATGTTCTTGGAGGAAGTTAATACATCAGCCTTTGCTCCTGGACTTCCCTGAAGAGGGTTTTGTTCCTAATTGATTGGTTTTTAATTTTTTCACAAGCAGTAAAAAACCTGAGCCAGGAGTGTCCTGTGATCATCCAGTTTAGGTCCTGTTCTCTGGGATGCACTATTGGCTCACAGACTTGGACTGAGGAGTGGCTCTGAGCATTATTTCTCGCTGAAAGAGGTTTCCTTGCGACCACACAGGAGGTGGTGAGCAGAAGGCTCTCGTGCTCTCAGGTCTGATTTCCAGTGCCATCCAGTGCAATCCAGGGCATGGCAGGAGCCACTGCTGCCAGCCTTCTGCCTCTCATACTGGTGTGTAGTCCCCAGCCACAGCTCTGCTAAGGGCAGGAGCTGCCTCAGCTTGGGCTGTCAGAGCTGGATGACATCTCCAAGCTGCTCCCAGAACCAGCAAAAGCTTTCTCTTTCCCACCTGCTTTCCTACTGAAGGTTTGGCACTGTGTGCTGGGAAGAAGATCTGTTATTGAAGCCCCCTTGGAGGGGCAAGTGTTCTGTGTAAGTCGGTGGCCATCTCAGACACTGATTGCTTTTGTCACAAGGCTTGGCAGGATTAATTTCACAGACTCCCAAGGGTTTTTCATTCTCCACATAGAAATACAAGTTTTGCAAGTTTCTTACAACTCTAATTGACAATAACAGGTGTGTTTTGCAAAGTGTTTGTGAGTACAGAAGAGCAGACTGCACCTGGATGCACAGATTCTAGGACATTTTTAAAAGAGGTTTATAATATTAGAAAGTTAGGGGTGCAGCTTGTGAGTAGATTGGAAATCTCAGTTCAGGGAGTTAGGACAAGCACTCCATGACAGCCTGACCAGCTATTACTGGTGGGGACAGAAGCTGTGACCAAGTGGGAATCTCTTTGAAGGTCACTCCAGAGGTGTTATAGGAAAATAGCCTGTAAAGCATTCAGTGAAAGTAGGGACATAAAATAACTGTGTCCCACCCACCCACTGCCAGTCTAAGCAGAATGCATCATTTAAGTGCTTGGGGCTAGTCCACACTGGAGGTGGAGACAGTTCCATGTCCTTGTACAGGATGCAGGTTCTCTCCAGGAAAGCATGAAGGAAAGCATTGTGCAAATGCTTTCCCACACAAAGCCGTGAGAAGTGCACTTGTTAACCCTTTCTCAGAGATGGGCATCACCTCTTTTCTACATACAGAAACTCAGCTTTATGGTTAGGTGACACAGGATGGGAGGGGGCTTAGGGGAATAACCTGGAATAGACATGAATTAGGACACCTACTTGAAAATAGGTGAATGACAATTATGAATATTCCAAGAAGAAACAAAATATTTCCCTGTTATTTTCTCGCGCTCCTTTAACCCTTTCTTTCCCATCTGTCAGTCTGGAAAATTCTGACCATCATTTCAGTTTAGGGAGCTGGAGCCTTGAGGCTTTCTCTATGTAATCATGATCCAGAATGGCTTAATATTAACCAAAAGAGCTGTGAAGAACAAAAATGCTTATTGGCTTATTAACACTGCTTATATTGCCAGGTGCTGACAGACAAGCAAATTATGTACTGTCTGCAATTTTTCAGTTAAAGACATTCAAGGAGAGCCATTTCAACAGGTGGAGGTACACAAGTTGTTACAATGGAAACATCTCCAAAAAAGTTGAAGTCCTGGATCTCTTCATTTCAGGTGTGAGAGTCTTTCCAGGTACATTTCTGCAGATACCACATGCTTGAAAAACAAGGTATAAATCAGGATTTTGAATTCTTAACAGCCTGGCAAGGTGATAAAATCAGTCAGTAGCCCTAAACACAAAATTTGAAGATGTTTATTATTAAAAAATAAAAAAAAGTTTATTCAATTCAATTTAATCAAAATATAACTTTTAAACTCCCAGAGCTTCAATCAAGAAGCATTTGGATCAAGATTCTGATTTTTTACAGAATAAAAATGAAACTACATATTGGAAGAGGAATTGCATTCTCTGAAATAAAGGCAAACAGCTTCTCAAAAATTGATTTAATCAGAACCCCATTTTCAATTGAAAAACAATTGCAAGACCTTGTGGGCTGGTCGTAATGACTGATCCTGTCCTTAGGTACTGTGAGTCACCTTACATCATGTTAGATCCCACTGGAACCATTCTGAGGAACAATATCAGTAACATATATATTAGTGCAAAGCTGTAATTTTGTTTCAAAAATTCTGGAAGAAGAAAACTCACCTGAAAATTTAGATGTCAGATTTTTTTTTCTCCAGTCATGACAAAATGATGCATTCTGTAACTTTCTGCTCTCCAGTCTTACATCCAACAGTTAACTGCAGAGACTATTTGAAGGAGAACGACATATATATTCCAATTTTCCCTCTGTCTATGTTTCACTGACATTTTGGTCTTCAATTTGTGAAGAACTGCAGCCGGTGGAAAGGACCCATGGAAGACTGTCTCCTGTGGGAGGGACCACATGCTGGAGCAGAGGAGAAGTGTGAGGAGGAAGGAGCAGTGTAGACAGTATGCGATTAACTGAGCACAGTCCCATTTCCCCATCCCCCTGTGACCCTGGGGCCAGGAGTGAGATAAAATTGGGAGTAAAGTGAAGTCCAGGAAGAAGCTCCCAGTCCTACCTGCTATTCTTTCTTAGTAACAGCTTCTAATTGTGCATCTCAGGAGTTTTACATATATGAGCTTAGTGACACTGCTCTGCCTGGCCACCCAGGCCTCTTCTGTGCTATGCACATGGGCATAATGACCTAAAAAGCTGTCTCATGGGCAGAGAAATTTTGCAGGGGAGAAAGATGAGGGCAGTGAAACCATCAGACTGTTGGTTATTCTCACAATGCCAGACACTCAAAACAGCAGTAGGAGTCCCCCAGAATTTGCAGATGCTTTTCCTCTAAAGCACTACATGTTCTAAATAAGACAATATGGCAATCCCAACAGGGAAAAAACAGCAAATATTAAGCAAGAACTACTTGGTCCTGAAATGTGGTACTAGAGAAAGGATGAGACATCAGGTCCCAGGTTTCAATAAAATTTCTCCAGCAAATTCCAGCAGGGTCTAACAGGGGTTTGTCTCTTTCTGCATACATGGAGCACATTTATGCTCTGCAGAACATCACTAGAAGAAAACCACACAAGAATATTTTATTAAGTGGAACTGGAGGACCACCGCAGAGGGTAAAGGAGTGCTCTTGAGCCAGGCCAGTATGCTCTGCAGGAGTTTTCAGCAGGGATTGGCATAGTCTGTCTCCTAGCTGAGCAGCCTTTCACACACCCAGCACCTGCTGAATCCCTCCAGGCCCCCAGGACTTTGACTTCAGCTGTGCCCTTGCAAGGAGAAAGGGACAGTGCCTCAGAGGGGCAGTCTCCCTGAACAAGATCAAGGCAACACTTGAGAAAACAAAAAGGGTTTGTGTGAGATTCAGTTGCCTAAATGTCGGTGCTGTATGGGCTACTTTGGGATACCCTGTGTGGTCTCCAATTGCAGCTTTGCAACAGGGACATCTCCCATAGAACCCATATTATTTTTTGGTAGCTACCTTGGCTATCTCACATAACTGAAGAACCCTTAGAGTTAAGATTATGGCAACTAAGTGATTTCACTACTGCCTCTGAAATACTTTGGTGGCTACCATGTCCTGTTCTTATAAACAAGATATTTTTACGTTACAGTTCTTTGTCCTTCTTGCAGCCTGGTAAAAAGCATTCAAATGAAACATGAGTTCCTTGAAAATATCTGGGTTGCTCACAGCAACCAGACTGCCATGGGATGGTAATGCCAAGGTTTGTTTTAAATCAATATGACAGAAATAGTGATTCATAAAATAGCTGCTATTCGGTGCAAGGTAGGTCTGTAAATCATGTTATGAATGTTTTCCAGGGCTGGAAATGCCAACATCAGGTTTTCATATATTACTAAATTATGATTTATATTACAGTGAAGGCTTCCAGTACCTTGCTACTCCTAGCACTGTACAAGCTCAAAGGTTCAGTATTGTAAATGGGGCAAATTTTGTGGGAGAGACAATGTCTTTAATTAGCCCAGTGGAAAGCTTGGGAAGAAATTAGCAGGTTTTCCTGAACACAGGTGCTTCCCACACTTCTCTACCAGGTTTGAAATGGCTTTTGGTTCCCCCAAGTTCTGCTGATTTTCCCAGTCACATTACCTAAGTGCTCCTTTGGCACTTAAGTATGGACCCAAGTACACTCATGAGCTGCATCTTGCCTCAGACCCAATCTCTGTGTCAGGCACAAATTTGAATTAAGATGTGGGGTAAAGCAAGGAGAAAATTCAGACTCCTACCATGCCTCAGCATGGACTTAGAAGTGTTTGTGCCTGCAGCATAGACTAGCCTCAAGAGCACCAAGGGCTGATGGTGTCATTCAGTGCCTGGATTTGGTGAGCACATCCAGGAGCAGGGTGTGGGATGCACTCTGCTAGCTGCAGTTCACACCAGGCTCCAGGTTTTGCTTTGCCCAATGTTCCGCCTGCCACAGTAGACGCATCTGGAGGAACTTAACTGTACAGAGCAGTACTGACCTCCCCTCCCAATAAGATGCTTTCTTCCTTCCATAGCCATCTGGATGACACTTCAGCAATGGTATCCTGTAAATCCGGAAGCATTGTGATTATCATTATTTCACAATCATTATCACTGCCCTGGCAGGCTTCACTGAAGTAGGTATTAGCTTTTTTGCTACTTGGCAGTAAATTTCTAACTGGTAGACATTATGGCTGGTAGCATTATGTATCTGTTTCATTTAACCTCCTTGCCTATTTCCTTAAAATGCTTTATTATATCAAATAGCAATCAACATTCCTCAGGGGTGAAGGTAGCTACATGACATGTTTACTGAGGCAGCCAGCTGTCGCCACTTGGCAAGCAACTTTTATCATAAGCTGGTTGAATTTAACATATATCAGCATTTATCAGCCCCGACTTTGTCAGTTTTATAAACGAAAACCGAGAGACAATAAATCATTTGGTGCCCAGGTGATACTGCATACATAACAGAGCATATTTACCAGGCCGGGTGGATTCATCCAACAAAAGGCACCTAAGGTGCTGTTATTTGATCTGTATTGAATATAGCCTCAGATGCCTTTTTTTGGCACACAATCCACATCTAAAAGCTTTGGTGAAACATGTGCTGGATGGTCCCATTTGTTTTCTTCTAGGCTGGCTGCTTCAGCCTTCACTCCTGCTCAATAGTATGTCAACATTTCCACTGACTTCTGCTGAAGTGCTTTTGACTAAGCATCCATAACATAATTAATGTCTTCTCACTTGTGGGGGATGGAGCACTGGGATGGGAGGAGAAATACACTGAGGTGGGATAAGCCTCCATTCTCAAACATAAATGATTGTGCTATTACTTTGCAATCGTGCTTTATCCCAGTCTCAACAGATGTCCTGTGAATCTTCCAGGGTTAACCAGTACTTGTAAGTGACATCTATACCAGTAAATCAAATGGGTCAATATCTGCTATCTGATCCTAGGGGATGAGTGGCAAACTGCTGCTCACATCCATGTAACTAAATCCTTTTCCCCTCGAGTGTTGGTGGTTCATCCATAGCACCTACAGGGAACAGTTCTGTGTTGCTCCTGAACCACATCCAGGCTAGCTGCCATGGGATGAAAACCTGCCAGGGATTGTTCTGCAACCTTAAACACTGCACATGACTGCAGGACAAGGGTCACACCCTGCATTTGGGAATAACTTAGGTCATGTATTACTGTCCTTGCCTTGGACAGGATGGAAGAGTGGGCATGTTTACTGCCATTGATTTAACACAGCCTGGAAAATGAGCCTGATCAAGTGTATGACAGCATTGTCTTCATTGCATCCACACACTGTAAGGTTAATAAAAACTCAACTTCAGAGATGCTTACACTTCTATGTCAAGGTGGAAATTGAAATATTTGAGGTTTGGAAGGAAATTGTCATCCATGATAGTATGTTCTGCATCAGTAAGAGTAGAGTATTTGTACTGCTTAATAGAAAAGGACCAGGGAGTGATGTCTGATAAAAGTTAAATGGCACCAAATGGCACAAAAATATTGTGGGGAGTTGGAGGAAAGGTCCATTTGTAACAGCAAGACAACCCCTAAGCAGTGTGACCAAGCAGGGGTTCAGGCTTTCCCTCACCCATATTTGGTAATTTATATCACGTTGCTGAGTTAAGATTTACAAGCCGCCTCCCCCCCACATTTTCCCACCCTGAGCTCTTTGCTAAGACAGTGTCAGTCTTTTTACTTGACAGCAGTGACAAAGGCTCTTGCACTAATGCGCCTGGAGCCACCTGCTTTGCAGCATGAGTACAGGCTGGTTCTCTCAAGAGCTGGGAGACCTTCCATGCTCTTCCCACAGTCCATCCCAGAAGGAGAAAAATGTTTCACAGATGGTTAATTGTGCCAGTCTCAGAGTGGCCCAGTGCAAAGAGCAGTGATCTCTGCTCTCACACGGGCACCTGTGCCTGTGAAAAAAAAAAAAAAAAGACGACATAGAAATGTTGTGAGCTGTGTAATGAACACTTTTGCATCAGGTAAGATGAACATGAGCATCTAAACCTGTGCCGAGACCTGTGGGTCAATTGCAATATGAAAATAGCCATGGCCAAGGTACAGAGTAAAATATCCAACTTCTTTCTGGTTAACATACAAATTACTTACAATTTCCATATGTTTTGCTTCCCTCAACATATTTGTAGCAGATCTTTAGTGTCAAGCTTTTATAAAGCCTGTCTATGTAAGATGAACTAGTCAATGTTTATTTAATTAAAAGTCTTTAGAAATCTTAAGATTGCACCACTTTTAAGCCTTTTTTACAACTGTCTTCTCTTCATTCTCTTTTTCAAAGCAGACTTCAAAACTTCCAAGGTTGTCTGCTTTCAAATCTTCCATCTTTGGATAGACCTAGGACATTTTTAATGAAAAGTAGCAACTTATTGCACATTCTCAATACAGCAATATGAAAATCCATTGGGAGATGGCAACCCAGGGAGACCACTGCTCCTAGAAACTTCCCAGCACATTTGCTGGCAAAGCATGATCTCCAAATTCAGTACCAGTCCCACCTGTCTCCCAGACTGCAGCATCAAAAAACTTGAGTTGAAGAATGAACAAAGAACAGGAGTTATTTGTTCATATCACAAATACATCATGAATGCAGTGAAAAACAGGAGATAAGGATGAAGCTTGTGAACACGATGCAGAGCTCAAATAGCCTGAAGCTGTGTACACCTGTAAGCCATGGGATGAGCTAATTGCTGCATGCAGAGCTAACAGTTCTGCAAGGATGGGATTGAACTCAGGTGCTGTGCCCTGTGTCAGTGTAAACCTGGCTACAGCACCACAATGGTTTTGGCAAAGGCTTTTGTTTCTTAGCAAAGTCTAAAAATCAGCTTGAATCTTCTGCAGCAAAGAAGAACAGCCCAGATGACACAGTTGAATTATTAATTCTCTTTTCCTTCTTCCCTGCTTTTCAGCTGAAGACAGCCAAGCCCTTTCTTTCTCTCTCCCAGTTTCCCTGCTACCAGAGGAAGAGGAACAGGCATGCTCAGGACTGCAGAGGGACATATTTCTGCTCCTTTCCTGCTTCTCTACTTGGAAGCACAGTCCTAGGACATGCTCCTGACAGAGCTGCTAATTTCTAAGAAGATTCTAAGCTATGAAACAGGAAAACTTTAAAGGACTAAATTCCGTACAACCCTCTTTGCAAGTGAGCTATAACAATGACAATTGCGAAAACATGGCATTCTGCACCATATAATTCCAAATTCTCTAACAATGGTAAGTGATGCTCTGAAGTCTCTGGACATTGCAAGCTGTTATCTGAGCTTGCAGGTTTTCCTCTACATCTCCACTACAGCTCTGTTTGTCAAAGCTGGTAAGTCTGCTTGTACTTGTTCCATCCTGGAAGCTCATACATCTTAAGACTGTGAAAATTGCTTAAAACTTTCCTTTAACCTGAAAAATCTGTCCCATCACTGGCATGTAAATTCCCACCGCCATATACAGGGATCATGCTTCTATGATTCTTTGAATCAGGGCTGATGTGACTGACCACAAGATCTCTCAGAAAAATATGTTTAAAGAGACATGAGACTGTTGGCTCTTCATTTCATGTGACCACTGGACCCAAATTCAGCTATAACTGCCAGCATTGCCAATGTTGCTGTGACACAGCAGGCTAAAATGGCTGTCCCCAAAGTGGGGTGTGTGCAACATGATCCATTGGGGTGCAGGGAGAAAACATGGTTTCGATACCATTAATAAATTACCTAATAAAACCCTCCCCAAACCACCAACAGCAAAAAGCCCAATATGTTATTTTGGGTGTGCACCAAACAGTGTTGTAAGCTGTCAAATTCCAGTCACATTCAGACAGTAATTTAATAAGGAAACAACAACCCCTGTAACACAACCTAAATGTAAACATTTCATAGAGCATGTATCAACATTTCATTTCCAGATATGTTTGTCTGGATATTGGCCTAATTTCTTTAAATGAGTGCTAATAGGCTAAACAACTTTGAAATGACAACAAATTATAAAGTTGCAGCATATTAATTTGATTATGATTTTGACACTTCTTTTATAGAAATGTTGTCCTACCTTTTCCAGGCTTATTTTGTACAAGCTGATGTAGAAAAAAGTACATTTTTTGTTCATTCTACTGAAAGACAATTGTAGCCAGTGTTAAACTTGTCTAAAAATCTTACACATCATCTTGAAGTTGTTTTATCTTTGAAGACTTAATGTCAGATTAATATTGATAGTCTATCTCACTTGAACCACCAACTCTTTATGGGCATTCAGGTGTGTGGTTCCTTATCCAGAGTCATTATGTGTGTTTGGATATGCCCCTGTTCACACCTTTCTTACTCCAGGATTAATCATCCCAGCTTCCATTGTCCCCTAACATCCTTCCACACTTTGCCAGTAGTTTACAAGTCTATAACAGAGCTCTAGATAGCTCTGTATTGTTTTTTCTATAGAGCTTATATTAGATCATGTACCCAGCCCTGAGTGATACTGGGTTTCAGGATAACTCAGGTGGTGGTTCAGCAGCTGTTAGCAATGCTCAGCTGCAACATCATGCCTTGCTCTAAAAGTACTCTTATTTAGGGCTGCCTTTATAATCACACTTAGATTTCAGCGAGATTTAAAGAGGAGTGCTTAACATGCTTCAGTGCACCAGAAACTTTTCTTGTGTGCACTGAAAAAATTAGGAGTTACTGATCCTAACAGGCTGCCAGCTCACTGCCCCACAGTTCCTGGTCTTTTCAGATCCTCTGTTAGGTTCATGCAGGGCCAAACTGCAAAGTTTAAGAGAAAACAGAACAGAGCAGCCCCGGCCACTGTCACAGAGACCTTAATGAGCTCAAGAGAGGTGCTTCTGTTCCTTCCAGTCCTATTGAGCTGTCTCTCTGACAATTGACCCTTAACTCTCCTCTGGATGTTTCTGCCCTGCCACAATAAGCTTTTTAGTATAATAACCTGTACTAGTCCTTTTTAGTACCAATAACCTGTATTAGTCCAGGCTCTCAGGTGTAATACATTCTTCTAGTAAAAAAGCACATGGATCTGAGGGAATGTGGCAGTCTTGAACCATTGTGTGCAAAAAAAGCATTATTAGCACCAGCCTCTTCATACCTAAAACCCAAGTACAAATCTTACCACCCTGACACGGAACAACATGCAGGACAAACTCTTCTGCTCCTCTTCAGAACGAGGAGCGTCACTTTTAAAAATCACCGTACTTTATCTTGGAGGTTTCTGCGGAAGGAGAAAGATCCGATCTTTACAAGTTCTTATAACTTGCCCCCAGCAGCTGATGGGACCACTCAGCTGGCAGAGAGCAGATTCCCGGCGGCCTCGGGACCGGGGGCCGGCAGGGGTGATACAAGACAGACCCTGGGCGTTTTGGGCTACCCCAAAAGGCAGCGGGCTCGTTGTGCAGAGCGCGTCTCACGCCGCTCGGGGCTCTGCCAAGGGCCGGTCAGCGCGGTCCTTCAAGGGCGATCCCTGCCGGCTCTGATGACAATGTCACGGCAAAGACATTTGCCCCGCAGCAGCTCTCCCGGCGTTCCGACGCGCGCAGCCCGGGAGCAGCCCGGGCCGTGAGGGCGGCGGCCCCGCTCGGCCTCCCCGCCGCCGCCGCCAGAGGGCGCTGCGGGCCCACGTTTGGAGTGAGGCGGCGGGGCCCGACGGGGCGGGCCGAGGAAGCGCCGGGAGGGGCCGCGGCCGCCTCGGCCGTCAGGGGGGCGTGAGGCCTGCTCGGCTGCCAGTGCCGCCCGCTGGGGAAGGGCCTGAGCCCCACGGCCCAGCCAAGGCTGCTGCGGGTCTCCCTTATCCCCCCGTCTGCCTCCATATCTCTGCTGCCCGGGAGCCGCCTGCTTGCGCGTTCGCCGTTCCCCTGCTCTTCCCTCCGCGCCATCCCTTTCGGGGCTGTGCACCATATCTCTGTCTTGCGCGGGTGGGGGAGAGCACCCCCGGCCCTGCCGAAGGAGCCCCGAAGGAGGGGGACGAATCCCAAGCTTTCCCCGGAGAGGCAGCCCGGTGTTCGGCGGGGCCTCCGGGCGCTGCCCAAGCCTGGGCGCTCCCGGGAACAGAGTCCGGCAGCCCTTGGACCGCGCTGCCCTCGGGGCACGAGGGGACACAGGGGCCGGACA